>NC_071612.1:8750000-10000000 GCF_014839835.1 Dryobates pubescens
AATCTTTTAATTCTGACTTCTACACACAAGTCTCAAAGCTTCTGCATTAATCAGTCAGGGGACTCTTTACTGAAAGCCAGCTCTGCAGAGGACACAGCAGGAGAGGTACAGACTGTGAAACCTTTTCTGTGACTTGTGGATCCCAGGGACATGTTTCACACTTTGAATTCACAGGGAAGCCCCAGAGAAAGCTTCAGTTCCCTCCTCTACCCATGAATTCAGGAACAAAGGTTGCCTCCAGAAAAAAAAAAACACCCTACAAGTTTGTCATCCTCTATCCTGAAAATGTCTGGGAGATTTTGAAGTAGATTCTTAATCTCTGTACTGTGGCAAATCTTTGGTGGAGCCAAGTGAAATCCTACAATTTACTCATCTGGGGGTCAGCATACAGGGTCTCTTCTAGGTTCAAGGAGTTAGGCAATTGTCCTTGGTAGCAAGAAATCTTGCTTCTTTTGCTATGTTTTGGTCTTTAGACCAGGACCAAGGACCCTGATTTTATATGGTGGAGAGAATGCTGTAACTTGTGGCTCTGTTCAGTTCCCCCTCAAGCACATCACTTGCCGCCCAGGCTTCCTGGCAGATAAACATTTCTATTTCACTTTTATCTGCGCTGACATTGATGAAGCTACTTTGCCATTACAGCCAAGCCCTGTGATCACTCAGATTCCCACCAGTTGATACAATTCAAAACTCAGGACAAGGTCAAAGCGCGCAGGGCTGCGTGTTCATCACTGCAGGGTGTGCCTGCGTGTCAGTGTTTGCAGGGAAGAGGTCCTGCCCTCTCTCCTCCTTGCTCTGACTATCCCTTCTTCATTTCACACTTCACAAATGCACAGTGCCCTTCTCATCTGATAGCTAAGGGTCTCTTCTGTGCAGTGCTGTATTTCCCTGTGCCAACAGGCTTTGAGATGCACGAGAGTTGAAAGCTAACAGCCAAGTAAAGCAAAACCTCTCTCTCCATTCCCCAAGTCTCAGTCTGGCATGTGGAGGTAAATGTGTGAAAGACTGAGATGATCAAAGACCACACCACAAAGTAGAGACAAAGTATGTAGACCAAAGACCTCAAGCAATTCTAGCCAGACAACAGTGTAAATCCCAGAGCTACATATAGGAAAGCAAGCCTAGCTTGTCCTGAGAGATCTTGCTTCCAGACTGGAGCTATCCTTTCTGCATTGTCCTGTATAAAAGTTGCTATTCAAGTCAGTGATAGGTTAGATTTCATGGATAGGTCAGGATTTGTTTCATGCTGTGAAGCACAAATATCCCAAACACAATTCCACTTGTTCCAGTAATAACTAACATTGCCCTCCCAGCTTTTGGAAGGATGAAGGCAACCATCCCATTACAGCATCACAGGGGAGACCTTATTGCTGTCTACAACTACCTGAAGGGAGGTTGTAGCCAGGTGGGGGCTGGTCTCTTCTCCCAGGCAGCCAGCAGCAGAACAAGAGGACACAGTCTCAAGCTCCACCAGGGGAAGTTTAGGCTCAAGGTAAGGAGAAAGTTCTTCACAGAGAGAGTTGTTAGCCATTGGAATGGGCTGCCCAGGGAGGTGGTGGAGTCACCATCCCTGCAGGTGTTCAAAAAGGGATTGGACCTGGCACTTGGTGCCATGGTTTAGTAGTCATGAGGTGTTGGATGACAGGTTGGACTTGATGATCTTTGAGGTCTCTTCCAACCTTATTGATTCTATGATTCTATAGTACTTCTGTGCTGTCCTCTGCAGGTTTGGGGAGTGTAAAAGTATAGCTTCTAAAGCTATCTGAAAACAACTCTCTTCCCACAGGGGAGAGGGCTGGGGATGTTATTTGCATGGATAAGGAGAAGGCTGACTGAATTGAGAAGCATCATTTGTAATCCTGATTTGAGGAAATGCCTGTGTTTATCAAGGCATGATAACCTCCATCTATCCATCATCCCTTCCCTTCTTCAGCTGACCGGTGAGATTTTACACTGGCCAAATCTGGCAGGCTTCATTTTGTGTATTTACCTTTTCCTTGTCAGACTTGCAAACGAATGCACACACCACACGCTGCCTAGTTTATTTGTATGGTGCATGGAGACTGTCATCTCTTATGAGTGCACCAAAAAGGTCAGAGTATTCAGCTTGCATTGCAAATCAGCGCCAGTTATGTACTCTGACAGCACCAGATGTCAGCTCCAAAATGAACTGCATCTGTTCAGCGGTACACAAGGAGCAATGCATGCGAGGATGAGACTAGGCTCTTGAATGGCCCCTCAGAGCCAGGGCTGTGGACTTGCATTACAAATGCAGCAACGAGTCCATCTGCAAAGGCAGGTTTGGACTTCTCTCCTAGGACTTGTTGCTCTGCTTAAGCTGAGCTGAGAATGAGAACTGAAGGTAAAGTAGAGCAGTCAGAAAAAATAATTGACCTTGGGGCTGACCTGAACATGGAACTTCCCTTTCCTGACTCTGAGCAACTCAGGTCTGCTCTTATTTTACCAGGAGCTGTTTCCTACTCCAAATCCTGCTCCCCACCAGCTAGGTGGTGTTACAAGCTGCCCCACATTACATCTACAGCAGCCCCTTAACACTGCCTGTTGGCTGAAGCAGATGATTTCTTTAATGGGCTTTTGGGACAAGGGTGGCTTATCCACCCACATTTTCCCATCTATTTGTACAGGTGCCTCATGTCTCATCAGTGGGTGGTCAAGTTCAGCTAAAGTTCAGAGATGTGATGTGCAACAGCCTTTCCATTTTAGTTGTTCATTCCCATAATCCTACTTCTCCAGAAGGAAGATGGCTGTTTCCCAACAGTCTATGGGAAGCGCTTTGGAAGGACCAATCCTAAATCATCCACCACTGATAAACAATCTGGACCATCTTGGTCTGTTGTGTGTTTGGAGTCAGTCAGTTGAAGGGGCACTTGGGCTACTCTGTTGCTCTTGTGAGGGAGTCTGGGCTGGTTTTTGCAGTGTGAAGAACTACAAGCTTCATGGCTATTTCAATCAAAATCTGACCTGACTGTGGCTCCATCAATGAGAGCAAGGCCAGGGTTTTAAATGGAGCTATGAAGCTGTGTTTTGCCAAGCAGCTCCTCCAGTTAGAACTTTTCTCTATAGATAGAACTTTTCTCTATAGCCCTCTATAGATTCACAACTCCTACATTTACAGTAAATCACTAGAAAAGCAAGTAACCACTACATTAATTCAGTATTTCAGCAGTAGCACACCAAAGGAGACACATTAACTGCTCTAATTGTTCATAAGTATTTACTTGTTTAAAAGTATTAAAAAACTTGATGGATTTTAACAGCTGTGACATGCTAGCTGCTGCTCTTTAGAAGAAGTATGATGTTAAAGACTCAAAGTGGTCTCATTCATCTTGTCCAGCCCTCAAAGAGCATGATCCTCCTAGAGTGCCAGTTTTCATTGATGACAATGGAAGGGCTGGTTTGGCAGCTTCAGCTGGGGGAGGGCAGCCAGGGTATCTAGGCTGGAAGGGCTCCTCAAAATCTTACCTTTTGAGTTCATCCTACCCTTTGTGAGACTGGGCTCACTGAAAGTGATGAGGAGAATTTTGCTTATTTTGTCTTTTTGCCTTTTTTTAAGGTAAGGGCAAGGAAGGTTTTCCTTTCCTCCCTTGCACGTCTACCTGATGTGATAAATCTTAGAACAGCAATGGGAACAAGTTAATATGGGACTATATTTTCTCTCCCCATGATGAGCTTTGTCATGAAAGTGGATTGATTTTATGTCACTTTCTTTTCTCTTCATAACTTTTATGGATGGAACGAGGTAGCAAAACTTTATCTTTCATAAATTCAATATAAATTTGCCTTAGCCTACATAACTTTCTGTTTATTTTGGCCACCTATTTCACTGCTCCCCTGTTTACAGCCTAGGAAAGGGGGGGAAAATGGCCAATCAGTCAAACTCTGGAATATTGAAAAGGTCACAGCCATCCACATGATACCACCATCCCCTGCAGCATTAGGCATTTCCCAGCTGCTGCATCGCTCCAGATGTGCCTCATTCCCTTTTCCCTGTAGTTTTTTCAGGCCCTGGAGGAACTGAAGGGAAGACAGATCTTACCAAAAGGAAACCCAAGCACAAAGGATGGGAGTGAGAGGTTTCTGCCTCCCCTCCAACCAGAGCAGATGTCCCATCTGGCACATGGTGAGCAGCGTGCCGTGCTGTGCTGAGCCACCGCGCTCAAATATGGCAAAGCTCCTGTCAGGCTGCTCTTATCCTGTCAGGCTGCTCCTACCCTGTCACTGATACTTGTCAGCCCCTCAGAGGGAAATTGTATTAACTATTTACCAGCTTCTTCCAACTGCTCTTCCCTACAGCCCCAAAGCATAAGAGTGTGGATCAATTCTGAATCATTTCCTCTTAAATGCTGCATGGCTTTTCCCATCCACTCCAAATTTCTTGAGTACTGCTTTTTATTAATCCCCTTTCCCTTCCAATTCAACAGCTGCCACTGGGGCAGAGAAGAAGTTTTCTCCCAGGTACACTCAAATAAATGAGGGGCTGAACTTCAGGTTGGACTTGGTGACCTCAAAGGTCTTTTCCAACCTGGTTAATTCTATTCTATTCTATTCTATTCTTCCTTTCAGGGCTAACCTAGGCACCTGGATACTCATCTGTGCTCATCTCATTGCACAGACTAATTGAAGCTTGAAAATCCTCATTCAAAAATGAAAGCATGGAAATAGGAAAGGATTTTCACTTTGTGCAGCTGAATATATGCAAAATCAGTTGTAACAACTACAAGCAGATCAGTTTTCTTCTGCTGCCCACAACAGCAGGGCAGAATGGATGGATGGCCAGAATGCACCATGACAGCCTCAGTGTGTACTAAGGAACTGAACTAGTCCCTACCAGGTAAAAGATCTGGCATCTAGAAGTCAAAGTGGAACAACAGTTTGGACTCATAATAAGCTGGCACAGAGTCAGAGGCCATCTCACTCTCTAAAATTGTGACCCCTTCCAGTAAAACTGCATATTTCTGTAATAAGAGACAAAATCATTGCTTAATGGTTTTTTTGGATGATAACTCTTTTAAATGGAACGACTGCATAGGAGAAAAGTTAAGCAGGAGAAGTGTAATGTTGCATTTTATGTGATAAAAACAATGGGGGGATGAAGGGAACATGTGGCTGCTATTTTGCAAACTGACTTGTGGAAGCCAAGCTCCAGCTTTGCTCCCATTAAGGATTAACATCTGGAGATAACAGTTTAAAATCCAATATTGCCTGGAAAATGATGCACAGACACAACTTCAAGTCGCTATCTTGGCTGCATAGTCACAGCTCACCAATTTTATATCCCTTGTTTCTCCCTGAATTATTCATCCTAAGCATCCTTTATGTTTTGGGGTTTTTTTACATCATGTCACAGCTGGAAAAGGAAGAAGACATCCTGTGTGTAGAGGATTCCTCTATTCCTTGCTTTCACCCTCCAGGTGCAGCAGGTTTCCTACCTCATTTGCTTCCCTGGGACACCACTGCTGCCAGGTTTGGGGTCCCTCTACCTTCTCAAACTGAAATGTTTCAGACCTCTCACAATAAGGAGGAAACAAAAAGTGGGCAGATTCATACACAAACAGTTAGAGACTGCGTCATGGATCATGATCATTCCAGGCAGTTAAGCATCTTCTTATGTTGGTTCCTCTCCAACCTGCATGACTCTTCAAACAATGATTACACTTCACACCAACACAAAACAACATCCCACCTGAACAATGTCAAAGACTCCTCCTCTTGTGCACAACACTCTCATTAACCACTCCCTGCTAAACTGCCAGGCAGTTTTGTCTGCTGCCTTGCAGTTCTATCCGTGAAGTGCATCCAGGCATTTATCAGAAAGAAATTCAGGCTATTCCCCTGAGCTCCCATGTCAGCATACACAGCTATTGTAGGCACCACCCCACCACTCTGCTCAACAACTCCATCAAACACAACAGAAAGGGAGGGAAAGAACTGTGTCCAGTTCTGAGCCCCTCAGTTTAGGAAGGATGCTGACTTGCTGGAACAAGTCCAGAGAAGGGCAACAAAGTTGGTGAGGGGTTTGGAACACAAGCCCTACGAGGAGAAGCTGAGGGAGCTGGGGTTGCTTAGCCTGGAGAAGAGGAGACTCAGGGGTGACCTTATTACTCTCTACAACTACCTGAAGGGAGGTTGTAGACAGACGGATGTTGGTCTCTTCTCCCAGGCAGCCAGTACCAGAACAAGAGGACACAGTCTCAGGCTGCACCAGGGGAGGTTCAGGCTGAATGTTAGGAAAAAGTTCTATACAGAAAGAGTGATTGCACATTGGAATGAGCTGCCTGGGGAGGTGGTGGAGTCGCCATCACTGGAGGTTTTCAGGAGAAGACTTGATGGGATGCTTGGTGCCGTGGGTTAGTTGTTTGGGTGGTGTTGGATTGGTTGATAGGTTGGACATGATGATCTTGAAGGTCTCTTCCAACCTGGTTTATGTATTCTATGTATTCTATTCTATGAGGCACAGACCCAGGGACCTTCTAGAGTTGTGGAACAAGAATCTCCCTCTCCCTTGTCCTCAAGGTAACTGCCTTTTATCACCGCCTCAAAACAATCACACTAATAAATGAGGGAAGAGATCTACTCACTATTGAGAAGGACTAATTTTGGTCTTTACCTTTAAAGATAAACTTTTTTTAAAAAAAAAAAAAAAGTAGAAAAAAATAAAATAAAATTGCTGCAGCAAATCCTGACTTAAACCCCTGGAAAATTTTAAACCTCATTCTATAATAAGAACAAATCCTAGAGGAGAACTCTTCCAACTATTGAACAATGCCAGCAAACCCAAACAAATGGCTATCATATGGCTTTCTGAAGGCACACAGCTTGGAAATTAGAAGCCAGCTTCCACTGAGAGTGAGAAATAAGAGTCTATTTAGGTCCTATGATAGTGATGTTCTCAGGTTTGTGTCCCTTCTTCCACAGCATAACTGAATAAACAGTCAGGTACAGGTAATAAGAAATCTGTAATATACAACCAGATCATGAGGAGGAGATGTGACTGCATGTTGCACATCCACAGAAGGAGAAAGTAAGGAAAGAACTCAAGGGTCTCTATTTAACAAAGAAAAAAAACATCCCTCTCCCCCAGCAAATTTAGTTTGCCAGTTTGCCTCAAAAGTGTTGGGAATAAATGTGCCTTTAAATAAAGATTCTTATGGTTGCTGTCAATAGAACAAAAACCCCCAATCCAGTAAGCATTGATGCTTTCATGCTGGAACTGTAGTCACTCTTGCCACCATGGGTTTTGAAGCCTGGTGAAGTAAAACTCAAAGAGAAGCAAAAACCTTCTGAACCCATCCAAACAGAAGGTTGAGGGGCCAGTGCAAGTGCAAAGCCCAAGAGGGCCTTTCTGTACCAAAGTTTGTTTCTACTGCTGGATGAAGCCTCACAACCACTCAAAAAGAAGCAGGGCAGGCAGAAGCAGTCCAGGAGGACCTTTCTTTGCCAAAATTTGTTTCTACTGCTGGATGAAGCCTCACAACCACTCAAAAAGAAGCAGGGCAGGCAGGTGTGTGCTAAAACTGAACTCCTGGTTCCAGGACTCTGACATTTTGTTCTGCCGTGTGGTGTTCAGCCTTGAGCACATCAATCAGCTAATTGACAGCTAATTGGCTTGTCAACTCAAAATATTCCTTTCTGCCATAAGTGCTAGGGGTGGGGAAAAAGCCACCTGGGAGTCAGTACAAGTTTTTCTGTATGAAAAGCTTTTGGATAAATCATATTTTCTTGGCAGCAAAGTACAGAGTTGTCTACAAAGCTGTTCGGCACAGCTCCATTGCTTAATATAGAGGCTCTAGCATATTGTTCACATATGAATGGAGCTATGAAAGCATGCTGTGATTTATAGGCACCTTTCAGTTTATGTCTCTGATTTAGCTAAGCTGGGATTTGATTCTTTAGGGAGTTTTTCACTGGCGTTTGCAAAACACCAGACTACAGTAAGTTGTGAAGGACTTAGAAGCTGAAGAACAGTTGTTACTGCACGTCCCTACCAGACCCAGAGCTCTCCCAACAAGGACAATAGGAAATGTTTACTCTGAAAATGCTTTCAAATCCTTCAGAAAGTCTGGTTCTTCTGCAGTGTTGCTTTGTCATCTTAGCTTTATAGGACGCCTGCAAGGAACAACTCAGGAGATAAAGCATACAGCAAATAAATCAGGAAAATTATCTATTGTCCTGTTTAAATACATCTGAAAGAGGTAGAGTGATTTGAATACTGTCCTCTTTCCATCACCACCTCCTTGACTTTGCCATCTGTGCCCAGCTTCTGTTGCAGGAGAGAGTGGGCCATTGGCATGAGAGACCCAAGAGAAAGGACTTGGTAAAGCTGTCCCCAGGGCATAGCAGTGTGCGGTGGTGAATACCAGGAGTTACCGCACTTTCTCACCAAGCCCTGCGTGACTGCTTGCATCTCTGTCTTCTGATCTGGCTTGCTTCAAGCTCCTCAGTTGTCAGTCATCTTTAGGGTCTACAAATTGCAGAAGGCACTGGGCATGCTGTCACTTCCGTGTACCTGTATCATGTTCATTTCACTCTCTTCTCTCACAGGCTTCTGCTGTTCACCCAGGTCTCACCTTGTAATATAGATGATAAATTCACTCCCAAAACAACCCTTCTCCTACATTGCCTCTCTGCTGTGCCAGTAAATGCTTCATACTGGGGCTCTTCAGGTCATGGATGCACACACAGGGAGCTGATGCCATGATAAGTGCAGTATTAACACAAAACGAAAGAAAGAGGAAGGACAAGGACCGTGGAGTGTTAACTTGACAGACAGTGATATGATTGTATAATTTTAGTTCTCTTTGCTGACTATACAGCATGAATATTCCTCTTAGCTTCATGTCATCACAGCTGCAAATTTAAATCAAACTTACATCATTTAACACTGCCTTGAGCATGAGTGACATTTATTTGCCTTCTCTTTTGCTTTCGTTAATGTCAGTTTTGCTGTTAGATCCGTTTGTTAATCCTACAAATGAAATTAAGCCAAGGCTGTTACACATAAAGGGTTTGCAAGGATCAGATCTAATAATGTCATACTGTGTTATTTTACAGAAAATGATTAGCTAGTAATTGGTTTAATGAAGGGAAAAATAAACAAAACCTCCATGAAACGGGTATTTCACATGCCACGCATGGCTGAAGTTATGCTAACTGTGCAAAGAGCAGGAGCTGCTTCATGCTGGACACAGTCTTGTTCTGACTTGGATCAGCAGAGATATTCCAGTGCTGTGAGCAAGCTCAGACACAGTATGTCATGGATAAGACGCCAAGCAGTTGATGTAATTCACTGTGGTTTTACTGATGCTGGCCCTGCTGAGCTGACAGTAGTGGATTCCAGCAAGGAGAACCTCTCCCTCTATAAGGTATCCTGAGTGCTGCAGGAATATTCCACACTTTGATTTTTCTCTTTGTGTGTGCACCAACAGTCTCTCCAGACTTGCCTGCCTTTGCCACAGCAGCAGCTGTGATAAATGGC
Source organism: Dryobates pubescens (assembly GCF_014839835.1). Classification (NCBI taxonomy): domain Eukaryota; kingdom Metazoa; phylum Chordata; class Aves; order Piciformes; family Picidae; genus Dryobates; species Dryobates pubescens. The sequence goes on from NC_071612.1 coordinate 8,759,497, forward strand.
TGCAAACTTTTGAGAGCTACAAATGCTTAGTCACCACCCTATAGCAACGCTGATCACCACCCCACACCTCTGTGGCCTGCCATGGCTGTGGTGTCCACCCAGATGCATCACCTTGCGGCTTCAAGTCTATCACAGATCCGCTGAGCGTGAGCTTAGATGCTGCACGAAGCCAGAGTGACAGCACAGGGGCAGTCAAGGCTTTTTTTTTTCAATAAGAGCTGTATAAGTATAAAATCTGCATCAAAACATTAAGTGCTTTGTTTCAGTGTGTGTTTAGAGATTCTACTCCATTCTGACGATACCACGGGAACTACGTTAATCTGCCCCAGAAGAGGATTTGTCTCTTGTTTAGCTCAGCGGCATGAGCAGGGTATTTGTGTGTTTTCTGCTCTAATGTCAGAGTGACTTGCTGACATGCACAGGCTATTATTCAGTAATGATGCCTAAATGGAGCTATCAGAAGAGTTATTATCAGGGTTATTAAAAAGCAATTCTTTCTGCCTTCATTTTAACCACAAGTCGCAGAGCTAACCATCGTCTAGGTGAGGATGTGCGCATTAATCAAGAGGCTTCCTATGGTCTACCTAGATATCTTGGGCCTGGAGAATGATTGATTTACTCTGCTCTTAGATTAGCACACGATCAAGTGGGGGTGTTGAACATCTGACCAGCAGAGTTAATTCATAATGCTTGGCAACCATTTTGCAATTCTCTCACATCTGCTCTTTCTGGCTGAGGCACTAGATTTCTTCTAAGAGCCCAGAAAATGGCACATTGAGAAATGTTTGTGGTGCAGTGTTCTCTGCTACCAAATGATAACTGTCCTACTAAACCCTTTTTCACTCCAACATTTTTCTAGGAGAAATAAGCCTTTTGTACAATAATGTACCAGATGCTAAAGTATGTGAAAAGCCAATAATTTTCTAGCAATCCTTTGAAGGTAGCTGCGCATAACTGCATTCCTTTGCAAACCAAATCTGATCAGGTAAGTTACTAATAAGCCTGTGAGCACCATTTAGGTTGAGTCATCAGCTTTAGTGAGGGGTTTAGAGCACAAGCCCTATGAGGAGAGGCTGAGGGAGCTGGGGTTGCTTAGCCTGGAGAAGAGGAGGCTCAGGGGAGACCTTATCGCTGTCTACAACTACCTGAAGGGAGGTTGTAGACAAGTGGGGGTTGATCTCTTCTCCCAGGCAACCAGCACCAGAACAAGAGGACACAGTCTCAAGCTGTGCCAGGGGAGGTTTAGGCTGGAGGTTAGGAGGAAGTTCTTCATAGAAAGAGTGATTGGTCATTGGAATGGGCTGCCCAGGGAGGTGGTGGAATCACCATCAGTGGAGGTGTTTAGGAAGAGACTGGATGGAGTGCTTGGTGCCATGGTTTAGTTGATTAGATAGTGTTGGATGATAGGTTGGACTTGATGACCTCAAAGGTCTTTTCCAATCTGCTTAATTCTATTCTATTCTTATTCATTTCACTTCTTGTCTTGTTTAGGTAAAGGGCAGCTCCATACTGCTCTCACATACTTCTAGCAAGCCCTGAAGTGCAACAGAACTTGCATCCGCTGCTGCAATATCTTTGAAGGCAAGCAGGGCAATTCAGTTGGCTCCGGTCTTTTCTGCTGACTCTGAGCTATCAAGGCATTTGAGGCTTGGCAAAATTCTCACAGTGCTGTCAAGCTAACCAACGTATCTAGTATTAAATGGTTCCCCATTTGCTGTTATCATCATTTTCACAGGCTACTCTTCAGCTTTGCTGTGCACTTCTAACGCTCTCAAGATTGCTTTTTGCAAGTGAGGAGGCCAGAGATGCTGAGACGCAGCCACATCTGCTCCAGCCCCTTCCACCGGCAGCCTGAGGATGACATAATGAAAAGTACAAATGCTCACTAGAGGCAGGCAGACTTCTCTCTGCTCTGTCCCTCAGTTATGTTATCAAACCTGCTCATCCTGTCTTGGGAAGGTGTCAAAGATGAATAAAGAGCCTTCTGAGAAATATTGCTGGCAGCATCAAATTTCAAGAAAGAAAAGAAGGGAAAAAAGAGGCTTGGAGGGGCCCTCAGGGTTTTTGGACAGTGATTTGAGTCCAGGTAGCTAAGCTTCAACAAAATGGGATACACAGGTGCTTTATAGCACCTACTGAGACTTAAGCTTTGTGTGCCAGGTGATGGTCTGCTGACAAACAATTTAAAAAGTATTACTGTGAAGAGCTGCAGTGATTACACTGATTTAGAGTAACTGCTGAGAGTGAGAGGAAGAGAAGAGGTATCATTTATATCCAGGAATACCTATCTGTCAAAAGCACAGAGTATTCGGAATTCATGGAGGCAGTAGGCTGGAAGCTGGATTCGCAGTAAATTGCGTAGGACCAACCCAAACTGCTTCACTGGAAGCACATGAAAAGCCTAGTGGAGAGTCATCTCAAAACCTTACACACTTTTATTGAATAATTCAGTGGCTGGAAACTCATGTTTATCTGATTCTTCCTATAAAGCAAAAACTACCAGGACTCTGCTCCTCTGATGTTATGGCGTAAAGTGAGAGGAGCTGCACCTTGCTCTGAAGGAGTGTAGGTATTTTGTAGCAAATATTCCTCTGTACAAGTGCTCTCCCTGTTAGAAGAAGAGACCTTACTACCCACAGTACTATTACAGTCCTGCTTGCCACAGTGCTTCCCCTTCTGCCAAGCTCCACACAGAGCTCATCACTTCTGGAAAAGCATCTTTATTGTAAAGCAGAAAGTACTTCAAGCTTATGTCTCAGAACAGACAATTTATCCCCTGGGGATAAATAACACAGTTTTTCTTCCCCCTTCACAGCTAGAGACCAAACACAGATATCCCATCCTGCTTTAGGGATGAAGCTGTTGGATAAAAGGGAACTCTTCCTGGAGACCTGCTTTATCATCCAGCACCTTTTTTAGAGAGGATTCAGCAATGCCACCAGATGAAGAGCACCCAGCCCATACATCTCTTCAGAGTATGGCCTTGGGGGAAGTACAAAGATGGAGTGCTGCTAAGACAAACAGTTTTAGATGTGTCCAGAAGACAAGTTTCAGGGGACAGACTTGCTGAAGGTTTTGCTACATGGGGAGTTGAAGTGCTCCCCAGGGTGGACAGAAGTATGGCGGGGGGGCGGACATGGGGTGTAGGTGGCTTGGTTCTTTCTCACTGTCAGGGGCTTTTTAAGCCCCTGAAGTGGACTCCTGTGGGCTAATAATTTATGCCTTCTTATGTCTCAGCACTATAATTTACCAAAATAAAGAATAACACTCCTGTAACAGAGATTAATGGCTGTCAGGCTGCAAAGTAATTTTTCAATATGAAATGGAGCAAAACTTACATTTTTAGCACAATTTCCTAGTTCAGTGATGCACCTGGTAATAATTATGATTTACATTAACCATAACATCATCCTTCTTATATCAACTTGCCTTAGTGAAGAATGAAATAGGCCCTTGTTAAATGTTTCATGAAATAATTCAAATTACATATGCTAAAATGTCCCACTAGCTCCCACTAGCCAGGCTAAAAATCAGCAAGAATAAAAATTATTTGCTGCTGCTGCTTCAAAGACCCTGACTCTGCATGAGGAATAAGGCAAGCAGAGCCCTAAGAGCCCTCGTGGTTAAGTTAATTATAAGAACAGCTGACAGAAACTTTAAGTTCAGGACACTGATGCAACTGCAGAACCCATTCTCTGCAGATTTTTCCATGCACTGAGTTACGTTCAGGCTAATGTTCTCCTGTAAGAATTTGCCCATGACAAAGACAAATTAAAACCCCACAGTCCCTGAAGTCATCAGAGTTCAACCCTTCAAGACCACCTAATGAATTAACTTCCAGGCAGCAGGACTGTAGCAAGGCAAAGCAGTTTGCAATTTGTTGCTTTGCTAACCTGGGGCTCGAGTGTCTCTTGTTCTCTGAGGTACAATGGAACAGTTTCCCAGCACAGTTTCCTGCCAATATGTAATAAGCAAAGCACCTACCCAAAAACCCCAAAGACAATGCCCCTCTCCTTGCTTCTTGGCATCTGTGAGGCATTTGCATGATAAAATATTAGGTGGTGGTGGTGGGGAAGCACTGAAATTGTGTGAATTATTTGCCTTAGAAACACAGATAAATTAAATACAGAACTAATGTAGCCCTAAAAGAGCAGGTAAATTCATTTGAATAATAGGAGTATGATTTATGATTTTCCTATTACAGGAGTGAGTTTCAGTTCTACAGCCTCTAATTATGCACTGGCTTGCACAAAAGCTGCTCTCTTCTCATGCATGAAGCATCAGGACCCCAGACAGGAATCAGAGACCTCAGGCACTATGCAGAGTCACAGCTTCAAAATACTCTTCTTCTTGAGGTCCTACATCTCTGCTGAGAGCAGTACCTTTGCCAGCACTTACTGGCATCCAGGGGGCTAGAAAGCCTCATCCCTAGAGGTGCTCAAGAGGGGACTGGACGTGGCACTTGGTGCCATGGTTTAGTCATGAGGTCTGTGGTGACAGGTTAGACTTGATGATCTTTGAGGTCTCTTCCAACCTTGGTGATCCTGTGATTCCTGTGATTCCCCTACAGGCTTGTTCATTTTCACTAAATAGCCACTGGAGCACCCACTGAAGGCAGCTATGACCTTCCTCTCTTGTGGGTGCCCTAGCTTAGGCTGCAGGATCATTTAAAATCCCATCCCACTACATATTAGGGAACCCACTGATGCTTGAGGAGGAGTGACTGGATGCTGTCTGTCTCAGAGAGTTGCAGTGTTACCCTGTGGTACTCCACCACATATTTATTCATCTTCCAGCCTTGCGGTTGGTGGCCTGCATTCAGATGCTGCAGATGTGGCTATTCAGTGGCAGGGGCAGCTGCATTTGGCACCAGGCATCAATGACCAGCAGTGCTGCCTTTCCAGTGGGTGCAGGTTGGTATGGAGCCACCTGAGAAGGACTAGCCCTGCCCCACCATCCCAACAGGCTGTTTCACTTCCTTCAACTTGCTCCAGTCCCTATCAGCTGAGCTGGCTAATAGCTTGGTTCTGCTGCCACTGCCAGAGTAAAGTTCAGCACTGAATCATTAATTAGGATGGCTGGATACTCAGGGATTTAAACTAGTGATTAATGAGCCTTTCCAGCTCTAGCTCCACGTGAACAACTATCTAGTTCATGTTATATTTAATTTATTTAAAAAAAAAACCCAACCCTCACCAAGATAGTAAATCTTGCTCAGAAGGATTGGTGGAGGAAGAAATAACACTTACACCGTGTTTATAATGTTGATTGCAAATTTACATTCACACTCTCTGGCACTAGGTTTAATGCCTTCTTCAGAAAGACAGTATAATTCACGTTTTAGGGGATCCTTTGAAAGCCTCTTTAGGAGTGGGAAATGGTGAAGGGGGCACCATGAAAGGCTAGGTGAACTATGTAGAGCAAAAAATTGCCAAAGTGCAGTGCCACCACCCTTTTGGGCATAAAGCTACCGACCCCTTTGTGATAAAATACTGTATTCTGCCAAACCAATCAATCTCCCCACTGTTAATTACCTTACAAAGTAAGTTTGAATTGTACTGTTTGCACCACGCAGGTGCTGAGAAATCCTAGGTTTTCCTGGTGCTTTTTCTTTCCTTAAGCAAAGGTTCCAGAGCAGGGGTACATGGCAAATGCAGTGGAAATACAATTTGGAATTAATCTCTTCAGAGCATTAATCCACTCCTAAGCTCCCTTCGCTCCTGTATGATACATAATCGAAAGCTGGGATCATGGCTGCTTGAGCAGTGCCTTCCCTTACATTCAGACACCATGAACTCAAAGGCCACCAGCATTAACTAATTCCTCTAACTATGTGTTCGGTAATCTCCCTAGCAGGAGTCAGCCCAGGGTCTCTGCACATTTCCATACGTTTGAAGCTTTCCTCTCCCCTTTTATCTTTGTCTGAAAGCTGTCAAAGAGCAGCTACAAATTCATAGGGTAATGAGAAAGAGATTAAGGAACGTATGCATCTGTCACCTAAACACATGCAATAAGTGGAACATAAAACAAATAAAGTTAGGAACCCATAAAAGCAAACAGCAGCCCCGAAGCTGCCTGCACGGTCGGCTCCTGCACCAAGGACTGCACCAGGTTAACTCCTCCACCCCTGAGCTGCAGCACCGCTGCCTGCTGCAAGCCACATGAACATCAGCCAGAAGCTCCTGGGACATTTTAATTGTGGGGTATAGATGGGCTGAAGGCAGGTGGGGTGGGTAAGTGTGCTCTCCATCCAGTCCATCTCTCTTTGCAAATGGGACTTGTGATGCTCTGGCTGGTCTTCCCCAACTATAAGCCTGGAGAAGAGGAGGCTCAGGGGAGACCTTATTGCTGTCTACAGATACCTGAAGGGAGGTTGTAGAGAGGTGGGGGTTGTTCTCTTCTCCCAGGCAACCAGCACCAGAACAAGAGGACACAGTCTCAAGCTGCACCAGGGGAGGTTTAGGCTGGATGTTAGGAAGAAGTTCTTCACAGAAAGAGTGATTGCCCATTGGAATGTGCTGCCCAGGTGAAGTCATCATCACTGGAGTGTGTAGGAAGAGACTGGATGAGGCACTTGGTGCCATGGTTTAGTTGATTAGATAGTGTTGGATGATAGGTTGGACTTGATGATCTCAAAGGTCTTTTCAAACCTGGTTTCTATTCTATCAGCCAGAAGCTCCTGGGACATTTTTATTGTAGGGTATAGATGGGCTGAGGGCAGGCAGGTGGGGTGGGTAAGTGTGCTCTCCATCCAGTCCATCTCCCTTTGCAAATGGGAACTTGTGATGCTCTGGCTGGTCTTCCCCAACTATAAGTCACCTTCTTGAATGGAGAACCTTCAATCTCAAATCATCTGCAAAACCCCAAGTGAAGTCTTTAGGCAGCAAATTAAAAATGCACCAATATTAATCTTAAAATACTGGCATCTGGTTCTTTGGGGATTGCTCTAGTATCATCTCTGGAAACACCACCAGCCCTGTCTCTTCAGGACTAAAGGCATCAGCCTGAGCCTGTTCCTGAGCAGGAGAGCTCCAGGCACATGGGGCATGTTGTTAGGTCTGTGGGCTGAGATGTCCTCACAGCTTTCTCCACAGGAGATAATGGAAACTGTGGAAATGGGCTCATTCTCTTTACATTTCAGCAATAAATTACTGGGAAAACCTCTCATTTTCAACCTTTATCCAGAAGTGGTTAAGCTCCTAAATTGGATCCATTATCACCCAAATGAAGACACATACCAGCGAGCTAATTATGCTTCTTACCAAACTCGTGAATAATTAAATATTTTATTGTGATGCTACAATTTGTATTTATTATCCTTGGCTAAGGAGCGAAATTAAACATAATGAGGCCTGTTAGTGTCTCTTCAGAGATGATCTCACATTACAGGCACCTATATGGCTTGCACCAATGGTGATTAATGGCTTTAATTTCCTTGACTTGCATATGTTGAAATCTATGAGGGGGTGAGAGAGAAGGGAACTCAGGTTGTTAAAATCCTTTTAATTAGTCTAATAATGCCAAGTTTGCATGCGTTAACTAGGGTGCACTATTAATTAGTTTTAGTAGGCTGTTTTCTGAAAGGTGGCACTGCAGCATTTAGGCATGTCTTATGATCCCAGGAGAGCTAATAAGATGACAAACAGAGCATGACATTACACATAACTGCAAACAAACAGCCTTTAATCTTTCAGGATGAAAAACTGGGGTTAATTGATGGACAAAACACTTTCTGCACCCAGGCTGCCTCTGCCTCTTGTTGCCTTTCCCAGTGTTACTCATTTAGCTATGGCACAGGCTGCACAGAGCAGTCCATCCTCAGTGGTGGCAGAGCTGGAAGTTAGCTGTGGGTCTCAAGATCTACAAAACTGGCAGCTGGGGGCTTGGCCACAAGAAAGATGCTTACTTCTGGGGTTTTGCATCTAACATAGCGATGCCATCCCCAGGAAGCTGTCAGCTGGACAGATTGTTCCCACTGGCAAACAGCCTTCTGTGGATGCTCAGCACCCTGTATAGCTGCAAGAGCTCCTGTGCTGATGCCAGGGTGCCCAGGGCAGCCTGGAAGCCCTTAAAACACCCTCAAAACAAGACTCACCATCTCATCTGCTCCCACAGGAGGGGCAAACAGAGAACAAGGGTCAGATACTGTCACTGAGTAGGTAAAGCAAAAAGGATACTGGCAGGCAGGATTAGGGAAGAGAGGCAAAGGTGTCACAGCTTAGGAGGGCAGGCATAAAGCTCTCTGGCATAATTTGGCTCCCAATAGCATGGAGGTAAGAAATGCATCTTCCCATACAACTTCATTGCTGCTTACCTCCACCACCACAGCTGAGCACAGTGACTGGGCAGGTAAAATTATCTCCAGTTACCCTGTGTGAGCAATTGGCACCATGATCTATGTGTACCCCCAGCTCAGGGCAGGCAGGCAGGACCTGAGCTGCCAACTGCAGCTGGGTGGATCGCAGGCTTCCCAGTTTTTCCCTCATCCTTATTAGCCAAGCTATGCCATCACAAGCAGCCTTCAGGGAGCTCTCAAACTGCAGAAGCAATAAAATTCCTGCCTCTTTACCACTATGAACCTGGAGTTCATCTACACTGTCAACAGGCATTTATAACAGTTAGCAGTTTCACTGCTCGTACGGATGTCTGAAGGATTGAAGATTTCAATCTTCACTTGGCTTTCTCTGTGTGCATTAAATACCTGTCAGGGTACTAATGTGTGGAATCTGCATCCACATCCGTGGAGACATTTTGAATGCAGAACAAGTGGGGATTGTGCAATAAAGATCCATAGTGCAGACAGGAACTGTAATAATGAAGGAAAGATGTCTTCAGGAAAAATGTCTGCAGCCCTCTGACTGTCCCCAAGAAACATGGGTGAGCACATGGTTCATGCCTCTGCAGGCTTGCTCAGCTATTATGACAAAGGAAGTTAGCTCCTGCTTGAAGAAAACAGGAGAAGAGACGAAGTATTTTGGCATTTGTGCCAAGCCAGGAGTTTGAAAGCCAGTCTAACCCTGTGGGCTGCTCTGAGTGGAAGTGGAGTTGAATGGGTGCTGCCAGTCAAGCACCCCTGAGCCATACAGCACTGAGGCTTGCTCAGCAGAAGCCACCCACGGAAAAGCTGCAGTCCTGCTCACAGCTGGCCACACATGGCTGGTAAGTCCATTTCTGAGGGTTTACAAAATTCTCATTTGCTTCTCCTACCATTTAAAAAATATATGATACAGATCAGAGTGAAGCCCTTTCTAGTCTAACATCCTCTCTCCAAAGGGTCCACTAACAGATGTCCTATTTCTTACAATGGCTGGTTGGTCTTGATTTACCCAATGTCCCCAACTGCTAGAGAACTGAAAGCTAGAAGTTAATTTAACAGCCTCCAATGGACTTTTCTCCAATTAGTTTCTCATTGGTTTCTATTCCCTTGGTCCTGCGGTGTTCTGCAGCCATGAGGTCCACAATATCATTATGCATTTTCTTTTTTACACTTCTGCTCTGCAGTGCTGTGTGATACCTCCCTGCCTCTGTCACATCTATGAGAAACTGAGGAGAAAGGTTTCCTGACATTTGTAGCAGTGAAAAAAAAAAACAACAGGCTTTGTGCTTCTCAAAGGAGGAAAACAGATTAGATCTACAACAAGGTCAGTGATGCTAAATACATACAAATCACCTCAGTACAAAAGCACTTAATGTACATTGTTTGATACTTAAAGAAATAGCTATTGAATCTTTGAGCATGATATCTCTCCAGGGATTCCCAAGAAATGAATAGTAGGTCTTAGTAGCATTTAGTAGAGCTCGAAAGCCAGAGATGTCAAAAACTCTTTTGACCTATTGCTGAAGTGTATTAACAGGCCAAATCATGTAATTTCCTGAATAAAAGGAACTCTATTTATTGTTTTGATTTATGTTTGAGTGTCAAGAAGATCCAACAGATACCTGCTCTCTTGACAGAGGTGTCCAAAAGTTTCCCATGTTTGAGGGTGCTTTTCAGATGGGACACATTACACTGATTCACTGAAGAGGCTCACTGTACTTTGGTCTTTACAAATTACCTATTATTTATGTAATAAATGTTATTATATCTATAAATTAATGATCTGGAGCAGGCTGCCCAGTGGGGTTGTGGAGTCTCCCTGTCTGGAGATGTTCAAGACCCACCTGGATGTGTTCCTGTGTGAGCTGGTATAGGTGATCCTGCCATGGCACAGGGGGTGGACTAGATGATCTTTCAAGGTCCCTTTCAGCCCCTAACATTCTGTGATATTTAATACATTCCATCTACAGCCTTCTGGTTCTACTTGCTAGCAATCTCTAAGGTAAGTTTTGGCCACCTATGTCTGCTTTTGTTGGGGTTTTTTTGGGGAAAATCTCAGTAAACCCAGGTTAATAAATTGCAACAGTTCTGCTTGTATCTGAAGCTAGATCATGTCTGAGGGGACCGGTCAAGCTATGAAGAACACAACCTTCTGCTTGACTTCATCTTACCTGTGTAGCAACTGTGAAACAGAAATGCAGCTAAACCTCCCTCATGGAAGCACATACAGTTTCATCTGAACTACTTGCTGATGCACATCCCTCCCTAATTCAGCTGCACAACTCAAGTATTCCAAACATACTCTCAGCCTTGTAGTCTGTTTGCTTAATTCCCACAGAAGCCCTGCTGAGTTGTGTTCGGGGTAAGCAAAGACAGATCAGGAAAGCAAGTCCTCAGAACTCAAGCCTGAAAAAAAACATCATGTTCTGACTCTCTTAAAGTGGGAACCAGGGCAGATAGATCTTGCAAACTTCACAAGGACTGCCAAATAACTGAAACGTTTGAGGCAGAGGAGTGCATGGCTGGCAATGCTGTTTGATCTGTTTGCTAATCTGTCTGTGACAGGCAGCCCTCTGCATCTCAAGCACAGGTTTTCCTGCATAGTCTCTCCCCTGTAATTTCATTATCACTTAGATGAAAGCTGGTACTATCACCTTTTTGACCAAATATGTCCACATTTTTCAGACATTTCCATTCACACAGCTCACTTCTTTCCTCTGCTGTGTCAAGTTATCCTGATTCAAAGCCCTCTGAAACTAATGAAAGGCTCCTCTTGATCTGGTTTGTCTTCAGGTCTCAGGTGGAGGCAATGCTTTGAGAATGGGGCACCTAAACCTGCCATACCTTGGCAATGTTGAAACCATCTGTAGTCTAGTCCATAAATAAGCAGAGATTAAATTACAGCAACAGCCACAGAAGAACAGAATCTTAAAATATGCTGGAAAAGATTGACAGAGGTAACATAAATAAATAAATAAATGAATAAAGGCAGAAGAGAGGAGAGCATGTACTAAGATGCTTTCAAGGCTCTTTTCTGTATTTCAGCCACATCAGAAGAGCTTGGGGTACCTCTACAGCATCACTTAGATCAGCAGTCACTGATTAGCACAGGCAGGATCACAGCTGAGCCAGAGATGCAAATCTAATTGCCACTATAAGAGACCCTCCAGCAACACCTGATTTCATCTATTCCAAATGGGCATTAAGTGACCATCAAGACAGTATCTGATAAGTGATCTGTGCAGGCAATGCACTGGCTCTGTACTGGCTTCCTTCAGTGATGAGTGGAGGAGTTAGTGGCAAATAAACCTTTTTACCATTTACCAACTGCTAGGCTATGAGCTGGCTTTTCACTCAGACCTTGTCAGTCTAAATAGCAGCACATCACTCTGAAGTGGTATTCTGGGATTTGAAAGGAGGCATACTTCAGATTCTTCACAGAAAACGGGATACAGGCATTCATTCCTGTTACAAGCCTATCGCTGCATTTTACACCTGGTGCTTTGCACACAGCCACAGTTTAAAAGCTGCAACACAATGAAGAATGAGCTGGCACATTTCTCCCACAAAATAAATACGGATAAAAGCATGTTTTGTTTGGCCAAGGTTCCTCCAGCAGTGAGGCTATGGCCATAAACAAACCACCCAAGAACAGATTGGAGATTGCATTTCTGGCACCTATTCCACCTTCAAGTGGGGAACCCACAGGGTTTTATTTCTGAACATTTTGAGCAGTCCAGGACATTTTCTCCTAAAGTGGGCTAAGGTGAACTTCCACTTATGCTTAGAAACTGAGCAAAATTGCAGTCTGAGTCAGCTAGTCATTGACCTGTTTGATAATGTCTTGGACTTAACACCAAGCAAACTGTTGATCAGCTAACATTTCAAACCACGATGTTATTCCACATCACAGAAGTAATTTTAATTAAATCTACAAATCTAAATCTAAAATCCAAAATCTAAAATCCAAATCCAAAATCCAAAATTCAAACTCTAAAATCCAAAATCTAAACTCCAAAATCCAAAATCCAAAATCCAACTCTAAAATTCAAAATATAAATCCAAAATCTAAATCCAAAATCTAAAGTACAAAATCTAAAATCCAAAATCTTAAATCCAAATATAAAATACAAATCTAAAATCCCAAATATAAATCCAAATCTAAAATCCAAAATCAAAATCAAACAAAAAAATCCAAAATCTAAATCCAAAATAAAAAATCCAAATCTAAAATACAAAATCAAAATCCAAAATAAAAAATCCAAAATCTAAATACAAATCTAAAATCCAAAATCTAAAATCCAAAATAAAAAAATCCAAAATCTAAAATCCTATTCTAAAATCCAAAATCTAAAATCAAATCTAAAATCCAAATATAAAATCCAAAATATAAAAACAAAATCTAAATAAAAAAATAAAATAAAATAAAAATCCAAAATAAAAAATCCAGAATCTAAATCCAAAATATAAAATCCAAAATCTAAAATCCAAATCTAAAATACAAAATCTAAATACAAAATCTAAATCCAAAATCTAAATACAAATCTAAAATCCAAAATAAAAATCCAAAATCTAAAATCCAAAATATAAATAAAAAATCTAAATCCAAAATAAAAAATTTAAAATCCAAAATCTAAAATCCAAAATCTAAATAAAAAACCTAAATCCAAAATCCAAAATTTAAAATCCAAAATATAAAATCCAATTCTAAAATACAAAATATAAAATCCAAGTCCAAAATCCAAATCTAAAATCCAAAATCTAAATAAAAAATCAAAAGCCAAAATCAAAAGCCAAAATAAAAAATCCAAAATCTAAATAAAAAAATCTAAATCCAATATCTAAAATCCAATTCTGAAAACCCAAATCTAAAATTCAAATCTAAAATCCAAATATGAAATCCAAAATCTAAATACAAATCTGAAATCCAAAATCAAAATCCAAAATATAAAATCCAAAATCTAAATCCAAAATCCAAAATTTACAATCCAAAAATCTAAACACAAATCTAAAATCCAAAATATAAAGTCCAAAAATCTAAATCCAAAATTTAAAATCCAAAATCTGAACTCCAAATCTCAAATCCAAAACTGAAATCCTAACTAAATCTAAAATCCAAATCTAAAATCCAAAATCTAAATCTAGATTCTAAATCTATCTAAAATCCAAATCTAAAATCCAAAATCTAAATCTAGATTCTAAATCTATCTGAAATCCAAATCTATCTGAAATCCAAGTCATCTAAAATCCAGTAAGATGAGTGAACCTGGGTGCTTGTGCAATATCTTGAAATTCTAGTAACAAAGACCCATAGGACTCACAGTTCAAAAACCTAACCCTCCCCACCCCCACAAACTGTAGCCTAGACTCTGTTCTCCAGGACCTACTTTCCCAACAGGTTCAATGAGAGAAATATCGGGTCCTTTGACACAGGTGAGGGAACATGCTTATTTTTAATCCCTCCTGGCAAGCAGAAAGTAGCTAGCACAGCAGGAACAGAGACACTCAAAAGAAAATACCAGAAGGAGGTTATGATAATAAGCTTATTTTCATTACAGTGGGATTATATTTTAAACCTTTGATTAGGCTCTTAAAATTTCAGAGCATGCTTCTCCGATCCAAGGGTTTGAAAAGACAAAAGAAAAACAAGAAGAGAAAGTCAAGTCTTCCTCCTGTGGATGAGCCCAGTTTTGTTGCCTGGAGAAGATCTTATTGTTAAGTTACTTAATTGTATTCCGAGGCCATCCTTAATTCTGGTTATTATGACTAGAATCACGCATGTCTTCATTTAAGAAGTCCTGTTGGAGCCTGTGTGTCCTGAGCACAGGCTCTTTGAAGCATTGCTAAGTGGGGTAATTTTATTGTACAAGTTTTCTTGTACAAATTATTGTCTTTCTGGAGGTCTAATTAAAATAAAGATGCAATAAAGAATTTATGGTTTTAATTAGTGCGTGGATCTTAAAGCAATTACAGTGTGATTAATAATTCCTTAGCAGGCTTTCTTATATGAGATGGAGGGGAAAAGAAAAGATTTGAGCCCCATGAAAAATCAATATGCATTACTCGATTACATTAACGAAGCTACACAAGGCAGTCTGGGTCCCAATTAAATTGCTCCTCTTGTTAAACTGGAGTCTATAGTTATTAATGAGGCTTGATCTATTTGTTTAGTCATTGTGGGGTTTGTTGAACTATAAGATTTGGGGTTTGTTGTGGGGTTTTTTTTGTTGGAAAGATTCTATGTCTATGGCCTCATCCTGCTTGAACACAGTTTCAGAGGACAGAGGGAACAAGGTTTGCTCCAGAATCAACAGGGCTGAATGCAAACACATTCACTCCTGCACAGACAGTTTCCCATGATCAAGCTGTCCAGCAAATGAAGCCATAGTGATTTAAATGTACTACAGGGGGGAAATTATCTCTCACAAACCCTATGGCCTCATCCTGCCTGAACACAGTTTCAGAGGACAGAGGGAACAAGGTTTGCTCCAGAATCAACAGGGCTGAGTGCAAACACATTCACTCCTGCACAGACAGTTCCCCTGATCAAGCTGTCCAGCAAATGAAGCCATACTGATTTGAATGTACTACAGGGGGGAAATTATCTCTCACAAACCCTATGGCCTCATCCTGCCTGAACACAGTTTCAGAGGACAGAGTGAACAGGGGTTGCTCCAGAATCAACAGGGCTGAGCACTAACACATTCACTCCTGCACAGACAGTTCCCCTGATCAAGCTGTCCAGCAAATGAAGCCATACTGATTTAAATGCACCACAGGGGGGAAATTATCTCTCACAAAACTTCTAATTTGTCATGCTGTAATATGGATTGTGGTTTGAAAAGTCACTAATTGATCATTAAGAACACATTGTTATAAGAGTGGAATTCTTGGTGTGAGTAGAACAAAACCCCTGAACTTCTGAAAGAAAGAAATAACCATTGGCTCCAAATAAATCTAGAGGATGTTGATATTTCATTGTGCTTAGACCCAGCTACAGCAGAACATAGATTTACATTGGCCCTGTGTGCTTGGGTGCATCTCTGACTGCAGAAGTGAGCTTCCACTGGTATCTGTGAGTGATGCTGTCCTACTGCAGCAATGCACAAGGGTAAAGATGCCATTACAGCCATCTGCAGGTTTCAGCATCCAGTGAAAACTGCAGTTCAGGATGACAGCCTGGTCCTCTAGATAAGTGTGTAAAGGAACTGAAGTGGAAAATCCCCACCTAACAGACTAGGGAGCTGGTTAAAGCGTTATGGAGATGCAACAGCCATTTGCATTTGGTGTTGAATTGCTGGTGGTAGGATGGGCTGCTGCTGTGTGTCTGGCCTGAGCTGATGCTAGATAAACACAAAGGCCCTAGTTGGGCAGGGTCTGAAAGAAGAAGGGACCACATGGGTCCAGGGTTTGTCAAAATAGCAGGAACTGTCAGCACTTCATGCCCTTCAAGGCCATGTGCCCGTTAGTGAAGAGATTTTTCAGTTCTGCATCAAATGTTGAGGATTACTTTTGGCAGGGTCCTGCACTTAGCCTCCTGTCTCCCTGTACTACCTCCATTTAACACGTACCTTCCTCCTGTTGTTTCTTTTCCTATCTCCTTTTCTATCAGCAAACCACATGCCTTGGCATGTTTTTTCATCTTCTCATTTACATGTCTCCTGCAAGACTGAAACTCCAGCATTGATTTTAGCACAAGATAATGTTAATAGGATCAATAAACCACAATGACTGGATCAAAGTGTCTGTTCTTCACCCTCCAGGACTGCAGAAGGTGCTTTAGTCTAGAAGTACATTTCATGCACACTCTCTCTCACTCTTCTTGTCTACTCTTATGCATGAGAGACTGTCTGTCTGCCAGGTAGAAAAGAATTTTTTAGCTTGCTGAAATAGTTTAAATTTTAATATCACATATAAAATATTACTGATGCAATTAAAAAATAGACAATCAACTCGAAGAATGAGTGCTCTGTGCCATGACAGGAATAAATGAAGTCTCTTGGGAAGACTATGACAAGTACAGACATCCTACTTCAGTCAGGTCAGACACCATTTGACCATATTTCCAGGGGAAGATGGGGAAAGACTTGGTTCAAAACAAGCCAGGTTCTCTGAGAGTGCACATAAGGGCAATGCTCAGTGGAGGAAGGATATTGTTTACTCCTTAGCCTCTTGGTTAGTTGTTCCATGTATTGTTTTAGGTGGATCATTTCTCAAAGGTCACAAAATAGAAATTGCCCTGGTTACAGGATGGAACAAAAGGTCACAATAGGTTTGTTCTGGTGACTTCAAGTCCTGGGATGCTCACCCCTAGTAAGCACTTGCATGGTCTCAAACTGGTTAGTGCGGCCAGCTGCAAAGTCACAGGAGCAAAGAGATGAACAGTGTCATCTATCATTTTTAAACATAATGTTTCCTTGTTCTTTGTGTGTTTGCTTTTTCCTTATCTTTTTGATTGTAACTAGTATCTGACACTTGAAGTCAAAGCATTTTGCTGACAAGATTAAAAGACCTGAAGGTCAATCTAGTTATTTTTCTCAGGATCCTATGAAGTGTTTCAGTGAAACACTAATAACTTGGTTCAGCTTTGCAGCCAAAATAATTTCACATTTAACTAGCAAGTCCTGTGGCTCTGGTGAGTTTGAAGGCAGTGTAGGGTCTCTACAGATGAAAGTTGGCCCAGCCTGACACCAAAGGACACCTCCGTGAATGGGAACGGGTTTCTACCTCAAGTAATCAAAACCATTTCAGAGACTGATAAAAGTAAGCAGGTGTTACTCTGAAGAGGCATGAAGCTTTTAGACAGAGGATATGAAGGCATTCTAGCTGACAAGCAGCAACTAAAAGTCATCACCTTTCAGGAGATCATGTGAAATGCAGGGGAGGGCTCAGCCCCTCACCTAGTAAATGCCTGTCTGAAAAAGCCACATAAAACCCTACCAGTCTGAGTAAATCAAACCCAGCAGACCAGGCTTGTGAGTCTTTACTGGAGATAAGGGGAGAGATTTATAAAGCACATGTGTAATTCTGCAACACAAGTGCTGCCAAAAATACTTCCCTAAGGCTTCTTGTAAATACAAAACCTCTAAAAACCGGATTTTGTGACTTTTTTCCCCCATTGGTTTAAATGGACTCTTTGTTATCCCCAGAACATTACAAACTTCTTATTGATGAATACCTTTCCCCCTCCCTCCCCCCAATTTCCTTGTGTATGTCAAACTAAGCAAAGGTCTTAACATTATCTCTCTACATAATGAAGAAATGTATTCTGACAGCTGAGGTTTGCTTAAATTTTAAACAAATTCCAGGGCTTTAAAAACCTAGCTGAATTATTGGCACCATGTGACAGAATGCCACTTTGCTTCCAGAATTATCTGCTTCCTATCTTGATATTAAAGCATAAATAAATCTGGAAGCTTGAAAAGTAGAGCAGCTCCTCCATTTAAATATTTCAGGAAGCCCCATTATAAAAATTCAGCAGTAAAATTAAGCTGGGAGTGAGAACAACTAGCACAGTGCACCCAAGTTACGTTGGTGCACGTCAGTGGAGTGGGAGGGTTTTTTAAAGGTCCTCTAGAGCAACAGTGGTGTCCCCCAAGGATTAATGCTGGGCCCCACGCTCTTTAATATCTTTATTGATGATCTGGATGAGGGCATTGAGTTCATCATCAGTAAATATGCAGATGACACCAAGCTGGGGGCAGGTATTGATCTGTTAGAGGGCAGAAGGGCTCTGCAAAGGGACCTTGCCAGGCTGGACAGATGGTGACTCTAAGTCACCTTTAGTTGAAGTGAAAGAGTAGAATGGAATGGAATGGAATGGAATAGAATGGAATAGAATAGAATAGAATAGAATAGAATAGAATAGAATAGAATAGAATAGACCAGGTTGGAAGAGACCTTCAAGATCATCAAGTCCAACCTATCATCCAACACCACCTAATCAACTAAACCATGGCACCAAGCACCCCATCAAGTCTCCTCCTAAACACCTCCAATGATGGTGACTCCACCACCTCCCCGGGCAGCCCATTCCAATGGGCATTCACTATCTCTGTGTAGAACTTCTTCCTAACATCCAGCCTAAACCTCCCCTGGCACAGCTTGAGACTGTGTCCTCTTGTTCTGGTGCTGGTTGCCTGGGAGAAGAGACCAGCCCCCGCCTGTCTGCAACCTCCCTTCAGGTAGTTGTAGAGAGCAATAAGGTCTCCCCTGAGCCTCCAAAGATCTTGCTTTGGCTGCCCCACACCACCTAACTGGCCTCTCAGTCTTGACCCAAACATTCAGATGTGGGATACAGGAGGCAGAAACTCTCTCTCACACACACACATTCTTTACTAGGTTATTCAAATGCAGGCATGTCTTGTAGGAGCTGACAAGCCTTGATTGTTCCCTGGCAGAGGGCACATTACCAGTCTCACTCCCTACATATAGAAACACAAACCTCCCAATACTTCCTAAGTTGTATTTTGCAAACTTTAACCAAGCAATTCTTTCTTTTGGCACTGAGGCATCCCAGAGTTTCTTTTCTTCCTTCTTGCTTTTTTTGTCAGACTTATACAAACTGCATCTGTGACATGGCATGAAATGTGGAAAGGCCTCATTACCCCACCCTGTTACAAACCATTTAAGAAAATTGATTATTTCCCCTCTGTGGTTTCACAAAAAAAAAGTACCAGCAGTAGCTGGAAAGCAAAGGTTTTTGTTTTGTTTTAAAGCTATGTCTTAGTTTCAATATACCTCATGAAGAGTTTGTTCTCAAAGTGCTTGACAAGGTGCAAATGATGCTGCTTCAAGTCTGCAAAACAGTTTGACCTAGCAATACCAGCTCCCCAGACATACTGGATGCAAGAAGAGAATTGTTCTGAGCGTTCTAACTATTCCCACACACAATGCTGTTTACACAATCTCCTATCTCCAACTTGCAGTCTTTGCTTACTCATGGTCCCCCAAGGTTGCTCCTACAAGTAAGCCATCTCTCAAGGCTTATTGATTGCTCACAACTGAAAGCCATGTGGAGCCCAAGCACCTTAAATCACAGCACAATTAAACCAAATTAAAATCTGACCTTTTACATCAGAACTTGCATCTTCCAAGCGAGTCTCTTGGTCCATCGTGCTGGAAGAAGCAGGGTCAGAAATCACAAGGAAGTGACACAGACACTAGCCCAGAAGAGACACTGGACAGCAGAGGGAATGTGACTACAGCCTTTTTCAGCCTTTAAATAGCAAATGCAGGTCAGAATCTGATTGATCATGAGCAGGGTTGATGTGGACACACAGGAGTGGTTCAGGAGCAGAGTGAGCTGGCTACATGGACTTGGTCAGAAGCAGGGTGAGTCATCCACCTGAGGTTGGCCAGGTTACAAGTATCTCTCCAGATTCCCACCATCTAATGCTAATATGTGAGGAGAATTCATAGTACACCTCCCCCTTCCTTTGTAGGTAGTCATGTTGCTGTGAGTATGGGCTTGCTCCTGCCTCAGAACTCAGTAGCAAAGTACCTATTGCCTGCGGTCACATAGGATCAGGACAAGCTCTTGGTTAATAGGTGGTGCTGTTCTTTGCAGAGAGGGACAATGAAATATATAACAACCAAAGCAGAAGCTGGATGTAGAGTTAACACTGCCATCACAGCCTGGATCCCAAGTGGCTGGTGCTCCTGAGATCAGTCTGTGATAAGCTGTGCTATAATGTCCTCCTTTGTATGCTGCTGCTCAATCTGAAATGCCTCGTGGCAGGCTGAAGGATCTCTCAGTGGAGCAAAGCCCTATCCAGTGCAAGACTGGTGGTATATCAGTGATGAAACCACATGTCTAGAGAAAGCAACACTCTTCCAGCATGGATGCACAGTAATGGAGTCAAATTGAATTAAAGGGTTGGGTTTTTTTTTCTCTCTGCTTGAGAAACTTTGGTTCCTGAGAAACAATGGTCTATGGGGTACAAGTAGGCAGTATCCCTACCATAAAAACATCATCAGAGCATCAGAAATAAAATAGCACCCAAGTAATGTATTCTGAAGAGGAAACAATTTATTAGTGCCAAGCAATATTGTCACAAGGTGATTAGGTGACACAGTGACTAGCAGATTTCCTCAACCAGCTCATAGCTGCACTGAAGCCACAGCAAGATTCCTTCACTCAAAGCAAATATTAAAACAAGGTTCATTATCTTTTCATGAAAGGGAAAACAAAAAACACCAAACAATGACCTTGGCAGAATTTCTGTCTCTTTCAAAACAAAACCAAACCAAAACAGCACCTCCCCCTGCCAAGCCCATGCAAAGACAAAGCCCCAGCAGAAGGAAGCACAGCCTCTTTAACCACTGAAGATGTTTTGATACGGACTTTTCCCACAGGGATTTCAGAAGCTCCATTGCAGGTGTAGCAAGCAAATGAAGCAAAGCATGGGCCGCTGAGTCAAAGAGGGAACAAGGGTAGACATACTCTGGTGAGCTATTTTAAACCATTATTGGAGATCTGTAGCTAACCTCTTCAGGAGCCTGCTTCCAGCTAAAAGGCTTTCACTTGAGTGCTTCAGATCATGTAAGTTTGTTTAAGATGCATAATTCATGAAGGGTACATAACAACATCCCTGAGTAACTTTTCACTCACCACCTGCTTGACAGAGAGAGAGCTGACAGAGTAGTGTGACTGCAGAAATCTGACATTAGCACGCTATATGTCCCAGGAATGGGCAGGGATCACACCACTGTCTTAGCTCCTTCCATGGCATGAATGCCTCAGGAAGGCAACTCTACCAGCTAATTCCACGATCAGGACCATTTCCATCTGTTGTCATTACTATGAAAAGAAGAGAAAGACAAATGATGTGAAGAGTTGTAACTACTTGCATTATACTCCTTGAAAAGCATATGTAAAGGCAATGTCTGGTTTTATAGGCTTTAAAACAAAAAGTCTGTTGCACACAGAAGGCCAAGTACAGCCCTCCTTACTGAAGCAGAATATTGCCTTGCAACTCAAATAGTCCCACTGAAATCAATTTGGGATTATATAATGCAAGAAAGGAAAGAGCCACCTAGTCTTTAGGTCACAAAATGAGATGTATAAGGAACAAAGCTTCGCCTAAAGTTGCTGTGATTTGTCTCATTGTGGCTAATGGAGCTGTGCCCACTTACATCAGCCTGGAGTCCACTGTAGCAGAATGCCTGCTGTACAGCACTTGGGCTTTAATTACCAATGGTAAATAATATGTCTTTAAGCTTTATAGATGTTATATATTTGCCCTACTTTATTTTGCAGAGAAAAGCCCAACTGTGGCCTGATAGGCAATTTAGGAATGATTTATGAACTTTATCTGCTGTGAGTAACAGTTTGCAAGTTACTGTTTGATGGAAGGGAGGGATTTTTTTTCCCCCCTGATTTGTCTTGGGAGATAACAGTTGGAGTGGCATTGTCATACCTTGTTTTCCTTTATAGAATTGTGAATATTTCTTTTAGCATGGATTTAGATAAAAGACAAAAAAAAAATACAGGGAAGACATGCCACAAAGAGAAAAACAATGGACACAATAGATGAGATGAAAGATTTAGTGCATCCTAGAGAAAGAACCCTGGCTGTGGGCCAGCCATCACACCAGTGAGCCTTGTCCCATTCCTACCCAAATCCCAGGCTTTTCTCCTCAAAACTTCATTTATTTGGCCTCCTTTGTCATTGAAATGTGCCTTCTGTTGTCAGGCTTAATGTGGCCTTTGGATTAAGCACAGACACCTCTCCATTCCATTTCGAGGGCAGGAATGGCAAACACATTCATACATAACCAGGACAGGTTATTTTTCAAACCCAGAGTATTTGGGGATCATCATCCTCCTGCACACAGTCTCCAAAATAAACATTTCACACAAAGCAGTATTTTGACTCCTGTGTACTGCAAAGCAGTGAAGTGAAGCAGGACTTCCATCCAGGGCACTCTGAGCATGCACATTTTAATACAAGTTTTTTCCTCCCAGGAGTTCAAAGAGAGAGGTTTTTTTTGATTGTCATCTTAATATGTCCCCACTGTGATTTCTGCCCTGTACCAGAGTGCTGAATCTACCTGAAAAGTGATTTGTAAGTCAGAGAGAAACAGTGAAATATACAGACCTGGTGCATTGACGTGAACTTTATCCATCCTTGTTACTCTGAAAGCTAGCATGGTTTCCAGCTTTTACAAGGGTCATTTGAGTCTTTTATCTGAGTCAAATCCTGCTCTGCCTTCCTGTAGGGCATGTGAGAGACGTGACACCAAACCAAGGGAGACACATTATCCCTGTGGCATGGGTGTTTCCCAGGGACAGCCAAAAGAACTGACAGTTGGAACGGTCTGTTTATTATGCCTATGGTTTCCTGATTACTAAGGTGTGATTTAACTGCCTGCTGATGAGACCTTGCTCAAATCAAAAGGTTTGTCTCTGTGCAGGACTAAACCCTCTCCTACATGAACCTGTTGAAATACATATCAAAATAGACTTCAAAAGTTTACAGAATATTATGGGATCAGTACAGATCTGATCATTACTTATTAATTGTTCAATTCAAGGAATAGTTATAGGGTAGAAAATGGGGTGGAGACCTGGAAGGAATGACTTTAATGGGATCTCAGTGACTGGTAATAGGAAATATATCATTACATCTCTGCAGTGTGGCACTGAGATTTGCCATTGTCTTCAGGAACAGAAATATTACCCTGTGCTCCTGTGTCTCTTGCACGGTAGAGGTATTAGAGGTCAGCTCAAATGCACCCAGCCCTCTGCTGAAAATGATGAGAGATTCAGAAATGGCTTACCAGGGTTATGCTCTGTATTGCCAAGGGACAGAAGGGCCTGGGACTTTGCCTCTTGAGGATGCCTTTTCCTCTAACAATGTTTTTATCCCTACCTTCTCTTCCAGGTTTTCTACCTAACTGCTCAATCCATACAACTCTGCAGTTATGTGCAAACAGGCTTTTTCTAAATCATCTTTCTGTCTTAAAATTCACAGGAAGCACTCACTCATTGCCTTCCCAGAAATACACACCCAAGACAAGAGGCAGGAGGACTGCATCTCGCTGGTTTCATTGCTTTAGAGATGGAACATGCTTACAGCAAACAAATAGAATAGAGTAGAATAGAATAGAATAGAATAGAATAGAATAGAATAGAATAGAATAGAATAGAATAGAATAGAATAGAATAGAATAGAATAGAATTAACCAGGTTGGAAGAGACCTTCAAGATCATCATGTCCAATCTATCATCCAACACCACTTAATCAACTAAACCATGGCACCAAGCACCCCATCCAGTCTTCCTAAACACCTCCAGTGACAGTGACTCTACCACCTCCCTGGGCAGCACATTCCAATGACCAATCACTCTTTCTGGGAAGAACTTCTTCCTAACATCCAGCCTAAAGCTCCCCTGGTGCAGCTTGAGACTGTGTCCTCTTGTTCTGGCGCTGATTGCCTGGGAGAAGAGACCAGCCCCCACCTGGCTACAAGGTGTGCAGTGCCACCCCACCACTGTGCATTAAGGAGGAGGAGGTAAGGAGAAGCACAGGAATAATTTCAGGTGCTGAGCCTTACGGTAGCACACACACACACGTGAAAAGCTATTTGTAGCCAAGCTATGCAGAGCATTATGTGTTCGACCACCCAGCCAAAATTTGCAGACAAGGCAATGCAAAACAATGAAAGTGCTGATGTGAGCTTGTCTCTGGCAGGAGGATGTGAAAAGCCTTACATCTCGCCTTTCCAACAGGCAATTATTTGTGATTCTTAGTGGATAAAATCAGAAAGCACAACAAAGCCCTGAAAATCTCAGTGCTTTCTCGGGGCCGATGGGAGGAGGGCTCTGAGCTTGTCCTTTCTAATCGCTGTTCAACCCTTTAGCAAAAGGGGGGGGCTAAAGGCTACTGAATGGGACTTGGAAGGTGATACACAGATCATTCCAAGCACAGATTTCCTTTGTGACTATGAGAAAGGCTTGGGCAGAGCTCATAGAAAATCGTCATACTACTGTCATATCATCTCTGTTTCCTGAGGTATGTTATCAAGAGAGTAGGCAAAAGCCCATGTGCAGCTTCCATTTACACAGGGTTGCTGTACAAAAGAAAGAACTTGTCTTTACACAAGAGGTGAATAAGGCTCCTGACCCATATGGTAACGTTATTCAGCTGACACGTCAGTGTGGTCGTTTTAGGCTATGCCTTTAAAATTTTGTTGCACATTTGAGCAGAAAAGTAGAAATATAGAAATAAATCACTATTGGGTATAAAAAGGAAAAAACCAAAGATAATTCTAAACAAATTCATTGGAGAAATATCTGCTATATGATTGACTGTACCAAAACAATCTTTCTTCTTCTGGGCTCTTCTCTGCTTGCTTCACTTGAGAGAGATTAATCTGCTTTTGCTGACCTTGGCTGCATTATTTTGGTGAAGTCTAACTGCTCCTTTCTCTCTGCTCCTTTCTCCCTTTGGATGGGGGGTGGGGTGGGTGGGGGTTGGGGGTGTGGGCAGAGGGACAGTTTCCCTGGTCTCTGACCAGGGGGATTTTCATGTTGTTTGTTAATTGCAAATATTGTAAATACTGGATGGGGTGCTTGGTGCCATGGTTTAGTTGATTAGATAGTGTTGGGTGATAGGTTGGACTTGATCACAAAGGTCTTTTCCAACCTGGTCAATTCAATTCAATTCAACTCAACTCAACTCAATTCAACTCAATTCAACTCAATTCAATTCAATTCAATTCAATTCTGTTCTATTCTATTCTATTCTATTCTATTCTATTCTATTCTATTGTATATTTTTGTACATATTAATTGCATTTCATTCTAGATTGTAGTTTTGCTTGTAAATACAGCTTCCATTTGCTTCCAACTGAGTTAGTCTGGCAGAGTTAAGGTTGGGGTGGGGTGGGGTGTGGAAATTTCAACTCACCACACTTCAGCAGCTAAATAACCTGCCTACTGAAGCATATCACATTGTGAATGCTGTTAAATTTCCACTCTTGAATGCAGGAGGAATAAACACAAGTAAATGATGAAAAAGTTCCTGCACACTTAGCTGCACAGGACCTGCTTTTTTGGCTCTGCTCCTTACCCAAGTTGTGCTCACAGATGTGCCCAGCCCACGACCTACTTGGTGGCAGGGGGATGTGACGAATTGCCCTGTCGCTCAGCTATGTGAGAAGAGAATGAAGCCTGAGTCCAGCAGCGCTCTGAGAGGTGAGGCAAGAGGAGAGAAGCTTCCCCATCCTCAGCAGGGCTCCATTTGCAAAATACAGGCCAGTGGCGTGGCAGGGCACATATTCTGCACAGAGCACCCGAGGTGCAGTAAACCTTGACATACAGCATATATCCACAGAGCTGTAAAGAGGTTAAGGCTCTCTTGGTAGGAACCAGCAGAAAGAGCCTCAGGAACGACTATTTTTCTTTCCTGACTGCCCCATAAGAGAACATAGGGAACAATTCCTCCTGCCTCAGTTAATGGTCTCTCCCCTAAGAGTTTCACTGCCTGATTGAGGACAATATTGTTTCTGTAGGGATGCTCTAAGAAGGACCACAGTTTTATGAGGAAAGAAGAGATGACACCCAGTCTCACTGCATCAGCATCGTTAGAGACAATGAAGCAAATTACTCACCAACTAGATTCAAATTGTATTTAATTTGTTATGCTGTATTTGGGGGTTTTGATCTTTGTTTGGTTCTTTGCAGAGGTTGCCAAAGATTTATGACTTATAAAAGCATCAGACTGTGCTGTGTTTCCTCAGGTCCAGTTAAGGAAATCCAATAACGCAGGCGTTTTGTGTTGTGAACATCTAGATACTTCTTTCCCTGTAACGTTAGGACTGTCAACATGAAACTGATAGTTTGGAAATGAGTCTGCTGAGAAGCCAACTGGTGAAACCCATCCTATAAGTATCAGGGAGCAGGAATTAGCACAGTGTACTGTGCTGTTTGAGGAAGAGGAGGAACAGTGGGGTCTAACTGGTCAAAAAATTCAAGATACCTGGAATTTAGGTCTGCTTATGCTGACAAACAGTTATATGACCTTGGGCAAGAGTATTTTTACTCTCCACATTTGCTTCTCTTCCAGTTTGTCTTGCCTTATCCATTTAAATTGGAAGCTCTTAGAATGGGCTTTGGCTCCTAATGTGTGATCAAACAGAAGCTGGGATGCAGAGACCTTCATCTCTGTTGTGAGGCTCAAGGTGCTACAGCAACACAAACAATAATAAAAAAGAATGAGTGATGCAGTATAATTGCAGTTCTTCCTGCCAGATCATCTTTGTGCTAATAAGTTCTGTTTACTCAGGGAATATTCAATAAATAATAAATAAAACCTCAGGCTGAGACTTTTCCAAGCACAGCAGGTAATTCAGATGTATTGTCCATTAAAATTAATGCAAGGGGTCTGTCTAAATCCCTTAGCTCTCTCAGAAAAGTCTTAGCTTGAATATTTAATTTCCAAGCTAGGTAGCTGACAGGGTGGTCTCTGTATCTGGCAAACAGTGGGGTAGAAATTAAGAGGAGTAACAGGTGTGCTTGTGTGCAGAGCTCTCACTCACCTGAGCAGCTTTACTGGTCATGCAATTGCTCATGCTCCCCCATAGTCTGTGTGCAGTATCTGGAAATTGATCACTATGTTCCTACAAAGAATAGGGCTGGGAGACTTTTGCTTCCTCTGGATTCTGAAGATGAAGACACAGGACAAAGAAATGAAGATTAAATAGGAGAAATAGCTCTTTCCTTGTGTGCAATGTGTCATCTACCTCTGCTGCCACTGCTGCTCCAGCCTGAAATTGTGCTCCTGAGCGCAGGTAGTACTGGTCTTAACTTTGGCAAGGGCTGGTGGGGACTCACAGTGGATCCAGTGAAGAGGAGGTTTAAGGCAGCTCAGAGCCACCTACTCTCTTTCTTATCTCCAGATTTCTTAAACCCAGTGCGAAGGGGGGGAAGGAGCAGCACCAGACTTATTGCAAATACCACATCACTATGTAGGACAGGACTGATGTGCTTCGAAAGGTGCTCACTGCAGTTTTGTTAGATCACTCTGTCTCTGTCAGCATGACAGATAACCACCTCCAGACAGCTATGAACACATTAAAAATATACTTCCATCTTTGAGCAATCACACACCGGCGCAGTGCTGTCTCACTGTGGAGAAGCAAAGCAGGTCGTGCCTCTGGGAGAGCTCTGCGAACATCTGCGGCTGCTGCAGCTCTCTTTTTCACTATTGTTCCTTCCTGACAATTTTGCCACCCTTGATAAAAACCCCAAGTGAGAGGTAAAAATGAAATGAGCTCCTTGTGATGCCTGCATGCATATTTAAGCATTTCTGCCACTGTATGTTAGAGTTGCAGGCACTTTAACGATGCCACTTCGCTCCTTGCTTCTTGCACGGCGTCAGGTAGTAATATTAGGCTATAAGGCTGCAGAACCTGAACAAATCTCCTCTTTCTTCCCATTTCATATTGGCCATTAAGCTTATATTATCATCAGAATCACAACAAAACAGAGCAGTTTCTATAATTCTGTGAGGAAATGAGGCTGACAGCATCAGAACAAAATACACATCATTAATAGAGCCCTGTTCATAACACTCTCAAACATGCAGCTTTGAGATTATTCATACTCTGGTTTTGAGGGACACTAAGCTTACATTTACAGAGTTAGCCAGGTTGGAAAAGACCTTCGAGATCATCAGGTCCAACCTATCACCCAATACCATCTAATCAACTAAACCATGGCACTAAGTGCCTCTTTTTAAACATTTCCAGTGAAGGTGACTCCACCACCTCCCTGGGCAGCCCATTCCAATGGCAAATCACTCTGTCTGTGAGGACTTTCTTCCTAACATTCAGCATAAACCTCCCCTGGTGCAGCTTGAGACTGTGTCCTCGTGTTCTGCCACAGGTTGCCTGGGAGAAGAGATCAACCCCCACCTGGCTACAACCACCCTTCAGGTAGCTGTAGACAGCAATAAGGTCTTCCCTGAGCCTCCTCTTCCCCAGGCTAAGCAACCCCAGCTCCCCCAGCCTCTCCTCATAGGGCTTGTGCTCCAAACTCCTCACCAGCTTTGGAAATTTCAGTTGCACCATCAGTTCTTGGGCCTTCTGAGGTCAGAGCATCAAGAAAAAAAATCACAGCTCTCAGTGCTCTTCAGGGTGTATTTCTTTCAGTAAGCAAGGCAGAGGCAAGTTTATCTACCAAAAAGGAATGGTAAGTCTGCATCTAAAATGTTTGTACCTCGCTTTTAAAAGTGAATCGTGAATATTATGATGCTGGATTCATCATGAGAGAACAGACCAGATGGTGCAGGCTCAGAGTGTAGTTTTATCCCTGTGCAAAGGGATTTCTACAATTGCATATTAACTGTTATTGGAAGTTTCCATACACATGTAAATCCCTCTGTGCAGCAGTGAGAATATCCTTTAATGCAAAGCATTATGTCCATTACAATAGGTAGCGTGAATAGCTAATTGTCCTTGCAATTAAACTGAAAATCGATTCGGCCTGCCAGCACCTTGAAAATAAAGCAGGAACGGTAGAAATGATATTTAAACAGCACCTGTCATGTCAGTGACACCTTCACAGATGCAATTACATGTATGTCAATAATCCCCAGATAACATTTTAATGCTCGGGATGTACTGAGAAGGCACTGGGCTGCTAAAATGTAGTTCAGCTGTACACTAACATCTCAAGTATGTGTATGCTTATATTTACTATAGAGTATAGAGAGAGATTCATGGAATGGTTTAGGTTGGCACAGAACCTCAAACACCATGTAGTTCCAACCCCCCTGTCATGAGCAGGGGCACCTTCCATTAGACCTGGTCTCTCGAGGTGCATCCACAGTCTCCCTGGGCAACCTGTTCCAGTGTCTCACCACCCTTACTGTAAAGAATTTCTTCCTAATATCTAGTCTAAATCTACCCTCTTTGTGTCTATTCCCTGTTATTCTATCACTACAAGCCCTTGTAAAAAGTCCTTTCCCAGCTTTCCTGTAGGCTGCCTTCAGGTACTCGAAGGCCACTGTAAGGTCTCCCTGGAACTTTCTTTTCCCAGGCTGAACAGCCCCAAGTCTTGCAGCCGGTCCCCCTAGGGGAGGTGTTCCAGCCCTCTGATCATCTTTGTGGCCCTCCTCTGGATCAGCAGCTCCATGTCCCTCTTATTCTGGGGGCACCAGAACTGGACACAATACTTCAGGTGTGGTCTCAGAAGAGCAGAGTATAGGGGGCAGAATCAGCCCCCTCAACCTGCTGGTCACACTTCTTTTGATGCAGCTACCTTTTGCTGGTATCTATAGTTTTACAAACTGCCTTCCAAAACTAGTTGTGTGACCTATGTTGCATCCTCAAGCAATGATTCCCAGTCTCAAAGAAGTCAGTATACTTTGCAGAGAATGATAGAATTGTTCAGGTTGGAAGGGACCTCAAGGATCATCTTGTTCCAACCCCCTTGCCATGGCCAGGGACACCTCACACTAGATCAGGTTGCCCAGAGGCTCATCCAGCCTGGCCTTAAAAACCTCCAGGGATGGGGCTTCCACCACCTCCCTGGGCAACCTGTTCCAGTGCCTCACCACCCTCATGGTGAAGAATTTCTTCATTAACAAACATTAATAAATCGAGATTCCATGGAGAAAATATCTAAGCATCTGTTCAGAGCAGAGTGTTTCATAATCTAGAAACTAAAAGATGCTTCCTTTGAAGTGAGTCTAGAACTACTCCAATAAAATGCCATCTTTTCCTCCTTTCCTTGTTCTAAACTCTTTGTTGCAAACAGTGTTCAGTTATCATTCACTGTACTGCAGAATTTTGGTATATTGGGACTAATGAAAGTGCCCTGGAATATTGACCCAAAATTCAGTATTAAAACCATGCCCAGAGTGAATTCAGAAAATATAAGCCACAGAAACTATCTAGCATGATTTATCCATGATTTGTCTTGGAAGCAGAACCAGTAAATATATTTTGCTTGTGAACTTAAGTGTTAGTTCACTGCTGCTATTACCATCAACCTCCCATTCACAGTACTCCTGAACAGAGCTCAGCAAATGCCCCTGCCAAGTGTATCGAGCCCATTGAGTCTGTTTATCATAATTGTTTTGCTTGGAGCTCTTTTTCCATCCTGCCTGACTACAGAATTTAATGAATCTGAAACAAGTAGAAATTATAGGAACAGAGATTCCCTCTCCATTATTCACTCCCTAGAAGACAAAGACCTGGCCTTTTCTTTCAGGAAAGAACTTGCCACAGAGTGAATTTAGAACACTGAAAATGGCAAAGTTGTTTTTATGGGGGGAAAAAAACCCCAACCCACAACAATACTTTAGGGGGGGGGGGGATAAGGCAGTCCCCTCAACACCCAGAGAAGCAGCTAATCCTTCCACAAAGCTGCTACTTACAACAGGAATAAATAAACTGAAATTCCTTATTTGTGCCCTGAAAACATTGTCAGGCACAAATTCAATGTTAAGGCTACTGGTATTGGATGGGTAACTTGATTTCCATGTAGCTGCATGAACTTAATCATATTTTCAGGTCTTCTGATGAACCAAGCTATTCTTCCTTTGTCATCTTGTTTGCTGTTGGAGAAAGGAGATATAGCCCCATGGACACATCTTCACAGAGGCCAGACATCTCAGTATGTCCCACACAAAGCAGAAAGTTATCTTTGTCCTTTGCTGCTGAGCTAAAGTGTGTGTGGGGCTTGGCTCCTTCTTTTTGGTTGTTTTTTTGGGGGGAGGGATTTTTTTTGGTTGATTTTTGGTTTTCAAATGAGTCAACAAATTCAACACCACTTGCTGTTGTTGTCCTGTTAATGTGTGTGTATATGTGTATAAAATGAAGTCTGAAAAAGGAAAGAGGTGCAAATGGAGGGTGGTTGTAAAGCTGTGCAGGCTATGGGGAAGGCAGCCAAAGTGCCCTTTCAGAAGTGGCAACCTTCCCAGCCTGAAAGTCTTTTGTGAAAAATAAAATATTCTATTACATTATTTTCCAATTTCAGCCATCTCCCTCGTTGAGCTTCAGGGTGGTTTAGCTCCAAAAGTTCAGAAATATTTCTCTGCTCACCATCTGCCTCACTAGCTGGGCGCACTGGATAGCAACACCAGGACCAAACATCTGTGGCCCAAGGACACCAAGCAGTCACCAGTGGGAGTAGCCATGCTCCAAATATCTGCAACCTGTGACTAGAATATTAGGGACACACAAAAATAAGCTCCTCTTCCCTGAATAGTCCCCTTCTCTTCTTCATTAACATCAGTGCAAAATTGTCTTGCCAGCTTAGGGGGAGCCTGGTGCTGAGTGAAAATGTTGTACTGTACCCTGAGTTAGTGGAAAGCTTCAGTGGTGATTTCTCCTTTTCTCTGTGCAGAGTGGTTGCACTAGAAGCAGCCACTTTGCACTTGGCTTGAACAGGCTGGAGTTAATGAACTCTTGCAAAAGCTGAAGTACTGCAAACCTTCTGCACCAGGCAGGCAGTGCATTGCACTCCATGGCAAAAGCTTTTGGAAGGGCTGGGCAGTAACAACCTCAGAACTTTCCCCTGGAAATACACATGCATGTTTGAAAAGGTAAAATGACCTATTTTGACCCTCACAAATACTTTCCCTCTTTTCCTTTTCTCAGCCACTTCCTTTCTCTCTGTCTCTCAGAGTTGGACATGCACATCTGAGATAGAAATCCAACCGGCGGCGCTGAGTACCTGATGCTTCTCATCCTGTTCTATAATGTGACTATTTATTTTCCATTTGTGTGCTGGATACTGAAGAATAAAATCAGCATTTTCAAATTTCATTAGAATCATAGAATCACTTTGGTTGGAAATAACCTCTAATTTCATCAAGTCCAACCACTGTCTGGGGGAATGGAGCTCTTTCAAATGAGGACTAGATACTCCTGATGTTGGGGTCCCCCCTTTGATGCATACCAAACTATCATGACTGAGAAAACCATGATGCAAAGGACAACTATTCAGAGCTACCTATGCTAGAATCCCAACTTTATATCCTGATAATCCAGAGGTTAATTCAGGAACAGATTTGATCAGACCAAAATTTCCAGTGGCAAATATTAAACAAGAACAACAACAAATCCCCCCAGATAACCCAGCAAGTCCTGAAGAGTTCTGGACATGAACTGAAAGCCATGAAATAATAATAAAAAAAATATTCCAAATGTTCTGTTTTCTCAGTTTGCACATTTTATTGTGAGGTGTGGTGGAAAACTAGACTGGCTAGACTTCAGGCTGCTGTACCCAGACAATGTGATTGTAGACCAATTATCCTGAAAAGGCTCTGGCCTAAAACCCCAGTATGCTTCATGGCAACTTCATGCTCTCATAAGAGCAGATGAAGAAGTTCTTTGAATCTGGAGTAAAGCAGATGAAGCATTTGAGCTCTAGGTGTTGCTCTCACACTATTTCCTTGCTATGAATTCCCTACATTCCAAACTATTTGCTAAAAAAGCCTCATTGTTGGCTTTCTGTGTGGTAAACAGTACACGGATACTGTCCCTTTCCACTGGCAGCTAATAAGTGCCATACACATAGGATGCTTTGAGTTGGAAAGGACCATTAAAGGTCGTCTAGTCCAACCTCCCTGCAATGACCAGGGATATCTTCAACTAGATCAGGTTGATCGCATACACATACATCGATAAAACAGGAAAGCTGGTCTACTGTGACCACTATAAAAGAGATGATTGTACTTCAGCTCAGGCTAAAACAACATCCCTGACTTTGGTGCAGCTGGGAAAAAGGGGGAAAAGAAAAATCAAAGTAATGCCATCCAGTAACTGATCTGAAATCTCTTATTGTGTGTTTGCAGTTTCTCCAGAGTACATAGAGGAAAAAAAACCCTCACCCCTGGTATAGTTGATTCACACTACCCTTAAAAGGATCTTCTTTTCCCTTGTTAGACTGGAATCTGTTGGGGAAGGAGCTCTAAGGGTGCAGATAAACAAATCTGTCTTCATTTCACAGTCAGGAGGAGCTGGCCCTGTGGCTTGCCTGCCCAGGGCTCAAAACAGAAGAAATGTGATTGTTTCAGGCCTGCTTTCAACAGCCAACAGAAACAGAAAATCTATGTAAACCTACAACTGTTACTAGAGGATACTAACCATGAGATTTGAGTAACTGATGCGGGGAGAGTGTGAGGAAAGAGCTGGTATTTTCAGGCCAGCTAGAATCTATTGTGTTTGGAAGTGAGGGGGGGAAATGGTTCATATTGCTTTTATGAAACATACAATTTTCAATCTCCCTTTCTGTGCCTTAAGAGCTTAATTGGACACAGTCAATGCAGACACAAGCCCAGCTCCTATCTTAAGTTTGTATTTCCAAAGGTCATAGATTTTGTGCTGATCCTCTGCGTCGTGCTATCATTTCCATGAGAACCTGAGGAGGGAAACATTAATTGCCTGTGACTGTCATTGGCTTCACGATGGTTGTCAGGCCAGTGGCTGGGAGCACACACCCCAGAACAGCTGTCAAACATGCAACCTGGCAGAAAGTCACCAAGTGTCAGGAGCGTGCTCTGAACAGGACTGACATTTTCTATGCCCATAGAGGTTTTGCAATCAAGACAGATCACTTGACATAATGATTCTCAAAAGTGACTAATTTGAAACAGTTTCAGCTGATGCAAAGAGAAGATGCAAAGCATGCACAGTCTGTTGGCATCAATGTTTGCCCTTAAACATGAAAGGAAAATGTGCTCTCCTAGACCTATGTGTGTTGGGATCATGATGAGATCACTGTGGTATCAGTGGCACAGCACTGATATTCCTGGTCAAGGGTCAGTTCAAAAGCCTAAAAGCAAAGCAGAAAACCATTGGATAGTCACCAGCTACCCATGATCTAACTGGCATTAATATCAGATGTGTTTTCTCTTCTGTTAAGTCAAAACCAGTCCTTCCTTTGAAGCCAAGTAGAGCAACCCAGATCAATCAAAATAACGCCAGGCAGAAGTTGTGTTCTTTGTGTTACTACCAGAAATATCAATTCTGCTCCCTAACACTACTGAAAAACAACTATCCTTGATGTAATATGCACCAGAGCAGAGAACTTTTGAGTGAGATTGTTAGATCTATATCTGCCAGTTACACAACAGCAGCTCCGTGCTTTACAAGCAATTGCCTTTTCTTCCTGCTGGACCAGCCTTCAGCTTGCTCTCACCCTGATGGAATTCCTGCCTTGGAATAGCATGGTGTGTAATCCTTTCAAAACTATTCTAGTAACCACTGACTATCACTGTTAGTTCTATTTTAATAGAAAATTCAGAGCTCCACTGAGATATGTGCAGAGAAAAACCAAAGTGTGCAGTAGTCCATGACTCAGGGAGATGACAGTCTAAAACGGTACGAGGAACAGAGGAGGAAATGGAAAGAAACCCCTTACTGATGTGACCCTTTTCTTGGGTCATGAAAGGAATAGAACAAAGTCAAAAGGACAGAGGTCTGTGCTGGAACTAGAGAAGTGATCCCAAGGCTCCACTGCTCAGATCCAGTGCTTTCACGTGGAAGCTGCTTTTCCACAAAGAAACACCTTTCGTGAATATCAGCCAACAGAAAGAGAATTCCACTCCTAGTGAAGCTGGTTTGGCCATTTTCTGCCAAAGAAAGGGATAGAGTGGGCACCAGTGGGAAAGATATGACTATGGCTGCAGTCTTCTGGGCATCTGTTCTACTAGAAGAAACATGCTGATGTTTCAGCTCCTCTCTAATGGACTTTTTAGGCATCGTTCTCTTTTTGTGTTACAGGATTTTCCCCTTGTTTTCAGGCAGCTGTTTATCATGCTAATGAAGAAGGTGAAATGAAAATGGAACAGTTAGTAAAAACCCGTATTTCCTGAAGCTCAGCATAAAGGAAACTGGTTAAAAGCCTGTTAGTAAAATTACTGCACATAATGACCAAAAGGACTTGGGAGGCGACATATTTCTCTGTGGTCACAGATTGAAACAGTTTGCTGCCTATTTCTGCTGTGAAATATGGGCCAATAATCAAATGAAAATCTTCTCCAAAAGACAATTGTAAATCACAAGTGTCAAGCCTGGAGGTGTGCTCACATGTATGATTTTGGGTTAGAATTACAGTTTCTTCTAACTATAGAACACAGCAAAATACACCCAACAGCTATGCTTATTCAGAGGTACAATTGAACTTTTTGGTCCACATACCTACAGATTTACCCAACTGCCATAGAGAAAGCAAATAGACTAAGCACACACCATGCATACATGAACACAAGCACCCTTGAAGAGAGCTGCTTCTGGCAATGCAACACTACAAGATGGAAAACAGTAATTTTGGTACCTGCTTTCTCCTGAGTCCCACAAACTGGGTCATATGAGAAAAAGCCAGCCCAAAAGTCCCATGTATTTATTACAGTGGCACAAAACCCTTCTCCATGCATGCAGAGCACTGTTTGGAACAGACCACACTAACCTGCACTACATCTGCTCAGGAAAGGAACCTACAGGACTGAGCTTGCTTCTTACCTCAGTGAAGTTAGTATTAATTGTAGCAACTCATTCACAACATTAAGGTGAAATACACTATAAGGCTAAGTGTAAACTAGAAATTCAACTCAGTTTATACCTGCAGCAGCTCTTTTCCACTTGGTTCAGGAAAGTGCTGTAAATGCACCACCAAAATGCCTCTGAAGCCTTTGCTGTCTTCCATGAGAGCAAGAAGATCCTATGCTAACAAGCAAATACACTCCTGGGCAAATCTAAGGAGCCTGGTACCACGTTGAGGGAGGCCAACAGGAAGACTCCCCAGACTGCAGATGAGGACATGAATATCTTGCTTTGCCATGTGGACCTGGTTTCAAGCTGTGAGCTGGAAAGCAGAGAAAAAGAGCAGCAGAGCCATCGCAGTGACCTCTCTGTGAACCTGAACTGGGTAGCGCTTTGCTCCCTCCCAGACTTTAATTCATGTTTCTGTGCTGAATGTAATGCTGTGTACTGGCCCCAGCAAGAATTAAATTAAATATTTATACTTCTGTGATGAGATACTTTGTTACCCTGTAAAACTTGCACATATGGAACTCTATTAATTTATGCTAATTCCTTATTTCTCTAGAAGAGCCTTTCTCCTCATTAGCATTTGATCGTTTAATACAACTTTACAGCACACCCTAAATTGAAGCCCATAATCTTTTGTAATTGAAGCTTCATGTGCATTCATTGTCATTTTTCAAAAAATAAATGAGGAGGAAGGGAGATGTGTAGGGCAGGATTGCCTCTGCATGGCATGCACGGCTCCCAGAGGGGATTAGCTCTGCAGGGAGATGTTTGCAACGCCGGCAGCAGGGTGCAGGCTGCGTTCGGAAGGCTGGACCTTCCCTTGTTTGTATGGAGGAAGCATTTTCTGTTGACCTTAAGGAGAGAAGAACCAGTCCTCTGGCATGCTGCCAGCCCATGCCAGATGTATTCGAGGATGGTTGTAGGAGAAGAAAGTAGAGGTAGGAATTTCAGACCAGAGAGCAGACCTGCAGCAGGGGGAAATTGTCCAGCTCATCCTGCCTTTGGTAGGCAAGAGAAGAGAGCCTTCCTCTTACCTGTGTCTCCTGCTACAGCCCATTGCAGTCCTCTGTTGTCCTTGCTGGACTTTACCATTACGTTCCTGACACTGCATTGAATCTGGTATGTCTGGGGAGAAAATGAGTATTTCTTCTCTTGCCATCACATTGCCTTTCCTTGTCCAGTGGACCAATTTGACTTTTGCTTATCCACAAGTCTAATGAATCGAAACAGATAGTTCTGGCTAGTGCAGAACCTCTTGCTCCTCCCTGGGACTGATCTCTGTACTTGTACCAGCTTCCCAGGCTCATCTGTGGAACTCCTCTAATCAAGAGCTCCAGTGCTCATCTCTGGCCATAAGCTGAGAATCAGAAGTAAACAGAAAGATTTTTCAATTTCAGGAAAGGAAGACAAAAGATTTTGTTTTGTTTTGTTATTTTGTTTTGGTTTTGTTCATCAATACCTGGCCTCAAACAGAAATCAGCAGAGAAAGCATGATGCAATGCTGAATTTCACTTTCCTCCCACCTTGCCATTAGCAGCTGGGGGAGACTAGCACACTGAAGAGAGATGACTGGCCCAGCTTCTGGATTTTTCTAGCAGCACTACAAAAGAAAGTAATTTACATTTCAAACAACACTATAAAAATGTATGTTTAGGGAAGTAAGAGTCAAATTTATGTCGCTGGGCACAGAGGAACAGCTTTGTGTTTCTTGAAATACTGTTGTGTTCTTTTTTGCTTTCAGCAATGTTCACTTTGTTCTCGATTTAAGAAAACTAGAAGAGAGCCATCACTGCAACAATTCACTGAGTACTTTGAGGATTTCAGTGCTGCTTTGTTTTCTACACAGTTAAATGAGACTCAGCTTTAGCTTGCTGAATTCTCTATGTTGTGCTTCATGAAAGAAGGAACTGTACCCAGCTACTCTCAAGCTTGAGTTGATAGGATTGGAAGAACCTGCATTTAAATAGAGTCTGGTAACATGCACAAAAATGCAGACTGCCTGATTCTACTAATATGAGTAGTCCCATTCAGGTTAGGGCCTCCTGATACACCTGCATTAAAATGATATTGAGTTTTAATGTAAGACTTGTCAAGTAATGGCAGACTGCAGTCTGGTTTTAGATATTCCTGACATTTGCAGCAATAAGGTTTACAGAAAGGCATTCAGCCTCCACCTGCCCAGCTGAGTGATAGCTCAAAGCTAGAGCAGGGCTGAAAGAGCAGAAATCATCCAGCTGTGGAAGATTAATAATTGTAATGTACAGAGGCCACACTACATCTTTAGGGAGGGATTCACCAGTACTACCTTAAATGTATCCTTAGAATTGCACAGAGGGAAGGGCTGAGCTGAATGCTATCATCTCTTCTCAGGGACATATTGACAAAGACATAAACAATGAAAAACCTAAAAATATCCATTGCCCCAGTTACAGAAAACACCTGCAGCCAGCAAAGCACTTAAAACTCATTTAAGTCTCGTTGAGTTTGGGGAGAGTTAAAATAAGGTTCACTGGCTGCTCTTGAATCAAGGTGCTGAAGATAACATTGCCGTGTTTGTGCTCACAAGTTGTGGACATAAAACACTGACTCTAGCACCAAGTACCATAGCCTAAGCACACACATCAGCAATTTACAACCAACCCAAAAAAGACTCTACATGCTTAAGTTAAAAACCAAGCAAACAAACAAAACCATTTCCTATTTAAATGCCATCTGCTGCACTGGTGCTTATTTAAATTGTCAGTTAATCAATTTTTGAGCTATCAGTACATCACAGCAAATCAGTGTAATCACCTTCAACTTCATTTAAATTTAACTGGATTCATCTCTCAATTCTGCCCCTGACCAAATGCAAGTCAGAAGTGAAAACCAAGATGTTTAGCTGTCATGAGGTGTTAGGTATTAGGTCATAGGTTGGACTTGATGATCTCTGAGGTCTTTTCCAACCTGGTTGATTCTGTGATTCTACATGATGTATACTTTACAACTTATTTGGAATTATGTATCTCCTTCCTTTTGGGGATCATATCTGTTCCAAAAAGTTCACTTTTTTCCTAGGACAAGGAGAGGAAGAGTTTGGATTGCTCATCTAGAAATTAGTGTCACATTCTAAATCTTGTCCAAACCCTTCACCAAATAGCTCTTCACATTTCCTTTACAACACCTGGCTTAAGTCAGGAACCAGCTGTACCCGTGTGTCAGCAAAATACACTCAGGACTCTTATCAAGGTCAGCTAATGAAGGCAGGGTGTTTCAAACCAGTGGTCTCAGCCAGTTACACTATCATTTCAAACACTGACCATAAAATTACACAGTAAGTGCCTTTTAAAGACGGTTACCACATGGTTATTGCTGCTTTCCAAATTAGATTGTCATCACAAGTGTTAAGGAGTGAAAGATACAGGTAGGGAACCTGTTAATTCCTTAGCTCTGGCGGGTTGGAGCTCCCAACGCTTATTCATTTTGCATTAGCAAGCAACATCAGAACATCTCAGCTCCCCACACCACGAGGTAAATTATTCCTGGTGCACCATACTTGGTAGCTTCAAATTTAATTACTCACTCTGTAATCTGCAGGTCGGGTTATTGCTCTGTGGTTACACGGGTTTGTTTGTGTGGTGTTGGGTTTTTCATACCTATTTATGTAGCTTATAAAACAAAGTGACATTGGAATGGATTTTTCCAAATGGATCCCATGCACACAGTTCTTTCAGGGTCTGAAAACAATGAGATTCTGCTCTCAGTGAGTGTCCACTGGCTAAATCTGTCTTAAGAATGAAACACCTACTGATGCTTTAACAAGGCACGATGATTTTTATATGAAGCTGAAACAGATACTGCAGTTGATTACTTTATACCAAACTCATGGGACCAAGGCATGCATTTAAG
Organism: Dryobates pubescens; assembly: GCF_014839835.1. Lineage (NCBI taxonomy): Eukaryota > Metazoa > Chordata > Aves > Piciformes > Picidae > Dryobates > Dryobates pubescens. The sequence goes on from NC_071612.1 coordinate 8,799,215, forward strand.
ATAGAATTCATCTTGTTGCTGATGTGAATTTCAGTTTTAACTACAAATAGCCGTTCCCAGTTCAGTTTGGGTAGATCATCTAGAACAGGCTTATCTCAAAAGAGACATTCAGATCACGAATGTGATTTCTCTTACCGAGATCTTTCGTGAGGTTTCTTTACATTCAGCATAGCCAACCCTAAATAACAAAGCCCACAGGCTGTTTGGTGACTGAGAGCTGAAGTCCAAACATAGAAAGATTTCCAAGAATATTCCTCTTATCAAAACTTTTCCAAAGGAAGAGTCCTCTCCTTGGAATTTGTGCCAGGCACAGTGTGTGACTATGCTCACAGGGGAGAAGTGTTCCCCTCACTACTGCAAAAAGGCACAACTCCATCACTGTGGAGACACACTGAGTTACAAGGATCTGTCCCCTTGAGTGGGAATGTCTGAAGTATGCAGATGTCTTTTTTTGTTGTGTTGTTTTTGAAGAGAGCATAGGGAGTTACTCTAAGTGTTGCTGATGGCCGGTTCTGGATTGTATTTAACTGCATAAATATTTTACAGGATTTCTTAATGTGCAGCCCCACAAAAATATTAACCTTTGCAACAAAGAATGCACTAAATGCTTCTTCACTGTGTAGTACTTGATCAATGTTAAATCAGCTCACTGTTTTTGCATTGAGCAGGACCTCAGCATGCTATCTTGGTTGCAGGCAGAACCATCTTTAAACTTCTCTTTACCTTGCAGGCCTTACCTGTTTTTTCCAATTAAAGGTTACACGTTTGGGCCAGAATATTTTCCTTGATCATTGATCTGGTTAAAGGATGAAGGAATATTTTCTCTGCTCTGGAATAGTAATGATGGCATTTCCAACCAGAAAAACAAACAAACAAACCAAACCAAACCCAACTCAACCAAACCAAACCTAAACAAAGCAATACCTAAACATTTCAAGCAGTTAGTACTGAAGTAATACCTAGCTCATATAATGTTTGCCTTAGTCATAGAAAGATCTAGTTACTGTGCTGGAGGAAGCACTATAGGAGGCACATGAGTGTTTAATTGTGAACAGGGCAAAGCATTGCACATATTGGTATAAATACTTTCTTTTCTTTCCTAACAGAATTAAAGTTCCCATTAGATTTTACCCAGCAGTCAGGTTCCTTTATGTCTTTTTGGGTTACAAGTATCATCTCCAATATGATCTGATCTGCTCAGTAATAGTTTGAGCAGTAAATGACTCCCAGCATTGGCTTAGGATGAAGCATGGACTGAGATGATGTGATTCATCTTAAAACTATGAATATATGATTCTTCCTTCCCTCCTCCCTCTGTTTCTCTGCTTCTTTGTGAATTAGGAATAAACTCCAGATCCCCTTTGCAGTATGAAAAAGGAATGTACTTCTGTAAGCAGAGTAAGCCTTGGGATTTCACTGGGTAAATCAGATACTTGCAAGTGGTTCTGCTTATTTAGGGTAATGGGGGGCTGTGCTTGTTTCCTGAGAAACTGAAACCAAGAGCAGCAATTTCCACACCTGAGCAAATAAACATGTAGTAACTACAGCAAAATATACACAGGTGGAATCCACAGTCAGGACATTCTGGGTAGAAAGAAGACAGAAAGAAGCTCTCTTGGGCTGAAGGGCTCTCATTGCTTTTTACAAAACCAAGGGAAGCCTTCCCACTGCATGCAAACCACTCCAAGGCTTCAGCTCTCATATGAAGAAGTAGTAGAAAAATCTAAGCCTGATGCAGACTTATTTCAGGTGCCTGCTAATTGACAAAGCAAGCCTCAAGAGCCATCTAGAGGTTGTTAGGCAACAATCATATTTGTTATTTTAAGAATGTGGCTTATGCATGCTAGAAGCAAAACTCTCATTCTTCCATGTTTTGTTCTTATGTGCAGCACAGTAAATCAGAACAACCTCAAGTTGTATCACTGAAACTTCAGCAGTGCAGAGATGAAGTCAGAGAAACCATCCCTTTCACCTGCAATACAACTGTTTTGTTAATGAGAATCTACATTCATATGCTACAAGATAAAGGTATTGCAGGAAGTGCTATGTGAGGCAGAAAGCATTTAGCATGAGGACCGTGTTCTTCTGAGTCCCAGACGTACTGCATTTGGTAATAATGACTCAGTAGGGGATAAGCACATTTAGCTAGAACTGCCACACAGTTGGGATTTGCTTAATTATGAAGCTATTACAGTCCTGATGGCATTGTCTGATCTGTTCTGGTTTGCCCTTAAGTCTATGTTGAATCAAACCAAGAACAATAGTGCTTTGAACAGGGGCCATAGTTTGGAGGTGGTTAAGTTTGAATGGGGGTCTGTGAATCCACTCCCATTGTTTTCAGACAGACAAAATGTGCCAGCCTCCAGAGATACCTTTTCTTTAGATGAAATTGTGAGAGACTTACTTTTGAGGTACCTGTGAGGCTGCTTACAAATAAAGGAGAGAACAGAGGGAAGAGTGGTGGGAGATGCAGTGTTGGGAACAGTTCTTCAGTTCTAGCAGACAGTTCCATTCGCAGCTCCAGTCTTTGGTGGACTGCATTTTTATTCAGATTTGAAGGTATCTTCAGACAAAAGGTTTTTTTGTGCTACCAATGGAGCTAATATTCTGTCACTCATGTCCACATCTCTATTTGTTAGAAAAGAGAAAGTATGACCTTCCACTAAATCAAACTGAAACCCCTTCGTGATGCCCTCTGTCCTCCTGACAGAAGTACAATGAAATCCTTGTGGTCTAAGGTGCTTTGATGTTAATGCATCCTCTGTTAATCTCAGCAAAGAACATGGACTTGAAGATCTAAATATACTTTGCCAAATCACAACTTTTCACTGAGTTGATAAATACCAAGTGTACCTACTAAAGTCCTCCTGAGCAGGAAGCATGCATATGTATAGAAAGTAACACAGCAGGCATATTATGTATTCACTTCAGGTTAAAGCATATACTATGGATTTAGAGGAATCTCTTTGATATTTCCTGTGTAATTAATCTGCTGGAGAAAGTGCTTGAATATCAGACTGGAACAGCTGAAACACAGAGCAGGTGGACTGATGATGTAGCAGCAGTAAAACTGAGCCCACAAAGCTCTCCAGAGATACACAGGAGACTTCCCTAGGGAAATGAGGTTCCTGCAACTCAAGCTCATTTGGATTTTGTGCTGAGGTTCTTGGGGAACCAGAATGCAGTGAGCAGCAGCACAAGTTTAATTTCAGGATATTAAAACTTCCTAAACTGTTTCTAAAGCAATAACCCAAACAGCTGCCTAATGGAATCCCAGGGCTGCTCTCTCCAGGCCAGCATGTGCACTGCTGAGATCTCTGTACCAACACCGCCTTGAAAGCCACATCCCAAGTGCAGCTTGACTTTTGCATTATGCATGATCCTCATCACCCTCACCAGATGTGGGTGGAGAGGGGAATTAACACAGATGCTACCAGGGCAATGGCAGGGGCTTTTTGAATCCTGAGAAAGTGAAAGAGAGGTTTTATCAATACCCATTACGAATGAGCTGAATTGAAATGTTTCCATAGGAGATTTCTGGCTTCAAGATGCATAAATTGGCTCAATCAAAATGCTGAGGATAGAGGAAGACAACAAAGATAAAGACTTCAGGAGCACAACTGTTCAGTATATACCACCTATTCCAGCCATGTCTCCAAGTGTCAGTGAAAATACACAACTAATGAAAAGGGGGAAACTGAAAATAACAGCTAAAGAATTTCACCAACAGAGATGTATTTTTCTGAGCAGCTGAATAAAGATGTCTTGACACAAAAAGTAGGATTCAGGAGTTCTAACCTTTGGGCAAACAGCTGCACAATAAGAAAAAACAGTGTTCCTGTAAAAGATGCCAAAATGGAAGTTCAGTGTAATGCAACAGCCATATAATTAACAGAAAAGGAACAAGCAAAACATGAGAAAACCAGAAAGCCTAAAGAGAACATTGAAAAAAACACTGTATGCACACACACACATGCAATATGAAAATGAGGACAGCATCTGCTCTTAACTGCTGCATTATGCTGCATATGTGGTTTATCAAATGGGAGAGATCAAAATAACATCACAGTATCACAGTATAACTAAGGCTGGAAGAGACCCCAAGGATCATCAAGTCCAACCTATCTCGACAGACCTCATGACTACACCATGGCACCAAGTGCCACATCCAATCTCCTCTTGAACACCTCCAGGGACGGCGACTCCACCACCTCCCTGGGCAGCCCATTCCAATGACGAATGACTCCCTCAGTGAAGAATTTTCTCCTCACTTTGAGCCTAAACCTCCCCTGGCACAGCTTGAGACTGTGTCCCCTTGTTCTGGTGCTGGTTGCCTGGGAGAAGAGACCAAGCCCTTCCTGTCTACAACCACCTTTCAGGTAGTTGTAGAGGGCAATGAGGGCACCCCTGAGCCTCCTCTTCTCCAGGCTAAACAATCCCAGCTCCCTCAGCCTCTCCTCATAGGGCTTGTGCTCAAGGCCTCTCCCCAGCCTTGTTGCCCTTCTCTGGACACGTTCAAGTGTCTCGATGTCCTTCTTAAACTGAGGGGCCCAGAACTGGACACAGTACTCAAGGTGTGGCCTAACCAATGCAGAATACAGGGGCACAATGACCTCCCTGCTCCTGCTGGCCACACTATTCCTAATACAGGCCAGGATGCCATTGGCCTTCTTGGCCACCTGGGCAATTATTATAACAATTATTATAACAGTGTATCTCTGATCTCTGTATCTCTGGCCGAGGTGGGCATGGGAAGGAAGGCTGGGGTCTCACAAGGAGTGTAGTCTGGGTTGGCACTTCTGCAGGCTAGTGAAATATATAGACATGATCATATGAAACAGTGGGGCAATCATAGCAATAAGTGGCGTGAGCAATCTGGCAATATAAGCTTTGAGCTTGACATAGTGGTAGGCCATGCTTAGCCTAAGTGTAGAAGTAGCTAGCAGTTTAGCAAAAGAATGCTGTGCTTGCAGCATGTAACTAAAGCAAGCTACTGGTGGTTATAAACACAGAGAATTATCTTGGAACAACAGGATGCATGCGTCGATCAACAACCTTGCATGATATTAGTAGTTTAACCAATAATGTATAACAGTAGGATGTGTGGACACCTGTGGGGAACCACTGAACTTATGCCAACTATGCTCTGTCAGTCTATACATGCTGTAGAGGTTCCTTAATACATTGAACAATACTTAGATCATACTGGTCGTCCGTATTGATTCCGTACTCCGTCGTCAACAAAACAGTTGTAAAACTGCCTCCTGCATGCTCATTCAGAGAGTAAACCAGCATGTACTTCAAGGCAGTGCTAACAAGAGCTCAGAAGAGCAGATCACCCAGTTAATCAGCGTCCCCAGTTTGAGCTGGGTGCCTTAAGAAAGCCATGAATTTGCAGTCCTCCAGAAGGTGCAGTCCTCCACAATCAGTGGCCCTGCCTAAAAATTGTTCAACAGGCTTCTGTAAAAAGCCATTTTAAACTGTTTTTCACTTGACATGATCTAATAAACAGTGGTGTTCCTCCGGCAGAAACAGCACAGGTAGTGCCTCAGGCAGTCCTACTCTGTAGTGCCTCTAAATGAAGCTGCTAATTCAAACACAACATAAACATGTAACAAATATCAGAAATCAGGTATATTTTTTTCTAACACTTGGAAATGTTTCCCAAAAAAAATGTTTCTTTCCGTATTTGCTCATTTAAATGGATTTATTTAAATAGATATATTCCTCTCTGCAGAGAAGAGTATATTCTGTGAAACCTCAAGTCTGTGAAACTCTAATTCGTAATGGATAAACCATTATGGGTTCTTTATTCCACATCCTCACATTAACCATGCCTTCAGATAAAATCCAACTGCCTCCACTGAGAATAAGCCAGACTGGAAAAAAAAGACATTAGTAGGTAATAAATTATTGAGAACAAACTAACACAGCATGTAAACAGCATGTCTTTTAAAAAGGCAAGCTTTTGATGCCTTTTGGAAGCTTGAGAAATGAGCTTCTCTAGCCTAAGATAAGTTGCCCACAGTCTATTACATGTCTGATTGCTTCTGACAGAGGGCAACACTTCAGCACAGACATAAAGAGCCTAAAACACCCATAAACATCAGTGAAATGCAAGAAAGAAATGTAGATAAGAGATTAAAAGGAATAACTTGGGCTAGCTGTTTGCTTCTGTTCTTCCAGCAAATGAGCATCTATCTACAGCATGGTCTGGGAGCAATGAGGTCAAGATTTGTATTTAGCAGTCAAAAGCAGACTCTTTTCCTTACCCAGGAATTAGCATTATCATTCCCAAATAGCCCCTGAGAAATGAGTGAGATTACTGCAGAGTAAAGGAGCACTCAATATGTGCAGGTTGCAGGTGCATTTATGTCCAATTTCAGAGGTAACATTTCCTCAAAATAATAAACAAACATGTTGGAGTTCTCCTTTGTGTGACACAATTGTAAGACATTGCTTTTTAATGTTCTTGCAACACATGTGCAGTCCCATTCACCCCTCAGAGAATACTGTGGAGTATACAACAATGGCAAAGCTCATGATGTATAATAAAAAACCTGCAGCATTCAATTAAAAAATACCCTTTAAAATTTGCTGTGCTGCCAGCTACACTTAGCTGCATACTTTACGTGATGGAGACTGGCATGTACTTTTTTTGAACAGCTATTAGTAAATACAGAACCACATCCTGCCTGTAGACATTTGCAATATGATTTTACCTTGTTTGCAAGTCCCTCTGTTCATAAATTATAGGCTGAGACGTGGTCTAAAGCCAGGAAAGTACTTCAGAGCTTTGCTGCTTTCTTTGCTTTCCACCTCTTGAAGAACAGCAGTCTAGCTGTGAGCTCAAAAAGATGTTTAAATTTGAGTTCTCTGTAGCTGACAGACCAAGAAAGAGGGGAAAAAGCTATGAGAATGAAAAGTTCAGTATGTGCCAATATATAAATGAAGAGGTGTCGTGACCCTTTCTCTAGACCACAGTCTTTGTAACCCTCTGGCTTTGCCACTGTGAATCGAGCCTCAAAGACTCCATCTTTCCCAGCAGCATGTTTGCACCATACCTAGTTATCCTGCTGAAGGATTTTCATCAAATTCAGATGTTTTCATCTGCTGTTTTTCATCTGCAGCACCAGGTTGCACTGCATCAGATTGGCTTTTATCCGTTCACAGTCTTGTTTGTCATGCGAGGAAATGCAGCTCAGATGTACTGAGGGGAAAAAAAAGTCTGTCCAAAGAAATTTGTCAGGAAATGTCTGTGCTTGAAACAGAAAAATCTGAACCAAGATGGAGGGCCTTGGGGTTTTTATGAGCACGAATTTTGTGGGGTGCCACACCAGATAAGTTAAACTTTCACAATGCAGATGTCCCAAATTAGTAGTTGCCTTTTAAGTTCCTGGCCCTGGTGCCTCCACACACATTTTACTGTTCATTTCATGCAATTCTTTGCAGAATCTAGCTTATATTTCCCTGCTAGCATCTGGTGATATGATTGTATATTACAGGTCATCTACAGATTGTGAAGTTGTAATCCCCATATATGAGATGGGATCCTGAAAACTAAGATATTTAGGATGCCAAATGGCTTATTTGCACAGATGCTGTGTGCATGAATCCTCCAAATTCATGGATTTAGCTTACCAGACCAGTAACAGCCTTCCCATCAAAACCTACCAGTATCATGAGCAACAGATCAGTGCAGCTAGTCATGTAGAATAGAATGGAATGGAATGGTCAAGTGGTGTGGCTCAGTTGGTAACACATAAGACCTTTAATGGGGAAGGTTGTGAGTTCAAGCCTGCAGTGGGCACTAGTGTCCTCCCTACTCTAGTCATGAGGTCTGTGGTGACAGGTTGGACTTGATGATCTTTGAGGTCTCTTCCAACCTTAGTGATACTGAATACTGGAATGGAATAGAATAGAATAGAATATCACAGTATAACTAAGATTGGAAGAGACCCCAAGGATCATCAAGTCCAACCTGTCACCACAGACCATATAACTAGACCATGGCACCAAGTGCCACGTCCAATCTCCTCTTGAACACCTCCAGAGACTGTGACTCCACCACCTCCCTGGGCAGCACATTCCAATGACGAATGACTCGCTCAGTGAAGAACTTTCTCCTCACTTTGAGTCTAAACCTCCCCTGGCACAGCTGGAGACTGTGTCCCCTTGTTCTGGTGCTGGTTGCCTGGGAGAATAGAATAGAATTAACCAGGTTGGAAGTGACCTTTGAGATCATCGAGTCCAACCCATCCTCCAACACTATCTAATCAACTAAACCATGGCACCAAGCGCCCCATCCAGTCTCTTCCTGAACACCTCCAGTGCTGGTGACTCCACCACCTCCCTGGGCAGCCCATTCCAATGGGCAGTCTCTCTGTCTGTGAAGAACCTCTTCTTAACATCCAGCCTAAACCTCCCCTGGAGGCTACATTAATACATTAACAATTACACACCAGACCCAGAAACAGGTAAAGGAGAATTTTGTGTGTCTTAAATCCACTCAGAAAAATAAGAGTTTAAAAGGAGGAGCACAGAGCTACTCACCAGTTTGGTCTGACACAGAGAAATACTTGCAAATATTTTTATTTTATTTTTTTAAATAAAGTTGCTTCTGAAAAAAATGGAAATCTTCAGTTTAATGTGTTTTTTTGCCCTTGAAAATTGAATGCATTTCACTCTGCTCTTCTCATGTTTCATTTTGCCATTTCTAACTGGTGCTCCGCCGTTTTCTCTTTCTTGTAATTGTGTTTGTTAAACAGCCTGCAAATAAAACTGCACTGCTTTGGGGAAACTGAGTATTTCAGATGCACCCCAAATGACATTGCTTTTAGATTTCTTTTTTGTTGTTGTTTGTGGGGGAAAAATCCCCAACAAACAACCAACCCAAACCAAGCAAACAAACAAATAAAATCCCAAACCACAACACATAAACCACAAAAGCTCAGCGGTCACCTCTAGCTTAGTCACCCCCAGTCACCTCTAGCTTAGTCACCCCCAGCCCACACCCATCATCTTGGTTTACACCTTGGCTGGCACAAAGATGTAGGTGAGCTAAAACCAAGCAAGGGTGCAAGATTTGGAACCACTGAGCTCAGATCTTGCAGGAGGACGTTTATTAAATATGATGCACCCGTTTCACCTGTGAATTCTTTCAGTTTGGATTATGGATATTAGGACTGGAAAAGGTCACTTGGGAGATCCCATTTCTTACTGAACCAGTTCAGGCCAATATTCCTGTACATCACATTACATCTTCAGCTACTTCTTTACTTCAGCTTTAAAGGTCTCAGGGCAAGAAAGGCTGACCTACAAGTGAGACACCTCACTTCAGAATTCTCTCTCTGACATTCTTCCTCTGATATTCCCTGATAACTTTCCTTGATATTCCCTGAATTTGCCTTTTATTTTCAGCCCTTTACCCCTTAGGCACAGCCAGCTGTCTTCTGCCAAGACCAGAGCATGTATGATAGACATAAGATAATACTAAACATATTTTATCTACAGTTTGTCCTGGAATATGTCTTCTGTGTCTGGGCTCCTTGCCAAACCTTTTGGCACTTCCTTACCTTTTGCAGCATCCAGAATGAATTGATGAGTGAGACAACTCACAGGATTGAGTAAAAGTACGCTTACTGGAAGTGACAACTCTGTTCAGGTCGTGAAACTGGTGAGTTAGTTAAAAATCAATTTTCCCTATTAGCCAATCAATAAACTAAAGGCACCTTGGAGGTCATTGGAGCAAAAATGTCTCCCTTGAGTCATGAGCTGAGATCACAAACAGGTTGGTAACCAGAGCTCTTCATCCTCCCAGTGCTGCAGAACACAGAGCAAATATCCCTTTTGTCTATAAGAACTCAACAAACATTGCAACAGTACCCTGGGATTCTAAGTGAGCAACCCTTGAAAGAACTGCACAGAAAATATTGTGGTCATTTTCTTTTGCTCTCCTGCATTGCTTTCCATTTTGCTCACAATTCTCTTTACCCAGTACTCTCTTTTCATAATGACCTCAGTTTCACCCATGTCCAGAACGGCTGATAATGTGACAGAAGGACAGATAAAAGCAGGAGAAATGGGTAAAACAGGAGAGAGGAGAAAGCCAGAGACATTTTGAGTGCAGCACTTTCAGTGGGTGGGATGCATGTACAACGTGGGCTTCTCTACAAGTGGTTGAATAGAAGGTTTTCTGAAACCAAGTCTGGGATTCAAAACCACTGCAGTGTCATGGGAAAGGAACTGAGCGTTCTGCAGAATAAGCCATAAAGGCACAGGTTCCACTGACTTGCTGTATCATTGTAAGTAGATAAATACTTAGCAAGCTCTACAGAGTAATTCACCTGCTTGTTTCATGCAGTTTTACAATATGCAAACTAAATATTGCATTATTTCATTAATGGGAAGTTGGTCTAAGCTTCTGACTCCCATGGAGGTTTCTAGATATTTTGGGGTGGATTTACTCTGTTTCCTGAGCATCTTGGAATTCTTTAGCATTTACAGTTTCAGAATAACTGTGAAGTCATGAAAGACCCAGGCAATTTCCTTTATATTAAAGCATAGGCAAGGTAAATTATTTCCAGGCAAATTTTGGTGTTTCATTTGATCTTCTTGTCTTATTCCTGTAGCTATGGGAAGTCTAACGTACACTTGTCCCATGTAGAAGTAGAGGAAGTCTTTGTAAGTCACAGAAGTCAAAACATTAAATAACAACCTTTGATGGAAAAGTAGCCCACTCACACCTGGAAAGGTCACAATTTCCTTCTCTAGTTCTAGAACCCTTTATTTTCTTTTGCTTCAGAAACCTACAGAATAATTGTGGAACAAATGGTTCTAAGGGAATTGGTCTTCTGCACTGCTCAAAAAAAGCATTACATGAACTTCACAGCAAACACTTGAGCTGCATGAAGATGAATGGAAGGGGAAAAAAATATCAAACATTCCATGAAAGTTTGCTGAGGTTTTTATGGGGGAGTTTAAGTAGTGTATCTGTTAAAAGATCTAGTGTTGAGGCTAGTTTACCTCTTACAGAACTTCAAATGCTCTTTTTATTTTGTGCCAGGGCAGAAGCATTCGCACACATCAGTTTTACACACAGACACAATCAATTGCTGCCTTTCTGACAAAACTCCATCACTGTAAAAATGTTCCATTAAATGTCTGGTAATAACGTTCTATAGATGTTCTAGTGAAAGAAAACAAGTTTCTCTAAGCCAAACTGCACACAGCCTACCTGTAAAAATGGGAAATAAAATGCTCATGCAATGAAAATATGTCTGAACCAGTAAATGCTATTGTAGAAAACATAGAGAAGAGCTCAGTAAATAAGTTTGATCTGGGCTATAAAAAGCTAGCAGTAATCAAGAAATGCCTGGTTCAGGTGGTTGACTAGAATGATATCAAAGAGATTGGCACCAGGAAAAGGACCTTTGGTGCACTTGCTCCTTGAAAACTCTGTTCCCTTCTCACTATTTACTCTGCCTGTAGCTCGGCATCCAGAGGGCCTGTGTTGATAACTTTTGGGCCAACATTTTTGCATGACTTCTCTTAATAAAAATGAATCCCAGCAAAATTCTGCCACCAAAAATTAACCTGGAAAACATTTTGATTGTCTCTGAGAGACATAAAAATGGCCTTATGGAAGTGACTGGTTTGAAAAATACAACCAGATTTTTAAAGTCACCGCCTATAACATATTAGAGATGGAATAAAATTCTCAGGAGACTCGTCCCTCATGGGATGATTCAGCTGAAAATGATGAATGGCTGTTGCCCTTTTCTCCTGCCAAATAAACATTTCATCCCTCACCACTGGAGCTGGGTAGCAGATGCAAAAATACAGCACAGAAAAGGAGCATAATTTGGCCATAAAATGGTTGCAATAAGTGTCGTTATATAACTGAAATGCCATCTCCTTTAGTACCTCCACCCACTCATTTTACAACCAGTTAATATTTTCCTGAACTTTCATGCTGTATTCTATCCTGCCGCTTCTGCAACCCTTTTGCCTATTTTTCTGCCAAAGCCACAAGAATAAAGCTGTCAACATTGCAACTAAGCCATCTTTCTTGTCTGGCAAATTGTCTAGTGGAGACTATAACCTCCTGGCTGCTCCACTGTATAATGTAAGTATCCTGCCTTAACAAAACAGGATTTAAATATTCTTTAGATATAAGATATCTGCAGGCATCTGTGCAGAAACAAGTTAAATATATTTCCTTGACATTTTTTTACCTTTCTCCAGTGGGAATGGCACAGACATTCATATTAAGCTGAACACGTATTGACATGCTTAGAGAGATGTTATATGGCTTTTCAGCTGAAATATCTCCAGGTATTTGAACTGCAATAATAAATATGGCTGCTCCTGAGGGGAGGAAGAAGCAGCACAAAAATTCCCTAGAAGACTATGATTAAGAACTGAAGTGAGTCAATAGCATACAGTAGTTATGCTATGAATGTGATTGGGATTTATGATTTCAATTAATGCTGGAGAACAATTTTAGAAAGTTATTAGCAAGCTACTGGCTATAGAGAATATGCTTCATTTGTGCACTCCTCTAGATTATCTATATCATTGTGGTGTTTACAAACACAAGGCTGTCTCCTCTGTCGGGGCAAACTGGTGCAGCACAAGTGGTGGCTGTGGAGGAGCTACACAGACACACACAGGCTGAAAACGTGGCCTCGTCTGTGAGGTAAGTTTTAGTGTGTTGGAGGAGCTGCATTTGCACATTTGAGAGACCAAATGAGAGAAACATATAGAATGGAATGGAATGGAATAGGATAGGATAGGATAGGATAGGATAGGATAGGATAGGATAGGATAGGATGGGATGGGATGGGATGGGATGGGATGGGATGGGATGGGATGGGATGGGATAGAATAGAATAGAATAGAATAGAATAGAATAGAATAGACCAGGTTGGAAAAGACCTTGAAGATCATTGAGTCCAACCTATCACCCAGCACCATCTAAACCATGGCACCAAGTGCCTCATCCAGTCTCCTTTTAAATGCCTCCAGTGATGGTGACTCCACCACCTCCCCAGGCAGCCCATTCCAATGGCCAATCTCTCTTTCTGTGAAGAATTTCTTCCTAACATCCAGCCTAAACCTCCCCTGGAGCAGCTTGAGACTGTGTCCTCTTGTCCTGTTGCTGGTTGCCTGGGAGAAGAGACCAACTCCCACCATAAGGGAAGAAAGATCAATCTCCTATTCTCTCCCTTTCCATTTTCATGTCCCAGGAAAGGTCCAGGGCTGTGAGTTTAGCTGACATAAATTTGCTGGATTTACGTCACCCAGGACTTGCACCCTCCAAGGTTTGCTCACCTTTTACAAGCTAACTGAGGCCTGCCATGGCTGCACACATGGGCATGTGCTGCACATACATCTCAGCTGGCCTGTAGTTTCTATAGAAGCAGCTCTCCCCAGCTGCCTCTTAATTTCTATACTCGTTAAGGCCTGTGCTGCATATGTCAGCTCCCAGCCTCAGGCAGGGTGCTTGATCAGAGGGGAGCTCTGCACATCATGCACCCTGAGAGAGCCCGAAAGCTGAGACCTGGGTCCTGAACACGTCTTGGCTCACTGAGCTGAATGAAGCTATTCATAAAGGCAAAGAAAATCAGGTGTAAGCAGCTGAAGGCTAGGGGATTAATGAAGCATTCAAGAGGGAAAGCAGTGGGATGTTTTTGAGGAGGTCCTGTGCTGGATAACTGGGGAGAAACACAAATACCCTCAAGTTGTTATTGCCACTGGCAACAATGGCAGCAAGGACAGGAACCTGGCTGAAACCTTGTCCTCCTTTACCTGGTTCGCTGACTGCCCTCTGTTTTCATTTAAACCTCTTCTACACACATTTAGAGCAGTAAATAGTAAGTATCCCTTATTTCACTTGTATCAGGTAATAAGAAATACACCTTGAAGATTCACATCAGTGTAAATACTTAGGTTTCTAATGATGGTAATCATCCTTCTCAAAAGACATACTAGAACCTTTGTTCACACAAGGTTTATATCTATGTATTCTCTCTGTCTGGTTTCATACAGTTGCAGAACAAATGCAAAGGACAACAGAGTTGTATCTGCTTCTTTTACTTTTGCCAAGACTGCAGTATTTCATACAGAGCAGTTTGCTATGAGGAGCATTTCCCCTTTCATTCCAAAGAACAGCCTCTCAGAGCCTTGTGCCAGTTTTGACCCAATGCTGTGTCTGCCAGCGTGACTCATAGCTACTTTGGCGTAACAATATATGCCAGTGACTAGAAGACAAAATCTTCACGATGCTTCGGGCACAACTCTGTGAAAATGATGGAGTAATTAACTTTTTGAAGCTGACCACTTCAATCCATGCATAACAAAAGTAAGGGAAACCTTTCACCTGCAGGTCTGGCATATTCCTGAACCAAGACATCCGGGCCAAATCATTGTAAACTTTGTAAATTAAAGTACAGAATCCACAGCTGAGCAAATGGAAAAGAGATTCTGCTTTCCCATAGTATCTGTTGCAATTTCTGTTTAAACCCATGGGAGGGAAAAGCTCTGAAAAATAGTCACTTGCTTAGAGATCTTGTCATTGTGGGAAGCACTGTAGCAGAGATCCACCATTTAGAAGTCCTCTTTTCAGAGGGCTTGACAGGAGTCTAGACTACCTTTCAGCAATGCTTTCAGACACAAGCTTCACTGTGTTGGGAGCTCCATTGAGGTTGTGAGCACGGAGCTAGCAGGGAAGAGACCAAAGCCAGCCTTGTTTCAATCAGGTCCCAGAAGTCTCCTGTGCAAGCTACCTTCTATCCAGACCAGTGAGTGATCTAAGAATGAGGTATGGATGTAAGCTGAGAATTCGCTGAAGCATTTCAGAAGGGTCTTTGCTAAGGCTGTATCTGACAGAAACAGGGAGAAAAAGAAACCCATCATTTGTGAGTACTTTTAAAGCCTCCATTACTCCTCCATAGCCTCCAGCACATTCTAACTAGTACTCTGTGCTATCTGTTTCACAGTTTCAGAAAACTGTGAGTAAAATGGGTTTTGGCTTCTTTGGTTTTCCATATGGCCAAGGCAAAACTTTCCTCTTTGCTTCCACTGGATCTGAAATCGTCAAGGCTGCACTTTAACAACTCATACAGCACCTTATTCTGCCAAGACATATTTGTTTGTGTACCAGCCACATTAAATGCAGTAAGCACAGGACTGGGAATAGTGTTTATTAGTTAACCACAGCTGCAGAACTAGCAGATGGAGCAGAGCACATTCTTGTTGAAGATCACAAAAGTAATGACTACTGCTCTGTTCTTTTCTTTCTGCTTTCATTTTTAATCTGCCATTTCTTCATGATGGAGTTGTAGATTTTGTTAGAGACTGTACAGAAACTGCAGTATCCATTACATTTAATTACTTTCCCACTTGCTTAAATAAGGAGTGATTTTATTAAATGGAATTATTTTCCTCTGCATTTTAGGTTACAACATTTGTAAGCTACAGTAAAAGTTTTCAAAGCCCTGTGAAAATTACATGCATATTTAAAGGCCAAAATATTTGCTCACTTACCACCTTTAAAATATGTCTTTCTCACTTCTGTGAGCTGAAACAGATCCCAGCTGAGGTGTAGCACATCAAAATGACCGAGTGGCCAGCAAAATCTGTTTCCTCTCAGAGCCTCCAGAGAACAAAGACAACAGTTCAGTGCCAAGGAGACAGCAGTAAGACTAGGGATGCTATGGCTGTTACTTAGAATAGTTCCCGGTGGCTTAACTAATTCCCCTCCAGTAAAACAAACAAACAGCAAAACAAAAAGTAAGACTTTTTAGGCTTCTTTCCTAGCACCCTGTCCAATGAAGTAAGCGTGCTGTCATTGCTCTTAGTCCCCATGCTATCAGGTCATACCAATTCATTCTTTCTTACAAACTTCTATTTACACTGGAGTCTCCACACCTCCAGCTTCAATACCCAGACCTATAAGCTTTGGGAGGGATTATAGAATGAGAGATTTAAGAGAGATCACCTTTAGGAGAGATTAACATAAAGAGACAAGATGCCTGTCATCTGAACTGATATCAGAACTGCAGCAACAATTGCAGTCACTGAACCGAATGCCATTGTGGTTTCCATTTTACCTACGTATCCATTACTTTCCTCTCTTCAGAAGAAAAAGAGATAAAATTGGGCACTAATGGTGCAAAATGCTAAGAATCAAACTTATTACAACACTCCACAGTGCACATAAAGCATTAAGCATATACTTGTAGCCTATGTGAGAAAGATTTGTCAGAGCCCTTGCTACAAAACACATCAGCAGAAACATTAATTCCATTAAGGACAGAAAATTAGCTCTTCTACAAACTAAAAATGGATACAAACAAAAGGAATAGCACTGTGATGTGATTTTTCACTGAGGCTAACAGAAAAGCAGGATGAATAAGAGGAAGTTTTCTTTTGGTTGATATATGAAAAGAGCTTTCAAGATGCTGTTTGGGAAAAGACCCAGAGAAATGAAGGCTAGTTTTGTCAGTACAGCCATGAGATGTTGTGTCACTCAATGGGTCATATAGTGGACTAGAAGAGGTGGATTTTCTTACAGCTCTGTTGTTACCATTCTGCTGGCATTTGATTAAGACCCATGGGGCATCTTGTACTTGCGCTCTGCTCCCCTCTTTGTTTGGCCTTTTAGATAGGAGACTGCAAGCAATAAGTCTTTGTATGTGACTCCACCAGAGCAGAACACCAGCCTTAGCAGAGGGTTAAAACAACTATAAAAACTCCACAAAATAAAAACCCTACCCCAAAACCTCAACCATGAACTAGTTCTGATGGTAGCATTAACACACTCCCAAGATGCACCTTTGCAGAACAGTCTGTACTGACAGTGGCGTGCAGAGAGAATTTATGGTGTGTGCCATGATTTCAGCAAGAGTCTGTCAGTGCTTCATACATCCAAAGAGCAAGTCATTTTAATGTGTTGAGTCATCGACCAGACAAAGATGTTGAGACATAAATGCTGAATGACAGCAGCCATTCTAGCTACAGCCAGGGTTGAGGGTCTGTCTAGAGCAAAGCCTTTATAAAACTTGAAGGAAATGAGCCATAGTGAGTAGAACTATTACAATGACAATAAAATTCCTCATTGCCAGGTTGTAACTCAGCCACTGGACAAGAACCACTAAGATCAGCAGTGGGACCCATCTCTGTGGGCAACTTTTATTACGTGAGATCTATTACATTGTTCAGGGAAAGTAATGATGCTGCATCACTCTCTCTCCTCTAGAATTTCCCTCAAGTATCACTTACAGCACACAGTAAACCTGCAAATGTGGGTTTGCACCAACAAAATGGCCCTCCATGCAAAAGAAACCTTTGCATTTAAAGCAGCTTTAGCCAGGGCCAACATATAGATCTATCTCCTTGAGAGAATAATATATAGGGCAGGTTCCTTCCATGACCAGCGTTTTGCAGTCTGAGTACATCGCTTTGTTTGAAGTTACTGGTAACTTGAAGGAAAATGGGAGAGGTTCCCCCAGTGCAGAATTGCTGGGAACTGCTAGGACTGAGACTTTGAAATCAAGGCTCTGGATACAGAGAATCAGAGTCCAGCAGCAAATGCTGCTGCTCTGTACTACCCAAACCCAGCTGAGACTGTCAGTTAACCAGGAATAAAGGTGCTTTGCCATGGAAAACAGTCTGAGTGCACCCCTGGTCCATGGAACATGGCTTATTTCCAATCTTAATGTCTTACTGAAGTTTCACAGCAATGATAGTCACAAAAAAATATATATATATGTGGATCTTTTATCACCCTGATGGATCTGAAGGAAGGACAAAGCCACCAATATCTCTCCACAATGCATTACCCTGCACCATGCTCTCTGCCGTACATCTAAGTCAAGTGAAGCATGAAGCACACAGGTGGCAAAAGATGATTAACTCCACAAACAGACTAAGGCAGCCCCACTCTAAGCAAAGGGAAAATGCTACAGGTGAAACCGTGCCTCAGTGTATCAGAGTGCTTTAGCAAGCTGGCGTTTCCATCTGGGAAACATCCCTGAGCAGAAGCTGGGCAATGCTCTTCGCTCTGCAGAACCTGATGACGACAGGATCACTTCTTGTAGAGACATGAAGTTCTCTTAAACAGAAGGAAGAGAAATAAAAAGCATTAGGGTCAGAAAATTGGTTAGAGAGTCATGGAACTCAGGCACAGTGAAGTTCCTTCTGTTTTTCCTCCTCGTGACATTTGTCACAGACACACTCAGCCTACATCTCTTTACATACTAATCTCTGCAGTGGGAAATTCGTTTGCTTTCTAGCAGCATGTCCTCAGCAGATACACACAACCTTGACTAAGCCAAAGGAATACAACAAATCAATGTATCTACATCCAACTGAGATAGAAGTTCTGCATTTTTTTTTCCTTCCCACAAACTGTTTGCCACTGCCACCTATTTTCTAACCTTTTCTGTTTCAAGCCAGGAATAGACACAGTAGCCAGCCAGTCGAACTGCAAATCAGTGATATAAGTCAGAAAACTGCAAGGTATCATTAAGAACAGAATATTGTATGTTACACATGAGATCTTTGGTGCTTCATTTCCATGACAAAAAGAAAGAAGGGGGGGGAAAAAGGAAAACTAAAAAAGGAAAAGAAAGAAAGAAAATAATAAAAAGGAAAAGAAAAAATTAAAATAAAAAAGGAAAATAAAAAAGGAAAAGAGGAAAGAAAAAAGGAAAAGAAAAAATAAAATAAAAAGGAAAAGAAAAAAGGAAAGAAAAAAGGAAAAGAAAAAAGGGAAAAAAGAAAACAAAAATGGAAAAGAAAAAGGAAAGAAAAAAAAGGGGGAAATGAAAGTAAAAAGGGAAAAAAGAAAAGAAAAAAGGAAAAGAAAAAAGGAAAGGAAATAAAGGGGAAAAAAGAAAAGAAAAAAGGAAAAGAAAAAAGGAAAGGAAATAAAGGGAAAAAAAGAAAAGAAAAAAGGAAAAGAAAAAAGGAAAAGAAAAAAGGAAAGGAAAAAAGGGGAAAACAAAAAGGGAAAAGAAAACAGGAAAGGAAAAAAGGGGGAAAAGAAAAGAAAAAGGAAAAGAAAAAAAGAAAAAAGGGAAAAAGAAAAGAAAAAAAAGAAAAGAAAAATGTGAAAAAAAAGGAAAAAAGGAAAAGAAAAAGAAAAAAGAAAAAAGGAAAAGAAAACAGGAAAAGAAAAAAAGAAAAGAAAAAAAGGGGAAAAAGAGAAAAGATAAAAGGGGAAAAAATGGGGGAAAAAAAGAAAATAAAAAAGGAAAAGAAAAAAAAGGAAAAGAAAAAAAAAGTCAAGGCCTAACATCATCCAATATTATTTCAATCCACTGACAAACTGTATAATTAGAATGATGAGTGCTGGGCACTTAACTTGTTCTCAGATTGGATTTCATACCAGCCACATAAACAAAAGGATTAAGGCAATTTTCTCAGAAAGAAATTATTCTCTCTGGAGCAAGCATATCTGCAGCAGAGAAGGGCAAATCCCTTCCATACAGAAATCTGTAAACAATAAAAATCAAAATATTCAGTTTAGAATTATTTGTGGTTTATGTTTTTGTCTAACAGGACCTCATAACCTCCGAGTGTTTGTGCAAACTGGGTTTGTCAGCTTAAAGCATCTTTAATTCAGGAATTCTAGAAACCAATAAAAAACTAACACAGATGTAGGGCAGATAGATCTTACAGGACATTGACAGAACTCTCTGCTCTTGAAATAAAATCAGCTTGCAGAGGCACACTCTAGAATGGGCTACAACCCATCTAGAGCTCATGAAGTCACAGAAGACAAGCAGTTGTAAGAATATACTCCAATTAAAATATGTGTATCTGTGTCTGATACAGATATACAGATATCAGACATAGGTATATGTAGAGAAACATGCACTGGAATCCATTAAATGATCCCATGAACACTTTCATAACTGCACAGTGTTATATCCATGCTATGTTCAGCCTGAAGAGAAGATTTCATAGAAACAGTCTTTAAAAGTGTCATTTTTAATTTGGAAATAATCACTGGTACTACATTTTATATGATGGAAAATGATTTAGGACATCAGTTTAAACATCAGCGCTCTCTTGAAAGTTATAATTCCAGTAATTTCTAATCCAGGGGGAAAAAAAAAACACATAGCTGAAAGTTTTACTACACTTTAAGCTCCCAAATACATAGAATTTCTCCTAGCAGAAGGACTTTAAGGTTCTGGGATGAATAAGAGATACATTTGATTTATTGACTTACAGGGGCATTTGTAACATGGAGTTGGCATTTGGCAACCATTCCATGAATCTTAAGATATGAGTGGATAGCTTGGGAGATAGAGTAAGGAAAAGAGAGTAATATTGTTTAAATCCAAATCCAGACAGAGAGGAAGAAGTCTTTCATCTCCTTCAGCATTGATCTTTCCTATATAAAATAAAGGAAAAGAAAAAGTACATTATTACCACAGAGTCTGGAAATCAATATAAAGTGGAAGCAGGAGCATGAGGACTAGAAGCAGTAATAATCAGCAAGAGATGCAGAATAGCTGCCCAGCACAGGCAACCACAGTGATTGCAGCTCTGTCAGGCAGATATATTGTTATTCTCAGAGGCATCCCCCAGGCCTTCAGGTTAAAAAGGGTTTGAGCCAATTTCTAAATGTATTTCTTACCACTTACACATGCTTTTGGTTACATGGAGTTGCTGTCAGAGACAGGAATCCTTGAAGGAGATGTAAATAGTATGGTCTTCCATACAGCCCGAATCAATGGCTCTGGAAAGGGAACCTATCATCCTGTCACAGGCTCAGTGGCAGATGCTTGGCTAATTTGCTCTTGAAAACCTCCAGCAACAGAGAGTCCCATCTTCCCTAAGCAATCAACTCTGATGTTCACCCTATCTTTGTGAGAAGGTGGCTTTTCCTGGTATCCACTAGCCTGGCACTGATAAGCTCAAGCTTCTGATTGCAACAGCACAAAGAATTTTTTTGTCTGTTTGTTTTGCCTCAGATTTGCTTCTTTTTGTTTGACTCTTATTACACATTTGCAGGCCGCTGTGAAATGCCACCACATACATGCACATGGATGTGCATCACTGAGAGGAGGAGAACTCTCACAAATGTAATACAGCTCACCTGTTTGAAAGACGTTTCCTCTTTCCTTTAACTACTACCTGTCAAGGTCACGCTGATTGCAGATAGCCTGGGAGATGTGAATCACCAGTGGCATCCAAAAACTTCTCAGCCTTTGCCACGACCTCAGCAGAGAACCCGCAAAAGGCTTCATTTCACATCCATTTATCAAGTCTTCCATTATAGGCATTTTCAGAAGGTCAGAACTCCTTCAAGTAACTCGACCTGGGAACCCCAAAATGCAGATCCTCAGAATGTCACACACCTCTGGAGAGTGCCAGCCAGGGAGTGCATAATATGTGCTCAGGGAAGTCAATGTTCATTGAGGCAATTAAATATCATGCTTTATATTGCTGTCACTAGTAATCTAGTTAGAATGGAAATGAAGAACGAGTTGTCTATGCAATTGCTATGATAAACATCACAGAGACTGTGTGGAAAGATTCACAATAAAATACTAAGTTGCTATTATCTCGATGGCAGGTCTGTCCTCTTACAGAGCAGTAAGTAATAACTCTTTCACATTTGCAAAAGAAAGCAATATTTGCACTGCAAGGATGTGTCCTGTTAGTTTGAAAATAATGTCAATAAGGTGCTCTCCTTAGAAGCATCTCCCCCATCCAATTGTTTCCCAATCACAATTCATTTAGTCAAGGACAGTACACTGCTAGAGAGTAGGAATCATCTTGCTCTCATAATTACTGCTCCTATGTGCAAACATTGACAGCACACAGGCAATTCTGTCTGATTTAGCCAAGTGAAAGGTTAATGCAGCCAGAATATTTCTTCCAGCAGGAAGGTGTTCAGCATGCAATAAAACCTCTGGCTACCTAAGCCATTGTACCAGGACTTTGCTAAACATGGCTTCAAAGGGAAAGCAAGTGCTGGAGCACAGGGCCATTAGCTTGCTTGCATCGTACCCATTCGACTTTGCACAACAGAAAAGCCCAGGAACTTGCACAGTGAAAATCCTCAGCAGTGCTGAATACCCATTTTTTTGGCTAAACTATGAATCATAGAATCAGTAAGGTTGGAAAAGACCTCAAAGATCATCAAGTCCAATCTCTCACCTAAGACCTCATGACTACTAAACCATGGCACCAAGTGCCACGTCCAATCCCCTCTTGAACACCTCCAGGGATGGTGACTCCACCACCTCCCTGGGCAGCACATTCCAATGGCTAACATCTCTGTGAAGAACTTTCTCCTCACCTCAAGCCTAAACTTCCCCTGGCACAGCTTGAGACTGTGTCCTCTCATTCTGTCACAGGTTGCCTGGGAGAATAGACCAACCCTCTCCTAGCTACAACCTCCCTTCAGGTCGTTGCAGACAGCAATAAGATCTCCCCTGAGCCTCCTCTTCTCCAGACTAAACAATCCCAGCTCCCTCAGCCTCTCCTTGTAGGGCTTGTGCTCAAGGCCTCTCCCCAGCCTCATTGCCTTTCTCTGGACACATTCAAGTGTCTCAATGTCCTTCTTAAACTGAGGGGCTCAGAACTGGACACAGTACTCAAGGTGTGGCCTAAGCAGTGCTGAGTACAGGGTCACAATGACATTCGTGCTCCTGCTGGCCACACTATTCCTGATGCAGGCCAGGATGCCATTGGCCTTCTTGGCCACCTGGGCACACTGCTGGCTCATGTTTGGCCAATGGCACTCCACCAAGAAGGATTTAAGATAAAAATAAATATTTTATCTCCCCCCAAGAAGAATTTCAATCAAAGCCAAGACATTTCATAAATTGTTGGGATTTATTATTTTTTTTTTCAGCTGGGACCTCAATAACAAGGCAGTTACTGCATTAAATTCTTCAAGATGCTCCAGTCAAGTTAAAGCACTCAAGGGATCCAAGTTCCAAATTTCCTGACGGACAAGCATTGATGTTTCTAAACTTCTAAGGAAAACACTGGAAGTGCAGGGTATTTATCATGCCTGCAACATACTGGATAAGAAGACCAAATTGCATGATTTGAAGCAAAACACAGAACCCAAATTCTTGTGCTACCCCAGACTAAAAAGGAGTTGAATCAACAGCCACCTAGACAGATCTATCTGCAGGCACATCAGCAGCACTCCCACATTACATGCTGTGGGCAGAGTTATTCATGTGCTACTATGAACTATATACACCTGAGACCCACACTGAATTTCAACTTCTGATTTCTTAGGATGCCAGGTACAGCCCTGGCCTCAGTGAGGTGAAGGATCCTTTGGGAATTTATTCTAGTCAACACTGGTGCAGGTGACACATGGTCTAGGTTGCCCTATGTGTGATGGTTTGGAGGAGACTGATATTTAGAGAGTATTATCCAGTTCTTTGTAAAAAGGATAGAGCCCATACTCCTGTATCATCCTCCACACTAAGCAGCCAAAACATGGATTAGCTGAACCACTGCTTATTCCTGGTCTGGTTTATGAAAGACAGAGGCTAAATCAGATATATGGGAAAGTTAATTGAGGATGTTTTAAACAAAAATAAACAAGGGTAGAGGTCTAATATTATGCCATGTTTATTAGCATAGAATACATAGAATAAACCAGGTTGGAAGAGACCTTCAAGATCATCGCGTCCAACCCATCAACCAATCCAACACCACCCAAACATCTAACCCATGGCACCAAGCACCCCATCAAGTCTTCTCCTGAAAACCTCCAATGATGGTGACTCCACCACCTCCCCAGGCAGCCCATTCCAATGGGCAATCACTCTTTCTGTATAGAACATCTTCCTCACATCCAGCCTGAACCTCCCCTGGTGCAGCCTGAGACTGTGTCCTCTTGTCCTGGTACTGGCCGCCTGGGAGAAGAGACCAACATCCGTCTGTCTACAAAGAGGGGTTCTACTCTCTCTTTGATAAAAGACAACTTTAATTGAAATAGGTGTAGGTGGCCACCTGAAGTATCAGTTGCTCTCTCCTAATGCAGTGAGATAAAGAGAAGGGAATTGAAAGAGCTAATGATCATGCACATGAATACATTAGGCAGCAGCTAAGGTCTCACGCACGTGTGCAGCAGCACAGCTGTGAGTAAAATGAGTTGGAGGGGTTTTTTTTTTAACAGTAGCCCTATTTACTCTGTCATCAGCTCAGGATTTTTGGTGGGTTTTTTTTTTTTATCATTCTTCCATAACCACCGATAATTACCTCATATATTTTGTAAACTGCAAGTCCATTTTCAGAGCAGCAGTGGCACTTAGACACGGATTGACTCCAATTGGCTTCGCCGCCTGCTCCACAGAGGAGCAGCCATCATCTGACTTTTAATCTCATATGAAACAAAAAGATTAAAGTGTCAATATTAGGATGAGCCACCATGACGGCTGCCCTGATGGAATGGCGCTTCCGAACCGCTCCTAATAATATGTATGCAAGGAATAGATTTTTCTTTATAATGCATGTAATTAGAGTACAGGACAAAATGTTCTGCTCAAATTCATGACATGCACAGCTAATAGAGAAGGAGAGAAATGAGGCCCTTGGCTATTTATTTGCATGAAAAGGCTTCAGTATAGGCTATACTTTGGAGAAATTAGTTTTTAATCTAGGGGACTAGACGAGATTTTGACCCTGAACTGTTTTTGTGTTGACCTGGGAGGATTGATGCAGAAATAAATGTGATGCCCTGGAAGCCAGACAGGGTGTCACTTCTTTGTATATATTCTCTCTCTTTTTTTTTTTCCTTTGGTATTAATTTTTGAATGTCTCCTGTAGTCAAGAGGAGCAGCAAATCGCTCCTTTTAAAGGTTCACCTTACGTGGATTTGCTTTGATGAGACACAATCAAACCACAAAAAAAAAAAAGCAGATGGAAATCTTAGGGCACCCAAGGAGTTAGAAACATTGATTCAGCAGCGATTCCCCCTGCTTGACCTGTATAAAAGAGAAACCTACAACTGTAGCTTTCTATGAATACATTAAACAGGGCAACTTGCTCTCCCAGCAGAAGCCCATTATGAGGAACTGTTGTTCTGCAGTTTTAATAACAACTGATCCAACAAGTCTTTGGAAGGGGGGGTTCAGAACACAACTCCTTTTTAAATAGCCTGGTTCATTTAATGGCCAATATAGGAAATGTGTGGCAGCTGGGGGCGAAGATTTTGGAGGGGGGGGAGGGCAGGCTACAAACCTCACATCTCCAGGGAGAAGGTCCTCTGAGCATGTCTGAAAAGGACCCTCATCTCAACTGCCTCACATCTCTGTGAATCATTGTTAACAACATGAAGTAGGGACAAGGATGATGTCTAATGTTTCAGAGCATTAAACTGCTGCTCTTTCTAAGTGTTATCACTAACTCTTAGCCAGAAGTTGGCTTTACACAAAAATCAATCTTTTAAATGACTGTCAGGGACATGGGAGGCACTTTAGTGTTTAGGGTGCTGGATGATCCCTGGGCACTCATTAGGTCTGGTTTTTACTTACCAGTTTCTCTTCACCCAGCACTGTGTACAAGCTCCAGTAGACAATGGCAGACACTCAGCATATCCTCAGCATCTCACCACTGGGAGTTCATAGCACTTTCATGCTAAGGGGAGTGCTGGTCACCACTGGGACCAGCAGTCAAACTACTTCAGACAGGAAAGGAGTAATGTAATGAGCACACAAGCCTCACAGCAGTAAAGGACACGGAGCCATGAATTATTTCTGTAAAAATCACCACATTAATTAAGGAGAATATATAATTTCTTTATGGTTTTAGGCTTTGAGGAAGGCATAGAAGAAAGAAACTTTGATGGCTGGGGAAAGGCAAGGGCAAAGTGTCTTCCCATAGCTTGATGAATGAATAGGTCAGAGCAGTAGAAGGAAAGAGGATTTCTGTGCTAGCTGATGAAAAGGGTATTTCTGTGAGCAATTACAGAGGTTGGAGCAGGCCAAAGCCATTTTGGAATCTGCCTAAGGCTTGGGCAGTTTGAAAGACAGTCTATCCACACATTTCTGGGCTAATTGGTAAATCTGCTTTTCAGGAAAGCCACCTTCCAGCGTTTGCTCTGCTGTGATCTCCTGTGAAATGTAAGGCATGCTTGCTTAGGCTCTCCATGCTGCACAATCCTGCTTGCAAACACAGGAAGAGTAGACATCGAGTTGTGTCAGCAACACCTCTCAGAAGCAGGTGTTACACTCATGGAAGGCGGGATAGTAGGCAAGGAAACATATCTCTTGCTTCTGAGCTTCCTCTGCTGCAAGTGCTCTTCCATTTTTGGAGTGAACTTGGAATTCCACATCATACAAATTTGCTTTATTCCTGACTACTGCTTGTCATAACTTTCAGTAAGAAGAGTTGGTAGACACCCAGCTCATCAGATGAAACTAAAGGAGTCTCCCAACTTCCTTCCTTTCATCTCACAGCCATCACAATGTTTCTCTGCAGGGTTTGGAAGCAGGTGGATTTGATGATACATCTGCCTCTAGATTTGAACCTTATGTTGCTGTCTCTCTTTTCTCTGAGCTGAGGAATCCTTTAAAAAACTTATTCCACAAATCTCTCTCCAGTCTGTACCAAATAGCAAAGAAAAGACATGGATTTAAAAGCAACTGCACCTTGCTATTACACAAGGTTAAAATGGGCACAATTTTACAGTTGTGGCATTTAAGAAGGCCTGTGGATGTGGTAAAAATAATTGGCCTTGGGTAAAGGTTCAGCCAGGCTTTTGTTGCTGGGGGAAGTGCAGCCAGGTTAGTTTCTCAGGTCAAGTGCAAGCAAGGAAGAGAAAATTGGAAAGTTCACCTTGGAGGGGCAAGAACCAGGGGATGGATTTTCTGATTGAAAGAATGTAGAGGTCTGAAAAGTATGCACAGGGTATATACTGTTTCTCCTGACCCATTCCCTCTGCAAGCGGTGCTGGTGACACTGCCTGCTCTAAGATGAGGACAAGCTTTCCACTCCTAATCCCCAAACAAAGCCTTTCTCCCTCCACAGTGCTATCAGAGCCACTAAAACTAAGAAAGGGATAGCTGAGCACCTACACCCTGCATCATCCCCTCTGGCAGGACTTGGACACTCATCCAGAGGCTGCCCCAAAGAACATTTTTCTCAAGGACATTATGAGGGCGTCTAGTAAATCACCATACTCAGTACAACACACAAACCCACCTCTGTCAGAGAAAGTTCTTATAAATCAGCCTGGGAAAAGTTTAGGCAGTTAACATTCTCATTACAACCTGCCCTGCTTCTAAATCTGAGAAGAGGTCCCAGTGAAGCCTTACATCACCTAGGCTTTACCCAGTCCATCCGCAAGCAATGCATTAGGTCACTTCAAAATACATGTGACAGTTCTACACATCTACACAAGTTGCACACAAGTAGCTGGTGAACTGATTGACTGGACAAGTGATTTTCATACTCATTTCTATGCCATTAATTCAACAAAAACTTATGCTTATATTTCTCACTTACCAGAAGAGTTTTCCAAGCCATGGCCTGGATGCTGAAATAAAGAAATGCCTTCAGGAATGACTGTGAAAATATGTGGCAGTTTTCATTCCCTTTCCCAACTTTGCCAAGAGCTGTTTTGAATATACATACTATTTTTTTTTTCAGCCTGGAAAAGTAAAGCTTATTAGAAACTCTGTATTAGTAGAAAATAACAACACAGTGATTGTGGCACACAACATCACGTAGATGAGACAAGGAATGAGAGAAAAACCAAAGTAAAAGAATCTCCAATATGATCATGAGGGAAAAAAGTGAAGACTTTTCCTCTGAGATTTGAGTTTCAGCACCTGTGAAGTGAAGGAATAATGTGTAGAGTATCTAAAATATGTGAATTCAGAAAAGAAACAGAAAAAAATAAGAGAAGACCTGTGAGATGTGGTGCTCAGGTGTTGTAGGACTTGTGACTGTTCAGAGCATCAAGTCTGACTTTTTTTTCAGTTAACCCATGGTGTCTCTTACAACACACATCCAGCTCTGAACACTGCCTCTCTGTCTGAGTTTAGATTTTACCACAGTGTCTCACCTGCTCAGATAACACTTGAAAAGTCAGTTCAGCTGAGCAATTCCCATCACCTGGGAAACTAAAGAGCTGGTGTGAGAAAAGGGGCCTCATTGCAAGGTCCTTTGCTGACAGAGGTATTTGATGGCAGCATCTTGGCAGGATACTGCTCACCCTCTACTGCTCTAGAGAGGGAATTAAAAAATCCAGCATAAAGAAACAATACATGTATTTCAGTGCAAATCCAGGTTGTGCTGAAACTGATGGGCCCTTTGACCAGAGTGTACCTATGCCAGCCTGTGAAAGGTAACATCTGGGGTGGAACAAAACGCTTTCTGCTTTCTGAGAAGTCCAGAAGCAACAGAACTGTAGGCAGCCCGAGAGCTTTCCTCAGCGCTGAGCACATCTGTACAGCACCTGGCACATCTGGGTAGTGGATTTCCTGCAGTGATCATACTCGGGCTGCAAATACAGTTGAATTTTTGTTTTGTTTTTCTAGATGATCTTGGCTGTTGGAAATGGGAAATGCAGAGAGAAATGCAATTGGAGAATGGTAACGAGGGGCCATAAAGCGTTTGTTCATCCATCGTATCCCCAGCTTTCTTTATGGGCTAATTACTATGCAGCCTCATGTTTGGTTTCTGAGCAGTTGGGAAACTAGTTGGAAGGTGTATTGCTGAAACTACACTGTCTCATTATGCTACTTGCTTCTTCAGTTGGAAAAATCATCTCTGACAAGCCACTTTCCTGGGTGCAGAGCTCAAAAGACGCCAAGAGGCTTGGGGCTCGATGAAAGGTATTTGATGTCAATAGCATTTGACATATGCGGGTTTGATATGTTCCTGGATTCTAAGTGATGCCAAAAATGCAGCTTATGAGAATAATATAAAGGCAGAGGACAGAGATCTAACCTCCTTCAGATAATTGCTCTGAGCTGTTGCAAGGTGACCTTCCTCCCCACACAGGCAGCTTATTGGTGAGAGTGCAAAAACATTTATCTCTCCCCATTTTCCACGTAAGAGGCAGTCAATGCTGCTGAGAAAACATCAATGACCCTGTGCCTGCTGCACAGGTGGGCTAGGTGGTAGCCCTTATACCAGCACAAGGGCAGATGTCCTCAGGCTTCCCAAACAATTACTGTCTGTGATGATTTGTAATCCCCTTGGTAAGACCAACAGCTTTGGTTTGTAATTCCTGTAGAATGAAACTATCCAAAGGCATAAAACCACCTCTCTCATCAGCCTCCTCCTCCTGGACACATCTGGGCACTTGAGCACAGAGAAATAGGTGCTGAGGGACACTGAAGCTCCTTTTCCCTCAGAAAGTAGGAAATTAAGCTTTCAGGGGTAGAATCCTGCACAGCTCTGCCCTGTCCCTCACTCCCCAGAGAGCCTGGCATCTCCTTTCAAAGGTATAATTTACTGCAATTAACTGAGTCCTGGACTGGGCTGTTAATTGATAATAAATAAATTAGGGGTGAGGCAGGACATTAAGAAAATGAAAACACTCAGTGTCTACATTCTGAGCTGAAGGTTCAGTCTTCTTGACAGTCATGCAGAGACAAACAGTAGCATGGAGATGAAGGGCTCCATTTCCTACCATCTTCCTGCGTGGCAGTCACTACCTCTACCTGGGGAAGAAACACACTGTGGCATGGCAGTGAGGAGGAAACTAGGTCTACCTGATTTCACAGCATTATTTTGCTGTGGGTGTAATGCTCAGAGGAAGACGTCCTGCCTGCCATGTGCCAGTACTGTTCTCCCTACCAAACTGCCCTAGGTGGTGACAAGGTGGCTCAAAGCAGAGCTAGCAACCCACATGGCTACTAAAACCATTGCCATGTCTGTAGATGGGAAGGAATGGTCCTGGTTCTTTCCTACCTGCCCCTCCCTCAGTCAATAGAGCCTCAGGGGCTATGCCAGTTCTTCTTGTCACCAATGCAGCCACGGGGCTGGGCACCATTTTGGCTCAGCACCCACCATAAGGTGAAACCTTCTGGGACTCTGGGGTAGGCAGGAGCTCCTTGCTACTGTGCAGAGGGCTCTGCAGCAGGGAGAGAAACCTGGGGACTCTGTGTCCCTCAGCAAACATGGCATTTGGTATTTCACTCTCCCAGTCACATTCTGCTGAATTTCTCCTAAGCTCTCAGTCACCTTGTGTGCTCAGTTCCTCCTGGTGTACCTGTGCCTGAGGCAGGCTTAACCCTATACTCAGTAGGAGGTACCAGTGCCCAACACCCTTCTCAGGCCCTTCGTCTGTGGCAATTTTAGCTGAGAAACCCATGGCAGGAAAAATGAGATTACTCCTCACAATGATGGTGAGGGATGGCTTGAGGGACAGCATGAGCTAGCTGCCCTCCCAGACTCAGGCACAGCTCTAATCTACAGAGGAAATCACACAGAATCTTACTGTCAGGACACTGCCATGATATTATGCTCCAAGGTAAAAAACTGCTTTCCACACTGTGCTCCCAAATGTAGAAATAAACAAGAAAAGCAAGTTTCTATTTTACTGATTCATTTTCCTCAGTGTCAAAGCAGCACAGAGCAATGAGTCAGGAATATTAATGATGCTCTGTCTGGGCTGGCCAGCACTGCATGGCCCCAGAGCCCCAAATCAGCACCAGGAGGGGAGAGGAAATCTGTTTGTGCCTTTGCTCACAGAGCATTTTCATAGGTGTATTCCTTCTTTCAAATGTGAAAGGGTGAATTATGCCTCTTCCCAAATGTCATCGGTTGCAGTTGGTTCTCAGCAAATTGTTTTGCTGTTTAATGGGTCCAGCTTCCATGCTTGCTTGAATTTTGCATCTCCTACTGTCAGGCCCAAAATTAATCTGTCTTTCCGCTGGGAAGAATACCTTCTGTCTCCCAGCCACCCTTGTTCAGACAGAGCAATCTGCTGACAGCTCTCGGTCATGTAAGACGCAGCTGATCCCGGTAAAGATCACACAGTTTAAAGGTGTCTTTGAAGACTGGAAATTCAAAAGTCAGGCCTGGAAATCACTTTTGAGAACACAGGCCAAAGAGAATGAGTAATCTGCCAAAGACATACAAGGAACATATCAAGAACGGGAGCAAGGTTCAGTACCTGAAGGGGGCTCACAAGAAAGCTGTGAAGGAACTTTTTACAAGGGCTTGTAGTGATAGGATGAGGGGGGATGGCTGTAAGTTTGAGGAGGGGAGATTTAGACTAGATATAAAGAAGAAATCCTTTGCAGTGAGGGTGCTGAGACGCTGGAACAGGTTGCCAAGGGATGTTATGGGTGCCCCCTCTATGGAGGTGTTTAAGTCCAGCTTGGATGGGGCCTTGAAAGACCTGGTCTAGTGGAAGGTGTCCCTGCCTATGGCAGGGGGTTGGATCTAGAAGATCTTCAAGGTCTCTTCCATCCTAAACCATTCTATGAATTCCATGAAACACAAAATGCTGGTCCTAAAGCTCTCCATGGTACAGAACTACATAGCTGTTTCTGTGCTTTCTCAGGTATCTCACACCTCCTTCTTAAATATCTCTTAACAACACGAAAAAGGAACCAAAAAAAATATGCTTCTATTTATGAGCAAGAAACTTTCTCAGAAGTTCATAAGAACAAGAAATCAATGTGTGTTCCAGGGCACAATAAGATTTCCCAGCAAGCCTGCTTTATTATTCAATTTAAGTACAACTGAAATATATAGCTGTTTCAAATTTGGTTCCAATCTGAAGCATGCCTTGTAGAACAATGTTTCTCCCTGCCTGTAACCCTGGCTCCACAACACCAGTTTTATTTGCCAGGCTGAGTGAACGAAGATTTATCCATCCACGTCACGCGTATTATGTCAAATTTATTACTGCAGCTTTTCAGCATATTTCCAGTCAAGGCTTCTTTCCTCTTACAGATCCTGCAAATGAACAACAGTTTTGGTTACAAATGCCTCTCCGTGAGGCAGCACTCCTGACAATAGACCTGAGCTCGCTGTATTTCTTGCAGACTTGTGACACCCATATAACCAATCATTATGACACGCTGCTGAGAAGCACCGTTTTGCTCTGCAGTTGATGTATTCCCAACTCAGAACGAACAGGAGCGATACTGGGAGGCATTTAAGCCTTGATTAGGACTTGGATAAATCAAGCATGCATCTTCACGTCTCAGCAGAAGAGACGACCCAAAGAATTAGCTGCCCACAGCCAGGGCCCTGAACCTCGGTAGAGGTTTGTTTGAAGGACAAATTGACACACGTGGAAGCATGAAGAGCAGATGTGCGCAGAGCATATTGTGAAACAGAGTTCTTGACAAATGGTGGCAGTGCTAATGAGCCTGTGGGCTAAATTAGTATATTCCCTTTTTGACTGAAAACACAGATTTACATTAGCTCTGACCCACTAAGGCATTAACACCTGTTTATAGTGAGGCTCGGTGACTGCAATAGCAGCACTCACGTGCAGGTAGATAAATGAACTGGGGTTTGGGCAGCAAAATGTCCTGCCTGGCTCTTCCCAGCTGGCAGGGCAAGCACCCAGCAAACATGTCAATGAAACACCATTTTCAATTAAGGAAATAGAGGCCAGTCCCTAATTTGCAAATTGTGATCTGTAAACAGACCAGATCTGAGCTGCACTGGGATATAAGGCACAGAATCACACAGAATTAACCAGGTTGGAAAAGACCTTCAAGATCATCCAGTCCAACCTCTCACCCAACACCACCTAATCAACTAAACCATGGCACTAAGTGCCTCATCCAGTCTGTTTTTAAACACTTCCAGAGACAGTGACGCCACCACCTCCTGGCAGCACATTCCAATGGCCAATCTCTCTTTCTGTGAAGAATTTCTTCCTAACATCCAGCCTGAAGTGCAAAATTGTTTTATGATCACAGAATTGTTGGGGCTGGAGAGGACCTCAAGGATCATCCAGCTCCAAGCCCCCTGCCATGGGCAGGGACACCTAACACCAGACCAGGCTGACCAGAGTCACATCCAGTCTGGCCTTAAAGACTCCCAGGGAGGAGGCTTCTACCTTCTCCCTGGGCAACCTGTTCCAGTGTCTCACCACCCTCATGATGAAGAATTTCTTCCTAACATCCAATCAGAATCTACCCATTTCTAGTTTGTTTATTCCTATTCCCCCTGGTCCTATCATTTCCTGACACCCTAAAAGTCCTTCACTTGCCCCATTTTCCCTTCAAACTCAGAGCACCTGGGCTCTGTTGGAGTCTCCTCCCACCCCAGGTGTGGCCACTTTGCCCTCCCCACCCACTCCCCTTTTTAATGCCCCTCAGGAAGGGCAGAAGCCCTAAGCTGAGCCCATCTGGGCTGGAGGATCCTCCTCTCATCACTGGTGAGTGCCCATGGTGCACACTGGGTGATGGTGGTGGTGACAACAAAGGCCGGGGGGCCTGGTGGCCCCCCGGTTGTTAGGGCCATGATTGATGACTACTCCAATATCATCCACGTGTGCTGGCTGGGCTTCCTTACTGGGGCTGAGCTCCTCTGAGTGGTATCTTGGCTGGTGAGGGTCTTGCCCTTGGCTTTGAGCTGGGTGCAGTAATGGTGATGGTGAAGCAGGAGCTGTTTAGCCAGATGATATGATGCTAATTACACTGGTTTTATCTGGAGGTCCCTTGAGTCTGCTTTCCTCATTCAATAAATCTCAGCTTTTGTGACTCATTTGCAGACCCTTTCTTCCTTCTCACTGCTGCTTTTCAGAAATAAGGAGGGAAAGGAGGAAAGAGAAGAACAGAATCACCCCTAACACTGAGCTGCACTGGAATAAAAGAACAGAATCACCCCTAACACTGAGCTGCACTGGAATAAAAGAACAGAATCACCCCTAACACTCATTGCCTCCTTCTTCCTGACCAGAGCTCTTCTCTGTGCTCTCGTCCCCTCCTTATGTCCAAGCAGCCATAGTCTCAGCCCTGTTTTGTCTGTAGAAGAGTCTTGAACCAGCCCCAGGGAGTTTTGTATGCTGAATGCAGTGGGAACAGCTGTGTCCAGGAACCAGGCAAAGTGAGAAATGTTTATGAAAAGCTCTTGTTGATTTTGCTGAAGGTTTCACTACGCTTTCCAAGTCCACTCAATTCTGCAAGCCTCATGGCCCGTGCAAATTGTAGCCACTCTGGAATTTCTGCTGGCAAAGAGGGCTAAGCACTTTGGAGCATTAGTATACATTACATTCACTGCTGCTCTGATAATCTGCATATCACAGAGAGCACAGGTAAGCTGTATAATCTGTATCAGACCCAGGGAAGAAGATTAATGTGATTAGTCATTAATGGACTGAGAAAACTCATTTTGGAGTTTAGAGGGGTGCTCTTAGTTGCTCTTGAAGAACTTGCAAGTGCAAAGATATTGAGCATCAAATAACTATTTAACTTGGCGTGCCAGCATTTCTCTGTGTGAGCATTTTACACTAGAAACTGGGGAGGGAAGGGGGAAAAAAAAAGGCAGGATTTAAATAGCTGTCAGGAAAACTGAAAAGGCTTCACAGCTCCAGAGGTCTGAGGAAAATAAATGCAACCACTTGGAGTATTTTTTAAATCATGGAGAAATGACATTGAATAAGCTAACAATGGGGAATTTCATGCAGCAGCAAATAGGAATATCACTCTTCAGCCCTAGGCTTTACAAAAGAAAGCAATGTCCTTTGGCAAATGGCAAACTGAGGTACAAGGAAATAAAAGTTTCTTCATCCTGCTCTTGCAGGACACCAGCTGGGAGTCATGAACAAAAGGCAAGTGTCCTGCATAGCATTTTCGTGCCTTTCTTCCTAAGCAATGCTGCCCATCTACACAGCTTTGTATCTACTACAGATGATGCCAGCCAGCACAGCAGAACTCAGTTCTGCACAGTGCTGAGCCCCATCATTGCCACTGCAGTAGCGTAAGTCTGTGAGGTCTGCTTTCACCTCAGCTGTTGCTCCTCTCTCTTTGTCTTAGCCTGCACAGTTGCTCCATTCAAATACTGAAACCTGCTAATTCCCACCCACAGTGCAGCACCAATTTTTATCTTCCAAATCACAGTCACCTGAAGACCAGCAATTTTCAGTTCACTGGGAGAATCACTGAGATCTGTGCATGTGCTTCGAGGGATGTCAGAATATGTGGAGTGTTACACAATGGAAGTCCCTATATCATGAAGGGGACTCCCTATAAGGTCAGAAGGTATTAAGGCAGTTGTCCAGCAAAAATAATCCTAGGTCTTAATCCCAAAGCAGCCATGTTGGGTGACACACTTAGAACTGGACTCAGGGGGATGAGACACTCTCTTCTGAGAGCATGCAAGCAATAAACTCTGGTTGATCTGGGTTGCAGGACAGCTGGAAGTAGGTGAAAGTCTGATAGACCCCTCAGAGGACAAAATAAGCTAAGAAAGCCATCAGCATCCATTCATAGTTTGTCAGGGAATACAGCTTGTGCCTTCCATCTTTGCTTATAGCTAAGCACATGTTTAAGTGGTTTCCTGCAGCGGGATGTCTTTGCTGAACTGAGGCCTGCAGGAGCCATTGATCATTTCCCCTGGTAAACAACCTTGTTTTTCACCCAGTAGAGAATACATGAATGCAAAAATACAGACTGTGGGCTGTATGGTTTTGCAGCATGCCCAGAATCTCATGGAATAATTGTGGCCTAAAATTAATTAAAAAACAAAACAAAAGACCACAACAACAAGAGAAGTAAAGAGAAGCTTGGGCTTCCCCCCTCCCTTGACATCCCTTGGAGGCCAATGGCCAACAAAAAACGGCATGAGACTTAACACATCCAAGTGCCAGGTTCTGCACATTGAATAGAATAGAATAGAATTAACCAGGTTGGAAGAGACCTTCGCAATCATCATGTCCAACCTATCATCCAACACCACCTAATCAACTAAACCATACAACCAAGCATCCTGTCAAGCCTCGCCCTGAACACCCCCAGCGACGGCGACCCCACCACCTCCTCAGGCAGCCCATTCCAGTGGGCAATCACTCTCTCTGTGTAAAACTTCCTCCTAACCTCTAGCCTAAACCTCCCTTGATGCAGCCTGAGACTGTGTCCTCTTGTTCTGGTACTGGTTGCCTGGGAGAAGAGACCAACCTCCGCCTCACTACAACCCCCCTTCAGGTAGTTGTAGAGAGCAATAAGGTCACCCCTGAGTCTCCTCTTCTCCAGACTAAGCAACCCCAGCTCCCTCAATCTCTCCTCATAGGGCTTGTGCTCCAAGCCCCTCACCAACCTTGTTGCCCTTTTCTGGACACGCTCCAGCAAGTCAACATCCTTCCTAAACTGAGGGGCCCAGAACTGGACACAGTACTCAAGGTGCGGCCTAACCAGTGCAGTGTACAGGGGCAGAATGACCTCCCTGCTCCTGCTGGCCACACTGTTCCTGATGCAGGCCAGGATGCCACTGGCCCTCCTGGCTGCCTGGGTGCACTGCAGGCTCATGTTCAGTCTACCATCAACCAGCACCCCCAGGTCTCTCTCAGCCTGACTGCTCTCCAGCCACTCTGACCCCAGCCTGTAGCTGGTGTAGCTTGGTGCCATGGTTTAGTTGATTGGGTGGTGTTGGATGATAGGTTGGACATGATGATCTCGAAGGTCTCTTCCAACCTGGTTTATTCTATTCTATTCTAAGTGCACAGAGCAGCTTCCTAAATGTAACATCATGGGTAGAGCATAATTCATGCATCTGAAGTTTTCTTATGAAAACCAAAGGAAAGAGAAAAAAAAACCCAACCAACCAGGAAAAAAATAGACTCTGCCACAGGGAAGCTCAGGTTTTGTCACGTGAATCCATCCAAACCAGCACCACATTCCTTTAGTTTCAGTATAAACTGCTAGCCCTTAAGTTTCAGTGAAAAGCATCCATTCTAAATGTCTGTTTGTCTTTAAGTGCAAAAAACCCCAAATCTTCAACCACAGTACTTCAAATGAAGATTATTGTTCTCGGGGAAAGAAATATAAATAATCCTTTTTCCAGTCACCTGTGAGTAAAGCACTTTGCTTCCAAATTGAAGGGACTCTTCTGAGCAGAAAGTTATCTGTGGCTGCCAGATAATGGGCTGGAGATGCTCTAGGGCTGAGTTTTTTTTGCTTTGTACAGTATTTTTGTGGCCTCTGAATGTGGTGGTGTGTAAAAGATACATTTCTAATTAAAATCCCCATTAGAAGAACTTTTAAGCAATTCTAGGGTCAGGAATGTTTATATATTTATTGTAGATAATGAGGATCATTCAAAACATTCTCAGTATCTGAAACACTGGCTATTTCTTGGCCCTTCTTTTGATTTGCATTCAGTGGGATTTTTCTATTTTATTTCCCCCTTTTTCCCCCCCTCCAGCTTACTACACTGTTTCAAAAACTTATTTCCATGAGTGGCCAACGTTACCCAAGTTATGAGAGCTAAAGGAAAGCAAGGCCAAGGAAACAGCTTAAATCACTATTTTGCAGCTAGAGATCTTTTAATTTATTTATTTTTTATTTCAAATCAAGTGGAAAAAAAGCAGAATGACCACCTACATTAGCACCTATTGAATATGTAAGAGACCATCAGGAATTTAACAAGCCAGTGCTGTATTCATCCCAAAAGCTGCCCTTCCTACAGGTTTAAAAGATTCTTCCTTGAGTGTACCATTTTCTTTCCAGAGTGCATATCAAGATGCTATTTTCTCCTTGAACCTCATGTAAAAGTGTTCCCATCTGTCACTGTCTGCAAGTCTCCTGTACCTTAGGGAAAAGATCACAGAATCACAGAATGTTAAGGGCTGGAAGGGACCTCGAAAGGTCATCCAGTCCAACCCCCCCGCCAGAGCAGGATCAGTTAGACCAGACCACACAGGAACGCATCCAGGCAGGTCTTGAACATCTCCAGAGAGGGAGACTCCACAACCTTCCTGGGCAGCCTGTTCCAGTGTTCCACCAGCCTCACAGTGAAATAAGTTTTCCTCATGTTTCCATGCAACTTCCTATGCCTCAGCTTCCACCCATTGTCCCCAGTCCTGTCATTAGGCATCACTGAGAAGAGCCTGGCTCCATCCTCTCGACACTCACCCTTTACATATTTATGAACATTCACAGTATCACAGTATCACAGTAACTAAGGTTGGAAGAGACCCCAAGGATCATCAAGTCCAACCTGTCCCAACAGACCTCATGACTAGACCATGGCACCAAGTGCCACGTCCAATCTCCCCTTGAACACCTCCAGGGACGGTGACTCCACCACCTCCCTGGGCAGCACATCCCAATGGCGAACAACTCTCTCTGTGAAGAACTTTCTCCTCACCTCGAGTCTAAACCTCCCCTGGCACAGCTTGAGACTGTGTCCCCTTGTTCTGGTGCTGGTTGCCTGGGAGAAGAGACCAACCCCCTCCTGTCTACAACCACCTTTCAGGTAGTTGTAGAGGGCAATGAGGTCACCCCTGATCCTTCTCTTCTCCAGGCTAAGCAACCCCAGCTCCCTCAGCCTCTCCTCACAGGGCTGTGCTCAAGGCCTCTCCCCAGCCTTGTTGCCCTTCTCTGGGTATGTTCAAGTGTCTCGATGTCCTTCTTAAACTGAGGGGCCCAGAACCCAGTGGTTCAGTGATTCTGTGATCAGAAGGCCAGGGAAGTTGGGCAGCTTTTCCTATCAGTTTTCAGAGAGATCTGAGATATACCTGTGTTTTGGTTATCCTTAGTTACACATTAATTGCAATGAGTTTAAACAGAAAAAACATTGTGATTTTCCTTTCCATGTGAAAATTGGAACCAGTGCTGGAGCTTACCCACCGCGTTAAGGCCAGGCTCTTGGCTGATTTGTTCTTCCTGTTGATGCCACGTCCCCTTCCCTTTCATGGAGGTAAGACAAACATGGAGCAAAGGGGAAAAAGAGAAGAAGAAGAAGAAGAAAAATAAATCATGATCAAGATTCTTAAAATATATCCTGCTTTGCTTTGGGCTGGTTTTGATTAGCTTCTATATAATTAGTTCCTGCTCACAGTTTCTGTGATAATTGCACACTCTATTAATTGAGCATATATTGTACTCCATGCAGACAGCAAATGATGAAGCTGTCAGTATTTTGTTAGCTATTACACTGCCTGATTCTTATGGGCTGTTTGATATTGGTAACAAATTAGCCAATTTATACGTCATAAATAAGATTCAAATGCCCTGCTTTATCAGCTGGAGAGAAAAATGCTGTTATCTTGGTTGACAAAATGCTTGTACTAAGATTCCCAGTGCCTTTTGGCAGAAATTCATCAGAGCAGATGTATTCCTTCTACTGGGCACCATTTGGTTCAATTATTCTTAATGTTTAATGGCAGAATAATTGGACCAAATGGTTATATATACTCCAATAAAATACTTTCATTAAATGCTTTAATTGCCAGATCTCTATAACTGCAGTGCTGAGCTCTTTATTCTGCTTATTGACATTTGACAGACCGTGATCTTAGTATGTTACTTTCATAAATCTCTCGAGCTTTATCAGAGGTAAGCACTAAACCCATGCAAGCAGGTCCTCCTGGCAAAAGGGGAATTGAAAGGGGGAAAAGTGACATAAAGCTGCTCTGTCACAACCTAGGCACCTCTGTGCAGGAGAAGGAGAAGGTGGCCGTGCTTGTTTTGTGCATTCAAGACATATTCCAAACACCCCTATGCTAGTGAGCACCTTAGTCTAAGTGACAAAGCAGCTTTATTTTCTATTTATTGGGCATTTAAAGTTCTGGTGTTCAAAAGCCTTCCTTGGGCAAAACTCTCTCCAAACCAAGAGCTGTAACAGTGATAATGTGGAGCCTGAGCCACACTCCATACAGTCAGCCCAGTCAAAGGAGGAAACCATAGGTCTGACACCTGGTATTCTGTATTACATGCTGACTAGTAAATGAACAGGAGGAGGATGCCAGGAGGTGGAGTAGCAGGGAGCAAGTGCAGAGCCAGGGGAGAAGCTAGAGGAAGAGGGTGGGTAACTGTCTTCCTTCTCCAACATACAAGGGAAATAAACATCTGTTGCTGAGGACTAACTGGGCATGGCTCACAAGTCGAAGGGAGGACTTAGAAACCAAAAGAGGATTGCTGGCTTTCCTTGGTACTGCCTGATTTGAGTGTTGCTCGTTTGGATAATGCTAGCTACAACAGGCCCTTGGTCACTGACTGGGGCTCCTTACTGCCAGGCAAAGTATGCAGTAATACATTTATCATGTGTCCAGAGATGGCCAGAAGCCAGCGAGGAGGAGATGAAGCTGTTTTCTTCCCACTTCTGGGAAATTCTCAGGCTATCAATAGTGCAGTATTATATTTTTTAAACTGAGATAAGAGAAAAGCATGGGAATACCTACCAGTGTTACCTGCTGTAACAGGTATAGCCATGTCCTGATTTCCACACCGCTGAAATCACTGCAGGCACCACAGCGGTTTCAGTAAGTGCACCAGCTCTGAGACCTGGACATGCCTGTGCAAACAGATGATACCCTGGTGTCTGCAAAAACAAAGACTGCCCAGTAGGATGGAGCAGCAGAGAAGACAGTAAGAAAAGTGAGTCTCTCCTGGGTCTCCAAACAGCCTCACTCCGCTGAGATGCTCCGAACACTGAGCAAACAGTAAAGTGGTGCAAAATCCCCTGTGAAGAATTCTGCTGGGGATTGTTAGAGGATTAAACAGAGCAGAAGGAATAGGGAAGAGATGCATTTTTAAAGCCCCTCAATTAGTTTATAATTGCTGGCACCCAGCCAGTCTGGAAAGGCAGTGAAGGGATGGGAGCTGAGGGGCTGCAGCAGCTGCTCCCGCCCCAGAGTCCTCCCACAGCTGACAGAACAGAAACACCAGTGCTGCTCTGGCTGCGACGGCCTTCACCTCACTCCCCCACCCACAGCTGAGGCCTGAGAAATGAAATATTGCACTGGTGTGGATGTATTTAGTGTGTCTAATTAACGAGTAGAATTTTATCACAAAGTTGGTTTGGTTTTTACCAGTCTGATTCCTTTTGTCCCGTCTGGGGAAAGACAGAGACTTGATTGAAAACTGAAGGGGCAAAAGTGCATGGAAAAAATCCTACCCATTAAAATTTCCATCACAATGTTGCATTTCTTGATACTAGAGGGAAAAGCAGTTATCTTCCAGCGATCCTTCAGCTCCAAATATCAGTTCTGACAGTTCAGTTGTGAACAGATCTAACCACTGGGTGAATTTTCACACTTCAAAGTGTGCCTTTTACCAAGAATCACAATTTCTAGTAAAAGCTTTCAGGCAAACGTTTCTAATCAGCAAATACACCAAATACACCTGACTCTGTGGGTCACAAAATCCTTCAAACAAAGCCCAGAACAACTCTGCTGCTACTCCTGATTGAGTGCTGCAAACTTACTTAGCTAATATTTACCCCAAATGTCTTTGGTGTATTAACAGCATGTTCAGAGTAGTCTGCACTGTCTGACCTCGGCAGCTGAAAGGCCTGTTATATCCATGCAATAACACACAGCAATTTTAACATTGGTTTTCTACAGCAGGGATAGTCCCCAGTGACTTCATTTGAAATATGAAACTGGATGATATATTCAGAAAGCAACTTTCCCCAGTCTCCATCACCCACCCTGTAAAAATATCAGGCAGAAAGAGCCACTGAGCACATTTTCAGTTTAGAGGCAGCTCAGCTTCACTAAAATAAGAGGCATTTACAGACCTGGTGGGTCTCAGCCATCTCTTCCTAGTATAACAGCAGAGACAGCACTGCTGCACTAGGAGAGGAAAGGGACTTACTGCAAACCATTGAAGTAGCACCTACTCATCAGTTGCCCAATTAATGTTTCATTGTGAACCACATATACTAAGTTAGGGCTGGAGGGTACTGGGAAGTCTGCAGAGATACTACACAGCTATGTCCTGAAGGCTGGAAGTGACACAAGGACTTTCTGAATTACCCCCTTTCAACACCCTCCTTAGAAGAGACTTGAACGCAGTGTGTGGGTGGTTCTGTTACACCAGCATCAGACAGCAGAACAAAAGGTACTGTACATAAAAGTCCTGCCATACAGGCTGCAAACCTGAGCTTTGCTTCTGCTGCTCCGTTTTCAGATCTTTGCCAGATCCGGAAATGGCTGGGGAAGAACTCGAGCTGTGATGTGAAAAAGCTCAATTTTAATGATGAAGCTGGAAATCAGTTGTTAGAAGGAGGCACAGCCCTGGCAGACCCCTCGGTGTCTTTTGAAAGCAAGCTGTTTTCAAAGGGTAGCCTCAAGAGGATGGAGATGGGAATTTCCCAACTAGAAAAGCCAATGCTGCTGTCATGCAAGAACAGCCTGGCTTCAGCAGATGGAGCATGACAGCAAGAATTCTTCAGGCTTGAGAGCAGCAATTTCTACAATGGGTATAATCCAGAGGATAGTGTGTGGGGGGAATCAATAGATGGATAATGTTTGGGAAATCAATAGGATTGAAGCTCTAAGGCTGAGTTGTGTACATGGAGAACTGACACTGACACTAGTCTGCTGTTGCCCTTCGAAGTTTTGTCTTGGGGAGGAAGCACTCAACATTCTGGACATAAGCATCAGAGAGTGGTGGTGTCCTGCAGCCAGCATAGTGACAATGGAAAAAAGATGCATTCTCTTGCAAGTGACATTCTGCATGTCTGAGAAAATTTACTTTCTGCTCTAGTATTCTCTGGAACAAATTTGGAGACTGATCACCAGATGTGCAGCAGACAAGCTGTGGAGGTGTGTTATGTCAAACATTTCACTGGGGTTACAAGACAATAGTTATGGAAAATTAAATGCAAAATAACGTATTGCTTCATTTTTCCCTGAGTTTTGCACAGGCTTGTTACTCAAAGGGGATTAACATCTTCACATCTGAAGTGTTGTTCCTCCTGCTGCACAATATGGGAGAAGCACTTGGGAAAACACTAGGAAAATCTTCTGGCAATGAGGACTTTTCCAGTACCTCAGGAACTTGGGGTTTAAGCTGAGCTAATCAATGAAGCTGAACTTTAGAGAATGGACAGGTTAAGAGGGCCCAAGGAGAATACTGTGAATTTGTCTTGATTTCCTATTAATACTGGTGTCTTTGGGTCAGGCCTAGCAAGTGCTGTGGAACTCAGTCAAGAATGATCCCAGGAATTTATTTTAATTTTCATCTTTCCTTCAGAAAATGTGAAACCAAAAGGGACAGTGAGAAAAGCACCCCATCAGCCTCAGTGTGAGGGGAAAAAAAAGGCAACTCCACAATTTGGCTTGGCAAACATCTCCAGGAGCTCCCTACACAGAGCTGCCAGTACTGGCCAGTTTCCCAAGCACCCTTTTCATCAGAGGTGAGTCAAGCACATCCTAACTGTGATACCAACGATCTGTGCAGGAGCAGAGGATTCTAGGCTCAATATCTTCTAATGATAAAGGATTTACAACTTCATAGCAAAGCTTGAGGTGTGTCAGTACGTGGCAGAGAGGCACACAAGGGCATGATCTTGCTATACGAACCTCATCTCACTCATTGCTTGATGGCAAAGGGAGGATGAGCCCTCTGATGCTCAATGGCAGTGCTGCTGCTTTCCTATTGAAACGCAGCATGAATCCCTCCAAAGCTGCAGGTTCTTCGCTTTCCCAGACCTGGCTCCCCTACAGACCAGGATATTACAGCTGTATGAGATTAACACCATGCTGTTGCCAATATCCTTTGAATGAAGCCTCTGGTCCTATGTAGCTGGGGCGAAAGGTCAGTTTTGCTAAGCAAGCAGGCCAGGTAAGCAGGGCACCAAACACCATTTATTCCTGAACTGTGCTGCCTTGCAGGGTAAAGTGCTTGAATGGAAGCACAAGGAAGGAGAGCAGTTATGGGGCCTGAGCTGCTGAGTATTGGCCAGCGGTAGGTCAGGGAGCCAAACAAAGCAGCCCCTCCTGACCAAAATGGCATTTTCTAAACCCCTCTCCTGACCCATGTGTGAAACAAAGGAGGAACATCTCTCCTAAGCACTTGCTGCAATGCCCTTTCTTACCTGGGTTTTTATTTATTTGTCTGGGAGCTGCTGGAGAGCAGCAATTCACATCTAGCTGTAAAGAGGCTGCCACATGCAATTACAGAGAGAAAGTCTTGAAGGACACAGAGCCGCAGCAGAGAGACATTTGAAATAAACTTAAAGGGAACAGCTTTGTTTAGCTGCGTGGCCTTTTGCCACCCCGTAATTCTTTATGTCGATTAGAACAGAAAGATCAAATGTCTCATTTTCTCATCTTTTATCTTGAGAAATGCAAAGATTCTTACACTTGATCTCTCCCAGCTCTCCTTCCCCCAGATTCGCTTACCCATACTTTGTCACTGTCACCT
Organism: Dryobates pubescens; assembly: GCF_014839835.1. NCBI lineage: Eukaryota > Metazoa > Chordata > Aves > Piciformes > Picidae > Dryobates > Dryobates pubescens. The sequence goes on from NC_071612.1 coordinate 8,843,512, forward strand.
CTTTGGCCACGGTCGGCTTGTGTGCATGTGTGCCTTCAGAAAAGGTGCTCTGGCTAATGCAAAGGACACAGTCTCCAAATCCCATCATGCTGGCATTTAATTCATGGAGTAACCCATTTCTGTCAGTTGCTTCCTTCTCTCCAGGCTTGGCTATCCCTGTTAGATTTCATTACAAATTAGCCTGGATTTAATTGGGAATTGAGGGCCAGGCTGTTCCTCCATATTTGCAGACACAAGAAGGTCCAAACTGAGGCATATCCTGTCCTAAGACGGTGGGAGAAGAGACTATTGTCTTCATGGCATTGCTCTTGCTTTCTCCTTCCTGGTGATGTAGGAGCACTGTAAGGCCACATGGAGGGCAGACGCGGGAAACCCTTGCTCTGAATTGGAGCTTCTTCCTTTCAAGCAGGGTAAGACATGGAAGAGCCCTCCCTGAAGCCCAGGGAGGAGCCACCTACCAACCCAATCCCAGTTCTGTGGGCTCCTCCCAGTTTTTTTGCCCTCATCCTGTCCATGAAAGCCACTTTGTACTTAGGTAAGCAGAATGTGGAAGAGGTAGCTCACTGGCAGCAGCCTGCATCTATCCACACACCAGAACAGAGGTGAGTCCTGTCTCCAGCCTGACACTGTGGTCCAGGATACAGAGAAAACCTTTTCCCTCTGGAGCGTTCCAACTCCTGTAGAAACAAATGTCCCCAAAACATGGGGAATACCAGATGCTATACAATGTTCTACTGTCACTGTCCCTACACCACTCAGCACCCACTACCATGGGCAGAATAGGGAGAGGCAAAGGTCCAATTCCACATCTGCACTAAAAATCCATTTGCAGTCTGCAGGATGGGGGGCTACCAGGTCTTGGTTAAGTCAAATCTTATCTCATAGCAGTTTTCTCTGAGGCATAACAAGCAACAATCCGTGTATACTTTTATTTTTAATCTTTAGCAGGTACTTTATAAGGCTGAACAAAGACACAGATGTGTTCAGGATTCTACCAAGGGTACATCTGTCTCCAGATGAAAGGATCCTGACATCAAACTGACTGCAGCTGGGCTGGAGTAAGTTTTAAATCACGTTGATCAACACAAGTTTTGCACCAAAGTACAAATACACATTCCCTGATTTCCTCTGGGTGACACACAAATCCTGTTACTCTACTTATGAATGGGCCTCATTAACTAGGAAAAAAAATTGTTGGTGCAACCTGTTCCCTTTTAAATTAAACATATTATAGTTGATAGATACCCCTAATTCTCTGCTCAGCCTTTTACGCATTGCAATAACACTGCTCCCATTGTTAGGCAAAGACTTGAGTTTGCATAATCTGCTTTTCATTTCCCTGGCAGCTGCAGATCATTCTTGGTGACTAAATTAAAACCTGTTTCTTTCAAGAATCTACCAGATCTGTCCTGTTTTTTTCTCCCAGTACCTACGAGTCAGGAAACAAATATGAAAACAAAACCTTACCAACAAGCATTAAATCCTATCAGATCAGGCTGGAAGGTCACCTCATCCAGCCCTCTGTCCTGAGGCACAAATCAACTCTTCTTTAAGCCACTCCTGACAGATGTTAATCTAACTCTAAAAAGCACCTATTGATGATTTCACAGCCTGTTCCTTGGCTTACCTCATGGCTACAAGTCTGACCTAAATGTCAAAGCTTCTCACTGCTTGTCCTGTCCACACTGGATTTGAAGAAGCCTATTTCTCCTTGAGGAAGAGTATTTCTTCTCTTTGAGGCAGCCCTTTACCTGTGTGCCAAGCTTTCCCATGCTTTTCACTCCTCTTACGAACATGCCTGCCTACACCTCTTCTGAAACACCATTTCAGAGCCCAGCACTCCTGAACAGGAAGGTCAAACTGTTACACAGCCCATATCTGCTCCTGAATTTCTTCCTGTTGTACAGAAGTGAGTGAAGGATGCAGGAGGACAAACTCAGCCTGTCAGGATAGCAACAGAAGAAGCATAGGGAGGATTGCTAGAACAGCTTTTAGTATTGTCATGCCCCAGCTGCAACCAGCTGCTGATGCCTGCTGGTAGCATGGTGTTAGGCTGGTGCTGTCAGATGAGCTGACCGGAGAAGAAGCAGGTCCCAGATAGGTAGCTGGATGCTCACCCCACTCCTCCAGCTCCAGACCACCTGGTCAACCATGCAAACCTAGCCAGACCCTGCACACCTAGCCAGACCCTGCACTGCAGACTCTGCCAGTTTTGAGGACAACAGTGTACATAGCGTAGAAGCACACGGAGTGGTGGGTGGAAAAGTGGGGGAAACCCCATAAATTTAGTAGAGGAACAGGAAAGACTTTGAGATGATAAAGGAAAATGATGTGCTTTGCCCTGCTTACCCCTTGCTAGAGCTGACTATGGCATCAAAAGAAACTCAATTTTTTGAAAGGAAGCAAAACCAAAACCAAAGCACAAAATCTCACAACTGGTTCAGATGCTTGCAGCAGCATCTATTTAGAGCATTTTACACATCATGTAATAAAGCACCAAGCTTAGGAGGGGTTTGGATTTCTGCAACTCAGTTGACAGCTTTTATGATAGAACATGGCTTTGCCAGCACTTAGCCTTCTGCACACAGACTTCCCAGCTCTTCTTGCCCAGCAAAGCTGCTCAAACCTGTGCTTTAGGCCACTCTTAGAACACTCAGCTTATACTGTGCTCAGCATTCAGCACAGGGCAACCACTCAGGCCAGCCTAACATGTAATAACCAGAGATTATTGTAGGTGACCATCTGAACCCCTCTAGCCCTGATCACCAAGCTAGTCTCACCTTGGAGGGCAAGGTGAGTGGCACAGCTCTTGACTGGGGAAGCAGACTGCATTGCAAAGGGACAGCCCTGCTCAGGATCTCATCTGGTGACTGATTTGCACTGACGTGCTGTTCCAATCACACCAGTCGTGCATGATACCAGCTGCTTTTCCGGATGGAGAGAGGAACAGGGCCTGACAAATAGGATGCTAAAAGCACATCAAGGACATTACTCCACAACTCCCAGCTGTTAAGACTTTTGCTGTGAGAATGTAAAGGTGTCTTGTTGAAGTAACACGGTGTTAGCATTACCAGCTTCCTCCTGCTTTACTTTCTAAGTGCCCAGTCCTACAGAGCTTTACTAATACAGGCTGAAATGTCAAGATTTAAAGGGTAACTAAACCCCAGCTATAACTTTCACAGAGAGGATTAACTGCAGTTTACCCACTGCTTGCACTGGTGTTCGCTTTCTATGGGAGGGGCTGCTCTCACAGATGTGCCTTTTGGGTTTAAGCCACAAAAAGCTGGGGAGCAGAGCTTGCATCCAGCCTTGCTAAGGTGAGGGACAGCAATCAGGCAGACAGTTGCCCAGGACAGCAAGAATAGAATAGAATAGCATAGCATAGCATAGCATAGAATAGAATAGAATAGAATAGAAATTAAATCAACCAGGTTGGTAAAGACCTTTGAGATCATTGAGTCCAACCTATCATCCAACACTATCTTATTTACACAGATGCTGTGTGCATGAATCCTCCAAATTCATGGATTTAGCTTACCAGACCAGTAACAGCCTTCCCATCAAAACCTACCAGTATCATGAGCAACAGATCAGTGCAGCTAGTCATGTAGAATAGAATAGAATAGAATAGAATAGAATAGAATAGAATAGAATAGAATAGAATAGAATAGAATAGAATTAACCAGGTTGGAAGTGACCTTTGAGATCATCAAGTCCACCCTATCATCCAACACTATCTAATCAACTAAACCATGGCACCAAGCACCCCATCCAGTCTCTTCCTAAACACCTCCAGTGATGGTGACTCCACCACCTCCCTGGGCAGCCCATTCCAATGGCCAGTCACTCTTTCTGTGAAGAATGTCTTCCTAACATCCAGCCTAAATCTCCCCTGGCACAGCTTGAGACTGTGTCCTCTTGTTCTGGTGCTGGTTGCCTGGGAGAAGAGATCAACCCCCACTTGACTACAACCTCCCTTCAGGTAGTTGTAGAGAGCAATAAGGTCTCCTCTGAGCCTCCTCTTCTCCAGACTAAGCAACCCCAGCTCCCTCAGCCTCTCCGCATAGGCTTGTGCTCCAAACCCCTCACCAGCTTTGTTGCCCTTAAACCCAGCTCTTGCCAGGTTATGACTCTGCATGCCTGGGCAAAGACAAAAGCATTCCTTCTTGCACTGCATTTGCTTGCAATTTACAAAAATCAAAGGAAATGTAGCTAAAACACCTTTCCAAGGGAGACCAAAATTACTTGCACATTTCCATACAGAGAGCAATGACCCATGCAAATAAAACCAGACCAGTCTACAAGGCCACATCGAGCAAGCTGGACACAGAAGGAGCCTTTGGCTAGAAAGCATGAGCAGTGCAAGTGGAATGCAAACCCAGAGCTTTCAAAATTATCCATATAACATCTGAAGCTTAAAAGTTCTACTGTTCATGGCTTAAGTTCTACTGTACATGGCTTAAGAGGGGTAAGACTTGTCTGTATGATTAGCCTATATATAAGAAAAGATATACCTAGAGATAAAAAGTTACTTTTTTAGCTACAAAACATGTCTAGAAGAGCACACCAGTATTACCCACGTGAAAGTGCAATTCCTGTGCATTTGAGTACACCCTCCTCTAACAAAATGCTGGATGGAGAAACACAGAACACCACAGGCAAATTAAACAGCTTTCCATTTTACAGAAGAGACAAAGTCACTAGAAGTGTTCATTTTCACATTTACTTGGCAAAAGGGTGTACAGTGTAAATCTTTGTGGAACAATAATCATACACACAAAGAATGGAGGGTTTGGGGCCCAGAAGTTGGCTAACACAGGGTGTGACAACATTGCACAGAAGATTCTTGCACAGAATGCTTCCATTTCCAGTATTACAAGACAGAAAACAGTGTGACTTCTTTTATTTATTGTAGTGAGGTAAACGTTTCTTCCTTCAAAGCAGTGTGTTTCTATGCACCTTCACACCAACTGCTCTGGTTACCCTTCTCTCTTTCACTCAGTCAACAAGCACATATTTATTGCTCTCCTAATGGTCATGCATTATTTTTTTTCCCCCACCCTTGAGCAAGATGTAGAGAAAGGAATGGAGAAGAAAAAACCTACAGTAATTGATGAGAGCAGCCTATCTATCCTAATGTGTCAACAGCCAGAGATTAGTGCAGATAATTTGCTTTGAGTGTAGCACTTTTCAATGGAAATGTCAAGAAAAAAAAAATATTAACATGTTTTCTAAGAAGAACATGGTATTGATTAGAGCTGCTCAAAAAAATCACAATCCAGAATTTCTTAGACAAATGTTTACCTCACTGCCCAGTTAAAAGAGAGGATCATAACAGCCACTCATGTGTTCGCTGTTCAAACCTACTGACGATTTTCGCCACGTAATTCCTGGGCTGAGTGAGACTTGTACCGGGTTTTTTAGTTACAGAAGCCATTTGGTATTGTCTTCTGTTCCCTGGAGGAATGCTTTGTGTAATTAACAGCTTGAATTCTGACCGGTACAAAAGGTTCCATGATCAAAATACAGCACAGTCAATAGCTGAGCAGTGAATTGTGCATTTTTGTTCCTTCGTGAACTATTTTAACTGATGCCCGAGAAATCAAAGACTTTTAAAATGGAGAAGTCCCGTTTGTCCTTTATTCCAAATAAATCAGAAATGGCTTTTGGGAGTTCAATCAGTTGAGGAATATTCCGTGTTCCTGACTGAAAACTGCTTCAGGTTCTTCTCATCTTATTTTAAAGCCTCACAGTAGTGACATACCCCTGAAAGAGGTTATTTTAAAGAGCTAGCTGCCATTTTCTTCCTGGAAGGGACATCCTCCTAGAGCTCTCTCTCTGGCACTGCTACACCCTCAAATGCTGCACCTCATTTCCTGAAGCAAGTAAAATGAATCACATTTTGTCCACTTATAGGCACAGTGCAAGAATGGAAGGTCCTTTCACTACCAACAGTCCCTTTTCTGATTGCGAGGTATACTTTGGCATCTATAAAAGAAAATCATCTTAAGGCAAAATGTGTGATTTCTAATTAAGAAAAACTGAAAAGAAAATAGACATCATTCATTTGAATAAAAATAGATACTCTAAGCACACTTTTTTTTTTTACATTATTGTAAAAGTCCATTAAAAAATATAACTCATTATTAGTTTGCTGACTCTTTACAATATACAAAAAGAGCAGGAAAGAAAACAGTGTGAACCAGGTGACCTACATGCCTTTGATTGAAGAATGATTATCTGGATAGGAACCAGTTATTAATTACTGTATCATATCATGAATTTAACAGTGACAGCTTTGGAAGGAAAGCAGAAAAAGAGCTTTATCAAGTGGAATCACTTATTACTAATTCTGGGTAACAAAATTAAGTGAAGACATACAAAACTCATCCAGAAGGCAGCTGTAAAAATGTCTGAAGCCTAGCTTGCAAGCCTCGAGTTCGCCATCCGTCACAACTCTAGTCCACCAACACTGACGACGGCTTAGAAAAACTCCTCTGAGCCTCTCTGCAGAACAGCAATGGGAATGACATCTTGTGAAGCACACAGTTTCCAGGAGAATAATCCTTCCAAGCTGTTATTTTTTGGCCACGCTAGCCACTGCCTTCTTTGCTGCATCCTCAAGGTCATGTGCAGATGTGATGGGGAGTCCACTTTCCCTCAGAATGCGCTGGGCTTCTTGAACGTTTGTTCCTAAAAAAGAACACTGACTATAATTACTAATTAATATTAATGAATAAACCAGCATCTTCTATTAAATCTCTATCAAAGTAGGTAATGCTTCAAACCACACATCAGCTCAGTTTAGTGACAGATTCGGTGAGTGGTTTAGACCGAGCTGAGAAGGACTCTTAATTTCAGTGATGATTTTGACAGACAGTGCAATCTGATAATAGCAGTGGCATCCACAGGAGGGGCTTTGTGAAGATTAGAGGGTCAATCCAACATCCACCAGAGTCAGTAGGGACATCCAGTAAGAGCAGTGGTTAATGGACCATGCATCAGGCCTTTAAGACAGTAAGTAACAGACCACGTATCAGGCCTTGAAGACACTCAGAGGATTTAAAGCATTTATTAGCAACCATCAGCTATGGCTATCAGCTGCCAGTGAATCAACAGTAACTAAAATTCCCCTGTGTTTACCATAAGCTGCAAAATGGGCTATGGAAAGACAAAGATTTGGGTAATCCTGAAAGTCTAAGTGGTTCTGAGATGCTTGAATAAGCCTTTTTGCCTTCCTGCTAAAAAGGGTGAACAGATCTCTGAAGCCTTCAGCACGATACTGTTCCTTCCTCTGCTGCTGCACTAAATTATCCCACCTTGAAGGAGACTGTACAGCTGTACAGTACAAGTGCTCCCATTCTGCCCAGATTTAGTCAATAGACTACATGCACAGCAAAAGGGAAATCTAAATTTGAAAAGCTATTTCAGGAGAGCACATTTTCCCCATTGTCCACGTGGGTATAAAGCCAAGGGCATCACCTTCCCATCTACTCTAGCTCATTCTTTGCTGAAAACAAACAGGAAAACTCCACTCTCCAGTGCCTTCTCCAGAAAACCCAAGTGACAGTTTTGATCATTGATATGCTCTGCACCACAGAAAAACCTGAGATCCTACAGGAAGACTGAGGGGGACTTTTCTTACGGGTGTCTATCGACAGTACAAAGGGGAATGGTTTTAAGCTGAGGAAAAGCAGGTTCAGACTGGATCTTAGGAAGAAGTTCTTCAGTATGAAGGTGGTGAGACTGCAATAGGCTGCCCAGGGATGTTGTGGATGCCTCCCCCCCGAAGGTGTTCAGTGCCAGGCTAGATGAGGCCTTTAGCAGCCAAGTCGAGAGGCGTTCCTGCCCATGGTACGGAGGTTGGAGTAGATGATCTCTAAGGTCCCTTCCAACCTAAGCCATTCTATATTCTGCTGAGGAAGTGGAATCAACACTGCAGCACCACACACTAGCCACAAGTGCAAGAGGCAGAGCTGATCCTTCCCAGGATTTCTACCCCTGCCCTTCACATCAAGTTCTTTGTTCATTTGCCATTGTCAAAATGCTTAATTACTTTGTAATTCCTAGACCCAGCAAAATGAATGTTAATGATATTTGGAGCTAATTCACTAATTATATCCTTAATTATTAACCAAGCAAGGAGCATACTCTTCACTGTGCACCTTCCAAAACATACATTTTAAAAGGTGAGTTTGGGGGTTTATAAAGGAGACAATAAAACATCTGCAAGTGTACTGCACAAGCAGAGAAATTCAAAAGTCTGTTTCATCAGTGTGCTCAAATGAGGATTCCCACTCCCAACACTGAATGAGACCAAAGACACCTCTGTCTCAGTAGAGAACCTCATCTGCTTGCTTTGTGAAAGCCCTTGCAGAACAGGCCGTGCTTCCTACCAACATGCACAGGACACACTCTTGGACTTGGGTAGGAAGGTCAAAGACATTTGAAATCTCTGACAGAAGGGCATTTGGTTGCATAGTTACATCCAGAACTGCACAGGATTTTTCCTACAGAAAAAAAAAAAATCATATGGGCAAAAAGGAGCATAATAATTGATTGTTCTTTTTCAACCACCCTATATAATGTACTATGGAAGCTTCTGGATGCCAACATAGAATTGTACAGGGAAGTCAGACAGCATTATGAAGGTTCTCTTTGTTAAACAACTCACATTTGTGTAGTGATTCCTATCGAGTCTTGAAGGTTTTATCCATTATTTAGAGACAAGTGTGATAAACATTTAAAGCAGTCAAGATTGTACTGATCTTCAAAAGAATTCCACAAAGTGTTTTGAGGAGAAAAAAACCAACAAAACCAAGCAACCAACCAACCAAAAAACCCACCCACAAAACCACTAAAAATACCCCCCAAAATAAAAAGAAACCAACACAAACCCAACCCCCCCAAAAATCCCAACCAAACAAAAAAGCAAGCAACCAAAAAAAGTCCAACAAAACCCAAAACAGAACAGAAAGAGGGAAATTATCTGGGCATTATTTTGGCCACCTGTGTCCAGGTGGCCAAGAAAGCCAGTGGTATCCTAGCTTGTGTTAGCAGCATCGTGGCCAGCAGGAACAGGTAGGTGATCATGCCCCTGTACTCAGAGCTGGTGAGTGTTGCGTTCAGTTCTGGGCCACTCACTATAGGAAGGGAATTGAGGTGCTGGAGTGTGTCCAGAGAAGGGCAACAAGGCTGGTGAAGGGCCTGGAGCACATGGACTATGAGGAGCATCTGAGGGAGTTGGGGTCGCTCCACCTACAGAAGAGAAGGCTGAAGGGAGACCTTATCACTCTCTACAACTACCTGAAACAAGGTTGGAGAGAGGAAGAGGCCAGCTGCTTCTTGTAGGTGACATTCCAAGCTGCAGCAGGCGAGGTTCAGGCTGGATATTAGGAAATATTTCTTTACTGAGAGGGTTCTCAAGCACTGGAATGGTCTGCCCAGGGCAGTAGTGGAGCCACCATCCCTGAAGGTATTTAAGCAGCGTGTGGACCCGGTGCTTAGGGACATGGTTTAGTGCTGACCCTTCAATGCTGAGTTGAAAGCCGGACTGGATGATCTTCAAAGTCTCTTCTAACCAGATACATTCTGTGAGTCTGTGACTTCTTTCCACAGAGTAAAGTATTATGGCTTGTGACAGCCATGTACTTAAAACTAACTTTTACTCTTCACTAAGTAGCTGATATTAATTTATTAACAGGTCAGAGTGGGAACAATACACTAGACCTATTCTGCACTGCAGTGATTGCTCTCCACACCACTTGTCTAACATGCATTACAAAATCAATACAAAACACAGTGCAGCTGGGGGGGGGGAGAGTTTATGCAGACAAATGAAAATATGAAAGCTGAAAAAAAAAGTAATCTCACTGCAGTCAGAAGGAGTGAGGGTACACATTGTATTTCTCAACTAAAATACTATTTTGTAGGCAGGCCATAAAACTAAACATAATTTTTCAGCAAGCATTTCCTTTGCTGTAATTTCATTTCTTTAATGATAGGGTTTTAGCCCATTGTGCTAAGTGTTTTAGATATATGGAAAATGCAGAGATCCTGCTGAAAGCAGAGGTAAGCATTCTAAAATTAAATGTTCAGAAAATGCTGGAAACATTAAGAAACTGCCAAGACTATCAACTTATTGCAGCAGACATCAAAACAAACTAATAAATAATCCCAGTACTTTAGCATTAACCTCCTGCCACTGGATGGTGTCAGAGAACTGTAAACAGAATCCCATACCCAGGCTATCAAAACAGTTCTCCCTTAACCTGCACTGCAGCCAGCAGGGAAAGCTCACAGGACTGAAGGCTGTAGGGCTTTTGATGTTACTGTTTGGGTTTGTTTGTTTGTTTATTGTTTTGTTTGTTTGTGTGTGTGTGTGTGACCTGCTTGGTTTGTTTGATTTTCCCCCCCAGCCCTTTCATTTGGTTTCTTAAACAGGAGTCTATTAAGAGAATAGCTCTCTAGTGAGAAAAAGAACTTTTTCCTTCTGTCAGATATTATTGTCAATGACACTCCACTGGAAAACAGGAAAGATCTAATTTTATCAGCATATACCTTCAGATTTTTTTACTCTAAACATTCTCCTTCTGAAATCTGGGTTCTGAAACAACCTTTCTGCCTGCGTGCATGCAGTCTCTCACATTTACACTTCTGTTGCCTTTGAATCCCTCCTATCACTAAGGATGCAAATCTAGTCAACTAAATCTAAAAATCGAATACTAAAACTCCTAGTAATAAATATTCCCCCTAAGCATGTTTCTGTAAACCTCAAAATGACACCTGCACATGTTGTTACACATGAGTCAAGAGGACTGCACAGGTTGAATGAAATCAAATACCTTCATTCATACTCCAACAGGATTTTGACAATGATCATTTACTCACCTGCACTGTCAGAAAACCATTAGGAACAGGCTAAATTAGAATCACAGAAAGGTCTGGGTTGGAGGATCATCTAGTCCAATCTCCTTTGTAGTAAGCAAAGGCATCCTCAACTAGATCAGTTTGCCCAGAGCCCTGTTGAGCCTCACCTTGAATATCTCTAGGGATGGGGCCTCAACTGCCTCCCTGGGCAACCTGTTCCAGTGTTCCACTACCCTCATGGTAGAGAACTTGTTCCTAACATCCAACCTAAATCTACTCTTCTCTACTTTGAAGCCATTGCCCCATGTCCTATCACTACAGGCTTTTCTAAACATCCTCTCTCTATCCTTCTTGTAGGCCCCCTTCAGGTACTAGAAATCTGATCTAGGGTGAGGGGTCACTGCCTATGGCAGGGGGTTGGAACTAGATGATCCTTGAGGTCCCTTCCAACCCTAACAATTCTACAATGGCTGGAGAGGATGCAGGATTCTGCAATGCCATTTCTAATTTTCAGGTAAGTAAGGGGAGGAGCCACAGCTGCATACATTTGGTACATCCTAACAAATGGAAGACTAACAGAATACAATAATCTCTTCTATCCAAAACATTCTGCGATGACAAAACTTTTACAAAATGCAGAATATCTCAACAATTACTACTGACATGGACACACTGCGACCATGCACCATCATCAACAGCAATGTCTCAGTGTTGATATGCTACACCAATGAGCAGATTTAAAAGACTCCCCTGACCCCCAGCATGTATCCTGATTATGTGATTTCTGATAGTCCACAAGTTGGAAACTCAAAGCTTCTCAGGCTTCAGAGGTACTGGAGAATAAGGGACCAGGCTTGAATTCATCACTAGCTAACCTTCAGTCAGCCACATTTGATGTAGAGTTTGGCAGGTGACAAGAGGCACTTAGTGCCATGGTTTAGTTGATTAGATGGTGTTGGATGATAGGTTGAACTCCATGATCTCAAAGGTCTTTTCCACCCTGGTTAACTCTGTATTCTGTATTTAATTAATGATCTTAAGCTAGGGAGCCTAAGAAGACTTGGTGGCTTACACATGTGGTAGCTGTTGGTTCTGCAGTCAAAAATAAATCAGCTTTCACTTTCTACTTGTAAGAGGGAATGAAACTCTCTTCTGTCCACTCCATTTGCTCTTTTCTATCTTAAACTTTTCCCCCAAAATATGTTAATCTTTTCCTCTGCCTCATGTTTACATCCTCACTGGGAAAGACACATTTAAATTTGTGCTGAATGTTTAAACTCAGAATGTCTGAAGGGGTTGATATGAGTGAAATTCTAAGTGTGACTTTGCAATACCCCATTCTTCTCTCTTGATAGGCAATTTGGGATCCTAAAATGACAAACATGCATGCTAACCGTGTTTCTGAGCCAGATATACAAGCTGAAGCAAAATTTTACTTGTGTGCAAAAGATTTCTGAATGTATTTGAAAAGAACCTGTTAGATTCTGAAGATCACAGAAGGTCAGGAATCACCTGGCTGAAAAATGTAATAGGAGATTTGGGATTCAGACATTTGAATAAAAACCAATTTGCTGCTAGCTGCATTTCAATATATCAACTAGTTCTAGTTCCTCCCAATTCTTCTTGTCCTATGACCAGAGAAGCAGAGAATTCATTTGCTGAAAGACAGAGAAGTGAAATTTCCAGCACAGGAAGGAGATATCTAATTCACCATTCCTTTCTATTCCTTCCTCTTTTCATTTAATTCTCACATAAGTGAGAACCAAGGTTTGGCTTCCATTCAGCGCTCCTAGTTAGTTCTCACAAAATTTAACTGAAGCACATTACACTTGAAGGGGAAAAAAAAAAAAATCCTCCACAAACCCAGCAGAAGTTTTCTGCATTTGTAAGAGAGAAAGTTTGGAGAATGTGGTTTCTCCAGTTGCTCATGAGCCTTTTAAACAACAATAATCCTGTGTCTCAGCTGGCGAGCTCTTTACCGATAAGGCAAGTAAATACATGTAATTATAAAGTTGCCATTTTCAAAGAGGAGAGTAATCCTTTCTTTATCCACTGGTAAAACAGCTTGTAATTATTACACAACTGAGAACAAAGATTTGTCCACAGAATCCCGCTAAATCAAGGCAGATTTGACTGATTAAAACTCCAGTCATCGGGACATTTGTAATACAGTGCATGCGGGCAAAGAGTCTTTAAAGTGCAGGTCACAAAGCTGTTAAGATTTCTGGGAATAATCATGAACCTTCTGTTGGGTAAAAATATTCCAAATGGGAATCAGAAAAAAAAAAAGTACTTATGCCTTTTCTCTTTTAGAAGTGTACAAATTTATCAGTGATATTTGAATAGTCTCAGGTAGCCTTATTACTTCCCCAGTACCCATTATTAATCCAAAATTCTTACAGGTTTAGGTAACCCAGAATGAGTTCAAAGCAGAACAATGAAAACTAATAAAGATCCAGGGAAATTAATTTCTGAGGTTAAAATTAATTAAATAAATTATATATATATACACACACACTCATATGTAAGTGTGTGTGTATATATATGTATAATCTGTATATTGCTTGGCTGGGTGATTAAGAAGGCAGAGAAAGCAGAAGTTACAAGCTAACAGTTTCCATGTACAACATAGGCTGTAAACATAGAGTCACAGAATGGTTTGGGTTGGAAGTGACCTCTAAAGATCATCTAGTCCAAGCCTCTGGAGTGAGCAAGCACATCAGCTAGACCATGTATCACAGGATTGTATCATCCAGTTCCAATCCCTCTGCTGTGGGCAGGGACACCTCCCACTAGATCACTGCCCTAAGCCACATCCAGCCTGGCCTTAAAAACCTCCAGGGATGAGAATTGCAGGGCCTAGTGGGCAAACTGTCTCACCACCCTTATGGGGAAGAACTTCTTCCTGATGTCTAATTTAAATCTCCCCTCCTCTAGCTTGGATCCCTTCCCCCCAGTTCTATCATGACCTGACACTTTAGGGTCCCTCCCCAGCTTTCTTGTAGCCCCCTTCAGATAACTGAAAGGCCACCATAAGTTCTCCTCAGAGCCTTCTCTTCTCCAAAATGAACAACCCCAACTCTCTCAGCCTGTCCCCAGAGGAGAGGTGCTCCAGCCCTCTGATCATTCTCTGTGTTTAGGGCAACTGAATGGTAACACTAGGAATGACAGAAGGAATTAAAAAACTTTTGAGAGAAGTATTCCGCAAAAGTGAGAGTTGTCCATAATATTCTGGGAGACAGCTTCACAAAATCAACAGGCTGGAAGAGACCTCCAAGATCATCAAATGCAACTGATCACCCAACCCTAACTAATCAACTAGACCATGGCACTAAATCCAGTCATCCAGTCCTTCCCAGAAAGAGTGATTGGCCATTGGAATGTGCTGCCTGGGGAGATGGTGGAGTCACCATCACTGGAAGTGTTTAGGAAGAGACTGGATGGGGTGCTTGGTGCCATGGTTTAGTTGATTAGATAGTGCTGGATGATAGGCTGGACTCGATGATCTCAAAGGTCTCTTCCAACCTGGTCTATTCTATTCTATTCTATTCTATTCTATTCTATTCTATTCTATTCTATTCTATTCTATTCTATTCTAACATGAATGTTGATGGTTTTGAGGAATAGGCCTTAAAAAACCCCAAACCAACAAACAAACCAAAAACATTTTAAGTTGACTTGTGCTGACATCAGCTAAGGCACTTTTCCATTCAATGGCAGAAGAAGAATCTCCCTTCTTCAGAGTTCTAGGAAATGAGAGACAGAACTCCATACCCAATGCTATTGTATTAAAGCAATTAACTGTCAAGGAGTGCTCTTCCTTACCTCCCTGTTAGGGTTTTTGTTTCCACTTTAACAATGCTGGAAGCACTAAAACCCATAATATAATTCCCTACCGTTACCAAATCTTCTGTTTTTTTAATTGGACTGGGAATTGGGGCAGAAGAGCACACTGCAGTAACCTCTCACAAACACTGTTTCCAACAACTTTCTTTTAATTATGGTACTGGAGTAAATTTAAGCAAACTGCATGTTGCTGCAGGTTTAGCAATAATGGAACTGAGCCCAGGAAAAAAAAAAAGAATTTGAAAAAGAAATACCTTCCAGTAAACAGAAACTGGCATCAAAATTATGTCTGTTTGCATTGCACATCTCACAAGGAAAATCATAATGCTCTCATGGCAAAATTTCATTGCTTCAAGTAACACCAGGGACCAGAAATCAAGAAGTAAGTAGGGAAAGAGTTTACTGACTTCAGGTCATGATAGGAGAGGAAAGTAGGTGAAGAACTGGGCATGTTCTCACTGTGTGGGACTTATCTGTTATAGAGATGGAAGAAAGCCATAGTGGTTTACTGTGCCCCTGAGAGACGTTTGTTGTGTGAAACCATCAGCACTCACCTTCCAGTCTGACCACCAGCGGCACTTTCAGCTCGAGCTCTCGGCAGGCTTTGGTGATACCATTGGCTATGATGGCACAGTTCACGATCCCACCAA
Source organism: Dryobates pubescens (assembly GCF_014839835.1). Classification (NCBI taxonomy): domain Eukaryota; kingdom Metazoa; phylum Chordata; class Aves; order Piciformes; family Picidae; genus Dryobates; species Dryobates pubescens. Next base: position 8,858,877 of record NC_071612.1, read on the forward strand.
ATATGTTCACAAGTATTGCTTCAACCTGTAGGAAAGAAACAAAGGAGGTAGGTGGGGGGGGGATTGTTTGTATTTTGTCTGGGCTTTGTTTTTTAAACAAACACAGGTGAAAGCTCCAAACCAGGGCACAAATTCCCCTCTGTCAGGCAGGTTCTCATTGACAGAAAGTCCACATTTCACCTCTGTGCTCAGAGAATCTGATTCCAAGTCTATTGCTTCTGTAGTGTGTAGCCATAATAAACTCCCTTAGACTAAACTGGAGTCATAATTATTGTCATAAACACGTTATTACACAGAAAAGGGGATTTTCTACTGATAAGTATAAATAAAAAGAGAGGAAACAATCAATATTTTTGATTTAACAAAAAAAAAAGTATTGCACAATCATCAGAGGTGGGAGCTCAGAAAAGACAGTTGTATGAGTGTGTGGATGCACATGCAATGAAATATTCACGTGGACACTTCACAAAACAATCTGGATATGCACTCCATCATAAGCAGTGCAGAGGAAAAAGGTAATATACTTGCCCTGACTTGATAAAGAGGAGTAAAAATCCCTTGTAATTAACAAGGAGAGGCATGTGATGAAGAGCATTCATTACCACAGATTAACTGATAACCTCAAAAACCTGGTGTTCACTGGTTTCTGGAAACAGAAAGTCCTGTACCCAATTCACAATTCAAGTACACTTCACAACATAAAAAGCATTAATATATAGAAGATACTAATAAGTGGTTTGTTTTTTTCACTTGGTAAGGCAGGATAACACAGACCCCAAGTTCATACACCAGGCTTCCTACCATGGCTTATTCAGCAGAGAGGGGCAACCTACACATGCAGCTATGCTGCTTCTCATTCCACAGGGGGCTACAGAATCCACAACATTCAGGGTACTCAGTGATAAGCTTCACTGAATGTCACAAACAAGCTTTGCCAGGATCACCTTAGCTCAAAAGACAACAAGATAAAGAGGGGATTAGGTCTGATGGAATGAAATATCACTGGATTTCACTTGTGCAAGATGTCAACCGCAATTATGCTTAACTCGTTGCACAAGATGAACAGATCCACTTTGCCCACCTCCAGGTAGCCAGACTCATGCCAGCACCAAGAAAATTCCCTGCAGTCATGCACATTTATAGCTCTGCACAATCAGGTTTAATATTTCTCTGCAGACAAAACGTGACAATTAACTCCTGTGATGCGCAGTCACACACACGGATTGACAGCTCACCACTGTTAGCAACACAGTTGTCCACGATGCAGCAGGAAAACAGGGGTAAAAAAAGTCTCAACAAATACTCTTCTTCCCATAAGAAATCATCTCACTCCCCCAAGCAGTGTCCTGGACTGCAAAAATATCACTTAGCAGAAGCACATGCAGTTCTCACATTGAAGTACTGATATCCAACGCTAGCACAACTCTTAACATGAAGCTGGTAATGGGATCACCTCACTGACATCTCTCTCCTCACCTGTTGCTCCTTTCAGCTCCAAGGCTTTTCATGATGTCAGCCAAAAGTGGCCACAACAGGTCCCATATGGGACATGGTCCCATTTTCTCCTCTTGAGCTTATCAAACAGCAACTCTTAAATCTAGATCTCCAGTGTAGATATGCTAGGATGCTGCCCGCCCCTTCCACTTGTCTCCTCTAACTATTTGCAGTGGAGTTACCCAATTAAGATTTGCTCACTCTTCTGGGCATCCTGATACTATAAACAGAATTCTCATGTGCCTTTTCAAAGCAGAAAAACATCTCTAATGCTATATAAATAGAGCAATAATTAATAACAAACTCTCTTAAAAATCCCAATACCCGAATTTCCCCTGCTGAAGTGAGGTATGATGATTCCATACACATGACACCATCTGCTTCATAAAGCCTGCACAGTAACAGCCTGCATATGGCTCAGAACATGGCAGAGCACACTAGGTATCAGAAGGAAATTAATAATCTAGTCAAATTGGAACACACCATTTCATTGATGTTATAACTCTGTCTTCCAGTTTAAATATGGGCCACCGGTTCAGTGTCATGTTAAATGCAGGCATTATATACAAACTAGACAATAGCCCAGCCAGCCCCCTGTAGAATCCCCTGGACAAAGCCCAGAAGGATGTGTACCAGCTACCAAATTATCTCTATCTTGTCCCCACCACTGCTTCTTACCAGAAGCCAAACAGAAACGATCAGGCCAAGCAAAAGAGGTCATAAAACAAAGACAGGGGGAAAGAAGCAAGCAAGAGAGAGCAAACAAGCTGTGCTTTCAGACTACATAGAAATGCAGGCCAAGAAATACAGACCAATGAAACTGGATAAACATATCCCATATTCTGTTCAGCCCCTTTGGACTATCCATCCCCTGGACTCTCTTGAATTCTCTTGAAGAACTTATTTGCAATGAAGATATTAGTCTTAAACTGGTAACAGGGCCCTTTCTCTACCTTGCTTCTACTACTTGTGCACATGCAAGTATTCTTGGTGTTAGGAGATAAAAACAAACTAAGAAAAAGATGGAGCCCTTCAAACACTTGCCACATTATCCCTTATGGGAGAGAGATCTCTATGCAAAGCACTTTGATGTTAAAATACACCAGTGATGGTTTCTAACAGTGGGACAAGCCACAGACACCATCCTGCCCTCTCTAATACAGGCTCCTAATTCAGGGCCATTGCAGCAGGCATGTAACAGATCAGCTTAACCAAGGGTGTTTACATCATTAGAGATAAGGAGGAGGATTTTATGCCTGGTACAGATATTTTAATTCCTGATGCAGACATTCTCATTTAAGGATCTGCTTTTCAGCTTTCAAGCTGAATTCTAATCAGGTCTTCTAATCCATTGGCAGCAAAAGGAAAAAAAAAAAAGTTGAAGGAAATTAGATGCAGCTTGGATAATTGATGTTTGTATGCTTGGCTTTAACAAAAATACACTGTTAAATTAGAGAGGAGTCTAAAAGGATTCAATCAATAAAAAACTGAATCAGGTAGAGAATTCAATCTTGGATTTTATTGTAATCTTCCAAATAAGCCAAAAGATCAGCCCAAATGATGCTGAGATTTGCTTTAACTCTACTAAAATTTGTGAACATTGTTTATATATGCTTCTGTAGCCTGCCTGGCTCTTGCATTTCCAGCTGAAAGAACTTTAACATTCAAACCCAGTAGACGGATGAAAAGGTTTTCAGCATTTCATGTGCACAGAGACTGCACAATCCCTGTATTTTTTAAGCTTCCAATAAAAATAAATCTCTCACTCTATACCAGAACTACTACATATTAACATGCTCTGTATCCAATGCAGATGGACTGAAGACACACTAGGGACCATTTATGTATGAGACAGGTTACCTGATAGCATTATTATTCTAATAACCATTTTTACCTAACAGCATGCCTTACAAAACTGTGTTCATTGGTAGCACTACCTCCCCAGGTTAGGTCCTTTCCATCCACCAAAGCAACAGACAAGATGTGAAATCACAACAGAATCACAGAATGCACTGGGTTGGAAGGGACATTTAAAGGTTATCTAGTCCAGCCTTCCTGCAGTAAAGAGGGACATCCCCAATTAGATCAGGTTGTTCAGAGCCCCATGAAGCCTGACCTTGAATGTCTCCAGGGATGGGACCTCCACCACCTCCCTGGGCAACCTGTTTCAGTGTTCCACCATCCTCATGTCCAATCTAAATCTACCACCAAATATACTTGCAACTGATTATGTACTCCTGGAGAAATAAGGGAATCCACAACAGCCTCAAGACATCACCATCAATGGTGGTCACAACCCAGCCTGCCAGTTCTAAGCAAAAGTGATAGAAATTAAGGGAGTGCTGCATTATCACTCTCTCATGCTTCATATGGCACTGAGTCTTTGCAAACACTCTAATGCCCATTAATCCCACAGCTCCTAAGTCACAGGATCACAGAATGCTAGGGTTTGGAAGGGGCTTCCAGAGACTATTTGGTCCAGCTCCCCTGCCAAAGCAGGATCACCTAGGGCAGGCTGCACAGGAAACACACCCAGCTTAGCTTTGCAAGTCTCCAGAGAACATATGTGAAGATGCACAGAGAGCCTCTCCTCTCTTTACGTAATAAATATAAATATTTATATACAGCTGTATCTACATGAAATCTATGTTGCTTTAGCAATAAAAATACCAGTTTTAATTTACAGTCACTTTTTGCTAAAGGGAGCCTGGACAAAGCCTGCAATTCTGCTTTGAGTGTTTGGCACCTACAAACCCCCACCCCAGAGAAGTGTAACTACAGGAACTGAAGTCACAGTGCTTGGAGATTACTGTTAGAACTGTACTGGATCACTGACATAATTCACAGGGCTGCCAGGCTCCATGCAGCTCAGGGCATTTTATGTCCAGCAGAAGCAGCTTTAGCATACCTGCCAGCACACTAAAAATAGATACAGTGTGTGTGCATTTATTGTATTTTCTTCTGCTTCCCCCCTCCCCCCCCCCCCCTTAGACTTAACAAAATGCCCACTGACAGCTGATCACCATACACTTAAGGACTGACACAGGCAGCACCTGTAAAACATTGCACCTTTCCTACAGCCCACTTATAAACCCCTGCACAGGATGTCTGCCTGTCTGCAGCAGATGCATCCCAGTCTGCTGACCTTCAGAGTCTACACTAACACCACAAATTCTGTACACAAAAAGATTGAGGGCAAAAAAATTGATACTTGCAAGCTGTTATTTCTCTTTCCTTTTTTCCACCTTTGTTACTAGCCCAGAACAATTACAACAGGCTTAGGATAACAACACGCTGTAGCACTGAACAATGGCAGATACTCCACACACAGCAAAGCTCTGATCTCACATAAACCAGAAACCCAAACACAAATTAACTTGGGCTGAGGTTTCAGAATCATTTCAAGATTACCCAAGTGTGGGTAGCCACTGAAGAGGCTGTTTGCTTTCCCCCTCCCTCTCCCTGGACAAACACCCCTCTTCTGTGCTTGTGTTAGCATCTGAGCCACATAGATGCCAAAGCAGCTCCTGGACCAAACTGACCCCACAGGCACATGAACACTGTCCCAGAAGAGAGGAAGAACTCCAGATCACTGCTAGGACCCAGGACAAGCTGGGAACAGGTAAGACAACTGTGAAACCACTTTCTTAGCTATTGCTTTTCAGGATCAGAATTGGTAACAGTTATGTACAAAACTGTGAGGTCAGACATGCAACCAGGTAACTGTCCAGTAAAAATCAACCCCCAAACCAACAAGCCCAGGGTTGTGTACAACACAGATTATCTTCTGCATGCTACTGAAAATACATATTGGAATGGAAGTGTGGCTTGATTTAGAGATACATATCTTAAAATAGGTGTTTTCACATTGCATGTGCTTTGACACAAAGATAGCTCAAACCCCTAACTATTCCAACAGTCAGGTCCCTCTACTCAAGGTTTCTGCTAGTGTGGAGGTGTTGGAATGTGTCCAGAGAAGGGCCATGAGGATGATCAGAGGGCTGGAGCTCCTCTCCTATGAGGACAGACTGAGGGAGTTGGGGCTATTCAGTCTGGAGATGAGAAGGCTCCAAGGAGACCTTTCCAGTATCTTAAGGGGGTACAAGAAAGCTGGGGAGGGACTTTTTAGGGTGTCAGGTAATGATAGGACTGGGGGGAATGGAGCAAAACTAGAAGTGGGTAGATTTAGATTGGATGTTAGGAAGAAGTTCTTCCCCATGAGGGTGATGAGACACTGGAACAGGTTGCCCAGGGAGGTGGTACGAGCCTCATTCCTGGACATGTTTAAGGCCAGGCTGGATGTAGCTCTGGGCAACCTGATCTAGTGTGAGGTGTCCCTGGCCATGGCAGGGGGGCTTGGAACTACAGGTCCCTTCCAACTCTACCAATTCTATGATTCTATAAATCTCCACATTATCTCATCTGCTGGCAGCAGGAAAGACTTGAAACAGTTTTCCAACTATTCACAGCATCAGTTGCCTGTCTTGTGACTCTGTATGCATCTTTTCCCTTAGGTGCACACACAGATGTATGAACACTCACACAGTAAACTATAAATATTCTTACAAAATCACCAATATCATCTCTGACCTTGCTGTACTCTGTTGCTCAGAAGCTCAGTGTGGTGGGTTTAGGCTATGCCTTTAAAACATAGCTGCAGATTTCAAGCAGAAAAATAGAAAAAAATAGAAATAAATCACTATTGAGTGTGAAAAGGAAAACAAAAGATTATTCTAAACAAATTCATTGGATAAATGTCTGGGATAAGAGGAGCTATACCATAACAATTCTTCCCATTCCTTTCCCCCTCTCTTCTGATCTCGGCTGTTTTGCTTTGCTTGGGAAAGCCAGAAAGTGCTTCTGGCTGGCCTTGGATAAGTCTAACTCACTGCTTCCTCTCTCAAGTCCTCTCTCTCTCTGGGAGAGGTGGGGGTTCATAGAATCATAGAATCAGTAAGGTTGGAAAAGACCTCAAAGATCATCAAGTCCAACCTGTCATCCAACACCTCATGACTACTAAATCATGGCTTCAAGTGTCATGTCCAATCCCTTTTTGAACACCTCCAAGGATGGTGACTCCACCACCTCCCTGGGCAGCACATTCTAATGGCCAATTACTCTTTCTGTTAAGAACTTTCTCCTCACCTCCAGCCTAAACCTACCCTGGTACAGTTTGGGCCTGTGTCCTTTTGTTCTGGTGCTGGTTGACTGGGAGAAGACACCAACCTCCACCTGGCTACAACCTCCCTTCAGGTAGTTGTAGAGATCATTATATCATAGAATCAGTCAGGGTTGGAAGGGACCACAAGGATCATCTAGTTCCAACCCCCCTGCCCTAGGCAGGGGCACCTTACACTAGATCAGGCTGGCCAGAGCCTTGTTCAGCCTGGTCTTAAACACCTCCAGGGACAGGGCCTCAACCACCTCCCTGGACAACCCATTCCAGGGTTTCACCACTCTCATGGTGAAGAACTTCTTCCTCACATCCAGTCTGAATCTTCCCACCTCCAGCTTCATTCCATTGCCCCTAGTCCTGTCACTACCTGATATCCTAAGAAGTCCCTCCCCAGCCTCCTTGTAGCACCCTTCAGATACTGGAAGGCCACAATAAGGTGACCTTGGAGCCTTCTTTTCTCCAGCCCCAACTCTTTCAGTCTGTCCTCATAGGAGACCATAATGTCTCTCCTGAGCCTCCTCTTCTCCAAGCTAAACAACCCCAGCTCCCTCAGCCTCTCCTCATAGGGCTTGTGCTCAAGGCCTCTCCCCAGCCTCATTGCCCTTCTCTGGACATGTTCAAGAGTCTCAATGTTGTGGGTGTTGGGGGGCAGGTTTTTTTCCCAGGTTTTGTGACCAGGGGTTTCTTTGTGTTGTTTGCTAACTGTAACTATCTGTTTAATATTGTAAATCCTGTATATTTTGTACATACTCACTGCATTCCATTTTAGAGTGGAGTTTTTGCTTGTAAATACAGCTTCATTTGCTTCTAACTGAGTTGGTCTGGCTGAAAGTTAATGCTGGGGGGTGTGGGGGTGGAACTTCAACCCCCCACACTCAATATATTTATTTTAGTTGAAAACAAGATATTCAGCAACTGTCAGGGAAACTACATCTGCAGCAAATTAAAAGCTACACTAGCAAAGAATTTGCTTATAGTTTGTTTTGATAGAAATCTGAAAAAACACCTTTGTACTTCAAGCTAACTGAATTAATTTATTGACCAAATCTAACTCTTGCATCAGCTAAAAGTGTACCCAGATGGTATGTATCAGACTATAGTTGTTTAAGTTTTCTTCTCCAGGATGCCACAGGTCACATCTATATGGAAGACAGAGGGTTTGCATGATACAGCTGGTAAACATGATCCTGCCTGGAGGCTTCTAGCACTTTTTGAGGCTAAAACACGTCTCATGTCTCCCAGGCTTCTGGTCAGTGGAGGCACAGCCTCAAACGGTCACATGTCTGCAAAAACCACACACTTTTACTAAACTAAATGATTAAGTTGACAGAAAATAAACATGAAAAGTAAGTCAGCAGCATAGAGCCAGGCAGTTGTTTCTTACCTCTTTCCTTCAACATAATAAACACCAGTAGAGGATGATCTCTTAAATCACTCAAACATATCAAAGAATGCGAGGAAGCTCACCCTGAAGGATGCTGGCACACATGCACTGAAGATGCAGATGGTGGAAGGAAAGTAAAAGGGCTGTTACCTACAACTGGATCCAGACATCCAGTACTGGAAGTATGCATAAGCTGGTAAATTCTGTCACTTAAGACTTTTATATTCCCATTGTGATCTTCAGAGAGGTTTAGCACCTCAGCTCCCAAGGAATCCAAGATAAAAAGGAGGGCATTCACCACTTCTAAAATCAGATAGACACCACACTGCAGTTTGGCCTCACACAGATCCATTGGCCTTCGTAACAGTGACATGCAGGAGCTTCCTTCTCACAGAGGTGGAGGACTCTGGGAACATTTACCAACAGCAAAGCACCAAGAGATGCTGCACCTTAGAGACATGCAAGGGAAGATGCACTTACATGAACACAACTTTGTCAGGACTAGAGAAATCCAGAAACATACTGAATTAGCTACAGGGAAGCAAGGAACTTTGAAAGTGAGAAAGTGAATCTCTTGGTTAATTACTTTGAAGTCACAGACACCAAGGCAAAGCTAAGGATATTTCCCAGACCTCTGGAGACAGTTGAGTTTACCTGCATTACAAATCAAATGTTCTTGTCTCCCAGCCAATGACCTATCCACTGTGCCTTTTAAGAGGTAGTAGCAATACAAAGAAAAACTAAAGAAAAAGCCCAAACCACTGGGCAAAATAGGAAGCATAGTTCTTCATTTTGAATTTACAAAGGTTCATTTCATGCCAGCAGTGTGCCCAGGTGGCCAAGAAGGCCAGTGGCATTCTGGCCAGTATCAGGAATTGTGTAGCCAGCAGGAACAGGGAAGTCATTCTGCCCCTGTACTCAGCACTGGTCAGGCCACACCTGGAGTACTGTGTCCAGTTCTGGGCTCCTCAGTTTAAGAAAGATGTTGAGTTGCTGGAAGATGTCCAGAGAAGGGCAACAAAGCTGGGGAGGGGTCTGGAGAACAGCCCTATGAGGAGAGGCTGAGGAAGGTGGGGTTGTTTAGCCTGGAGAAGACGAGGCTCAGGGAGGACCTTATTGCCATCTACAACTACCTGAAGGGTGGTTGTAGCCAGGTGGGGGTCAGTCTCTTCTCCCAGGCAACCTGTGACAGAACAAGAGGACACAGACTGCACCAGGGGAGGTTTAGGCTGGATGTTAGGAAGAAATTCTTCACAGAAAGAGTGACTGGCCATTGGAATGGGCTGCCCAGGGAGGTGGTGGAGTCACCATCACTGGAGGTGTTTAAAAAGGGACTGCATGCGGCACTTAGTGCCATGGTTTAGTTGATTAGACGGTGTTGGGTGATAGGTTGGACTTGATGATCTCAAAACTCTTTTCCAACCTGATTAATTCTGTGTTCTGTATTCTGTATCTTTCTGCTCCAGCTGTTAACTCAGATACATTTTCAAATGTCTCTATGTCATTATAACTTGGACTGCAGGTTAAATGCAACTTTTTCCTTACCCAGTTTTGGAATACTACTCCCATCTTCTAGCTTTCTGTATCAGACAACATTTTAGGGTTCATTTGAAAACAAAGATTAAACCTGCTGTATCAGAGCAGGAGGGAAGATTTACAAACACAAAACCATTGCTTAAAATCTCCACTAGAGGACAGTGCAATTCAATGTGGAAAAGGAATATAAAAATCCCTTTGGAGAGAAGAGCTGGGTTATTTTTTTTTCTACTTAAAGCCCAACCATCTCATTTTACTTTACAAAACTTACACAAAATATTATTTTGCCTCTTTGGAATGGAATTTTGAAAGTCTGAAGGTGATAAATTTAAGGAGGTTGGATCAACAAGAAGCCAAGCAAGAAAAAGCTTGCAGTCAGGTGAAGAAATACTGATGCAATGCCATTTTGAATGGTTTTTGCTATTCTAAAAGGTTTAAAATTCACTAGCAATGCACCCTTATGCCATAGCAGGGAAGGAACTCTGATGAGCATCCAAAACAAAATCCAGATTTTTCTCTCTGAGGGGACTGGCTGACAGGCAGGAAAAGCAGATTAAGGGTTTTCTCCAATGCTATTTTTTGGCCTGTATTCAAAACTTTCCTGAGGAATACAAGCCTCCCTGAGAGCAAATGCCCTGCTTTTGCTACATCCAGTTGTTATAAGTTAAGTCCTTTTCCTGAAAGACTGGTGAGATAGCAGGATCTGGCCTGCCCACCACCTCCAGCACAGGAAAAAGGTCTTTCAGAAATGTGACTCTTTTGGTGTCACATTAAGAGTCTCAGACACCACATTTTTGCACATTCAGAACTTTATGTCTGCAGTTTCTGGTGCACTAAACCTGTCAGCCTATGGGCTTCAGTCCTTCCAGCTCATAGCAAATTCAGGATCATGAACAGGATATGATTTTATTGCCTTTTGGTGGTGTGAAAATTATTCAGCAATAACCCTCTGTTAGTTGACCAGATCCAGGTGGTGGTCCTTTGATGGTGTAATCAAAACATGCAGGTAAGCAGGTTCTGTAGCAGGGGGAGCTCTGGTGTCTTCTGATACCTAAGACAGCTCTCAGGATGGATAGTATCATAGTAGTATCAGTCAGGGTTGGAAGGGACCACAAAGAGCATCTAGTTCCAACCCCCCTGCCATGGGCAGGGACACCCCACACTAGATCAGGCTGGCCAGAGCCTCATCCAGCTTGGTCTTATAAAACCTGCAGGGACAGGGCCTCAACCACCTCCCTGGACAACCCATTCCAGGGCTTCACCACTCTCATGGTGAAGAACTTCCTCCTCAAGTCCAGAGGATCACCAGAAACATCTCTATTCTGGGATTTTGTCCCACTAAGAAAAAAATTAAGGGATCAGAACTCATTAAATTAATGGTATGAGATGAAATGAGGACTAGCAAATTATGCATCACAGTACAGTGCTGGAAATAGACCCTGGAGGATTTCCTTTGCCCAGCTGCAAGGAGTCCTTATTTTGGGAAGTATTCCTATGCGAGGCACACAGTCTCCTTCAAATTCCAAAACATCATGGCAAGCAGCAAGATGGCCTCAGGAAGCTCCATTTCAATGGGAGATGACTCACATTGAGCCAGTTTTGGGATCATTTCCTCATCTGCAGGACACACACTCCGCACACCCAGCCCTGACACAAACACATTCATCAGAATAATGCCCTCACTCCTGTGCAGCCCTTGGGAAGCAATCACACTTCAGATGTGTTTATGAAGATCCAAATCTTCACGTGCTTTCTATGCCTGTGCTACCACCTGGCAAAACATCAGTCAGCTCCTGTCCAGAAACCATGCACACCACGTTAACACAGACCAGAGCGTGAGCTAATCAATCCCACTTCAGAATACAGGCAGAGCAGGCAAGTGAGTGCCTGCAACCATGCAGGCATGTTCTTTCACTGATAGGAAGCACAACCACCTCCTAATGTAATCCTTATTTATGCTAATAAGGAAAAAGAGGCAAAGAAAAATGTTGAAACCACAAAGTGCTATTCTGAAGCATATTTGAGAATCAGGATGACAGCTTTCAGTGTAGTTCCGAGGACAAAATGCAGCTGGTAGTTGCTAGAACCAGTTGCTAGCTGCATTTTGGTGACAATATGGGAGGATGACTCCCAATCATACCATAAGCACAAAGAATAAAAGTACATAACTTTGTTCTAGCATTTAAATATCTGAGCTTTAGGGAGATCAAATCCCTGAATGAACAAATCAGAATTCAGACCATGTAAAATTAAGGGATGATGACTATGGGGACACCTAATAGGAGTACTTGAAGGGGGCCTACCGGAAGGATGGAGAGAGGCTGTTTACAAAAGACTGCAGTGACAGGACAAGGGGCAACAGTTTCAAACTAGAGAAGAGCAGATTTAGATTGGATGTTAGGAACAGGTTCTTTACTATGTGGGTGGTGGAACACTGGAACAGGCTGCCCAGGGAGGTGGTTGTGGCCCCATCCCTGGAGATGTTCAAGGGGAGGCTCAAAAGGGCTCTGGGCAGCCTAATCTAGTTGAGGATGTCCCTGCTTGCTGCAGAGGGGGTTGGACTAGAGGACCTTTGTAGGTTCCTTCCAACCCAGATATTGATCTGGGTTTTTTTAAGTCTATGAATCTGTAATTCCAGCGACAGGCTGTGCCCCGGGTGCATCTGTGTACAGTTCCATCATACTTTATGGTGTGATACATGGCAAAAGAGTTGATTAGGTGGTGTTGGATGATAGGTTGGACACGATGATCTTGAAAGTCTCTTCCAACCTGGTCTGGTCTGGTCTATTCTATTTTATTCTATTCTAAAAGGTCAAGTGACTTTAAATCATTTGAACTAAAAAAAACACCACCAGAAAATGCAACAGTCCACAAAAAAAGGGAGTACCTGGAGATATGATCAAAACTGAGCCAGTACAGTATGCAAGCCACAGCATGAGTGGCTGTCAGAGGAACTGTTCTAACAGCAAGTTACAGTGGTCAGTGCATGGCAGAGTGCTACGGACCCCTGGCAAATTACCAAAAGCCATACTATTAAATGATTCAAATACAAATATCCACAGAAGGGTTTGACTAAATAGAACTGCAAATTTGATGGCCAGTTCAAGTCTTCATGTTTATTTCAACAGACAGCTAAAAATGTATTATAAATTTGGAAACAAACCTGTATTTTCTCTACCTCTTGGTCATTGGCTTGACATTGACATAAATCCAGCCAGAATGTGCCTTGCTGTAAAATGCAGACTTCATAGTGAGGGAATTAAAAGAGAAACAACCAGACGAACCAAACCCAAACAATCAGAAACCAAAACCACACTAAGATCTGAGGTCCTGATGCAAATAACGTTTGAAGAGCACTAGTGCAATCTGAACATAAATTCCATCATGACTTTGCATTTCTGCTCGGGAGAACAAGAAAATACAAATCTTAATTGTTACAGCAGGCTTGGAATTTCCCCCTATTCCGAAAGCTGGCAACTCACTTTACATGAAGACTTCACCTTCTGTTTATAGAAGGCACTGGAATTTTAAGGGACTCCACATGTTGCAAGATTGACACCACAAGACTTCACAGCAGCCCAGTCACCTGTCATTTCTTTCTCCCATCATTATGTGTTCAGCTCTGTGCCTCGTGTTGGGTAAGGGACAGGCCCAATTACCACTTTTAAAGCCATTGTGGCATGGGGCTTATTTTTTGAAACCAAGAGTCATCAAAACCTGTCTTTATTCCTTCTCTAGAAATAGCCTTAGAAATATAAAGACTATATTTATCTAGAGTATCAAAATACTAAGTGATCATACCCATCACAAGGGAGAAAAAGAGATGAAGCACAGTTATTCCTGTGCTCTAGAGTGACTTGGGATCTTACTTTGTCACCTGAGAAACATCTGACGTATTCCCCATGTAGAAGAAAATCAAATGCTACAGAAGCTGCTATCTAGGTCACGCTGCTTTTTCTTACTGAGACAATGGGAACTTTAAAAAAGGAATTCTGTACTTCAAGAAGCTTAATTAAAGTATAAAAATGCATTGTCATGGGTACTGAACTGCATATACATGTCTGAAATCTCCAAATAATTAAAACTTGTTCTTTTATGGTAACGCTGGAGTCATCAAAAAATGTGAATTACTGTGCTCATTAGGTTCCAAATCACTACCACATAAAATTCAGCTATTAACTATTAGCTCTTATGTAAATCAAAATAGAAATAGTAAAACTGATAAAAGTACAAAGAAGAGTGACAAAGATACTGAACAGGCTTTGTGTTTAGGAAGAATAAAGAAGCAAGGATGCAACCACTTTGCACCTGTCTGTGGGTAATTCTAATTCTTGGCCTGGGAAAACACAAAAGTAGTCCCTTTGCTGTTATTTTTTAATACAGCATATAGTTATTGTCTGAAACTCATTGCCACTGGATACTGTTTTGTCAAAAGCTTACAAGAGTTCAGAATACACAGTAAGAAATTCATACAAGAAAAGCAACCACCAACTTGTAAATACAAGGATATCAAATACCACTAGAAAGCAGAGAGAATATGTTACTGAAGAACCCTCACACTCTTTTCCTCTGGAGTTCTTCTCTAGAAACCTATTTTTGGCTGCTAGTGAAGAAAAAAGATCAGATCAAGACACAGCCAAATCTTACTCAATGCAATTACATTCTTCCATTAGAAGAAAGCATCTACCTGTAGTTTCTTTATTGCAACTATATACCCTCTGTTCACAACATGGTAATGCTTGAGCCATGCACTCCTTCATCAGTGATTACAGTACTGCCTAAACCTAGCAGTTACCACTTAATATCATTCAAATGTGTGGCATTGGACAAGTGATCAGGGTGATTTTGATTACTTCTCTTTTCACTTTAATACAATTAATTCCTTACTCTTTCCTATCCTTTCAAAGATAGATTCCAATCAGAAGATGGGAACTGAAATTTATACCTATGACATTGCTCACACAGGGGACAAGCTCAACAATGGCCTATATACACCCTCTTCCTCTCGCTTCATTATGCCTACTCATTAAGCAACTAGTGTTCAACCAGAAGGCTAAGAATTACTTCCCTGGGATGCACCAAACCCTTCATGGAAGACAGCATAAGCAGACTTTGGACATTTTCCTCTCACCTTGTTAAACTCAGCCTGTAACGCTTCCTGAGCTGCAGCAGGAGATCTGGGGCAGATTACTACCTATCAGCTCCAACTTGCTCCCAGTCTGCAGCAGCAGTAGGTGACCATTAGGACTTGCTACTGAGTGAGAACTTTTGTTCCAGAATGTCTCTTCCAGACACTGGCCACCCCAGGCATTATATATTAAAGACATTCAGCTCAGGACAGGACTACTGGAAGACAGATAATGATCTTTTATCTTCCGCAAGGTTTAGATAAAGTAATTTAAACTGAAAAAAAAAGTGACAGTTTAAAAATTAATGACCAGTAATAACATCCCCACAAATAGGATGCTAGGCTAAGAACTGTATTATTGCAAAAAGAGGATGACTCAGGACTTGACAAAGTGGTTCTACTTACTTTTTTGACTGTCGTGCTACTTGTAAAATCATGAGATGGAACTTAACATTTTTCCTTCATAACAAAGAGGGGGGAAAAAAAGGCCTTACTCTGACAAGTCAAAATCAGTGATGTCACTTTGCTCCTAATAATAATTTAACCTATGATCTTCATTTTCCTCTGTTTTCTGCACTCAAAAAGGGAACCTTGCCTTCAGATAAATAATTATTCGATACCGATCTACCAGCCACTTCTCACAAATTTATCGAAGCATCTTGTAATAAGAGCAGAGCTGAATGTCTTAACCACAACCCCAGAAGTGATATAATCAGCAAATATGAACTGTGAAAGAAGTTATAGAGCTACATTAAGGAACAGATGGAGTCAGCATTAAACAATCACAGATAAGCCAGCATAGAGGAACCTAACTTTAGATTAATCAAGGTGGAGATGCTCAAGGCAGCCACAGGGAATCATACACAGTGAAACTAGCAGGAGAAACATGCAAATCACAGCCTGCTGCTTATGTCTCAACCTAGTTCTATACAGAACAACACATGGAGCTGTAGGTGTCCCTCCCTGGTAACTGTATCCCCTTGCTTCACAAGTGATTTGGCAGTATGGTCAAGGAAAAAATATATACATGAAAAAATTAGCAAAAGCTTATGAGGATGTAGAACTCCCACATAAAATTGCAACGAATGTCAGAATGAGCCTCAGATGTATGCAGTCATAATACTTGAAACTAAGCATGAGGAAAATAAACAAATAGCCAGCAAAGATTCAGTTATAAAACCAACCATCTATCACACAGTCAAAAGCTGTCACTTGGCTTCAGTAGCAGACTTTTTCTAAATTCACACTTTCTGCAGTGATCAATACTGTGTTGTATTTGCAACTTCACAGTAGTCCCTTGGTATAAGAATCCAAAGACACAAGTAAAGAGCCAACTCCCAAACAAATATATATTCCTACACTGGAAAACTCAACTGTAATATTTAATGCAAAGAAAACAGATAAATCCAGCAGTGTCTTATACAATCATGCAATCAATAAGGTTGGAAAAGACCACAAAGATCATCGAGTCCAACATGCCACCCAAGACCTCATGACTACTAAACCATGGCACCAAGTGCCAGGTCCAATCCCTTTTTGAACACCTCCAGGGATGGTGACTCCACCACCTCCCTGGGCAGCATATTCCAATGGCTAACAACTCTCTCTGTGAAGAACTTTCTCCTCACCTCGAGCCTAAACCTCCCCTGGCACAGCTTGAGACTGTGTCTTCTTGTTCTGGTGCTGATTACAGTATCACAGTATCACAAAGGTTGGAAGAGACCTTGAGGATCATCGAGTCAAACCTGTCTCCACAGACCTCATGACTAGATCATGGCACCAAGTGCCACGTCCAATCTCCTCTTGAACACCTCCAGGGACAGTGACTCCACCACCTCCCTGGGCAGCACATTCCAATGGCGAACGACTCGCTCGGTGAAGAACTTTCTCCTCACCTCGAGTCTAAACCTCTGCTGGGGCAGCTTGAGACTGTGTCCTCTTGTTCTGGTGCTGGTTGCCTGGGAGAAGAGACCAACCCCTTCCTGGCTACAACCACCTTTCAGGTAGCTGTAGAGGGCAATGAGGTCACCCCTGAGCCTCCTCTTCTCCAGGCTAAACAATCCCAGCTCCCTCAGCCTCTCCTCATAGGGCTTGTGCTCAAGGCCTCTCCCCAGCCTCATTACCCTTCTCTGGACAGGTTCAAGTGTCTCGATGTCCTTCTTAAATGGAGGGGCCCAGAACTGGACACAGTACTCAAGGTGCGGCCTACAGGATTGCCTGGGAGAAGAGACCGACCCCCACCTGGCTATAACCACCTTTCAGGTAGCTGTAGACAGCAATAAGGTCTCCCCTGAGCCTCCTCTTCTCCAGGCTAAACAATCCCATACCTTCTTCTTTCTGTTTTTTTAATTTCACTGGTGGATGATCCATGGAAAGGCAAAAGAAAAGCAAATCAGTTGTCAGAATCTGGTTCTTCACCTGAGAAACACACACTGCCAAGAACTGATCACAATCTCTGCTAGGCTATAAAAGTGAGTTCAAAGTCAGTATTTCTAAAGAAAACAACACAAATGCTTATAGGCAAGGAAATTAATGCAAGAAGAAACAACTTAATGCATGTATTGCATGAAGGGTTTGTTAATTACTTTTTAAGTACTTAAGCACAGTAGTAGCTAAAGAGAAGCTGAAAGAGAGATTACATAAAAACGTTTCCAAGTGGATGTTTCACGCTGAGCCACAGTCTGCCATAGCAGTGCTGATTAATCAAGAAAGCCTTGCCTTCACTTTCAAGGCCTTTAATGGCCCATCATAATCTCATTCCTATCTTTTCTTTTCAAGCATCAGCAGGGCAGCTTCCTGCCTAGGTTTTGTCCTGCCAGTTGATGGCAGCCATCAGCTAAACTTAAACACTCATTCTAATGCATTTTCTCATGTCTAAACAGCGCTTTCTATTAAGATTCTCCAGTGCCAGTCCACCAACACCTTTTAGTCATGACTTCCAAAACCTTCTAACCTTCAAAAAAACTCATGGGCTGACAAAGGTAAGACTCTTGGCAACCTGAAACCACTGTGATGTATCTCTCCTTCTCCATTTTCCATCTTGGACCCTACTGAAACCTCACATCACAGGTCCCTGTAATGGCTTTAATGCAATTTAAGCATGAATGGAAAGAGAGAGATATATATAACATAGTTGTTAATGCAAGTCATATCCTAGGACTGACAGGTCTTTGAATCAGAGTCTTGGATTTTATGATGCATTGATATACTGTCCAGCACAATGAAGTCCTGGTCCATCAAGTGGCAATACAAAAGGAGAGATACTACCAGCAACAACACCAGTAATGACACTGTACTGTAACAGCAATTAACCTTAGTCAGCACCTGCAAAATGACAGCAGTTCCACTGGGAAATAATACACTGGCCCTGAAAGCAAAGCCACATTTGTTTCAAGCTAATGCCTTTCAGTTCACTGTAGATGCCACTTTAGTGCCACAATTCACCTCCACAGGAAAGCACTTTAAATGACCGCAGGCACTTGCAGCCACCCAGCACAGCAACATGTGGCTATAGTCACCAGTGCTGGCTCTAAACCGGGACAGATTATAGCTCTGGGAAGCAAGCAGATGACACATGGAGGTATGCCCCAAAGACCTTATCCATGTCCTTTGAAAAGGGGGAAGGAGCTCAGTGATTATCTGTGTTGCTTGCGAAAAAAAAGATGATGGACAAACTGAACACCTTTGCAACAAGCTCCTGGTCCAGAAGGCCCTTAGTTTTCGAGCAGCAAACATCACATTTCCATGAGATGTCATTTCAAAGTACTCCACCTCATCTGGTCTTTAGGACACCAACACAGTTGAAGAACTTAAGTCGATTACTGGATTTGACAACACCATCTATCAATTAAGTGTAGACACACTAAAAAAACAACCCCAACCTGAGCATTATTCAGGACTCTGCAGCGCTCTCAACAGCTCTCACCTCCATGACCCCTTGGAGTGTTCACAAAGAGCAAACGAAAAAGATTCCGCTTCATTTCCGCCTAATTAAAATGTTCTAAAAGAATTTAATTACAAGATGCCAAACTACACAGTTGTAAAGATCTTTTCCTACAGAGGATTTAGTGATGAACTGAATGATTATTTTTCTTTCTTTTTTTTTTTTTGTTATTCTGTATTTTTTTAATCAAACTGTTGGCAAGTGGTGTGGGTTTTCCTGTTTGTAAACAGCCATACGAATGCTAAACATATTTATTCACAACTTGACACGGAGTACAGCTCCCTAATTAATCATTTCCCTGTGTAATTCAGACAAAATAAAACCCCAAACTTGCACCCCTCTCTTATTATGCGATAGTCAGTAACACATAAATGAATAATTATCTGAATTATCAGCTATCTACAGATGCGCGGCTCTTTTCAGCGCAGACAATGGCATACCCCTGGTGCACGCTGCTAATCTCACGCACGTTCACTTCTTCTTTGTTTTAAGTGAGAAAATCTCCTCACATATTAAATAAGCTCAATCATGGGCTATTAAAACTATTGTTTCAGGTTATCTATTAATTGCAGGCTTCCCCCCCAACTATATTCAGTGCTGAGATGCCAGCCTTCCTATTAATTGAAAAGCGCCTGCCTGAGTGGGTAAAATGTTAAAAGCCATGGGTTAAGACTAATTCTGTAGAAATAAGGTAACTCTCAAGCTGTGCAAAGTTGTCATTGGAATGAACTGCTTGAAATCCTGTCTTATTTTGAAATTATAAAGGCTGAGGTGTTTTAAAGAAATAAATCAACCATTAGAATGTATTTACAGTATCACAGTATCACAGTATAACTAAAGTTGGAAGAGACCCCAAGGATCATCGAGTCCAACCTGTCTCCACAGACCACATAACTAGACCATGGCACCAAGTGCCACGTCCAATCTCCTCTTGAACACCCTTAATTTCACATTTACTTTCACAGGCTTAAATTATTTCCAAGAACAGTTTGTTTTCCACATGAATAGATAGAAATATCATAGACATATCATAGCATCAATAAGGTTGGAAAAGACCTCAAAGATCATCAAGTCCAACATGCCACCCAACACCTCATGGCTACTAAACCATGGCACCAAATCCCCTCTTGAACACCTCCAGGGACGGTGACTCCATCACCTTTCTGGGCAGCCCATTCCAATGGCTAACAACTCTCTCTGTGAAGAACTTTCTCCTCACCTCGAGCCTAAACCTCCGCTGGCACAGCTTGAGACTGTGTCCTCTTGTTCTTATGCTGGTTGCCTGGGAAAACTTAAACTTACAAGACACCAAATTTCTTACAGACTTAATACAAGATCACCCCAGAAGTCTAATACAGAAACTTTAAAATCAAATGGCTTTGTTTAGATAGCTGTAACTCATGCACAGTATTGCAAACTAGTTCTCCTTGCTGTGATACAAAGAAAAGTGGGAAAGGAGGGTAAACAATTAAACTTCATAATCCATGAGGTTGACTGAATGATTCTTGAGTAACAGCAGATAATAACAAATTCATTATCAAAGTTTCACTTTGTCGTTTGTCTTCAGCGTCTGCAGCTGACAGATATATACTCATTTATTATGCTTTGCCAGTTGTAGACTGGCAAACTCTTTTGAATTAGTCCCTCTCCTTGAGCCTATGAATTTAATTCTTTCCACAAATGACTGGGCAATGTTTCAAAACTTTGCTTCAAGACAACCAAGAAGTCCTGTATCGTACCTAACAGAAAACCCAACAGGCTGTTCCCTGGTGTTTGCTGGAATGCTGACTCTCTCTTTGAATTAAACACAATCTGGATGAAAACAATAAACATAAAGTATCAAAAGTAAAGCATCAAAATATTTTTTGCCCTACATACTACTGAACAGTTCCAATTCTGATCCAGATTAGAAGCATATCTAAATCTCCAAGGACTTTCATGAAGTAAGACTCCAAAATAAATTTGCCTTCGGATCTGTTCTACCGCCTGTAATTCCTTCTCACCACAAACGCCTGAAACACTAAAAATTGCTGTTTGTATCAGTGAAGAAAAGTAACTCTTCTAGAGTTAAACTTGTCTTTCTTCCAAAATCAAGAATGAAGCACTACTAAAAGTGCACAGAGCAGAAGGAAGATGTACTTTAAAAATAAAGAATTACAAAAAGCACCAAGCAAACAAACAAACAAACAAAAGAAAACCAATAAATGAAAGCCATGGTAAATAGTTTGAATAGAATTAACCAGGTTGGAAAAGACCTTGGAGATCATCGAGTCCAACCTATCACCCAACACCAATTAATCAACTAAACCATGGCACTAAGTGCAGTCTCCTTTTTAAACACCTCCAGTGTTGGTGACTCCACCACCTCCCTGGGCAGCCCATTCCAACGGCAAATCACTCTTTCTATAAAGAACTTCTTGCTAACATCCAGCCTAAACCTCCCCTGGTGCAGCCTGAGACTGTGTTCTGGTGTTCTCGTGTTGTTCTGGTGCCGGTTGCCTGGGAGAATAGACCAAATGGTACAGTGATTATTGTATCACTCCTTTCCTTTGGGATTATTCTTATGGAATTGGGCAGATTGTTCACAAAATCCTCTCTGAATACATAATCAAAGTTATCTTAGAGATGTGATGATTAACAGGCAAGACACTGCTGCAGACAAAATTGCTGCAAATCAGAAATGAGATGCACTAGAACAGTGCGAGAGGTCCTTGTTGGATCAACCAACACATTTCTGTCATAATACTCAAATACTTTACAGCCACTATTTCTTTATTTTTCAACCAGGCAGATAATAATCCCAAAATATTTGATCAACAATGTAACAAGAAGCTCTGGGATTAAGAGTCAAAGAAAGATTGAACTGTGTGGGGCTGTTTAGTCTTGAGAAGAGAAGACTGAGAGGGGATCTCATCAATGTGTATAAATATCTGAGGGGTGGGTGTCAAGTGAAGGGGGCCAAGATCTTTTTGGTGGTGCATAATAATAAGACAAGGAACAGGTACAAGCTTGAAGATTTTACCTCAACATGAGGAGGAATTTCTCTACAGTGAGGGTGACAGAGCACTGGAACAGGCTGTCCAGAGAAGTTGTGGAGTCTCCTCCTCTAGACTCCTTCAAAACCTGCCTGGACGCATTCCTGTGCAGACTACCCTCGGTGATCCTGCTTTGCAGGGGGGTTGGACTCGATCTCTGGAGGTCCCTTCCAGCCTCTAATGTACTGTGATACTGTGTCAGCACGTTCTGGCTACTCATGCATTATAAATAAAATACACACACATGTGAAAAGGTTCCTTTGCAAGACATTATCAAAGAAGTAACTTGATGTGGAAGAAAAAGCATTGTCACAGCTTAAGAACAGGACAGGTTGTATTCAGAAAGCGAAAAGCAGAATGAAAGGGCTGCTGCTCATTTTGGCAGATACCTAGCAGCGAGTGTCTCAGGGTTTTATTTGAAATACCTGCAAGTTCTCTAGAAAGGTGAGGAGTCATACAGGCAGTGATCCAAAGAAAGCAAATTAACTGGCTAGGGTCGATGAAAATCTGAAGGAACAATAAACCAGCAATATTGAAATGATTCAATTTACCAGTTCCTGCACTCTTTCACGTGTGCATGGACTCTTCTGCTCAAGTGGAGCAGGAAGACTATTATGTGGCAGTTTTATGCACTGTGTCAAGGAAACCCAACACCTGCTCAAAGCCCAAATAATCAAGTCTAGATAACAAAACCCCTCAGTACATGGTCAAAATTCTTAATTTTTATCTGTGCTTTCAAAAATTCAATGGAGCAGAGGTTAGGAAAAAAACCTCAGACAGAACTGTTTCACATTGGATTTGATGTAAACAGGTTGAGGTACTTCGCAAAGCCACCACAGAGCTACTTGTATTTCACAGTATCACAGTATAACTAAAGTTGGAAGAGACCCCAAGGATCATCAAGTCCAACCTGTCTCAACAGACCTCATGACTAGACCATGGCACCAAGTGCCATGTCCAATCTCCCCTTGCACACCTTGAATTATGCAAGTAATTATTGTTTAAAAAAATATTGTTTCATAACTGCCTCTTTCAGGGTTTCTTCAACCCTTCTCTTTCACATAGCCATCTACAGGCATTACTGTCAGAGATGTAATGACTAGCAGAGATGGTAATTCTGATCCAAACTGGGACGAGTTTTGCTTGTGTCTCGTGGTTACTGATTCTATGTTCGTTTTCTTGAAAGACAGGCTGCCTGGGGTACAGAAAGCTCACTGTGTTGCTGTTTCAAAGGAGGTATATTCAACATCATCACAGAATGACAGAAGCACAGAATGTTAAGGGCTGGAAGGGACCTCGAAAGATCATCTAGTCCAACCCCCCTGCCAGAGCAGGATCACCTAGACCAGATTATATAGGAAAGCATCAAGGCAAGTCTTGAATATTTGCAGAGAGGGAGACTCCACAACTTCCCTGGGCAGCCTGTTCCAGTGCTCTGTCACCCTCAAAGTGAAATTTTTTCCCTCATATTTACATGAAACTTCCTATGCCTCAGCTTCAACCCATTGTCCCTTGTTCTGTCACTGGGCACTACCAAGAAGAGCCTGGCTCAATCCTCTCCGGACTCACCCTTTACATATTTATAAACATGAATGAGGTCACCTCTCAGTCTCCTCTTCTCCAAGCTAAAGAGCCCTCAGATCCCTCAGTCTCTCCTTGTATGGAAGATGTTCCACTCCCTTAATCCTCTTCATGGCTCTGCACTGGACTCTTTCAAGCAGCTCACTGTCTTTCTTGAACTGAGGGGCCCAGAGCTCGACACAATATTCCAGATGTGGGCCTCACCAGTGCAGAGTAGAGGGGGAGGAGAACCTCTCTTGACCTACTGGTCACACCCCTTCTAATCCCCCCCAGAATGTCAATCACCTTTTAGTGTAAACTGCCAAGACAAGACCATGGAGTGACTGTCACCAGGATGTTTGGATTCGTACATCTAAACAGTTATGCCTCCAACTGACCAGTATTTTTTGCACTTATGTACACTGAGCACTCATCTCAGTGCCACCATCTCAGCTATTTTCTGACCTGGACTTCAAGTTTCTATAAAATTTCCCTTCCTGCAAAACAACTGTGGTCCAGCTAATCACCACCATAGCCTGCCTCTATTATTACTGCTAGATTTTGATTACCAGGACTTGAGCAAATCCAATATATCGCTGATTCCTCCGTATGGCCGCAGCTGTGATGATGACTTCTAGAAAACACTGGAACTGGCAGAAAATGCTGAAGCAGTTCTATACTAAGAGCCTGCTATTTTCACTTTGGTATAAAATTCATACATGAGTTACAAAGCTGTGTTTGAAATAATTTTTTTTTTACCCTTCAGGCTTTGATATTGAAACCCAGCAAGCCCTTGCAAGTCCTCCTTTTATCTGCCCAAACTCTTTTGAAGACCCAACACTATGGAATTGCAACCCTCCTTTATGCCCCACATTTATTATTTGATGAATGAATTCCACAAATCCATCTAATGGGAGAGCTGTGAATATTCCCAGTTAATAATAGTTCACATGAAGGTGGCACCAAAATTCTCTCCAACACTTTACAGCTGAACAATGAAGTACCAAGTTATTGTCAACTTAAAATCAGACAACTGCCTTGCTCAGGACCTACATTTAGCTATAGCCATTGGTTGTAGCATAGGCAGAACAAACTCTTAACAGAACAGAATACTGCAACAGTTTCTCTTATGTACTGCTGAATACAGATAGCTGGATTCTCAGTTCACTTTCTGGTTATTTTCAGAACTTTACTGTATGACATGCATCTGTAAGCCTTCTATAAAGCATGTTGGTCCATCCATGTATCAAACAACACACATGGACACAGCTGAACACTGCACACAGCTGTGAGTGTGAAGACTCACATACAAACCCTCAAAGAAAGAAAAATAATTTCATTGATTTCTGGATAGCTCTTCCAGTTTTCCAATTATGAGAAAGCTACAGGTAGCAGCTCCCTTCAGTGGAGTATGATGTGAAGTTGTCGCCTGTTTCTCATTAATTTTTCATTTCTACAAGAAAAAAAATCTTTTCTGGGAGCACTCAGTGGCAGTGCAAGCCTGTTTCATTCACTTTTCAACACCAGACACGTATTTATTCCCAAGTTTTCAATTCCATTGCATAGCTGGCTATGCAACTTGCACACATCAACCACAGCAGCAGACAGCTTTTCACCAAAAACTTGTAACTTGACATGTACCTTGTCTTGCCTTAGGCTTAAATTGATTAATTCATCTCTCACTTGTGGTAAAGTCTTCCATTTAGAAAATTTTACTAGGAAGAGGCAGATTTTACAGACTGAACCAAGAAAAGGACTTCCAGCATCTTTGTTGCACTTTCTAACTTGCTATTCGGCACAGCTGTTAAGGAAGTCTTTAACTTCATTTTGCTGTTGCTATCTACATAAGTTTCTTGTTCTGAGATATTTCTTCCTGTGTAAAATTCAAGAACTACAAAGCAATGGCTGTCTCAGTTACTTCTTCTCTTAGAGTTGGGTTTAATTCTCACATTTTTAGGATTTTGGCAAGGAAATTGGGAGTCAGAGAAAGCAACCGGAATCTAAAAAATTGATTTAAGAAACTCAGCCTATTACACTTCTGAATGGAAGATTACAGAATAACTCCTGAAAGAAAATAGACTAGAATAGACTAGAATTGACTAGACTAGACTAGACTAGACTAGACTAGAATAAAACAGATTGGAAAACACCTTCGAGATCATCAAGTCCAACCTGTCATCCAACACTATCTAATCAACTAAACCATGGCACCAAGCGCCCCATCCAGTCTCTTCCTAAACACCTCCAGTGATGGTGACTCCACCACCTCCCTGGGCAGCCCATTCCAATGACTGATCACTCTTTCTATGAAGAACTTCTTCCTAACATCCAGCCTAAACCTCCCCTGGTGCAGCTTGAGACTGTGTCCTCTTGTTCTGGTGCTGGTTGCCTGGGAGAAGAGTCCAACCCCCACCTGTTTACAACGTCCCTTCAGGTAGTTGTAGACAGCAAGGTTTCCCCTGAGCCCCCTCTTCTCCAAGCTAAGCAACCCCTGCTCCTTCAGCCTCTCCTCACAGGGCTTGTGCTCCATACCTCTCACCAGCTTTGTTGTCCTTCTCTGGATGCAGTCCAGCAGCTCAACATCTTTCCTAAACTGAGGAGCCCAGAACTGGACACAGGACTCCAGGTGTGGCCTAACCAGTGCTGATACCTTATACTTCAGCAGGTGACACCATACTAAAACTTGAAGCACAAATTCTGAAAGTTCAAATGTATAAGCATAAAAATAGGTTAATTTTGGGAAATCATACAGAGCTATGTGTGGTATCTGCCTAAACTAATGAGGCAGAGACCCCCAGATTGAGAATTTCTTCTATAATGCTAATTCAGTCACAGGACTCTGAACTTAAGGCAGGAAATGTTAGCCAACAGTGTGCAGGCAGTCAGACCAGATGATCTTAAAGGTCCCTTCTAATCCTCAAATCTGTCTCAAGAAGCACATACAGATTTGGTTTTGTATAACCTCCATGTGCCTTAAGATATTGAGCTCATTAGACACATGAATTTGTTTTTACCCTTGAGTAAAAGAGTAGCTTTTACTTGGCTTTCCCCTGCATAACTACTTATGGGCACGGAACCAGAAGATGCAAGCCTGCTCAGAGATTGCATTGGGTTGGAAGGGACCCCTGAAGGACATCTATTCCAATCCCCCTGCAGTGAACAGGGACACCAACTAGCTCAGGCATGGCTGTACTGGGTGAATGTCTGACCCCCAGTTTTGGAAACCAGTTTGTCTCATTCAAGTACTGTAGGTACAAGAGGAAATGGAGTTCAAAAAACAGTGAAGTGCAACAGCAGATACTTGACACAATGCAAAAAGCATATGCACTTTAACAACAAACAACAATAACTGAGGGAGATTCTTGTGGGAAGAGGGTTCATCTATACTTTTACAGATTTTGAAGTAGGTAAAGTAAATGAAAACTAGCATTTCTCTGGATGTACATTGAAAGTCACAGAAACAACTGGGGCATCCTCTGCAGTACTGATGCTGACAGTGCAGCAAGAAGGAAAGAGAAGAGGCTACAGTAATTTCAGGGTTCATTAGAAACACAGAGGGTGGAGAAAAAAATCAGTGTTTGCCAAACAGAAAAAGGACAAAAACCAGTAGGGAAAGAAGCTTTAATTTCAAGCTTCTAAAGTGAGTATTAGGAGTAATGTAAAGTTAACCCCCCACACGCACCAACATTCCCAAGCATTTCTGTGTGCTCTAGAAATGCAGATGCCAAGTTACATAAATACAAGCATCTGCAAAAATTAAATGCAACATTCTAAATGTTACGCCTCAGTGATCCTTTTTACTACATGCCTTGAGTATCCTGCCTTGCATTCCCTAAACATTCCTAGTGTGTGAATACTTATTGACCGGAGCATATAGCTCATAGCTTTCTAGGCTGAGACAAGGAGAAAATGAGCCAGGTAGCTTCTATGTGCTACTCCAAAAGCTCATCTGGAGCTTCCACGAATCCACAGAGAATCCATAGTCAATGGCTGGATGTGAATAAAGGCTAACCCATTTTTCAGCAGCATAACTGCCTACTAGCAAAAGACATCTCTTTAAATTCTTCTACTGTCCTTCAGTAGTGTTAGAAGGTTGGAGACACTGACCCATAGGAGGCACCTAGTCCAAAGGAACACACATTTTCAGTGATCATCTTTACAAAATGAAGTAGTTATGAAGGCAAGAGTAATTTAAAGTATTGAGATTGAGAGAGTGACATAGCATCATCCTAATGACCATTAAAAGCAGCATCAACTTATGCACACAAACCTGAGATGATTGACCTTGACAGCACACTGTGATGGTAGGACATGAGATGGTAGTAGAGGAGCTCAGCCTAGAAAATAAGCTAAGCATGTGCAGAAAGTTGTGCTGAATGGAGCAAAAAGAGATAGAGAAAAAACTTCAACCCCCAACTGTTTTGTTCATGAATGTGCTCAGTGAGTGACCCTAGGCATTGTAATGCTACGATAAAGGTGAGAGGATTTTCACCTGACATCACCTCTTTTGATAGCACCAATTGTGATAAAGATGCTGAATATTCCTCATGTGATAAACACTGCACAAACAGCATCTTTTGGAGGCTACCAGAAACATGTGTTTCCAGCTAACACTGTGCATCCTCTGTTCCCCGTGAGCCTCTTCTCTGTCCTGCTGCTGAAGGAAAGAAATTGCCAACAGCAGCACTATTATCCAGCTTAATTTTCAGAGAGGGCCATTTCCAGACCTTTCCATACACAAAGAAAGTCTGAGTAGCAGGAAATGAAATGCTACACATGCTATTCTGCACAGAATTGTAGAGGACATCACTGCTGAACACCAAAGACAGGGAAAGGTATGTCCCTTGATAAGGAAATCAGACACAAACATGTGCCTACCATGTGCCTCAATGGAGAATAATGGGGCTGTAGAACAAAGGGCATATAAAGGCAGCCACAATACCTCATTTAAACATGGTAACAACGTCAGAGACATCATTACAAGGCCTGTTCTCTAACCATGCAGCTTTACACACCTTACATTCACATTTCTAAAGGTGTAGTTATC
Source organism: Dryobates pubescens (assembly GCF_014839835.1). Lineage (NCBI taxonomy): Eukaryota > Metazoa > Chordata > Aves > Piciformes > Picidae > Dryobates > Dryobates pubescens. Next base: position 8,887,180 of record NC_071612.1, read on the forward strand.
CTGATGTTCATGGACTTCACAAGTCTGAATTAGTGAAAAAAACAAAAGCAACCTGACCAATGGAAATACAGAACTACTATTAATTCTGTAGATTAGTAACATTAGTGACTGTGCTCTATCAGTAAGTGTTCACCTAGCACAGCATATGAAAGGCAGGGTAACTAATAAACCATTCAAAACATGTATTTTAGAAGTCTCTATGATCCCTCCTCTCTCCCCCTCCTCAAATATTTATTTTCTAATAGCCATAATGACCTCAGTATTCCAAGGCAGCCATCGAAGATTAATGACCAGTGGAGGTTAATGGTCCTCAGCTATTCTTCAAGCCATCAACTCCTCCCAGCCAGTCATCAATCCCCAAGAAATGCCTTAATGCTTCACTTATTACTGCTTAAGCATCAAGCCTGTAAATTTTCAGGGCATTAAATCTCAAAAAGTAACCTTTTTCTCCTCATAGACCACTATTTCAAGAAGGCAGACAGATGAGATGAAATGGAATTGACTTCGTTTTATAGGGATTCTCCTCAGCTTTACAAACCGCTAGCCTTTATTTGTGTTTATTTGCATTTATTTGTTTTGGACACTAGTAAATAACAACCCCTTTCTTGTCAATTCAGTACATTTCCTGGCAATATGCTGTATCAAACCCTCTTCAGCTATCTTGTAAGCAGGAAAAAAAAATCCTTAATGAAAACGTGTTCTATTAGTTTCTTTCTGCTGTGGGAGAACAACAGTTTTTCTAGTACTTCACACTTCTGCTGAATATGCCATTGATCTTTGACACCCTACAGATATATAGACGTGCACTTTCCCCCCAACTCATCACCAGTGACATCTGTAGCAGACCACCCTGGAGGATGTGGCATTGCACAACTCAAGGCCACACAACCTCGTTTGTAACACAGGCTCTGCCACCAACTGCTGGGTAACCTTGCAAAAGTCTTGTTGCCCCCAGAGACCTTTTTTCTTTTCATGCTTTATTTGTTTAGATTAAACTGCTTAAGGAAAGGAAGAGTTCTACTGGGGGATGCTGGCTAAGAGACCTTGATTTCAATCCAGGTTTCTATTCTGTACTCCTACATAAAAAGACTCTTCCAAGTGCCCATTAAACTCAGTGTTCAGCTGGACGTAATTTTGTACACTGAAGTGGTAGAGCATATAAAAATTACCTTAGTATTAGTCTTTTGGAAAGTTATGATACATGATAAAGTACTTCCTTAGTTGTCTCTGGATTCCAACAGAGTAAACCAGCAAAAATGGCAAAAAGTACAGTATTTCTTCAAATAGTGACATCATCAATCAAATTTAATCTACAGCCATTCAGAAGGTCAATTATCCAAATGTGTCTAATTTAGACCCTACCTGATCTAGGCAGCCCATCAATCATTTAAAGGGCAGCCTTTCTTTGCCTTTTTTTTTTCTTTCCTTTCCCTTTCTCTCACTCCTTTTAATGGACATCAAATTTTACTTTCTTTTCTTATTGCCATACTCTGGCTAATAAGACCTGCTTTACAAAGCATTCACGACTTGAACTCCCTGACATTCAAAAGGAAAAGAAAAATACTTCGTAGGGTTCAGTGTCCACAGAGATGACAAACAAAGCAGGATTTAATTATCCCTCAATCATTTGCTGTGAGGAAAACACTGCAGCAGATTCAGAAAAAAATGTTGACATTATATTTAGAAAAACACCAGACATAATATCAGACTATTACCATCCCCATTTTTATCAGCACTGAACTAGCATTAGCAGCGAAGGCAACAGGGCTAGCTGTCAAACATGCACACATTGACAAGCTGTTCCAATGCCAACTGGAGGTATTCAATTAGAAAATTTACTCCAGCACTGAAAAAAGCTTGCTTTTAAGATAAGGCAGAATTGTGCTGTGTGTTGACCAGGAAAACAAAAAATGACAGAAAATGAATAAGGATGGACAAAAATTTCTCTCTCCCTTTCTGCGATAACAGCTACAAACAAAAAGATGAACTCTAATATATTAACTCTTGAACAGGTAATGTCCAAAGTGATCAAAGGAAAACAGCATGGGCAAGTTCATGGTTCTGCACCAGAGACTGATAGAATCTATGACCTTCTAGGATGCAATTTGGGACCCTGATCTTGGGACCCTTCAGTCTCTGACACTGACTTTCTCCCCATGTATTGAATAAATTTGCTTCTCCAGTTGAAGCAGACCTGTTCGGGCTTTTTTATCAGCTCTGAAGATAAAACAACCTAAGACCCAAAATGCAAAGTTGGCAAACCACCCAAACACACCCTGGTATTAAAATACACCGTGCTTGTTTCATTATTAATCTTTCAGAGTACTATTTGTTTCCTCCTCTTGCAAGGTGATGGACTACGGAGATGTACTCAGCCACCACTTCCTACCAGGGAGGTGGATAATGCTCCGTATTGGGAAGACCTGGTGCAACCTGGAGTGCAGGGACTGAAAGCAGAATTGGTAAAGAAGGAATGACAAAATGTTAGGAATACAGGTTCCTGTATGGGAAAGGAGGAAGAGGGAGAGGGAGGAACTGTAAAGGTAATTCCTGTTAAAGTTTGAAATTACTAACAGAACACAACTGAGGCCAGAGTCTGTCACTAGATCCAAAACTGGAATTATGCCACAGCCTCCAAAACCAGCACTTACCACTTGCCATCTTCTGTGCACACAAAAGGATCACTAACTAACCCCCCAAAAAAATACCTGTAAGGAGTTCTAGTCACTCTGTTGCCAGGCCATGAAATACCTTTCCTTTTTTAACCTACTTCCTTTTAAAGTTTTCCAGAGAGATGGATTCCATTTTATTTTAGATATTAAGTTCCTGTTGGTAGGGTTTTATGGGCACAAATGCAGACTGGGTAAGTGAAGAACCTGCTCAGCAGACTCCTTGCCTGCACTAGGAAGGGCACACACCAAGCTAATTTCAGGATCAAAGTCTTACACTGCAGCTCTTGCTGTTAGGAAATTTTTTGATGATACTCACTGCTCTTTGTGTTTTAAAAATGTTTAGTTCCAGTTTTCCTAAGATTAAATAACTGTACTCCCTCCCTTATGTTTACACCTTTTGTACACTTCAAAATGCTCAGCATGTCCCCCTTCCCAGGGAGTATAATTTTTTTAACACTTCCCTACAACCCTTTCGCCCCCTGCCTCCACTCTTTTTGATACTCTCTTTGATTTATTCAGACACAGAAGTTTCATGGAAGGAGAAAATGAAGGCATTTATTTCAGGTCCAAATTATCAAAACCTACATGAGAATGATTTCAAAGGGAAGGAAATAGAAGTTTTCCCTATACACATATTTTTAAAATGCAATCAAAATTCACCACTTCCTTAAAAAAAATAAATTAACAAGAGTGAACACTTTTACTCCACTTTAGCACAGGAAAGGTACAGTAGAGCTTAAAAACACTCTGGACGGGAGGAAAGTAGCAAGGATAAGGGAAGTTTACTTGAAACTCTTATGAGAAAAATGTGAATGGAGACTGCATGGAAAAATGGGATGTGTAATAGGAAAAAAGAGAATAAAAATTAATAGAAGACAGTGTGGGAAACAATAAAGGTTTCATTACTGTGAGCTCAGTGACAACGTCTCATATAGATGCCAGAGATATGAAATGTCCTACATTGATTTTTCCTCCATGACTGACAATAATCATAAAGATACAGCATCTGCATCATCAGATTTTATTTCATATCATTTATTTGGTTTTGCCTTTTTGATGTTGGGCTCTGTGCTTCTGAGGCAGCACGGGAAAAGTTGTGCCAGTGAAAAGTTAGTTTACACACAATTTTGAAAACTGAAGGGTGCTGTGGGTACAGAAACACCACAAAATAAATGGTACTTAAATGTCTGTTATATCTGTAGCTGCACCAATTACCTTTACCCAGAGAAGAATCAGTGCTTCACCGTACTGTATGCAGCCTATGGAGAAACTTCTTCTGTTCACTCTACAGACAGTTGCTGAGAAGCAGCAGCAACCCCAAAATTTCCAACTCTAGCAGAATTTGGACCTCTTAGACACACTCCCAAAGGAAAGACTCTCTTAGTATGTCCCTATGCATATACATTCAACAAGTTATATGTCTTTGATCCTAAGTCTCAAGAACGAGAACACCCTGTTCGCATCTATTCCTGATAGGTTTTCTGATTCGAATGACATTACTCCAGTTGTACTTGAGAGGTGTGAGACACCTCCTCTTGTCCTCCTGCCAGGATTTTTCCAAGAAGTGCTGCTGTAGAGCTGTTGTGACTACAGGAATCCTGTTGTGTTAGCAAGGTGGCTGCAACCCATCTTCTACCAAGGCAGTGAGAGTTCTAGTAACTCGTTAGCCATTGGAATGTGCTGCCCAGGGAGCTGGTGAAGTCACCGTCCCTGGAGGTGTTAAAAAAGGGACTGGATGTGGCACTTGAAGCCATGGTTTAGTAGTCATGAGGTGTTGGGTGACAGGTTGGACTTGATGATCTTTGAGGTCTTTTCCAACCTTACTGATTCTATGATTCTTGGTGGTCCTACTTTATTGTCCCTGATGCAGTCTGTTTCCTCCTGGAAAGCTTAAAATCTAAAGCACCATAGAATTCCAGTCAAAAATGCCATTGGAAAATAAAACCAAAGAATCTGCAGGTTATGAAAACAACTCCCACATTCCCAAACTGTCACCATGCCAGCAGGCAGTATCTGCCTTCAAAGCACACACAGCTATGTGAACACTGCTTAAGACTCACTATAGGTGTACATAAATAACTGCATAGGTGCATTAGCTAAAAACCCCCAACATTTAGTTCACTCTGGACAAGAAGGAACTGAACAGGCTTTAAAGACTCACTCTGACTTTAGTTAGATGAACACAAAACAGCACTAACACTTCAGCACCAGCAGATTTATAGCTAATAGAAATATCTCACTGACAGGAGAATCCGACCTTGACTGCTTGTGGAAATAAGTCTTTCCCCTTCCTGTGACAGTTTTGAAGTTTCATCTATACCTCTGAATAAAGAAATTTGAAAATTATTCTCAGTTAAATCCAGAGAAGCACTGACCTTCAGTATCTATAATGTTCAAAGAAAAGACACTTCCACTGCTCATTGACAGACTCATTGCAGATACAGTCTCGGCAGCTGCAGAGCGGGCGCTGAGAAATGCAACCTGAGTGTCCATAACTCATTCATTCTAACTTATTCAGGCAGTTTTCCCTCTGTCAAGAGGATAACACAATTCAAGATTCAGCTCTACAGATAACAAGCAATCAGTAAACCACTCTCACATATGAAGTGATCTTAAGCAACAAGGGTGACAAAATAAAGCGCATGATCCTCTAACATTCCAAATCTCAGAGTATCCTTTTGTATTTACCACCTAGAGAATCCATAAGTGCTTCAGGTAAAACACTAGTTCTGATAAAGGCCATTATCCCTTCAAATAAACTCCAAGCTGCTAATCAGACAAACTCCAAGCTGCAAATCAGACAAACTCCAAGAGAAGGACTGTGTAAGTCTGGTAGGCCTAAAATAAACCTATTGGGTAGTGTGAAAAACTGTCCCATATGGAAAAACTTCCTGACATCTTCATATTGAACTACTCAGTGGAAAAACAAACATTGCACCTGATCACTTCTCAGCTCCTGGACCATTGCTATGAAGCAGCAGGTAAATAGATTCAATCTGCAGAAACTGCTTTAAGTTCATAGGAGCAGAGCTGGACCCAGCAGCTCCACTGCCAGGAACTAACACAGTTTTATACCACAAAAATTCCTTCCTGGAGGGATCTTCCTTGGATCTTTCCAGCTTCAGATTCCAGAACTGGCTGTAACAAACTAAGGGCCACCTTTCCCAGAACGAATCTAATTTCTTTGATATGCCAGAGCCCACACAAACAACACAACACTTGAATGAACAAAAACTGGACAAATGCCATAGCTCTTGTCACTGTATCACAGTATCACAGTATAACTAAGGTTGGAAGACACCTCGAGGATCATCGAGTCCAACTTGTCCTGCACTCCTCAACCAGAAAAATACATCCCAGTTTCCTTATGAGCCAAGGATTAAGAAAGAAGCACGTGATACTACCTGCTTCCATTTACTTTAGTGAAAAGTACTCAAAAACACTTGGAGAATTGCTGGAAGACCCTTCCAGATCTGGAAAACTTTGTTACAGCTTTAAGAGCTTTTGCTTCAAACCCTTCAAGACCCTCTGTTATCTAAAATGTTAGATAATGCCTCAGTGCATTGCTAAGTTAAAACCCCTACATCAGGGCTGAAAAGCTCTTGAATACATGAGCAAGATCAAAGCAGGTAAGCTCAATAAACTATGTAGTCAGTGTTTAGGGGCTTCAGGAGCATCACTTCCACAGCATGTTGGAAGCAATTTTCTCTGGTGACATGCTATGTTTTGTCTTACTGAACATTTAACCTCTAGATTTGGACAGCACACATTTGGCACAGGCACATTTCTTTAGGGAACACCAGAGTGGTTACTTCAAGTGACAGTTTTCTAATTATTCTGTCAAGCATCAATCTGTGAAGTTCCCAGTTCCTCAGCACCTTGACTGACAGGGCAATCAGTGCTTTACTTAAAGCCTCTAGAGCTGTTCTGTCCTGACAAATGCTTTTAGAAAAAATAAATCCCAACCAACCCCAACTCCCCAGCATTCAAAGGAATATTTGACTTCCAAAACAATTCCCCACTTTCTGTAAATACAGGCCCCCAAAGTAACAAAATAATCACATTAGCACATAGAATGCAGGTGCAGAAAGAACAACTGACCAAACCTGTATTTTCTCTTCTATCACAGTAATTAATTTTAGGTATTCTGTTTTGAGGCAAATCAGCTGATAAAAGTACATCAAAACCTGAGAAGGAATTGAGATAATGCATCACTAGGATGTGTTCCTTCTCTTGACAGGACCTTCACAGTACTTGCAGCTTGATTCCATGTTCACCTTCTTTCTGATGAATATCATCTTGCCCTGTTGGGGGTGGCATTGTGTCTACAGCACCACTGAGTATCAGAAGGGGGAAACTGAGGGATTTTGAGTGACAAACAAATAGCCTTGTACCAACTTCAGGGAATAACACAAGCTATTTAGTAATCATGACCATGACTTTCTAAATAACATGAAAATACTCCATGCTCTTTATCTACTGTCTAATTAAATCCAACAAGGAGGCTAAGATTTTGACCAGTAAGTTGGCACTACAATTAGATAAGGTTTGATTTATATGCCAAGATGCTGCACTTGAGAATTCAATAGAAGAGATGCTCTTCTTGGCTTGCTGGGACAATCTCTATTGGTATTGCTCATCTTAATTCATTAACAGAAGACTTCCCACTGTACAAAACATCAGCCTCAATACCAGCATGTCACTAATACTGGTTTCTATTGCAACTGAATTTTGTCAAAGTTACTCTTCTGGTTTTTAAAGTTAAACTATGAATAATGCAAGTTTGGGAATTAGCTCTTGATTGTGACCACTATGGAGCACTCCATGGTAAAAACACATCCATGGAACTCACTGAAGACTAGCAAATAAATGAAATATCAAGTCAGGTGTCAAATGAAAGGTGGAAGAGCACAGCAGATTTGATCACTAATTGGAGTGAAATGCAGAAAACCTCTCTACATTTAATGTTTAATTCTATTTTTTTTTTTGAGGACATCAAATATGTAAATATATTCACACACAAAAAAATTCATTTTTTTTCTTGGATCACAGTCAAAACTCCCAATACACAGACTACCTGTGATTTATGAAATGAAGAAAGGAAGCCTGTTCTAATGAGAGCTCAGATCTAGTCATAGACCAGCAACAGCTGCATAAATTTGTTGTTTGGGCTGGAGGTTTTTTTTTCTGAGCAGCCTAACACTAAGTGGTTTTTGTACATAAATCATCACCCCTCATCAATCATAGAATCATAAAGGTTGAAAAAGACCTCCAAGATCATCAAGTCTTAATATCAAATGATTAATTATCCCTAATGGGCCCCATGCCTTTTGGAGAAGATTATGCTGAACAGTATATGGGCAGAAAGAAGTTTCACTGAACTGAACAGAAGGACTTAGAGATGAAAGCATGGCACAGTACAAGAATGAACACAAGACTTTGGCATGAACAGTGGACCAAGGGTAGGTATGAAGGCCTGAAGCTTACCTGGACCAGCACTGTCCTCCAGGATCCACTCATCTGACCTAGTAACAAGTCAATACATGTAGCTAATTTATTTCTGTTTCTACAGGTTTAGTCTTCTGCCAGTGAAGAAGCTTTTCCACTGCAGTGTCAGAAGAGGGCAGGTGTAAATAGAGAGAAGGAGGGTGTACTATCTTTGACACACTAAAACTGCCACAGACCCAGTTCCTTGACAGAAGGAAATGACAGGGCTGACCACTGATACTGTAAGAGAAGGAAGGAAACACTTGATAAAAAAAGCTTAAAGCTGCAGTGGTTGGTAAGACAGAATCTGTTCCACTGGCAGGAAGGAAAGGCTGAAACCATCTGCTTTTCTAACTGAAGTTCAACAGACTTACAGCATTATTAACAGAGTTAAGTGAATGTTATGGAAATGGAGGCATCATCTTTGCTTAAATTGCTTTTGTTTTATCTTTTCAGTTCAATTAATTCCATAGTTTGTATGACTAAGTGAAAACAAAAATGTATTTGAGACTTTCTCTAAGTAATACACACAAAAACCCCAGAACAACTGTACAGGGCCTCATGGAAGTTTTGATTAAAAGCAAATCCTTCACAATTCAGAGAGCACATACTCAATCAATGGTTGAAGAGGAAAACCTCCAGGGAGCAGCAGGAGCTAAACAATTCTGATAAGGTTTCTGTGACTTTCCAGCAAATAGTAATTTGCTCTTTTATATTTCTTCAATGAGAAGTCAAGCATTTCAGCCCCAAACCTTTAAATCAAATGATTTGCTAGGCATCAGGCATTCAACTTTTAGCACCTACTATAAAATATTGACTCTGCACATTCATTCATTTCTACCCAATAATTGATTCTTCTATTTTTACCAGTTGCAGGCCTGTAACAGTGGTCTGAGAGGTTGACTTAATCGAGATTTAGTTAAGGGAAAAAAAAAAAGAGATCCTCAGCATTTTCAAGTTTTAATCTTGTCTACACCACATAATCATGCATGCAATGTATTTTCTTAATGAGATGCTCTCTCTCTTTCCCCCTCTTGTGACTATTAATTCCAAATCTACCACACGCAAGAGCCACCCGTGGTTTACACAAAGGCTGGTATTACTTTGTCAAAGGGCAGAGCCTTGTGTTAACTTTTGCTGGCTGAGCTGGCACTAGAGGGATTTCATTCCTGTCTCTGGTCAAGTGAATATATGGTCAGCTCAAACGTCATGCACTTTCATGGCACTGGTGGCAGGATTGCTGAACTGCTTACACTGAGACATTTAAAGAGGTTCTTGGATGGAGGAAGACCACCTCTGCCATGACAACTCCAACTGCCTGTTCCTCTGCACTGAGCAGCAACAGAGCGCTCCTACTCTCTCAGGGAATGCACATCTGCTGCCCTGCAGCTCTATCAGCTGCTCAGGCTGAACTGTAAATAATTAGAAATGGTTTCTATAGCACAGCAAGACCAAACACTGCACATGAAAAAGAGCGTGCAGACAGCTTGCTAAGAGCAGCAATTACATATATAAGCAGATCCACACATACAACAAACTGCACCTACAAAACAATAAACATCCAGTTGCCATTTCCCCCTATTTGTCTGATTAGCAAACCATGTAAGTGAAAAAGAATAGAAAGAGAGTTTTTTTTTAAAGCCACAGCAGAACATTCAAGGAGGAAATGGTGTTGTAGAGGCATGAGATTGAACACGTCCAAGTGCCGGGTTCTGCACATTGGCTACAACAACCCCATGCAGAGCTACAGGCTGGGGTCAGAGTGGCTGAAGAGCAGTCAGGTGGAAAGGGAGCTGGGGGTGCTGGTGGATGGTAGACTGAACATGAGCCTGCAGTGCGCCCAGGCAGCTAAGAGGGCCAATGGCATCCTGGCCTGCATCAGGAACAGTGTGGCCAGCAGGAGCAGGGAGGTCATTCTGCCCCTGTACACTGCACTGGTTAGGCCGCACCTTGAGTACTGTGTCCAGTTTTGGGCCCCTCAGTTTAGGAAGGAGGTTGACTTGCTGGAGCGTGTCCAGAGAAGGGCAACAAGGTTGGTGAGGGGCTTGGAGCACAAGCCCTATGAGGAGAGATTGAGGGAGCTGGGGTTGCTTAGTCTGGAGAAGAGGAGACTCAGGGGTGACCTTATTGCTCTCTACAACTACCTGAAGGGGGGTTGTAGTGAGGCGGAGGTTGGTCTCTTCTCCCAGGCAACCAGTACCAGAACAAGAGGGCACAGTCTCAGGCTGCGTCAGGGGAGGTTTAGGCTGGAGGTTAGGAGGAAGTTTTACACAGAGAGAGTGATTGCCCACTGGAATGGGCTGCCTGAGGAGGTGGTGGGGTCGCCGTCGCTGGGGGTGTTCAGGGCCAGGCTTGACAGGATGCTTGGTTGCAGGGTTTAGTTGATTGGGTGGTGTCGGATGATAGGTTGGATATGATGATCTCTAAGGTCTCTTCCAACCTGGTTTATTCTATTCTATTCTATTCTATTCTATTCTATTCTATTCTATTCTATTCAGTGAACTATTCTTGCTAGAAATATCTGAAGCAGCACAGCCCCTGCTCCACTCTGCCAAACAGAACAAATGACACAGACATTTGCAACACGTTAGGCTACCTCATTCTTGATCAACTCTTCTAATAGCTTGAAAAAATATTATAAAGTTTTGCCTTTTTTTTTTTTTTTTTGGTCTCCCCTGATGAAAATTTCTGGATAATTCTGGCACAAATTTTAGCACAATCTACTTGGTCAGACATGATGCACCTGTCCTTTCACACACAGGCACTTATTTTCTTTTAGCTGGAATTTTCAAAGCCATTTGGCTCAAAATGGTTGAACATTTTTTCCATTAAATAATAAAAAAATATTAAAACCTAAGTTTTCAGCTTTTTTTATTATAAGTCAATCTCCTTCCCTTGAGGAAATGTAGCTGACTGCAGCTGACTGCAGTTCAGCTACAGTTAGTAGAAACCATGAGGTTTGCTAGTCCAGCTAGCATGCAGGTATGTTTTCCATGCTGGAGAACCAAAAGGTGGAACTAGATGTATACATCTTTAAAAGTCATGGTCTGGAAGAGAGGGTCATTTGATCAGTCAGTTTAATGACATCTTAACTGAAGGAAAATGCACCCTACTGAATTCTTCTGTAAGTGCTCTTATTGTGCTGGGCTGGTTATACCAGTTTAACCTCTTCTGCCCTCACGTACACTCCATTGACTTCAGAGCATCAGCATCAAAAATTTTAGAAGGCTCTGGCCAGCCAGATCTACTGTGAGGTGTCCCTGCCCGTGGCAGGGGGGTTGGAACTAGATGATCCTTATGGTCCCTTCCAACCCTGACTGATACTATGATACTATGAAATGTGTGGTCTTCTACCAACTTAAAGAAAATTTAATAGTATCCATTAAAAATACCTCAGATTTTCAATAAATCCCCTTCAGTCAAAGTGATAGTTTCTGCTCTCATTTAGGTACTATCCATCAGAATAAACTCAAAAGCTTGCTATTTCTATTCTGCTTCACAACACAGACACAGGAAAATTGCTTGGGAATTGGGATCCACTTTTGACAAGCAGAGTTGCCCAGGGAGGTGGTAGAAGCCCATCCCTGAAGGTTTTTAAGGCCAGGCTGGATGTGGCTCTGGGCAACCTGATCTAGTGTGAGGTGTCCCTGCCCACAGCAGGGGGGTTGGAACTGGATGATCCTTGAGGTCCTTTCCAACCCTAACAATTCTATGACTCTATACAGGATCCCAGCTTTGAAGCCTATGCTTCCACCCTGTGGAAGCTATTTCCCTCCCCAAAGGTATTAGCTAGAACCCTAAAAAAAAAATTAACACAACTTATTTAAACTCAGGGATATACACTTAATTCAAGCCCCAGACACTGAAAGAGATGTGTTCATCGTATGTGACATAAAAAGTGTATACTAATATGTTTTTTCTCAAGGACAGTTGAAGTTTGGTGCATGAAGATAACAGCCTGATAACCACAAAATCCAAGAAATTCACAGACAGTCCTCAAGTTTTCCCCAGCTTTTGACTCAAGAGATTCTCTCTGGAGTCCTTGTTCTTCACGCCCTCATGTTCCTTTACGCAGAAACTACACAACACTCTTCCATACTGGAATAGTATATTGGAGCCACCTAAATCAGCTGAACTGGAGGAACTACGGTTAGACGGCCACAGAGTCTGTCTGCAATACTCTTCTGATTCCTCCTCACCTCCAGATTGCATGCATAAAAGAACTGGGCACTGGGAGATGGAATAACTCATGTTTTCTGCAGACTGCTATCAAAAGCATGAGCACTAAGACATAAGCTTTCTACTTTTCACACCACTCTTTCAAGAAATCATCTGATTTCTTGAGACTACCACACAATACTGGAAGGTACAACACAGACAACATCTTTGGAGAAACAGGATGAATTGTCATCTTCCTGTAACAGCATATTTCTTTTGTTAGAAGATGAAACTATACCTCCAGCAACAAGAACTACTCATTTGTGGTAGATGTGGACTTGATCTGCCAAGTACTTAAGCACATGACAAGCTTTTAAAGTGAAAAGGTTCATTTATTTCAGCTTTATCCATCCACTCAGAATAATAGATAATAAAATATTAAAACTTGAAATAGGTTTGAATACCTTGTTGAATTGGAGCATGAATAATGAAGTTGTGAAATAATTCAGTCTCACCTGAAACAAAGTAGAGATTCAAGGGAACGAAATAGCTTTTCCCCTCGTTCATTAAGCCACATTTGAAGTAATTTTTGTCTCTTCCAAAGCCTCTGCATCATCCTATGCTCAGCTATGCAAAGGAATGAACCAATACAGGCCAGGGAGAATACCAAGCTGGGGGCAGGAGTTGATCTGCTGGAGGGTAGAGAGGCTCTGCAGAGGGACCTCGACAGGCTGGGCAGATGGGCAGAGTCCAACGGCATGAGATTGAACACATCCAAGTGCCGGGTTCTGCACATTGGCCACAACAACCCCATGCAGAGCTACAGGCTGGGGTGAGAGTGGCTGGAGAGCTGCCAGGTAGAGAGGGACCTGGGGGTACTGGTCGATGGTAGGCTGAACATGAGCCTGCAGTGTGCCCAGGCAGCCAAGAGGGCCAATGGCATCCTGGCCTGCATCAAGAACAGTGTGGCCAGCAGGAGCAGGGAGGTCATTCTGCCCCTGTACACTGCACTGGTTAGGCCACACCTTGAGTACTGTGTCCAGGATGTTGACCTGCTAGAATGAGTCCAGAGAAGGGCAACAAAGTTGGTGAGGGGTTTGGAACATAAGCCCTACGAGGAGAGGCTGAGGGAGCTGGGGTTGCTTAGCCTGGAGAGGAGGAGACTCAGGGGTGACCTTATTACTCTCTACAACTACCTGAAGGGAAGTTGTAGACAGACGGATGTTGGTCTCTTCTCCCAGGCAGCCAGTACCAGAACAAGAGGACACAGTCTCAGGCTGCGCCAGGGGAGGTTTAGGCTGGATGTTAGGAAGAAGTTCTACACAGAGAGAGTGATTGCCCATTGGAATGGGTTGCCTGGGGAGGTGGTGGAGTTGCCATCACTGGAGGTTTTCAGGAGAAGACTTGATGGGGTGCTTGGTGCCGTGGGTTAGTTGTTTAGGTGGTGTTGGATTGGTTGAGGGGTTGGACGCCATGATCTTGAAGGTCTCTTCCAACCTGGTTTAATATTATTATTATTATTCTTATTAAAATAAACATTAAATACATTCCTCTGACTGAGTGCATCCTGTTCCCAAAACAAAACAATGTTCACATTCTTTAGATAAATATATTCCCTACCTCAACATTAACAAAAATTTGGGGGGGGGGGGGGGGGGGGAGGAGGAAAGAAAAAAAAGAGGTACCTAGAGTGGAAAACAGAAAATATCAGAACACCACATCTCAGAATGTTGTTTCTATAGAAGTGGGTGGATATTCCAACAGAGCTTTTTCCTACAAATATGTAAATTAATTGAAAAGTGACATATTTGCCAGACCTGCACATTACTCTTGATCTATGCCAGTCATTTCAGATGGCATATGGGATTAATAATAATAACAGCTTAGAACCAGATCACCCATCATAATACATTTTCTGTATTAGGACACAAAGCAGAGCAAAAGTGTCACAGCAGAGACAAGTGCAGCATCTGTACTTTTCCACAAAATGCTCTCTCCTTCCCCAATAAGCACATCACTGAGCCAGATACTCTACTTTTTCTGCTTAGAGACTCATACTAACACCTGCTTCAATTTCTTGTCCCCCTGCTTTTTATTTATTTCTTTTTTAAACACTAAAATCGCAGCAAGGTCAGGGCCTTGATTCTTCTGTCTTTGAAGGATAATTTTATGATGGGAAAATGCTTATTAATTTTACCACGTTTCACTGTTATTTCCCCCCCCCTATCAAGCAAGCACCCTATCAAGTCTCCTCCTGAACACCTCCAGTGATGGTGACTCCACCACCTCCTCGGGCAGCCCATTCCAATGGGCAATCACTCTCTCTGTGTAGAATTTCCTCCTAACCCTAACCCTAAACCTCCCCTGGCGCAGCCTGAGACTGTGTCCTCTTGTTCTGGTGCTGAATCATAGAATCAACCAGGTTGAAAAAGACCTCAGAGATCATCCAGTCCAACCTATTACCTAATACCATGACAACTGAACCATAGCTTCAAGTAAACCATAGCTTCAAGTGCCACATCCACAGGTGTTTCTTGAACACCTCCAGTGATGGTGACTCCACCACCTCTCTGGGCAGCACATTCCAATGGCCAATTACTCCTTCTGTGAAGAACTTCTTCCTAACACCCAGCCTAAACCTCCCCTGGTGCAGCTTGAGACTGTGTCCTCTTGTTCTGGTGCTGGTTGCCTGGGAGAAGAGACCAACCCCCACCTGTCTATGACCCCCTGTCAGGTAGTTGTAGACTTGTTTCTATCAGGAACATGTGGAAATGTTGATGGAAAGAATAAACACTTTCCTTGACAGCCATAACACCTCAAACCACTTAAAAATAGTATTAAAATGTGGGCTTTGCTGTGGAAGAGCTTAAGGAAGGGCATCCACAACTTTTCTACTTATATACTATTTTCTACCTATATTATCCAATTATTTGTCTTTCTTCTGCAAGTATGCCAGAAAGATGATCTAAAAATACTAAATTACTCATCTCATTGAGATGAATTACTAAATGGAGATTCCTAAAATATCTTCCTGCTTTTTCTTTTAAATCTTCACTAATTGAGAAATGGGTCATACATATTTCCACAATTTACTCTATTTGTAAAGTACAGTAAAGGATTAAACTGCTTTCTGATGTATTATGCATGGCATTTCTTCTCACTTAGGCAAAACTAACCAACAAACATAACTGCACATTAGACTGCACATGCAGGATGCAACATCAGGGAGTGAGAGGTGAGGCTGACAAGGTTTTCAAGATGGAGATTTACTGCCTGTACCTGTCAACCTGTTTTGGGGTGAGATGGTGACACCACATTTTAAGAGACAGGTACTATCCCATAGCCAGGTGGGGGTTGGTCTCTTCTCCCAGGCAACCAGCACCAGAACAAGAGGACACAGCCTCAAGCTGCAACAGGGGAGGTTTAGGCTGGATGTTAGGGAGAAGTTCTTCATAGAAAGAGTGATTGGCCATTGGGATGGGCTGCCCAGGGAGGTGGTGGAATCACCATCCCTGGAGGTGTTTAGGAAGAGACTGGATGGGGTGCTTGGTGTCATGGTTTAGTTGACTAGATAGTGCTGGGTGATAGGTTGGACATGATGATCTCCAACGTCTTTTCCAACCTGACGATCTTTGAGGTCTCTTCCAACCTTGGTGATTCTGTGATTCTATTCTATTCTATTCTATTCTATTCTATTCTATTCTATTCTATTCTATTCTATTCTATTCTATTCTATTCTCCAGGGAGGTGGTTGGGGCACGGTCCCTGGAGGTGTTTAAGACCAGGCTGCACAAAGCTCTGGCCAGCCTGATCTAGTGTGGGGTGTCCCTGCCCAGGGCAGGGGGGTTGGAACTAGATGATCCTTGTGGTCCCTTCCAACCCTGACTGATACTATGATACTATGATACCATTCCATTCCATTCCATTCCATTCCATTCCATTTTAATTTGCTTAAACACTTCCCACTGCAAATTCAGCCATACTGCCTCATCAGAGGATAGCTCAGAAAAGTCCAGATTCTTCCAGTCCCAAGCATTAGTGAACAAAGAAGTCAATTTAAAAAAATCCTTTATCACTTTGATCATTAATCAAATGTGATTTGATTAATGTACCTCCAAACAAGTAAGAAAATGCAACAAGCCGTGACCACCCAGCAGCTCTCTCAAGAGGGTGAGATAGATTGTCTGCTGAGGAAACAGAGATGTCTGCTTTTCTGTCCTTGTTTTAGAAGGGATACCACTACAGAGAGGGTATCTGCCACACAAACCTTCCACATTCCACCAAACAGCTTTTTCCTTATTCTGCCATAAAGGAGGCAATTACAGAATCTCTGCAAGTTCCCCTCCTGCTTTGTAAGTTTATTTTTATACCCAGTTCTTAAGATTCATTATAACTAACTTTAAAATGCCAAAAGGCATTCAACTTGTCAGTGCCCATAAATAATGGCAGATTCATGTTGAAGTATATTTACATATCAATTACTTAGGACTCAATACTACACATGCTCCTGAAAAATACATTACTCTTGATTATAAATCAAGACAATTCAATTATGCATTTTAAATGCATAATTGTCCTCACATTTTCATAAATATTGGCAATATGCTATCAGTCTGGGAAACTGCTTCACTGAAATGAAAGAATGCCTTTTCCATAGTTTTAAGTGCTGCAGAAGATGACTAGTCATTTCACATTAATCCCTGCAAAATGGCAAAGACACATTAGAAGAAATCCTTGTTAAACTTCTATTAGACTGTGTTTTCTCACCCATGCAGTGCTAATAAAAATGGGGGGAAACTCCTAAATGACTCCTTATAAACTCAAATCCTAAACTGTCTATAAAAGAACTATGAGCTGCTCCAATACCCTTGGCTAAAGGCAAACTATTTGCACAAGCTTCTAAGGCAGAAAATGCAACATGCCTCTGTCAGCTTTTCTCAGCTTGTGGTAGTTTTAGGCTATGCCTTTAAAAATTTCCCCCAGATCTTGCACAGAAAAGTGGTAAAATGTAAATAAGTTACTACTGGGTGTAAAAAGGAAAATAAAGATAATTCTAAACTATTTCATTGGAGAGATAAGGAATTAAACTGATTGTACCAAAACAATTCCCCTCTCCCTCTCCCTCTCCCTCTCCCTCTCCCTCTCCCTCTCCCTCTCCCTCTCCCTCTCCCTCTCCCTCTCCCTCTCCCTCTCCCTCTCCCTCTCCTCTCCTGAAACACTGGCTGAATTTTGATTTAGCTAGTTTTCAAAAGCTTGTGGTACTGGAAGCTCACATAAGCTCCTGCAATAAACTGCTGTAAGACTCAGCTACCTTTTCTGCCAGTTTTCAGAACAGGTAACCTAATTTTCTCTGCTGCATTTAAACCTTACTGCTTCTTGCCTTACTGAGGCAGACATTGACTTACAACACTAGGCAGATTACTCAGGTTTAACTTGAAAGTTTCCTTTACCTGTTTGTGTCTGGTTTCCCTTTCAGTCTTTGAGACATTGCAATATTGGTATATTTTAAGTCTCTTCTCATTGAGAAGACATTGGTATATTTCAAGTAAGAGAAAAGGATAGTCTCTCTCTAGGTATTTTCTTACCCCAAAGTCATAAGGGACTCTCTATATGCCATTAGGAGATAATGTTAAGATGACATGGTTAAGTTCTAGCTTCCAAAACCTATGTGGTATACATACTCCAATGATTACAAATCATCTTAGACCAGTGTTAAAATTGCAACACAAACACAACAGGCCTATTGATTATAACTTTCTATTTTTTTACATTCATTTTTCACTTCTACAAAAACAATGCTGAGTGCAAAACTGCCAGCTGGATAGGGCTTGGTAATAAGCAGTAAAGGTGCAGTGATAACTTTGTCATTTCCATGGCACTTAATCTCTTTTAATGGACTATATAATTTCTGATCAGTGTTGAGAGCAGTCATCTATGGGAGGTATTATAACCCCCAGTTCACACAGCTGGGGAAAACCAGAACAGTCACAACCTGAGCTTTCAAAAGCATCCACTAAATTCAAGTGCCAGCATTTTCAGATACTCAGCTGGAGCTACAAAGGGCTGTGCAGGGGTGTGAACACTGGACTAGCAGTTAGCACTCATGGAACAGTATTCTCTAACACACAGACATTTTTCACTACAGTAACTTTTCAGCTACAGCTCTCAGAGTACCCAAACCAGCATATGATGCTTCACCTTCTTGCTGGAATCAGAAAAAAACACACAAAGCATAAAGACTGTTCATGCCATTCAAAGAAGAGGTGGGTAATGAAGAGTGTAAAGGCTGCAGGATATTTGAAATGGAAAGCAAAAGGATTTCTAATGGCTGGGTAAGAATAGGGTTCCTCTGCATTACTTGAATCACAGAATGTCAGGGGTTGGAAGGGACCTCGAAATATCATCCAGTCCAACCGCCCTGCAAGAGCAGGATCACCTAGAGCAGGTCACACAGGAACATATCCAGGTGGCTTTTGAATGTCTCCAGAGACAAAACTTCCAGGACTAACAGCACTAATAACCATTCTTGTCAATGGGAAATGGCAGCCCTAGAGAAAAAAAAAAAAGATAGTTGGTTCTTTGTTTCTGGATGTTGCCTTTGAAGTTCTCTTCCTCTTAGTTAAGACAGACTTGATAGCCTTGACTGATTGGCATGACTAATACTGCAACAAACATTCTGCAGATCACATTACAGAGCCATGCAAACTGCCTGCACTCACAACCTGGCTGCCAACATCATTTCATTTTTATTTGATGTGATTGTAAGGTCTTGGTGCCCAATCCTGGATCAAGAATGCCATATGACAACATTCTCCTCTTCTTCCACTGTCTTCACTCCCACACTGTTTGAAACAACGCCTTGGTGGGCAGGACACAGGGGATAATTGGTTGGGAACAGAACTGGCACCTGGCAACTCCTAAGAAACTTACTTGGCAAAGTCCCTTTTTGGCTTAGGCTTTGTAACCCAACAATCAAACACTAGGCACAGACTGAACAAGACAGATATTTGCACAACTTCCAGGACAAAACCCTCAGCTATATAGTCAAACCTAGTTATAAAGCACATTCAAGAAAGCCTTTTGCCCCTTTTGTTTAAGGCTGCAGAGTGACAGCCAACAGTCCAGTAACACATGGATATAGTTACCACACTCCAAATTGCCTGAATGTCTGCAGTCTTTCTGAACTGTTTTAACTGAACTAGCTCACCTAATTCTGAATCAATTCACCCCCCAAAAAACCCCAAATAAATTATACAAGGAGAAAAGAATATCCTAAATCCTTCCTCACAGTATAATGTTGTCCCTTATGTGGCCACATTGATGGACTGCAATGTTAAAAACACTAATACCAAAACTCCCCCAAGCCAAAAGGGTAAACCGGAGCTAAAAATGCCTTATATAATAAAGATGGATAAACTTTGCACCCAGCACTGCTGGAAAATAAGTGGATTGCCAAATTATGACTTAATGATACCCTTTTCAGAATTCAGCTCACTCCCTTGGATGCCTGGAAAATAAAAGCCCCAAGACCTCTGCTTCATGCACAACTTAATGGCAAGACACATCAGTGCCATTACTTTTCCCATCACTGAGGTGGACAGAGAGATGCAGCTGACATCAGTAAACAGGCAAGAGTGACAGGAATAAGAATTGTCTAGTCCACACTGATAAAACAGTGATTTAAATTTGGGCTAAAGAAGAGCTTAAAAGAAAAACAAACCAAAACAAACCAAAACCAACCAATAAATTCAGTTTTGTGTGTGTTTGATATTAATTATCCCCTGGATATGAGTTACAAGATGGTAACATGGGGCATTTTTTCCAGAGATATTTGTCAATCTGCCAATACTATTTTGCTTAAATGACAAGCAGACACTTGCTACCATCTATTGATTTGATAAATCCTTAGTCATATCACTAGTGACAGGCTTCCAAAAAAGGTTGTCAAAGGAGCTTTAGGGGGAAGAGCAGAACAAGAACAAACAGTTTTGGCCTTTAACTGCCACTTTCTAATAGGAGTCAACTGTTAAGTTCAGTCAATGGTATGACAAACCTGCTTGCAGCTGGCTTGCTTTACTCATGTTTCTGGGGTTTTAGATCCTGTTAGGGAGACAAAGGAAAGCAATGGTGTGCAGCCAAAAGCCTGAGGAAAGACTATGTAGCCCTGCTTTTGGGTCACATCTCAAGTACACATACCATTTATGCCAGCATTAATGGGCAACTCTCCTATACCAGTAATCTTTAAATATTAACTTTTATTCTATCAAGACAGCATGGAAGAAAAAGGTAGAGGATGTGACTTGTAGGTAAGGTGCTTCTGGCCTATGCCTAATTCTAATCACTAAGTACAACTCACCAAGAGCTTAGTCATTATAGGCTCTCATACTCACTAGGCTCCTCAAAAACATGATTTAGCCAGCCCAACATCTGACACTTGATGTTGACTCTCTCTGCAACCTGTATTAAAAAGACTACAGAAAAAACTGCAGGAATTTAGGAATCTCAGACATAAGGGATTACTCCAGGCCAAACCAGAGGGCAAAGTCAAGCTTCAGCACCTTAGAATGCAGATTTATTGGCAAGACTGGTTTTCTTTATCCTTTCCAAAACCTTGATGAATCTTACAGGCAGTCAGCATGTGGTAAATATAACAGTCCAGATCCTCAGCAGGAATGAAAAAAAGCAGCTGTTGATCTTAGTAAGGATGTAAGAGTACTCAAGGATGAGGGCTTCAGTGAGGATGATGGAAACAGCACTTCCTACATGCTGAAGTGAGCCAGGAATCACTCAGAACCTTTGAAATACTGAAGGAAACCACCTGTTCTACTTGACTGTGGGACAAAGAGGAGCCATGAAGCTCCTGCAGTGCCTCCCAGCAGCTTCAAAACTCAGAATCTTCCCCTTTCCTGCTCCTACCTGCAAAGAGGGAAGACAGTTCATTTTCTACAAAGCAGACTCATGGCAACAAATCACAGAAACAAGACAGGCATGAAGGGGGGGGAGGAGGGGAAGATAGTGAAAAGGAAGGAATTGGGAACCATTGCAGTGACCTGTCTGACCTAGGAAGTATTGGATATGGCAGACTGCAAACAAGACCAGCAGAGTATAAAAGGATCACTGACTCCAGAGACAGCACTTCCATTCAAAAGCCAGTGGGTAACCTTTTGCAACAACAACAACTCTTTCTTTTCTTTTTTTTTTTTTTACTTTATTTTAAACAATTATAGACACTGACAACAGCCAGATTAAACCAGCAGCAAACCAGCCAAGATCTTAATTTTACTCCAAAAAAACAATACCCCCAAGGTTCACTAAATCAAATCATGAAATACCTGTATTGTTTTGTGCTTTGGTTTTATTTGTTTGGTTTGGGTTTTGCTTTACTGCAAAAGAGACACTTTAAAGACAGCTATAGAGAGAGAAAGAGATCTGTTTCAAAGTGGTATTTAACATTTCCTTCTGGAAGATGACTTCTCTTGCAATGTCCTTAACACTGTCAGCACCACATTTCAGCACAACAGCCTTGCAGACTCATTTGTCTGCTTAGTTTTCCTCAGAGGCTCAATGTTGTCTGGAGACATTTACAACAATTAATTGCCCCTCCAGCTCCCAAAAGCAAATTTTTATCTTCTCAAACAAGGTGGGAATCAGGTTAAGGGGAAATGGCTGACCAGCTACAAACTGTGAATGCTGCATTTAGCTACAATGACTCCTGGGTTTGGAAGCCTACTATTAGTTAAGAGGATTCATTCAATTCTTTTACTGCCTATTAGTGAGCTAATGGACATGGTGTATCAGGAGAGGAAACAGCACATTTACTAGCTTTTCTGAATGGAATGGAAATAAAACATGAAATTAAGGTACTTTTAATAGCTAGTAAACTTGTATTAATACTTAACTGCAGACCAGTAAGAATTATGTACTGGGATATCATCATATCTTCCCTATCTCCAGTTAATCCGAGACATAATCTTCATCAGTTACCACTAAGAGAAGATTTTCACCTGATCTCATGTGGAACTGAAACAACCTTGCTGATGGTCACAGAGCATAAAATAAAGGCAAAAATCAGTCAACCCCAAAGGACTGGAGCCAGCTCAGAAGTGACTCACTTAAACCTGGCAAGCCTTTCAGGGATAAGAGCTGTGGTATGACCGACTGGTCATGTGCTAGGCTAAGCTCAAAAGAGCTAATGCTAATAACTTAAAAATTTGCAAGAGTATTAAACCTCTAGAAAAAACCACAATGTGTGCCAACAATGCCATCACTTACATACCTCATATCCAGGTTTGCTATGGACTATACTCCCTGGAACAAGAAGCTTTCGGAAGCACCCTATTTCCCCTGCATCCTACCAAATAACTGATTCTAGTGGGATTCTAAACAGTAATCCTTTCTCTTTATTCCTGGAGTGCAATAATGATAACAGGCCAAAGAAAAACGCAGTGGAGCTGTTCTGTGATTCTTCCTGTGGATGGAAAAAAGATTATAAAAGGCATTCAAAAGGAAGAGAGGAGGCAACAAATTAATGAGGGATAAGCTGTGTTGCGTTGAAGCTAAAGCATTCTGCATCTTCAGCCAAAGCCAGGAATGGCAGAGCTACAGCTGTGCACAGGCACAGAATAAATGAGCATTCCAGATCCTTTCCATGCTACCTTTTCCTTGCCCCCACTGTCTAAATTAGCACAGCCTCACTAGCCCTGGTGGAAACAGCAACATATAAGCAGAATATGTAATAGAAGGAGGATATATTTACAAGTCAAATGCTGGGCATCCAGGTGTCATATAGCTGGGAGCTATTGAAATGCCTTTTCTGCTTTAAAATTGTTTAAACTCAGTAAGATTCATCATCAAAATCAATACCTGCTGTTTGTGCTGCAGCAGACAGAAGAACCTATTTAGCATAGTGATAATTATCAGCTAAGTTGTGTATCTAAGACTCTGCTGCACCTGCTTCCCCACCACCAACACAAGTTTCAGAACTAAATTACATCTCAGCCAAACCTTGATCTTCACACAAAGCATGAACTGAAGAACAACTCAAACACACACAAACAGATCTTTGTGTAACACCTTGTGAATAGCTAAAACTCAACACCAATGGAGTCAAGCAGAACAGTGTCTAATAGCACCAGAAAATGAAGGAAACTACCAGGTTTTTTAGCATGAATCTTAAGGTCTGTCCTGCTTCCCTTCTGCCCTAGGCAAGGTATATTACTTCTCTTCCAACCTGGTTTATTTGATTGCATTGTACTGTATTCTATTTCTCCAGGTCTATCTTGTTTTAGGCATGTTAATGACTTGAAGAACACTAAGCAGAAAGAGACAAACTCTTCCTGTGGCTCTTGGGAGGAACATAAAGATACACCTCTAGAAACAAAAGACCAGTACCACCCAGGTCTGTGGGAGTGCAAAAAGATCCAGGAAGAATGTTTTAAATACTGCAGATGACTCTCTAGTACAATTGAGCCATCAAGGTTTTAAATACCTTAAAATCATGCAAGGAGAGTTACAACTTACAGTAAGTCAATCTGCCTTATTTTGTGCTGTAAATTTTCCTCCTGACTTTGTCTGGAAATTTTGCTGCAAACAATATCCACCCTTATTTGAAGAGGCATAACATTTTGTCACTTACTGCTGCACAGGGTACACAATTACAGTGATACAATTTTCACAGGAAGGTGGTATTCGGAGGAGCTGGTATCACAGACAATGAACATGAGGAAAATGGATGGAAGCACAGAAAAAGAGATAAAGGAGATTAAGTCACAAAAAAGAAGCAAAATGTTGAAGTTGGGGTTTCGGCTTCAAGTGCAGAAGATGGAAAAGATGATCAAAGCCCTTTGACAGATTTTCATTAGTAAAATCTACAGCAGCTTACATTCTGGCTACACACAAAAGCAGAACTCTGTGCTGGCAGGGGTGGTCAGCTGGCACTACTCCAATGCCTACGCTTGATCAATAGTCTCTCAGTAGACATATTCTACTTCTGTCTGCAAAGGGGACCAATGACCTCAGCAGGCTAGCATGCATCTCTAGAAATAACTTCTACTCAATACACACAGACTTAATGTCTTCTCCTGTTATTCAAAAAGAAAAGAGCAATTGCACCTCCATCTGCAAAAGGAAGTGTTGGAACGTACCAGGCTACGATTCCAGCCTGTGAATGTTAATTAAACACAGACTATCCTGCAGTGAGGAATCAGATATTTTAGAAACCTTGAGCTTAAAAGAGTACAAATCAGCTTTTAGAATGAGCTGTTTGCTTAATTCTCATTTTCTTTCTCGCTCTATTGTGGTGCTACAGTGCTAGGAATATTTTAAGCATCTAAATCTCTTCACAAATTCCACTTTAGGAGCCAGGTGTTTAAAGTTCATTACCACATCTGCGCTTCTGTGTTGAACTGTTCTGAGAAGATATCCATTCCATTCAAGACTGACCAGCAAACATAAGGAAGGGTGGATCAGGAACTGAAATGTCAGTTCAGTGTGTTCATAGTGATATTTCTTTTCAGATTGCCTCTTTAGTAACTGATCCTCAGCATTCATCCCATGATCTCTGTTTTTTTCAGCACACTCTTAATAGTCCTGTAAGGCAGTTGTATTGCTACATGGGGGAAACTCCTGGTCCACACCCAACACCTTTACCTTTGGATCAGCAGTCAGCAGCTTGAATGCTTGATATACTTGTGCTTCTTTCACACCTCCACCGAGATCCAAGAAGTTGGCTGGCTTTCCACCATTCAAGGATATTATATCACACGTTGCCATTGCAAGTCCAGCTCCGTTGACTGTAATTGTAAACATCAAGTGCTTATATTTCACATTAATGGGTACAGGACTTTTGAAAAGGCTTAAAACATATAAATACAACCACACAACACAGCTCAAAACATTACATAAATATCTACATCTAAATAGGCCAATATCTATGGCTGCATAGACACTATTATATAAGTTCCTTTATGACTATGAGTTTTACAACTCACATGTGCACCTTCCATTTAGTGTTTCTGACCACTGGAAGAGCAATTGTGGAACTGTGAAAACTTTTGATTTAAAAAAAAAAAAAAGAGAAAGAGAGACATTTAAGCTTCTGGGAAGACTCATCTCATCAACAATATGTGAAAGACAAATTGAATCTTTAAGCTTTCCTCCCATCACTCTGATAGCCGTCAATGATGCTTTGTATTACTATAAAACAGACAAGGAAGTCCTGGGGACAGGTACCCAGAAACTGCTTTTTATTTCACACTTGCACCAGTCTAGAAGGGTTCCCATGGGCATGAACATCCTCTAAGAGAGGAAAAGTAAGTGAGAATTATATGTCACCAGAAAGTTGCTACTGCTGGGCAAAGTAAGCCTTCTGTGTTCAAAAGTGATACCCAGTACTGAAAAATACCACTGTAGTGTTGCAAATGAATGTTTGGAGTTTTGACTGGGGGTTTGGGTGTGTTGGTTGGGTTTATTGTTTGTTTGCTTTGTTATGGGGTTTTTGTTTGGGGTTTTTGTTTTGCTGTTCTGTTTGATTGGGTTTTGGTTGGTTGGTTTGGTGTTTCTTGGTGGTTGTGGTGTTTTTTGGGGTTTTGTTTTGTCTTGTTTTCTTCTTGAGTGTTTTTGTGTTTGTGTTTATTTTTGTCACTGTGGTGGGTTTTCTTTGTGGTTTTTTTTTTCTTCCCCTTTGGTATTTGGTTTTCTTTTAAATTGAGATTCAAGTCTCACTGTCAGTGAATCAACTGCAACACATAACCATTATCATCTAGATTTGTGGTTAGATTACATACCGTGTCCAGAGAAGGGCAACAAAGCTGGTGAGTGATTTGGAGCACAAGCCCTAAGACTAGAGGCTGAGGGAGCTGGGGTTGCTTAGCCTGGAGAAGAGGAGACCTTATTGCTGTCTACAACTACCTGAAGGGAGGTTGTAGCAGGTGGGAGTTGGTCTCTTCTCCCAGGCAACCAGCACCAGAACAAGAGGACACAGTCTCAAGCTGCACCAGGGGAAGTTTAGGCTGGATGTTAGGGAGAAGTTCTTCATAGAAAGAGTGATTGGCCATTGGAATGTGCTGCACAGGGAGGTGGTGGAGTCACCATCCCTGGAGGTGTTTAGGAAGAGACTGGATGGGGCGCTTGGTGCCATGGTTTAGTTGATTAGATAGTGTTGGGATGATAGGTTGGACTTGATGATCTTGAAGGTCTCTTCCAACCTGGTTAATTCTATTCTATTCTATTCTATCAATGTAAATGCTGGTCATTTTCTCACCAAGATGTGACAAAATGCCTAATTCAATTAGATTCACAACAAAACGTTGTACTGGCTAAAAGAATCTGTACAAAAGGAAATCTATTTGGAGCATAACTGGCTTTTTTACTTATCTCTTCTAAACACAAGAGTAATTTCTGTTCTACAGAAACTTCAGGAGAAGACAAGCCTTGTGCTTTCCTTTTAACAGCCAACCAGATATTTTTTTAAGCAGATTTCCTTAAAGGAAAATGAAGTCCAGTACTCAGTTGCAAATGGGAATATTGTGTTTTTACACACATACTTTTGTCTCTGAAGTAACACCAGCTTATCTTTGGAAATTAGTGATCAAATGTTGATAATTTTCTTGGTTTAATTGGAAAGATCAATCCATCAGCTTAAAAATTCAGAACACACAAAGCCCACAGGCTTCTCCCTCCACCTGCCTTCTCTCTGACACCATACGTGCCCTTCTTGTTTGCTGTAGTCCTCAACACAGTTTCAGCTCAATTTTAGTTTCATTCCTGCAAGAACTTGTGGAAGGACAGACAACCTCAGCAAAACAGACTGAAATATTGTCAGGGAGGATTGAATGTCAGAATGTAAACAATGTCTACACACTGAACAAGTATGAATTTGTCTTCAAATGTCTTTTGGATTTATTTGTTCTTACCAAAGCAAGCAATATTTCCATCCAGTCCTATATACTTTAAGTCATATTTGGCAGCTTCATTCTCTATAGGCTCATTTTCAGACTTGTCATCCATGGCAAATATTTCTTTTTGCCTAAATTCTGCATTGTCATCAAAGTTTATCTTGGCATCAAAACAAACAACTGAAGGAAAAAAAAAAGACAAGAAAAAACAACATACAGGCATTTAGCAATTACAGTTAGTCAGAGCTCCTGAGATATTACGACTACTCCATCAGGGAGAAGGAAAAGGTGGCTTAGGGACTGATGCTGCTTCCAATATACGATCAGCTGAAGTTCCAGCATTAAGTCCCAGCAGAGAAGAGCAAGTTTTCCTTAAATGTTAAATTGAGCAAGTTTCCCTTAAATCTTAAATTGGGAAAAACTAGAGCAAGCATCTCCACCCAAGACATCTTGCCACAGGATGAACGTCTGTGTTTGCTTCAAATGAAGTTTCCATAAGCTATGAAGGTACTTTCTATGATTTGGACAGGTGGTCTGCAGGAATCTACTTTCAGTCTTCTGAAAGCATGGTTGATAGAACAAGGTAACAGGGTAAGGATCCAAGACAATGTCTAGTAGCACACACACACACTCATTTAAAGCTGAGCAACACAAATACAATCCTTAGCCATCATTTTAATTTATAATGTTATTAGCTCTACACATATTATTTCCCTAAAGGTTTGAATTAAACCAACTTCAAGCCAATGGATGTTGAAAATGATCAAGACATGACTTCTAAATAAAGAAAATTTTAAAAGTAAATATAAAACTTCTCATCAATGTCAACATCCACTCTGGCTGTAAAACAAATTAAGAAGTAGCTAAACCTGACTCTATTAAATCACTGACACAAAAGACTAGCTGGGAGACATAATATTCCTACAAAAATATCAGTCACAGAACTGCATATAGAATGAACTGGTTATTTGCCTATTTACTGACTCATTATTTCTATGGGTTTGCACAGGCAAACACCTCATTAGATTAAAATGTTCTAAGTAAATGTAAGACTCTATACTTCTCATTTCCCTATTTAAGTAATTTGACATGTACTATATCCAGCTTGTAATTGCTGACTGAAGTATAATTGATTTCTCAATGCAAACCAGACAGATTTAAGTGCCTTTAAAAGCTGCATCCAGAAAAATCTAATGGTTTTTCTTCCTGCTGTGCTGCATTCATACACATATATGGTATATGTGCACATGCTCATGAGCACTGTACTCTGCAACTACAGGTCATCTGCAGTTAAGAATTTTTAGTCTTTGATCTAGATACTCAATTCAAACAACTAATCAAGAAAATATATTTTGGTGGGTTTTGGGCGTTTGTTTTTTTTTTAATGTACAATGGCTTAACATTAGAAAAGATATCCAAGCAAACAGTAAACCAAATATCTACACAAAAAAAAGGAGAGTCTCAGCTGTATGCTTTGATTAGCACCGGGTTTTCTTTCTTTGGTTTTCTGATGCTGATGGAGTTCTGTGGGGTTTTTAAAATACACCTCATTTGCAACCAACACCAGATTGAGATTAAAATAGGATCCAATTTAATTTCAGTGACTACAGTTTCAGACAACTCAGCATTTGTGTATAATAAATCTGTCTTGGAAGAACCCAGATCTTACCTGGTCAACCATCAGGTATGAATCACTCATAATATTCTTCTACTGTACTGCTTTGATTTTGTTTTTTTAACCATGAACTAAGACCTGTGCCATTTTTCTCCTTCAAGCTTTCAGTTCCTTAAATTTCTAAACCAAGCCAAAGCTAGAGTAAAACTGCAGGCTCAGACCTCTGTTTACCTTAGACATGAACATCCTCAATGACACATTAATAGAATCTCATTTCCACAGAACATTCACCTTTAACAAAGGCCATGCTGTATAGATGTAGCATGAAAAACACCTATTAATATTTATCAAACTATTTTCACCATCAAAAGCACTTTGTTACATGCATGATAGGTTATATAAATGAATTTTTCCCCCTAAACAAAGAAAGCTCCAAGACTTATATTCATGGAGTACTTCTGTTGTTTTTGCTAGCTGTGTAGGGTTTTTGTCATCTGCCAATTCAACAGCTTACATTGAAAGCAAACAAAGGCAAAAAAACCACAAAGAAATTGGCAGTTACAGGCTTCTGACCCAATAGTGTTAACACAGAATTTGCTACAAAATTAAACAAAGGGAAATACATACAGCAATGTATCTTTTAATGGAAATGCACACAAGTGAAAAACACAGCAAGAAATAAATCCATCTCAACCGTTTCTTTGACAGAAATAATGGTCCCCATACAGAGACTTATCTTTTATCACTAGAAATAACTGCATTAAGCTACTCAAATTTTCTTCCATTTGTTTTATCTTTATTCTGCTGTAAGCCACTTCAGATAGAGAAACTGCCAGCAAAAGAGAAATAAGCACAGGAAGAATTCTATGTGTGTCTGCTAGTAAGATGGCATTCACAGCTTGAAACCCCCTGGTTTTGCTCCTCAGTTTCCTGGATGAGGAAAAACATCAAAAAACCCCTCCTAGTATCCCTCAAATTAAGTCCTCCTTGCTATATATGCACAGTCATTCCAGAGAAGCTACACTGGTAACTTGTCCAAATCAGCTCATTTTTTCATCTCGCAGTATGCAAGGTTAATCCTACAAGACCTTTTAGGATCACCAGCTTTGTTTCCTCATGTTCTTACTGTCCTCTCCATCAATGCCCTTTATTGTCCACCAAGTTCCTCTCTGTTAGTAATCAAATATGTTTTGAGAACCTCAAAGATGCCCCTGTTCTGCTACCTGACAGCGCTGTCCCTGCCCTTCTTACATCCTTCCCAGTGTCTATATGCACAATGTCCACTGACTAACAGCCAAAACACACTTGTAGTCCTTGTAGGATGACATGGCTGAGATGATGTAGGTACGGAACTGGGGACTTTATTCCTTGCTCTGCCAAAAGAGCAGAACAGTGAAGCACTTCTGTAACAACTATCTGAACTAGCTTTGAACCAGCAAGTGTGAGTATCAGAAGAGCCTTGTCCTGGAATTTATCAAAGATGTCCCCAGTTTATGATATCTGACTAATCAAAAGGACTACTGACTACCTTCTATGCTGCCCTGCACTGTTAAGGTATCTTGGTTAATTATTCCAGTAAAAAAAATTATTTCATCAAGTGCTGAGGAAGGAAATCCTGGTTCTATAGGATCAGTGGTCTTGAACCCACAAAATAAACCTGGTAAGTACATCAGTCACAGCAGACAAACACACCAACGAATTTGTTTTGAAGTGAACATCATAATCCACAGGGAAGTTCTCCAGCAGTTTTTGTTCCACCTATTTTAAAGGTCCCATTCATCTTCAAAAGGTCAAAAGTGTCATGTGTAGCCCATTGCTAGAATGTGAAAAATCCAGACCATTCATTTTACAAGGCTCTATTTCATTGTTCTGCTTTAACTTCACTGGACAACACAATATGAAAATGTCACTCTCACCTCACTCCCAAATGGTTTTGTTGAGGCTAAAAGATCTATTTTGGGGGGGGGGGTGGGGGGGTGGGGAACAACAGTCTGTTGGGTTTTGAAGGTAAATTTTCCATTTCCATTTAAAATACAACCTACAATAGAACTGCACAGGTCAACAGCAGGGTTTTTTTGTCTCTCTTCCCTAGCAGACATTTCACAAAGTGCTTAAGAACCAGTGGAGCTACAATTAGATGCTAAGAATCTGGCTTACATTTATGAAGCCAGGTGAGGTTTACAATGCAGAAATTATTGATTCAATGTGCATGCTATTATGGTGTGCCAAACAAGCCAAAAATCTGAGCACAGATTTGGTGGAAATTATTTTCCAGAGGCAAACTCTATCCAGAGAGCAAAGGATTCTGGTGGCAAGAATGGCAAACTCCCCCCTGCCCTGAGCCACAGCCATGAAGGAATTCACAACAGGTGTTAGCAAAGCAGAAGTGATACATGTAAGACATAAAAAATGTTCTTCCAACTTAGTTTAACCTGAAAAGAGCTTATTATGTAAAAACAGTCAGTGACACATTTGACCATTTTTATCACCTCTGTTACCCCCATATACATTAACAGACAAGATATTCCTGTTTGGTTTTAAAATTCTACTTTACAAAAAGGCATTTTAGTGTCACAAAGCCTGTTATATAATGTAGAGTGCCATTATTTAAGATGTCTTAATACAATAGAGTGGGGCTGGACTTATTTTACACCTTTTAGAGCTTTTCAGAGGTCATTACTAGCAGAACGTTCCTTTAAACACCATACAACTCACTACCAATTCTTTTGCATTTGTTTCTTTAGTAGGGAGGGAAACCCAAGATTGGACAACTGGAAGAGACTGCATAATTACCAGCCCAAACATAGCTTCTGGATTCCTGACCAACTGAGCCAAAACCAGAGACTGTAAGTGAAAAGCAGTTTATTTTGTGTCCAGTTCTGGGCCCCTCAGTTTAAGAAGTACATTGAAACACTTGAACGTGTCCAGAGAAGGGCAACAAGGCTGGGGAGAGGCCTTGAGCACAAGCCCTATGAGGAGAGGCTGAAGGAGCTGGCATTGTTTAGCCTGGAGAAGAGAAGGATCAGGGGTGACCTCATTGCCCTCTACAACTACCTGAAAGGTGGTTGTAGACAGGAAGGGGTTGGTCTCTTCTCCCAGGCAACCAGCACCAGAACAAGGGGACACAGTCTCAAGCTGTGCCAGGGGAGGTTTAGACTCGAGGTGAGGAAAAAGTTCTTCACCGAGCGAGTCATTCGTCATTGGAATGGGCTGCCCAGGGAGGTGGTGGAGTCGCCGTCCCTGGAGCTGTTCAAGGGGAGATTGGACATGGCACTTGGTGCCATGGTCTAGTTGTGAGGTCTGTTGGGACAGGTTGGACTTGATGATCCTTGGGGTCTCTTCCAACCTTAGTTATACTGTGATAGTGTGATTTTGCCAACCAAATGTGAGCACAGAAAAAGTATTTTCAAAATGCTGATTATTTCAATTAATACTGGGTCCTGTGAGGAACTCATGTTCTTAACTTTCACAGCAGTGATCTTTTAACAAGTTTCCAGAACAGCAATTAAGCAGCCCCATTCCCATTGTCTCTTAAGATGGCTAAAAGCTTTGTCCTTCCATTTCCTAATCTGCAATCTCTAGGCAAATCTTACAAAACTGGAGCAAAGCTGGAAATGTCTTTCTTGAACAACAATAAACACCCATCAGCACTTCTCAGTGTCAAAGACTTTCCTCAAATCACAAAATGATACCACAGGCCTCTGCTAGGAAATTTCTAGTGCTTGTGTCACTGAAGTTTCAGCCAGCTCCCCCTGAGCTCCACAACTTCCCATCTTCATCCATGACAAATGGGAGAAAAGGTTTCAGTTTGAAAACCAACTATTGGAACAATGTGAAAACTAACCCAGCTCCTTGTTTTTACTCTATATTTTCTCATCCCTGTATCCATGGTGGAAGCAGATCACCCTTTTTCTTCCCAAAAGAGGTAGGTAAGTGTCAGTTCCAACTGGAATTTCTCCTGTGCTCTAGTAGGCTGCAGAGTTGAGCACTTACAATTTGAACTTAGCCATATGTTTATAAAGGTAAAATAACACGTTTATTTCCAAACAATCCAAGTAATTCGAATAGCATTAACAAAACAAAACCAATCCCAAAATAAACTCAAGAAAAACTCAACTTTGAACAGAGCACAAGAGCAGAAAACGTTGCTGTTTCTCACCAAGCATAACATGCAGAAGCCAGCACTTCCACTATTTGGATGAAATAACAAAGGGTATTGAAATGTAAAATCTGCCATGGGAATATTTATGAATGTTGCTTAAATTACATTACAAAATGAAATGAATGCAAAGCTCCTGCTATAGCCTTCTATGCAATTTAATTTACAGCTTGCATAAATAAACAATTATAATGCATTTGTTTCCTTCAATTTCTTACCTTGCCCTTCTGGAGTTTCACCAAAGGGATTCACTTCAACCTGAGTGGCATCAATTTTCAGGAAAAGATTATACAGCTTCTTAATTTGATCAGCTGCCTATATTTGATGGAGAGATTCACAGTGAGCACACAGAAAAGCCAAAGTTACTGTTTTCATGGCAAAGGTAAAGCATTACTGATCATTTTTAATTATCTTAAATTGCACACCAGCTCTAGATGGCAGCTGCTTTTATTTCTGTTTTCCTAATCATATTTATGTAGCATTTAAAATAGCTCTAATGTAGCATTATGATACTGCATAACATTTAGTATATGTGCATTTAAAGGCTACAAAATAAACAGCATGATTACCATGGCAAGTTTAATTTTCAAAGTGGCTAACAGTTCATAATGACATACTCTCCAGTGTGCTTAGCTCTAAGTTGCCTTTACATTAATCAGGCTAAATACAGAAACCATAAAGTGGTATATGCTTCTTAGTAACTTCAGAAAAAAATATGTTTTTCCTTCTTACATCAATCCAAAATCTCTTTTTCTGAAGAAATTGTGTCAGAATCATGCTTGTTTACTCTTATCAGGATACTCTTGCTTCTTCCTTATTGTTTCTCACCATCTATCTCTGCCAGTGGTTCTGTGTGCCTGTAAGTACCACGACTGACTACTGACTTCAAAGACCTTTTGTTCTTATTTGTTCTTATTCCATTCCTTTTGTTATTATTCCATTAATAGAACAACTTAAATAACAACAACATGAATGTGCATTAAAAACAAGCAAAAAAAAAATTCCTTTTGGCTCATTACACACTGACAACTTATTAGCTGAAGTAAGTTTGCAGATGAAGAAGTGCACTAATAAAAGAACCACTCAAATTTATGCCTTCATTACTGATCAGTTAACTGAAGTACACAAACTAAAAATATTTGGGACCTCTCCTAATAAGCAAAGTTAATGAGAATAAAAGAACCAGAAGTCAGCTTCCTCTCACAGCACCATTCATAAGAAATAAAACAGCATGACTGGAAAGACTCAGCCCCAACACTGCACTACATCAGGAGGAGCATATTCCCCTCTCCCTCTACTCATTGCTGAGACAGCTACACCTCGAGTCCTGTGTCAAATTTTAGGACCAACACATATAAGACTCTGTAAATAGTTACAGTCTGGAAACAGCATACAAATTGTTTATGAAGTTGTGCTCAAAAGTCATCAGCTGATGCATTCTCAGTGGTTTTTGACTTAGAAAAAATCATCAGTTCTAAATCTGCACTCACCAAGGTTACAGTTTCCTTGGCTTGAACACTTCAGCTGACAAACTATCTTAATACCACATAGGTAAGGCTATTAACAGAGAAGAAGCCCCACCATGCAACCCCACAGCGATTCTGGGCAACCTGCAAAGCTGCTATTGCTCTAGCACGCTGCTGTAATTTTAACAGATCACCAGAATCACTTAACTTTTATTAAGGGCTGCTCCATCTTTTAGCACCTCTCTGAATCAGGCAGCTTAACGTCAACATTTCTCTTTTTCAAGGTCTACAAGTACCGAGCCTCTTTGAGGCAAAGCATAAAATCCCAACCCAGAAATACTGAATGTATAAGTAAATACTGGGGATTTGTCTGAATAAAAACTATGTCCTTCTGCTTCAGTAAATTCCTTTAGGTTGACAGCAGAAGGAATGAAAAGCTTTCACTGCAGCATTATTTAAATGCATTGTTGAAAAGTCCATATATTGCTGTTAATTATTAAGTACCAGAACTCTTCAAGGGTTGAAAGGTTCTACATAATCATTCCTCCTCATTAGATATACAGCTAAATCTTCAAACGTGTGTTAATCAACTTAATGATTATGCATTTGTTAATTGCATGGTTGGGATAGAAAATAATTAAAACTGTTGAATTAGAAATAAAGGAGTTCTTTAAAAATGACAGTCTGATCCAATGGAAAAAAAACAACCAGGCAAAAGCAGCACAAACAAGCTTTCTCTTCAACTCTGAAAAGTGATTCAGGAGGGAAAAATACCTTGCACATTTGTGTACAATTTGGAATTCATATATACATACATACATACATATACATATATATATATATATAAATATAAATATATATATATATATATAAAGAAATCCTGGATAGACAACAAGCTGTCAGCCTTTGAGCTGAATACTGGAAAAAAACCCACCAAAAGTGTTTCAATTACAGAGAAACACACTTCTACTTCTCCCCATAATAATGGCTAAAAAAGCTCTGCCCACATCACTCACTGCTCTCCAGTGGAATTCCAATGAAATCAAAAGAATCCCACTTGATGTAACAGCATGTTGTCATCAACTGCTTCAAAGACCAGGGACGTTCACTTTGGAACAATAAGGGCCTTAATTCAAGTTGTTAAAGCCTGATGACAATTATACAGACACAGTTTAGCATTTAAAATGTCAAAATGATTCCGGTCTAATGGACACTCAGCCTTTCATGTCTGTTTGGAAAGCATTTGACCATATAGCTGGGCTAAAAAGTCTTCAGTATAAACCATGGGAGAAGGGGAGAAGAGACAAGTTACCTGCTGCTGCAGAGGTCCTTTGAAACCCAAATTTTTTGCCATCTGCAATGCCTGATGATCCTTTATGCCTTCACAAATATCTATTTCCTCCTGCAACGACAACGTGCATAAACACAGCTAAATATTCAAGCTGAATGGAGATTTAGAACTTCAAAAGGAAAACACTTAGTATACTTTGGCAAATTAGTAATTAAAGCATGGCTGTTTGCCAAAGCTCCCTGAGACTGAGGCTATAGCAGCTGCCTATAGGGTATGTTATAATTACCACACCAACTAGGAGAGAGTCCTTCCAAAAACTACATAATTCTTCAGGGTGGCATGCTGACAAGACAATGTGACACCAGTTTTCACTTTTAATTACTGTACAGATGGCGTTGACGAATATTTAGTCTGTTAATTTTTATGACATATTCTGGACTGTTTTCAAGGCAATGGGTGTCACTGCCCAGCAACACTGGGAAGTTTATTCAAAGTTTAAAATGCACACTAAAATATTTTTACCATTTTTTTGAATAATTATACTTGATGGCATCAATTATTGTCCCAGATGAAGAGCTTGTCTGCTCGTTATCACACGACAGTTCATAACATAAAAAAGTAAACACTTAAATGTAGTCATCATTAAGAAAGGAATTATGACAGTTGTGTTTCAAATGCAAAAGTCATCCAGGTACAAAGAAATAGCTGACAGCTCTGTCAGTTAGAAGGAAAAGAAAAACAACCACAGAAACAATAACCATATTGGCAGCAGCCCACTTGTGCAAAACCTGTGTACCTACCAGAAGGTAAAACTCACTCATCAAATATTTCAGACATTAAGTACACCAAATCATGTAACAGTTAGACTTAATCTCTTTTTTTTTATTATCAAGCTAAGAGACACAAATGCTAACAAAATCAGATGATAAACATCTACAAGATAGGATAGAACAGAATAGAATAGAATAGAATAGAATAGGATAGGATAGGATAGAGTAGAATAGAATAGAATAGAATAGAATAGAATAGAATAGAATAGAATAGAATAGAATAGAATAGAATAGAATAGAATAGAATAGAATTAACATGATTACACTATTTGGTAAACTTAACATCTGAAATAGTTTATGAGCTTACCAAACCAGGTAACAGTTAGACTTAATCTCTTTTTTTAATTATCAAGCTAAGAGACACAAACACTAACAAAATCAGATGTTAAGCATCTACAAGATAGAATGGAATGGAATGGAATGGAATGGAATGGAATGGAATGGAATGGAATGGAATAGAATAGAATAGAATAGAATAGAATAGAATAGAATAGAATTAACATGATTACACTATTTGGTAAACTCAACATCTGAAATATTTTATGAGCTTACCAAACCAGGTAACAGTTAGACTTAATCTCTTTTTTTTTTTTATTATCAAGCTAAGAGACACAAACACTAACAAAATCAGATGATAAACATCTACAAGATAGAATAGAATAGAATAGAATAGAATAGAATAGAATAGAATAGAATAGAATAGAATTCACATGATTACACTATTTGGTAAACTTAACATCTGAAATATTTTATGAGCTGACCAAATCATGTAACAGTTAGACTTAATCTCTTTTTTTAATTATCAAGCTAAGAGACACAAACACTAACAAAATCAGATGTTAAGCATCTACAAGATAGAATAGAATGGAATGGAATGGAATGGAATGGAATAGAATAGAATAGAATAGAATAGAATTAACATGATTACACTATTTGGTAAACTCAACATCTGAAATATTTTATGAGCTTACCAAACCAGGTAACAGTTAGACTTAATCTCTTTTCTTTTTATTATCAAGCTAAGAGACACAAACACTAACAAAATCAGATGTTAAGCATCTACAAGATAGAATAGAATAGAATAGAATAGAATAGAATAGAATAGAATAGAATAGAATAGAATAGAATAGAATAGAATTCACATGATTACACTATTTGGTAAACTTAATGTCTGAAATATTTTATGAGTTTACCAAATCATGTAACAGCCTTAATCTCTCTTTTTTATTATCAAGCTAAGAGACACAAACACTAACAAAATCAGATGCTAAGCATCTACAAGATGACAGGTCTGATCCTCTGTTTGGTGAAACGCCATTTTTATGGTTCTTATTGTCGGTTTTTTCCATACATGGAAGAAAGAAAAATGGAAGGAGAAAGGAAAGAAAAATACTTTTTATAACTAATAAGAATAATTTGTCATTTAAAATAATATTTTACCACCTTAAATATAAGTTCTGGGCTAGTAGCTGCAACTTCTTCTATGTCGACGCCCCCCTGGGGACTGCCAACCATAACAGGTCCGTTGCAGGCTCTGTCCATCAAAATTGCAAAGTATGTTTCCCTGGAAATATTCAGTGCTTCTGCAACCATCACCTAAAAATGAATATATGGAAGAGACAATGAAAGAAAAAAAGAAAGAAGTAAAACCCCAGCAACAGTTCTGACTGGTTCATTTAGCTGGCGAAGCAGAGAACACTGTCACTTCATGTTTTCTGAACTGTTTTAAAATGGAGCAGTTTGATATCTGCTATCTTGGAAAGAAATGCTTGTTCCACTGCTTTTATAACATAATAGAACCCAGTGATCCTTTTCCCAAGAAATCCCCCCTCTCTAAGTAAAAGAATCCTTGGATGCTGCTGTTCTCACAGAAGCATGTAACAAGCAGTGTAAACCAGGAACACCCAGCTGTTAGGTGTTATCCAAGAAGAGAACGGGAGCTGTGGCTGTGTCCACAAAGAGGACACAAGCACTTGAACATGCTACTCCCTGAAAAACTTGAGTCACGAGGGACTACACTTTGCAAATCACAGAGGTGTAAGAGGGAAAGTTTGCTCTCAGTTATGTTTCATCACCAGGGCCATTACTCGCCAGTAAAGCCTCAGGCTTAACTTCTCTCCCTCATTCTGACAGAGGGCCATACGACACAGTCTCAGCACCGAGTTTGTGCCCTGCCCAACTGCCTCCTCCTAAGGCTTACAAATAATTCTGACATCCAGCTTGTTGCTTTCAATTTAAAGACACAAGCAGAAGTGTGACTTTCAGATACATAATCAAGAAATACAGCAATTTGTTTTTTTCCAATGAGATACTGATTTCTGTTTATAAACTACAGAGCCATTTCATACCAGTGTCAGACAGAAACCTCAGCATGCAACAGAAAAGACGATCAAATCCTCATTGTTTAGAATCTACAAGTACTTACATTTAAAGGGGGGGGGGGAGGGGGGATGACAAATGGCCTATAAAAATACTTTGTTACAGTTCTTTCTCTCCTCAAAACATGCCAAAGAAGTCCTCTCCATTTCAGTATTACAATATCTACACTTTCCTCTTCATTCAAACTGACAATTTTTGCAATAGCTTAACAATAGCTATTAAAGCAATTTCAGAGATTAAGTAATTTTAAACTTGGCAAAGGATTCACACATGTTTTGATGCAAAAATACTAAATTCCCCCAAAACTTCTTCACCTTAAGAAGAAAAAAACACCTACATATGTTCATTATTAATTGTTCTTTATGATCATAACAGTTGCCATAACCTCAGGAGCAAAGACTGCGGTTCTGTTCTGCATTCCAGTTTTTCTTTTCAACCTGGAATTTGAGCCACTACCTCTGCATTTTAATGACAGCACTACAGCTTCTCCTTACAACAATTTCCTCTCTTTCACTGGAAGTAGTAGAAATCAGGATTAATATAATTAAGAAGGATTAAGTAGCAGTGTCTTCGTAGCACTGTCTGTGCATAAAGCAGCCACTTCGAACAATGGTTGTATACAAAGATCATCACTCTGAACAAAACATAAAGTGAAATTTATTCAGTAGCTCAAATTCCTCAGATCTGAGAGGCATGTGTATACCTGCAGCCTTAAAACTCTGCCAACCAAGCAATATGTGTTCCATCACATGAGTATTGCCAGGCTTTTCATAGTTCAAAGACCATAAACAAGATAGATGTGCTGTACTTTCACCCACGTCATGGTTTTGACACTTTACTCTGGATTACATGAGAAAGAATGCACCTACCTTCTGCCAGGCTGTACATCTTAACAGTACAGGGGGGAAAAAAACCCAGCAAGAGACAAGAGATTAAATGAAGCCCACTGTGCTCATAATTGAAGGGAAGATACTTTATGGGGCTTTTGACTTGGTAGAAATTTGTTCTATAGCAATTTTGTTTCATCCTGGTTTTACCTTGCTTTATTCAGAGGACACAGGGTGATGTAAAGGAGCAGCTCAAATAAGCAACTGTTAAAAAGCAAACTAAAGAAAACTAGGGTGAAGAAGACAACTAAAAATGTAGAAAACTACTGCACTACTTTAAAGCATCTGCCTATTCCAGGCTACTAAAAAGCCAAATTTAGAAACATAGCTCAGCTTCCTGCAAAATAAAAAAGCAAAGACATGGAAAGCATCCTTGATGTGCTACTATTAGTCTTTTTTACCTGCATGCATGTTTTCAGCTTCTTACATATCCTGCATCAATGCATCTGAAAAATGCGAGTCAGTTGCTTTAGACATAGGTCAAATAAACCCAACTTGTCCTACAGGACCTTATCTGATCTGTTCAGGCAGTTTTGGGACTGCTCAGGATCAGGGCCAGACATAGGATGGGGAATCCACTCAACATTACATTTGCAAGCACAGCAGGTGGAACTTACATTATTAAATCAGGTATCTTTTCAACTGCTACGTCCAACCTGAGCGATTGCCCTCACTACTGCCAATTAACTGAGCCAACATCATCAAACATTTCTGTCTTAATTCCCAAAACTACCAAGTGTCCATCTACGTCCTAGTAGGCAAGCTTACTGTAGAGTAAAAATTGTCAGACTGTGGCAACATTTCTCATTTCTCCCAAGAAAAACCTCTTAAATTCCTTCGCCATCCTCCCTGCTTGATATAGAGCAAAGCCAGGGAAATTGGTGGCTAAGGTCTTTAAATATTATTTGTTGAGTCATTCACACAACAAAACTAACACAAACACATTAACAAACAGTTCAGAGCACTAAAATGGAATACACAGACTGTTGACTCTCCTCATATTTTGTCTGTCTTGCCTATGACAAAGAATGTGAAGCATCATTATCTGTTTACCACATTAAGTTTCTATTTAAAATGTCCTGGGGGAAAAAGTACAATATATATATATAGAGAATAGAATAGCATAGAATAGAATAGCATAGCATAGAATAGAATAGAATAGAATAGAATAGAATAGAATAGAATAGAATAGAATAGAATAGAATAGAACGGAATGGAATAGAATAGAATAGAATAGAATAGACCAGGTTAGAAGAGACCTTCAAGATCATCACATCCAACCTATCATCCAACACCACCTAGTCAACCATGCAATCAAGCACCTTATCAAGTCTCTTCCTAAACACCTCCAATGATGGTGACTCCACCACCTCCCCGGGCAGCCCATTTCAATGGGTAATCACTCTATGAAGAATTTCTTCCTAACAGCCAGTCTAAACCTTCCCTGGTGCAGCCTGAGGCTGTGTCCTCTTGTTCTGGTGCTGGTTGCCTGGGAGAAGAGACATATATATATATATATATATATGTAAAATATATCAGCTTTCTTTAAAGTTTCCTGACAACTTTAAGCTTTCCTTCTTAAAAACAACTGATACCTAGCAGTCACATCTCTGTTGTCACGAGGGTAAATATAACAGCTCTTTTATACTGAATCAAATATTCAAAATGTTAATTCTGCTATTGCTTGGAGAGAAAACACAGGTTGCAAATTCTCAGGTTGTCATGATAAGAGAAGACTGCCTTCTCAGATAACCAGGCTCTCCAAATTCCAAGCTGCCATAAGAGGATTTTATGTAAACGCACCAAATAGCTTCCAAGTTACAAGGGAACCGAGGAGATTGATATTTATTTGAAAAACACCAACTTTAAGAAGCACAAACATGCTTTAAATTCTGTAGTAGGTGCACGAGCTGAGAAAGCAAGCTGAAAACTCCACTTTCTGCTCCATAATTGCTCTAATTGTAGAAAATTTCTATCTTTTATTCC
Source organism: Dryobates pubescens (assembly GCF_014839835.1). Lineage (NCBI taxonomy): Eukaryota > Metazoa > Chordata > Aves > Piciformes > Picidae > Dryobates > Dryobates pubescens. The sequence goes on from NC_071612.1 coordinate 8,929,004, forward strand.
TTCCTTACAAGCAGACGTAAAAGGTACACGACTTTCACTCCCTGACTTGACAGTAGCACATTGATTGTCTCACAGAAAGTGACTTAATAACTTCTGAAATATGCTTATTATCTTCATTTCTTAAAAGCCATGAATTCACTCAAACTTTGCAAAACACCACAAAGTTTCAAACCCACAATAACCTAAAAACATGCTTTTTCTTTTCTTCCTAAACTGCAGTTTTCTTAACGTTTACATACACAGACACATTCTTGCATACACACACACACACAGAATGCACATGCCTTGACACAGAATAAAAATGCCACCTATTCTCCACGTCCCCACTGCTCTTAAAAAGCTTAAAGAGTCTGTTGGCATTTTCTGTGCAGTAACTCCACTAAATGACATCTCAGACACAGCCAAACCCACTTTTAATTGTATTTTACTGTAATTGGCCCTTGATTAAAACTGCAGTGCTTGCATTGTAGCCCTAATACTACAAAACTGAATGCTTCAACTCCTTCAACTACTTTGAAGATTCTAGAGTGAGCTAAGTTTGGAAAAGACAAACACTATCAAAAGACATTAATATTTCTGGGTGATGGTATTATCATGACCCAGATGCATATTTTTCCACATGCTTTCTTCACTACCTAATAAGCAATGGAGAAACCTTAGCATACCACTGACCAAACTCTTGTAATTAATTAATTCAAAACAGGGTGTATGCTCTTAGCATACAGTACCAAGAATCAAGATCTCAACATTAGAAATATAAAACACATAAGCCTTGTTATGTATGTGTGTGATGAAGAGATGAATTAACCTGGAGCTTTTAGAAGCCAACTCTGTAATTGGAATGGAAGTCTATGACAATAGATGATCAGCTTCTCCCAGTGAAAAGCATCACACTGGTTTACCATGCATCCATATTAAAATACCTCCAAGCTGTCTCCTGAAAGTAACTCTGTGGCAAAGGAACAATAGTCTATCAAGGCTATATACTTTCCTGTACCACCAAAGTAAATATTTGAACTGCAGCAGTGCAAACTTCATCTTAAACTTCACACATGCCCTAGCAGCACTCTCTTGACCACTGTTTATTCACAGAAGCCAGGTGTGGTTGGGAAGGAAAGCTACCACACATCACATCTTCTCCAGCTATTCTATGCATGGTAGAAAAGTCATCACACAGTATCACAGTATCACAGTAACTAAGGTTGGAAGAGACCCCAAGGATCATCAAGTCCAACCTGTTCCAACAGACCTCACAACTAGATCATAGCACCAAGTGCCACGTCCAATCTCCCCTTGAACACCTCCAGGGACGGCGACTCCACCACCTCCCTGGGCAGCCCATTCCAATGACGAATGACTCGCTCAGTGAAGAACTTTTTCCTCACCTCGAGTCTAAACCTCCCCTGACACAACTTGAGACTGTGTCCCCTTGTTCTGGTGCTGGTTGCCTGGGAGAAGAGACCAACCCCCTCCTGTCTACAACCACCCTTCAGGTAGTTGTAGAGGGCAATGAGGTCGCCTCTGATCCTTCTCTTCTCCAGGCTAAACAATCCCAGCTCCCTCAGCCTCTCCTCATAGGGCTTGTGCTCAAGGCCTCTCACCAGTCTCATCTTCATATAACTCCTCTGAATAATCCATTTCAGAAAAACCCAAGACTCATACCTGTCTTTCATTTCAATCAATTTCAAACAAATCTGCAAGCTGCTCCTTCAGAACTGTGTATGTAAATCAATCAACAGCCTTGCACTCAGACAAAAGAGTGAAATTTCCTGTATTTGTGTATTCAGGGTAGGACAACTCAGACTAAAAATAAAAATAAATAAAAGTAAAGAATTCATTTTAAAAAGCCTGCTTTTGCAATACAAATCTTTCCAAAGCAGAGTGCCTTAATATGGGAAACATGTATCCCTGTTTTATATTCTTACTATTATCACAATCTCTGACAGATAGGCCTTAATGGTAATACTCTTTCTCCTATTTAATATCTAGTATTTCTTTCTAACAACTGTGAGGAGTGATGGTAATCTGCTCTCCCTGCTCCCCAGGAGAAGAATTACCTGAGCACTTTCCTCCAGCCCTCATTAGACAATGTCTTTCCAGACAGGTGTTCTCCTTCTATGCTAATACACCAAGCTGTTCACGATATATTAAAAGTGAACTGCAGATCTTTTCGGCTCATGCCAAATTATCCTCTGGCATCAAACACAGAGCAGATCTTATCTACACACCTGAATAAAACTCCTTGCTCAGTAAAACAAAGCAAGAGAGAAAAAGATGTATTGTAGACAGGCAATTGCTAGGATTTCCTGACTTCCTAGAATGGCAGAATGTTAGGGGTTGGAAGGCACCTCGAAAGATCATCCAGTCCAACCCCCTCCCAGAGCAGGATCACCTAGAGTAGGTCACACAGGAATGCAATCACCTGGGTTTTGAATGTCTCCAAAGAAGGAGACTCCACAATTTCTCTGGGCAGATAGGTCGAGTGTTCTGTTACCCTCACAGTGAAAAAGTTTTTCCTTATGCTCCAGCTTGCACCCCCTGTCCCTTGTCCAGTCACTGGACATCACTGAGAAGAGCTTGGCTCATCCTCCCAACACTCACCCTCCACATATTTCTAAACATGAATGAGGTCACCCCTCAGTCTCCTCTTCTCCAAGCTAGTGACCCTGCTCCCTCAGGTTTTCCTGATAAGGAAGATGTTCCATTCCCTTCATTGTCTTTGTGGCTCTATGCTGAACTCTTTCAAGCAGTTCTCTCTACTAAAGTAAAGGAAAATCTGGCTGAAGGGCCATTTTTGCTTCTCATATTTAGGCCAATACTTTTATTTAGAGCAATGTATTTAGGGTGAAGTGAATCTTGGCACCTTGGTGTATGCATCATAGGTAAATGAATTACCATGTATTAGCTGAACCACTACCATGACCACATTTTACTCTGCACATACAAGAAGTAAGGAGGAACCTACTTTTAGACATAATTTTCATTTTGCTGGTTTAGGGGCTTTATTATTTGTTTTTTTATTTAAATTGAGGTCATTCTCATGCAAAATCCTCTGTCAATATCTTTAATAAATGTTCCCCAAAGCTTATGATGACTTAAATATGGATAATATTACTACTACAGATAGAATCATGGAATGGTTTGGGTTGGAAGAAACCTCCAAAGGTCTTCTAGTCCAGTAAGCAGGGACATCCTCCACGAGATCAGGTTGCTCAGAGCCTTGCCAAACCTGACCTTGAGTATCTCCAGGGATGGGGCCTTAACCAGCTCCCTGGGCAACTTGTTCCAGTGTTCCAGCACCCTCATGGTAAAGAACTTGTTCCTACCATCCAATCTAAACCTACTCTTTTCTAATTTATGTTTATATTACTTCTCTCAGTAGAATGTTAATAAGCATGTACAGTTAATTCTGCACAGACGTCGTGCTAGCATTTGATGAAGGATGAAGCTATGACAAACAGGTAGAAAAACTGAATTTTCCCACCACTAAGGATGCTGAACTTAATAAAATATATACACACAAAGAAAAAGTAACTTTTTCTTTCTTTTTTTTTCATCAACTAGATGCAATCAATCAGGTACTGGAAAACAAATGAAAAAATAAATCTGTCATCCCCCCCAGCATATTAATGCAAAATTGCAGCTGAACACAGACCTCAGTTTTTGAGAGGTAAAAATCTTACCTTTTTAACTGTCACACCACCCTTTGGAGTTTGCTTTGTTGACAGATTGTACCCAATCATCTGTTTAGCAAGCTGTTCAACAACCTTAGGGCTACAGGCAAAGGAAAAAGGTTATTTTATGGTAAGATATTAAAAGAAGCAGTGATATAGCTGTTGTAAACAGCTTAAATGTTACAACAGATGCAATGTATTTATGTTTTTTTTTTTCATTTTTAAAGACTTACTCTTTAGTTAGATGAACTCCTCCTTTCAGTCCACTGTTGAAAATACCCTTTCCTCTCCCTCCAGCCAGAATCTGTGCCTTCAGAACAATTTCTTTTGCCTCTGTGAAAGGAAAACACATCACTGTTCTATTGCGTGTCATTTATTGAGCTTGTTAGTGTAAATTCCAAAAAGCATTTCCAGGTCAGATTCTTTAAAAAACAGGAGTCAGATTAGCATTTTGGTAAAGCAATATTGCTAAAACCCCCCAAACAACTGTTCAAGGAAGTTAAAGGATAAATACGAACTACTTATTGGACAGATAAATACCATGCTATTAATGCTATATGGCCTGTGCAACAAATCATAGGGCCAGCATACAGTTTGACAGCTTACACTGTGCAATGGCTTTTAAAGCTTGAAGCAGAGCATATTTTGTCTTGAATGCACAACAAACAAATGCACATAAAGGACAATAAATTCCATTCCCTGCTCCGAACACAAGTAAGTAGAGCTATGGGTGTGGTCCTAGAAGAAGAAATTTCCATCTCCAAAGGGCAGGTAGAGCGTAGAGCAAAGGCAGGAGCTGTGAAAACATGTTCATCTGTTTGTGCCATCACTTGATTCCTCCGCAACGTGAGTGTAACAGTATCTTAGTAACGAGAAAGCGCAGCAAGGCACAGCGACAAAAGCAAATGCACCAATACCTAAGTTACAAATAGAAGCAATTCTGACATGCTTAGAGTGAAACGAGGGAAAAGGCAAAAGAAAAAACACAAAACAACCAAACAAAGACATCACTCATGGTCTCCACAGCTCCATGCACCATAGCAGCTACTTGAACCATGAAGACCTGTCAGGTGCCTGTAAAATGTTTATTAATGCTGAGTACTGTCACTTTGAACATTTATCATAATACTGCCAGATATTTTGCCAAGTCTGCGATCCCACTATTAAAATGTAATTAAGTGTGTCTAGAAAATGCTAACAGTGTTACCCTTTCCTGAAGTCTGTGGAAATTTCTGACTTCAGTGATGTTTGGATAAGGTCATACCTTGAATCCAAATATTCTATGCAAGTATGCAAGAAAACACCGGAATTTGGTTTTAAATTGACAGATTTGCTGTTAAAGTGGCACTGTATTAGGACAGAAATGCATTTTTAACACAGCTATTGAAGGTGCTACACTAAGGGATGCCTGATTTCAAAGCTTCACAAGGCAACATCCCTCCAGATGTTCATCCATTCAGTAACATATGACATACATCATTCTGAACCTTGAAAGCACTTTCCTACACTTCCAATATATTCATGTTCTGAGCAGATAACAAGGAAATTTAAATGCAACAAAAAGTTCTGTATCAAGTGTTTCCAAAGCACACAAATTATTAAGATGAATTGAAACTATAAATCACTTTGCAACCTGCAGAAGCAAACTCTAAAATCACAACAGCTTCTGTGATAAAGAATCTAATATAGTATTGTTAATAGTTGCTACAAGCATTTAATTATGTGGGGTTTAGGTGTCAACCATCCTAACAATGTGAGTTTTTATTGTCATTGATATGTGGCATCAATTATGTGAGTGATCGCTACCCTCACCCCTACGCAGCACGCTACACCAGTGCTGATTATCTTCATTTGACTGCAACAAAGGAACTCAGAGAAAGGAATTAAGGTGTACATTTTTATAATCCACTAGAGGACTAGCAAAGCAATACAATAACTTCAGAAAAACAACTATCAGAAACATAAACAAACACACTAGAAAGTAAGCATAACCATGTAAAGATTGGACCAGAAGAACTAATCAATACAGCAGCTCAGCAGCGCACAGTACAGCAGGTTCTTCTTGCCCTGGGGAAAGCCAACAGGAAGCAATTTAATTCAAGAGTTATTTGCCCAGGCCCTGCAAAATGAAGCAAACCAGCCAAATCTTATTTTACAGTAACTAGGCTCCATCATTCAGTACTAACCAAGTTGATTCACTACTTAACATCACCATTTTATTTAAAGAGCCGATTCCTAGAGATGCTCACACAATGCTTTGATGCTGTCTTCTGCCTGAATTCCCCAATTATGTTACAAAAGACTATCCCCAAAGAAAACTGTGGCTTTAGCTGGAATATAGTGTAACCTTTGCTTGCAGGCTGTAATAAAAATAATTAAATAATCTGTAAAGCAATATGTAAAATCAGTAATAAACCTGTTATATCCAAAAGGATATAATTCATTTCCATTAGTGCCCCTCCAGTGTGTTAACACTGGAAAAAACGCTCAAGCAGGGCTGCTAAATACTGGATTTGATGAGAACCCAGAACAAGTAACATGTCTTTACACCATCATGAAGTATGGTACAACATGTGTGGCTGGAGAGCAGCCAAACAGAAAGGGACCTGGGAGTGCTGATTGACAGCTGGCTGAACATGAGCCAGCAGTGTGCCCAGCTGGCCAAGAAGGCCAATGGCATCCTGCCCTGCATCAAGAATAGTGTGGCCTGCAGGAGCAGGGAAGTCATTCTGCCCCTGTACTCAGCACTGGCTGGGCCACACCTTGAGTACTGTTCCCAGTTCTGGGCCCCTCAATTTAAGAAGGACATTGAGACTCTTGAACATGTCCAGAGAAGGGCAATGAGGCTGGGGAGAGGCCTCAAGCACAAGCCCTACAAGGAGAGGCTGAGAGAGCTGGGGTTGTTTAGCCTGGAGAACAGGATGCTCAGGGGAGATCTTATTGCTGTCTACAACGACCTGAAGGGAGGTTGTAGCTAGGAGAGGGTTGGTCTATTCTCCCAGGCAACCTGTGACAGAATGAGAGGACAGTCTCAAGCTGTGCCAGGGGAAGTTTAGGCTTGAGGTGAGGAGAAAGTTCTACACAGAGAGAGTTGTTAGCTGTTAGAATGTGCTGCCCGGGGAGGTGGTGGAGTCACTGGTCCCTGTAGGTGTTCAAGAGGGGATTGGACGTGGCACTTCACGCCATGGTTTAGTAGTCATGAGGTCTCGGTGACAGGTTGGACTTGATGATCTTTGACCTAACTGATTCTATGATTCTGTGAACATTTTCAACAGCACTGCATTTGGTAATGAAGGCTTCAGTGAGCTTCTGTTTATGCCCACTGATTGACAAGCCTTTGTGTAAATGAATAGAAGAACCCAAGCCCCCAAAACCCAAACCCAAACAAGAAAACCGACTGCTTCTTCAGTGTGCATGGATGTTTTTTCTGTCACAGATTAAAATTTTTCTTTCTCATTTGAAACAATGCAAAAAGAAGACTGCTTTTAAGTGTCACTAATTTAGCAGCAAATAGCCACAAACTGCTTCATGTGGATTAATGACGCATTTGTGGTAACAGCATGTGTTCTTAACTAATTATAACTTGAATGCATTAATATCCCAGACTTAACAGTTTATTCACTGCATCTTATATTTGTCTTTTTCCACATTCATCTACAGAAAGAGACACAAACATTTCCAAAGAGTTCTGTGAAAAAAAAATAAATAGAATAAGTAAAAGCCACAGCTTGTCCCCAAGTTGGATGCCAAAAACCAAGCAAGACTTTGACTCCTCAGAAGTCCTCAGTTAAAAAATTCACATTTCTATAAAAAAAAAAGAAATCTAACCACATAGGAAAAATAACCAAAGTGCTTGTCTTTTCAATAAATTCAGATGTTTCAGCAGAACAGAATATAACACTCCTAGGGACAAGCGTTCTCTACACTGTGTTCAACAATACATCTCCTTCCCTTCAGCCGGCGCTGTGAATACAAATGGCACTGATGCTCCTTGCAATTGTAATGGGTTCAGCTCCATAATGAAAGCCTATTTAAAATCAATAAAACCAGTCCTGCTTTTGGGAGCTATGATTACTCTGGTCCACTGGTACTGCTTGGAGCAAAAATGAACAGCTTGTTCTCAGCCCACTGCTGTGTATATTTAACTACGGAATTCTTGATCATGAAACAATATCCTGAGAGCCACAGTTCTGCTAGCTATATGGTATGCTAATTTATTACCTGTGAACAACTTTCCATTATTATTGATACGACTGTGTGACTGCAAATTAGGCGTGTTAACAATTACATTAAAATGTGCTGTAACTTATCAAAAATAAAATACCATAAAGAACAGACAAGCTAAGGCTGCATGGGAATAGGCCTCGCTCTTACAGACAAAAGATTTTCTATTAGGGAGTACTCAGGATTACCTTGGTAAGGCATCCTACACCACAGAGTTAAGAGCATGAGGCTGAAGGAGAGGAGGTCTCGCATGAAATCCTCATCACACTTCTGTCTCACCGTGTGACTTGGGGCAGCTGGGATTCTCTGTCTGCAGGGGCTCTCTGAAAATTAATTAGCGCTTGCACCTCTTGGAAACACACAACCTGACTCAGTATTACCTTAGTGTATTTTCACCCTGGTGTAAAGCAATTGATCACAGAAGGGCTGACTCCAACCCCTGACAGCATGGTAAGTACTGCAGCAGCAGCAAATTGTCACTGGAAAACGCACTGATCTCTTGTAATGAGCATAGCACACATTGCAAGAGAGATGGAAGCAACCCAGCATCATGGGAGGAGTGCAATGCAGAGCAACAGAAGACATGCCGAATCAACCTATTGCAGGAGCACGGTCTCCTCACTGACCTAAACACGACCATAAACACTGAGTTTGTAAACACACAACAGCTGTTTCCACAGAGAACCCATTAATGAGAATCTTCTGTCCTTCCCTACAACAGGAGGACCTAGCCCAGTGTGGCTATGCAGATATTAACTAGTTCCCAGAACTTCACTGGTCTCTCTTGTTTACCTAAACTCATTAAGCTGTGCTTGATGAGCAGATCTCTTCAAAACCATCCTTATTCCCAAAGTTTCCAAAGAGTAAGCTGGATGGGGTACATGAATTTGTAATCAGCTCCAAACTCCCCACCTGTACAAAGACAGAGGTCAATCTAATGCATTTACCTGGTAAGATTCCTCCAAGGGATAAAAATCACTGTTACACTTAGACACGTGCAACTTAAAGCTTCCCTCTGGTGAGAAAGCTTTAGTCACCTCCTTTCTCATGGTTACCTAGCATATTATCATACACAAAAGACTGTCTGGGACTCCCACTGGATGACCAATCCACTTCCCAACCACCTATGCTGGACACTGATTTCCTAAAACGGAGCAGTAAATACAGCACTTCCCTTCCCAAAGTGAAGTTTTAGACCCCATCCTATCACCACAACATCCCACTTTGTAATTCAGCTTTCATAACATGGGAACTGCAGAAAACAAGGCAGACATTACAGACATCTTCTGACAGCAATTATGCATACTTCATTTTGGATAACACAAGAACTATAAAGATACCAACAAAACCCAGAATGCTTACACGTTGCTCCTGCTTCAGTGCTGACAAAAGACCCCCAAATGCTCAAGTCTCTTCCAACTTTAGTGATACTGTGATACTGTGATTCTTTTCCCAAACTGAATTTCTACAGCTCAAAGCTTCCCTTACAAGCCCTTTAAAGGGTCAAGTTTGGGTTCATTCGGGGATATTTTTACCTACATCTACTTGATACAAGAGCAAGGAAAGCCACTTTTTCAGGTTTCATCTGTCCTGTTCTATTGTGCTGCTTGCTTTTTACTTGTTTTAATGCCACCACTACCATGTGAGTTTCTAACTTCCCTTTGGGAAAGGCTGGCTATAATTAATTTTCCAAATTTCAGCCATCTTGTTATACTGCTCAGGCAAGACCCTGTCAGGTGCTTATTACTTTTTAACAATACTCCTGTCCAGAGACACTCTCATATATGTACTTCAGCACAAGGAAGAAGGGAAAAGAATAAAAGCTGTAAGAAAGATCACAAAAAACCACCATAATACAACAATAAAAAAAATGGCAATAAAGCCCAATTCCCAAATTGAACACTGAATCTTCAAGTTGCTGTAATAACTTTTCACATTTGGGTCTCTTTACACAGTCTTGCTCTGAAATCTCTGAAACAGCTTTTCCCAAAGAGTAAGTATTGCCACCACTTCCACTGCTCCCCATCTTCTCCCCATCTTCTGAGGACTCTGGGGATGCAGCCTCTGAGACAGTAAGCAGCTTGAGATGGGGAAAAAGAAGCTGTCCACCTGAAGATAACTCCCACATCTACAGAACTATTAGTGTGCTTAAAGGTCATTGGAATGAAGTGAAACAATTGATTCCCCTGATACACCCTGCTTCAGTTTAAACTCTTCCTCTCTTATTTTCCTTCTCTATTCTTACATGCCTACTTTCTACAACCTTTGGTGTTGCTACTAGTTTTGAATTAAAGTTAAATAAATCATCCTTTTTATAACACCATACTTTTGAATATATTGTATATTTATTGCTAGATTATAAGCCTCATTAAAATCTATAATGATAAATTAGTCAGCCTCTTGATTCTGTCACTGCTGTTATTAATTGCTTTCATAACCATTACTACACACTTCACCAGTGATAAAAATTTTAAAGCTAGATAAAATCAGCTAAGCTAAAGCTGTTAATATTGCACTCTTTAAACTTTCTCAGAGTAAAAGTAATCAAGTATTCACATGTCCTACATTTAAGTTAAACTTGATCAATTACTTATACAGCAAACACAGCCTCAACAGATCCAGCAGCACCACTATAACGCAGGGGAAAATATGCACATTAAGGTAGAGATCAAAAAAATTAGTTTTCACATTAGAATTGTTCATTGTATGTGCCTGTTTAAAGCTCCATGGGATATCTCATTTCTGGTATTTTCCAGCCTTTAACAGGTGAATATTTTTTTCAACCTAATTTATTAATATTTTTTTACCTAGATTTCCTCTGTGATAGACACAGGGTCTAGAAAACAGTTATTTGTCACATTTTCTTACAAACTCAAGAGAATACATGGGTTGAAAAACTCAGTCTGGGGAGGAACAAGTTCTTCATTTGGTGGAAGAGCACTGTAGTCTACTGACAAGTGAACAAAAGTTTTTTCCTTCAGGTTTCAGGCAACGTCCACTCAATGGGTAGAACAGAAAAGGCCACTTGCTGTAATCTGCAGGGTCAAAATGGCATCTGGCACCATGCTGCATGAGAAACACTGAATGGAAAAATTCATGCAAATATAGTGCTCTACCATCACTACACCCACCAGTTTCATTAATTTGGACTTCATAATAATGTTTACATTACATCTAAGTCAGTATTTTTCTCCTAATCTGATGATTTCACTTTAGGAGACTGCCCACGTGCATTAGCTCTGACCCCTGTTACCTGGTAGCTACCATGGTAGCTTCTCAGGATTAATTTATTATGCACTGAAAATGTAGCCGTGCAAACTCACGTGGCTAAGCAGTCCTGTTTGCCTTCAAAATGCAAAATATGCAGATACATCACAAGACCTGCTTCCTACAACCACTGCCATTCAAATAGCAGGTCATTCTGCCCCTGTACACTGCGCTGGTTAGGCTGCACCTCGAGTACTGTGTCCAGTTCTGGGCCCCTCAGTTTAGGAAGAATGTTGACTTGCTGGAATGAGTCCAGAGAAGAGCAACAAAGTTGGTGAGGGGTGTGGAACATAAGCCCTATGAGGAGAGGCTGAGGGAGCTGGGGTTGCTTAGCCGGGAGAAGAGGAGACTCAGAGGTGACCTTATTACTCTCTACAACTACCTGAAGGGAGGTTGTAGACAGACGGATGTTGGTCTCTTCTCCCAGGCAGCCAGTACCAGAACAAGAGGACACAGTCTCAGGCTGTGCCAGGGGAGGTTTAGGTTGGATGTTAGGAAGAAGTTCTATACAGAGAGAGTGATTGCCCATTGGAATGGGCTGCCTGGGGAGGTGGTGGAGTCACCGTCACTGGAGGTGTTCAGGAGAAGACTTGATGGGGTGCTTGGTGCCGTGGGTTAGTTGTTTAGGTGGTGTTTGATTGGTTGATGGGTTGGACGTGATGATCTTGAAGGTCTCTTCCAATCTGGTTTATTCTATGTATTTTCCCAGATTTTTACCATGTCATTTCTCACCAACCTTCCCTTTTCTTCCTTAAACTACAGCAGAAAACCTTATCATGAAATGAACATACCGACAGTTTTCTTTGCATCTTTTACCTTCTAAAGCACACAGAGATTTCAAGTTTTCCTTGCCAAAACATCCTGCAAATTCCTTTTTTTCTTTTCTTGTTTTTTTTTTTTTTTTTTTTAAGTAAAACATTTTAAAGTTAGCAGACCAAGGCAGTTCAACTGTGTCCTAATTCTTGATTGAACACCATAACACCATTTGTTTTAATGCAATTCAGAGAACAGGCTTTCTGCAATCTGTAGTGTTGAAGTCAAGCAGTCATTAAGAACAAGCACTGTTCTCATCCCTGGCTGCAACAATACACACACCTGTCTTCCTGGAACACTTTCAAAATTTCATTCTTTGTGATTATGTGGAAGGCACAAAAGACAAAAAGTCTCCTCCAACTGATTCTAATTCTTCTATCCATTACTGAACTCCAGAGATGATTTTGAAAAATGTCTGTGTAGCACAGAAAATACAAAGCCTGAGGAATACATATGAGTGTTGGTGGTTTTTTTTTTTTCCTTTTTCATAAGGCTTTAAAGCCTTAAAGAGTTGTTGCAGCAGAAGATATTGTCAGGCATGGAGCACAAAATCAGAAAACTAAGCAAGGGGGAAAAATGGAATTCACATGGTAAAAAAAAGTAGGAAGGAAGACAGCTGCAATGTTACCAACATTGCTTAAGGAGTGGTAACAAATTCATAATGGGATGTATGTGGCAGGTGAACCCCATCCAAGAACAGACTGATAATTAGTCCCTTGTCCAGCAGTCTTTGCATACAGGCCTGCTATGCCTGGTAAGGGCCTTACAAAGGAAGCAGTAAAACAGAGGGCAAAGCGAAAAGACATTTGGAGCACATAGAATACATAGAATACATAGAATAAACCAGGTTGGAAGAGACCTTCAAGATCATCGCGTCCAACCCATCAACCAATCCAACACCGCCCAAGCAACTAACCCACGGCACCAAGCACCCCGTCAAGTCTTCTCCTAAAAACCTCCAGTGATGGCGACTCCACCACCTCCCCAGGCAGCCCATTCCAATGGGCAATCACTCTTTCTGTATAGAACTTTTTTCTAACATCCAGCCTGAATCTCCCCTGGCGCAGCCTGAGACTGTGTCCTCTTGTTCTGGTACTGCTTGCCTGGGAGAAGAGACCAACATCCGTCTGTCTACAACCTCCCTTCAGGTAGTTGTAGAGAGTAATAAGGTCACCCCTGAGTCTCCTCTTCTCCAGGCTAAGCAACCCCAGCTCCCTCAGCCTCTCCTCGTAGGGCTTATGTTCCAAACCCCTCACCAACTTTGTTGCTCTTCTCTGGACTCGTTCCAGCAAGTCAACATCCTTCCTAAACTGAGGGGCCCAGAACTGGACACAGTACTCGAGGTGCGGCCTAACCAGTGCAGTGTACAGGGGCAGAATGACCTCCCTGCTCCTGCTGGCCACACTGTTCCTGATGCAGGCCAGGATGCCATTGGCCCTCTTAGCTGCCTGGGCACACTGCAGGCTCATGTTCAGTCTACCGTCGACCAGCACCCCCAGGTCCCTCTCAGCCTGACTGCTCTCCAGCCACTCTGACCCCAGCCTGTAGCTCTGCATGGGGTTGCTGTGGCCAATGTGTGCATCTCACAGCTACAGCTGGGCCAACAAGCAACACCCTTCTAAGGCAGGAGGAACAGGCCCTGTGCTACAAGGGAGGCATCTGAAGGTGTTGCAGCTTGAGATCAAGGTTTTGCCAAGTTTGCCAATACAAGGAAAAGACCAAGTCCCTTCAAAGGATTTTGTCATCTTACTGCCTTGCAAACAGCAGGACAAACTGACCTGCTGGATGAACACATGCATGCACCACCCAAATACATGGGACCTCCTTGAAGTGCTCAAGATCACACCAGCAGTGGTCATTTCTTGTCTTTACAGTAATTTACAGCACCACAATACTGATGCTTCCTTTCATTAAACAGGTCATTTTCAGCTTAATTTTCAGCAACCGCTAATGCCAGTTTGGCACACGAGCGCATGCATAAATATTTCCCTGAGTAAGGCTTTGACATGTTTCATGAGGAATTTCTTAATGAAGTTCCAAACCTAAAGCTCTTCTCCAGTTTGCATTTTTGCCCAAAGCAATGAAAATACTGAACAGCTCTTTACTGAAAATTTACATTTCTTGCAAAATTAACATTTCCCTCCACCAGTTACCATTAAACAATTCTGCTCTGCCTCTTAGCCTTATGTCCCTTAGATTTTGTTTCATTGTGTAGGGCTGCATTAGCTACCACACATTTTGCTGTGCAGACCATAAATAAATCAACCCACACCAGAGCTAAACACATGCAGAAGTAGAGCAGATCTGGCAGTATTTTGATCTGAATCAAGCCCAGGAGCATCAAAAAGTCCTCAAGTAGTCAATTCATTATCCAGCTTATGTGGTGGAATTAAGTACAAAGTTTTCACTGTATTGCTGAAATAACTTATGGAGCCTCTGAAGAAAATCATGCTAGACTGGTCATTATCTGGGAAACATCTGGACAGGAAAACGATCTCCTACCAGAATTTATGTTTGTCTCAGGAGTGCTGAAGGCAGAAAGTTGGAAACTTATTTTGGAGCTGCTATTCTACATATGTACTCGATTCCTCATTCTGATTTTGAAGCAAGAGTAAAAATTACATTAATTTTCTACACTCTCTCACCAAAAAAAAAAAAAGGAAACAAACAAAAAAGTCTCTAACTTTCCTTCCCTCAGGGAAAAAAATATAAAATCAATGAACACTAATAAAAAACAACCCCACTCCCACCTTACCTTCTGCACATTAAAAAGAACTACTTATAGACAGAAACTAAATACTTAATAGGACATTTTTAAGGCCACAGTATTTACCACTCAAATGTAGTCTCATTTACTGAGGTATTTTTGATCTGAAGAGGATCCCAGTATCAGACTCCACAATGAGAAGAGAACACTATCTCATTTTAAAGAAACAATCTTTTCCCAGCATGGCTTCTAACATCTGATAGCAGGTGTAAAAAACAGATGGAGAAGTAAAATCCAGTAATAGAGATGCTGGGCAGAGGGCTTGCAGAAGGCTATGTGACATTTAAGGTTTTTGCAGATGTAAGTGGGACTTAAGTGACAAACAGGTATGGCTCTGGCCATCTGGAGTAGTAATGAATTTCACCCAGAGTGAAAAGGAAGACCACCAAGGAAAAAAAACCCACATCTGAATTGGTTCTGATGTTTCGTTCCTGTCAAGTGCGAGGACTTCTGGGCAAAAGCTCATCAATTTCCAGAGCTCCAGATCCAGAAAACAGAGCTATCAAAGACAAAGTACACCAAGAACACTCACCACATAAAGGTTTAAAGATGACATGAGACAATGGAATGCAGAAATAAATGGAGGGCTATCTACTCAAAACAGAAACACTACAATCAGAATAATAGTTATTTCTGGATATATTTTCCTGTGAGATTTTCCTTAAAATCCTTCTAAGGATTACTGATGTTAGTTTTCATGCTACCCAGCTTTTCATTTCATAAAAAAATCCTACTACATTTAGCAATACAAAAAAAGAAGTAGTTCAGGCTTCTGGCAATTGGCAAGTATTAACTACTGTAAGCAAATCACAGAATCACAGAATGTTAGGGATTGGAAGGGACCTCCAGAGATCATCCAGTCCAACCCCCCTGCCAATACAGGATCACCTAGGACAGGCCACACAGGAACATGTGCAGCTGGGTTTTTAAATTCTCCAGAGAGGAAGACTCCACAACTTCTCTGGGCAGCCTTCTCCAGGGCTCCATCGTCCTCACCATAAAGAAGTCTCAAGCTGCGCCAGGGGAGGCTTAGGCTGGATGTTAGGAAGAAGTTCTTCACAGAAACAGTTATTGGCCATTGGAATGGGCTGCCCAGGGAGGTGGTGGAGTCACCATCACTGGAGGTGTTTAGGAAGAGGCTTGGTGCCATGGTTTAGTTGATTAGATAGTGTTGCATGATAGGTTGGACATGATGATCTCAAAGGTCTCTTCCAACCTGGTTAATTCTATTCTATGCTATTCTAAGTGTCTCCTTGGGCTGAGGTGAAACCTCATGTGTTCCAGTTTGTACCTATTGTTCCTGGTCCTATCACTGGGGACCACCAAAAAGAGACTGTCACCTTCATCCTGACACACATCCCTCAGATATTTATAGATGTTGATGAGATCTCCTCTCAGCTTTCTCTTCTCCAGACTAAACAGCCCCAGGTCTCTCTGTCTTTCTTCACAGGAGAACTGTTCCAAGTCCCCCAATCATTGTTGAAGCTCTCCATCAGACTCTCTCCAGCAGATCCCCGACTCACTTGTATTGGGGAACCCAAAGCTGGACACAGCATTCCAGGTGTGGTCACTCCAGGACAGATTAATTTTCATCTAGGTTAAGCACAACTGTTAAAGTCAGATAATACCAGAAGTGCACTAAGCACAACTAACAAGAAAGAGGATTTACTACCATGCTTATTTTTATTTACTCATTACATATGTGAAATAGAAGCAATATCCAAAATAATCTAATATTGGAAAAAGGTTATAAGAATCTGTTAATATTCAGTTATTGCATAAAAAGTGCCAGTGATGAATTTAGATGCAAACCCAATGATTTTTGTTTAGATGAGCAAGTGTCAAATCTTTATTACCCAAACAATGTTCTTGTTACAGCTCCATGAAGTTAACCAACCTATACAATCTCATCACACGCATAGAATAGAATAAACCAGGTTGGAAGAGACCTTCAAGATCATCGTGTCCAACCTATCATCCAACACCACCTAATCAACTAAATCATGCAACCAAGCATCCTGTCAAGCCTCGCCCTGAACACCCCCAGTGACGGCGACCCCACCACCTCCTCGGGCAGCCCACTCCAATGGGCAATCACTCTCTCTGTGTAAAACTTCCTCCTACCCTCCAGCCTAAACCTCCCTTGGTGCAGCCTGAGACTGTGTCCTCTTGTTCTGGTACTGGTTGCCTGGGAGAAGAGACTAACCTCTGCCTGACTACAACCCCCCTTCAGGTAGTTGTATGCAGCATGCCAGGACATTTAACACCAATCCATTCAGGACCCACCCCTGACAACATTAGTTAGCCTTCTAAGAAAAATAAATTCCTTTACATATATTTTTTTTTTTCAGATTTCTTTTTGTTTTGGTTGGTTGGTTTTTTCCCCTGTTACATTTGTCTTACTATCATACCATCTGCAAACACTTTTCTAAAACACTGGAGAAAGGCAATTTAGGGAATGTTCCAGATAAGGGAAAAAAAAAGAAAAAGCAGTCCTACTGTGCTTTCATAGCTTGGTAATTTTTACAGCCTTTCATCTCAGTGATTTCTTTTTAACACCAATGTATTAAAAAATCTTCCATTTTACAAGCTAATGCAAGCTTGACAGATCTGAGTCTGAAGGCTCACTGCCTATCAGGAGAGGTTAGCAGAAAGAGAAAAAAACCCAAACCCTTGAGGTTTAAATTGTTGCCACCACACATTGAACATAAGCCACAAAGAAGTACAAGCTTGCAGCAACCTAGTTGAGTAGACCAAACAAGAAAGGTGAGAGTTAAAAATGGGAAAAAAAGCTCCTGGTTTCCTGAAATGAGCCTTTAATTCATGAAACTAGAGGAAAATACTAATTATTGCTATCACACTATAAGGCAGATGTCAAAATACATGCTCTATCCTTGATTTTAATCAGTAGCTTGCCAGCTGAACTTTCCACCACCATGCACTGGACCAATGCAGATAGCTGCTCTTTTCTCGGCCCATCTTCACCCCTTCATTTTGTTTTTGTGGATTTATGGAATGTTACTTGCCATTATATGCAGCTACAACATGCTCTGTATGAGGACACTGGACAAGCTGTTAGCTCTATTAACAATAATAGATTTCTGAGTGTGATTTCCAATTAATTTCATTGTCCTCATTTCATGAGAAGCAAAAATTACCAAGAGCCATATGGTGATTCATAAATAACAATTAAAAGTTATTTTCTAATCTTTGGGCACTAAAAAAGCCCCATAAAAATACATATGGTTGCAATGACATGAAGGAAATTATGCTTTGCAATGTCTGCAGATGTGCAAGAAGCTGCAAGCACTTCCTCAGCCTTCTCCCCATTCACACATTTCTGGTCCAGGCTAGCCCCTGGGCGTTCCAATTAATCCCAGTGTATGCCTCAAAGATCATAATTAAAATCTTTCTTCTGCAACTGGAACTTCATACAACAGCTTGTGGTATTTTTCACCTTTACCTGCTGCATGGATTTGTTAACAGGTTTTGTTCCTACTTAGACTACGTATCTGCAGAGCTCCACTGGTCACAGGATCAGAGGATGTTAGGAGTTGGAAGGGACCTCTGGAGATCATCGAGTCCAACCCCCTGCCAGAGCAGGACCATAGAATCTAGCACAGGTCATGCAGGAATGCATCCACATGGGTTTTGGAAGTCTGCAGAGAAGGAGACTCCACAGCCTCTCTGGGGAGCCTGTTCCAGTGTTGTGAGACTCACAGTGAAGAAGTTCCTCCTCATGTTTAGGTAGAACCTCCTGTGCTGTAGTTTATATCCATTGTTCCTTGTCCTACCACAGGGTGCAACTGAGAAGAGCCTATCCCTTCCCTCTTGACACCCACTTATCAGATATTTATAAACATTTATTAAATCCCCTCAGTCTTCTCTTCTGCAGACTAAAAAGCCCCAGGTTTCTCAAGGCACTCCTCACAGGGCAGTGCTCCAGTCCCTTAATCATCCTCGTAGCCCTCCGCCGTTGCACTCTCAAGTAGAAATCAAGTCCGTGTGTCAGAGACTGGATTGGAATCTGGGAGCCTGTCAACTTACTACCTCTAAATTTTTCAGGTAGTAAGAATTCAGACTATCCAACAGGCATGCAAGTGCAATTCAGAAACTATACTCCAAGGAAATGAAACTTAAGCTGCTGCTCTAAATGATCCCCTAACAGCCATCTTCTTCCTTCCTGCCCTTCACTAATCTTTGTGTATAAGCTGATTGCAGAGCAATTAGATCGATGAGTCCTAAAGAAATTCACACAAATCTAAACCTTTCCATACTTTTCCCCCAGCACTTTCTGCTTTAACACTGACAATGTTTTATTCCTTGTATACACAGACCCCTATTGTTTCATATTTGTTACAAACAGGACTGTTCTGATATCAGTAGATTTTGGGTTTCTTCAAAGTAAATCAGCTGCACAGCTGCTGGACTGGAGTTTCGAAGCCAAACATACTGGATATATGGGAAATTAAATCAGATAGCATATACAACGATTTCCTTTTACTTTATTACCACTGATCTGAAACTGAACATCTACAACATCTTTTCCTGCAACTGACTAACACCAAACTGCTTTGCTGACATTACCTCAGCTGACTTTTGCAGAACTGAGTCTGCATTTGCTGAAGGAATTTTTAAGTAGTAGCAACTAAATTGAGGTTAGATCCCAGTCACTTCCACCAAAGTTGAAATATCAAGAATTTCCTGGGTTTTCAGCATAAAGAACATTATTAGAAGGCAAAGAGATTTAAACAAAACCCTAGTGTGCCACAGAACAATGGCCTATATCAAGTGCTCAGCCATTCAAAGCAGCCTGTATAGTAGCCCAAAAAGCCAAATCAAAAGATAAAACAAAGCATGAAGGTCCACCATCCCCAGGCAAAGTACAGTCAATGCACTTGTAACCTAGGAAAACTGCAGAGGGGCAAGGGACATGGCAGCAAGAGAAGAGTTATCAGTGATGAACCAGAACTATCTTGTGAAACAAACTAATTTCCCCTAGGAGTGGGTTGTTTCATAGCTCTGTACGGTGCAGCTCTAGAGAAAAGCTGCAGCCAGCAGTGCAGAAAAGGTGTTGATAGAGAGAACAAGACATCTGAGGTTCTGACCTTATTAGTCATGTGTGCTCCATGCAGTAAACTTTTCATAAAGCTCTCAACTGTCCTAGCCTAATGTGAGAAGAAATAAGACAACAAATAAAATTGAAAATGAGGAGCGAACCACTTTCATTAGAGATCTTCAGCAATCTTCTGCTCTCCTGTTTAAGAAATGAAAATTACCACTGTGCCAATTCCATGACATTGCAGACTGAACAGGTAGAGTTGGGAGCTTTGTATCAACACCTCCCAGGAACCGTCCTGTTACACAATCAATTAAGTGAACTGGAAACAAATCAAAAAAAACTTGCAAATGAATACAGTCAGAAAACCAAGCACATCTCATTACTACTCTCATAATTTTTCTACAGGTCTTCTGAACACTCAGCTAATTCAGAACACTATTTGTCATCAGAAGTTTAGATTTCACTCCACACAAGCAAGATGTAAGTAGTTTGAAGTGGATCGAAATCAAAGACAGCCAGATTTTTGTTGCTTATGTAATACTGACATCAGCCTTGCAAAGCAATTACACAGACACCCAGCCTTAAGGTCTGCAATCAGTGGATTTGCTTTTAAAGCTTTCCTTAGGCACACCTTAATTGAAGCAGGAGGTCTTGGAGCTTCTCGGTGCTTGAAAAGTCTTGAACAAAAATCACAGGCCTAAACTTTATAAATCACTAATCATTTGTGACAATCATTTGGAAGCATTTTCTAAAGGTTGTGTTCTTAAAATGCTATGGTGCAGACCACCCTTCCCAGAAAACAACAGGCTCTCCAAAAAATATTCCAGACCTGCCAGCTACAATTGCTGCTTTTGAAACTTCAGACCATCTGTATTTGTAATGAGCATTCTGTAGATGGTTATTTGCATCTCTACTATGCCAAAGTACAGAGTCCCAAACGTAAAAGCATTCTGCCTGCACGGGTAAAGACCCAAACATACTTGTGATACAAAACATACACACACAAATATTTTCCTGCAAAGATCCACCTGGAGTCAGATGGAGCTTGTTTATACTTCTAGTATCCATTTAATTCACATTTAGCATGGTTAGAAAAGTGATGCCTACACAATAATTCTCTCCCCCCAAAAAGTGGAAATGCATTGAAGACAAATACTTTTGTAATTATTTTCACCTTTATACATTTATACAGAGAATAATGAATCCATTTGATAAAAGGTCTTCCAAGCCGGTTTTCAGTCTGGGGTAATTTTTGGTTTGTGTTGTTTTTCCCTTGTGGGGTCGTTTTTTGTTTGTTTGCATACTCCTCCCTTCCATTTATAATGCTGACACACCCTTCTAAAAAAGAGCCTGTAAGAATAAATCATGTTACATCCATTAAAGGTAAAAATATTATTCAGTGCAAGGCAGAAAAGTCAATCTCCATAAAGTTACCTTCCACGCTGACTCACCTTAGTTTTTATATGAAGATTGAAATATGTATCTGGCAAGGCATTTAATTAAGAATAAAAGTACTCTAACTGTACATGGGACTGAATATTTTTTCTCTTGCATTACATACTGTTCTTTAAATAACCTAAAAATTATAGCTCTGGCCAGTTCTAGCAAAGTAAAATCAATGACAATTCTTTAAAACACAAGTATTCTGCAAGCAGGAATGCCACACATCTGAGAACCGTTGCCTGTATTAGCACCAGAAAAACTCCACAAAATTAACATAAAGTAGCATTTTGTCACTTCTGTATTCAGGTCACTTTTACTCCTAATATTGTTGATTCAGAGGTATAAAAAAACCACAGGCCCTCGATTCTTCTGTAAATGTATTCTGCTTGGAAAAGTGCCTGCATGAAGCACACCAGGGAACAGGAGTGCAAGCAGCCTGTATCACCTTGCCCTTTGTTTAGATTGTCAGTTTTTCCTTTTGATCTTTCTCTGCAGTTGAAGAACCAAAAATTGATTTTCCCAGCTGAACTAAGGTAGAAAAAGGACAATGTTTTATTTAAGATCCTTCACTCCCACACACAAGCCTATTTATTTCTTTATATACAAAAGAAACTATCTTTTTGTTCTTTGTATAGAAGTATTTTCAAATGGGGAACGTTCCCAGTGTACTGACTGTGGTTTTGTAACAAAAAGAGGAGGGAGATGTGTTTAAAAATCCCAAATACTGGCCTCCTGCAGAGGGGCACACACCTCACCAACCTTCTCATGTTAGAGAAACTGAGCTTCAAGGAAACAGCAGTTTCAGTATTTGCATAAACCTATGGTACCAGCAATATAAGGCTGAAAACCTTGTTTCTGGGTAAAGAGAAAGCATAGCTTACATATTAGATATATACAGAACCAAGAATGTATTTTAAGTATAACCATCATTTTACCAATCTAATGAAAAATATTTTTATTCCACATTTACTTGTTGTACAAGAAGAAAGAATATTTGCATGTGAAAACAATCCAATAATAACACTGTTTACACTGCCATACAACTATTGCCTAATTTCTATCCCTTTTCCTGGTGTCATGCTCACTCTTCTTCTGGGTCCTAAAGTTGACAGTTTTAATCTGGTCTAGAGCTGTTAGAGAAAGTCATCATCATCTGGAGTCCTTTGCTGGAGGAATATGACAGTCTTTGTGATGATTTCTTCATCCTCACTCTAGCATCCATATACTTTGGTTTGCTCTTTTTTTCACTGCTCCATGGTCACCTGAATGTACCATGTACAGTGCCTTTAATGGATATTAGATACTGGTTCTTTATTCTCCTTGTTAACACTAGAACTTCTCTATCCTGCTCATGGTCTGCATTTCTTTAACAGACTATTGCTAAGCATGAAACCTGTGATCTGCCTCTCATCACCCCATACCCATATTCTGCTACACCACACCCTGTGTCTTCTCAAAGCCTTGTCTTATTATACCAGGTCTAGATCTCTCCATACTGCCTCATTACATTAGTCATAAAAGTACAGTGGCATCATACAAAGATTAAAGCAAACCAAACTAGCAACAGGTATCTCATCAATTAGAAGACAAAAAAAGTCTGTTACAGCTAAATCCAGTAAATTAAAGTAAATGAAAGTTGTGGGCAGGTCAAGAAAAGTTCAAGCAGAGGAAGTTTGACACGCCTCAATCCTGAGGCTCTGCAAAGTATACACAGCTTACAGCCTATGGCTGGCAATAGCAATAACTTAACTACAGGGCTACACAGTTACAATGAGAAGCAGTAGACAGTAGAAAAGCTCCTGATTTTACTCACTGTTACATGGCACTAATAAAATACAAGTAAAACTAACAGAAGAGCTGCACAAATCTCAGATGCTATGAGATTTGCCTGCGTCTCACTGAAGACTATCATACTTTTTAAGGACAATCTTGGGTCACAAGAGAAAATCATGACTTCTAGAAGAAAATGAACAATATACCATCTCATGCTTTCACATAATTCTCAACGAAAAACCTTGTAACTTAAAAGCTTTGAAGTTTCTCCATGCTCACAATGTGGTCAGTGAGCCCCTTTGACGTTTTTCAGCAGGTGATAATGCCATCTGTCATCTTATTTGAATATAATCCTTGATTGAGAAATGAATAATATTGTGTGCTCTAATAGGCTAATTATTAAATACACATTTTAGTAAAAATGTGTGACCAAAATTATTCACTTTAATAATTAATTTCTTCAATGGCTGTCACAACTCGCATTTCAAAATACAGGTGGTGATTTTGGCATCAAATAGAAAAGTTCCCTAACACCTGCAGGTGTTGGTACCCACGGACTGCAAATTTCCTGTGTTATCTGCATAAATTCTTATTAAGTGCTTGAAGAAAGCTGAGCTTACAAACTGCTGAGCTGCTCCTCAACTGCACTCGAAAGCTGAGGGCACACAACCTCACAATCTCCCACTTAGAAGCACAAGAACCTCCTGCCCACTGCAGGCTTTCCAGCGCTTCCCTTGACTGCTCCAGCCTTTCTAATCTCTCTTTTTTCTGTGAACTTGGAAAGGCTTACACAGCTTTGCCCAAGCATTTCATTTGAATCAATTCAGCATTTGATTTGTCACACAGGATTTAGCTGAGAACAGTTTGCTGGATAGCATACCAAATCCAGTATAATTGTGATGAACAGTCTGTAGTGAGGCCAACCACTGTTAAGTTTAAATCCAAGGAATACAGACTGTGATTCTCCTTAAGATACAAGATTACCTTTTAGAGCTTGCAAAGAGGAGGAAGGATACATAAGACAACTGAATTCTAGTATCCAGTAAGGCACGATTTAGTTGGCTAAAATACAGAGAACACTCCAAACACTTAGATACACTGCACGTGGCACAGATCTCAATTAGAAGGTGTTGACCTGGTTATTTAGAAGACTACGTGCCTTCCTCACACAATAGCCTGTCCTATGTAGACCCTTCCTAGTCCTTTGAGGGAATACAAACACCCAAGTGATTAGCTCCAACAGCTTAGCATTTGTAATTTAACCCCAGCAGCAAAGATATAACTATATACATTATAGTTAGACTTCATGGTTTTCAGCTTTCCTAACACTAAATTAGCCAAGAAAAATGAATGCAAAAAGCAATAGAGAGGCATTAGCTTTTGGTTTGGCAGTCAGCATTTACAGGAAAAAATGCATCTCAGTATGATGTTGAAATCAGCAAAGCTGTTTCATTTAGGTTTTCTGCAAGATGAGCTCTGTAGGGATTTTGCAGGTAGGTATTATGCTTGGAACTCAAATTCTAAATGTTCTAATGGAACTGCACAGCCTAAACATCACAATGAGTCAGCAGTCATAGTGAAGTGTGGAATTCAGAGCTTTCTCAAATTTACTCACATATAAAGGGATCTTTTTCTGGGTAAAAATACAAAATTGGAATAAGCAGCAACTATGCTTGCAAAGAAAGAGAACATTCAGCTGATTTAAGTGTTTTGAAGCTATGTTGAACCTATAAAGGGACTGGCAGAACAGGTGAGCTAGTACATCCCAAATGCTCACATTCTTTATGCTCAGTGCTGTTTAGCAACTTCTCAGCTTCAGATGAGCAGGACTGTGAATCAAATCTGTGTTGAGCTTGTCAGCATCAAGTGATCATATCTTTACACCAGCTTTATAGCCACAGTCCAGCTGACTTTGTAGGTTCAGCTAGTCTGCTATTTAAGTGACAAATACGTGACCTAAGCACCGTGCCATCAGCCCTTCCTACGAATCCTCAAAAACAGATGCTCTCACTGACATCCTGACAACTGTTAAGAACTGGTTAATATTTCATCATCTTAAGGTCAGCAAGGTGCTTTACAACATTGGAAAACCTGCTTCTCGGCTCCTGTGCCACGTCGCTTAACCATGTCTGTCTGGTTTACAAATTAGAAGAGTTAAGTGCTGAAAAGAAGGCTTCAGCAGATGATTACTTTTCTCTATGCTGCAGAAAATAGTTCTGGATTTCATTGAAGTGTCAGGTATAGAATAGGGCAATTTTTCTTTAAAAGGCAAAATTTTTGTGTGGTTTAGTTCGTGCTTTTGCCATCTCTTCCCTTCCAACCTTCTCAATTTGAGCTCAGGTTCAGAACTTATATTTGAGGCAGTATAAATTACATCTGTGTAAATAATGGTCACAGTTAACTCCCAGGAAGTCTCTTGTGGTATAATTTGCCTAATAAGATGCAAAAGAAGCAGGATCTAAATAGCTAAAACAATTCATAGAGAGACAAGAGAACATATAATTAACATCATCCTACCTGCTGTTAACTGCACTAATTGCATTCCTTTCCGCACAACTGACAAGTATCACATCATATGGACATCTTCAGTGCTATGCAACTCCTGTTAAATTACCTCTGAACCTTAGCCCTGAAAAAAAATCTCTTTAGTATTTAAATTGACTGGTTTATTTTGTTCCTGCATCAGCCCAGAGTTTTCTGAATTCCTGCAGTCTGTGGAAGTGTGTACATACCACTACTTACAGGATGCTGGATAGGGTAGGATAGGATAGGATAGGATAGGATAGGATAGGATAGGATAGGATAGGATAGGATAGGATAGGATAGGATGGGATGGGATGGGATGGGATGGGATGGGATGGAATAGAATAGAATAGAATAGAATAGAATAGAATAGAATAGAATAGAATAGAATAGAATAGAATAGAATAGAATAGAATAGAATAGACCAGGTTGGAAAAGACCTTCGAGATCATCAAGTCCAACCTATCACCCAACACCATCTAATCAACTAAACCATGGCACCAAGTGCCTCATCCAGTCTCTTCTTCAACAACTCCAGTGATGGTGACTCCACCACCTCCCTGGGCAGCCCATTCTAATGACCAATCACTCCTTCTGTGAAGAACTTCTTCCTAACATCCAGCCTAAACCTCCCCTGGAGCAGCTTGAGACTCTGTCCTCTTGTTCTGTCACAGGTTGCCTGGGAGAAGAGACCAACCCTCACCTGGCTACAATCTCCCTTCAAAACTCAATGTGAAAAACAGCCATAAATGGGAAATCTTAACCTTAACATTGTGGAAAGAGACATGAAGCAGAATAAACTCAGAAGTCACAGGAGTGTCATTTTGGAAAGTGCCAACATAAAATAGGAAAATATGTGAACTTGTTTCATCTCAACATTGTAAAATCCCTTTCTAGTAGGAAAGCATCTTCGAGCATCTAACAACTTCCTATGGATCAAAGACACAACTCAGTAAATATTATCTGCATATGCACTTCCAATGGGAATGTCACCCAGATGAAAATAAGCAAGTTATTTATAGCACACATTAATCACCATATTTAAATGGCAGATTCCTTTATGGCATGGGACAGAAGCACATATTTATAGGGACAGAAATTTCATTAAAATAGTGGTTTTTTTCTAATACAGTGAACCTTGCAGTAACCAGCCTCAAGTCTTTTGTTCCACTTTTATTCTAACATAGCCAAAATAAAAGCTGTATTATACTGAAACTATGATGTGTAAAGGCCAATTAAAAAGAAAAAGCAACCCAAACCCCCCCCCAAAAAACCCAACAAAACCACAAACCAGAGCAACCACACTGAACACTTAATGAGCTGAAACAAAAACGTGTGTCAAAGATGTATCTGTGGTAACAAGAACATGAGGGGGAGTTGGATATGCAGACACAGTATGAGGATTATTGTGACAATATCTTCAGCAGAGTGCAATATTCACACACACATACTAACATTAGGAAATCTACTACTAAAACACAAAAGATGAATAACTGGAGGAATAGAGGGGTGAGACCTGGCAGGGAGTATAGCGAAGCACAGTGCAGTAGTGGTGAAGCTTCCAAGTGACTTTACGTTGTTCACTATTTACGCAGTAAAATTTTCATGGCTGCCTTTCTTTCCTCTTTCTGCAGGAATCCTGGGGCTGTTCTTAAGCATTTAGAACAATAAATATATTTAAGATTTATGGCCTGAAGTTTGGCCCTATTTATCTTACTCAGGTGAGCATTCCAACTAAGCCCAGGGGAGGTGCAAGAAAAATGTTCTCCTTCACAGTGACACAAGAAACAATAGCTGACTTTAAGTGTAGGACAGGGTGGAGTATATCACATACAGATAAAACCATCAACTCCACTTTTTTCTTAATAAAATTCACTTAAAATAAGAGCATAGCTAACTTCCAGAACTAAACCAAACATGATTCTCCCTAAATGTTTTGTGTGATGACATTCTCAGGGGTTAGAGCCTCATTTAAAATACACTGCCGTGCAGGAAGTCAGATAATATCTCCCCATTGAATCCAGCAGGGTTACAAAGACACATTTCATATTCATAAGTGTGTTGAAATATTTTACTTTTCCTAAACTGCAAATATTTGAAGAAATGTAGATAAACATTCTTTCAAATTCACAGCACTTTCTCAAATATGAAGCAGCAGATTAACAAAATGTCAGAACATCCTCAGCTTCAAAAACCACTCCACCATTTTAGGCAGAGATTATCTACCAAAAAAATAGTAAGAATCACAGACTCTTATGATCATGCTTCTCAACTGCTGATGTATTCAGAATATCACCTTGTAAACTCCTCCCATCTTTTAAGATACAACAAGCTCTTTCAAGTCGTACCAAGCTTTGCAAAATACCAGTTTAGATTACCTTACAGACTGGAGGAGGCTGAGGGAGGAAAAGAGGGGAAGGGGATCATGATGTGGAGGCTGTATGCTGTGTGTTCGCTGAGTTTTATACAAGTTGAAAGGGCAGCTGTGAGAGAAGATTTCTAACTCAGTTCCAAACCACGTGCTTTTACAGCAAATGTACAAGCTGATATCCTTACCGATCAATCACAGCCCATCTAAACCTCCACTTATTCCACAAAGACAAAAGGTATAACAAATTTAACAGAAACAATTGACAGATTCGAAAAATGCAACTCCCCCAACTGAATTATACACAGAGAGTGATTATCTAACAATAGCACCTTCCTGCAGTGCCCTGAATCACCCAGGGGACACCAGGAGAGATCAGGGAAATTAGCACAGTTGCAAAGCAAAGCAAGAAGCAGAACCGCTTGTTTTAAATGCTTAAAAGAAGAGGTAAAAAATGGGGCAATAATTCAGAATTCAGTTAAAGAGAAGCATCTGAATAGGAGCTGTTTTTTTCAGCTTAACTATAAATTTGAGGGAACTTATCACTACTCAAAAGGTCACTATAGAGTTTCCTAGTTTTCTAACCCAGTTACTCCTGTTCCTGGCTATAAAATCAAAGGTCTCTCCATACATACAGGAGCGACAATAGGGTAACCAGAGCTAGTGTCATATTTGCCCCCCTTTGCAGATGAAACTGCTGCCTCAAATAAAGGATAAAAATGTTCACAGTATGGAGAAGGGATTATATATTTCTTTTATGAAATTACAGCCCGATTACTGCCCACGTTAAAGAGTTTTCTAGTAAGAACACAAAAGGGGCTAATTATAAATCAAACTTATCCCTAGACTGCCATGATTCCACTCTTAGATTTTGTACTAATTCAATTCAACATGATTTTGTTAGTGGCACTTCCTTTCAGGAGTTTTAAACTAGAAACCACTCCCACAACATTTTACAGGCAGAAGCATCAACTCTGTGTTTGACACCCCTCACACAAGGGATAACACCTTCGCGCAGAAGATGCAGCACTACGCCTTGCTGATCCATCAGTCTCAGAAGCTTTGTCATCTCATTTCGAGTTTCTAACTAATAAGCACTATTTCAAAATTAATAGTGTCCCCTGCTGAGGGTTTATACCATGTTAAGAAAAGCAGTGTGACTCTTCTGATCATGGTCACCCCAAAGATCACACCTCCGGTACAGTCATAGTAATGAGGCCCAAGGGACAAATACCTACAGACCGTCAGCTGAGAATCTCATCTTTTCTGTCACAAGTTAAACCCACAGCGTTTGCAGCATTTGCTACCAAAAATGTGCTAAGCTATAGTAACTATCAACACATAGATTTCTGTTAAACGACTTCACACATCAGGCTTCACAGAAAATAAGAGAAGAATTCTCAAGTGAAAGTGGCACACGGCTTTTGGACAATAACCACTATAATTTATACCTGCTCCCACACAGTTTGTTAAAGTACAGTTGCCAACCAAATGGTTGCTCAAACAAGGTGGTATTTCTTCCAACAGTGCTGTAGTTTAGAGCAAATGAAAAATTTGGATTCAGTTTTGCCTTGAAACATGCAGTCGGTGATGGCAGAATCCTAAAGAATCAGCACAACTCACTCATCTTCCATCAGAAATGGACACCTCGTTAAGGAAATACACTGTGGCACTGAGATAAAATCAGCAGCTATAAATACAGCTGAGTGCAGAGCCACAAACGTGATGAAGGGAGTGGAACTTCTGCCTTATGAGGAAAGGCTAAGTGAGCTCGGTCTCTTTAGCTTGGAGGAGACTGACCTCATACATGTTTATATACATGTGAAGGGTGAGTGTCAGGAGGACAGAGCCAGGCTCTTCTTAGTGATGTTCAGTGACAGGACAAGGGACAACAGGTGCAAGCTGGAGCATAGGAGGTTGTGGTGGTTTGAAAGGAAAGGCTCTGCTTTCCCTCCCCCACTGAGAAAGAGACCACGGCTAAACCCAGTCGGAGAAATGAGATTATATTTTACAAGGAAACAGATTCTATGTAACACAACAAATACAGGTATTTTACAATATATACAGGAATATACAGCAAATGAACTCAACCAGAAACCAGACCCCCCACAGAGGGGGCTTCCCCCTGTGCCCCCTTCACCCCCCTACCTCCCTTCTCCCCCAAAAGAGGTAGAAAAGAGATGTGGACGGTTAACAGGGCAGGAAAGGAAGAAAGGCCTTGCACAGGGAGTTAGTATCTTATCTTAGTTGGCCAGAATCCCAGAAGCAGATCCAGCCGAGAGGGACAGCGAAGGAAGGAAGACTGAGAGAAAGTTCCCAGCTCCCCCGGGTCCAATCTGACCTCCCACAATCCTTGGCCAATGAAATTCGTTTAGAATACCAAAATATTTTACAAACATTTAGCCAGTGTGCCCCTTCCTTGAAGGCACAGCGTCAAACGGCCACAGAGGTTCCACACAAAGATAAGGGAAAACTCTCACTGTGAGGGTGACAGAACACTGGAAGAGACTGCTGAGAGAGGGTGTGAAGTCTTCCTCTAGAGACATTCAAAACCCACCTGGATGTGTTCCTGTGTGACCTGCTCTAGTCTGGCAAAGGGGTTGGACTAGGTGATCTTTCAAGGTCCCTTTCAACTGCTAACATTCTGTGATTCTGTGTGATTCTGTGATTTGAAATTTAAAAGAGACTATTTAGTACCACAGATGGATTTCTGGGGTTTACAAATTAAAACCAAAGCAAATGCTGGGACTGTTTAGCCTGGAGAAGAGGAGGCTCAGGGGAGACCTCATTGCTGTCTACAACTACCAGAAGGGAAGTTGTAGCCAGGAGGGGGTTGGTGTCTTCTCCCAGACAGTCAGCACCAGACCAAGAGGACAGTCTCAAGCTCCACCAGGGGAAGTTTTGGCTAGAGGTGAGGAGAAGGTTCTTCACAGAGAGAGTTGTTAGCCATTGGAATGTGCTGCCCAGGGAGGTGGTGGAGTCACCATCCCTGGAGGTGTTCAAGAAGGGATGGGACGTGTCACTTGGTGCCATAGTTTAGTAGTCATGAGGTCTGTGGTGACAGGTTGGACTTGATGATCTTTGAGGTCTTTTCCAACCTTATTGATTCTATGATTCAGCACCAGAACAAGAGGACACAGTCTCAAGCTGTGCCAGGGGAAGTTTAGGCTGGATGTTAGGAAGAAATTCTTCATAGATAGAGTGATTGCCCATTGGAATGGGCTGCCCAGGGAGGTGGTGGAGTCACCATCACTGGAGGTGTTCAGGAGGAGACTTGATAGGGTGCTTGGTGCCATGGTTTAGTTGATTAGGTGGTGTTGGATGATAGGTTGGACATGATGATCTTGAAGGTCCCTTCCAACCTGGTTTATTCTATTCTATTCTATTCTATTCTATTCTATTCTATTCTATTCTATTCTATTCTATTCTTTTCTTTTCTTTTCTTTTCTTTTTTCTTTTCCTTTCTTTTCTTTTTTCTTTTCTTTTATCTTTTTTTTTTCTTTTATTTTCTTTTAGTTTCTTTTCTTTTCTATTCTATTCTATTCTATTCTATTCTATGATCCCATACCAGAGTGGAAAAAAAAAACAAACCACACAAAACAAACCAAAAAGAAAGAGGGGAAATAAAACCAAAACCAAAACTAAACCAACCCAACAAAACAGAAAAGAAATTTGGTTTCAATAATCAGCCCAAATACTCAGAAGCAGATGAGCAACTAGAGAGTGCAGAAGGTGTGATTTCTTTCCATCACACAGCTGCTAGTACTGTAGAGAAAACAATGTTGTTTACTGTTTCAGACCTTCCACATAAAGTGTGTCTAATGGTTCTGGGTTTATGCATAAAAAAAAAAATGAAAATTTCGTGCAGCTGCTTCTCAATTACGCATCTGGTTACTGTTTCGCAGCTGCAAAACAACCTTGAAGAACTATAAAATACGGTGTGACAAGTCTGGAATAAATTCCAGCAGTCGTCCAGCAGTACCTTCCTCCAGAAATTCTGCAGGTTTTTATCACCTGTTACAATTCCCGAATCAAGAGCAATGGCTTCTGTCGCCTCCTTCTTTCATAAACAAAAATCCACTAATATATTTAACGCCCCTGGAATCTGCAAATGACTGCTTTCTATGGCAACATCAAAGAGAAAATTCTGCCCCCACTGCCAGGGATATATTTTTCTTTTCTTTTCTTTACTTTGTGTTGTTACTTCCAAGTAGCTATTTTGGTAATTTGATCAGAAATCCAACCCGGAGAACAATAAGTCAGCACAACATTAGTGTCAAACATCTGAAATGAGATTTTGATTTGTTAGCCCCCCAGCCATTACTCACATTACTATAAATCTATTGAATATGAAGACGTTTGGTGACGAGGAAGGGTTATAAAATATCCAACTATTGTAGGCAATTTGAAGTTTGCATTTACTGACTCACACACAGCACATAATTTTCAAACAAAGGGAACAGATAAGAGAAAACAGATTTGTTTTTTCATAATGATGCATTTGAAATCGACTATTTCTGTAGTTCCTCATGAGACTGAGGGTCCTTTGGAAAAGTTCCACACATAAAATATTTAAGAAACGACAATTCCTGTTTTCGGTTGAAATGGAAAGGTTCAACTTGAAACAATACAATACCCAGAGGTAAGCTTGGACAAAATCTTTTATTAATTTTGTTTCAAAAAGAATAAAACTCAAAATCACAGTTAGGGAAGCTGAAGCTTTTCTGCCTGCTTTTCTGGCATGCAGGAATGCAACACGTGTGGCTATTACCAAGGAACTCGTGCGCTGTTCGCGGCCCATTTTTCACACAGGTGCCAAGGGCTTATGTGGAAAACCATTGCTAAGCTGAAGAGAGGGAATGAAGCATGCAGTAAAGCTAAGTGAGAGACCCCTTGCAGGGTTTACCGAAGATAATGCACTGCTTAAACACTGCTGTGCTTAAAATTTTGCCATTTCTCGGCAGCCTCTGTGAAATAAAGTTCCTTGGCACGAAACACAGAGGAAGGAGTGAAGCAAAGTGGAGGGAGAGCAAGTAGGAATTACAAGATTCAGAACCAACCAAACAAAACATGCACACAATGAGGAGAAAGCAGCAACATTTTAGGGATCACGTCCAGGGAGAAAGGTCCTGCCACACGGCAGCATGAACAGCTATTGCGTATGAAATCCTCAAATGGAAACCCCAATTCCACCTTAATTGTGCCTTTGTGTGGTTTAGTTTCCAAGACAGATTAAATCTAAAAGCAATCTGAGAGCAAATAAAGAATGCCCAAGAGAAGAGCCACCACTGAATAGGTACTGTATACTTCAGCTTTGTACTATGGCTATATCCCAGTGAACTTGCTGCTACATTACAACAAAGTTCTCAGTAAAGCAGGTTGCAGTGAACACAGCAATCCTTTAACATTCCTCTGATTTTCAGTGACTGATTTTTTTTCATCCAGTAGATGGGGTAAAAAAAAGTTGGATCTCTGATATCTTGATTATTAAGCCCCCCCCCCCCCCAAATGACTTTAATAACTGTAACAAAGAGAATGTTGCCTTTATAGCTTTTACTCTTGCCATTATTTTCATCAGACAGGATTTTTTTCAAATTTCTATCAAAGCAATTACATTTTGAAACAAATTCCAAAAGTCAAACCACTTAAAAGTGGATAATATATATATATTTTGAAAAACAACAATATTTGAACTGTCAGCAATTATTATTTCTTTTCTGATAATTCACAGAAACATGAATTTCTATGATCACTACGTCAGGCAAATGGTGGCCTAAGTAAACCACTGTGGCAAGCAAAAAAAAAAGCCACATAAACATACAGCAGATTTTAGCAGAACACAACTGTTAAATATTTGTTCTAAGCAGGGGAAGATAAGATTGTTTAACACAAAAAAAAAGGAAGAGGCTTTTCTCAATCAGAACTCCTAAAGTGGAAAATGGCACTGAGATGCAACAAGAGAAAAAAAGATACAATGAAGAAAGGGCTCTGAGAAACTATAGGAAAGTGAAAAAGCAAGAGAAAGATCAAAATCACAGATGAGAGCAAATTTTGTGGAGCACTGAAATGGATGCTTTCAAGAGGTGCCTGCAGAGACTGGGGGTAACAGATTATTAACATGCATTTCCTATTCTTGAGAAGCAGCAGGAAAACGCAGATTCCCTCTAGTCTTAAGATTTCACCATTCAGACAAGGCAAAATCCATTAACTGAAAACCTACTAAATGGAACAGAGAAATACTCATGCCCAATAATACTGAATGTAGTCCAAAGGCAGTTCATCCACCACTAGTTTTCTATTAAATTCAAAAGGTTGTTTTCTAAATACTTACCCATTTGAGAATAGAATCATATTAGTCAATAACTTCTAGCATTATCTTGCCTGAAAGGATAGTTTCAGAAAGCCATCATTTAAGTATATGGAACTTTAATAAAAGCTGTCAAAGAAAATAAGAGGACTTAGGGGAGAGCTGATCCCTAACAGGGAGCAGGTTCTTTGCATACAGCTCCATGGAACGCTATTTCAACAACACTTGATTTTTCAATATATGCACAGAAGCATAATCCAAGGGGCTCTAAAAAGTAACTAGTTATACCCACTATAGAGTTTTTTGAGAAACAACTCATTATACACAGGTGAAAAATTATTACTACCCAGTGAACCATAGAATACAAAATAAATATGGAAATCATTGAAAGGCTGAAGGAGGAAATTCCTCTCCTACCTATCCTGATGGAGTGAAGAAAGGAATTAAATCATGTAAGCAAAGCACATAATGACAGGGAAGAAAAAAAAATAATCAGCTAAGTAGCCAACAAACTCAAAGACTAAGAAGCAAAATTAAGTTACTTATAAACAACTTTATGAACAGAGGGTGGGTCTGTACAAGATTCTCATAGAAACACTCTTCCTGGTAAAACAGAAAAGAACCTGAATCCTCCAATATCCTCAGGAATGTGAGGTTCAAGGAACTTCTCAATTTTTCCTACCATAAGTTAGATTAAGTGCAAACAGTATTATCACCAACTATTTTTTCCATAATCTATACAAATAGACATTAAGAAACTAAAGAGCAGGTTTTGATCCCTTGCAAGCAAAAATTGCTTTCAAGTGAGCTTCCCAGCTTGTATTGAAGAGATGAACTTTCAGGTAATAGATCTGAACCAGCATCTAAAAATGCAGCTATTCATCTAAATTAGACAGAGCCAAGAGGTAAGAGATAGGAAGGAGACTGGTGTTCACCTGACTGAGTACTCTTTCAGTATTCTGAAAAATAGTGAATAATAGGTGACAGGTAAACGACCTCATGGAAAGAAGCTTCAATAAACCTCTTCTGTTCTTTATAAAATACATGTTTACCTCTCTAGCCTGATATAAAAAGCATGCCTTTAGTCGAAAGGTGAATTTTATGAGTTCCCTCATGCATAAGGCAATGGAAATAGGATATGCAGAGGCTACATTTTGCTATACCTTTTTTTTTAAAGACTGAATAAAAGCCTTACACTCAATTCAATTGCATTTCTCTGTGATAGAGTGTGAACACTGCATCTGATTCCTAAATGTAATGAAACACTCTAAGTGGCAACGGGCAGCACTCTATTGCCTTTGTTAAAAATCAGAGAAAGAAACACATGCCAAGCTTCCAGCACCCATTTAGGATTGTCAGCAATTTCAACCACCTCTCTGAGTTCTCCACTGATTCAAAGAGCCAATGGACAGTACATGGTAATACCCTCCAGCATAATTATAACCCCTACTCAGCTTTCTACAGCTACAAGTTTAAAACGATGGTTCCCTTAGTAACTTCTCCATCAGGCAGAGCGTGAAGACCAGTGCACAAACTGAAGCAGACTAGTGCAGAAGGCCAGAGAAAATGATGGACCCTGAAATGATTCACAGTGAATCTGTGCACACTGCACAAGCAATGAAAATGTGCACACCCTAACAGTCATAGAATCATAAATCATTGTGATAGCCCAATTCCCTAATGTCTCAAAACAATATGTGTGACAGCCCACAGTGACTCTATTGTCTTTATTGTCCACTCTAAAACCACTACACAGGGTGTGATGTAGCCAGTCTTGAATAGACAGGGTGGTGGCCTCAATAGCTCTGGAGAAGAGCTGCTGGTTTAACAATGAAAAGAGATTATTCCCGTGGAGGTGGAAATCCCCTCTTTAAAACCATGTGGAACAGCACCATGTGACAGACATTACACTACAGGGGCCTGGCACACACTTTCTGATTTGGTGAGAATGCTCCCCCTCAACCCTGCCACAGGGGCATATAAGGACCCTAACTTCTGGCAGCCACATGTTGCATCTACCACAGAAGATCCTGTTGGAATGTAGATCCACTACTGAAGAACTTGGACTATGCCTGTGAGGCCTCTCGAGAACCAAAGGTGGCGATATCTTTCTTTCTCTAACTCTCTCTCTTCTGTTTTTAACTCCTCTTTCTCCCTATTTTCCCTCTGCTCCAGACCAAGCTAGCAAACCCAACTCATCACCTGTTTAGTGTCAGTTTGCTTTAATTTACTCCAAGGGAATTTTTGAATCTTAGCACGACCTCACCTACTGCCCTGGGTCGATTCAAGACAACCATGATCATCATCAGGTTGGAAAAAGCCTGTAAGATAGAGTGCAACTTTACCCAGCACTGCCAAGTTCACCACTAAACCATGTCCCTCAGCACCACATCTACATACCCCCTCCAGGGATGGTGAGTTCACCACTTTCCTGGGCAGCTTGACAACTCCTTCTGGGGAAAATTTTTTTCATAATGTCCAATCTAAAGCTCCCATGGTGAAAGCTGAGGCCATTTCCTTTTGTCCTCTCACTTGTTACTTGGGAGAAGAGATGGATTCCCACCTCACCACAACCTCCTTTAAGGTAGTAATAGAGAGCTCCTCTCAGCCTGCTCTTCTACAGACTAAACAACCCCAAATTCCCTCAGCCACTCTTCAGAAGACTTATGCTCTGGCTTTGTTGATCTTCTTCAGACATGCTCCAGAACCTCATTATCTTTCTTGTAGTGTGGGTATACCTACACATATTCAAGGATACTTTTCCTTGTATTGGTACTAACATATGAGGAAAAGAAATAGCTAGTAAGAAAATAAGCCCTTAATGTACCACTGCATTAAGGGAGAATCAGACCAGAAGACTTGAGA
Organism: Dryobates pubescens; assembly: GCF_014839835.1. NCBI lineage: Eukaryota > Metazoa > Chordata > Aves > Piciformes > Picidae > Dryobates > Dryobates pubescens. The sequence continues at coordinate 8,966,090 of NC_071612.1, forward strand.
CTTAATGCAGGAACAGCCAGCAATGATCTCATGTTTCAGACAAAAATTCAGCTCCCAAATATTTCACTTTGTTCTGTTAAATAGCTACACCAGAACTGTAAGAACTTGTTTACAGGTTGTGTTTCTTCAGATGGTAGATCAAGCAATGCCATGCCGCTGTAGCAAAACAGCTTGTCTTTCCCTTTTCTCTCCTGAAAAACCTAGGAATTTTAATGTGAAACACAAACCTTTTGTGCCTGCATTTCTTAGTGCTCTGCAAATATTGCCTTCTCTACAGGAGTTACACCTGAAAATTGCTTAGCACGTACAAAGCAATGAATTCCTTGGGGCCTCATTCTGTATTCTTTATTGTGTACAACTTCTTTTGAAGTCAATACCAGTGATGTCATTTTAATTTTCTTCACATCTGCCATTCTTATCTTAGAAGAAAGAGGAAAAAAAAAACAAAACTATCCTTTAATTCCATTAAAAATTCCTTGCAGACCATCTTTGCTGCTGCTGGTAAATTTTGAACATTCAGTGTATTCAGTGTTCACATTAATAAAAATAGAGGGAGCAAGAGAGGAAATGAGCAAACTGTAACAAAACTGCTGATACTGGATAAAGGCAAACCATTTCAAGAACATATGCATTAACACCTTCCTGATAAGTGAAGACAGCAGCAAAAATTAGATAATCCCATCTCTTTCCATTGCATCAACAGGAAATCCAATAATAGCAAAATCAGTGACCAGAGGCATTGCAGCAGTACAGCCAGCTCTGGCAGGCCTGCAGTGTTTGGTGAAATTGTGGAATTAATTTGTGAATACCAGACTTTGGAAAGACCTACGTGTCAGGCATTTTTTATCCCTTTATCTGAACCCCTTTATCACATGCACAGACCCATGTGTGTGATGTAATGCTACAAAATTATCAAGGAAAATTAGTGCCTCCTGTGCTCATGATGACAAGTCTATAGAAAGAACCTCCTTTCACAAGAAAAATACTGAACTTTTGACTTTCAAGTTTTGATAACTTTATTTTTATCTTAAAAATATGTTGGCAAGTATCCTTTCTTGTCTGCAGAAGTGAAAGTTAAGGACAGCTGCAATGTGGCATTCAGTATCTAAAACACCAGATTTTTCAGCAGGACTTGGCAGGGGTGATTGGCCTCTCCTTTCACCATCTTTTACTGCAGAATGCCTGTCTATCAAGCAATCCAAATGCCACCTCCACTGGTTATTTTATTTTGGAATATTCTGTGCCACATGTAGGCTGAAGGTTTTTGTTTTGCTCATAAATTTTTATTTTCTGTGGTTGCATATTCAGAAGACAGAAGCCCTTCCAAATTGTGCAGACAAACCCAACTGACAGGGACACTACTAGTCAGATGGAACAGAAAGAAGATAAACCCAAAGAAATCACGGAGCAACAATGACCACAGTAGCAAAACTTGACTTCTTAGGTTTCCAAAGTGCATGTTAGAAGTACAACAGCACACTGTCAGAATGATAGTCTCCTCATCAAGGAGACCAACTTCAGCATAGGTAAGTCCACACTGGGAGAGGGAATCACAGTGAAAGGGCCAAGGAGCAGCTCTTCTGGGGGCTTTTTGAAGCCAGGAAAGTGGCACACCTGTGCTGAGGGGCTGGCAGCTTGTGAGTGGGCTACTCTGTGGCACATCTAAACAAAGAATAAAAGAACCACACACACAGAGGTGAGCTCAGTTGATTGTAACTGCTCCCTTCCCAGAAGAAGATGCAGCATGTTGACCACACCAGTAAAAGGCATGGCCAGGAGACATGTGGGGACGCAAACAGGGGTCCTCCACAAACAGTTAACAAGCCAAACCAGTTAAAATACATATCATTTACCTGATTTCATTTCATTACCAAATAATTTTGGGGTTTACATTTTACTTTTGATTATTTCTCAACAGTTTTGTTTTTTTTTTCCCTGTGATTTGCAAAGCAAGCAAGCTACAGAGGTTATTTAAAATAAATCTCACATCATAAACCAGAGGAAGTTCACTGCCTTTAATGGAGTAATCTGTTTCTCAAAAATGTTGTAGAGATTGAGAATAGTAATAGTTATTGGACAGCTCAATCCATTTCTGAGTTCAATCATGAAGAGGAGAATTTAAGTGCTGTAAAATTTGTGAAAAACCTACCGCGGGTTCAGTTAGCATTTCTTGATTTGCTCAGACATCCAGACATGAAGTAACTCTCCCATTTTATGAGCTTTGCATTGTGTCAGTGTTTTTCATTTGGCACTGCCAAATGACCATAACAGCTGTTATTTTGATTCAAATGTACTGGTTGTCATAAGAAGGTTTTGATTACTGAAAAGTATATCACCTTAAAAAAGCTATAGAGATTCAGCAAGCCATACAGCTAATGCTATTCAGCTACTCGAGGTCTGATGAGATCTTTGATGTAAGTTGTGTTCATTTACTTTCCAGTGTGCAGATTTACAGTGTGCAAAACTGAAATACAGTTAACTAACTGGCTTGTGCATCATGTAACACAAGCCCTATGAGGCTTGAGCATCTTGGAACACAAGCCCTGTGAGGAGAGGCTGAGGGAGCTGGGGTTGCTTAGCCTGGAGAAGAGGAGGCTCAGGGGAGACCTTATTGCTGTCTACAACTACCTGAAGGGAAGTTCTAGCCAGGTAGGGGCTGGTCTCTTCTCCCAGGCAACCAGCACCAGAACAAGAGGACACAGTCTCAAGCTGCGCCAGGGGAGGTTTAGGCTGGAGGTTAGGAAGAAATTCTACACAGAGAGAGTGATTGCCCATTGGAATGGGCTGCCCAGGGAGGTGGTGGAGTCACCATCATTGGAAGTGTTTAGGAGACTTGATAGGGTGCTTGGTTGCATGGTTTAGTTGATTAGATGTTGTTGGGTGATAGGTTGGACTCGATGATCTCAAAGGTCTCTTCCAACCTATTCTATTCTATTCTATTCTATTCTATTCTATTCTATTCTATTCTATTCTATTCTATTCTATTCTATAGCAGAAACCAAAAAGGCTTCCTCTTACTACCTAGTAAGACAATAACAGTGTCTGGCCTCTGGCATTTTGATGTGTGTTATATTAATAAAAATAAAAGCTAAATGAAAAGAGGAAAATTATGCAAACTGGCATTGACTTTGAGAAGCAGAAAGCTTCTTCCAGAATTAGAATTGGGTAACAAATATGCACATTTTCCTCTCAGATAAAAGGTACAATAGAAATAAATTTCTGACTCAGTTTATCATCTTATGTACACCACACTAAAATGAGGATGTTGTCAGAGAACCAAAATGATTTTCCAGATGCATGGTTTTCTTTCCCAGTCACTGTCAAGTAATTTCAGAATAGAATAGAATAGAATAGAATACAATAGAATACATAGAATAAACCAGGTTGGAAGAGACCTTCAAGATCATCGCGTCCAACCCATCAACCAATCCAACACCGCCCAAGCAACTAACCCACAGCACCAAGTACCCCGTCAAGACTTCTCCTAAAAACCTCCAGTGATGGCGACTCCACCACCTCCCCAGGCAGCCCATTCCAATGGGCAATCACTCTTTCTGTATAGAACTTTTTTCTAACATCCAGCCTGAATCTCCCCTGGCGCAGCCTGAGACTGTGTCCTCTTGTTCTGGTACTGCTTGCCTGGGAGAAGAGACCAACATCCGTCTGTCTACAACCTCCCTTCAGGTAGTTGTAGAGAGTAATAAGGTCACCCCTGAGTCTCCTCTTCTCCAGGCTAAGCAACCCCAGCTCCCTCAGCCTCTCCTCATAGGGCTTATGTTCCAAACCCCTCACCAACTTTGTTGCTCTTCTCTGGACTCGTTCCAGCAAGTCAACATCCTTCCTAAACTGAGGGGCCCAGAGCTGGACACAGTACTCGAGGTGCGGCCTAACCAGTGCAGTGTACAGGGGCAGAATGACCTCCCTGCTCCTGCTGGCCACACTGTTCCTGATGCAGGCCAGGATGCCATTGGCCCTCTTAGCTGCCTGGGCACACTGCAGGCTCATGTTCAGTCTACCGTCGACCAGCACCCCCAGGTCCCTCTCAGCCTGACTGCTCTCCAGCCACTCTGACCCCAGCCTGTAGCTCTGCATGGGATTGCTGTGGCCAATGTGCAGAACCCGGCACTTGGATGTGTTAAATCTCATGCCGTTGGACTCTGCCCATCTGCCCAGCCTGTCGAGGTCCCTCTGCAGAGCCTCTCTACCCTCCAGCAGATCAACTCCTGCCCCCAGCTTGGTGTCGTCAGCAAATTTACTGATGATGGACTCGATGCCCTCGTCCAGATCATCAATAAAGATGTTAAAGAGCATGGGGCCCAGTACTGATCCCTGGGGCACACCACTGGTGACTGGCTGCCAGCTGGATGTGGCACCATTCACTACCACTCTCTGGGCTCGGCCCTCCAGCCAGTTCCTAACCCATCGCAGTGTGCTCCCATCCAAGCCATGGGCTGACAGCTTGGCCAGGAGTTTGCTATGGGGAACGGTGTCAAAGGCCTTGCTGAGGTCCAGGTAGACTACATCCACAGGCCTCCCCACATCCACCAGGCAGTCACCTGATCATAGAAGGAGATCAGGTTGGTCAGGCAGGACCTGCCCTTCCTAAACCCATGCTGTTTATAGAACAGAACAGGTTGGAAGAGACCTTCAAGATCATCGAATCCAGCCCATCATCCAACACCATCTAATCACCTAAACCTTGGCACCAAGTGCTCCATAAAGTCTCTTCCAATGATGGCACCTCCACTACCTCCCTGGGCAGCCCATTCCAATGGCCAATCACTCTCTCTATGAAGAATTTCTTCCTAACATCCAGCCTAAACCTCCCCTGGTGCAGCTCAAGACTGTGTCCTCTTGTTCTGGTGCTGGTTGCCTGGGAGAAGAGACCAACCCCTACCTGGCTACTACCTCCCTTCAGGCAGTTGTAGACAGCAATAAGGTCTCCCCTGAGCCTCCTCTTCTTCAGGTTAAGCAACCCCAGCTCCCTGAGCCTCTCCTCACAGGGCTTGTGTTCCAAACCCCTCCCCAACTTTGTTGCCCTTCTCTGGACACATTCCAGCAACTCAACATCTTTCCTAAACCGAGTGGCCCAGAACTGGACACAAGGGGTGGCCTAACCAGGGCGGTGTACAGGGGCAGAATGACCTCCCTGCTCCTGCTGGCCCCACCATATGGACAAACGTAGATATAAACAAATACCCATGTCTACACAGTTGAGGTTGCAAGGCCTTTTGGAGATTGTCTAGTCCAAGCCTACAGCTCAAAGCAGCATCAGCTAAAGCAGATTGTGTCCAGCTGGGTTCTGTATATCTTTTAAAACGGAGAGTCCTTTTAAAATGGAGAGTCCACATGGTTTTCCTTCCTTTGCTTTTTAATAGAGCACATTTTTGCTTCAAAGCAACTTTCTACACAGGCATATAATAACAAACAATTTCCCTGGTATTATGCTGAACTCTGGATTCTTCAAAATGGCATAAATAACGTTAATTAAAGACTTCATGTTACATGCTGCATAGAAAACACATTAGAACTAACATTCTAAATATTGCTGTGAGAAACTGTTCTTCACATAGGAAATTAAGCATATATTTACTGTCTGCATAATATATCAAGCCTTTTCAATAAGCATCAATTCAAGGATTGTGTACAACTTATTAGGAAGCAATTTATTCTCCAGATTGCTATCTGGCGAAGCAGATTCCTCCCATTATCAGGCAACTTACTTAGTCTCTGAGCAGCCTCCAGGGCATCATTTGCAGAATCAGCTACGAAGAATCTCTGAACTGTAACCCCATGGTCTGCCATTATTTTTTTGCTTTGGTACTCCTGCAGGTTCAGCCATCGTCTAGGGGTTAATTGAACAGCCTAGAAAAATGAGAGGGGAAAATAACATAATGCTCATTAAGAACAGTTCATGAGACAGCCAACTGAGCTCTTCCGCCTTACAGGTATCTCACACCAGCAGTTAAACAGCACTGCTTCAGAGAAAAAGTAAAAAGCATATTGATTTACCTAAGTGCCTTTCCTTAACATTTGTGCATCCAAAATACTCTGAAAGCTACAGAAATCGTTTCTACAAACTCCACCAGGCTGCCTGGGTGATCTTGGCCAGACAAAATGTCTTGCATTTAATATCAATGCAGACTGGCAAACTTGGCTTGAACTCTGAAGTCTATTTATGTTTGCATGTTATTCTGTGCTATAAAAATATGAACAGACTGCTACCTTAAAACAAATGCAGTGCTTTAAATTAAAAATCTTTATATACACTGAAATTTGTATCATTCTTTGCTATAAAAATTATCTCTACAGGTTTTGTATATTTATAGAATACAGAATTAACCAGGTTGGAAAAGACCTGTGACATCATCGAGTCCAAACCATCATCCAACACCATCTAACCAAATAAACCATGGTTCTAAGTGCCTCATCCCGTCTCTTTTTAAACACCTCCAGTGATGGTGACTCTACCACCTCCCTGGGCAGCACATTCCAATGGCAAATCACTCTTGCTGTGAAGAATTTCTTCCTAACATCCAGTCTAAACCTCCCCTGGCTCAGCTTGAGACTGTGTCCTCTTGTTCTGGTGCTGGTTGCCTGGAAGAAGAGACCAACCCCCACCTGGCAACAACCACCCTTCAGGTAGTTGTAGACAGCAAGAAGGTCTCCTCTGAGCCTCCTCTTCTCCAGGCTAAGCAACCCCAGCTCCCTCAGCCTCTCCTCATAGGGCTTGTGCTCCAAACCCTTCCCCAGCTTTGCTGCCCTTCTCTGGACATGTTATAGCAATTCAACATCTTTCTTAAACTGAGAGGCCCAGAACTGGACACATGACTTGAGGTGTGGCCTAATCAGTGCTGAATACAGGACACAATGACTTCCCTGCTCCTTCTGGCCACACTATTCCTGATACAGGCCAGGATGTCATTGGCCTTCTTGGCCACCTGGGCACACTGCTGGCTCATGTTTTAGCAGCGTATAAAAACATGTGACACAGAATTAGCATCATCTTGTAGGAAACTATATACTGATATATGTATTTACAGTGGTCTGTTATCTGTGCTTAGTTGATTGCACTTCTATTTTGTTGGAAATCCTAGCACAACCCTGCCAGCCCTGCAAAGCTAACAACAGCTGGAGCAGAATTTACCTTCCGTTCTCAAGCTGCCAGTACAGATGTTCACATGTGCATATATATCATGGATACAAAGATATGGCACCTTACACACACACACAAAGACATCACATTTGCCTGTCTTGGCAGTAACCTTTGAATATAGACACTATAAAAGTCAGAGGATCTCAACTGAATGATTTTAAAAGAAGACATATTCTCCACACAGGATAAATTGTTATAAACAAAAGCAATAATTAAGGAGCTGTCACTGATTCCTGGCAACGGTATAATGGCAAAGGTGGAGCTGACTCCTGGCAATAGCATAAGCTGAATTTGTGCCAGCAAAAGATGCTCTTCCCACATGGAGAGACAAACTGTTGTCCTTCTGGCAAACAGCCCAAAAGCAAGTCTTGGTTTCTCCTGAAGTAAGGAGCACGGTATGCAAGCCAACGCTACATATTTAGATATGTTAGCCAAAGAGGATTATTGACTATACTAATACTTTGATCTTCAACAGCATGATAAAAAATAAATAAAAATGTTATCCTAATGCAACTTTATACTGAAAGAAAAAGCCTCCATGCTGCTCTTTCAGTAACACTCACCCTCTAAACAATACCAGAGTTTTAAACGCTGTGTTGTATCAAAAGCAAAACTCCGTCTGTTCCTATTTGCCTTGAAATACAGCACAAAAGATGGGTGCATGAAGAAAATACAAACCCCATCTCTTACAGTACATTGCCACATGCTTTCTGTACAAGTGCCTCCCACAGATCTGAAACAGTTACAAATAGCTCAGAATGACACATTTTAAATTCTTTCAACCATAATCTGGTTAACATATTTCAGAAGAATAAAATGACAATACTGCCAGTGGCTATCTCCAACTCTAGTCATCATACAGGCACCTCAGTATGTTCTGTGTTCCTCCATGTTATTCACAGGCAGTATTTTATTACGTATATGCAGTGCCTTCAAATGTAGGGCAAAAATTTAAAGTCACTTTCATAATTGTTGCCATTTAATTTGTTTTCTTATTAGAAGTTCTCTGTTTGACTCCAACAGCTATTACTTCATGATCCTTTCCACAAAGGGATTAACACAAGCAGGCAAGAAGAACCCTTAAGATCACTTCTAGAGGCCAGATAATTTCAACCTAAAGCAGACCCCACAAGCCTTTAGTTTCTATGAAGCTACAGAAAGCTGGAGAAAATACCTGGTTTATACCTGACAATCATTAACCTTCTCTTTTTCACTGTTTCTCTGAAGTCTACCTTATAAAACCATGATTATTGTTATTGCTATTACTTCAGAATACATCATTATTTATTCATGCTTATAATCCATACACATACACGCAGACAGCAGCAACACCAGAATCTGCACAGGCAGCGAGGAATCTGTGTTATCTGGCCACCGCTGGGAGACTACAATACCTTTCCAAAGGTCCTCACTTTTCAGCTGTAAGCAGCAGTGAAAGAAAGAACATCCAGCCATGATCAGAAGCTGACCACATTTGCAGAGAAAATGAGGTGAGGCAGAGTAAAAACCAATACACATCCCCATCTGAGTAATTGAGGCTCTGCTTAAAAGCTGTAGCTGAGGTGTGCACTCCCTGCTCAAGGCCCAGAGCTACAGCAGGAGAACATTTCCAAAGATTCTCAATCCATTTCTCTTGAGTAGCAAGGACTTCAACAATCTGGTTTCCAGGCTTCAGAAAAATAAGCTCACACCTTTAGTTAAAGTGGATTGACTGATATTAAAATAAACAAACCCATCAGTTGTAGTTTCAATCTGAATGGAAGAAACCTTGATTTAAGCAATCAGTTATAATCAAATTCCGTTCTTGTACTGTCCAGAAACAGCACTAATTCTCCTTAGCTGGAAGTTGATTTGAAATAAAGGGTAAATCTATGCTAAGTCTGATAGCACTTTTTGCTCATTGATTGCATATTTATAAATCTTACAGTTGCAGTTATTTTTCTCTTATGTAATCTTGCATTCACAAGGACCCAAAAGACCTTTGACACACAGCAAGCTGATGATGGATAGAATTAAATAAACAGAAAAATCAATGCTAACGTTGCTGTAGTAAATAAAAAGCTTAATTAGAAGTTTTGCTAAGGATTTTTCTTATCTATGAAAGTATGTTTACTTACAACTTATGTGTCTCATGCTTAAGTGTCTTTATTTACAACTAACTGGCTGATATAAAGATTTCTACAGCTCAGTAACACAGTTGAAAAATTTTTTTGTCACTGGGTTTATAATTTAAGAACAAGTCTTCAAAACAGCCTTTATGCATCATTTAGACCAATAAATCAGTTTCACATGGCTGTATTACTAAGCTGATCTAAATCAAATAAAAAGGAAAACACTCAAACAGTCTTATTCTGGGGCAGACTTTTGTTGCTCTTGCTTGACAAAAGTCTCTTTCAACACAACTTGTTTTCACATTTTCTGTTTGGGTAGGACTTAAGCACTTGGGGAATTTGCAAGGCAGCAGTGTGTCAACTGACATCTCCCCTGCTGGTTTAGCAAGGATTGAGTAATTAAATCTTTTAAGGATTTTCTTCAGTAACATGGACTGTAAAGGGTCACCACATAATAAAGGCCACTGGTGATGACTCACAATATCTGACAGATACGAAAGAGGTGACAGCAAGAAAAGCAGCCACAGGTCTATTTGTTCTATGAAGAAAGGTTATCTCCAGTGCCACCCAACTGGTGTGCCCCACTCCCACCTTTACTCAGCTCCAGCCTCGTTAATGAATAAAGCAAGCCTAACTGCTCCAAGAGGAACTGTGATGACCTCTGCTCCCAACCACCCTCCTTTTTGCTACATGTTACAAATCCCTTTGGTTTGTAACTCTAAAGGCTGCACAAAGATACCGCAAATCATTGACGAGCTGTTAAGAAGCACATTACATATACACACAGCACATTATATATAAGCACATGGAAAGAGGTCTGTTCTCTTGTAGAAATCAGACAATACTAAGAGATTATGAGAATACTTCCTTTGTAAACTATGAAGTAGACAGGTCTGAGGAACACAGGAAGGAAGGAAGAGAATAATTCATTTGAAGGAACCGTCAAAGAAATCCTAAGGGTGATGAAACAAAGATCTAGCCAAGAACTGTTGGCACACACACACAAAAAATCAAACCCTACAAACTCAAGCACATACATTTTTTTCCCTCCCTCTCCTATATTACATGATTCTAAGAGAAGCCATCCTCCAGAGTGCCACCTGAAGCCTTTCAATCAAGTCTTTCCACAAAAGACAAACTCCTGGTTGTGAATGAACTGCTCAGTAAAATGAATTACAGCCTACCACTGCATAGAGGAGTATAATATATTTAAGAAACCAACTGCAATAAAGTCTGTATTAGAAGCTTTGAAGAGCAAGGAACATGAAAAGCTTGCTTTAAAGCACTTGCAGCATACACATCGTATGTCTCCAGAAGAGCAGGTGTAATAAAGATGTTGCAAGAGATGGCATAAAGCAAAAGCTCAGAATCTGAGAAGACAACTACTCTTGAAAAAATTGAAAGAGTTGCAAACATGCATCTAAGGTTTAAGGCACACAAAAAAAAAAAAATAGTGGCCACAGGATGTCAGAAATGTGAGTGAACAGATCATTCCCTGAACTAATTCCCAACTCAGAGATGGTGTGGTTGCAATACATACATATCTGAGCAATTTAAAACAGACAGCAGTGAAAAGAATCAATTAATACAAGTATCTTGAAAATGCCTTGCCAGATGAAATTCTCAACCCTCCCAAATACATTTATACCAAGCATTCACAAGAATTTCATATGGGCTTCCAGCAGCAGAAGTTTCTTGGGCATGAGGGGAATTAGCTCAAATGGCAGAGTGCCCACTTAGCATGCAAGAGGTAGTGGGATTGATGCCAGCATTCTCCAGTGCTTTGCAGCAATGGCCCAGGCTGCCCAGAGAGGTTGCAGATGTCCCATCCCTAGAAACATTCCAGGCCAGGTTGGATGGAGCTCTGAGCAACCTGCTCCAGTTGTAGATGTCCCTGCTCCCTGCAAAGGGGGTTGGACTTCAATGCTTTTTAAAGGTCCCTTCCAACCTGAACTGTTCTATGTCTCAATTATAAATTTCCACACATCCTGCAGATAAATGTACCATGACCATGCCACTGCACCATGGTACTGCTTAGACAAGAGTCTACAAAGGTTTGAAGGAAAGCTATTTCCCACACCTAGGGGCAGCCATAATCCATTCCTTTCTCCCCATGAAACTTATTAGGAGGACACAAAACGGCACAGAACACAAATCCGGTGTCATGAGTGGCTTTGGTTTTTTTCCCATTCCCCAGCTTTACTCTTGTCAACAATTTAATTGCTCTCAGCAGCATTAAACAGCACTATTTGGCTCACCAACATGGTCTTGTCTCTCACTAAAGACAGACTGAGGAATTAGGTTGTAAATTTTCATCTGAAAGGCAGCAGTGGGGGGAGAAAGTAAAAGGGAAACTAAAGCACAGGAAAACAGAGGCTATTAATGAATTTCTGTTCATTACTGAGTCTCACCAACTTTTACTTCCAGCTTATTTCCTGCCTGAATACTTTTATCTCCTCTTCCCACATACTAGTCAGAAAACCACGTTGGAAAACACCATATATCTCTCAGACCTTTCCATGCAACTCTGTCTATGGTTCACACACAGTATGTTCCAACAGTTTAAGATAGATGTGTATTTCATCTGTTTCTCTATTGCACAGTTGCACTGGAGTACAAGGAGCACATTCTGTCACACCAGCCTGTGAAAAAGAGACTGGAAATAGCATGTGGACTCTAGTAAAACTTTGACATCTTATCAGAGAATCATAGAATCAATAAGGTTGGAAAAGACCTTAAAGATCAAGTCCAACCTGTCACCCAGACCTCATGACTACTAAACCATGGCACCAAGTGCCATGTCCAATGCCCTTTTGAACACCTCCAGAGATGGTGACTCCACCACCTCCCTGGGCAGCACATTTCAATGGCCAATAACTCTTTCTGTGAAGAACTTTCTCCTCACCTCGAGGCTAAACTTCCCCTGGTGCAGCTTGAGACTGTGTCCTCTTGTTCTGGTGCTGGTTGCCTGGGAGAAGAGACCAACCCCCACCTGGCTGCAACCACCCTTCAGGTAGTTATAGACCGCAATAAGGTCTCCCCTGAGCCTCCTCTTCTCCAGGCTAAACAATCCCAGCTCCCTCAGCCTCTTCTCGTAGGGCTTGTGCTTAAGGCCTCTCCCCAGCCTCGTTGCCCTTCTTTGGACACGTTCAAGAGTCTCAATGTCCTTCTTAAATGGAGGGGCCCAGAACTGGACACAGTACTCAAGGTGTGGCCTAACCAGTGCTGAGTTCAGGAGCAGAATGACTTCACTGCTCCTGCTGGCTGCACCATCCCTGATGCTTCACTTTCTTCAGATGAAAGGCAAGAACTAGCTATTTTCCATTGGTGGCATTCTCATTATACTTAATACATTTCTTCTACAACAACAAAAAAGTTTTAAAATGTCTTACTCAAGTTACACATATTTTCATTACTGCAAATACACCTTAACCTTGAATATTAACTTGTCAAGCTCTGAACAGCCCAAAGAAGGGCTTTAGATTTAAATACATCTTTCTAAATCTTTTTAGTGGCATTTTACTTCTTAGCATGTTAGCTACAGTTGCCATAATAAAGAAAATCCTAAAATCACTCAAGTGAGTCTAAATGAAAATGCAGACAATATTTCCACAAAATGCTATAAAGAAAAAATTCAAGCTAAAGGATTTAGTCTTTCTAAAGCAAGTTCATATTAAAGGCTAAAATAAATATCATTTATGGCTCTGCTAAAGATTTCCAACAGGCCTTATATGGTTACAAGAACAAAAAATAGCTTTTGAATAAGCTCCTTGTGTGTGTGGTATATTGATATAGACATTGTAGATGAAGACTATCTCTTATTTGAGACTCAGATCTGCCAAGTAAGTCGACAGGGTGGATGTTTGCTGTTTTTTTTCCCCTTTATTTTAAATCAGAAATAAGCTTTAAAAATACTTCAGCTCATAAACCTAGAAGCCCATATCTATGTTTTCATGTTAATATTTAAATTAATAGTTTTAAAGAGTAATTATATCCTTCATTATAAGATCTTTCTTAGGATATTATAAATGTACCAAGTCCTTACCAAAGAGATTAATATACTTGATAGGACTCTACTGAAACCCAGAACATTTCCTTAGAGCCCGACAACAGCCCAAACAATCCCAAAAATCAAGTAAGTGGAACAAAAAGCCTCAACTAAACAGTAAGATAAAGTGAAATGAAGGCAGAATTATTTAATAGAGTACAAGTTGCACAATGGATTCTCTCCCATTGGCTAGAACGGTCTGACTATTTACCAAAAGCACAAAGAATCAGTGTTTACCTCTACTCTTCTTTCCCATCTCTAGTCCTCAAGACCTTTGTTACCAGTCAGTTACTTACTCTGAACAAGTTCACTGTTCAATATAACTAGATACCATGTTTGGTCCAATTCTGTATGCACAGCATCAGTAAAATGAGTGGCATGAGGAAATCAGATATCTCTGACCATCTTAGCAAGGCCAGTTGTTCCATAATTATGTCAGTGGTTTATTGACTACTGCTAGAGAAAAAAAATAAATTGATTGTTCTCATAACCTGCAAAATCTCTTATTTACCACCTTTTTGTTTGGCTTTTCTATTTTTTAACAGATAAAATGCTGGAAGATCTATAAGAATAACGTATTTAGTGAGTAGTTGCATTTTTCTTCCACTACTCAGTCTGTATGTATGCTGTATTAACTACTCTGATGTGCAACATCTTGCAGATGACCCAGGAGGTGTCTTTTGAGTGCTTGCTTCTGAAGAAAAGAAAATACACACACATAAGCCCAGGAAAAACTGTCTTAATGTATTCACAAGAAGCTTGCAAGTTGCATATTAACTACTTCAGCAAAGATTGCTCAAATAAATGTTCCATATATGCACAAAACAAGAGCAGCATCAGTAAATGCAAGCTTCATTGAACTAGATTGCTGAGTATTTCTTACCTGAACCTATATGATCAGTATAAACTCAGTATAATGCTTTTTTCACCCTTTGGCCTCCCTGCTAGAACCTCAAAGGTTAACTTCATGACTGATGATTTCATAGAAATCATAGAATGGTTTGGGTTCAAAAGGACCATAAAGATCAACCAGTTTCAACCCCCCTGCTATGGGCACAGACACCTTGGTCACTAGACCATGTTGCTCAAAGCCCCATCCAACATGGCCTTTAACACTTCCAGGAATGGGGCATTCACAGCTTCTCTTGGCAGTGTTTCAGTATGTCACCATTCTCAAAGTGAGTAACTTCTTCCTTACATCTAATCTAAATCTACCTCTTTCAGTTCAAAATCATTACTCCTTCTCCTATCACTACATGCTCCTGGTAAAATAACCTTCTCCAGCTTTCTTGTAGGCCCCCTTTAGGTATTGAAAGGCTGCTGTAAGGTCTCCCCAGAGCCTCCCCACCACCTAAAAACCTCCACTAAGCAAATTTCTGGGATAACTGAACATCCCTTGACATGGCTACATAATTTGAGCAGCTACTGTTTACATTAACCAAGCTTAATGCACACTTCAGTGACATCCAGCATTCCCTTTTTATTCATAGCCTCAATGAAAACCAGTATTAACATCTTGAAGCAACGATGGATCTCTTAGCAGCAGTTGATAGTGAAGCTGGGCAAAAAAGCACATACTCCTTTCCTCCTGCTCTGCTGCTCCACTGAAGTAAGGTAGCTGTAACTATGCTAACAAATCCTGAGCCAGAAGAAAACAGCTCTACCAACACAACTTCTCTGCATGCAAGCAAATTATACATCAAACGCATAAGTACCCACTTTTATACATATGGACCACAGTGTAATAGTTACACAGGAAAAATGTCATCTGGGGAGAAAAACTGGGCAGAAAACCTGCATCCACTTCTGGTGCCCCCATCATAAGAGGGACATCAAACTGTTAGAGAGGGTTCAGGTGAGGGCCAAGATGATGACTGGAGGGCTGGAGAACCTCCCTGATGAGGACAGGCCGTGAGAGTTGGGACTGTTCAGTCTGAAGAAAAGAAGACTCTGGGAAGACCATATGGGGAGACCAGTACCTGAAGAGGGCCTACATGAAAGCTGGGAAGGGACTTTTTACAAGGGCTTGTAGTGATATGACAAGAGGGAACAGCTTTAAGCTTGAGGACAGATGTAGACTGGATACTAGGAAGAAATTCTTTACAGTGAGGGTGGTGAGGCACTGGAACAGGTTGCCCAGGCAAGTCATGAATGACTTCCCTTCCCTGGAGGTGCTCAAGGACAGGCTAGATGAAGCCTTGAGCAACCTGGTCTAGTGGAAGGTGTCCCTGCCTACAGCAGAGGGGTTGGAAATAGATGATCTTCAAGGTCCCTTCTTACCTAAACCATACTATGAATCTATGAGGGGTTCTTTTAGATGGATTCTATATGTGAAATAAAACCAAGATGCGTTTTGCAAGAGCATCTTAAACATAAAAATCTATTTGCTTCCCCAAGACATTCTACAGCACTCCAGTTCCTTGAATTTGTACACTCTGACCTGTGATACAATTCCAAGCACAGAGACACAAAGATGACAGTAATGAAGAGGCACACCTTTCATCTATGCAAGAAATAAACCTTTATTGTATGTATTGGCATGCAGCTACTGGAATTGACAAAGCTGTAGAAGAAGTTCCTATCAAAAAGGAACTATCAGAAATACAACTAACTGAATGACAGACCATCATACCAACTACCACAGGTGCAGGTATGCTTTATGAGGTCACACACATGAAATATACCACCTAAACAACTGACAAAGTAAACCACTTATTTCAGTTTGCTAGCAGTGCAGATGCAAAGAGTAAGTGGTCACAGAGTTAGTCTGATAAGAAAAAGAAAAAACATTTAAAAAGAAGACACTTAACACAAAAATCTTATCACAAATGTAAGCCATAAAAAGTGAACACAGATTACTATTCTTTGTTCTGTATGAAAGCAAGCATTTCAGGAACAAAAGGAAATGGGAAGACACATGGCAAGCCTGAAGGGCTACAAGGTTTGCCACGTTAAGTCAAACCACTCATCCTCTTAATGCCACACACCTATGGATATGATATGAAAAACAGGACAGCAAATGTCCTTCCCAAGGTCATGTTGGCTCCCACAAATGAATAATTTTAATTTTTATACCAAGACCATCCTATTTGAAAGCCACAGAGCAAACCAGCTTCCATAAACATCCCAAATTGTTCACTTTACACTGGATACCATAATACAGTGAGTATGAGCAGAGATCATCAGCTTCATCCAACCCCGGTCATTTAAACTAAAGTCTCCATTTAGACTTCCATTGTATTTTCAAAGGATAAACCTCATTCTGTGAGTCAGTTTAGGAAGCAGGCTGGAATATTTTCTCAACACAACCAGAGTTTTCACATTATTTTGTTGACAGCAGTTAGGAATTTCTTGTAGTTTGTGTCAAAACACTGTCAGTAATCTTGACCTTAAACATAGACTCATAGAGTGTTAGGCGCTGGAAGGGACCTCTAGGGATCATCTAGTCCAAAACCACTGCCAAAGCAGGATTAACTAGGGCAGGCCACACAAAATGACATCCAGGTGGGTTTTGAAACAGGAAACTCCACAACCTCTCTTAAGTAGCCTGTTCCAGTGCTCCGTGGCCCTCATCATAAAGAAGTGTCTCCTCACGCTGAGGTGGAACCTCCTTATACCAGCCCTATTACTGGGCACCACATGGGCATCATGACTGGCACCTTCATCTCGCCTTTAAAATCTTCCACAGGCACAGCTGAAGACCTTGGAAGAATTCAGTTCCATATCTATTCCTGTACAAGGGAATTAATTTTAACTGGATTAAACCAAAGTTACATTATAGGCCTTTTTACTTCAGTGACAGGCTTTGTTACTTAAAATACATCACACAAAATATCCTGAGCAGTACAATGCAGCATGTCTCAGAGAGAAAAAACAAACAGACAAAAAACAAACAAAAAAAAGAGAAAGAAATTTTAAAATTGCATTTCCCAGTTCTTTAAAGGCTGTGACATTTTGATCAATAAACTGTAGGGGCAATTTACTGCTTGACACTACTGAACCATACACTCACTTTTCAGAATGAGTGAGATCTGTCACTGCAATTGTTAAGGTTTGTATAACTCAGGTTCAAATAAACTAAAATTTAAAAAAAGCCATGGAATATGCCACTACACTGCTGTTTACTAAAGACAGTCTGCTCTGGTAGATAATTATTACTACTCCTAACAGCTTTATGTCTCTTTGAAACAAGATGTTTATGTTAAGTAACTGACTCATTCTCTTCATATGTACAAAAAAAATTAAATATATAAAAATAGGATAGAATAGAATAAATTAGAATAGGATGGGATGGGAGAGGATAGGATAGGATAGGATAGGATAGGATAGGATAGGATAGGATAGGATAGAATAGAATAGAATAGAATAGAATAGAATAGAATAGAATAGAATAGAATAGAATAGAATAGAATAGAATTAACCAGTTTGGAACCTGGTTAATTAACCAGGTTTAACCAGAATTAACCAGACCTTTGAGATTATCAAGTCCAACCTATCATCCAACACCATCTAAACACCTAACCATGGCACCAAGCACCCCATCAAGTCTCTTCCTAAACACCTCCAGTGATGGGGACTCCACCACCTCCCCAGGCAGCCCATTCCAATGGCCAATCACTCTCTCTATGAAGAATTTCTTCCTAACATCCAGCCTAAACCTCCCCTGGCACAGCTTGAGACTGTGTCCTCTTGTGCTGATGCTGGTTGCCTGGGAGAAGAGACCAACCCCCACCTGGCTACATCCTCCCTTCAGGTAGTTGTAGACAGCAATAAGGTCTCCCCTGAGCCTCTCTTCTCCAGGCTAAGCAACCCCAGCTCCCTCAGCCTCTCCTCATAGGGCTTGTTCTCCAAACCCCTCCCCAACTTTGCTGCCCTTCTCTGGACACATTCCAGCAACTCAACATCTTTCCTAAACTGAGGGGCCCAGAACTGGACACAGGACTCAAGGTATGGCCTAACCAGTGCTGATTCCAGGGGCTTTGTTATAAAAGCTGCACACAGTTAATATAATTATCAGGATTTCTCGTGTTAAATTGTTTACCAAAATTGGGCTTGAACGGTCGAAGGCTGGCCAAGAGCTTGGGAAGATTGCTTTACATATTTAAACTTTAAAGCTTCATAACAGTGAAACTGCTGCTTCTCAGAAGACCACATTACTGAAAAATAGCCTTTATGATGAGCAAGCAAATCTTGATAGCAAAGCCCAGAGCTAAATTCTCATTTGGAAAATCTTAGCCTAGCATTGCCTTAATATTGTTTTTCAATTACCCAAATGAGCTTATTCAAAACTGAGTATTCTGCAGCCTCTGAAAACACTAATCCACCCTTAAGTCATGCTCAGGCTGAAGAAGTGCATCAACCTAATCCACAGGCAGTTTGGTGACATTTAAATAGCAGCAAGCACACTCAAACAGTGGACCAACTGCTCCCAGTGTGCTTCTGTAACCCAAGAACACCAACACTGTGTTATACCTTACTGCCTTACATAATCTCCCAAGCAAAGCTGACACCAGTTTAGACTTCACCACTCTCCCACATACTGCTGACATACCCTCACACACAGTTACATAACCCCTCTTAACAGCCAGTTCTTTTGTATTACTTCAAACCAAGAAGCCAAGGTACTGGCATAAGTTACTACAGGGCTGGGGCTTCCTGTTTCTGTTCAGATGACCTGGCTGCAAGCTGCCACCATGGCTTCCCAGTTGCTCACCCCTACACCTTTCCCTGAGCCTGAAACAGAGCTACCTCAGCAGAAACCTTCTGCTGCTGCACAACGTAATTCTGTCACCTAACCCATTAGAGAATGAGGTGAAGGGACATCCCAGCAACGCAGCAGTGAGGGCAGACCACCCACTTCTGACAGCAGTCTGCTCTTACCCTGGGGTAACAGAGACACAAAACTGTATTGCCTGTGGCAAACCAAGCCTGGAGAAGACAACATGCAACTACATCTCAACGACTCAACTTCACACCTCTTTCTGAAGCAATTACTGAAATTCACTGCAGAAAACCCATAGTTCAGAAATCTACAGTTTCAAACAACAATCAAAGGATTAAAAAAAATAATGTAATAATATATTTCATTACAGCATTAGATGCTTGTGTCACCATTTTAATGCTAGTTCATGCAATCCAAACAAGTGCTCAGTTAAATCTCCCCCTGAAGACTTTTGCATAGTTCAAGGAAAAGCCGATTTCTCTTGTCATGTTGCACGCTTCTTTTAATAGGAGCCACTGCAAAACAGAGATAGGAAGGCAGGAATCACAGCACATCACAGCAGGAAACATCAAGATGCTGACAAACATCAAAGG
Source organism: Dryobates pubescens (assembly GCF_014839835.1). Classification (NCBI taxonomy): domain Eukaryota; kingdom Metazoa; phylum Chordata; class Aves; order Piciformes; family Picidae; genus Dryobates; species Dryobates pubescens. The sequence continues at coordinate 8,985,720 of NC_071612.1, forward strand.
AATAAAGGGAAGAGATTTCTTGAACTAGTAACATGTCAATTTTGGAAAAGAAAGCTATTTTAACTGAAAAGCTGGAGAAGCTCTATTTAGTCATCATTTTCAGTTAAGAGAAACTGCTTCTCTCCATCAGCAGGCAGCAGTGATTATTTAATGCAACATAATACAGCAAGATATAAGCTACAGATTGCCTACCTGTAGGCAACAAAGCATAGTAAAAGCTAAGAAATATCAGTTGGCACCAGTTGTCTGTTGAGAAACAGGCAGCCACCAATTACTAACAGAATGAGAATTTGTTTAATGATTATGTTAATTTACTGAACTCATATTAGAGAGATACACAGGCAGTATTGATGAGTTCCATGCAGCATTATGAAGTAGGGCTGATTTGTTTGAAAACAAATTAAAGCAGAACATATTGTACACTATGTAAATAGTGTGTACAATATCCAAGGGATATCTAAAGGAATCACAGAATATTAGGTGTTGGAAGGGACCTTGAAAGATTATCTAGTCCTTCTGCCAGGGCAGGATCACCCAGAGTAGGTCACACATGAACACATCCAGGTGGGTTTTGAATGTCTCCAAAGACTCCACCACTTCTCTGGGCAGCCTGTTGCAGCATTCTGTCACCCTTGCAGTGATAAAGTTTTTCCTCATGTTTACATGGAACCTCCTCCAGCTTGCACCCACTGCCCCTTGTCCTATCACTGGACACCACTGATGCAGTCCATTCTGCTGACACTCACCCTTCATGTATTTGTAAACATGAATTAGGTCATCCCTCAGTCTCCTCTTCTCCAAGCTAAAGAGACCCAACCTCCCTCAGCCTTTCCTTGTATGGCAGATGTTCCACTCCCTTCAGTACGTTTGTGGCTCTCCGATGGACTCTTTCAACCAGTACCCTGAGGTCCATCTTAAAGTGAGGGGCCCAGAATTGGAGACAATATTCCAGGTGTGGCTTCCTGGCAGTGAGTTACTCCTCCAGATGAGCTCTCTGAAAATGGCCTATGTTTTCAGAACTGTACTCACCCAAAATCTACTGCTGCAGGAGGAAACTTCACATCTATGTGCACTGGAACTTCCACTTGTAGATTGCGACCCTCCTGAGCACAGGTGAGAGAACACATCCCTCTGGCATGCAAGTGTCAGCACTTTAGAAGCCCCTGCAGGGACACATGCTGAATTGGGCATGTGTTAATATGTGTCTGCTCTAATTGGTAGACACTGCTTGAAAAAATGTCTGAGATGCTACACAATCTCTACAGAGCTCACTAGGGAAGAGGCTGAAGGACTCAGATTAGGGACACTGAATAATGTGGCACATTGCATTTTCCACACAACCACCTCTTGCACCTTTTCCTGTGTTGCTACTAATAAATTTAACATAACTATAGGAACAGTGTAGTAAAACATTATGCAATGTAACAAGACCCTGAAAACAAAAGCAGCTATTAAACTTTGAACACATCATTTCTCTTCGCTTGTGTTGGGGCTGTGGCCAGCTTCTATTTTGCTCTCTGAAGAATTTCAAGTGCTTAAATGAAGAAGAAAATAGAAATTGTGTTTTTTCACTCAAGAAAGGAATCACTACAAGAAATATCTGTCAATTTGTAATCACTTATTCATACACAATTTAAATGAGAAACAGTATTACTGTCTCCTTCAGATTTCAGGTCATGCCAAAGGAGTTTTATTTCAATAATACTGTGGAAATGAAGTGCAATAGATATCAAATAAACACCTCTAAAGTTCTCTCTCCATGACATGGCCATAGAAGCCATGGTTTTGCTTTTTAAGGAGAAAATACAAACCCATATACAGGTAACTCCAGTAGTGTGGACTTTGATCAGAGTAAGGCCTGATATTTATGTAAGATAGGACAGCTCAAAGCAGCAAGATCCTGCAGAAAGCATTTAGAAAATGAACGGTTTCAAGTCTCAACCAGAAGAGCCTCCCTTGAATATTAAAATTAACATGGGAGACTGAATGATTTAACTAAAGAAATAAGCCTCCTGGATTTGACATCAAGTCATGAATCGAACTCCCTCAGCCTCCCCCCAAGTTCCTCACTGAAGTGGGTGAATCTTCCCCAGACTCACTCACGAGCTCAACTGTCAACTCTGCAAGTTAATTGAATCTAAAAAAAGATATGGCACTATTCAAGCTTTGTAAGATTAAAACTCAAATGCCATCATGACTGGGAGGGGGGCTGAAGATTTCATTCACTACCCTTTGCTTCAGAACTCATTAATAAATGTGTAAAATACTCATGAGGCTTTACCTCTTTCACCTCTAAACCAACATTCCCTGCCACTAAAAATTACAATTAACTGCAATGACATAATAATCAATATTCTGTTTGGAGACATACTGTGATACCTTAACATCCCTCCTTGCTTTTTATTCATCATATACTCTCCTCTCTCAATGGTGGAATCCCTCAGCTGGGAAAGAGGAACATCAGGAGTGTCTCCATCAGTTCTGAAGTGGCTGGATGCTGTCAAGGCTCTCTTTGCTTTATTTATCTCTTTCATTAAATGCCACCTTCTAAATCTTTCCACGGTGGCTCCAACATGAAGCATCGTAATCTTGCTGTGCTTTAATAAATGCCACAGAAACAGAAGAGGACCTTAGAAGACAGCACCAAACTCATTCACGTACTATACACAAATCTGAACCATAGAGACTACATTAAAAGAATACAGAGAATACATAGAATAAACCAGGTTGGAAGAGACCTTCAAGATCATCGCGTCCAACCCATCAACCAATCAAACACCACCCAAACAACTAACCCACGGCACCAAGCACCCCATGAAGTCTCCTCCTGAAAACCTCCAATGATGGCGACTCCACCACCTCCCCAGGCAGCCCATTCCAATGTGCAATCACTCTTTCTGTATAGAACTTTTTCCTAACATCTAGCCTGAACCTCCCCTGGCGCAGCCTGAGAATGGAACAGGCTCTGTTCAGGAACCTTTCCCTTTTACCTCAACTGTAGCAAGACATGAAAAACAAAGTTTTAGAAGTATCTCAGCTATGCCTTGGATATTTCACGGTACTGCAGATAAACCAGTAGGTATTATTTAAGCTTTGCCAGACTCTTAGTGCATGTACTCAGGATGGAAGTGGGGCTGAAAATCCTGAACTGCTATTTTTAACAACACTGTAATGCCTTCCTTAACAGGTGTCCTGAATGTTCCTGCTAGCTGTTTACTGCAAGAAATCTTTTTACTTCAAGGGTTCCTGAACCTCTCTATATACTTTTTCTGCCCTACTATGTTCTTTTATCTTGAGCTACTCTTTGACCTTTTATAATCACTCTGATTGCAAACTGATTGATCCCAAGCTTAACCTCTGCACTGCCCTGGCAATGGTGCAGCATGATGTGATGTTCCTACACTGCAGAACACATTTGGGTCATTAGATCAAGGGAAAAAAAAACACAAGAAAAAGAAAAAAAAAAGAAACTACACTGGTTTTTTTCCCCAATGTGCCTTTAAATCACATTTATAAACTCAGTTTTCTGATTTATCCTTCTGTTTACTTCACATGCAAAGAAGCAGAGACAAGAATGAACTCAGAGCGAGTCCTTCACTCATTGCAGATTTAAAGTCCCCAGTAATGATTATACCTTATAGACTTATTTACAGCATGCTTACACACAGGGATTTTGACAGCTATTCTGTAAATACACTCTCCTACCCACTAAGCTCCATTGTCAACTACCAGGAACATGCACAGGGTCAGACTTGAGCTCCTTCTGTCATCATTATTCTTCTTATCTCAAAGAAACAGAATCTGAGCCCACATCCTTGTGCACTAAAAGGCAGATCCTACCAGCTACCACCTGGATGATCTTGCTGGGTTTCTGCAGATATGATTTTGTGATGACTGCTGTCCTCAGAAGAGGTGACAGTGAAAAGAATGTCCTCTTGAACAGTAAGATTCTGACCTCACAACTCCATTTCCCATACCTCACCTGCCTATTGTTTCAGCCAGGGTGCTACAGATCAACCTCCAAATTAAGCAGGAGATAGCCAAATCCCTGACAGCATGCATCCTGCCCTTTCACCCAGGGGAGCATTGAGGCCTCTATTTACATACAAACACCAAAACAGAAATAGCTACAAATTAAATGACAGTACACTTTTGACACTGAGAAGGTCTCTGATGCATTTTGTTTACCATTTAAAGGCTGACCAAGCAGAGCTGAGTACACTCCAATCCCGCTAATGTTCACCTGAGCAGTGAATCACCAGGAGCTCGTGAAAACCAGCTGAAACATGGCAGGCTCCTATTCCATGAGATATGTGAAAACTTTCTGGTTGTTCAACAAGCCAAGGTCTCATAACAGGATGTGATGAAAACAAAGCAGAAAGCAGCCTGCCCAAACAGAAAGCTGGCAGTTAACTCAGAGGGGCAAATACTGCCCTTCCTATACACTTCATAAAATATATGCAAACCTTTTTTTCCTCCTTGAACTCTTTAACCAAAATTCAGAATAAACCAATATTAAAAGTATTTATCATATATCCACATGTGCCTAATAACCAAGTGTGCCTAGGCTGGTGTAATCCTAGATAACAATCCAGGCTGGGGGATAAGATTGAGAGCAGCCCTGCAGAAACAGACTCCAGGGTGTTGATGGATGAGAAGCTGGACATAAGCCAACAGTGTGTGCTTGCAGCCCAGGAGGCCAATCACATCCTGGGCTGCAGCAGAAGACATGTGGCCAGCAGATCGAGAGAGGAGATTCTGCCACTTTGCTCTGGTAAGACCTCACCTGGAGTACTGCACCAACCTCTGGAGCCCTCAACACAGGAAGGACATGGACCTCATGGACTGGAGGCTGGAACACCTCTGCTGTGATGATAGGCTGAGGGAGTTGGAATTGTTCAGCCTAGAGAACAGAAGGCTCTGGGAAGACCTAATAGCAGCCATCTAGTACCTGAAGGAGGCCTACAAGAAGGCTGGGGAGGGACTATTTGCAAAGTCCTGCAGTGATAGGACAAAAGGCAATGGTTTGAAATTAGAGAAGAGTAGATTTAGATTGGATATTATGGACAAGTTCCTTACCATGAAGGTGATGAAACACTGGAAGAGTTGCCCAGAAAGGTAGTTGAGGCCCCATCACTGAAGATATTCAAGGTGAGGCTCAACAAGGCTCTGAAAAACCTACCTAGTGAAGGATGGCCCTGCTCACTGTAGGGAAGTTGAACTAGATACCTTTGGAGGTGCCTTCCAACCCAAACCATTTCATGATCCTACAGAAGCTTTACATCTCTGGAAGCAATTTTCCAAGCTTTTGCTGGGGTAAAGGAAACCAGAATATGAAGTCACAGATTTAGCTTCTGCTTTTGTCAGTGTGCTAGCAACCACAAGCTTTGCTTTGCATTAGTAATTAATTTTAGTCAAGTAATGTTCATTTTGCTTATTTAAAACTTCAAAGCTTGAAGAAAAACTTATTCTCCTGACCTAAAAAGTAAGGGCTTTGAAGTACCTGATGAAAATAAACTATCACACACAACTGCACAACCAGTCCCAGGAAACACCATAACACGTTCCCTACCTTTGCATTCGAAAGAAGACTGTCGGTAAGACACACCACATTCAACAAGTGAAATGAGTTGTCTGCTCCACAGAAATCAGGAAGATTTGGTTGGTTTAAGTAGCTTGAAGGGAAATTTCCTATTTTTGGTCTCAAAGGTTTGGGGTGGGTTGTTTTGTTTTTGTTTTTTTAATAGGGGAGACCTTACTGCTCTCTACAACTACCTCAAAAGAGGTTGTAGACAGGTGGGGGTTGTCTCTTCTCCCAGGCAACCAGCAACAGCACAAGAGGACACAGTCTCAAGCTGTGCCAGGGGAACTTTAGGCTCAAGGTGAGGAGAAAGTTCTTCACAGAAACTGGCCACTGGAATGGGCTGCCCAGGGAGGTGGTGGAGTCACTGTCCCTGAAGGTGCCAAAAAAGGATTGGACATGGCACTTGAAGGCATGGTTTAGTTAGTCATAAGGTGTTAGGTATTAGGTAACAGGTTGGCATATCAAGAGAATGCTTTTCAGAGTAGAATAGAATAGAACAGAATTAACCAGGATGGAAAAGACCTTTGAGATCATTGACTCCAACCTATCATCCAACACTATCTAATCAACTAAACCATGGCACCAAGCACCCCATCAAGTCTCCTCCTAAACACCTCTAGTGATGGTGACTCTATCACCTCCCTGGGCAGCCCATTCCAATGGCCAATCTCTCTTTCTATGAAGAACTTCTTCCTAATATCCAGCCTAAACCTCCCATAGCACATATTGAGACTGTGTCCTCTTGTTCTGGTGCTGGTTGCCTGGGAGAAGAGACCAACACCCTCCTGGCTACAAACTCCCTTCAGGTAGTTGTAGAGAGCAATGAGGTCTCCCCTGAGCCTCCTCTTCTCCAGGCTAAGCAACCCCAGCTCCCTCAGCCTCTTCTCATAGGGCATGTGCTCTAAACTCCTCCCCAGCTTTGCTGCCCTTTTCTGGACACGTTCCAGCAAGTCAACCTCTTTCCTAAACTGAGAGGCCCAGAACTGGACACAGTATTCAAGGTGTGGCCTAACCTGTACTGAATGGTAGAATGGTAGAATGACCTCCCTGCAGGCCACACTATTCCTGATACCGGCCAGGAAGCGCCATGTATTCCCACTATCATTTTTTTTTGTACGCTTCATCCTAATCAAGCTTCCTAAATTGTTAGGAAATGATTCGAGGATTTCAAGGTTTTCAAACCAAAGCATGGTCAAGGGGTTGTTCAGAAATGCTCCTGAATCCCTGTCTCAAGTAATCATATCTATATCAAAGAACCATTTCACGCCTATCCTACCCTGGAAGAATACTTTTTCAAGTGTTAGGAGTCACTGGCATTTTAAGAAAAACACCAGTAAAATACCAATTGAGATAGTTTAAGCTCTGTTTCTCATCACAAAGAAGCAAATAGGAAACATAATCACAGGTTTTTGTTCCAGCTCTTTAATACTTGAAGTCAAATCATGATAATTTCCATGCTACCTAATTATGTCATCAGAGAAGATTATGACTTTGAGCACTGAGCAGCACAGTACACCCAAGCAATAAAGATGCAAATGCCCACAGCAGTAAAATTTAAAAAAATATAGAAAAGGATCTACAAAAATAATTCTCCTGCATGCCTAAGTCACAGCTGGTTTGCCAAACTACAACAGGACTGGAACAGTTTCTGTCCTGGAAGCGCACACCCAAAAAAGACTGGTACATCATTTTTGTTTAACATGCAATGTTTCACATCTATTACTGTCAGTAAATCTTGATTTTAATTAGACAATTAGGCTTTGACATGAAGCAAACTCAAAAGGAGCAAACAAGAAGACAGCTCTCTGGCTGCTTGGCCAGAAGCTGCCACAGACTGATCAGTGGCAACTACAAACACTTTTCTTTCCTTTGCAGGTGATTTATTTATTAGAATAGAATTCTATTTATTCATTATTATAATGTATTCATTTATAGAATAGAATTCTATTTATTCATTATTATCATTTATTCATTTATAGACTAGAATTCTATTCCATTTATTCCTGATTATTTATTTATTCATTTATTAATGCCTCCCCAAAGGAGATGGCACTACTTCACCAACTAAAGACACCTGGGACATTCCCAGTCTTGTTCCCAGTGTCCTTTTACAGCCCATGATGCATTCATCAAAATAAACAATGTCCACTGCTCTTCAGTATCTGCTGGATGAAGTTCCCCATCAGGGTTAACTTGAGGCTTCCTCCAGTTGTTCAGTGCATCATCTGATTCTTGCTGATCAAGCTGTTTGTAGCAGACACGTGCAATAACATTGCCAACTGGTCTGACCCACGGGTTCTCAGCTGGGTCATCAGCCCTCCATGGATGAAGCTCCCTGCATTCCAGCTGCACATAACATTTCACATCATGTTTAAAGCAAGCTCTAAACATCAGTTGCTCTGTTCTCAAAATTCATGGCATTGCCTTAGACTCTTTTAATCTGAGCCATTTAACCGAAAAAACAAATCCAGACTGAGACTCTGCATGAAAGAACTCAATTAAATAGATTCACTGTTTCCAATGTGTTTGGAGTAGCAGAGTTGAAGAAGCTAGAAAATTCAAGGGAAAATAAATTTCTCATGCCATCTTCAGAACTTAAGCAAGTAATATGTGTACAATAAAAAGTATCCTGTTGCTTTTAATAGACCTTTCCTCTATAAACATCATAAATGTCTGGATGCTTTACCTATATCAATCATTGTTATCTATAATTTGCACATGAAAATTTTCCCACAACTTTATCTTCCCAGACATTTTTATATTAATAGTGTGTATTAGCAACCTTTTTTTTCCCCCCCCTTCCTTTCTTGCATAAGGCAGTTCCTGCTGTCTTGGCTTCTGACTGAAGTATCGAGTGTCAAATTAAACTGTTCTTTTCTCCATGGATCCCTCAGAGGAGGACCTCAAAAGAAAGAAGAAGTATTCCATGAGTAATTTATGTCTGGTTTTTAATGTACAGCTCTGTGATATTTTTTTAGTCAAAATTCTTGGACAAGAAGACAATCCTTTCAAACACAATCAAAGATCTGCCTTAATTCTCCATTCCTTACAATTGCTACAAAACTTCTGCATCTCACAAAGAATTCAAATGCAGAAGTAACCACGCTAAGTGTGACTCTCTCTCCTCCTGACACAAATTGAGACTATTGCTCATTGCTTATATTCCTCAGAGACTATCTATTCCAGTAATGCCTTGCCATCTCTCATCTTTTCCCAGTTACTGGTTACTGCTTATTGCTCCTGAAGTGTTCTAAATGCATAATGCACAAATGGGTGCTTAAAGTCACTGCTGCTGGTGCTCTCTCAAAATATCTATCCATTTTCAGACAAATAAAACACTTCTATTTAATCTTATATATATATATATATATATACACATATATATATATATACATATAAAAATCCTTTTGTTCCAAACAGATTTACTGCCCACTGAATCCTGAAGGTGTGTATCTTGCCTGTTCCACCTTCCCCATGACAAATTGCCAAATTTATGCCTCAGCATTTATATGAAGAGTCACATCTTTGCTCTACAAACACAGAAAGGACACTGCAAAGCTGCAACATTTAGAATGCCTCTTGTACAAATTAATTTAGCTGATAAAGACAAGCATGTAACCTCTGGTCCTTTGCTTGTAAACAACACCAATCTATACCTTTTTATTATGAAAAGCAGAAAACTAAACTCCAAATCATTAACTATACAAAGACACAAACCATAGAGGCAAATTTGAAGTACTTTGCTCTCTAGGACAAATCAATAAAGCACTGCTGCACAAATTAAAGACAAACAGGGTGGACTGAAATTGATCTGTAACCAAACACTACCAAGGTGCAAGGTAGAAAATCCCAAATGAATAATAATGTACCACTCCCAAAACATTTTAAAAGTGCTTTTCTTAAATGAGAAGGGCAACAAAGCTGGGGAGGGGTTTGGAACACAAGCCCTATGAGGAGAGGCTGAGGGAGCTGGGATTACTTAGCCTGGAGAAGAGGAGGCTCAGGGGAGACCTTCTTGCTGTCTACAACTACCTGAAGGGAGGTTGTAGCCAGGTGGGGGTTGGCCTTTTCTCCCAGACAACCAGCACCAGAACAAGAGGACACAGTCTCAAACTGTGCCAGGGGAGGTTTAGGCTGGATGTTAGGAAGTTCTTCATAGAAAGAGTGATTGGCCATTGGAATGGGCTGCCCAGGGAGGTAGTAGAGTCACCATCACTGGAGATGTTTAGGAAGAGACTGGATGAGGCGCTTGATGCCATGGTTTAGTTGATTAGATAGTGTGGGATGATAGCTGGATTTGATGACCTCAAAGGTCTTTTCCAACCTGGTTAATTCTATTCTATTCTAAACCAACTTTGAGTGAAACAGCCCAACTTACATTCATGCCCAATAGGAACTGTGCCTAGAGCTTTATGACTTGTGATTCTAAACTTAAAACACTCTTAAGAATCTCACAGAAATAAAACACACTGTAATTCAATTTTGGGATGCACACTCTTATAGTTTAGGAAACCAGACAGACACCAGGAAAAAAACCACCACAAAACCTCCTGGGTAAATCTGCTGAACAAACTGGCACATTTTAAACAGACAAAACAAAAAAGTGACACTCAAGAACTTTTATTTATGGAATGCAAAATCGTTGTGCTATCAGAATAAAATTTTAACTGAAGTACTCCAACAAATAAGTGTAAATACATGCTATTTTTCAATTCCTTCACTGTCAGCATTTAGCCACTAATCAAACAAGACTATCAGCATCAGCATATCACTAACAAAGCAAACAAAACAAAACACCAAAGAAACAAACAAACAAAACAAGCACACAACAATCTTGGGTTCTTATCTCATTACAATCTTGAAGGCGGGGGGTGGGGGGGGATCAGCTTGGAGTTTAGACTGGTTTAAGTATCATTCATGCAATAGAGAATTAACAGCATCTACTCAACAGCACAGCATACCTCTGCTATTAAGGAATTTTTCACAATAGTCAAGTCTTGAGTTCATGCCTACTCTTTCTGTATTATCTAGTTAAAATAAGAATCACAGAATCACCAAGGCTGGAAGAGACCTCAAAGATCATCAAGTCCAACCTGTCACCACAGACCCCAGGACTAAACCATGGCACCAAGTGCCACATCCAGTCCCCTCTTGAACACCTCCAGGGATGGTGACTCCACCACCTCCCTGGGCAGCACATTCTAATGGCGAACTACTCTCTCAGTGAAGAACTTTCTCCTCACCTCCAGCCTAAACTTCCCCTGGTGCAGCTTGAGACTGTGTCCTCTTCTTCTGGTGCTGGTTGCTTGAGAGAAGAGACCAACTCCCTCCCGGCTGCAACCACCCTTCAGGTAATTGTAGAGAGCAATAATGGTCTCCCCTGAGCCTCCTCTTCTCCAGGCTAAACAATCCCAGCTCCTTCAGCCTCTCCTCACAGGGCTTGTGCTCAAGGCCTCTGCCCAGCCTTGTTGCCCTTCTCTGGACACGTTTAAGAGTCTCAATGTCCTTCTTAAACTGAGGGGCCCAGAACTGGATAAGATCCAAAGCCAGCTGTTAATTATGGATTAATGGTTAATTACCTGTTCCAAAATTAGTGTCATAATCACTTGCACAGATAACATGATTTCTATGTCCTGTGTTTTAGTCAAATGCTATGGAGTGGGGAATTGGCTTTCTCAGCAGAGAGTTTTAAAGAGGGGAATTTTCTGGAGAAAATCCTTAGAGTGTATGCTCAAAGCTGCAGATTACAGTCTCAGACATGCACACAAGATTGGACTGGGCAAGGCAATAATGAGCTGAACTACTCGCTACAGGTGTGGTGAACAGCAATAACAAAATATATCAATTGGCATTAAGTCATCCTGGAACCCTACCTGTGAGTCACCAAAACGGGGGGGGGGGGGGGGGGGGGGGGCAATCATATCTCTAAGCCTTAAATGAATACATTTCCAATTTTTACTAAAAATGAACCTTTTAAATGAGAAGGGGAAATAGAGAACTTATCAACTTCTAAGAAGCAACCAAACCCCAAGTGTTTCTAAACACTCACTTTAATTTCAGGTATTCCCAAAAGAATCTCAGCATCTTCACACTTTCTTCATAGCATCCTTGTTGGCAGTCATCAGCCAGAGAGGGCAAAGGAAAGGGCTTCTTGTTAAGAAATAAAATTGCCATATGCACTGACTTCTCCAGAGAGAAACACAGTGAAAACAATCACTCAGATACTTGTATGAAAACACAGTTTGTCTATTGACACTTTAATCTAGTGCCTCAGGAGGAAGATCAATGAAAAAGCACCTGTCTCTGTAACAAAAACTTTAATGAATCTTAAATATACCCAAGCAAGGTATGGAGCTTCTTTGGGATGACTGGTTGGGACTTCAAATGGAAGGACAGGAGGAAGAGTTTACTTACCTACCATAGGAGTCCCTGCTAATTCTCAACCTAATGTCATACTTGTGAAGGCTGTTTCTTCTTGTCTAATTAGCCCTATCCCTTGATTATATCTACATGAGGTACAAAGAAAGGTAAATAAATGCAGCAAAGTGCAGCTTTTTCTGCTTCAAAACAAAGCTGTGAATGTTTGTGCCAGAGCCAAATTGCTCCCAAGGCAGATGTTCCACCAATATAAAACTAAGTGAAAAAAATCATTAAAAAAAAAAAAAATTTAAAAAATAATCACAGTCTAAGGCTACATTTATGTTTTTATTTCCTTCTTTTATCTCAAAAAAGGATTCAATAACCATGTGTTTAACAGAACTGCCACACAGGAGCGGGCCAAACATCTGCTCCACTTTGGCATTTCAGTCTTGTCTAGTTTGAGGAGGGCTTTCCTGTCATTTGGTTTAGGCACTCACAGAAAAACTGTTTGTGAAAGTCTGTAGGCTCATGTATTTCCTGCCTCTAAGTGTAAAACCTTAGAACTTGGAGCAAAACTGCCAACGAGGAAAAGCCAAACAGGGAAACAGTGGGAACCTTCAAGAATCTTTCAAGAACTTAACACAAAGCCAAGATAAAAAGTCAGAATTTGGCACCGACGTGGCTTCTGAAGTCATGAATTGAAAGTTATTTTCAGCAATGCTTTCTGTTGCATGGAAGATTACTAAACTCACAGCTGATAGCTTCTTAACTAAGACAGAACTTTCTGTTTAGCATTAATGAGGCTTTATAGGTATTCGAGCCTAGAAATTGAAGGCATTTGCAGTGAGCAACCTTGTACAGTTCCCAATTTTTAACACATGGAGCATTCAGCAGATTTTACAACAGGAATATTGTTTCATTCCATCTTTTTTTTTTCTTTTCTCTCTTTTTAAAAAAAAAATAATATTCTCAACATGAATGAAATTTGGCAGCATTATGGCAGGACTGAGGAGCATTTCGAAGGCTAAGAGAGGGTGCATAGCACACCAGCCAATCTGCTCACTGCATTAGGAAACTGGAGAGTTACCTTAAGCACTTTTTGGTTGTTGTTTTATGATTCTGATTTAATTGTTCCTCATTTATATTCATCGCTGAAATCCACTGCATCTGAAGCTATTTTGAAAACACAGCATTCTCCCAAAGGGCCCAATCCAACTCCTATTCAAATAAACAGCCTTCAATGAAGCCTATTTGTTGCTAGCCAACAAGATTGAATTCTGCTACAGAGTGGTCCCTGGAGCGTTTGTCACAGCTCTTTACAAATATTGCTCCAGTACAAGCAGGTCTAAATACGCTTGTCCACATGCACTGCAGACAGCTGAAATCTATCTTTTATCTTCCTGAAACACTCGGTCAGATTGAAACTCCAGAAGCACAAAGAACTGAATCTATCAAGAATATAAAAAGTACAAAGAATAAGAAATGTTTAACAGTTATGAAAAGGTAAAGAGCCAAAGGGAAAGCAGAAGGATGATAAAACCTTTTCACGTGATAGGATCAAGAACCATTTATTCCACCACTAAAATGAAGTTATAGAGAGAAACATTAGCGATTAGATTATGACAGTACACAACCAAACCTCTCAAAAAGCTTGTTTCAACACAGCTATGAAAAGGATCAGCAGCTTTGGAAAGAGAAATTTTGCAACAGATACAAACAGCACTCAGCAGTAAGTCATGAGGCTTATGAGGAAAGATTTGAAATCTCATTAAGTGTCTACTCACACAGGGTTACCAAAACAACAGTCTTTAGACTGGTATTTCTTGATTATACCCTTATCATATGGCAGACCCTTATCTGTGAAAAGCATGTGTCAGGCTTTGAGAAGAGGATGGGTTGTGCTGGTTTATCATATACAAGTAAATGCAACTTCTGGGTTTAGCTAAGTAATGAATGACACAAGTGAGAAAAACTTGCAATCAAAAGACTCTCAGACGTGTAGCACAGAAATCCAGATCCTGGATGATGAGCTTCTCTGTAGTTTAAATTTTGAAACAGTGGAAGATCAGATTATGTAGATGGAAATTCTATAATGTAACACTCCAAAAACTAGGATGATTCTCCAGGAAACTTGTTTCCTTTTAAATTAAGAACCTGAATTGTTGTTACACAGTATTGATGAGGTTCTTGAAAATAATCTATTTGGAAAAACCAGATCTTGGGAGATGCTCTCAGTATCTGTCAAGAGTTAAAAAACAGAATAATAAAATATGACTTATAGTGCAAGCTCAATACCTCTGTTTCATAAGTAACACGCAGGAAAGATAAAGAATTTTTTTCACAGAAAAAAAAGCTGCCCACCTTAATATCCCAAGAACACCCAAGAGTCTGAGCTGACATGCAGTGATTTCAGTGGGATAACTTACAGGATCACTCTGCACTTTGAGAGATGACAGAACAGAAGGTGGATTCCTAATTATGACCCCTACCTCAAATCCCCACTGCAGCAGCAGATAAAGAGAAGGCTTGAGACCAAGCTCAACCGAAGCACCTCCTACACTTCACTTGGACACGACTCTGGACAGACTATCACAGAATCATAGAATCAGTAAGGTTGGAAAAGAACTCAAAGATCATCAAGTCCAACCTGTCACCACAGACCTCACGAGTACTAAACCATGGCACCAAGTGCCATGTCCCCTCTTGAACACCTCCAGGGATGGTGACTTCATCACCACTGTGGGCAGCACATTCCAACAGCTTACAACTCTCTCTGTCCAGAACTTTCTCTTCATCTCCAGCCTAAACTTCCCCTGGTGCAGCTTGAGACTGTCCTCTTGTTCTGGTGCTGATTGCCTGGGAGAAGAGACCAAACCCCTCCTGGCTATGCTCCAAACTCAAGTACCACAAAAGCCTTCTATGTCAGAGACCTGTAAGAACAGGAGGGATGAGCACAAATCCAGGGAAGTTTCAGTTTCCCCCAGCTTTCTTATTGTAGGAGCAGAACCACCCAGAAACACACATCTTTTCTTCCAGAGGCTTCAGCTTCTGGGGAAGTACTTATGCTAGGAAGCGTGAACTGAAGTAGATTTCCATGAAGCTGCTGATCCGATAAGAAAAAAAATAAAGAGGTTGGTTGCCAAAGGCACCAGAACTGCCTAAAACGTACTATGTCATTTCCCCCAGCACGTCTGCAGTTGAGGTGACAAAGAAATCCTGATAGACCTAAGGAGAGCTTCTCAGCACAGCCCCTTCAATGAGGACCATTTATTCTTTCCCGTCACACTTCAAGATTCAAGACATGCGGGTAGTCAGAGCTATGGCCAGCCCAGAGAAGCACACGACTGGGCATCCTCACTCCAGCCTGCCCTCGGCCACCAGCACAAACCCAAGGCCAACTCAACGCTGGCACTCGAAACATGTTCAGATAGATTATATTACTTCGTGCACAGTGTTACTTGTTTCTGCTGCTGAAACAACTGTAAGCATTTATAGCTCCAGGAGCAAGGAGACTGTCAGAGTTGGCGTTTCTGGTCACGCTTTGGTCAGTTCAGCCCTAATCAGGCTGACTGCGGCTGCAGCACCGCTGCCTGCCCCCTGCCCCGATCCCGCAAAGTGCCGAGCACGGCCGAACGAGAGCTGCCAGGTCTGTGTATTTCACCGACAAGAGCCCGGGAGGGCTTCGGGCTCAATGCATCCTCCGGAGTCGGAACCCGACCTCCGCCATGGCGGGAAGCGAAAGGTCCCCCTGCAACTGCGAGCAACAGGAGGAGGCTGTGATTACCGTGGCCGCGGGGGACAGGCGGCTTTAAAAGGAGGAAAGTGATGGTTGAGAGGACGGGGAGTAGGGCGGCTCCTAAGGAGAGACTCCGCAGCGCGCCAGGTGCGCTGCCCGCCGCCCTTCTTCGGCTCCAGGGCCACCAGCAGAGCCGGAAGGATGCGGTGGCCAGGGCCGGGCTCACTCACCGCGAATCTGCCCCGTAGGCGGGCGGATCTCAGGGACAGGTCCCGCAGCATAACCCCCGCCTGCCCAGCCAAGGGAGCCGCCATCTTAGCTGCGCCGCGTGCCCTCCCGGCCGCCGCTGTCTCCGCCCTGCCCCACTCCCCGGGCGGAAGCCCGGCGCGGCCCCGCGGCGCCCACCCCTGCGGAGGAAGGAAAGGGGGCGGCCCGGGCGGGACGCCAGGGGATGGATCTGAGAGGTGCTGTGTTGGGTGGATGTGACTGTGCTGAGCACGGCAGGGTGCGGGTGGTCAGAGGTGAGGCGGTGTCTGGGAACAATGGAGGCAAAGATGTGCTGAGCGCGGCAGGGTGCGGGTGGTCAGGGGTGAGGCCGGGTCTGGCAGCGATGGAGGCATAGATGTGCGGAGGGGCAGGGCAGTGCGAGGTGACGGCCTCGAACTGCTGGAGGTGCTGCCGTGACTGGTTTGTCCTCTGAGTTGTTTGGGTTTGGTTGTTTTTTACTTTATTTCTCATTGCTAAAACCGCTTGTTCCGTTTTGTTTTTTAATAGGAAGTGGTAAATTAACCCAAGGTAATAAGCCCTGCTGGGATCTAGCTAATTTTTCATAAGCAGTTTAATCTGACCTTTATAAAGTGATTCTGTTTGTTCTTCAGCCGCAGGTAAAAGCTGTTAGCTAACACCAAAACCGAAGCAATGAATTCAGTTGCACCTGGGGGACAGTGCTTAAGGCAGAGGCCTGATAGCTCAGGACTCATCGCATGGATGTAAAATCTAACGTGAGTGCCCAGGCTGAGCTCTGCTTTCATGAAAGTGAGTCCCAAAAGCCAGATTTCAGAAAATACCTCATTCCATCTATCAAGAAAGATTTAGGGGCTGGTGTGGATACGGGTGTAGTATGTCTACAGTTTGAAGCAAGCTCAGGAGTCAAATGGCCTGGTTTTGGCAGACACAGCTGCAATATGAGCCTGCTGAGTGTTTGTGTATCTGTTTGTGGGTGATGCACACTCTAGATACTCCAGCTATGAGTGAGAGAGAGTTGACATTAAATAGTTCACACAAAATACCAATTAACAATGATGGCTTGAGAAAATAATTTGTAAAAAGGGACCTGGGGGTACTGGTCGATAGTAGGCTGAATGTGAGCCAGCAGTGTGCCCAGCTGGCCAAGAAGGCCAATGGCATCCTGGCCTGCATCAGGAATAGTGTGGCCAGCAGGAGCAGGGAAGTCATTGTGCCCCTGTACTCAGCACTGGTTAGGCCACACCTTGAGTACTGTGTCCAGTTCTGGGCCCCTCAGTTTAGGACAGATGTTGAGATACTTGAACGTGTCCAGAGAAGGGCAACAAAGCTGGGGAGCGGTTTGGAGCACAAGCCCTATGAGGAGAGGCTGAGGGAGCTGGGGTTATTTAGCCTGGAGAAGAGGAGGCTCAGGGGAGACCTTGCTGTATACAACTACCTGAAGGGACGTTGTAGCCAGGTGGGGGTTGGTCTCTTCTCCCAGGCAACCAGCACCAGAACAAGAGGACACAGTCTCAAGCTGTGCCAGGGGAGGTTTAGGCTGGATGTTAGGAAGAAGTTCTTTCTATAAAGAGTGATTGGCCATTGGAATGGGCTGCCCAGGGAGGTGGTGGAGTCACCATCACTGGAGGTGTTTAGGAGGAGACTGGATGGGGTGCTTGGTGCCATGGTTTAGTTGATTAGGTAGTGTTGGATGATAGTTGGACTCGATGATCTCAAAGGTCTTTTCCAACCTGGTTAATTCTGTTCTATTCTAATTGAGTGGCAGATGAGAGACCCTTGCAGTTTTACAAGAGCTCCTATTAAATTCACCTCTGCTGAAGCAGAGTTTGGCATTAAATTCAAGCATTTGTTGTGCTGAGCGTTATTTATTCAGTGGTTTATGATGATATAGTTGGATAAACAAGAGTCAAATCCCCCATCTTCTAGTCCAAGGTGTAAGTGGGAACAAAGGAGGGTATTCCTGTCAGTGCTTAGACCTTAAACTCTTAGACATGTTTCTTTAATAAAAAAATCAGGGCTAAACAACTGTTTTGAAACTTAATCAGCAAATAAATTAATCTTCAATTGACAAAAGTCTGTGGTTTCCTACAAACTGAGGTGCTGGAAAAATCTGAAATTGCACAGTTTTGTCTTTGTCATGATGTTTTAAGTAATGTAATATGTTTCAATAAAGAATCTGAAGATGCAGCTTTTTGATAGCATTCAGCAATAATGTATGGAACCCAGTATCAACCTAGGTTTTACTGTGTGCTTATTCTTTGGGAATATTGCATACTGACTTTGGTATTATGATGGAGGGAATATAATTTAGTTTTTAGTTTCATGACTGTGGTTCAGTAAGCTCAGTGTTTCCTATTCATACAAACTATTATGGCTATCTGCATTAGGTTTATATATTTATAGCAGGTATATAAGATTTCAGATAATGTGTGTGGATTGCAAGTAACACTATCATTTAATGCTATGAAGAGCACTTTCACTGCATATAAATAGTAGAGAAACTTCCTTACTATCTTTTTTGTTTAGACTTAGTATATTGAAAAACACTATACAAATATAAACACTATACAAAAGGCCAATGGCATCCTGGCCTGCATCAGGAATAGTGTGGCCAGCAGGAGCAGGGAAGTAATTGTGCCCCTGTACTCTGCACTAGTTAGGCCACACCTTCAGTACTGTGTCCAGTTCTGGGTCCCTCAGTTCAAGAAGGACATCGAGACAGTTGAGCATGTCCAGAGAACGGCAATGAGGCTGGGGAGGGGCCTTGAGCACAAGCCCCATGAGGTGAGGCTGAGGGAGCTGGGGTTGTTTAGCCTGGAGAAGAGGAGGCTGAGGGGAGACCTCATTGCTCTCTACAACTACCTGAAGGGTGGTTGTAGCCAGGAGGGAGTTGGTATCTTCTCTCAAGCAACCAGCACCAGAACAAGAGGACACAGTCTCAAGCTGCACCAAGGGAAGTTTAGCCTCGAGGTGAGGAGAAAGTTCTTCAGTGAGAGAGTCATTAGCCATTGGAATGTGCTGCCCAGGGAGGTGGTGGAGTCACCATCCCTGGAGGTGTTCAAGAGGGGATTGGACGTGGCACTTGGTGCCATGGTCTAGTCATGAGGTCTGTGGAGACAGTTTGGACTTGATGATCTTTGAAGTCTCTTCCAACCTTGGTGATACTGTGAAATGCAGAGTCTGGGTTAGTTACCACAACATGATGATTATCTTTTTTTATCTCTAGAGCAGAAGATGCTTGATCTTCAAGGTATGAGGAGAAAAGGTATAGAGATTCATTGTCTTCACATTTAGTTTCCTTCTATGTGTATGTAAACCAAAGAAAATGTTGACCAAACAGGTTTCTCAAGCAATTAGCAGAGCAGATAAGAGCCAGCTTTCTCTGAGTATGGGGTACAAGGGTATGTGTGTGTGTGTGAGAAAAGATACACATTATTGAGACAGCTGGGATACAGGAATTTGGAAACAGCTAAGGAGTAATCCCAACACCTTACCCTCAAAAGTAAGCAAGGAAAGGAAGAGAACTGCAAAATAAAAGAGGATAGAGGGAAAGAAGCTGTTACCAAAGGACATTCCTCCTAAGCTTCCAAACATGCCTCCCTATGTCTGTCATGAGTGCTGCCTTTCTCGTACCTTCCCCAGGATGCATAAAAGGCTAGATTGTAGCTAAGCCATTAAGTAGCAACCTAGTTAATGCAAAACAACCAGGATTATCTTTGCAATTAAGTTTAAAAAAAAAGCATTGCATAAGGTGCATCTATTAAGAACTAATCCTTAAGTCTCTGTAGTTGATAGTATTCAGGTGAAAACATTCCAAACCCAAAACATTTGCCTTATCACAGGTAAAGCATCATTTTAAGTGGTTTTGCATTTCCTTTTCACTGCAGCAGTGCTCATTAACAATGAAATAGTATATTCATTTTCTCAGCCACACAGATTACCTCACAAACCATTATTTGCTGAAGACCAATGTCATACCCAGCACAGGGATGGTGTATCCAGCCACTCAGAAGGGTTGTTTATCATTAACTTTTCATTTAACCATAAAACCACTTCACAAATACAAACTCATTATAGCTACCAGAGATGAATGCAGGGGGTTTTGTTATCCATTTTTTTTTCTAAGTAATATACCTGAGCTCATGATGATACATGTCAGGAACAAGACCACTATCTCAGCAATGAAGCAGGGAGCCTTTATGTTTTCATAAATTGGATACTCTGCTAACTTAGACTGGAAAAGAATTGGGCTAAACACACCTTTTCTTAGTCACACAGTTAGTTTTACAACTTCAGTAGAGTCAGGTGAGCCTCAAACTTCCCCTTTTCCTCACAGACAGCGTGGGTTGTGGGCTCTTATTCAGAAAACTGTGAACAGTGGAGTGAAAGACATTTCATTATGTGCATGTTACATTGTAAATATTCTTGTGTCAACTGTAGAAGGTGAGCTTCACATCTACCTACATTTCCTAGAGAATGTGAAAGATAACACCACAGGGGACATCCCCCAAGACTAGTGCAAGGGAGTAGTAAAACTGCAACAAACTGACTAAAATAGTCCCACTCTAGGTGACTGAAAAATTTGAAGCAGCATCTTAGAGTGTCACTATGGGGATGTGGTTTAGTGGTAGTGGATCATGAACCCTGGGGGAGTGGTTGGACTCAGTCTCAAAGGTCTCTTCCAACCTCAACAGATTATGACTCTATAAAGGATTCTGATGTGCAACTCCCTCTCAGTCTGTGACTGTCTCAGTCCTTCACTATTCTTCATTCCTTTGTTCTGTTCATGTCTGCTTGTCTCCAAATGTAAAACAAACAAGCAGAGAACAAAAAGAGGGTGTAATGGGTTGGGGCAGATCCCCTCCCCACCACAGGCAGAAATAACGACTCAGGCAAACGGATTGCAAAAGTGATGGAAAGTTTAAATAGGAAAAAAAAAACAATAACAAACAACAATGAAAGTTTTACAGAGACCCACAAGCACCATGACAAAGAGAGAGATCCCAGAACATACCCAAGAACATCCCATCCCCACCTGGGGGTACACCCAAACCCCCCCCCCAGGGCTCTTTCTTCCCCCCCCCCCAACCCAGCCTTGGGCCTGAGCAGGCCCAAGGGAGGCGGCTCACGCCATGTTACCCAGGCAGCAGCAGGGGACGAAAGAGGAAGTGAAGACCCCGCATGGCCTTTTTATAGGGGAGCAGGGCATTATGGGAATGGAATACCTGGTCCCTGTGACCACCCCCTGGGCTGGGCCCACCCCTTGGGACCTCCCAGGTGTGGCCTGCGCAGTGGCATCTGGGCCAGCACCCAGCCTAAACCACCACAGAGGGTAAACAGTCAATACAGTGATGAGTAGAGGAAGGGTAATGAAAGCTCGAGTCTAGAAAACAAGGAATCATTTTATTTATTAAAAAAAAAAATAATGGAAATGCACTTTAGAATTGTAAATTGCCTCCTAATTCACTGAGCTCAGTTGTTGCATACATCCACAAAACTTCCATGCATTAAAAATGTATATGAATATAACAGGAGGGCTCCTGGAAGCAAGCAGGACAGGGGTGCTTTTTATCTAGGTAGGATCGAATGTTCTGGTTGCACTGTCTTTAGCAAATATATGAACTCTGTCTACTGCTGAGTCATCAACCTGTGCATGCAAAGAGCAGCTTGCCTTTTTCATTTTCAAATTGTGTGCTGTGTGTTAGTGGAACTTGTGTGTAGCTGGAAGCAACAGAATAAAGGGAAGCTTCAAAAACACTCTTCATGTCTTCTTCTTGCTGCTGTGTGAAGCCAAGGTGCCATATTTTGACACTGTGTGAGATCTTTGACATGTTGTTAAAGCTAAGCACTGAAGAGGAGTGCCTAAAACAGAGAACACTTTAAATAATAACTTTCAGGAATAAAGAGAAAAAATAGTGAAGCAACCCACTTTAAAAAGGTTTATACCAAGAGAGGCGACACTGAGGGGAGCAATAATAACAGCTGTGCCCCACCTTTTTGATACCTAACCATCTGACTCTGTGTAAGAAGGAAACATCTCAAGATTATGACATACAGTGACTGAAACCAGTAGAATCAATTTGCAAGAGATGTGCTGCTACGTTTTTGCCAGTGGCTTACTGTATAATGAGTTCAGGTCTCTCAGCAGAGACAGTCTGTAGGCCTGTAACGCTCAGTTCCAGCCATGTTGAGAACCCTGATAGAGAGGGTAGAAAGACAATTCTGCTGAACTTCTGTCAGAGACAATGTAGGACTATGAACACAGAAAAAAACATAAAGATCTGAGCTGTGGGATGCAGTGGAAGAAAACAACCTCTCAGAGGCTATATTTCTTTGATGAGTTGTGACTGTATCCCCACAAAGACTTTGAAGCCTTTAAAAAGTATAGACAATCTAAATTCAGGAAAGAAATGTCTAACAGTCTGAAAGCAACAGCAAAAAAAAAGCACCACCATAACAAAACACTAAAGTTACTTGGGGGGAAAGGAATGGAGGTTAGAATAGCAGCAGAGCAGTGATGTAATGAAAAGGCAGGCTCTGTCATGCATGTGCTAAGAGATTCAGTCTATTATGCAGGCAAATGTTCTAAAGAGAAACACTGATAAATATGAAGCAGAATCTTGGCTAGATTGACAACATTCTATACACTGTATTTTAAAGCATATCCAACAGCAAGCCATTATTTTTAAAAACATCTAACAGCAAGGTAGCTAGAGTGTAAAGGAAAGTTCACAGATTGCCCAAAGTCAGATGTGGAGCATCTATATCCAAGGGCACAAGCTTACTGACAGGGATCCCAATCCGTGAGTGTTGTGCAGCAAAGCTCTGTAACTGTTTCGCAGCAGGGCTGGAATACCCACATGGCAGAATAAAGGCAAGATGTTGCTGCCTTAAGAGGAATTATTTGGATGCTGACAAAACAAGATTTGTGGTGCAGGATTGTTTATGTCCTGCACAGTGTCTGCAAAAAGGTGAGCATGAAACCTGGGTACTTCTTGTGACTGTAGCCAGCTGGAGGAGGGATGTTTGCCTTTACCAAAGGCTAGGCAAAATAGGTGTTCACATCTAACCCGCGTTTTAATTCACAGGGTGCAAAATACCTTCTAGCATGTCATTCCAGCCTGTTACAGGGCTTGAAATTGTCTATTGCAATTAATTTCTGAGCCTGTAGGGTGAAAGGGCTGCTAATATGTGAGGGGTAATTTTTTCCTGATGAACTTTATGGATTGCAGAGGGAGGGGCATTGATTTTTCTGCCGAATTAAGTATTGATTTAAAAGTAGCTTTCTTTGCTACCTACTTTGGGGTCACGGGGTACTATTTCAGTAGGTTTTGTAGATTGCTTGCTGTGTTTTCCTGTTTCAATAAAATCTTTTGGCGTGGATGCAGGTTTCGCTTTCATTACAATCAGTTGGACACCAGCAAGTGGTTCAGCGATTACGGACGTTCGTGAAAAACACAAGCTCTCTGAACAGCCTAACAAAAGAATTGCAGCACTGTGTGGAAAAAAACACCTTGTAGCAAGACCTGAGTGCGCCACTAGAGAGAAGAGAACCGCCTAAACATAAAGCAGGGTTAACAAGTCACTGTGGCATTCAGTGCATATGCTCATTCTCTTTTTGTCTAAACCATGTATTTAGACAGTTACAAGTATGTAACATAAAGGGAGATGATTCACCTTAGCCGGTGACAAGAGTAGTCACACCTAACAGAGCAGTCCTGTCTGCAGTCACAGCTGTTGCTAGACTGGCAACACCAGTGAGCTGAAAAGATCTCAGTGCCTTAATGAGATCTTGGAATAGCACTTGTTTGTGAAACATAACTCTTGGGCTTGCACCTCATACCACGCAGAGGTCTGGTATGTACTATACCCTGCACTATATTAATAGAGGGCATCATATATGCTGGTATCAGACCCAGTACAGACTGTTCTTGGTTACTGGGTGTTCTGCATCAGTCTGGCTGCCTCTGTACTGTTTATTCCCTTCCAGTTTATACCTCCTTCCATTTCTTCAGAATTTCAGCATGTAATACTCTTTGTATTTTACATAAGAAGTCATTTCATTTTTACTTTTTCCTGCACTGACCTCATGTTAGTCATTAGTGGACAGTATCATCATTAAGTCTTGAAGGACTTGCAGCGACAGACTGTAAATGTCAAACATGAATTCTCCCCAAAATGCTTCTATACAAAAAGGCTGAAGTTTGTATTTCCCCCCCCGGCTCCCCCCTCTGGTATATTGCCTGGAGTCATCTTTGAGACCATCTGTGAGGAGGAGAGTATCTACACACGCAAGCACACAGTGAAGGTTATGGTGATTTATTTTTCAATCTGTCCCCTTTGGAATAAAAACCAATCAGCAGCAATCTTCCTACACATATGAGAGCTAAGGGGTGCTTTCAGGTGTCTCTTCTGCTAGCCAGTGGATCAATTGCCAGCTAATCTAGCAATTGTTCAAAATCCAAAGTGTAGTGACAATATAAATTTCTGGAGTAGAAGACAGAGTCTGTGAATGCTTCTGGAAGTCTCTACAGATGTCATGCAAGAAGCCTCCAGGTACCAGATGAGAGCATACAATATAATTGAGTAACAACTGCCCATGCCCGCAGTGGGCTATAAATATTTTTGTGCCTGTATAGTCTAGTTGACACATTTGTAAGGGTCATGTCCCCTACAGAGAGGAGAGGAGAGGAGAATTATAGATTAGGTGCATTAATATTTGCTGTCTGAATAGTATTTGCAAATTCCTTGGAAATTCAAAGAGACAATGGGAGTCCTGGCAAAAAAGCAAAGGCTATATCTTCATGATAGAATATCTATATGAATGGATTAGTATGGAGGGTTTCTTTCTCCATAAACACATTTTATTCAGTAAGAGAAACCACATCATTTACAGACTAAGGAACAATTTCATAACTTCATTTTGGTACTGCTTTTTCTAGCCTGTAAGCAGAATAACTCCAAAATGTTTCGCTTGTGATGATTGTTACAAGCTCTAATAAAAAATTGAAAGGAAAACAGAAGAGGAAGAGAAAGAAAAGGGGAAGAGAAAGAGAAGGGGAAGAGAAAGAAAAGGGGAAGGGAAGAGAAAGAAAAGGGGAAGGGAAGAGAAAGAAAAGGGGAAGGGAAGAGAAAGAAAAGGGGAAGGGAAGGGAAGGGAAGGGAAGGGAAGGGAAGGGAAGGGAAGGGAAGGGAAGGGAAGGGAAGGGAAGGGAAGGGAAGGGAAGGGAAGGGAAGGGAAGGGAAGGGAAGGGAAGGGAAGGGAAGGGAAGGGAAGGGAAGGGAAGGGAAGGGAAGGGAAGGGAAGGGAAGGGAAGGGAAGGGAAGGGAAGGGAAGGGAAGGGAAGGGAAGGGAAGGGAAGGGAGAGAAAAGGGAAAAGAAAGAAAAGAAAAGAACACATTCCACTCATTTTATATGGACATAACCAAACACCCACACCTTCAAATCTTATGTGCATGCACACATACACACTGCAGATATTTGAAGCTTCAGGAAATAATAATAAAAAGCTTTTTCTCCTACTAGCAGAGCTAGGAGGAATCAAAAAGAATTTCCTCATGGCCTATTTTTTAAAACCTTCTACAAAAGTATGTAGGAATTACCATATTTTTAATTAATATGCATTTCTTAAACAGATCAAAATGAGAATGCTTTAGCCATCAGCTTGACTGAAGCAGAGCCTAAAAAATCCCTCTCTCACATTCTGCATCTGGAAGGAAATTGGAATCAAATTTCTCCAAGCAGCTGATAGCTCTAGTATCCATCAGGTTTAGTAGAGCAGCATTTGCAAGCTTAGCTGTTAAATTTAACACGATCAGGTATAGCCTCTGCTATGTACATTGTTTGTCCTTAATAAATGTGTTTTGGTGGCTTTGTTTCTCTAAGGAAGTTGGGAATGTTTTAGTGCATACAAGCAAGTCCACAATCAAAATTCTACCCCAGTGGGTATTTTTGTACTACCAGTCAGTGCTTCAGAAAACGCTGAAGTTTTGTCTGAAGTGGAAAACCAGTGAAGACCAATTCATTAAAACCAACTGCCACAGGAGGTATCTGGTTTGTTTTGATGTCATTTAGGCTCAAAATGCCTACTGTAATAAACATTCAGGGAGACAATAGAAAAATCTACATGGACAGCTCGTTTAAAGGCTGTGATGACTTTATGTTTTAAATTAAGGTAATATGCATCTAAAGTGTAGCGTTCTGAGAAAATCACTTTTATTCACTTTGGATTGAGCTTCTTCAGACTTTTAACGTAGTTTTAATGAGTCTCGAGCTATATAGCAGAATGAATCAGTCTGTTTCTCAAGGCTACATGTGGCTGGATAGAATTCAGAGTAGATTTCCCAACAATAACGGAGTTTGAAAGAATAAATGCCAACAGTAAACTTATCTCTGCCGGTTTCTAGGAACATATTCATCACAGTGTCTATGGTCCATGGTTCAGTTCTGTAAAAACTACTGAACTTACTAATCAACCTGCAAGTGCTAAAGGCAAGTATACCAGAATCATGAGGTGTTATTTATAACTGAAGGAATTTACAAGAATGTTAAGATTGCAATGAATACTCCCCCAAAATTCTAGTGGAATTTTTATATACCTAAGCGTATATGAGAGTATTCCTTAATAATCACTTATAATATTGCCAGCCAGGAAAGAAAAGCAATACTGTAGCTGCCTGATATGTTTCAACTGAGAACACAACTATTACCACCCTTTAAAACTGAAAATCATTGCAGTTAATTCATTACCACAAATAAGTGAGGAATTTGCAAAACACATTACTGTTCTGTGAAGGAGTGAACAAATGGTTAGGCAATAATTGTTATGAATTAATCACTTAGCTTTAATGCTGACTATGATCCTGTGATATAGCACATAAATATGAGCTCTAGTTAATAAACAATGAGCAGGCTTGAGAAGGGATTTGCCTCTTGATAGTGTTCCTTGAGGACAGCAATGAGTCATTCTTTTAACCCTCACCTCCCAGTGTAAGGGGCAGTCAGGTTCATGCTGTCTTAGATAAGAAGCACAGACTTAAGCAGTGGTATCTGTACATGCTGCAAAAGTCTCTCATTCTTTTTGGGCCAGTGTGTGTAATAGCTCAAAGATTTCTGGCACCATGTAAAGCACAGAAGATGTGTGTGTGCATATATATATACACACCTATACATATATGAGTGTGTGTAGGTAGATATGTATCTTTCTATAATGGAGACATTTACTGATAGAAGATGCTAAAATATTGTATAAGATCTTTCTCCCACTGCTTTTTGTGACATAAGGAATTCTGCAATATTTTCCTTCCTAATCCCTCTAGTTTCTTCCTGCTTATTCCCAAGTGTGAAGAAGTGTCAGTACACCTAGCATTCCAAAGATTCAGTACACCTAGATTCCAATGCTAGCAAGCACGTACAGATTAATTGCGTATAACACAGATCAAATTGCATAGAATTGTTAATGTATCCCAGTCCTGCCCTCTTGCATCTGAGCTGTCAGACTGAACAGGTCTGTCTTAATAACCTGAAAGGCTGAGCGAATGAGAATCAGCTCCATAAAACTTCACCCAAATGAGAAAATCAGTCCTCAGTGAACAGTGAGTACAGTCCATCAGAAATAATTTTTCTTGATGGCCAGAAGGAGAAATGTGTTTTTGAAGGTAGGCTATTAAGTTTTTGAAAGGTGACTATCAGAGGTCCTTTCAGTCTCAGTTGATTATCTCTTAGGCTTTAGCTGAGCCTAAAAAAAGTCTCCTATGTGCATCTGTCCTTGGCAGAATGAAAGGTGTTTATCACAGATGGAAGTTGAGGAAAAGAGACAAAGTCAAAGTCCACAAAAAAGGTGACTCCTTGCTTTCAGGACAGCATGCTTATCGGGGAGCTGAAAGCCAGGGATTGTCTCATATTGTGTGACACCTTTGCTCCCTTGTCTGTGTGAAACCAAGCCAGCGTCCGTGTTTATTATGCAATTTCTGCTCTCTTTTTGTGAAGAATGCTGGGTTTGTATATCTAAAACACTCCATCATTCCCCAGGAAGATAAGATGATCTGCAATTTTAAAAACAGCCAAGGAGGCAGCAAGAGCATACTGAGACTGTCCTTCTAGTCAGAAAGGCATTAGCAGCTGATCCTCGTCTTTGTGGCGTATTCCGAAGCCATGGAACAAAGATGAAGGAAAAGATTGCAGAGAGATTTGGCATTAACTTGCTTTCTCTCATTTCTTTTGTCAACTGCTACAGAGTACAGTAGTCACATATGACAACTCTCCTTTACAGACAAGGTTACATGCTAACTTCATCTAGCTCATCTAATAGAATGAAGCTGGAGGTGGGGAGATTCAGACTGGACGTGAGGAGGAAGTTCTTCACCATGAGAGTGGTGAAGCCCTGGAATGGATTGTCCAGGGAGGTGGTTGAGGCCCCGTCCCCGGAGGTGTTAAGACCAGGCCGGATGAGGCTCTGGCCAGCCTGATCTAGTGTGGGGTGTCCCTGCCCATGGCAGAAGGGTTGGAACTAGATGATCCTTGTGGTCCCTTCCAACCCTGACTGATACTATGATACTATGAGGGTTTGAAGGGTACAGAAAGAGTGATTGCACATTCGAATGGGCTGCCTGGGGAGGTGGTGGAGTCGCCATCACTGGAGGTTTTCAGGAGGAGACTTGATGGGATGCTTGGTGCCGGGGGTTAGTTGTTTGGGTGGTGTTTGATTGGTTGATGGGTTGGACGCGGTGATCTTGAAGGTCTCTTCCAACCTGGTTTATTCTATGATACTATGATCTACCACTTAATGCTCGTGGTGTCTCAAGGCAAGTACTCTACAGTATTGCTAAGATTTCTGTTCAGGTGGCACCAAAACAACAGTCCAGTCATACAATCACAGACCTTTAAAATCACCCAGTCCAATTCTCTTCATTTGTTGAAGTAAGCTGAAATTTCATCAGGGGGCTATTGCTTCTCATTTATAAAGGAAAACATCAGCTATTATGGTAATAATACAGAAAGCCTCATTAATTACAGCACACTATAAAGAATAAAGCAAGTGAAGGGAAGCCAGGCAGATGGTGCGTTTATAAGCAGACTTTTTAAACAGTAACCTTCACAGTAGGGAATGCTCTAGGTAAGAGTGCAATTTAAGTTTCATTAGAACATTTTTATTTCTGTGTTTAGAACATAAATACATTTCCAGATAAGTTCTCTCCTGAAAGTTGATTTAGTCTGGAAAGCCTGAGAAAAACAAAAAGCAATACAATTGCTTTCTAATTACAGAGATTAGAGGGTAGGGAGTTAGGGAGAAGGTGATATGCTGTAATTTTTTGTACTGTTTTCTATCATTCCTTCTGCTGTTTTGAAATATACTGTAAAGAAAAATGGAAGGAAGGAATATGGTGGTCAGCAGAGACAAAAGTAGGAGCAAGGGTGGGTCTCTATTTTGGGAGAGGAGGCCTAGAGAGCCTTGCATAAAAGGAGGAGAAGCCTTTGAAGAACAGTTTTCCCAAAGGGAAGGAAGAGGAGGGTGAGAAAATACTGCTGTATGTCAGTGGCAATTTTTAAGAGACAAACCCAGTGAACATCCCTCCATCCACACCCAACATTCCTGTATGCCTGGGAAATTAAAACATAACATGCCAGTTTCCCTTGTCCAGAAAATATCTTTAATACAAACCTATAAAATATTTGATTAGAGAAACTATATCCATACAATTGCATCATAAAACTAGCAAAACTAGCTCTGTGTGGCTAAGAACTCAATTCCCATCCAATAATTCACTAGCAGGCTTTATTTTAGTGAATGAAGTGAATGCTAAGAAAAGACCTCTCTGCTCCAGCACATCAGTGCAAGAATATTGTTCATATCTGCTGGGTGACTTAACTGATGTGCCCCAGGAACAACAGATGCTCAGATAAGATACTTTGAGTCCATACCCACAGTCTTTGTAAGTTGTCTAAACTCAGTCTGCGTGTAAATCCCATCTGCCTTTGCAGACACTGAAATAGGAGCAACCTCCAGCCGTCTCTTTTTTGCTCAGTGTCCTATGACTTCAAGAGGATAACAGAGAGGATAACTGATGGGCAAGCTATCTGCTAATAGATGAGGAGGATCTGTGAAAGAGAGAGGTCTTGGCTTTGGGTAGGTTTGATACAATAGCTGGATAGCTACAAAGCTGTATTTGAGAGCTTTTGTTCTAAGTTTTACAGACTTTTAAGTTGAAGGCCATTTAAACTACAAGTAGCTTCTGTTCAGTCTTCTAGTATTATTCAACCAATTAGGCTTTATTAGATTGTTCTTGAAATAATATATATAACTGTGGCTATTCACAGTGTACTCCCCTGCTTCCTTCAGCTCTGAGCTTTCTACTTATCGCACTTTATTGTTAATGAAAATGTAAGATTCATGGCAGTGCACTGACATTCCAATACTTTTTTCTTCCTGGTGTAATTGGCAATTAAGTCCAGTTTATTTTTAGTCTGGACATTCAATGGCAGTAGAACAACAATCCAATAGTCTACAGTAAGTTTAAAAAAAAGAAGAAAAAAAAAAAAGAAAAAAGGATCATATTAAAAAATTCTTCTGTACTCAAGCAACTGTTACTTCAGTTCTAAACTGTACAGTCAGGTGGAATTGGAGGCACTAATTGTGTTCAACCTTCTGGGCTGGCACACATTTTCAAATTGGGCAGTAGGAAGCTTGAATTCCTTATAGTCTAGCTCTCATCTCAAGCCTTTTTTTGTTTGCTGTCTCAGAAACTGCACTTCCTCTGTAAAAAGATCCAGCGCCTGGTAGTGCATATAGGAAATATTCAGAGTAACGTTGGGTTTGTGTCTTCTAAGATCTTGGGTGATTCATTGGCCAGCCAACCTGTACATTATGCCTTGTTTTACAGGTCAGGGTGTCCAAAGGCAGCTCCAAATGATGCTACCACAATTCTCCTTTGGGTGTGTGGTAGGTTGAGAGAGGGCTTAGCTCTCCCTCCTCCACAGAGTAAGAAACCACAGCTAACTCAGTCGAAGAGCAAAAGCTATATATTTACAAGCATATATGGAAAGCAGGTTATATATAACACAATATATACAGGTATTTACAATATATACACAGAAATACACAGCAAAGACAAATAACACAACAAAAATCCCTCCCCGAGGGAGGGATCCCCTCCTTGGAACCCCTTCTCTCCCCCACTACCTCCCTTTTTTCCCCAAAAAGGGGTTAGAGAGAGAGAAAGGCAAGTTACTAAGGAAAAGAGCTGTTAGTAAGCTTCAAAAGCCCATGCAGGATTAGTTTTTGCTTATCTGAAGGCCAACTCCAGCAGTTCGCAGAAGAAGCAGGCAGGGAGAACAGGCTGAAACTCCAACTCCCCCAACTCCCAAACCGAACTGAACTGAGGGAAAAAAAAGATTCCAACTGCTCTACAATCTAAAGCTGAATTTTTGTTTATCAACCAATGAAATTCGTTTAGAATATCAGAATGTTTTGGTTCTAGTACCGAAAACATTAGCCAGTGTGTTCCAGCAGTGTTTGTTCTTAAAGGCACAGCCTCAAACGACCACAGGGTGCTATTACCACTGGCACTGACCTGCCCTCAACAAGCCAGCCCAACAGGCCACATAGTCTTAGGCAGATCCTGTTGGGGTTTTTTTGATATATCAATGGTCATATTTATCTGCTCCTTGAATGTAACACTAACAAGTGACAAACACTATCTCTCAAAGAAAACTTGCAGCTGTTAATGAAATTTTCAGTTATCCATACAGAAAGATATCATATTTATCTGGTCCTTGAATGTGACAATAGCAGGAGAAAATCTCTGTCTCTCAAAGAAAACTTGCCATTGTTAATGAAGTTTTCAGTCATCCATATGAAAAGATATCTATCTCCTGTGTTCACAGAGCACTGGCATGAAACTGTGGCAGCTCTGAAACTTGGGAAGGGAGCTCCTTGCTGCCATCTCAGTGTACTGAGAAGAGAAGGAGCTGTATTTACAAAATGTTTGGTGTATTTATTTGCCTGTTGCTGTTTCATCTTCATTTGCCAGTTTGAAAATCAGACAAAGCTCTTCAGAAAGAGTTCTCTCTTCTTGGTCAACTCAGGGAAATTTTGTTTTAGGGGTTTTATGAGTTTGTGGGTTATACTTTGAGCTAGTTTTTGAAATATTTAAGAAAAAAATCATAGGATCTAAACCAGGCCATTCTTGTTAGCAACAACATTTGGAGGAATAATTTAATCTTGTGTAATTACGGGAAGTTTCCTTAACATAGTATTCATGAATACTCTCATTAAAATCAAAGAGCATGACTATATGGCTATGCAAACACAGAGTTTGACCCACAAGAGAAGATGTGCTAGAGCCTCTGTGACATCCCCCAGGGATTCCACTATTGCTATTGATTTTACATGAAGACACTCAGATGGTATAATGATGAACAGCAGTATAAAACCCTAGGAGAGATGGGTAGACATGATTAAGTGTTTATTGGCCAGCAGTCAGTACTTTTTCCTTATCCTCTCAGGTCCCAGTCCACATATGATATGCTGTTACTGCATTTAGCTCCAGGGTTGGTCATTAAACTCAAGCAGAAATAGCAGTTATATTTAGGTTCAGAGGTCTCCGGTCCATTGCTTGCTCATCTCCGTGCTGCAGTCTAGCATCATTACAATATTGAGGCCTAACTACATGGCAGAGTTGTTGTGAATGTTTAATTTGTTAAAAACTTTTTAGTAAAATGTCATTAGTCTCTAAAGTTTGTAGATATTTTGTTTATTCCTCGGAGAACTTACAATTTCCTGTGAGACTGT
The DNA here is from genome assembly GCF_014839835.1 of Dryobates pubescens. Taxonomy (NCBI): domain Eukaryota; kingdom Metazoa; phylum Chordata; class Aves; order Piciformes; family Picidae; genus Dryobates; species Dryobates pubescens. The sequence continues at coordinate 9,018,436 of NC_071612.1, forward strand.
GGTCTGTAGTTACTCTTTCCAAAGGAAATATAGAAAACCTATTTTATCCCAAAAGGCTTTTAGCCTCCCTTCCTGTTCTGTTTAATGTTTTTCAGTTGAATAGCATGAACTTTTCTAGACACATTTCTGGGATTTATGCATTAATATCAGACTCCAGATGGAGAGGCTTTTTATCAGATAAGCAAACCTAGGAGGAAGTCCTCAATGTTAACACTGGGGATAGAGCCTGGTACAGTACTCTTTCTTTGAGCAAATCTGATTTCATTTGAATGACACAGAAGATAGAGTACTTCTATTTTATTCACTCATTCTATTACTTCCACAATAAACTCCATAAGTCCAGTAAAAGTGTTCTGGGATGTGGAAAAAAATGATAGCAAGGTGTACTACAAAGTAATTAACTTATTTTGTAGTATACTTCTACCTGATATTTAGATGGCCAGCTTTCTTAAGAGTGCTTACAGATCCTGCAGATCATTATGCCACTAGATTATGATTTTAGTATAGTTGATGGCATTGCCATCAATGTCTTGCTATATAGCAAGAAGTCTTTCTGGAATCAAGCATGTTTTCCTTACTTCTTTTCCAGTCATTGACAGCAGTCAACTTCTTTTCCAGTCATTGACAGCAGTCGATAGGACATTGCTGGTACTTATCTCACTGGGTCTGTTTCTATGCTCTAGGGTGAAGATTTGAGATTCAGAGAGTTAATTGTTTGTTTGTTTATTTGTGTGTTTGTTTTTTCCCCAGAGGTGGGAAGGGAATAGAGTCTCATGTCCAAGCAACAGGCTAGGTCTACCCTGGCTACAGTAAACAGCCATAGGTGATACTTGTGAAGTCCACAAAAATATGATGAAAAGTGCACCCTTTTCACCTTTCTGGCAGCCTTTTGGTTAAATACAGCTTACAACTGATTTAGAGCATAGATCTGATTTTATCTGAGCTAAATAGATAACTTTTGGTAAGCACTAAGTTAGCACAGTATTTAGTTGGAATTTTCTGCTCAGGAAATGCCTGTGAACTGCCATCATTTCCTTCCTCATAGCTGTTATTCACAACTTTTTGGCATTTTTAAATTCAATGAATTTGTGAGGAATACTCAGTACATTGGACATGCTACTCCAGTGTCCTTACTCACGTAAAGTCATATGAAGTTGTCTCAGACCAACAGTCTTTCTGGTACTAAGTATTCTTCACAAAATCTGCTTCCCACAGGTCTGTGCCCGAAATGCATTTTGAGCACTAAACCAAAGTAGAAATGGTCAATTACAAATGCCTCAGAGAAGGCAGTTAAAACAGTGACTGAATATTCATAGCCACCCTCTTTTGCATAATGTGTCTTTTTACTATAAAAGTTTTATTATCTCTTTATTTGTTGTCATTCCCTAGTGAAATGTCTATGGTTCTGAGAAAGAAAAGAAAAAGCCTTTCAAACTATCAGTGTTGTGTTTTTCTGTCACCTGAAAGTTCAGAGCTACAAAGTCTTTCCCCAGACAGCCAGGCTTGTTGTCTGTTGTCACTTGCTTCCATTTATCTAACAAATGCTGCCAGTTACCTAGCTTTGTCACAGACTCTGCTTCAGTTCCTTTTCACCTTATGCTGTGACTTACAGCTCCATCACAGCACTGTTTAATAGATTGCACCATTTCTCACTCCCTTCTCCACACAGTGTGGGAAGGATGCTTCTGATCCATTTTCCTTGCAAGGGACTCTGTAGCAGAGATGTGTATTATTGCAATAAAGAAGTAGTTTTGTCAGCCTTCCTGTTGTGGCCAAGCTGCTTGGGTATATGCTTCTCAGATATACCCCAGCCGGTTTATTTTGTAGCAGCTTTCCACCTGACCTGAACACATGCACTTATTTCTTTAATGATGTTCCATTTGTACAGCTGTGAGTGCTGATGTAGCTTGTTTGTTTGGTTTGGTTTTTCCCTGTGGGGCTCTGTTTTGACTTATTTTGTTCAGGTTCATTATTCCACGTTCTGGACTTCATTGTCAAATGCCTTGAAAATTCATTTTCTCAAGCCTAGTCTTACATAGAATAGACTAGACTAGACTAGACTAGAATAGAATAGACCAGGACAGAAGAGACCTTTGAGATCAGTGAGTCCAACCTGTCACCCAACACCATCTAATCAACCAAACCACGGAACCAAGTGCCCAATCCAGTCTCTTCCTAAGCACCTCCAGTGATGGGGACTCCACCACCTCCCTGGGCAGCACATTCCAATGGCCAATCACTCTCTTTGTGAAGAACTTCTTCCTAACATCCAGCCTAAACCTCCCCTGGTGCAGCTTGAGACTGTGTCCTCTCTTTCTGGTGCTGGTTGCCTAGGAGATGAGACTAACCTCCACCTGGCTACAACCTCCCTTCAGGTAGTTGTAGACAGCAATAAGGTCTCCCCTGAGTGTCCTCTTCTCCAGGCTAAGCAACCCCAGCCCCCTCAGCCTCTCCTCATAGGGCTTGTGCTCCAAACCCCTCCCCAACTTTGTTGCCCTTCTAGGCGCATTCAAGTATCTCAACATCTGTCCTAAACTGAGGAGCCCAGAACTGGACACAATACTCAAGGTGTGGCCTAACCAGTGCTGAGTACAGGGGACAGAATGACCTCCCTGCTCCTGCTGGCCACACTGTTCCTGATACAGGCCAGGATGCCATTTGCCTTCTTGGCCACGTATTTCATTGGAAATATTGCATTGTATATGTAATTACATCTTCCTCCTTCAGATCACTCAATAACTTATCACAGTATCACAGTATCACTGAGGTTGGAAGAGACCTCGAGGATCGAGTCCAACCTGACACCACAGACCTCATGACTAGACTATGGCACCAAGTGCCACGTCAGATCTCCTCTTGAACACCTCCAGGGACGGTGACTCCACCACCTCCCTGGCCAGCCCATTCCAATGATGAACGACTCGCTCGGTGAAGAACTTTCTCCTCACCTCCAGCCTAAACTTCCCCTGGCGCAGCTTGAGACTGTGTCCCCTTGTTCTGGTGCTGGTTGCCTGGGAGAAGAGACCAACCCCTTCCTGGCTACAACCACGCCACTGGTGACTGGCTGCCAGCTGGATGTGGCACCATTCACCACCACTCTCTGGGCTCGGCCCTCCAGCCATTATACCGCATTAGAATGTGTTTCTATAGGAAATCATGGATGCTTGACCAGCTTAATTATACTATGTCTTCCAGAAGAGTTTGCATTCATAAAACTGCATAGTAAAGCATTAAAAAAAAAACCCATGAAACCAAACCTGAATAATCCAAGGGGAAATGGAAACTTTATATAAATTAAAGCCATGTTCTAGCTTTATATATTAGCAAGTAAAAATCACTCTACCTATGCTGGTATCTCCTACCCCTACAACAAAAACAATGGCAAACACGGCTTCAAACTAAGTTCTAATGCTTCAACCATTTAATCTTTTTGTAGAGTATATATTGTAAGCACTCTGTGTTCTGCAGCAGAGTAGCTGCTTTGTGACAAGTTGTTTTAGAGCTTTTTTTCTAAAAAAACACCTTTATAATTTACTTTTGCCATTATATTTTTAGTACATCAAAATAAGCATTCAATAGCTGAGGAAACTCGAGTGACATGCTGCTAAAGGTGCCAGTAACTTTATAATTTCATAGAATAGAATAGAATGTAATAGAATAGAATAGAGCAGACCAGGTTGGAAGAGACCTTCAAGATCATCATGTCCAACCCATCATCCAACACCATCTAATCAACTAAACCATTCAACCAAGGACCCCATCAAGTCTCCTCCTAAACACCTCCAATGATGGCAACTCCACCAAGCTTTCCTCCTTTCTCTGTATCAGCTGGAGAGCTCATAGAGGATGTGATGTATTTTGGACAATTGTACACTTTTTATTCCAGGAGTTTGAGGAGATTGAATTTGATTTGTTGGGAAGTGTTTGATAGTGGTTTTCACTGTGATTCTTAATAGTGGTGGTGTGGTCTAGTGATCTAGATCTTCCTTTGCTTGCCTCTGCTCAGTCAATGGCATGTGAAGAGCTTGATTGTGCATCTTCCAAAGCTCTGGAATAAGGAACACTGTGATCTACTTAACCATGGGGAAAAGATGGCAGACTGAAGCTCACAACTTTTCCAGAAATGGTGGATATATTCTTTTTCATTATATAGTTATTGCAGAAGCTCAGAGAATTTCAAAGGAGGAAAAGACAGTTGTAAATATTACACTGAACTGGAAAGTGGTGATAAGAAACTGACAGAAGACTGCGCCTTGCAGCTGCAATCTGAGGTTGCCTCTAGAAATCCTTGTGAATTCCAATTCCTGTCCTTGAGGATAGAGGTGCATGGATTAGGAAGCATAATTCCTGCAGGCAGGGGAAGAAAACCTTTGCTACCTTGCTGCTGCTTGTGCTTATCTTTCTTATTACTCCTTCACAATTTCCTTTTCATCAGTGATGCATCACCTCTCCAGGTAATAAATCATAGAATCTTTGTGGATAATGTCTTCATCTTGCATGGCAAACACATGTCATAAATCTAGGTGAAGCTTAAGAGCTGGTATATGGCACCCTTCTTCCTGTGAAAGGCAGAGACAGAGGATCCCATTTCCACTCTGCTTTCTCATTGGAGGAGAGACAGCACTTGCTGATCAACTCTTTAGGTACTGCAATGATTGATATCAGTACTCAAAAAACCCAACCAACCACAACAACAACAAAACCAAACCCAAAAACCCAGAGAAAAAGGGCACTAATAGTGTCCTTATCACTTCCCAAAATCCTAGTGGAAAGATCCACATTGGTCAAGGTTTCTAGAAGACGATGACATTGCAAAACTGCTCATGTACCAGCACTGACCCCTGCAGAACTGTTATTGTTATCTAGGTAGTGTTATGGAGACATACTGGTCTTACTTTACCTACAGCACAGCTGCACAGCGCAGAAATGTGTTGTAATTACACTGTTCCTACTGGGCAAACCATCCTAACCATACCTGCATTGAATACTTAGCTTCCCTTTTGCAAGTCCTTCTAAAGAAATAAAAGATTAAGAGTGATCTAAAGTGGTCTGGACTAATTCTGGCGTTGGCTAGACTAGTAGAAGCATTTACCTATAAGAAACACATACGGCATCTCCACAGTCCTTCTCCCATTCTGAGTGCTTAGGAGATTTTTGGCAGCCAGATACACATTGTAGTATGCAGTGCAGGATCACAGAGCCATAAGCTCCCAAAGTGGAACTGACAGCTCTGAAACAAAGACAGCGGAAATTTTCTGTGAGCAGGAGTGGTAGTATCAGGCCCATCACATGTAAGGCAATTACAGTGTAAGCTAATGAAATCAGATGCCAGCTTTGCTGTTATAACTAGTTTCACAACCTGTAGCCTTCCTAGCATAGCACAGAATAATTCATAATGGGACTGCACAGAACTCTTTCAATTAGATTTCAGCAGTGGAGCGAGTTATGTTAGCTAGGTAGAAGCATGTGAAGCCTGTGGGCTCAAACACATGATAATTGAATAAATAGACTCAGGCTTTTGCTATCACCAAAAGAAAATCAGAACTCAGTGCAAAAGACACGAGTCTACATCTAAAAGGCACACATTGAGCTGAAATCACCTAACTGCTCTCCAGTCAAAAATCACCCTTGTGGGAGAGGAGAGAGGTTGCCATTTAGTGGTGAGGAGGCCTCCAAGTGAGGATTGTGAATGCAGTTGCAACTTTCAGATGGTACAAATGTCAAAAATGCCTGCAGCACACACACAATGGAATGCTAATCAGTAAGCAGGCATTCTGAAAACAAACTCTTTCATGGATATTACCGTGATTAAAAGCAATATCTCAGCATTTCAGTCAAGTATGAGTGCTAGTCACCTGAACTCAAGACAGCACAGGCACTTGTGTTTCTGTATGTTTGGGGGTTTTTGTATCCCCACTCTTGGCAACGTTTTTGCAATGCTTGCTGTGGCTTCTTCCTACCCTCATGGTGGCTTTTGCATTTCTCTGACAGTAATTACTGCTAGAGAAGATGGCTTGTTCCACAGGCAAATTACTTCAACCAGGTGTCGTTGATCCAGGGCTTTTACTCTGGGCTTCAGATGCTTTCAATTAACAAATCACAGATAAGCACACCTGCATGGTTGACTTTTGGTTTGCTAATGGATTTAAAGAGAGCAAGAAGAGGACCGAGCTCAGGACTTGATGAAGGAAGGAAAAGAAATGCTCCTTTTCAGCTGTAAAGGCATACTGGAGAGGAAGCATGAGTGAGTTTGTTCATAATACTTTCATCTGCTTGTTCAGGAATTGTTTATATACCATTCTTTCAAGTGGAGAAGGTGGCATCATGATGGGAAGGAAAAGAGTGTGGCCAGTTTGTAAGGAACCTTTACTCACAAGGTGAGTAAATTATTTGTACCTTCTTAAGTTTGATTGAGAATTGCTTATAGTGAAATAGATTTTACAGTCCATTAAGTTCAGTCAGTACAAAACAAACTGAACTGACCAGATCGGCTCCTGGAGAATACATCTTGTGCTAGAGGACACCTTCATCAGTGTAAGGTTGCTACACCTAATTCTGTTATCTCTTGCTTTGGGTCTGATCTCTGTGAATTTGCTGCTGGGGCTGTATTTTCTGTGTGATTTGAAACAAGATGAAAAAAAATGTAGGGAAGAAGGGTAGAAACAAAGGAGAGCCAGGACTATTCTGCAATGCCCCCAAATAAGCAGACAAGGGTACACTTAGTATCCTGCAGGTCCAGAGTCACACATATGCTACTCACATTAGTCCTCTGATGATCATATCTGAGCCATGAATGTCATGATACATCTGGTCCATTTGATATTTCTGTTTTTCACAGTTATTGTGAAGAACAGACACATTTCCTTCAGTGCAAGGAAGAGCTAATGTCATTTCTCTGGCATAGGCATAGGGCAAACTGATGATTTCAACTACCAAATGCCGTTTGAGATCCAGGCAGTGAGAACAGGATGAGCAGGCAGATTTATTCTGTAGAAAAGCAAATGCTAGCTCTGCTTATAAAATAATAATAAAAAAAATCCCCAAACCTGTCTGAGAGAGATCCAGAATATTCTGTTCTTCCCAGGAATGAAGAATGATGACATTCAGCTAAGGTGTTGACAGAACAGTTTGTCACAAGGTAAACCACTTTCTTTAGATAACCCTTGATTTTTGGATTTCCTACACTTGCAATTATTTTCCTTTTGAAGGTGTTTAAAAATAAACCATCAAGCAAGGTATTTCCAAAACAATGAAATCCTGAAATAAAAGCACAAGATCCTGAAATTGAAAGCGTGTAAAATATTTGGCCTATAAGTTAGATAAAATTTCTCTCTACCATTCTCAGATCTTTCATTAAGGATCAAAAAGAGACAATTAGTCCTTTGGCAATCTAAGCAGTTGTGTTGTCCCAGAAAATTTGTTACCATTGCCTATTTTAAGCATTGATCACAATGTTTGGTACCACCCCACAGGGAACTTCTCTTTCAATGTCTTTGCTGTGTTGTGAGATTATCTCCGTAGTAGTAGTTGTGGCTATTTGTAAATCGCTCTGTAATAATAAAGGGGCTCTATCTGCAGAGGCACAAAGTTTGACAGCACACCTTCTCTGATCACTTGTGATTCAACAGTCATTGCACCGATTCCTATGGTTAGCTGAGTGGATGTGTGGCCTTTTGGCTGTTGAAAAGCACGGTGAACATCATTGTACCAAATTACCAACAGCTGACTGCTTTTTCCCCCAACCATAGGGAACTGTGAAAGCTCCTTACTTCTCCTGTATACTCCATGACACTGTTTTATACAGTTTCTTATTAAATTGCGGACAGGAGTCCTAGAATTCACATTGTTTTGATTATGAAATTTGGGTAAGAATTTTGCATTTGCTTGCCAGACTACCATGGGGGACAAAGAAACTGTCACAAGTGCTTTAGGCAGCCACTGTGTAGCAGTTATCAAATCCAGAGGAAAGTTGTGTCCTTGATTGTCCTAAAAGCCAGACACTGAATTGCACAAATGGCTATCAAAGATGGGTCACTTCTGAGCATTTTGTTTAGCAGAGAACTTTTACCTTTGCACAAAGTGTGATGGCAGAGTCCCTAGCCAGTTTCCCAGGAATGGAAGTGGATTATGGAATTGTTTCCATTGATTGTAACTCAGACATTTAAATTCTATTTATTTATATTTTTTTGGGTAGTTGTTATTATTGCCTTCCCTTTGAAGAATTGATTTCAATAAGGGAAGCAGTACCAAGAGCAGATTGGCTATATTGACCTCACATTGAACTGATTAAAAAACATGGAAGTTATTAGAAAAATAAACATAATTTCCTTTTCCACTATGCAGTATTTCATCAACAAATTTATTAGTTTAATACACTGTCCTAAGTAAAACTGACAAGGATTATTATTTAGCATCATTGGAGAATAATTTTGGCAGCTGGAGCATGTGCTTGTATGTATGCTGTTCAGTTTACAATTCACTATGTTCTTTTATGAAAGAGATCATATAGTTTTTCAGCTTGTGTAGCAAAGAACAGATAGTATGAGGGTAGTCTAAATCTTTATAAAGAAGTCTAACTTTATTTACACTTGCTTCTGAATCATTGTAAAATCTTAGCTCCTGAAGTAAATCTCTAAGGGTTATTTGGCCAACAGTTAAGTGATAGTCTGAACAGGCAGATACTAATCACTGTCTCCATTGTCCAGGGTTAGTGCTCTTGCAGGGAAAAAAATGTGCTGTAGCTGAGATGAGAATCTGTTTTGCAGCTTACAGAGTAAGATAACAGAAGAAGTAGAATCAGGTGCAGCACCCAGTTCCAAGTGAAGGCCTAATTGACTTTAGAATCAGCAGTTCTTGTCTGTGAGCTGTTGCAGAAGCTATGCCTCTGTAGCGCAGTTAACATTGTCTTCTGGAGGAGCTGATGGGAGATCAAATAGAGGCCCAGAGTATCTGTGAATAACAGGGGGCTTGGGGCCAGTTCTGTAAGAATGGCAGATGAATCTACATTACACTTCCTTCAGTATTTTGTTGGACATATGAATCCTTTTCCTTTTCCCTTCACAAAAATACTGTTGCAATCTATTGTTAAACAGCTGCAGTGTTGTGCTCAAGGACAGGTAAAGTAGTCCCAGATCTTTTACCTGCCTCTTCCAGGTGTTATGAAGCTTAATTAATTTATGCTCCTGTAGCACATTGAGGTCCTTGAAGAAAAGATAATGTAGGGTTGTATTCCCTGCTTCATTCCATTGTTGGCCAAGGAAACTGCTTGGGAATGCAATTTGGTATGCACAGGGGGAACAGCCTCCTGAAAAATCCTTCATTTGTGGTTTCCACAGGGTTGGTCTTTTTCTTTCTCCTTTAAAAGTTCTTAGGAAGGGGAGAGAAGGAGAAGGCAGGTCAGAGAGATGCCTAGTGAAAGGGACTTTCCAAAGAGGTTTCACTATATTGTCCATTGTGCTGACCAATTATAGTACCTATTTATTTTTCCTCAGGAACATTATGGAATGCATAATAGGTTTGCACAAATTAAAGTACCAGCAGAGTTTGATATGGGAAATCAATGTGCAGAGACTCCTGGTGTACTGTGTGGTTTTGCTGTTTGTTTTTGTAGTATCACAGCAGATGAATCTGAGCTAATTCTTAAGCACGCTATAATCCATTTATGTTTGAGTGCATCGAAAACTTCCTGTCAAAACTTGTAGTTCTCATGCTTCACTGTTATTTATTTATTTATTGATGGTGGCTGCTCTCTATGGGAAATACTATTTTCATGGAAACCAAAAAATTGCACATCCAAATGTCAATTCAGGCACCTTTTGAACCAAGGAGTCTTTCAATCTTTTGTTCATTTTGGTTTTATCATCCTAAAACTTTGGGTCACATCTGATGTAATTTTTAAGCAATATAATCATGAAAAATGAACAGTATGGTGTGGTAATTTTAGGCTTCCAACTGAGCTGCTCTAGCAAATTTAATGTTGGGGGTGGGGAGAATTTTCAACCCACCACATATGGCTTCCTGGTTTTTCCTTTAGATTGCAAATCAAGAGACCATTTTAGACCTCTCTTTTTCCCCACTCCCTTAGGGTTGGATCAGGAATGTGAACTTCTGTTTCATCCTTCTGGGTTGTTCTTTTCACTTTCCATAGATCTATTTTTTTTTTTCCCCATTGTTGAGACTGTTACTGGTTATTAGCTGACACTATTAGACTGGGGAGATGAGACTTTGCTGGTGAAAAAAGGCATAAAGAATTGGAATGACAGGGTCGTAGCAGTAGTGTGGTGGCTGCTCTGACTTCGGCTCAGTTGTCGGTTGTGTTGTAATATTACAGATGCCTTGTTGGGATGCAGTGAAATTAGATCAGTGCCCATGGGCCCTACCACAGAACTGTGAAACAGCACAATGTTTCCCATGTCTGTGTACCAAGGATATGCACTAACTCTACAGAGTGGCTGAACTGCTGTTAAGTGTTACATGAGGAAAGCATCATATCTGCAAAGGGCAATGAAAAAACGTTTTAAAAGCCGTGCCATGGTGTTACTGCTTTTAATAATCCAGTTGTGGATTATTCAGGATCAAGGGACTGCTTTTGGAAGCCATGAGTTCAGCAACAAACTGTACTTAAAGCATAATGTTTAGCCAAGGTCTGCACGTATATGGTGGCAAAAGGGGTCCTACACCTGTCTGAATAGCCAGAGGCATCTCTCATTTGCCTTGATTTCATCATGGCTTCTGGGCTGGGAGCACTGAGCACAGGATTGCACTATCTGGACTGCTTCTCTGAACTGGAGCAGAAAGACTACCCTGAAGAGAGTTCTCAGGTACTGCTGCCTGGGCATTTTACACCTGAGCAATGCCTGGGTTTAATAGCTGAAGCCTTCAGTTAAAATTCCTTTCCAGATGCTTTCTCAATGTTAGAAAAACTTGCCTTTGACTACACTTCTCCTGGACACCATCTGAAGACAGCATACTGCCCTTCTCTTCAGACTGTAGGACTTCTCTGATGGAGAAGGACCTTTCAGAGATTTGGGCCAGCTGAAAAGTCACCTGTAACTTTAACACCAACACTTATTTTATACATTTGTGCATGTTGACAATTCAGATCCCAACATTTATTCATCAAAGTGTTTGAAATCATCAGCTTCACATCTGTTTTGTGACTACCTTCATCATGGTTTTGCCCTTCACTGGTGGTACATAGTACCTGCATGTGATCCTCCCAACTTAAAAATTCATTTATTCAGTTAAAAAAAAAAATCTGTTTGGAACATTCATTATGATGAGAAGGTAAATAAGTCCTCTAAAAGTTGTTTTTCTTCTGTAGCTTAAGTATTTTTTTTTTTCCCCCATCCTTACAACTGGGTGCTGAAGTTTGCTGGTTCGGAGCAGTAATGCAGATTCTGCATCTCAGAGGTGCCAAGGGACAAAAATTACTGGTCTGTAGCGATGTGGGAAACAAGCAGATCACCCAAGGAAAGCCAGGGTAATTTAAGCTCTTTCCTAATTTGTTCTAAACCCAAAGAGTTAATTAGTGAAGCTTCTGGTTGGTGAGAGGAACACTTATTCTGCATAGACAAATGACAGCCTATACCACAGATTTAATTAAGGAAAACAGAGATAAGTACTGCATTGTATGCTAAAGTAATGTTTACTGTAGTAACTGATTACTCTGCAGACAGCTTGTTATTGTCTTTTCCAATTTAAAATGAAGATAAGAAATACAGAAGGATGATAAATATTAGATCTGAGTTGTACCTTTTAGGGAGGTGACTGAAAGATATTGAGAACACTTATATAAGGGAGAAAAAAAAGCTGTAAAATCCATGGGTGGTGTAAATTGGCATATTTCTATTTGACATTACTGAGTCTTGTTTTACACCAGTTGAGAATCTACCTCCCAAGAGTGCTCATAAAAAAACTTTGGTATCTTCAAATTGCTTTGTGAAGAGCTGGACTTTTTATATCGGTGTGCAATGGCCTGATAAATCATCACCCATTTCTTCTGAGAAAGTGAGGGAGAAATGATTTGAAACAGCACTGTTGTTCTCTGGAAGAAAGCTGTAGGACATAATGAAGAGACAGCATCCTAATACTGGTCAGTCCTCATCTTTTCAGAGCCTACACCTTTGTCATTTCTGCAATTGTTGTACAATGTTCCCTCCATTTCAGTCTGGTGGTTGCCTGTGGTGTAAGAGTGGACTTTCTGCTGAGGTGGTAGATTGGGAAACATTTCTGGCCCAGATCCCATTATGTAACTTTGGCAAACTACAGTACTACTGTGTGCCATCACTTCTTCACCAACATACCCCCTCCAAGCTACTTTTTCCTCTTTCCACTATCATTTTATTTCTGAAAGGCAGGATTGCGGTAGGTGAGAAGTGGCCCTAGTGTTTAAATGCAAATGATTAGCACTAGAGCATGTGTGCAGTACCCCTGAGAGAAAGGTGTATCTTACCACCATGATCTACAGAGATTGTTATTGTTTGCCCCTTGTATGCATATGGCAATATTTGGAGAAAAATTCTTTGCTGTACAATTTTACACTCTGAGCCTCTTCCAAAATTCACTTTCTGCCTTAAAGGTTCCCAGTCCTGAGAGTTGACCATTTTCTTATCCCGTGTGTATTGGAGACACCAGGCAGTTTAAGATTCTGGGAAACATGACAAATTCTCTATGGAACATTCTTCTTTTCTGCAAGCACTCAAGTACTTTAAAGAAAATGTACTTTTTCAAATGTGTGCAGCAGTGATTTGGCATCTTTATGTTAAAATTAACTAATTTTATGATGTTACCTTCTGGCTGCTGCTCATGACAATTTAGAGTTTGCAGTTATAGACCACTATCCAAGTGCTGGGTTCTACACTTTGGCCACAGCAACCCCATGCAGCGCTACAGGCTGGGGTCAGAGGGGCTGGAGAGCGGCCAGGCAGAGAGGGACCTGGGGGTACTGGTTGACAGTAGGCTGAACATAAGCCTGCAGTGTGCCCAGGTGGCCAAGAAGGCCAACAGCATCCTGGCTTGTATCAGGAGCAGTGTGGCCAGCACAAGCAGGGAGGTCATTCTGCCCCTGTGCTCAGCACTGGTTATGCCACACCTTGAGTCCTGTGTCCAGTTCTGGGCCCCTCAGTTTAGGAAAGATGTTGACTTGCTGGAATGTGTCCAGAGAAGGGCAACAAAGCTGGGGAGGGGGTTGGAGCACAAGCCCTGTGAGGAGAGGCTGAGGGAGCTGGGGTTGCTTAGCCTAGAGAAGAGGAGGCTCAGAGGAGACCTTCTTGCTGTCTACAACTACCTGAAGGGAGGTTGTAGCCAGGTGGGTGTTGGTCTCTTCTCCCAGGCAACCTGCACCAGAACAAGAGGACACAGTCTCAAGCTGTGCCGGGGGAGGTTTAGGTTGGATGCTAGGAAGAAATTCTTCATGGAAAGAGTGACTTGCCATTGGAATGGGCTGCCCAGGGAGGTGATGGAGTCCCCGTCACTGGAGGTGTTTAGGAAGAGACTGGATGGGGTGCTTGGTGCCATGGTTTGGTTGATTAAATAGTGTTGGATGGTGGGTTGGACACGATGATCTCTAAGGTCTCTTCCAACTTGGTTAATTCTATTCTATTATGAAAGGGAAGGGCTTCAAGAGGGTGTTAGCAGCCTGTTTAGGATATAAAGCATCATGCAGTACGCAGATTGAGATTCAGGTGCAGTATAAGGTCAGCCTTGAGTTGTATGTATAATATGTTTGTCAGGCACCCCATGTGTAAAACTGACAGCTCTAACCTAATTGCCCCAGGCTGTTTTCATACACTTGGGTATAATATGTCTCTTTGACTTCAGTGATGTACACTTGAAAAGAAAATTGTTTCATTTTGAGGAAACTTGGAATCCTGGAGTCTACTGCAGTAATGAAATGCAACATAAACTTCCTAGTTAAAAAGGCTATTTGGAATTAATTAATGTCAGCTCATGCCACAATTACATGCAATAGATACACATTAATAATAATAATAAAAGAATAATGAAGCTCTCATAATCCACTTTTCTTTCCCCCCCCCCTCTAAATTTGACAGATGTAAAGTCTGGCTTTGCTCTGCTACATTGGAAATGTGAGCTCAGTGGTTAGAGTACTCCAGATTCCAGTGAGCACTTGGGGCACGCATCCAAGAGCACATCCACTGAGCCAGCTTTGTACCTCCTGCAGTACCTGAACCTTGTGTTTTCTGCATGATCCTGAAGACTGCACCAGGAATATGCCAGTTTGAGGCTGGCTGCCTTTAAGACTTAGAAGAGAATAGAATTAACCAGGTTGGAAAAGACCCTTGAGATCATCGAGTCCAACCTATCATCCAACACTATCTAATCAACTAAACCCTGGCACCAAGTACCCCATTCAGTCTCTTCCTAAACACCTCCAGGGATGGGGACTCCACCACCTCCCTGGGCAGCACATTCCAATGGCCAATTGCTCTTTCTGTGAAGAACTTCTTCCTAACATCCAGCCTAAACCTCCCCTGGCACAGCTTGAGACTGTGTCTTCTTGTTCTGGTGCTGGTTGCCTGGGAGAAGAGACCAACCCCCACCTGGCTACAACCTCCCTTCAGGTAGTTGTAGAGAGCAAGGAGGTCTCCCCTGAGCCTCCTCCTCTCCAGGCTAAGCAACCTCAACTCTCTCAGTCTCTCCTCATAAAAGCCACAAAGCTGCAGTCTTCCAGGGCCCAGACAGTCCAGGAGATTGTAATTTTGTTAATCAATCCCATCATTCAGCTATCTATAAGATGGCAGCAAGACCAACTCAATCTCTTTTCTCCTTCCTTTCTGCAAATCTTGTGAAGACCCTGTGTGGGCAATAGGCTACAGACAGTCACTGTGCATGGGGTGGGGGGGATCTTGTTCACATAACGTGGAACATACTTTGTTAGTGCATCCTAGCTGAGGCAACTGGGGGGTGGAGGGATAGGGCTTTATTTAAACTTCTTAGTCTACCTGTGAGATAATCTCCTCCAAACCAGAAATTTATGGTTCTCTAAGTTTGGGGATGCTGAAATATTAGCCAGTGTTTTCAAAGGGCTGTGGCACAGTCATGAAATCCAGTGCCAAACTCCTGATGACTTCATCAGGGTGAAATGCCTACTGTAACTTTAATAAGAGCACAGGTATGCAGTGTGCTTCCTCTGCTTGAGTTGCTGGGAAAGTAATAATTTGCTTCCTCTCTTGTTATGACTGGACTGTTTCCAAAGTCTTTGCAGGGGATGCTGTCACTGCAGCCAGTGCAGAGGCAGGAACATGGGATGGAGGAGGATCTGAGCAATTTACTGCAGCTCAGTGCAAACTTTTGTAAGGTATGTAGGAGGCTAAAAAGGGAGGACACTTGCTCGGGCTGATACTTTGCCACTGCTCTACACATAGGCAATTTGGCATCTCTTCTGACTCATTCCCTTCCTCAGGCCCAGCAGGTTTTCAAAGCTCAGGTGTGTTTGCATTCAACATGACTGAAACAGATTCTGCCCAGCTATGGTCACAGAGGGAAACTGTTCTCCTAAAGTAGATTTAGAATGTTTGTGATACAGAAGTTAAACAGGGCTTGTCCTGAGTGCATTGGCACGTTTGCATTTCATTGTGTCACTCAGGGACAGCCGGGACAGATCTGTAAGGATGTTGACTTGCTGGAGCGTGTCCAGAAAAGGGCAACAAGGTTGGTGAGGGGCTTGGAGCACAAGCCTTATGAGGAGAGATTGAGGGAGCTGGGGTTGCTCAGTCTGGAGAAGAGGAGACTCAGGGGTGACCTTATTGCTCTCTACAACTACCTGAAGGGGGGTTGTAGTGAGGCGGAGGTTGGTCTCTTCTCCCAGGCAACCAGTACCAGAACAAGAGGACACAGTCTCAGGCTGCGTCAGGGGAGGTTTAGGCTGGAGGTTAGGAGGAAGTTTTACACAGAGAGAGTGATTGCCCACTGGAATGGGCTGCCCGAGGAGGTGGTGGGGTCGCCGTCGCTGGTGGTGTTCAGGGCGAGGCTTGACAGGATGCTTGGTTGTATGGTTTAGTTGGTTGGGTAGTGTTGGATGATAGGTTGGACATGATGATCTTGAAGGTCTCTTCCAACCTGGTTAATTCTATTCTATTCTATTCTAAAGTGCTTCAGACTCTAAGTATTGTTATGGCAGGTTAACACTGTTGTAGTATCAGCACATCAGTCCTGCAGCCTAGTAAATAGGAATGTGGAAGGAATAATGGAATCAAAGGGGGTCCATCTGCTTACTCAGTCCCTATGGTTTCTCCCATCTCTGTAGTGCCTTCCCAGGAGATGTGGTCCATTAACCCAGTGATGTAACGCTGCACACTCAGTAGCTATGTCCTTGCTCAAAATGCAAACAAATTCTGGTGCTTACTTTACAGCAGTATGTCTCTTATCTTTCATGTTCTTGCAGCTGCAGGGCTGTGCTGTGTGCATGTCAAATCACCCCCTCATTTCTGCTCTGAAGAACAACAACAAATTTTGTTCAGACAAGACAAACTTGTGAGAGGCCCAGAACAAGGAGTGCAGGTTCAGACTGACCCAGGCAGTGAGAAGGTTCAGATCAAGATCTCAGCCAGAGCTCTGTAAATCAGGCTTGGCTTTTTAGCTTCTTTCCAACCCATCGAGGAGCTGGCTGGGACTGGCTTCATGCCCTGTCTCTGTGGGCTGCACCATGCCTGGCACCTTGACCAATGATGGAAAAAGGACTGCTTTTCTTGGCATAAATCCTTTTAGAAACGTTTTCAGGCCTTTTGAAGAACTATTTGGAAGCATCCCATTTCAATCTGTAGATTCCCTTTGTTACTCTTCTACAGTGCCCCTGTGAAGCACTAAGACGTGCCACTTCCTCTTAAATTCCTCTGGAAGCAATCCTTAGGATTACTTGGGTGGTTTCCTTAGGTTTGGGTGGTTGCCACTCATTGACTCACCTTCAGACTTTAAAGAACTGGCTGCTTGTACTTGCTAGAGGAAGGGAGGACTAGAGCATGGAGTAGTATGTGCATTGTTATAGTTAATGAAACTCTTTCACACTTTGCTTTACTAACAAACACTAGTAAGTCATTGAGTGGATTAGTTTCTATATCTGATTGCCAACTTCCTGAAGTTTCTGCTCAGAAACTTTTAAACATAAAACTCCTCCTCTCACTCCTCTGGAGACATCTATCTTGTATGCATTATGAAATGGGCACAGCCTATTAAGGTATTCTTCCCTGCTTGGATGTGACAAGTATTCTCAGAGGAACTAAACTCATTTCTGCACAATGTGCTAGAGACCTGAAGAAGTAAACTATAATTTATCTTCCCTGAATAGCACTTCTTAGTTCAGTGCCTGAGCTGGATCACCTTCCCATGAACTTTGCCTATGGCTGTTTGTCTGCTGACCCAAAGCCATATGGATATAGTCTCTCAATATATGAATAATTTTGCACGTAATGTTGAGAACAAACATATTATTACTGATTTTTCTGTGAATGAGACATTGACACAAAAATTGACTAGTTATGCAGATCCTATTGTATTCTTGCATGTTGACTTTTAATTATGCAGTGTTTAATAAAACAAAGAAGGATGTCTTTCCCATCAATTGATAGGTAAAGTATGCAGTCTTTATCATGACTTATTTTCTTGGCTCATCCTCTAGACTTTTGGGAGTTGAATGATAGTGCAGAAGTTCAATTTGTATTCAAAAGAATAAAGAACCAAAAGAAGCCTGTAATATTCTGTAGCATTTGTACTTGCAGGAATGCTTTGCGGAAGATGGGTTAGATGTTTGATTGGCACTGATTTAACTGGCACAGGCAATTGTCTAACTTGATTCCTTTATCAGAAGGAACGATTTTTTTCCAAGGTCCCATTATGCTGCATATTCTTCTTTAGGAATCCACTTTTGTAGGCTGAATTTTGGTTTACAATAGGAAGTTTTTACCTGTACTCTGTTCAAAGAGATAAAAAGAGACAAAGAGATTATTAAATTCTTCTGGTAGGATTAGCATGCTGGTATTCATAGACATACTAACCCTGAGTGCTAGCAGGTAAAAGGGCAAGGAAGTGTAAACAATTCATTTTGGGCTGCTTCAGCAGCACAGAGTTGTTTAACCATCTTTTCTTATGTGTGAGATGATTGTTCAAGCAAAGTCAGAGAAGTCAGTCCACATTCAGGGAAGAGCCTTTGTCCCTAAAGATTAGCAGACACCAAAACCAAGATGTCATTACTGTCCTAAGCATCATCTTCCTGAATGTGAATGTGATAGTGTCTGCTGAATACTCAAGCCTCAGCATACCTCTGAATAATCTGAGCTTTCTGCTTTGGAGCAAAAAGCCATGAGAGGATCTTGCAGGTCAGTGGTTCTCTGCATGTTCTTCACCTAATCCTGACTTAGCTGATTCCCTTGTGCTACACTGTGGTGTTCTCCCTTTGCAAAATGGGAGGGAGAAGACACAAATACAGAGGAGATAGTTTAGGAAGATATAAAACTAGTAACTTGTGGCAGCCCCTCTGTATGGTAGAAGTCACATGCATATTCCTCTTCAAAACAGCCAATGGCTTTATGGTTTCTAGTCTGCTTTTGCACATCCCAAGATTCCCTGAGCCCACGCTTTCTCTGTAGCAACAGCTCTAATTCCTCAAACCATTTCATTTAAATACAGTTTAAAAGCACAAATAAAATTAAACTGTTATGAGAATGTTATTCACAAACCAAACTGTGGTCTGAGCTGTTTCCCATGTATTTTATTTGCTAATTAATGTGGAAGCTTCACAGAGTTTATTTTTTAAAGTCCAGTTTATGGACATGTGTACCCAGAGGAGCACTCTGTGCTAAGGCATATGCTTAGAATATGTGCATGGAATTGCTTTACACCCTTATAAAGCATAAATGTTTTCTCCAGGTTGTAGTATCAAGCTTCTAAAAATCAAATGCAAAGAGTGCTGTGCTATAACCCTGCCAACAGAATGAACAATAGTTATTAGCACTTAAACTTTTTTGTTTTTATTACAGTGTAAAAATTACTTATCTTTAGGTCTCAGCTCACCTCTGCATGGCATCAGAGGGGGAGGCTGTGGAATCCTAAAACATTTCAATTTGCTGTTATAGGAAACAAATCAAGTATTTTCCCATTGCTCTCACTTCCAAACAAGCTGGTAGAAATTAATCCTTTGAAAACCAACCATTCCCCACCCCCACCCCAGCCAAGTGGCAGAGCTGTTTCTTTAGCAACTCCTTCTTTTAGAAAGTTACTGGGGAGATTTCCTTAACCTCTCTTTGTCAGCAAAATTAGACACAGTGGATGAGCACTCGTTGCTCTCTAATTTTAAGCGGACTTCAACTTGTTGATTCTGTTTAGATTCCTCCTGTATATGATGATGAGATGTTAACTTCTTCGGATGTAATTCACTGCAGAAATAGAATAAGCACCACCTGGCAATATGGATTTTTTTCCCTAGGAACTGTAGAAGCTACACAGGGTTACTGTACTTACACAACAGACACCTTGGACAGATGCTTGTGCTGAGAGGAGCTGGGATGAAAGCAAGCTTCTTTGTGTGTCTGAGGAAAATAACAAACTATATTTATCCCATTCCTTAATTGGGTTAGAACTACTGTAAGCAAGAAATAGGAGTTGCCTTTGTGCTTCAGTGAGTACTAAGGAAGATATGACTTGAAACCCATTTGTAGACAAATATGCTGGTTCCAGGGTATTAGAATCAATTAACCTCACCTGTCAGCCCTGGCATCAGTAAAGTTCCTGTGTGAGGTTCACACATACATTAAAGCATGAAGTTCAGTAGTAGTGGTTCCAATGAAATCAGATCCTGATCTTCCAGAGTTTCCATTTTCTCAGAAGGAAGAGATGCATGCAGATAGTTTATTAAGACAATTAATTAGTTTGCTGCTAATTGCTTGTGAGTTTATTATTAATAATTGTTATCCAATAACTTCAGGGCAAATGCAAAAAGAAATGATGCCTTAGACTCATAGGTGTAAATGGTTCAATTTATTTATTTACTGTCTGGAACTCACTATTGCAGTCTCTGGTACCACAGGGAATATATACTCAGTGGTCAAATTCAGATGTGTGCTACATTTCATGAGACATGCTGCTGCATGCCTCTAAGAGATATCAACCACAGAGAGCTGAGGATTAGGCAGATGTTGTGGTGGGTTGAAATTCCCTTCCCCCCCCACATTTGCTTCCACCTGAGCTGGTCTGGCAAATTTAATGAATGCTGTATTCACAAGCAAAACTGCAATCTACAATGGATTGCAATGGATTTACAATATTTACAGCTAATAAACAACACAAGAACCGCCCCCGCTCCAGCCAAAGACCAGGGGAAGCTACTAGCTCCTCCATCCCTGACTCCCCCATATTGTCCCTGTACAAAAGGGACAAGAGGTTTAGTTCTCATGAGGTGTTGGGTGGCAGGTTGGACTTGGTGATCTTTGAGGTCTTTTCCAACCTCATTGATTCTATGATTCTGTGATAAGTTAATACCAGTCACAACAAAAGCAGTGCAGCCAAGGTCAAGCAGAAGCAAGTTGGTATCTCCCAGCGCGAGGAAGCAAGAGGAGAGAGAAATTGTTTCCATTGCTAGCTTAAGTCAGTCTTTCCAATGGGTTTTTTTAGAATTGTCATTATTTTCCTCTTTACACCCAGTAATGACTTATTTACATTTCACTACTTTCTGTTCAAGATCTGTGACAAATTTTTAAAGGCATAGCTTAAAACTACCACAGATGCATAGTAACATAATTTTGTCCTACCACCCAGGTTCAGCCTTTGCAGCCAGCTAACCTAGACAGAAACAGGGCATCTGTCTTAAGGATAATGAAGGAAGTCTCCAGGAACTGGGGCTTCCATGCCTAATAGTTTCTTTAATGCTCTAGAATTTGTACCACACAGGTGCATTAAAGCATTTAGAAGCTGGGTTCCCTGTGGTTTTGCCTGTGCTGTTCTAAAAATGGCAGCTCATCTGTGCTTCTACATACAACAGAAAACAATGGAAATATCTTAAGAAGTGCTCTCAAGAGGCTAAACCACAGCTCCAGCTGAGAGATATACCACTTTTCCTTATTGACCTTTAATATAGCTTTCCTGGCGCTCTGCAATCAATGTAATCTTTTCACTATGATCATAATGGCCATTATCCTGAAGACAACAGACAGACTTGGAAACAATATTAAATTAGAAAAATAGCTGAAGGATTTCTTTGTTTTCTTTATAGATTTCTTATGAGTTTTCTCTCCTTTTCTCCCCCCCCCCCCCTTCCCCCACTGAAGTCAAAAAGACTTCTATGCTGAAGCCAGTGGTTGGCCCCATTAATATTACACAGTTTCCCCTGGTTTGGTATGTTGCCAACAGTAAGGTGTTATTTAGGGAAAAATATAAGTGCATAATAAACAGATCTATACAGTCATTATTGAACTAAAATAGCAGTTAGGAAAGTATTTTTATTGTGAAAAATGGCTCTGTAAGCCTTGCTGGCTATTTGCAACGTTGCAATGTAACTCAGATAAATTGGTGCCCAGGAGTGTGACATTTCAAAAGCTTGGAAACACACTACATTTTTCTGATACACCATCTTGGTAATTCTACCAGCTATTTTGCAGTGGCAAGAAGCAATTCCTCTATGCCCAGGCAGTTTAATTGGAGTGTTGTGGATATTGTTGGAAAGATTCAAACTAAGAGCCTCTGAGCAAGGCTTGCGATTACATAAAATATCCCCTGCTCCTTCTCCCTTGTAATTGGCATTTCTGGTCAGTTGTGTGCAATGTTATTAGCTAACTTTTCAAGTAATGATGCATTTGTCTTGTAAACTTGGCAACTAAGCAGTCCTGTATGGGGTTTGGCATTCATTTTTTTTTTAAGTGAAAACAAGTTAAGGCTTCCACAGAGACAAGGCTCTTTTTGTGTTAAGTGTTTCTACTGATGTAAGTAAAAGTCCACCAGATTCTGGAGATGGATGTAGGGCAGCCAGGTAATACCTGCTTATGGGTCATTATTCATAATACAGATGGAGAGTTCAGGAGATAGCAGAAACCAAGACTATGGAATAAGAAAAGATGATGTAGGTAAAGCACTGACATGGCTAACTTTTGATTCAGTAGGAATCTCAGCTACCTAAAAGCTGGTCAAATAGCATTGCCCTTTGAGGGAGAGAATTCAAAAGCATTTGAGAGTTTAGATGTGCAGACAAAAGCTTCATAAAGTGTACAAATGCACCAAGATTCACAAGAGGTTTTTCATTCCTCACTGGTTTAGGCATATTTACAAGCTGCATGGGTATCTCTAATCATGCCTACGTTAGAGGGGTTTAGTTGGGAATGGAGCAGTAGATTGGGATAGTTGGTGCTGTGGCCCTTCTATCCACAAGCTGTGTAGCTGGAGCATTACTTGAGACTGCATTCAATTTGGTTCCCTGAAACTTCTCATCACTCCTGTGGTTCATTGCTTTAAACTCTTAAGTCCCAGCAGGGGCTGGAGCACATTTGACATCTGTGCCTCTGTGTGAACCAGGCCATGATTCAGTAACTGAGGACAAGCTGGGGATTCAAAACTCTTCTGGATCAGACACAGCCTACTGCACCTTTAAGCACCTAAGTGTCTGTAGGGATTCTCTGTGTAGGAGAAATGACAGCCATGGAGATTTAAGAATTCAGTTCACTGGCAGCACAGGAGCGCTGACCAATATTTCAGATTGTAAGCAACAGGCTTCAGCTCTGATCCAAAGAACCACCCTTGGGCTTTAGCAGTTGCAGCCCTGGAAGCAGCCAGCCATTGCCCTGAAAGCTAGGATTACTTACAGGGTACCTGTTCCTTATCCTCAATGCTACCCCAACAGCTTCGCCCTGTCTTTCCTTCACTGATGTCACGCAAAGGAAAAATGATTTGTGCACATTTAGAAATGGATTTACTTTCTGCCTCTGCTGCAGTTTTCAGACAATGGCCTTGATTTCCTTGCTCTGAAATAGGACAATAAGATATTTTCTAATCTGTACATGTAGTTAAGTTGGGAAGAACGTGAACGTTTTCATGCTGTGTGTCCTCACACAACAGAGCACTGATTTTGCAAAGCAAAGCACAAACTGTCCTGCTAAACCTCAAAAGTCTTCTGAAGCCAAGAAATAGGAAACATTCTTTATAGGTGAGCTATGACAAGCCTATTTCTATTCCTTTTCTCATTTTCTACTATAAGTTTTCACTGGCTGCTATGAGAAATGGTTACAAACAATTGTCTGAAGTCCCTTGATAGCAGGCAACAGTCTTCAGTTTTGCAATATGGAAACTGATTCACTACTATGATGACCAGGCTTCATAGAGGTGTGGCTTAGAAATTCATTCCTAGTGATGATAAATAGTTGTTGGCCACAGTCTGGTTTCAAAGCCTTTGAAAATCTCTGCACGTGACTTCACGTCAGGGTGTGAGACAGTACGACTGGATGCAGACTTGGTATTTTAACCCAAGGGCTTAAATATCATCATATGATGTTACTACTTGAGAGACATTTGCAAGCTGGTAGATGACAACATAGAACACAATTACAGAGCGTGGTTTTGGCAGTTCTAGTTTCGGGAATCAGAACACGCTCGAAGTCTTTGAACTACTGTTGTGATGTTTCACATTGAATCACTTAATCTCCCATTAAGTAGCTGTCTTATCCTGTTTTTCTCATAGGTATTCACCCAAATGACACTGGCATCATTCTCTAAATCAAATCTAACACTGAGTTAAGAATTTGTTCTTATGTATACTTCAGCAGGGGTGCCCACACAACCTGGTACAAAGAATAGACTAAACCAATCATGTGCCCTGATCATAGTGTCTGCTACTGTGTGCTTTCTATCTGTCCCAACTTCCATTTGACCTAAAATTTTCCCCCTAGGGGAAAATATTGCCATTTTCTGTTGACAAAAGCATAATCATGAAGTCTGGGGGAAAGGGGGAAGAAAAAGCAACATTGACAGATACATTGAATTATAATTATAAAGCAAGCACACAGCAATTCCTAAAATTGCTGTTGGCTTATGTTAAATATGTAGTGCACCACTTGAAAATGTATTATCATAGGCTCCAGTGTATTAGAGCAGTTATTGTTGTAATCCTCGAGCCTGCAGCCTGTTAAACAATCATGAGATAGAAAGCTGGTAGAAATGTTCCAGTGCATGCAGAGGGTTAAAGTCAGATTTTACCCACCAAGTCTAATGAAAAAAATAACAACCTGCCTCATCTGGAATATAGTCCAATTCAGCTTCTACAGATGTTGTCACTTAGCCTCTCCACTGTGATTCCAGACCAATTTGGGTTCTGTATCTAATACCTGTCTAATTGGAGTGGTAACATGGGGTCACAGAATATGCAGACCTCGCCCTCCATCAGAGCTAGAAACTAACCAACCAACCAAACTGCAACAGACTTTCTCCAACAAAGTTATTCAGAGGATAACAGTACTACAGAGAGCAGTTATTCTTATTGTTGTTATAATCACTGTGCCTGCAGCCTGTCAAATACTGACAGGCGCCTCTTTACCTTAGTAAAAGGGGAACAAAATGATCAGATTGCAAAACTCGTAGACTTTGATATCTGATCATGTCTAGACAGCTGATGTCCCCTGCCTCTTAAAGACAGTCGTCAAACGCTTTGCATCAATAATTTGATATGCTTCTGTCTTCAAGATGTTGAACACTGATGTCACCTCCTTGGGTCCCAAGGGTCTGCCTCTTCTGCCTTCATTAGTTTTAGGTAATAATGGGTACTTGCTTCTGTTTAGTTTTAATAACCATGCAGAACTAGCAGCTTCAATGTCTGAAATAAACTGC
The DNA here is from genome assembly GCF_014839835.1 of Dryobates pubescens. Taxonomy (NCBI): domain Eukaryota; kingdom Metazoa; phylum Chordata; class Aves; order Piciformes; family Picidae; genus Dryobates; species Dryobates pubescens. Next base: position 9,043,252 of record NC_071612.1, read on the forward strand.
TTCACAAATTAATCAAGTGCAGAACAAAGCCAGTCTAAGTGTATGACGGCACATAAAGTCATTTGTGATGCATTGTACAGTTTCTAGCCTTTTCTGCTCCGTGGTAAATATCAGCTGCAGAGATGAGGGGAAAATTTTATTAGAAATCAAGTTCTCTGGGAGTTTTTACTGAAGTGTAAAACTGGATTTATGCATTAGACATGATCACTTAATATAAGTTCTCAAATTTCAGAGGATGAAGACAACATGCATTGCAGAATTAAGAGAAAGCTGAGAATGGAATTGCTCTTGTGATCCAAAGATGTCTTGGATGGGTTAGATGCCTTGCAGGCAGTCATAGTGCAAATTTCTGATGCCAGCAAATAGAATCTACACCCATCTTTGAGCAGAACTGAACTGTCTGCGGCTGAACTGTAACGAACTTCCTTTAGCTCAGCAGCTCACTTGTGCTTTCAAATTGTGTGATTGTGGGAAAGAGCTGAATCATGTGCAGAAGTTTTGCATTAGAATTCACCAGAGTCGTCATTCTTTTTTTCCCCCTTTGGGTTTTATATTGGATGATATAAAAAAACCCAACCAACCACAAAAGTTATATTAAGACAACTCTTCCTCTTGCTCCTGATTACTCTAGGATTACATTTAACTCTATCTTCTATCTGTTCAACGTATCTGTATCCCTAAAGCTTTTCTGAAAATAAGGCAGGGTACAAACTGACAAAGTAGCATTGGTAGATATGCAGAGAGAGTGATTGTTTTGAATGTATCTCATTGTAGATACGAAGACCTCGGTACAGAAATGATCTCCTGAGTGAAATCCGTGTGAGATATGTAGAAGTTGCTACACAGAATATCGGCTTATTGCACTCCATAGGTTTGAAACCATCTTTCTTGGATGGCAGTGGAAAACTTCAATATACTTACATGAATTATAAATGATGTCTGATTCTCTTGTTGAAGTGGGCACTGTATGTTTTTATGACATTGGCCCTTCAGCCTTAACAAAAGCTGCTTTGGCCATGTGCAGAGGCGAAAGATCTGCATTTGGAAACGTGTCGGTACCATTGTGTAAATTGTGTGTCCTCCTGGAAATACTTTTGGTTTAATTGGGACTGTCACGGATATCCCCTTAACATGGGGATGAAGTCATGGCTTTTAAACACTTAGTTTAGAGATGGAATTGATTTGGAAGGAATACTGCCTGTGAAGAACGCAGTATGTGAAAACAGAATTGATTCAAGGTGACAATTCCTAAATAGTTCAGACATTTTGGTGCCTTGAAATGAACATCTTTTCTGTCAGTTCAGAAATATAATAACACAAAACAAGGCAGATCAAAGACAAGGAATCATCACTTTGCTTTTCAGCTTCTCAGCAGTGATATAATTTACATTCTTTTAGATGTTTTTGTATTGTTTTTCTTTCTAAACAATGCATACACCCTGGAAGTGCCTATTACCAGGCTGAGACACTAATCCTTCATCATTGTTATGGTGATGGGCTCAGTACATGAACAGCTGGATAAAATTCATAATGCTGTGTGACACAAAGATGCTAGACAAAAAGATCTTTTAGATCCTACAGTGCTATGAGCTTGGGGCTGATTCTTGGCAGAAACAAAAAGTCTTTGTGGTCCTCATTTAGAGCAACTGGAATAGAATAGAATTAACCAGGTTGGAAAAGACCTTCGAGATCATCAAGTCCAACCTATCACCCAACACTGTCTAGTCAACTAAAGCATGGCACCAAGCACCCCATCCAGTCTCTTCCTAAGCACTCCAGTGATGGTGACTCCATCACCTCCCTGGGCAGCACATTCCAATGGGCAATCACTCTTTCTATAAACACCTTCTTGCTAACATCCAGCCTAAACCTCCCCTGGTGCAGCTTGAGTCTGTGTCCTCTTATTCTGGTGCTTGCCACCTGGGAGAAGAGACCAACCCCCACCTAGCTACATCCTCCTTTCAGGTAGTTGTAGACAGCAAGAAAGTCTGCCCTGAGCCTCCTCTTCTCCAGGCTAAGCAACCCCAGCTCCCTCAGCCTCTCCTCATAGGGCTGTGCTCCAAACCCTTCCCCAGCTTTGTTGCCCTTCTCTGGACATGTGCCAGCAAGTCAACATCTTTCCTAAACTGAGGGGCCCAGAACTGGATAGAGGACTCAAGGTGTGGCCTAACTAATGCTGAGTAAAGGGGCAGAATGACCTCCCTGCTCCTGCTGGCCACACTATTCCTCAAACAGGCCAGGGTGCCATCGGCCTTCTTGGCCACCTGGGCACACTTCCAGTTCATCAAAACAACAGAATTTTTCAATGCATCATGAACTTCCTAAGCGCAAGAGAAGTCAGCTGAATCCAGCCCGTAATAGTGACATAGAAACTTCACAGCCCTGTGTGAATGATGGCATTTTGGCATAGAGAGGCATGCAGGTCCTCACTCTGCCACAGACCTGTGCCCAGGCATCAAAGTCTTCCATTGCCCTCCACAGAAGGGGCTAAGGATTTGACTTCAACATGGAAGTGTGGGCACAAACATGGTCTTCTTCTTAAGACCAAAGTTGAAGATTTTGGCACTGCATAGATCCCATCATGGTATTAGTTGAGTGTAGGGGTGTCTTGTAGTGTTGTATCTGTCCTTCCTGGGAAGCACTGCGCTCTATACAAATAACACAACAATGAGTAATGGAGGAATGACATTAGCCAGACTAACCTAGCAAAGGTCAGTCATGGATAAAGAAAGCCTGGCAGACTACTTGATGTAAGAATTACTTTATGCAAAAAGGACTTAATGGAAAACAGAATGCATTTCCTGAAAGAACAAGCTGACAAGGATGCAGTGAAAATAGTTATTATGTGTGCCAAGAACAGAAGGTGGCCTAGACTGGAGTGTGCTACTAGGAATGAGTTCTGCTGTGTTTCAGACCCATGCAAATGTGGGAAGGCTGCACATGGACTCCAGCAAATCTGAAGGATGTTTACCTGGCTTGAAAAGAGTATATTTGTGCATGAGGTAAATCTAACATCAATGTAAAATCTATGTAATTACATATATTGTCAGAACTGAGCTGCTCTAAAAACAGTCTAGTTCCAGCCCTGGCAGCGTTTGCCTTTCAGCCACTCCAAACCTAAATCTGAATTACAAACCAAATACATTTCCCTGCCTGATGGCTCAACTCATTATCACAGATGTCAAGAAGGCTATCATAAAGAATCTGACCATTTTGATGGTAACCAGGGATAGTTTGACTGCACAGGACATGCCCAGTTGTTACCTATGCAAGGGATACTCTCAGAAGGAATGAATAAAAGGACACAGACCTTAAAGAGACCTAGAATCACTTAAAAGAAGCATGAGTTTCGAAAGGGCACCTAACACAGATTGACACTGTGCATATAAAATGAAAATCAAGTTGAATAAGGAGAAAATTGCCTGTTACATCACCTAAAGCAAGCTCTGACAGAGCACTTTTTCTTCACAGATGTCAAAGAATCCTAAAAAGGTAGATAATTATCATTTTTTCTGTTGTGTAGCTTGGTAAATCTAGGAAAAGAGGGAATACTATTTGTGTATTCTGATACAAAACTGAGTCTAAAGCTGGAGAAGATGGGTTTCCTAATTCAATCCATGCCTGCTATCATGTGACCCTTAAGTCACAGATGAATGAACTGTAAAATCCAGAAGAACAAGTTGATGAATATTTAAGCCATTCAGAATATTTATGCTATGTTTGGAATATTTGAAGTGATGTATTTGCACCTTGATCTCTCCTTACTGTAGCCAGCTGCCTTTCATTTTGTGCTGCCTGTGTGTTATGCTTCTTTTCATATTCATGACGTAATTTTGATCTGCTAATATTTTTAAAGGAAGTTGTTCAAGTTCTGTTCTGCATTCCTTTGATGATTCTGTACCAAAATCAATTATAAATCTCTGAAGATGTTGGGTTGTTAAAGTACAAATTATTAGTCAAATTCCTTGTGAGAGTAGCTTAATACATGTAACTACATGTAACAGGTAGAGAGGGACCTGGGGGTACTGGTGGATGCTAGGCTGAACATGCAGTGTGCCCAGGCAGCCAAGAGGGCCAATGGCATCCTGGCCTGCAACAAGAACAGTGTGGCCAGCAGGAGCAGGGAGGTCATTCTGCCCCTGTACACTGCACTGGTTAGGCTGCACCTCAAGTACTGTGTCCAGTTCTGGGCCCCTCAGTTTAGGAAGGATGTTGACTTGCTGGAACGAGTCCAGAGAAGGGCAACGAAGTTGGTGAGGGGTTTGGAACACAAGGCCTATGAGGAGAGGCTGAGGGAGCTGGGGTTGCTTAGCCTGGAGAAGAGGAGACTCAGGGGAGACCACCTTGCTCTCTACAACTACCTGAAGGGAGGTTGTAGACAGGTGGATGTTGGTCTCTTCTCCCAGGCAGCCAGCACCAGAACAAGAGGACACAGTCTCAGACTGCACCAGGGGAGGTTTAGGCTGGATGTCAGGAGGAAGCTCTACACAGAGAGATTGCCCATTGGAATGGGCTGCCTGGGGAGGTGGTGGAGTCACCATCATTGGAGGTGTTCAGGAGGAGACTTGATGGGGTGCTTGGTGCCATGGGTTAGTTTTTTGGGTGGTGTTGGATTGATTGATGGGTTGGACGCGATGATCTTGAAGGTCTCTTCCAACCTGGTTTATTCTATTCTATGACAATATCTATTTATCCTAGCAAAGACTTTAGTTTTATTATTATTAGTGCCACTGTCATTTTCAGACTTCATTTCCACAAATCCCAACTTCTTCATGTAGAAAACATCCACTTTTTTACAACTGAGGTGACTATTTCTTAGTGGCTAAGCAATCTGCTGAGTAGTCCTGTACCCTTACAGAGAATGAATGGAAATCAATGGCCTGTTGCAAATGAAGGCACAGAGAACATGTTTTCACTGAAAAGAAAAGATGTAAATAATTTGTGTCAGAAGCTATTATCACTTATTTTAGTGAAAGGACAGTGATCCATTTGATGTCACACTACTTTGTATGTGTAGCTGACAAGAATATGCACCTAGCCCACCTTGTGCATTGCACAGCAGCGTAGGTGCCATTTATAGTTCAAGACTCTTTAATTGAAAGGTGTAGCACCATGAAAACAGCTCATCTAATTCTTGCTCTGCTACAGTTTTCCCTGAAATTAGGAGGAGGGCAAAATGGGCAATGTGGACAAATGAGCCTCCAGCAGCTTGCTCTGGCTGCACTGCATGGTGCATGTCTGCTTACTTACTGATGGTAAAGATGTGATGTAGATAGCTGTTCCTGGATATGTGATGGGTAGCAGGAGGCTGGACCTGGTTCTCTCTGCATCACAATGGTCAGTAATGTATTGATGCTTCCTGGGAAACAAGCCCTTCTCAGTCCTTTTGCCCATGTTGAAGAGTGACGAATGACTCTTGTTTCAGCCTGCATCTGTCAGATTGGGGCAAAATTATTTTTAATAAGGAACATTTCTCCAGAAAGCTGAAAAATATTTAGTTAAATTCCCTTTTTTTTTTTCTTTAGAAAATGAGTTCTGCTCATTCAACCAGTTAGAACATATGCTGATTTTGAGAGCACAAATCCCTGTTAGGCAGGCAGGTAGGTGTGCCAGTCCTTTTGTGCTCCTCACAAACACACCAAAGGAGCACTCTGACTTAGATTTGCTCTACAGTGAGAGAGTGCACATGGAGCTGGAGTGAAGGATGAACAGCAAACAGCAATTATGGACTTTGTAGAGCAGCAGCCGCTCTTGTTAGTGAGAAATTGAACTAAATCTTTTCTCTTAGGAGTGCAGAAATACTTAGCTGTATCTCCTGAATGGCTGAGAGGGTAAATGTAAGAAGGAATGACAGAAGGCCTTATACCTGAAATAAGCAAGAACGTCTGATTTCTTACAACAGTCTTGACTGAAAGCATTTTTGATATTGAAGTATGTGATCACCTGAGTCAAATTAGAAGCAGATTTCCCCCCCCTGTCTGTCATTCAACAGAGTTACACTGGAGGTGTTCAGGATGAGACTTGATGGGGTGCTTGGTCGCATGGTTTAGTTGATTAGGTGGTGTTGGATGATAGGTTGGACACAATGATCTTGAAGGTCTCTTCCAACCTATTCTGTTCTTTAAAAAAACCCAAACAAAACAACAAAAGGGAACTGGTTGCCTATGGGTTTGTGAAGGTTGCTAGGTTGAAATCTGTTTAGCTAGGGCTCTAGACATTCCTGTGGTATTACTTTCCACTAAATATTAATTTTTAAGAGCATGGTTTAGAGGTCTCCTTCAGTTTCTGTTGTATCCATCCTTCTGCATTAACAAATGATCACTTTACCTTGCCCGTTACACAGTTCATCATCTTTCCACTCTTTTCCTTTGTATTTTATAATGCACATAAAGTAAATGCAATAAAACTAGATGTATAAAGTGCAGAAAACATGAAGGATCTCAAATAGCTTTACATAAAATAGTATCTAGGAGCTTTAAAACCGAGCTGCATTTAAGACTGGGAAAGCTAACCTAAAAAAGATAAGTTTTCATTTTTTTTTTCCTTAAATGAATTCACTGAATCTGCATTTCTGATGTCAAGTAGAAACGAATTCCATAGCTCTCATGAATAGCAAGCAAAAGCCCTACAGCTATGAGAATTAAATCTGAATCTTTTCTTTTGCATGGCCAGGATTTTTTAAAATATACATTTCTTTTCATATGTTCTGAAATCTTTGTGGATTTTCCATCTTATGGCTTGCATGGCTATTTATTCCCCACAATTGTCTTTACATTCCAAATGACTAAGTGAAACAGTCTTCTGGAAAAAAATGATATTGTTAACAGGATAAATAGATTTCAAATGACAGCCATTATTTGTTGGAGCAGAAGACTTTCGAGTGGAAAAGCTCCCTGCTTACTGCTTTCTCCTAGACAAACCCCAAGTCAGTCAACAGGAGTTGTAGTACATGAGATGAGTGCATTTGGACACCAAGAAGAGACACAGAACTCACAGAACCACACAAATGAACAAAAAGGTCACCCAGGAGCTCTAGGTTCTGAGTCTGCTGCTGTAGTCTGATATGTAAGGTCACTAATTGAACATACAACACGCACAGATGAGGAGCTGATAGGAAGGATGATTTTTATGGCTGAGTTTCAGGAGATGTGTGTTCATTCACGCTTCTGGAACTTTCTGTCCTTCACTGCCAGTTGCCAATGTCCAACAGTTGCCTCTGTCCTCTTTCTGCCTGGTATGCTTCACTCACAAACTTCCTGGGGCAATGCAAGTCGCCTTTTCTGTGACTGTAGGATGTTAGCTAGGGTGGAGCTGAAATTGCTAATTTCCTTCAGAGCTGTTGACTCTACTGCAGTAAAATAGGCCAATACAATGATAATGGATGGTAGATAGCCATAGCTAGACTGATAGTATTTTACATTACTGTGGTATGCTTTTCTCCCTCCTTCTGGCAGCAATCAGCATGTAATCTCAGAGTGTGTCTACAGTGCTGTGAATACAGAGCTTATAAACATAGGTATTTTTAAACCACCTAGCTCAAGTATTGAGACTATTGTAGCTACTGACAATAGGGTTCATTGAATGGGCCCAGCAACAGGTCTTCTGTGGCACCTAGCAGGAGGTGAGATGCATGCTCTGATGACTACTACATTTTTGCTCCCCAAGACACCTAGTTTGGCAGTAGTTTGTGTTGAGTGAACTCAAAGGAACACAAGTACACGTGCCTTTGGTGTGGCAGCTCTAGGCTCATCTATCCAAAGGGCTGATGGCCCCTAGTTAGCGAACTTTGCTGTTGCCACAAGTTATAAGAGGCAGATGAAGTAACCAATGAGGGACTATGTTCTCAGAAATCTTTTACTCAGGCTATGCAGTTCCATCTATAGCTGTGATTGCTATCCAAATGGTAAGAGCTCCTTAGTTCCTTGTGTTATTCAGTCTAGAGAAGAGGGAATGTAATAATCCACTTCCCCTCTTCCCCTAGGCCATGCTCTGGCAGCCTTGGAGGGATTTCAGTGAATGTGGTGAGGTTAGGGACCAGAGAACAACTGCTCTCTGCAACATGCTTGCCAGGTACCGGCAGTGATCCAGGTAGGCGTTTGTGCCAACTGTGATGCCTTGCAGAGAGGGAATGCTGCTCCTGGCATAGACAGAATATGTGTTGGGCACATGGTTACAAAAGGGCAGATGCACAGAGCATTTTTTCAGCTTGGCTGGCTCTTCCAAATTTCTTGCAGCTGATATTAATATTTGAATAATGCTGCTGGTGTGCTCCATTTGGACTCAGCCACACTGACTTCTTCAATTTCCCCTGTGCAAACTCCTAAGCCATGTGCTGCGTCACTGTCATGTTCAGCCTCTCCCTAAAGTCAGTATGAGGCTGAGAGGATGGGACCTGTTTCCTGGGCATAGGTTAGAGGAGGTTTGGCCTTGCTCTAACATCTGTTATCAGGAGCTTCCAACTCGCTGCTTCCTCTCCCAACCCCAAAACATCTGTTCTGGTGAGCATATCTAGTGGGATGCCACTCGTAGTCCTTCCTAAAGAAGACTCTAGCCTGCATGAAAGGAACAAGCTGAACAGAAATTATGTTCAGTGAAGTGCAACCTTTTCCAGTTTTGCTCCTAGTAGGGGAAAGTTTCTATTTCTTTTGATTGAAAAGTATCAGGAAAGGTTGTAGGTGGGCAGAAGAAGGGACAGGTGTGGTTCTAAGGTTTTGTCCTCATAAAGACGAGCTGGAATTCCAGTCACTTATACCATCTGTCTAATTTTGGTAGAAAGCTGCTATCTCTTCTTCTTCACCTTTTGTGGAGTTGCTGATGGTCACCTGAATCTCCTGGAGTTTCCCTTTTCCACAGAATGCATCTCGAGGGATCAAAAATGATACAAATGTGAGAGGTCTTTTCAAGGTGGCATCTTTTGTTCCTTCTCTAGTCCTGCTAGCAGAAATACAGCTACCATGGCCTGTCAGTTTTTGTTTTTTGCAAGTTAGCAGGTACAGCACAGGCACAGATTTATCAGGGATGTTAAAGTGGTTTTAAACTTTACTTAAAAGTTGTACAGTCACTTACAGTTAGTTCTTTCCCTTTTTTGTATCAAACTTATATCCAAGTCCATTATAGTCTTATCCATTAAATCTTGGGCAGAATATAACATTTCTCTTCAAAGTCTTTTCCCTGATGCCTGAGCTCTGAACTATACCTATATGGGTAGAAAATGCCCAGAGGAACTGCAAGGTCCAGTGCTTAATAACCAATATGTTCCAATGTAGGGAATAAAAAAAGGATCAAGCAATTTGTAATCAGCTCTAAATGAGAGCATGCTGCAAAAGCAGACACATCTCTCTCTGCAGGAGCACATGCCTGGAAGCAGGAATACTTCATACTGCACCTGGTGGGAAATGGGTTTCAAGTCTGCAGCAGCTTGCAAAGTTTAGAAATGATAAAGTAGAAGGAAATTAGAAATGGAAAAATCCAAAGCAACTGAGAGTCTCGTGGTGTATCATTTATGATCTTCCTTTCAATAATTTTGAAAGTACTGATATTCTATTAGACCAGGAAATAAAACTTCTTGGCAAAGAAGGTGTTTGCTAATTTCAGTGTTTTGTGTGAGTCAGAAGTGTGTGGAGGGAAATACATCGAAACTAACCTCTTCTTGTGAACTGTTTCAGGTTGCATAACTGACATTTGCCAATTAAAAAAGAAAAAAAAAAGTTACATCAAGACAGCTTAGGAACACATCCAAAAGAATAGGCATTAGAAACTACCGCAGCGTTCAAGGCCATCGGTCACACTGGATTTCCACAGTGGTCAACGTGACGAACATCTAACTTCCCACTGTGCCTAACTCCAACTAATTGCAAACTTTCAATGTTCAGTTATGAATGTGCATATTTCCATATCATTTACTTGATCCCAGAGCTACACTGTCCCATTTCTTTTTATTTCATGCTTTCTGCTGCTTGGTGGAAGTAAGGGTGATGGAAAAATCCAGCTCTTTGAAACGGGAGCGTATCATCTAGAAATCAGTAAAAAAGTCATGTTTCCCTTGATAACATTTTCACACCCACATGTATTCAAAACTCTTAAAATTTTCATTTTGGCTTCTGGAAAGTACATTGTAAAGTGAAAATTAGGACTACAAAGTTAGAATTGTGGTGCTCAAAAATCTACAAAGCAGTTTGATCTAAATTACCCCAAATTGTCTGTTTTTCTTCCTACTGAAAAACAGCATGCCACAGGTTCTTAGGATTTCCTTTGAGTGATGCTGAAAAGCCTTGCACAAGACTTATTTGCTTAGTGCACTCTTGAACTGAAGCACTAAATGTTTGAAAATAAGCACTAAATATATCATTGTTAATTGGAGAAAGAGAAAGGATTTAAGCTTCTGTGACAGCTTAAAAGTTGCAGTGAGATGTAATTTTTTTATTGTCTTGATTTATGAGGCTCGTGTAGAATTCTAATTGCATTGAATGAGCAGGATATGTTAAGAGTTAGGGAAACCACTGAGAAACAAAATAACAGGAACAGATATCTAAGTAGGCTGAAAAAAAATTCTAAGTGGCTTCTTTTGGTAACAGGTCATACAAGGATTTCAGTGGTAATGGGGGGGGAAAAAATAGAGAGCGCTTTGGAATTTTCAGGAAGTTCTTTGTTAAAATTGATATGGCAGCTAAAGAGTGTCTAAGCAATAAGTTACATGGTTTGGACTGGGCAATAAAGAGTAAAGGAGTTAATTCAGTAAAGATTGAATGTCCTTTTGTCAGTTGTTCTGGATATTTTGGGGTCTGAATCTTCAACAATGATTCTAGGTGTGGCGGGCCATGTGGGCTGGTCCTCAGTAAAGCAAATGAGAGGCCTCGAGCACAAGCCCAATGAGAAGGGGCTGAGTGAGCTGGAATTGTTTAGCCTGGAGAAGAGGAGGCTCAGGGGAGACCTTATTGCTGTCTACAACTCCCTGAAGGGTTGTTGTAGCCAGGAGGGGGCTGGTCTCTTCTCCCAGGCAACCACCACCAGAATAAGAGGACACAGTCTCAAGCTGCACCAGGGGAAATTTAGGCTGGAGGCGAGGAGAAAGCTCTTCACTGAGAGAGTTGTTCGCCATTGGAATGGGCTGCCCAGAGCGGTGGTGGAGTCACCATCCCTGGAGGTGTTCAAGAGAGGATTGGATGTGACACTTGGTGCCATGGTGTAGTAGTCATGAAATCTGTGGTGACAGGTTGGATTTGATGATCTCTGAGGTCTCTTCCAACCTTGGTGACTCTGATTTTGTGAAATCTCTACAGAGAAAAGAATATTCTTTAGCAGTGGCTTCAACCACAGCTTGTGCCTCTGTAATTGTGAAATGTGAGTCCAAAATAAGTAGGTGACATCTTATTCTTCTGAATGCTTCTAAAGACATTTTATGTTATATTGCCTCTAAAACTTATCCCACATTGTTCTGTGTAAAGTGGAAAGGGGAGGAGTGCTGTGGCATTCTCCAGGTGACAATAAAATAAAGCAGCTATCTGAAACTGCCACACTCATCCCATTTAAAAACACAAGCAAAGAGAAATGTCACATTGAGAGTTTCTTCAGCATTTTGTGGAGACAGGACCATCGAGATCAATCGACAGGGGAAAAAGAGAATAAGAATCTGACCTGAATTACAACTCGAAAGTAGAACTTCAGGGTTGCCTGGATGAGTTGCACTCAATTGGGATGGGTGCACAGAGCAGTGGCTGTTTCTGGCAGCTTTATTATGTATTATCAGGTCATGGAGCAGCTTTTTACTAAATTTGTGGTCTGATGTTCATTTGGGTGTCACAGCACCAAATGATAAAAGGGGAGGGAATCAGTGCTCTGGTCAAGTCTTCCTATCAAGCTGTCCCCCTCCTGAGGTCAGTGTAAAGCCTGCACTATGGCAGACATTGGTATCTCAAATGGTATCTCACTCCGAATGCCTTTAGGTCAAATTTTGTCTGTGCAGGGTTTATGTGGGGTGTAAAACAGCATCCCAAGCCGCTGAGAGTTAATGAAACAGACAATACAATTAGGAGTTAAAGTTGTCTTAGGTTTTCAGCTCCAAATGTGGCTTCTTTGTGGAGTTATTTCCAGTACTGACACATGGTGGGTGGCAGGTTGTGTATTCAGCTCCCCAATTAGTTGTCTTTGCATCAGCTCCGCTTTTATGAAATTAAATAGAACAAAACTCAAGGCAGATGCTACCTGCTGATCAGGATACTGTGGTACATCTGCCACCTGAAGGCTTTGACAAAACCAGAGAGACCGAATAATCCAGATTGTGGTTTTGTTACAGCAAGGGTAAAAAAATTCTGTCGATCTAAGTTCCAGCATGAAAATCTCTTTTCAGTTGTCCTCTCTTGCAGAAGTTGTCACAACCTGAAAACATTCGCAGCTGGTTTTAGTACATCTTTCTTCTAAGCCCCTGCAGTTGGTCTCAGGACTCTTGGTTATTAGAATGTGCCAACTTGTCATGACCCAGCTCATGGTTTTTCTGCCATCATGGCATTTGCTGTGGGGAAAGGGGAAAAAAAAAAGGAGGTATGAAATAGCAACTATTCTGGACAAATGGGTACTGAGAAGTATGACATAAATTATTCTCTGTTTCATAATTCAACATCTTTGTAGGATGTGGCAGAATCAATGCAATGTGCCATCTCAGCTCCTTGAATGTGTGCACCAGTATTTCTCTTTTCAGTATGGCTTTGTAAGGCTATAGGACTTCTGCCTCCCCCTGCCATGGGTGTGCAAAGAGGTCATCTGAGCTCAATTATCTAGAAGCTTCTGCTCTAGAGGCACCTAAACACATTCCTGTCCTGTGCCCCACACAGTGATCTCAGTTGCTTTTTGCCTCATCAGTGAATGAAATGCAAGAGGAGAATGATCTTCTTGTTGCCAGTGATTGTGAGGTAACTGTAGAAGTAAGGTAATACTGTCTGGGTTTCAAATCAGCTTGAAACAACTTATTTTCTTTCCTTCCCCCAAAGTAGAACCTTCTCTAAAATTTCTTCCAGCAAAATGCTGAAAGCATCGATCTCTGTCAGCACAGATTCCCCTTTCCATTGTGTATACATATGCAAACTGTTTAAACCACCCGTTATGTCAAGGATGTGGAATGGAAAGAAAAGTGTGAAGACTGTTTTCCCCATATGTTGAGGGGAAAAAAGAGTCTGCAGCAGGCAGTAAAGAATCTGGTAACAAGAAAAGTATCTGAAGTTATGGTACAAGGTAAAAGACAAGACTGTGACTATGAAAACAAACTAAAACAAGAGAAGGAGATAAAACACCTTTTAACAGATAGTGATATCACTGTGATGCTGTGGTTTGTTGAAGGGTAGTGGGGAGTGAATTTTAAGGCCCAGCTGACTGCTGCTAGTACCCCAAAATCGCTCACTACTACCCATGTAAAATGTAGCTCTGACCACAAGAGAATGCAGAGACTGAAGGGTCAAAAAGTCTGAATTAGGAAAATGGGAGATTGCACTCTGCTGGGAAGGAAGAAGGTGTTTGCTGCAGTGGGATACAGCCTGGGGAAGGAATCCCCACTTGGAGCTTTAACGCTGTGGAGTTGTAAATAAATACTTGGAGGATATACTTCATTTGACATTAATAATGCAGTGCCTAAAGTGTGTTGGATGTGCTTTAAATATTACATGTGAATCCCAGGCCTCTCTTGTAATAATTCTAGAAAATATCCATAATCTTGTCATTTTAACAGCAGAACAAGTTTTCTGGCCTTTTCATCTTTTGGGATGTATTAGGAGCTGAGAAGTGTGGACCTGCTCCACATTAAATAAACTTGCATCTACTGCTATTATTGCCTTTGCAGCTGTGCAAGTAACCATCTAGTTGATTTCGCTCAAGTAAAGCAAATTAGGAGAGAATGAAGATCCAAACACAATAAATCTTAGGAGATAAATAAAGAGCAACTCTCAGGTCAAAAATCCAGGTCTGACATCAACAGTCACAGCTCCAGCATGTGCAAGAAATGCCTGTAAGCATCAGGGTGAACTCCATCTCTCAGTCAAAACTTAGCTTGAGTTGTTGGCCATTGGAATGGGCTGCCCAGGGAGGTGGTGGAGTCACCGTCCCTGGAGGTGTTCATAAAGGGAATGGACGTGGCACTTGGTGCCATGGTTTAGTAGTTATGAGGTGTTGTGTGACAGGTTGGACTTGATGATCTCTGAGGTCTTTTCCAACCTTATTAAGTCTATGAAAAGAGTTTTAGACTTTGGAAAACAACATTAACGGTGCAACAGGGTCACTGAATCTTCAGTGCAAGGTTCTTGTCAACCTGATTTCCACTGCTTTATGTCACAATCAAAAGAAACTTCACTGTGCATGCAGATGGAGTCTACCCAGTTTTGCACATGTAGAGTGAGAAACAAATTGGATTCACTTTTCTGCTTCTACAACTTGCCCTCAATTAAAGAGTAAGCAGTAAAGGAATGTATGAAGAAAAACTGTTGGGGGGAATGTTTTGACCAGGGAGAAATGTATACACTTCTGGTTAGTATCACTTGGCCTTTAGAAGTATTCTTGCAAGAAAACAATTTGTTCCTTAGATATTAAAAGATACTCAGCCTGCTGCTGTCAACAATACAAGATGGGCAAGTGACACGATCCCTGCCTCAGCAAGTCAACAGATGAAATGCATATGGATTTTGGTTTTGTTCAGTTTATCCCATACCTTTGATATTACTGGATGGAAAAGGTCATGATGAAGGCTGGATCTTTCCTTTGATATTATTAAAGCAGTGCTTAAATAAATTAATATGGAATATATTTACAGAATAGGTGTTGCTCTCTGATATCAGTCCCTTCTCCCCTAAACTAGGGACTGACAGAGATTCTAAATCTGATACAAAGCCATAGCGATTATCTTACTACTTTCTGACTCTTCAGTTTACATAGAGTTGCACTTACTCCCCCCCCCCCCCCCCCCCCGGTGTGATACCATCAACAAGCTGTTTATTTCTTTAGCTATCCATACTGATAAGTATATCTGCACAGTGCTGTGGCTGCAGAGCAGCATTTCCAGCAAAAATGGTAATATCTCATTTCAGTAGCAGAGCAACACTGGACTGGGTATTAGGAGGGCAAAGTCTCTTGTTTGTCGTGGTACAGTGTTAATTGTTAACTACAGACAGGTCGCTTCACTTCTGTGTCCTCTGTCCCTTTACATAGAATCAACCAGGTTGGAAGAGACCTCCAAGATCACCCAGCTCTATCCAATCAACTAGACCACAGCACTAAGTGTTTCATCCAGTCTTTTGTTGAAGGTCTCCAGGGATGGCGACTCCACCACCTCCCTGGGCAGCCCATTCTAATTGTTTTGAAATGCTTTGAAGCAGGGTTTGCTTCTTTAAATGAGCATCTGTGAAGCCTCTGCTGTGTTTTCCCCCGATACTAACTTTTAATCTTCTAAAAGGGGCCTGAGGGCTCTCTGCTGATGTTTTTGCTGTGCTGAATGTCCACATGGCAAATAGGAGACTGAGCAGGTCAAGCCAGAGTCTCAAACCACAATGGCCTCCTTCAGCACCCACAAGCTTAAATCTCACTAACACCACATAAAAATTGAGCCCTTTGTCACTCAGCGGGGACTAGGGAGCTGCATGGCATGTGCCTTCTGCTCCATTTTGTAATCTCTGGAGCAGGGTGTGCTAATGAGAGGTTACAGTCCTTTTTACTCCCTTCTGCTTTATCTGCTCTGAGAGTAAACAAATATGCTGCGCACACACGCACTGAACGAAGAGAAGAGTCTGCAGGAAACTATTCAGTGTGGAAGTCATAAATCACACAAGAAATGAGTGTCACATCCATGGTCTGTTATATGAGCTCCCTTAGATAGCAAACTTTCCCAAAGAATGTACAAATGGCTTTCTTTGGCCAAGACTGCGAAAATACAACATTTTGCTGAGGAAGAGGGGGAGCTCTGGCAGTGGTGCTGTATTTATGTTGTGACCGAAGGCAGGAGAGTGCACATGAAAACTGGGGGGGAATGGTAAACCAGAGGAGAAGAAAGCTGGAAAGAAAGAAGAAAACCACCCAAAACTCGAGCTGTTAATCACATTCCAATGTTGATAAAATATTTATGAGATCTCATTCAATTAATTAGAATAAACTATGTAACACTGCAGGAAACAAATTGAAAATTTAATAAAGTAAGTTCACTTCCAATTTCTTTTGAAGAAAGAAGCTAATTATATTTAGTTCTGTAATTATAACTTTAATTAAAATATAATGCAAAATATTTCATAAAGTGAAAACAGTTCTGTGGGAGAAAATGGAACCTTTAAGACAGCTTGCTCCTCAGACAAAAATTCATAACCATTTCAAACGAGCATTTTAATGCACCTGCTTCTAAACTCTTTTCAGGGTAATTTTAATACAAATCCATCTTAGAAATGCTCATTAGTGTCAGCTTTTATTTTAAACATAATGCCTTAGCCTCCTGCCTCTATGTAGAAATGTTTCTTTACTCTTCATTAGGGATGTGTGTTTTACTTACTGTGTTTAAACCAGAAGCACTTTTCTTGTTTGTGTTTGCCTATTGCAGCCTGCAGAGCCCAACCACATTGTAAAGTATATCCACACGGCAGTTGCCTTCCCCTGAGCAACAGGGGAAGAGAGAGCCTCAGGCTGAGAGATCCAGGCAGGCACGGGGAAAACTTGGGACTAGCAATATAAAATGAGAACGCTGACAAAATGACCTTTTGTTGATGTTTTTGGTGATGATTTAATAGCAACAGAGTCTTCCAGGCTTGTGTAAAATGAATTTGTCTTTAGGACTGAAAAATAAAATAATGATTTTACAAATGATTTCTACCATGCAGTTCACCAGGGAGCCTGGGATGAATGTGCTGCTTGGTGATTCTCAGAGTTTTATCTGAGCCATATTTGAAGTGTTGTGGCATTGCTCCCACTTTGTTGGATTCTGATTCAGCCAAGCTCACAAGAATTTTCCTTTGGGATAGAAACTGTAATTAGCTACATTTTGAACCGAGTGCACATTTGGGTCCTGAAGGCATCAGACTACCTGGACCTTTAACTGCTTTTTGGTTTCCAGAAGGAAAACAGTAATGCCAGTGTATGACCTTTGAGTCTTGCCTCCCGTGTGGCTTTAGCTACCTGCTCTGACTCGATGGCTCATCTTTCCATCCTTGATCTCTTTCCTATTAATTCTTCATCTCTCAGCCTCCATACATTCTCTCCCATCTTGCTCACAAGCCACAGCCCCAGCTGAGCAGTGGCAGTTCAGGGTCACCTGAATAATAATAATAATAATAATAATAATAATAATAATAATAATAATAATAATAATAATAATTCCAAGTCCAAGAGCCGGGTGCTGCATTTTGGCCACAGCAACCCCATGCAGAGCTACAGGCTGGGGTCAGAGTGGCTGGAGAGCTGCCAAACAGAGAGGGACCTGGGGGTGATGATTGACACCCGCCTAAACATGAGCCAGTAGTGTGCCCAGGTGGCCAAAAGGGCCAATGGCATCCTGGCCTGTATTAGGAATAGTGTGGCCAGCAGGAGCAGGGAGGTCATTGTGCCCCTGTACTCTGCATTGGTTAGGCCACACCTTGAGTACTGTGTCCAGTTCTGGGCCCCTCAGTTTAGGAAGGACATCGAGACACTTGAACGTGTCCAGAGAAGGGCAACAAGGCTGGGGAGAGGCCTTGAGCACAGCCCTGTGAGGAGAGGCTGAGGGAGCTGGGATTGTTTAGCCTGGAGAAGAGAAGGATCAGGGGTGACCTCATTGCCCTCTACAACTACCTGAAAGGTGGTTGTAGACAGGAGGGGGTTGGTCTCTTCTCCCAGGCAACCAGCACCAGAACAAGGGGACACAGTCTCAAGCTGTGCCAGGGGAGGTTTAGACTCGAGGTGAGGAAAAAGTTCTTCACAGAGAGAGTCATTCGTCATTGGAATGGGCTGCCCAGGGAGGTGGTGGAGTCGCCGTCCCTGGAGGTGTTCAAGGGGAGATTGGACGTGGCACTTGGTGCCATGGTCTAGTTGTGAAGTCTGTTGGAACAGGTTGGACTTGATGATCCTTGGGGTCTCTTCCAACCTTAGTTACTGTGATACTGTGATACCTAACACTTTGAATGCAAGAGACTTCCACAGTCACTCCAGAGCATGCAACTGGCAGTACTTCTGTCTTCTCTGTGGCTCACATAGCTGGCAAACACCCATATGCTGGGTCTCTGAAGGAAGAAGTTCTTCACAGAAAGAGTGATTGGTCATTGGAATGGGCTTCCCAGGGAGGTGGTGGAGTCACTGTCACTGGAAGTATTTAAGAAGAGACTGGATGAGGCATTTCACAGTATCACCAAGGTCGGAAGAGACCTCAAAGATCATCAAGTCCAACCTGTCACCACAGACCTCATGACTAGACCATGGCACCAAGTGCCACGTCCAATCCCCTCTTGAACACCTAAATTTGGTGCCATTTGGTGTCATGGTTTAGTTGATTAGATGGTATTGGGTGATAGGTTGGACTTGATGATCTTGAAGGTCTTTTCCAACCTATTCTATTCTATATCTTGTTTCAGCATGCTAACAAGTCACCCCCATCAGCTTTTTACCTGCCAGTGCTCAGATAGAAAGCTTTGCTCAGTAACTATGAGAGTGTTCCAATTGCTCCTTGTCCTTCCCACCTACTTCTTTATTTCAGAGAGCTGTCTGTGAAATTCAATCAGATAGTCCTCTACACAGGCCCCACAGCTGGGCTGGGTGGAACTTAGCATGAGTAACATGACTGTAGGTAGCACTAGTTGTAATCCCTATGAAGAGATGTGGGGTTTTGAAAGAGGTAAATTATGTAGTTATTTGCTTGTGTGGGACCACCTCTTGCAGCTACAACAAAGCCCTTTCTGCCTAAGTTTTCCATGCTGGGCTTTAGTCTGATTTTTTGGTGAAGTCAAAAGTGTGTTGTGTTGTCCTTTTCTATTAAATAGTTAAACTCATTTTAATGCACAAAGGAAAAAGGGAGCACATGGAAGAAGCACAAATCAGAAACTTCAGATTTTTTTTAAGGAAGATTACCTTATTGCTCTTACCAATGTTAGCATGCAATAGTGATCACTAGTGGCATCTGATAGAAAGATTTTTGCCTCTGTTCTTTTCTGGCTGGAGAGGTGAGGGGTTTGGAACACAAGCCCTATGAGGAGAGACTGAGGGAGCTGGGGTTGCTTAGCCTGGAGAGGAGGAGACTCAGGGGTGACCTTATTGCTCTCTACAATTACCTGAAGGGAAGTTGTAGACAGGCAGATGTTGGTCTCTTCTCCCAGGCAGCTAGTACCAGAACAAGAGGACACAGTCTCAGGCTGTGCCAGGGGAGGTTTAGGTTGGATGATAGGAAGAAGTTCTATGCAGAGAGAGTGACTGCCCATTGGAATGGGCTGCCTGGGGAGGTGGTGGAGTCACCATCATTGGGGGTGTTCAGGAGGTGACTTGATGGGGTGCTTGGTGCCATGGTTTAGTTTTTTAGGTAGGTTGGATTGGTTGAGGGGTTGGACGCCATGATCTTGAAGGTCTCTTCCAACCTGTTCTTTTTAATTATTATTATTATGAGTCACAGACTTTCCCTAGGCTTAATACTAGTCCTAGGGATCCACTTTTTAGCACCCTTTTGAGAAGGACCTTAGAGGACCAGACCTCAAATCTTCCTGACTCCCACCTGTGTGCCACTGCTATAAAGTTGCTTAAGTATAGATTTTCAGTGCTAATGAAAACTCCTTCTGTTCTTCCCAAGCTGATCAGATGTAGAGAGAGTGAGTCAGTCATAGCAGTGTTAATTAAACAAAACAGGAACTGAAAATAGAACAATTTGAAGGAAATGCTGGATTGACATATGCTGTTTTCGTACATTTGTTGAACATTATTGAGCATTTCTAGTGCAGTAATCAGAGAGTAGGAAAATATCTGGGAGTGTTTATTTGAGAGAGTTTACATTACACAGCCTGCAATACAGCCAGAGCAGCATGTTGTGGTCTTTCTGTTCCTATAGTTCATTTATCTATCTTTTTTGTCAAGGAACTTGTATGATCAAAAATGCCCAGCGGGTGATCCAAGATGATGTTTCAAATACTGTCTGATGAATAACAGGCACAATAGCAGTAAGAGTCCTCTCAGAGTGGATTAGAGGCTGTGGCACTCTTAGTGAAGAAGTGGTAGAGTTGATTTCTTTACTACGGCTTTGGCAGTGGATTCTTGTACCTCCAACCGTTTAGTTTGCTCTGCCTGATGAGTCAGTTAGGGTGGTGGCCATTCATCCCTTACACCATAAAGCCTTTTGTCCTTCAAACCCTTTTGTCATCTCAGGAAGATCGACTAAAGACACTTGCTCAGATCTAGCTCACTTCCTCTTTTGGCAAGACTGGGCTCTCCAGTGGCATTTCAATCTCTCTGCAGAACTGAAAAGCTAAGGATCTGGGATGACTGGATTCATCCTGAAGTCAATGAAAGTGAATCAGGATGTAATTCATGCAAACCAGTACCATCTCCACTACAGTTATTGGACTTGCTGCCATGTCAAATCTAAAGCAATCATTCACTTTGAATATGCTTACTTGCTACCATGTTTATGCAGACACAATATTAATCATATGTTGCTTTGTGCCTTTGACAAATAAACTCTCTGGAATGAACAGGCCAAGCTATCCTAGGTAAAGATACATTTTAAAGAAAGATCCTAAAGAAACCTGTGCCTCATCAATGAACAATTAGATTGAATTGAAGCTTGCTGGTTATGTTTTGTTTTTATTGTTTTGTGGGGTTTTCTTTCTTTGTTTGTTGGGTTGTGTGTGTGTGTGTTTGTTTTTGTTGTGGGGTTTTCTGGTCAGTTAGTTGGGTTTTCTTCCAGAGAAAGAGAAAGATAAAACTTATTCCCTTGAAAGGAAAATTTACTGTTTAATGTTTTGTTTTTCAGAAGAGATCAACTGCCAGTGGCCCCCACTGCTGAGCAGACAAGGACTGAGCATGATGAACAGAGGGTCAGGTGAGCATTTACATTGAGTTAATTAATATAGAATTACTTATTGTATCTTCATGGTGAGGCCACTATGTTCCCATACAGGCAAGAATTTATGCTGGCTTTTAAGTGGCTTAAGAGAATGATGTGTGGCTAAACTACTTTGTTTTTTTCTGTGTGTTTCTCTCTGCTCTGATCATCTGTCTGTCTGGTTTATGTGACTTTTACACTCTGCTGTGGGAATTAACCTTCATGATATGTCTATGCAATACCTAAAACAATGGGGTGTTGATCCTGGGGGGGCCTTTGGGCAGTATCATCTTGCCAGTACGAATTCAATCTATAACGTGTCTGACTGCTGTTATCAATGCTTCTGTGCATCCAAAGGAGTAATAACAGAGGCAAACAGACTCAGTTGTCACACAAGAGATGTAAATACTTAAATAGCTGCCTGTTCTTTTTCATATTTTTAAGACTTAAAGGCTCATGGTGGTGTTTTTTTTTTTTCCTTTCTTTCTTTTCCCTTGCCTGTGTTAAATGAAAACATCTTTACTTGATATTCATCATTTTGCAATGGCCATTTCATCACCTAGACAACATGAATAAAAGTTATTCTTCTTACTCATTAGTCACTCAGTCAGGGAAAAGAGAAAAATTGAATGTTTTAGAACATTTTACTTTTCTGTCATTTTAGAGTAAATGACACTCCTAAATGATGGCCAGTCAAACCTACAGAATCTATTAGTAACTTGATAATAAGTGTGAAGGGATGCTGGGACCCAAAGGAGTCTTAAAGTGGCATTTATCAGGCATGTCACATCATTGCTACTGGTAATAAAAGCATTTTTGTTTTATGCTGCAGCGTCTTTAGAGAATAATATTTTTTTGTGCTATAGCCAAAAGTGATATTGCTACATTCATCACACTGCTTGATATGAAATGGCCTAAAAGCACTAGAAATTGGCTGTCATTATTTGTTTGTTTCATTTTTTTTCCCTTTTTTTTTTGTTTTATTTTTTTCCCTAATCAAGAAGCTCTACTACAGTGGTGGGAAAACATGTTCTTCAAATTGAGGCACACAGACACACAGCAATGGTAGCATTTCTCCACCAGAAATCTGACCCTTTGTTTCTAGCACTGTCTTAAAGTGTTTAAGTCCTTGCAAGCAGAATATTTATGGTGAATTCATTCCTTTTTCATTCCTTCTGAAAGCAAGGAGCAATGTGTTTGGTTTACTGTTACGCTCTGACCTGGCAAACCCTTCATTATCTGTAATGAAAACTGCATGTGTGTGAGTATTGCAAGGTGGTGTTAGCTTCCAAATGCTAAATATCAGAAAGCAATCAGTTGTCTGTGGAAGTGAGAAAACTAGTTGGTTTTCCCTCTTTAGTCAATCTTTTAAAGAAGGCAATTTAAACAAGGACAGGTCACAAGGGGCAGAGTACACAACACTAGAGCAGTGTTGTTGACACCTCTGGTGAAGGCATAGTGCATCTAGCTGCAAATAGTTTTCCCTGCTGGCATAGCTACTGGTGATATAAATGAAAATCTTTTGAGGGGGGTTCTTGAGGTATGCAAATCCTTTCTCAGGCCGGAAAGACACAGTGAGTCTCAATGAAATGTTTCTCATGTGGCGGCGCCATGGGAAACTACTGCTGAGTCACGAACTCAGTCTGTTACTGTGATCAATTCTATTCTTCCTAAATGATAAAACATTCTGGTAGCAGTAATGAAATATTAAAAGCAAACAAACAACTAAAAAAAAACAAAATCCACCACCAACTTAGAAGAGTCTTTCTTCTTTTCAGCTGCCTTCCTTGGTAGGAAAAAGATCCATCAGTTACTTTCAGCTGATGGGTCAACCACCCCTGGCCTTGTGCTCTACGTCCCCTATACAACTGCTGCAAATTTGTGAGGGAAAGCTTTTGCAATTTCCTATGGAAATGTAAGGCTACAATAAGCAAATGCATCACAGGAGCTCATTTAATAGCAGAGAGAAACAGTGCACATTTATCATACTGAATTCTTTCCCACAGATATTCATCATTTGCATGTAAAAATGCCATCTGATTTTCTCCCTCATAAACCTGGTGTGATGTTTTCCTTTTTGTCCCCTGTTGTTGTTATTTTGGTTTGGGTTTAAATCTGTCACTTTTGCTACCTTATGCCTTCTAAGCCCTACTGCACTCTGGGAACAGAAACAAATGGGATTTTGAGGGACCAGGGAAGTTAAAATACTCTTTGAGTGTTCTTGTGCAGCACGATGGATTTTATAATTACTGGAGCCTGTTGCAGGTGGTGGGATTGCACTTTGAAGCTAAATTCTGCCCTGACAATTTTTTTTCAGACTACAGAATTTGTCATTTTGACTGACTCTGTTAACATCTGGCATGTCTTATTAACACTCTTCAGCAAAGCAACCCACTCTTTGTCTGAAACATATAGTCAGGAAAGACTGTTTGAACAGCTAGAGCAACCTTTACTGTTCGGGGCATGATGGTGCCAATACTATGAATAGCTCTCTGCACTTCCTTCACATTAATCTTACTCTGTTTTTCTTATGTGCTGACATATCAGCTGACTCCATGGGACATTCAGTCCAGGAAGAGTTTGATGCTATGACAACCTAATTCAGATTTTTAGAAGTTCATGCAGCCAGACAATTAAAAAAAAAAAACAAAAAAAACCCCAAAGCCATAATGTAGAGAAATGTAGAAAAGCATCACAAATGAGGAAATGCTGTGCCATTTGTCTGGGTGGTCACATTAAACTGAGGTAGCTGCTCATGCCCTCCTTTTCCTCACTTCTTACATAATTGTTGCTGTATATTCGCAGAGCAATGAAGGACTTTCAGATGAAACAAGCCATCACTTTGAGGTCAAATGTATCACTTGCAGCATGTGGTATTAAGGAATGGCTCTAAGCAAAACTAATTTGTAAATAACACCAATTGTTTAAATTCAAGAACCCTTTGTATGAAGCTGTTCAACCTCCCGGAGGGTATGATATACTCCAAACCACTGGCTGAAAAACCCAGCAGTTTCAACAGCCTGCAGACCATCCTGAGAAGTTATAGAACCATTTAGCTTAGAAGTGACCTTTTAAACATCATCTAGTCCAATCCCTGTGTAGCAAGCAGTGACATAGAATCATAGAATCAATAAGGTTGGAAGAGACCTCAGAGATCATCAAGTCCAGTCTATCACCCAACACCTCATGACTAACTAAACCATGGCACCAAGTGCCACGTCCAATCCCCTCTTGGACACCTCCAGGGATGGTGACTCCACCACCTCCCTGGGCAGCACATTCCGATGGCTAACAACACTCTCTGTGAAGAAATTTCTCCTCATCTTGAGCCTACACTTCAACTAGATCAGGTTAATCAGAGCCCCAAACAACCTGACCCAGAATGTTTTCAGGAATGGTGCCTCTGCAACTTTTCTGGGCAACCAGTTTCTACTTTTCTCCACATGCATCATAAAAGATTTCTTTCCTAGATCTAGTCTGAGCCTACATTCGTTCAGTTTAAAAACCATCGCATCTTGTCCTTTTGCTGCAGGCCTTATTGAAAGGCTTGTCCCCATCTTTCTTATGAGCCCCCTTTGAGTATTGAAAGGCCACAATCAGGTTTCCCCTGGAGTCTTCTCCAGGCTAAACAACTCCAACTCTCTCAGCCTTTCCTCATAAGAGAGGTCTTCCTCTGATCATTTTATTAATGCCTTCAGGAATAAACGCTCACATCACTCTGCACAGACTTCATTTCTTCTTTGTTCCTTCTCCTTAACAGCATTTCTTTCTGAAGCTGTGTCTGGCAGAGATCAGTTTATGTGGCTTTAGGGTGACTCTTGTGGGTGCTGCTTTCTGCCAGTGGCTGCTTTCTAATCGTTCCCTACCGCTTACCCTGGGTAGTATCTGCCGATTTATTTCTGAACAGATAATGCATGCTGTAGCAGACAGTTCTGCAATAATCGTGTCTCAGCAGTTGTCTTTGGTCACCAGTAATGAGAAGAAAGGAACGAGCTCGAGAAAATGCTCTAATTAGTTCCTGTAGATCAGAACAACCTCTCAGCTGAAATAAGCCATGTGTCTTCACAGAGCTAATGTCATTGCACTCAAACGTGGGCTTTTCGTTTTTGTTGAGGAAAGAAACTGCAGCATGTTCTAAGGGACAAACCAAAATAATTTTATTATGCAAAACAAACAAACTGCAATAGACTGAGGAGAGGAAGTCCAAGGTTTGTATCTGAAAATCAAATGTGCTCGTATTTATATTATTATGTATTTATAGCTCATCTTTAGTCTGCTGCGGGCTGTGCTCTGTGGATATTTTCAGACTGGGTTTCTTATGCTTTCTGCAGAAATTGTCCTTTTGGTTTTTCAGCCTTCAGTTCCTTTCTTGCTGGTATCAAACATCACTCCCTCTCTTTATGGGATTTGAACTATGCAGAATTACCTGCTTTTGCTTTTGTCAGTATTTGCATGCAAAGCTAGGGTTACGTGCAAGGAATCCATGCATTTATTCTACAAGACAATGTTGCTCCTGCCGCAAGCAGGCAACTTCTCTATGTGAGCGCAGTGAAATTTCATCAGGAGCAAGCCACAGATGTGTTTCACTGAGACAGCTTGCCATTTGTCAGTGGAAATATTTAGCAGATTCTGAAATACCACTTGTTTCAGGAGCATCTGCCTCAGTCTTCACTGTAGGTTCTGTTGAGTAAGGTCGGTGTATGATTGCTGACATCCGCTGTGTACACACATCTACCATACAAATGCACACACTCTAACTTACCTACCTGCACCCTCTTTAAAAAGAAGGAAAGCAGAAGTGTCCTTTTCCTGCCCAGCTATCTTTTGGCACATTCACCACTTTACTGTAGGCCTATATCCCTTGCCTCTCACCATATGAATGAGATGTGGCTCAAACTAAAGGTCCATCCTAGGCATATATGTTGCCTCTGATTTCTGGGCAGGAGTAGGAGAAGGATCATGTATATGATTCTCCACTTGACACTCTTGCCAGATTCCAGCTGTTCTCAGTATGAGTACTGCTTTTTAGTAAACCCCAATGGATTTTGATTCCATGAACTTTCTTGTCTTCCCTCAAACCACCCTGCACAAACATCTATGTTTGTCAAAAGGTTTCACAGCCACACACCTGTTGCAGGAAGGAACAGGTTTGTTCTAAACCTGGCTCAGAATTTCCTGGTTTTCTCCCCCAATTCAAAAACAGCTCATGACATTTCTACAATCCCTTTCCTTCTTTCCCCCTTCTATCTCTTTGTACTGCTCAACTCCAGCCTGCCTCCTCTAGATATTGTACATAAAATTAGTAACCAATAACCTATGAATATAAGATCTTCAAAAGTATACCTTGCTTAAGTGGTTCTCCTCCTTTAGCTATAATAGGAGACAGGTATTTAAGGAAGGAATGTAAAGTCTATATTTGTGCAGTTGTAATTTCATTAGGACACAACAAATAAGACCAATTCATGCCATGCAAGTCTGGGTTTCTTCTGCCACTAAATGCATAGGAAGTAATTTCTTACCAGCCAGTCAAAGGCTGTCCTGAGGCATTACAGAAAAATGCACTGGAATGACTCAGCAGTAATAAAATATTCCAGGCCCAGATGCAAAGTCAAATTCAAAACCATTTCAGCTATAACTAAGGTCTTGGAAAGAGCATCCTAGCTTAGGACCTGAGCTAGGCTGCAGATAGTTTCTGCCCAGTTACTGAGGTCTAATGCTTTGTCAGATGACTCCAATAGTATGTCTGACGTTGATTTGAGCACACACTTTGTGACACTGACAGGACCACAACAGCATATTTTGTTGTTGAACATCTTTGTAAATAGTGATGAACTACTCTAGAAAATAATTCATGTGGTGTTACCACCTTCCTACGCTCCTCTCTCCATTTAAAGGGCCCATCCTTGGTGATTAAGCTATGAACACTCTGAACCCCAAGGATTTTGGAAGCTTGTCACACACATGAATGTGAAGTCTGTAGGAGTAGGAATATCTAGCTGTCAAAGGATTAGAAGAGCAGTTACTTAGCAGGAGAGCACATGGAAGCTGCTAAGCCATCAGCACAATAATTACGAAAGGGGAGAGAAACCAGAAGTAGGAAGCTGAATGCCTGAAAATAAAAAGCATGTAAGTATAAATGAAAGTCCTTAGCATCACTGAAATCATATCATCAAAGCCAGCAGGGGAAAGATGCAGATGTGAACTTTCATCATCATTGGAGGTGTTCAGGAGGAGACTTGATGGGGTGCTTGGTGCCATGGTTTAGTTGTTTAGGTGGGTTGGATTGGTTGAGGGGTTGGACACAATGATCTTGAAGGTCTCTTCCAACCTGTTTTTTTCTTCTTATTATTATTATTTCATTTTACACTTAGCACTCAGTGAATTCTGGTTATGAAAAATACAAACAAGAAACCAGAATTTTGTACAAAACAGAACCAACAACAGAGGGAAAGCTCATGATGCCCTCTTTAACACAGAGAAGCTTAAGCCTTCCACTGAAGTTATGTTTCATGGTCACTTGAATAGGAGAGAAAAGCAGTCAGGAAGTGCCTAAAAGGCAGCAAGCTTATCTTGTTTCACACTTCTGTCTGCAGAGTAGATGTTTCTTCTTCAGAGAGCCAATGGAAGAAGCCTCTTGTCCCTCTCTCTGATCCTTCATGAGTCAGCTACCATTCCTAAGAATGAAAGCTGGCATTCTTTCATCATTTGCATGCCACAGGGGGAGAAGGAAAGTTCAGGGACTCATCAGCAGGTTTCCTCAACACCTTTAATGGAATTTAATATCAAAACCCCAAATGAAATCAGATCTATTCTGCATGTGCTTCTGCATTGTGCTTTCCCTGATATTTGCTGTTCCGCTTTAGTTACTCAGGTTATCTGTGCTCGAGGATAGCTTATAAACTTTGGACATAAAAATCTAATCTCATCCAGGCCCATGGAGACTCTCTGGGTCAGGACAAATATCTGAATTCTTCAGTTCTTCACTCTTGTGAAACTTTCCATAAGAGTAGATACCCTAAATAGCTAAGCTATAATAGAGTTAAAGCTGGATGAAGGCTAGAATGGGTATCTGAAGTCTTAGATTTATTACTGAGTGTTTATAACTACAAGAAAAAAATTCCTAAATAAATGGGAGTGAAGGCTATCTCTTACAGTTCATCAATTTATACTGACAACATCATCACTTGTGGTAGGTTGAGAGAGGGCTTAGCTCTCCCTCCTCCACAGAGTAAGAAACCACAGCTAACTCAGTCGAAGAGCAAAAGCTATATATTTACAAGCATATATGGAAAGCAGGTTATATATATAACACAATATATACAGGTATTTACAATATATACACAGAAATACACAGCAAAGACAAATAACACAACAAAAATCCCTCCCTCAGGGAGGGATCCCCTCTTTGGAACCCCCTCTCTCCCCCCCTTTACCTCCCTTTTTCCCCAAAAAGGGGTTAGAGAGAGAGAAAGGCAAGTTACTAAGGAAAAGAGTTGTTAGCAAGCTTCAAAAGCCCATGCAGGATTAGTGTTTGCTTATCTGAAGGCCAAGTCCAGCAGTTCGCAGAAGAAGCAGGCAGGGAGAACAGGCTGAAACACCCAACTCCCCCAACTCCCAAACCGAACTGAACTGAGGAGAAAATTTTCCAACCGCTTCACAATCTAAAGCTGAATTTTTGTTTATCAACCAATGAAATTCGTTTAGAATATCAGAATGTTTTGGTTCTAGTACCAAAAACATTAGCCAGTGTGTTCCAGCAGTGTTTGTTCTTAAAGGCACAGCCTCAAACGACCACAGTCCACCCCTTTCTAAACAATTTCATTGGCTGTTCGTACTGTCCATCCAATCCAGAACAATATTTACAGTTCGTAAGTTAAGTTCATCGTCCATTCCGGCTATGCTCAGATGTAGATGATTCAGAAGTCCAAGAAAATCCAAAATCAAGAAAATGGAAAACAGTTTGTCTCTCCGCAGACGAAGCGAAGAAAAAGGGAAACAGGGACTCAGGGACTCTCAGTTGACTCAGGGCTCTCAGGGTTCTCAGGGTTCGTGCACCGTAGATTCCTCAGGGACTCTTTCCTTTGGACGCGCTGTAGCTGTACAACATTCTGAAATTAAACTCTCTCAGCTAAAGTTAAATCTCTTTGTGGAATACACTGAATTTCACCATTCTCTTGCATTACCCAATAAGTGTGACCCGGACCTTCTGCTGAAACCACCCCTCGGACAGGTTTAGCCTCTCCTGAGGGCGAAAATACCCAAACAGTTTTACCTAACAGATTCTTTTCTCTAACAACAGGAACTCTATCACCTTCTACTTTCTGTAGCAGATCAGAATGTGCAGGTCCAGCTCGGTTCACTGAACCTCTACTGTTCACCAGCCAGGTTGCTTGTGCTAAATGTTTCTCCCAGTTTTTCAAAGATCCACCTCCCATGGCTTTGAGAGTGGTCTTCAACAAACCGTTGTAGCGTTCAATCTTCCCTGCAGCTGGTGCATAGTAAGGAATATGGAAAATCCACTCAATACCGTGCTCTTTTGCCCAGCTCTTTACAAGGTTGTTCTTGAAGTGAGTTCCGTTGTCTGACTCAATCCTCTCTGGAGTTCCGTGTCTCCACAGGATCTGTCTCTCCAGACCGAGAATGGTGTTGCGTGCAGTTGCATGTGGGACTGCGTAAGTTTCCAGCCATCCAGTGTTTGCCTCTACCATAGTAAGCACGTACTGCTTACCAGAACGAGAACGTGGTAGAGTGATGTAGTCAATCTGCCAAGCTTCACCATACCTGTATTTGGACCATCTGTCACCATACCACAAGGGCTTAATTCTCTTTGCCTGCTTAATAGCAGCACAAATGTCACAGTCATGGATGACTTGTGTGATGGCATCCATGGAAATGTCTATGGATCTGTCACGAGCCCATTGGTATGTTGCATCTCTGCCTTGATGTCCTGACGAATCGTGAGCCCACCGAGCTAAGAATATCTCACCTCGGTGTTTCCAGTCGAGATCAAGTTCAGAGTCCTTGTCTACTTGAGAAACTCTTGCAGCTAGATCTGCCTGATGGTTGTGCTGCTGTTCCTCAGTAGCTTTGCTCTTGGGAATGTGAGCATCAATGTGTCTCACTTTCACTGGAATTCTCTCGATTCGATCAGCAATGTCTTGCCACAGTTCAGCTGCCCAGATGGGTTTTCCTTTCCTCTGCCAGCCATTCTTTTTCCAGTTCTTTAGCCAACCCCATAGAGCATTGGCTACCATCCATGAGTCGGTGTAGAGATAAAGCTTTGGCCATCTCTCACGTTCAGCCACGTCGAGAGCTAGCTGGACAGCTTTTACCTCTGCAAACTGACTGGATTCTCCTTCTCCATCCTTCGCCTCTGCAACTCGGCGTGTTGGACTCCACACGGCAGACTTCCACCTTCGCTTGTTCCCGACGAGACAACAGGAACCGTCTGTGAACAAAGCATATTTCTTTTCATCATCAGAAAGGTCATTGTAAGGAGGAGCTTCCTCAGCACGAGTTACTCTCTCCTCTGGAGGTTTAGCACAGTTGGTATCTTCAGGCCAACTTGAGATCACCTCCACCAGACCAGGTCTTTCAAGATTTCCCATTCGAGCTCTCTGTGTTATCAGGGCCATCCACTTAGACCAGGTGGAATCTGTGGCATGATGTGGTGTGGAACCTTTGCCTTTGAACATCCAATTCAAAACTGGCAATCTGGGAGCTAAGAGAAGTTGTGACTCAGTTCCAATTACTTCAGAAGCTGCTTTCACTCCTTCATAGGCAGCTAGAATCTCTTTCTCTGTTGGAGTGTAATTAGCCTCTGAACCTCTGTAACCTCGACTCCAGAAACCAAGAGGTCGTCCACGTGTCTCACCTGGAGCTTTTTGCCACAAGCACCAGGTTGGACCATTGTCACCTGCAGCCGTGTACAAAATGTTCTTAATGTCTGGACCATCTCGCACAGGTCCCAGACCCACTGCTTGGACTACTTCTTGCTTTATCTGGTCAAAGGCTGCTTGTTGTTCAGGTCCCCAGTGGAAACTGTTCCTCTTTCGAGTCACATCATACAGAGGTTTCACAATCTGACTGTATCCAGGAATGTGTAGTCTCCAAAATCCCACTATCCCCAAGAAACGTAGAGTTTCTTGCTTGTTCGTGGGATTTGCCATGGTAGAGACTCTATTTACCACATCCACTGGAATGTGTCGGCGTCCATCCTGCCACTGCACTCCCAGAAACTGGATCTCTGTGGTAGGACCTTTCACTTTGTCTCTCTTGATGGCAAAACCTGCATTCAGGAGAATGTCCATGATTTTGTTACCTTTCTCGAAGACTTCCTCAGCAGTTTTACCCCAGACGATGATATCATCGATGAACTGGATGTGTTCTGGAGCACCACCTTCCTCCAGAGCATCATGGATTACTGCATGACAGATGCTGGAGCTGTGGATCCAGCCCATTGGCAGTCTGTTGAAAGTGTACTGGATTCCTCTCCAGGTGAAAGCAAACTGAGGCCTGCATTCCTCTGCTATGGGAATAGAGAAGAAGGCATTAGCAATGTCTATGGTAGCATACCATTTGGCCTCTTTGGATTCCAGCTCATACTGGAGTTCCATCATGTCTGGTACTGCTGCACTCATAGGCGGAGTTACTTCATTCAGGGCTCGGTAGTCCACTGTCAGACGCCAGTCTCCATTCGGCTTTCGCACAGGCCACACTGGACTGTTGAAAGGTGAATGAGTTTTGCTGATGACTTTCTGACTCTCCAACTGACGAATCAGATTCTGAATGGGCAACAAAGAGTCACGGTTGGTTCTGTATTGTCTGTGATGCACAGTCCGAGAAGCAACCGGCAACTTAATGTCCTGAATCTTGTGTTGTCCCACAACTGCAGATTCATCAGAAAGCTCAGGTCTAGCAGACAGCTTCAGTTTTTGTCCATCAATTTCTACAGAAGCTACTCCAAAAGCCCATTTGTAACCTTTAGGGTCTTTGAAACGCCCTTCTCTCAGAAAATCAATTCCCAAAATACAAGGTGCATCAGGTCCGGTCACAACTGTATGCTTTTTCCATTGTTTACCAGTTAAGCTTATATTAACCTCCACTTTACTTAACTCTTGAGATCCACCAGTGACTCCCAGAATAGTTATGGACTCTGATCCCTGATAATTTGATGGCAATATGGTGCACTGAGCTCCTGTGTCAACCAAGGCCCTGTACTTCTGAAAGTGTGAAGTGCCAGGCCACTGGATGTACACATCCCAATAGATTCTGTTATCTGTATTACCCCTCTCCTCCCCCTGGCGGGAGGCAGGGCACCCCTAGTTATGGGGAACATGTCCACAGGTGCAACGAGCACACTGTGCAGTGTTAGAACTGGAGCCACTGTTGGAGCTACTAGAGTTGTCCTGGGGAACTGTAGAAGTAACAGCTACCCTTCTGGTATTGCTACCTCGGGTTCTGCCACTTTGCAGTTCTCTCAGTCTCCTGAAAAGATTAGAAGTTGGTTGACCATCCCACCTGTTCATGTTCTCACCAAACTGATCACGCAGGGTAATCCAAATAGTCCTACGTGACTGCCTTGGTGGTCTGTTTTGGTTTGATCTGTTTTGGAATGACCTCCTTGGAGGATGTCTATTCCTCACAGATGAAACCTGTACCCACCTGGAGGAAGAATTGGAATCATCTCTTTGTGCCAATTGGGAGATGGTGTTTTTAAATTCATCCTTCAGCTCTTTCATGCAATTCTCCAGTTTTCCAGACAGAGTTTCAATGGCTGAAACCAAAGAAACACGTGTCATGCTATCATCCAATTGTCTCAATTGATCAGTGAATTGGCCAACCGTAAGAGGAGCTCCACCATAATTTCTAGCTACAATTCTGCTTGCCAGAATGTTTGCATAATTGGAAGGAGCAAGCTTGATGAGCTTTTTAGTAAGACCATTTCCTACAGGAACATCATCAGGATTCAGAGATTCATGTTCACCATAGAGTACCTCTCTAACAGCAAATTCTCTCAGACGCTTAATTCCCTCATCTATGGTAGTCCAGGGCTTAGGATTCCATGGAAGATCATCTCGGGAAGGGTATCTCATGAGAACCGCCATTAGAAGGCGTATCCACAGATTAACCTTACCGAGAGCCTTGCCTAGATGTCTATCTATTCCATTATCCTTCGAGAGAGTTCCTAGCTGGGCTGCTGACTTGTCTCCAACCATTAGAGCTGGAGCACCTGTATCATAGCATCTACCAAGCCAAGCGAGAACTGGCTCCTTATCTGCTCTGAGATAGTCCTTTCTCACATTTCTAAGCTCCTCACGTGGTGAAGAGCAGTCGGTTATGTCATCTTGTTCTTGCTCCTCTGCCTCCTGTTCCTCAACTTGTGGTCCCAACAACCTTTCTGTCACTCTCTCAAGGACCCCTTTAAGCTGAGAGGCACCACCACTAGCTGCTGTCCTACCAAGAGATGCATCTCGATCCTCTGATGATCTCAATAACTCAGCTATATTTTTAAGACAGATTTTCTCTTCCTCCCCAGCAGAAGAACCTTGCTGTGCATCCCCGTCAGCTCCTGAATCAGCTTTAGTCTTACCCTTCCTTGTTGTTAAAACTGCTACTTGCTTTACTGGAGCTGTGTTTGGGTTTCCAGCTGCCTTATTATCAGAAGCTGATAAGCTTTGAGACAGATTAGTTGCTTTGGAGGACGCTTCCGCTCCTGCCATGGAAGAAGGAGGAAATGACTTTGCCTCGTTAATGGTGGCTGCCTGGGACACAGGAGCCGCCATGTTTGGGGCTACTGTAGCCCCTGGCTGCTTGCCAGAATCATCACCATTGCTATTCAGAGCTGCCTTGCCGATTGACTTTTTAGCTTTATCTTTAACTGACACAGATTCTCCATTATCATCCTCACTGGATGTTCCTGAAACAGAGCTAGGGTGGCGTTTTCGTCTCTTAACCCTCCGTTTTATAACAAAACATGCCTTGGACACTTTTTTCTCCCGGTACAGTGCTACCAACAAATACACATTAATTATCATCATCAGCAGGACTACACACATCAAGAAAATCAGCTTTGGATCCCAGCCATCACTTAAAATTACCCTTTCACCGAGCGGAATCTTAAACTCTTTTATCTCAATAGGGAGTGTGCTAGATGTAACATTCCTGTACTTTTTAACATAAAAGAATTCCAGGCACTGATCATACAGAAGCCGAATCTTGTACTTAAACCACAAATATAATTTTTGCATTATATATTTACCTATCTTATCGATAATCATACCCAGGCAATACTTGTAGATCAATACACCAAAGACCGAGAAGAACAGACGCTCAAAAAGCCAAAACACCTTCATGTTTGCTCGTTCGACTTAAGCAAGCAATAAATCAAACTAATTTGTCAGCAAACCCCGAGTTGGGCAGCCAATAAATGTGGTAGGTTGAGAGAGGGCTTAGCTCTCCCTCCTCCACAGAGTAAGAAACCACAGCTAACTCAGTCGAAGAGCAAAAGCTATATATTTACAAGCATATATGGAAAGCAGGTTATATATATAACACAATATATACAGGTATTTACAATATATACACAGAAATACACAGCAAAGACAAATAACACAACAAAAATCCCTCCCTCAGGGAGGGATCCCCTCTTTGGAACCCCCTCTCTCCCCCCCTTTACCTCCCTTTTTCCCCAAAAAGGGGTTAGAGAGAGAGAAAGGCAAGTTACTAAGGAAAAGAGTTGTTAGCAAGCTTCAAAAGCCCATGCAGGATTAGTGTTTGCTTATCTGAAGGCCAAGTCCAGCAGTTCGCAGAAGAAGCAGGCAGGGAGAACAGGCTGAAACACCCAACTCCCCCAACTCCCAAACCGAACTGAACTGAGGAGAAAATTTTCCAACCGCTTCACAATCTAAAGCTGAATTTTTGTTTATCAACCAATGAAATTCGTTTAGAATATCAGAATGTTTTGGTTCTAGTACCAAAAACATTAGCCAGTGTGTTCCAGCAGTGTTTGTTCTTAAAGGCACAGCCTCAAACGACCACATCACTGTATTCATTATCCAGCTTTACAGAAAGTGTTTAATTCATTTGGTACAGAAAAGAGCCAGATGCTCTGTGTTCCATTAAAGTTGTAAGTGTTAAAATGCCACTCATCCTTAAAAAGAAAACTTTCTGCATGTTCACCAGTTTGCTACAGTCTTGTATTACTTGTGAAACTTAAGTGATGGCATTTCTGGGACAATCCCACATTCAAGGAAATCAGCATTTCCATCTTCCAGAAGAAGCACATTCAGTCGTGCCACTAACAGTGATGCATAAACCAGCAATAGTGAAGCAGACATCACATTCCCTAACTCTGAGTGATTATGCTTTGAGAAGGACCTAGATTCCTTCACCTGTTTCTATAGCATCTTTGTATTTGTGTATATAGTCTGTGTGTACATAGTTCCAAATCAAAGCTGATGAAGGGGGGAGGAATATAGAAAGATGGAAAAGTAATGTTTGCAGGAAGAGAGGTGAAAAAAAGGGAGAATTTCACTTATCTGGACAGCTGAGTTGCTGTGGAAGGCAATATTTGATAGAAGACCCATGCAAATATCAGGCAAGAAAGCAATAAGTTCTGACAGCTATCAGAGATCTAACAGAAAGATGCCTCTGAGAAGTAAAGTGAAGTTCTCCAGCAGCATCTTCAGTGTTTAGTGTAGCATAGAGATGTGTCAGGTAAGACAGAGCAGAAATTGGAGCTTTGGTATAACGCTTCTGAAATCTCTCTAGAACTGGAGAGCAGGAAGGGGAATTGTTAAACAGAATTTTTGCAGATCTACCAGCCAGATATTTGAGCCAGAAGTTGTACAGCAAAAAACCAAAAAAGATAAAATAAAAACAAACCAAAACAAAACCAGAAAGGATACAATTTCTGGTGAATTTATTGCACTTCCATATCATTCAAAGCTTGAATAAGCAAGTTGTCAACTGTAGCTCAAAGGGAGAGTGAACAAAAATGGAAGACAAGCCTATGACAGGTTGAGGTGTTGGGACTGAATACAGAAACGGTGGACATCATGTGAGCTGAATTCAGAGTCCAGGTAGCTCAGATGAAGACATGTCACCTCCTGATCTCCTTGCATAAAGGACTTACATGGCCAGAATCCTCTGGTAATGCAAAAAAGTGCCCTCTTGCTGTAGAAGAGTTTGAAGAGGTGCAGTGTTATGACCTTTCTACTTGGGAAGACTGATACAGATAGAGTAGCTCAAATAACCACTGCTCCCACTGCTGTGGCCATTGTTGTATCAAAAATAAAACAAGATTCATGTTTATCTTTCTGAATAGCAGTTTATATTCTAGTGGGAAGACCCCTGTAAATTAATCATGTTTCACAGACCTTACCTTCTTCTCCTAGGTAGGTAATAGACTGCAGTTCCTGCAGCTTACAAAGGCTCAGAGAGCCTGCTTTCCTAGGAAAAGGAAGAGGGCAGTGTTTCTTTCAGTTCTAAGCTTGCCTTTTTAAGAAAGGAAGGGGCAGCATGAGTGAAATAGCAAAGATGTTCGTCTGGAGGAAGAGTTGAATCACATATAACATGCTTCAGATGGGATAAGAAAGAAATTCTCATTCTAGCTCACATAGGGAAATATAAGAACCACAGATTTAAGGCAGGGAGCATGTGTCTAGCTTAGGTGCACTTCCTGGCATTTTCATTTTATGCCCACATACATTTCTGGGTGCCTTGTAAGTAATTATATCTACCAGTCTGAATAACCCTTGGACAACTCTTACCTACAAGTGCAGCCAAGAGGATCATTATGTAGAGCAGCACTTTGCATCATTACTCTGCAGCTTAGCAGTGAATGGGTATTGTGCAGAGAGTAAGAGAGAGGTCAGACTACGCCACTAGATTATGTCAGATTGCAGGAATTCAGGGTTATAGTCTCAAAAGGATTTGAAAAACTGACTCTAAGTATAGGCTGCAGTTTCTGTTAGCAGTTGTCCAGGGTATTTAGGGATATGAAAGTCTGTCTGATATTCATGTTTTTCATTTTACTCCTGAACCTCTTCGCCTTTGAAGAACAGTGTTAAGCAGAGGTTACTGGCTAGTTTTTTCTGTCAGATGAGCTACCATGTTACTTATGCTGATTTATCCTGCTGCCCTGTCCATCTTAATCACCCCTGACTTACAGATCACTGTTAAATAGCGCATTTTTATAACATAAAATAGGAATGATTGCTATCTGGCCAAGTGAAACTGAAAGAAGATGGCGCAATTTGTGATAATAGCCTCACAGTGAGTCCTGAGGGCTGCTGAGCCACTGCAGTTCTATTGATTTCAAGATATTGCATACAAGTTCTTAAAATGTGTTATTAAATAGGATTTCTCTCCTATTGCTTGTTGCAAGTAGAATGTGAAACACCCCTAAAAGAGTCACAGTGGAAGGACAGCTAAGGAGGCAGGTGGGCATGACTTGAGCTACTGTAATCCTGGCGATGCTCACTTTGTTCCAATCAAACAAGGTTTCTGTGGCATACCCCCCCACACCCCCCAGCAGTTTACAGGTGGACCTCTCAGTTCTGTTGTATGCCAAGTTCATACTTCTCTGACTCAGGTCTTTAATCCTGAAATTTAAGGGAAATTAATTTCAGCCACTGGCTCTTGCATTGCTTCCTAATAACTGTAAAATTGCCCAGGTTCTTTGGAAATTACCCAAGGATCATGAACTACAACAAACCTTTGGAAAAATATTGTTATAAGTTCCAGATGCTCTTAGGACTGTTTCCAACAACCTTCAGTGATAAAGCCTGGAAACTTTCCAAAGCTGGTAAATGCATCTAATTCCCTCCAGGTCCAATAGCTACTACAAACCTCACTTGGAGCCTTGAACCATAAGCACATTGTACTTTCGTTGGGAACCTCAGACTTTCCTTTAGCAGCTGATCAGTATGTAATCACATTAGCAGTGAATTTTGTGTTAAAGCAATCCCCAAAATACTACCAATCACTTCAGGTTTATGAACCACATCTCTCAGAAATGAACCTGAGTAACAGGAATTGTGTAAGAGTCAGAGAATCCTTCTGGCTGCAGAAAATCCTGCTAGCAATTGTTTTAAGTTGTTGTTGGGGGTTGAAAGCACTGCTTTAGCTGTCAAACAGTAACAAATAGGGCTTTTTCTTACACAGCAC
The DNA here is from genome assembly GCF_014839835.1 of Dryobates pubescens. Classification (NCBI taxonomy): domain Eukaryota; kingdom Metazoa; phylum Chordata; class Aves; order Piciformes; family Picidae; genus Dryobates; species Dryobates pubescens. The sequence continues at coordinate 9,081,428 of NC_071612.1, forward strand.
TTTGTCTTTTTTTCTGGCCATCACCTTATCATCTGTGTATTTTAATCCAGTGCTGTAATGGTTTTCCTCAGTTTTTCTCTTAGTGCTTTTCAGCCCAGAGGCTTTTTTATTTCATTTATTCCCTTATGCTTCCCATTGTAATGATCACTGCTGTTTTGAATGGTTCTTGATCTGAAAGACGCTGCAATTATTTTGCCTACATGAGTTTTGGCCTTGATAGCAGGATTGCTATTTTGTATAACAGCAAGCTTTATATATGCAATAGTTTCCCTTCACCTGTACAATAGACCATTCAAAACTAATAGCTGTAAAAAAATATTTAGCTGCAGGCACATGATGGACTGCATCCTCATTGTAACAGCTAATCAAGATCACTTGTCCAACCAGTTGGGGTCAGTAGTATCAGTTCAAATCAATGGGGACTATCTGTTGGGAAACCCAAGAGCAAATATCTTTTCACCTTCAGAGCTCAGATAAACTGTAGCTGCTAATCTGACTTGTTGTTTTTTCTCACTGGATGGGACAGCCTAGGTAGTTAAATGCTTGTATGTGCACAAGACCAAAACAGTCAGTAGAGGCTTCAACAGTCACCTGGGAGATAAAATTGGATTGCAAATGCACTTAGACCTTCCAGCTCTCTGGCTGATCCTGGCTGACATTTTCATGTTCACCAGAATACCCTAAAGCTATTAAATTTCCAAGTCAGTGCATTAAGTGAACCAATCTGTTGTTACCCAATGGACAGAAAACTACTGAGTCCAATAGTTTCTCACAAGCCATCCAGTTATCTCCACAATGATGACATCTACCATGCCTATGACAAGCAAAAAGCTGAAGGCGGTGTCCTCTTGGTCAGGCAGAACAACCTGTCATGTTATGTGGGGCTTGAGCATCCATGTAGACAGGCTTTCAAATTTATAATCCATAAGATCTTTTTCAGATCATGGGTTGTGATCAGTTTCCTTCTAAAGGGTTTTATCTCTGTGCATCTACATGAAACTGCCGAGAGATTATCTTGCTCCAGTGCTTTTTCTGGCAGAAACTTCAGGACAATAAGATGATTTGGCTCAAATCTCATCCAGATGCCATTGTAGTCTCTACTTATAGCAGGACTTGAAAAACCACTAAATGTTAGGAAAGGAAATGATGAAACCTTAATTCTGTTGGCATAACATTTTAGAGTTTTTCACTTTCACCTGCTTCCAAAAACTCTGTGGTACTTGGATTGCTAAGCTTTGAAGTTGTGTGGTTTGCTTGAGATGTAGGTTTTAAATATGGACAGCCTTCAAAATGGAGTGTTAGACTGCAGCAACAATCTTTTTCATCACACAGACTCTAGATTTTATGTGTAAAAGTATTTATTTATTCTTGCCATTTTTCTTCAGTGTTTGTGGTGACTGTAATGTCGCCATCTGTTCAAGGAGAAACAGAATAAGGTGCCAGCTCAGATGTGTCAGAGAGATTAAAGCCCAGTAATGTTCCAAAATTGCATATTATGATAAATCTATTCAGTTGCATGTAATATATGTCTATACTGCTTATTGTCTGTAGCCAGAACACCCAACTCTGAGTCATATGTGAGAAGATCAAGAGTAACTGGATACTTGGGGTGAAATCTAGGCTACAGAGAAGTTGAAAGCTTCATTTTGCAGTGTGTCTGAAGTTAGGTCTAAAAATTGCCTGGTTATTTTGGACCTGCTTAATAAACCACTTCAGTTCAGAACAGACATTGCCTTAGCAGATCAAGTGGTGTTCAGTCTGGTCCTGCATTTCAGCTGTAATAGTCATCAACCTGTGACCCTGTGATGTTTCAGGAAGAGCAAGGATTCTATTTTATCTTTGTCTGAAACTGCGTGTCAGGGGTGGAATAATACTAGGTCTAAGGTCTTACACCTTGGCACATGCGGTTTTCAGTGTGCATACTTGTTTTACCTGGGTTTGAATCATAGACAGATTATTGTTGTTGTTGTTGTTACTGTTATTGTTATCATTATTTTTATGCAGTAACCCTTTCAATTATTAAAGTATTTATAGTGGGAATTCTTTAAAGAGATAACTTTATGGCAAGGGGTATTTGCCAAACAGATTGCACAGGAAGCAGTGATTACAAGATCTGTATGCAAGCTGCTTGTTTCAGTTAAAATATTCAACAGAACTGGATGTCCCCTTTGGAAACAGTCAAACCAAACTGAAACCCACAGAGGGGGGGAAAATCCAGCTACATTTTGACAGGATCCTGTTCTAGCATTCAGATCCATTAATCTATATAATCTGATCGTTTCTAAACTCTTCTGCTCAGTCAGTGTCCAAAGCACATATGAGATTTTCTGTGCCATAAAGAATCCTCTGCTCTGACAGTGAGGATTAGCTGAATGCATTCCCTTGCCAAGGCTCCAGATTTTGTCACAATGTTAAATTTCAAATGACAGAAAAGAATGAAACTGTGGTAATGGTGATACTTGTATCAACAAAGAGTGCTGTCATCTCTGTGCATCTTGGGAGGCTCTCAAGAACCTCTGGCTTCAAAGCCTTATTAAGATCTTTCCTCGCCTGCCCTAAATAGAGTTTCAACCTGCACACTGTGATGCTTCAAGTGTTCTCCTGCCAGCATGGAGCTAGTGCAGCTCCTGCAAGTTCAGAAGTCACTGTAGACATCAGAACAGGGCTTGAAGGTCTGACTGTTCAGCCTGGCAGACATTTTTAGGTGGCTGAACATCTCAGTGTGACTTTTAGAAATCATTTAAAGGAGATTTATGTAATAGTCCACTTCTGTGTGCAAAAGGAATATTCCCCAAGATTAATGTTGAAGGAGTTATAAACAATGCTGGTATGGAGTGCCTAATGATGACAGCAAGTGAAAAGGTTAGTGTTCAGCTATTCCAAGACTCTTCCTCAGAAATGCTTTACCTTATCTTCTCAATTTGGCCATTGTTGTGTAGAAGGATCAGACTTGCTAGAGAAATGGCTGTTCTCCTAAATACTGACACAACCAAGTAGAAATTGAAAAGGCACAAGAAAACAAACAGGCTCTCATGTCTAACTAAGATAAACAAAATAATTGCCAGTAAGCACCTCACTAGAAGTTATCATCTGTTGTCATTGTCCTTCAATAAACTGTTTGAATTTAAGGTTTAAATTCAATAAAAGCTTATCAAAGTGGCCAAGCACTGAGTAGTATGAAGATTTGACTAAGAGAGCTAGGTAATAAATCTGCTTAATTTCACTCTAACATAAATCAGCCAACAAGTTCATAACTGCAAGTAAATGAAGTAATTTTCCTTCAGGCAACTAGGCAAATTTGTGAAAGTGCTATCTGGGTGAGAACTGGATGTATCCTGATAGCAAGTACACAGAAGTGAAATAGTTCCTCTTCTTGTGCATAGAGCAAATTCAGGAGCTACTCTGTGTAAGTAACCTGACATTCACTCTAGGATTAGACCTTAGTTGAAGAAAGAGTTATGTATCAGAACAGTCTATCTCATTTGGTGCCATGGTTTAGTCATGAGGTCTGTGGTGACAGGTTGAACTTGATGATCTTCCAACCATGGTGATTCTGTGATTTTGGAGAATAATCAATGGTCATTCTTTCTAGCTCTGTGGGGTTAGCATATTCCTTGTGAAAGGACACAGGTGGGATTCAAACACCTTGTGTAGTTTGGAAGGCAGGAATGCTCCTGAGACACTGCAATGTGGAATATTTTGTCAGTTCACCAACTCCTCTATTGCAACAAATGTGAAAAGCACACAGTAACAATGCTAATAAAGTGCAAATCTGTACGAGGTCTGGCATTTAAAGTTCAATCTGAAACATAAAGCATGCTTCAGCAGTTTACATTAAATGCAATGTTTAGTATCTCTACAAAATGAAAGTAAGAGATGATAATCTTCAAAGATCCCTAAGGCTACTTTCTTTGAGCATTTTTTAACCAAGTGTTTAATCAGGTACATGGAAATGGATGGAAAAGGCTTTTAGGCATTTGTAAGACAACTGAAAAGTCGCAGTGATAAATCTCATGCAATGGTCATGGTAATAGAATCAATAAGGTTGGAAAAGACCTCAAAGATCCTCAAGTCCAACCTGTCACCCAACACCTCATGACTACTAAACCATGGCACCAAGTGCCACGTCCAATCCCCTCTTGAACACCTCCATGGATGGTGACTCCACCACCTCCCTGGGCAGCATATTCCAATGGCTAACAACTCCCTCTGTGAAGAACTTTCTCCTCACCTTGAGCCTAAACTTCCCCTGGTGCAGCTTGAGACTGTGTCCTCATACACACAACCCTGTCAAAACCCTTCTTTACACTGAACGAAACAGAAGCCTCTGGGCATGTCAGCCAAAGCATGTGAAGAGGTGTGCAAATATTTCTAGAGAAGTTTAGTTTCTTCATAACCTGTTGAGTTTGTTCTTTCAGTTCATTTTAGAGTAGGATACCTAGAGCTGTTTCAGATACGAAGGCATGGGAGCTTGGAAACTCAAGAGTAATTATAGAGAAGGCAAGATCTGAGGTCAGTTCTCTACATTTCAAAATAATTGTCTTCTGTCATGCTTTCAGTTATATCTGAGGGAGCTGGGGTTGCTTAGCCTGAAGAAGAGGAGGCTCAGGGGAGACCTTATCGCTGTCTTACAACTACCTGAAGGGAGGTTGTAGCAAGGTGGGGGTTGGTCTCTTCTCCCATGCAACCTGCACCACAACAAGAGGACACAGTCTCAAGCTGCACCACGGGAGGTTTAGGTTGAATGTTAGGAAGAAGTTCTTCATAGAAAGAGTTATTGGCCATTGGAATGGGCTGCCCAGGGAGGTGATGGAGTCACCATCACTGGAGGTGTTTAGGAAGAGACTGGATGGGATGCTTGGTTTAGTTGATTAGATGGTGGTGGATGATAGGTTGGACTCGATGATCTCAAAGATCTCTTCCAACCTGGTTTTTTCTATTCTATTTCTATTAGTGGTTGGTTGCTAAAACCAGAAGGGCTGGATAAAAAGTATAATGGTGTAAGCCAATTGTTCCCTCATGTAAAAAGGGGGGGATTAATGCCTGACCCCTGTGAGCTGACTGGCGTATGCCTAGAAGGATGAGATTTAATTAAACAGATGGCAGCATACATTACTGCTTTAGAAATGTGATTAATCATTATAAATGTTCTAGGTCCTTTACAAGAATGACTAGAGCATCTGGCTATCCACACTGAAACAGTGTACACCCACCTGCCAGGAATCCATCTCCATAATATGGATGATACTTTTGTTTATGTTAATTACTTTGCATCTTCATCCTTCAGTTGAATGGACAAGTGTTGGCACATTCTTTTAAATAAGGCAGATTCATTCTGAAGTTAGACTGCATTTAGGTTCTGCCTAATGTGGAATCTCAGCATCCACAAAAAGCATGAAGGGAAAAAAAAAACCACCACCACCATAATCTACCAGTTTTCATGAAGCCTGGTAATGATTTTTGATGTAGACTTTTAGCCTAGGGAAAGGCAGAGTGCCTTTGCCTGTTGTGGAGCTGCTTTTCTTCATTGAATTTTCAGATCAGTTAGGAGCCACACCACTGTAAATCCCACTAATATTAGTCCTAATACGTTCTAGCTTACATACTCACCAACTCATTTCAAAGTAGTCCCAACTTCCTCAGCAGTCAGGAAACAAAAAGGCTGCCTGTCTGAAGTTCTTTGCTTTTCATTTCTGTCATCCTAATGCTCATGACCACAGAGCAGGTGTCAGGAGTATTCCTTATGCAGGTGCTTGGCATGTGCATAACAACTTCTGTTTTCCTGAGAGGACAGAGCATGAATGCAGGAGAAGCTTGCCAATGTGGGTCAGCCCCTTCTGGTGGGTACTTTTCCTTGAATGATTATAGGAATGATGATTTATTTCCTTCAAATAGATATTATGGTTTTTTTCAGTCCTCTATATTTATCCCCATTCTGTCATTTAGTTCCATCTGCTGTACATGGGAAATCAAGGCTTTATTTTAGAATCCAGTTCTGCAAAATGCTGTCAGCTTGAGGCTTGCAGACATTCACAGTACTTCAGGCTGGACAGGACACTTTTTTTGGTCTGTTCTCTGAAGTGCATGCCTCAACTGAATTAATTTGTGCTCTTCAATGGTACACTGCTGGCTGATTTCCAAAGTCTATAGCAGTCATGCACAAGTTGTTTGGTATTTTGAAGGATGGGGACATCCTCATGCATGTCTCTGGGAACATTTCAGTCATGCTCAAAGAAATGAGAGATGAGACCACCTTCAGTCTCAATAATGGTCAGTAGCCAGTGTTGCAAGACAAGTACAGCAAACTTAAGCAATAACCCAACTATACAGTTTTGTATACATGTTTTCATTTGCTAAAAATCACATCAAGAGCCTAAGATTGGCCATTGGAATGTGCTGCCTGGGGAGGTGGTAGAGTCACTGTCCCTGGAGGTGTTCAAGAGGGGATTGGACATGGCACTTGAAGCCATGGTTTAGTTAGTCATGAGGTATTGGGTGGTAGGTTGGACTTGATGACCTCTGAGGTCTTTTCCAACCTTATTGATTCTATGATACTCAGACAAGGCAGCTTGATCAGTTTCTCAGCAGATCAATGGATTTATACTCTTTATTGTTTCCATATGACTCTGAAAGGCTTACAGAAATAAACTTACCTTAGAGGATTACCTTCTTGTTTTTATAAATGCCATCTGTTTGTATCTGAGAGATGGGTGTTATGGTAACCTGAGTCTTTTAAGCTTGAGCTAACTGCAGGGTACATGCCCATACTCATGGTGCACACATGCATGCGGGTGCATAGTGCTGGCATGCGGATGGTGACAGGGATAATCCAGAGTCTGGGAAGCCTTTGAATGGCTCTTGCCTGCCACAATGGTCTGGCTGGAGGCAAGGAGGTTACTTGTAATGTCACTCCTCCAAGTACCCAGGAAGCAAGGAAGGTTACTTGTACTATTACAACATGCGCAGAGGCCAGGTAACAAGGAGTCAGCTCTTTCAACAGTATAAATCAAAGTTTGGGGTAAAAGGTGATGGCAGAGTGGAAGCCTCTATGCTGATATTTTGGTTTGCATGTAAGCTTTGAGATATTTTGTATGTGTTTCAATGTGAAAGTGTCACCTGTTCAGTTCATTCCATCTGTACAAAGAAGCACTTCATGGCCAGAGTAGACATAAGTTTATTTGAATCATCATGTACACAACTTTGTGTTCATTTATTGAACTTCTTGGGTTGTTCTTCATAGAAAGTACTTTGACACAGCATTTTCTCAAATGACTTTTGCTCTTGGAACTGTCTTTCAGTTAATAAAACAATTTCAGGAAGTTATCAGGTATATAGTCTCATTCCCCATAGTTGACTGTTGTATTAACTAGTATCCTGCTACTGTTTCCCTGCTCTGTGCATCCATTAATTATGGATCAATTATTCAATTATTTAGGAACTCAGGTGATACCTGGGCTACTGAGTTGTGAAATTAAAGCAATGCCACAGTGAACAGGGAAGAACATGCATTTAATTTAGAACCATCATCCCACAATGCTGATATTGCTAGGACAAAATCACTCTCTTCAATCAATAATGAGGCCAATTCGTAGGAGTGCCCTTTTCCCCACACTTCTTCTAACTCTTCTAGCAGAACATTTATCAAGACCTCCTTTCTGAGTAACAATCTTTCCCCATGTTTTCAGTGGCACAGTCAAAATCTGAAAGCCAAACACCTGATTTGCCATAGGCATAATTCGCTGTGCTATAGATTCTTCCTAAATGAAACACAGCACATTTCCAAAAGAACAACTGCTTTACAAACTGAATCTTGTAGTTCAGTGAAATTTAGCCACTTGAGGGATCAGCTCAGCAAATGAAGTATTTATTTTCTATTTGCCATGCTGGGGGGAAGAAAAGTGTCAAACCAACATGAATGTGGTGGCTTCTCTGCTGCTGGGATCAGGAGGAGTGGCACTCTCCAAGCAGCCAGGCTCTTGCATATGGCTTCACTTAGATTCACAGAATCACCAAGATTGGAAGAGACCTCAAAGATCAAGTCCAACCTGTCACCCAATGACTAGACCATGGCACCAAGTGCCATGTCCAATCCCCTCTTGAACACCTCCAGGGATGGTGACACCACCACCTCCCTGGGCAGCACATTCCAATGGCTAACAGCTCCCTCTGTGAAGAACTTTCTCCTCATCTCAAGCCTAAACTTCTCCTGGTACAACTTGAGACTGTGTCCCCTTGTTCTGGTGCTGGTTGCTAGAGAGAAGACACCAACCCCTTCCTGGCTACAACCACCTTTCAGGTAGTTGTAGACAGCAATAAGGTCTCCCCTGAGCCTTCTCTTCTCCAGGCTAAACAATCCCAGCTCCCTCAGCCTCTCCTCATAGGGCTTGTGCTCAAGGCCTCTCCCCTGCCTCATTGCCATACCTCAAGCCTAAAATTCCTGTAATGTTTAGCTGGTTAAGTCAGTTCCTCTTTACCTTTGGGGAGTGAAATTGCTGATAACAAGTCTTTTTCTAGTGTAAAAACCTGCATGAAATCGAAACCAAATATTTACACAACATAAAAATGTGCCATCAAATAAAGTTAATAATAACTAGTTTGCATTGCCATACTCTTTGTTCAGTCATCTACATCAATCAAATTAACTAAATAAGCAAATTACCTGAAAAAAACAATAAGAATAATCTAACAATTTACAGCTTGTGTGTGTGTGTGTGGAGCATAAAGGGAATTTAAGCTGATGATGCTTTCAAGTAGCTGCCATTTCTTTGTATCTTTAATATCTGCCAAGACTTTAAAGATGCATTTAGTGCCCAGCCTCCCTGGTTGTCAGCTGCTGTATTGTACCTTATCCTGAAGAATGCAGTTTAAGGTCATATTTGGATATAGAGGTGGGAAGGATCTGCGTGTCTATCTCCATCAGGACTGAAAGTGGTGGCTAGCTCACCAATTTGTTCCATAACCCAGCCTCCCTGGTTATCAGCTGCTGTATTGTACATGATCTTAAGGAATGCAGTTTGAGGTCATGTTTGGATATAGAGGTGGGAAGGATCTGCATGTCTATCTCCATCAGGACTGAAACTGGTGGCTAGCTCACCAATTTGTTGTATAGACAGACTACACAGATTGGGGTGAGCAGAGGTAGATGTGTGGCTCTTAGAAGTGCTTGCAAGTACAGCTTGTGTCTTTAGCCCTGAGAAGTGTGGTACTGGTGTTTGTGCTGTGGAAGACTGACCTGCTGATGTCACATTTCTTTAAAACCTCAGGACAGTGGCTGCCAACCAGTTTGTGTCAAGATTTCCTCCAGTCCCGTTATAAAATGCTGCTTCCTTGTTATGTAGCAAAAATGTCATTCACATCACCTCTCTGAAGCTGCTTTGGGCATCTCAGGAAATCTTCAACCTTTGAAAAAGCTGTGTTGGAACATTAGTTTCTTAATTTAGAACTAAAAAGGTAAAGCTTCCCTTGGTTTATTTTTGCAAGCTTCAGCCTACATATATTTGCCAGTCTCTTCTGAAAAATTCCTCTCAGGTGTACTGGCTGCTGAAGGATGGTGAGATGCTGCCCTGCTCTGGTGGTTAGTCATTCATTGACAAACTGCCTGCTTTTGCCACTAGATTTATATGACCATTTAAAGAGAGAAAATGCAGGACCTGTAAACTAGACAAGAGCATCATAATGTGCTATTTTTCCATCTAATGAAAATGTCAGCTTCCTTGGTCACCTCCTTCTGCCCAAGAAGTTCTGTGCCTTTGAAGGGTAGGTGTGTTTTATAGAGGATAAATCTAATGAAAAGGCCTTTTATTTTTTCCTTCTGATGGGATATTTCTTGAGGCCTTCTATTACCTGTCTACATTAGTTTGAAGCCCACTTTCAAGACCAGACTTGTCCATCATCACTTCTGGCCACACTAAGTGTCCTTGTGTGAAGCTCTCTAGAGAGTGACAAACTTGAAGGAGGGAATCTGAGCATTTGTTCGTTCCTGTGGTCTGGCTGGCTGGAACATCAGTGAGCTGAAATCCAGTCCCCTTTCAAGTTTAAAATCCATATTTTCCTGATATGAATAAAGACATCTTCAACTTACCTGTGCCAGAAGGCATTACGGTCCCAATGGATGAGTTCGCCCAAATCCACTCCCAAACCTAGAATTCATCTTGAAGCACAGACAATAGAATCATCTGAAGATGATTGTTCAGGAACCAGAGACTGCAGTCACAGAATCACAGATTGGTAGGGGTTGTAAGGGGCTTCTGAAGACTACTTAGTCAAAACCCCCCTGCCAGAGAAGAATCACCTAAAGCAGATCATATAGGAACACATCCAGGCAGGGGCCAGTGTTATCCTGGCCTGGATCAGGAATAGTGTGGCCAGCAGGAGCAGGGAAGTCATTCTGCTCTGTGCTCAGCACTGATTAGGACACATCTTCAGTCCTGTCTCCAGTTCTGGGCGCCTCAGTTTAGCAAAGATGTTGAGTTGCTGGAACGTGTCCAGAGAAGGGCAATAAAGCTGATGAAGGTTTTGGAGCACAAGCCCTATGAGGAGAGGCCGAGGGAGCTGGGGTTACTTAGCCTGGAGAAGAGGAGGCTCAGGGGAGACCTTCTTGCTGTCTACAACTACCTGAAGGGAGGTTGCAGCCAGGTGGGGGTTTGTCTCTTCTCCCAGGCAAGCAGCACCAGAACAAGGGGACACAGTCTCAAGGTGCACCAGGGGAGGTTTAGGCTTGATGTTAGGAAGAAGTTCTTCATAGAAAGAGTGATTGGCCATTGGAATGTACTGCCCAGGGAGCTGGTGGAGTCACCATCACTGGAGGTGTTAAGAGGAGACTTGATGGGGCACTTGGTGCCATGGTTTAGTTGACTAGACAGCGTTGGGTGATAGGATGGACTTGATGATCTCGAAGGTCTTTTCCAACCTGGTTAATTCTATTCTATTCTAAAGGTTTCATTTCTGGACCTCAGCTCAGTGGCCCTTTCAATGGGGCTGATATTACCAGCTTGAAAGAGCAGCTAGAACACATTAGATGAGCTATTTAGTAGAGAGTATTATTAATAGATTTCTTCTGACAGCTAAACTGGGATGACACTTTTCACTGCTATATATTAAAAGAATGTTTTCCCCTTTTTCATGATGAGTTGGAGTAGTGTTAGCAACCATGGCAAGAGCCTTCCCTGATTGCTTTTTCCTCTCTTTTCAAGTTCAGAATACATCACTTCAGGGACTGTGTATCATTACTGAATTGCTTCTGTTTGCCTCCCCCCAGCCACTGCCTGCTTTGTCAGCAGTCTAGGATCCAGCCGGTGACATTTTTCACTCTTTGTCTCAGAGGCACGCAGTGCTAAGTCCTGCCCAGATGCTTTTGCATGCCTTTTTGTAAAGTCTAATGATAGAGCTGTTCAACTGAGCAATGCTCATAGCAAGAGGGGCAGGTCTTGAGAAAGAAAATCAGGCTTGCCTCAAACATTGACAATAGTTGTTGAAGATCTTGATTTCAATTTAAAGGGCACTTCGGCTTTGCCAGTTCTGAAGTGCAATGTGTGGCAATAAGAGGTGATTGTGCTACACAATACTCTGAATATGATCACTGCAGCAGGGTGAAATTAAAAGAAGATTTCTTCATAGGAGATATGATGCAATGATTTCTGTCAGGCTTACAGCCATAAATGAAAATAGCAATCCATTACACACCAAAACTAAGCAAATAGTTGAGGCTGTAGGTAGTACATAAGTAATAAAAGCAAAGCCAATCTAAAGACCCAGAGGCTGAGTGCATTTTCTACTTTATTTATTGGTTTTGATCTAGACCAGACTAGACTCAGCTAGAAATAACCATCCACCTGCTCTGAGCACCCTGCCAATTATTTCAATCTACAAAACCAAAATGCAATATGAACAGCTCACCACTTCTAGCAAAGTGCAGTCCCCACTCAGACATTCCTGCCCCTCCTTTTCCAGCAGAACTTTAATTCATTTCTCTCTCTCTCCCAGTGCCAAGTCACAGAGATGAATATTACAAGGACTGCTGATAGATGCAAGAGCAAAGTATTCTTTTCTTTTCCTCATTTTTCAATGAAAAGTAAGGAATGTTGCCTACAGTGCAATGAAAATGCTTTGCAGTGTCTGTTTTTAGAAACAGGCTTGTAAATTGTTAGTCTTTTGTTCTTTGTTCTGACTTTCCTGAAGCTTTTTCTCTTCTGTGCTTAGGTACTTTTTGTACTATTTTGACCTAACAACTTCCTTTCTTTGCTCCATTTTACCTTTAACTTACTAACCCTTAAGAGGATGAGGAGAAATATTGCTTTTTGTAGGAGGAAGATATACGAAAACCTGACTGTTTTCTGGGTATTTAACCATTATGTCTTTATTCTTTGAATCTCACTGGAGGTTCAATTCAAGAACAAATAATTTACTATTCTAAAACCTTTAACAACTTCACAGTTAACATTTTTAACAATGAATATAACAGGTGTGGCTATTATTTATATATAGACCAAGAAAACAGGGTTGGTTTTGTTCTTTCAGAAACACGAGGTGAGGAGAAAGTTCTTCACAGAGAGGGTTGTTAGGCATAGGAATGTGCTGCCCAGGGAGGTGGTGGAGTCACCTGGAGGTGTTCAAAAGGGGATTGGACATGGCACTTGAAGCCATGGTTTGGTAGTCATGAGGTCTTGGGTGACAGGTTGGACTTGATGATCTCTGAGGTCTGTTCCAACCTTTTTGATTCTATGATTCTATGAGAGTTGCATTGTCTAAAGAACAATTGTGAAGCCATAGATGATATCTTAGCACCCTGCAATTCAACAGCAGAACTTTCTAGAGTGTGGCTACCTAGATTTTCAAACACATTTAGTGCTCATATCCCTCTGAATGTCTCATATCACTCACAAGCAATGTGATCTCAATATACAGGTAGTTTGGGGTCTGTAAATCTGGCTACAGGCTGCAAAACAACCCCATGGCAGTGAGAGCAGAGTTTAGCAAAGGAATGATAAGAGAATTTAAGAGACTCAGATGCTCATATCCACTCCTGCTACAAATATTAGTTCATGCCTCATCTGTCTCCCCACAGCTGGGTGTAAAGCTGCAGACACGTATTCTCTTCTGCAACATCTGCATAGCTTAAAGAGGTTGTGTCCCCATCCTGCACCCATCTGTCTCCTCTTGCTCTCTCTTCAGATTTTGTGAGTCATCTGGTATCCTCCAAGTCTTCCAGCTGTCTGTCCAAATCTCACTACTATTAGCAATAGACACTGAAGGCTCAGTCATAAAAATAGGAAATGAATTCTATCACAGAAAGGGAAAGGGAAAAGGAGAGGATGAGTTGTAATTTTTTCTTCCCAAAGTACAAGATGAAAGGTGGATTTCTCATTGGTCATACCTTGTTGTTTCCTTAATTTTTTTTATGTAACAGAAAAAAACAGCGTGGGGAACATGTCACATTTCAAATCTACTCTGAGTTATGCTGCAGGGGAACCCACCCCTTCTCCAGTGGATTCACAGGATCCTGAGGGGTGAGAACCTCAATGTAGCTTCCCCTCTCTGCCCTAATTCACTATGTATCCATTAGGCTTTGGTACAATACACATCATATAAGCTCTGAGCTGGAACTTGATGTGCATATCCTGTTGCTGTTTCATTTCAGGAGACACGTTAACTTGGTACATAACTAAATCTGCAGGTCACTACACCAAGCAAAATATTAATAAAAACTCTCCCCTCACACTTCTACTCACTTTTGTGAGTCTTTGAATCCAGGCAAACCAGCTAAGTGACTTTCTGAGCTGCAGCAGATGCTGCCTCTTCCCTACTGTTCCCTCATAAGCCCTTGCTTTGACCCCATGGCTGACACTATGATCTTGGTCTCTGTGCACGCTGTGGGCTACCTGTGCCCCATTTGCACAGCTCCTTCGTGCTCAGCACATGCTGAAGTCCCTGATGCCTCTTGTGATGAGGTTTACTTGCTCCCATGCTCAGAAATAATGTTCCCCTTCCCAAAATGGCCTGACAATGTCAGTGCCCTCTCAAAGGTCCTTACTGCACAGACTGGCAACAAAGAGATGCTATCACTCACAAGAAAACTGAAAGCCTGTGCTTAACAAAAAGGCATTGCAGGGCCTATTCAATATGAATAAAATTAATTTTAAAGCACAATTTAGAGAGAGCTTTGGTACATAACTTGGCTTATGTGTTCTATAAAAAAGATGAAAAGTGCTTCTGCATTTCTAGACAGTCCCTTCCATTGTTTCAGTAGCAGCCAAGAGTGATGTGTTGCTCTAAAGTACCTGTGTTGGAATGCAAAACCATATTTGAAATGGCATCAAGATCTCCTTTAAATAGCCTGGCAAATAGCAGGAGATAAAAAACAATCTTTGAATGTGGATTCTGAAATTCTGTATTCAGTGCCCTTTAAGTCTTGCAATCCCCATGTTCTCGAGATTCCTCACAGATATATTATCAGGTTTAGAACTGAGTGAAGGTGAACTTCATTAAATAAGTTCATTACAGTGGTATTTCATAGGTTTGGGCTTGCGATTAACGGATTGTAAATTGATACCTTAGGACTGAAAGAACACCATCACATAAATAAGCCTTATTGAAGTTAACAGGGCTGTTCTTTGAAGGAAAAAAAATGCCATTCAGCAGAACACTTAAATGTATGCACAGCTCTGAGCACGTGTTCAAGTTCAAATGAAGTCAATCTGTTCGGTTTTAAGAGGGCTCGACTGTGCTTACATTCCTTGAAACGTTTAGATAATATATAGGGTGGCTGCTGCAGTAGCCTTGGGATGTCATTAATGTTTTAGAAACAAGACTTTCTGAGCACTCATGACTACTAGGTAAGAGAATTACTATCAGTCAGCAGCCAGGTTAAGGCCTTAAAAACTCTGTCATCTGATATGTTCGTTAAACTTTCCTAATTATTGTACAAAGCAACTGCATCCTCATTTGCTAAAGACTAGTCCCTGCTGCCAAGTGTTGTAGACAGCAAGTTGCCAGAGTGCAGTTCAGGAATGGTGGTAAGAAAAAGATTTGCTATTTCTAAGTCTTCTGCCTAAAAGGAAAAGGAAACAAAAAAAAAAAAAAAGTGGATTGGTTCAGGAAATAGTTTTCCTTGGGTAATTTCAGACTCTCCTTCCCCTCACAGACTGTAATAGTACCTTAGGGAAAGAATGGGAAAGCTAGCTCTGTGGTCATACTTCTCTGTAGTGGGCACAGCACAGGATGATGAACAAGCCTCACCGACAGCAGCCACTTCAATGCATCTCCCTTACAGCAAAAAGCTGCTCTGTATGAGGGTAGTTTGAAGGCAGAAGATAATTTATCACATTTCTGTGAGAAAGACATCTGATGTCTTAATTACAAGAAAAGGATGGAGAGCTAACAGGAACACTCTGCATTATTAAACAAGGGTGTAGAGGTGGAATGGATTGTTTGCTCTATACACATAGGACACTGTATATACAAAGGAAAAAAATGAATGTAAGCATTTCAGATCTAAATCTCAAGGTCCTTATCTTAGGTAATCTATTAAGAAATGCAAAACAAACAGCACACTTAATCCCTCTGCTTCTTAAGTGTATCTGTAGGTTACTTGGCAGCATAAAGCAATCATGTGCTCCACAGAGCATCATTTCCCTGAAGATAACTTCTTCTATTTATGATTTTTTTTTTCCTCCCCTTGTTTTCCAAAACAGTTTTGACAAGTGATTCAAAGTCTTTACATAATTGCAGCCACCACTCTCTCCAAAAACTGTAGGATACTTCTGCTGTCCCATTGGTGTCCATAGTCCTGCTCCTACTTTCAACTGGCTCAAAACCTGACAACTTTTATGTAGTAAGGACTTTCGCTGATGTCAAAGAGGTGTAACAGTTCCTTTGGCCTTAGGATCCTTTTACCTGAAGAGTAATGAATGGAAGAACAGCAGTAATTATGATTGATCAAATCTGGCCCCTTTACATTTGAGAAAACCTTCCTGGACTTCCTTCTACAACACTGAGATTTGTCATACTTTTGGCAATGACCAGGTACATTGATGAGACTAGAGAGAGGGAGGGAGTGTACGCATATAACCCAGGAGTCCTCACTTGCCATTTCTCATCAGAACTCTGCCGTGTAACATTTGCTGGCTGTTGTCTTGAATAACAACATTCTTGTTTGCATAAATGGGCTGATAATCTGACATTTGTGAAAGTTTTCTTCCACATAAATGCACAACAATAGGAGATACATATCTCAGTGCTTCTGCTGGACATGAAAGGGTTCAGTTCAGAAGAACCTCAGTGGTACCTCTTTTTTTTTAAAGCCATGCATAGATATGCATGAGTTGGAAATAAAAAAAGTCCTTATCTTCCTGCTGCTATTGAGATCCAGCACAATGGGGAAATGTTGATTAAATGTCAGATACACTACACTGGGCAGCACTTTAATCAGTTGTTTCTGTATATTCCAAAAAGAGATGCACACTTAGAATTCAAAGCTCTGATAGGAACAACCAGTAGTGCTTTCATCAATAGGATGTAAAGAAATGCCAGAAATCTCATTCAAACATTTTCAAGCTTTTGTACAGCAAATCTATGCAGGGCTTAGAAAAATATGGTATCAGAAATGTAAGCTTTTCAGCATTGCTGTTCTGCTCCAGTGCATGGCCATAAATATCATCTTTATAAAGTTTCATGTTTGTCACTCAAAGACGCAATAAAAATCCTGTCATGTTTATAATTACAAGAATGTTCTGTTCCCTTTCCCAAATTCCAGTCTGTGCTCTGGAGGTCAAGATGCAGACTTTCTACCATGAGCACTGACAACATAGGTGAGGCTCTGTAAAAACTTCTTTCCTGTGAAGGTGCTGGAGCACTGGAACAGCCTGCCCAGAGAGTTTGTGGAGTCTCCTTCTCTGGAGCCTTTCAAAACCCTTCTGGACACAATCACGCGCAACTTGATCTAGGCAAACCTGCTTTAGCAGTGGGGTTGGACTAGATGATCTTCAGAGTTTCCTTCCAACCCCCACCATTCTCTGATTCTACACCAAACTAGGCTCAAGTTAACACCTCAATAACTTCAGTTTCTTGAATGTGTCTGCACAAGACTAAAACTTATTTAACAGCTTAGATGATGGTGGTGTAAAGGAGGGAACTTCCATTCCAGTGTTATCTCTGATCTGGTACTCAGGAGCAGAGAACAATCAAATTTTGTCAGAGTAGTTAGCGTGATAAGCCAACAGGTGTATGAAAAGGACACAGAGCACAGAAAAAGGTGATATTCTGAGATGTACTTTTTCAACTGGAACCACAATTTGACTTGCAGTGGTTACCCTTTTATTTTCCCATCCAGAAAATTCTCACTGAGCTGCTCTAAGGAAGCTGTGAGCAATTAATGCTCCCCATATTAGTGCTTGGTTGCCCCCAGGAAAATAGAAAGCAGCTGTAGTCCACTGGCAGCTGAGCAGTGAACAGACCTGGCTAGTAGTAACCCTTAAAATACACTATGGTTTGCAAAAAATAGGCAAGTGCTATTTCCATTCCTTTGAACAAATAATACTGCATACACATACCCCCTACTCTCAAAGTTCAGTTTTTGTTGTGGTCTAAATAATTTTCCAACAAGATCATGCAGATACTTGTCACTTCTTGCTGGATAATTTGAAGAGCATTTGGGAATCATTCTATTTTTTTCAGTTTAAGTTTACAGGAATAACCTAAAGTTGGCCTGAGAGTCCTCTGTGCATTCTTATAAATTTCTTCTGTTTTCCCTTCTTCCTTGAATTAAAAATTAAGTTCCAGCAAATAGACATTTCCTCTGCCAGTTGGTGTTTAGAGAAGCATTCCTCTAGTTGCAGCTTCATGTGCATGGTAAGGAATAACAGAAACTTTTAAAATTATAGAACCAATTATCTACACACAGCTGATCAAACACTTTGCACTTCTAGCTGTGAGCACAACTCACCACATCTGTTAGCCTCTCCCGGGGTACGTCTATGCTGCAGTTGCTACTGTGAATGTTATGGAGTGGAGACACACCAAAAGCAGCATTAAACTAACAAGCCCTGGATTTGTGAGCATGACAGCACACAGCTCAGTGGTGCTTTTTTTGCCTGGAGTCTTAGCCAGTCACTTGCTGGGTGTTGCAGCCAACAGAGAGTTTGGGGGTGCCACAGAGCTGGGCAGCTGCAACAGCTCTTGGCTGTAAAGGCTACTACTGCTCTGTCATTCGCAATCTCTTTCCTTTGCCTTGTTTTTTTTGTTAATTGCCTTAGTTATTCAGAGAGTTTACTGAAACTACAGCTTGCACTCAGTGCTCTTAGTGGACAGAGGGATGACAGTGAATTGGCACAACATCAAATAGGGAAGGAGTCCATGCAATCTAGGAGGTAGTTTATCCCTTCATGGAAAAGTTGCATATCCTTGAGTTGTAGCTAAATGAAAGAGCAAATTTGAGACAGGTAGAGCATCTAAGATGCTCTGGGTTGGAAGGGACCTCCAGAGGTCATCTAGTCCAAACCCGTTTGCAGTAAGCAGGGACATCCTAAATTAGATCAGTGTTCTCCTGAATGAAGACTATTGTGACTATTATTTATTGTTCAAAACATCCTTTTTCTTATTTAGATCACAAGGACCCAGAGCATGCAGAACATAAAGTACTATTAATGCACAGTGTATTCATCCTTGCAGTCACATGGATGGGCTCTTTGAATAGCTTGCCATACATCCTTTTAGACTTCATGAATAATCTTTCTGCAACACAGAGATTTCCACATGCATTTTCCACATGCATCCATCCATATGCCTTGGAAAACCCTCCACTTCTATCTTCTGTACAGTAACTAACTTGTTCTGTATGTTCAGCTTTAACTGTGCATAATAATAGCAATAGAAAGGCATAGGGTGTTCCTTTTCATCTTTATGTATAGCAACACTGTTGGAAAGCTGTATGATGCTCCATATTCTCTTTGCAAGCAGAAGTGAAGAAGCAATTGAATTCTTTTTGTTCAGACTCATGCCATTTTTCACCTTTCAGAATCAACAATTGTCAGCCCCTTGTTTAAAACTCCCTTGGACTGGTTCTATTTGTGGGGCCTGAAGAGCTTGTTTTCCCTGGCTAACAAAAAGCTTCTTTTTATTATTATTTTTTTCCCCTTCCACAGAATGAGAGAATATGGGCAAGCAATTTTTGATTTAACCTCCCACTGCTGAGTTTTCAAATTTCAAAGTGTTAACAAAAGGGACTGCATGTTTTCAGTGCTGAAAGCTCTGATTATACTATGACACAAATTTAGAAGAATCAAACCCAGGCAGAGAATAGCAGGCTGGAGATATGTGACTCTCTTTAACTGCTGGCCTCCCATAATAGAAATTGAACTTTCTCTAGGAAGCAAGCTGTTAAAAGAGACTGTTCTAGCAAGTCTTAGTCTGTGCCCATTTTTGATAGATTTAGTTAACCTGCAAGGGAACAGCAGTATTGACATATATCACTTTGAAAAATGCCAGCTGAAGGAGATATTTTTGTTTCCTGGGTTACATGCTGAAGCCATGTCATTTGTTCTGATTTTTTTTTCTGTCCCTGCTAACACACTCTGTTCCTTTTTTTATGATTGTGTGTTCACCCTCTGAACTACCCCAGCGAGGCTCGAGGTGAGGAAGGAGTTCTTCACTGAGAGAGTCGTTAGCCATTGGAATGGGCTGCCCAGGGAGGTGGTGGAGTCAGCATCCCTGGAGGTGTTCAAGAGGGGACTGGACGTGGCACTTGGTGCCATGGTTTAGTAGTCATGAGGTGTTGGGTGACAGGTTGGACTTGATGATCTTTGAGGTCTCTTCCAACCTTGGTGGTTCTGTGAGATTGGTTGCATTCTTCGGTGAGTGAACAGTAGTTTAAACAGTCTACATGAAACTCTCATTTTTGTTCCTGGCTAAATAATTGTTTGGGCTAGAAATATAATTAGATGAGTAAAATTGTTATCCTAAAGAGCCTCTAAACCTGGTAAATAGTTTTCAGTGGGGAGACTTAAGGTTCCACAGTTTTCCTCAGCTGACATCACACATGAGAAAGAGTTGCCTCCAAAGGTGAAAACTAATGAGATTAGTTACATTTGGGTGTTGCCTCAGTGGGTTTTTCCTAAGAATTAATCACTGCCTGGTCCTGTGCCTTTTGAGCCTCCTGCCTGGAAGGGTAATTAATATTAAGGAAAGGAACCTTTACTTTTTTTCGAGTCTTCAGTAAAACCTTAGGTACAGCTGCCTGCTGAGGCACCTCACAATGCAAACCAGAACCTGGGATTTTAAGATTCAGATCCATTAAGATTCAGAACATGGCGGGAAAACCAAAACAATATGGACAGTGTCACAACTGCTTTTACTTGTAGCTTGTTTGGTGAGAAGGGTTTGGGTCAGGCTTGTCAAGAAAGTTTGATGTCAGTCAAGCTTTTACAACAGAATTGTTTTCCTTTTCTTTCCTTCTCTTTTCTCTGATTTCCCACAGGGAGTGGACATTTGTGTGGACAAAATCTGCTTTCCCTGTGGTTTGCTGATACCCCATCAAATTTGTTTGCAAAAGGCACAAGCACTTGTATAATTCATGATGGTGTGGCTCAGAATGCTGCCTTGAACTTAGTGTTTGATGCTCCCTTCCTGGGAAAGCCATCACTTGTTATTTAGGATAGGAGCTGATAGTGTTGATAGCAGCTCGGAGCATCTTTGCTCCCTGGCCAGCACCAGAAAGCAGATGTGTGATGTGCCATAGCCTTAACAGATGGACATGCCATATGCCATTAAAAGTGGTGATCCAACTTTCTCTCACATTGTGGGTGAATAGGTCTTCTCTTTTACATCAAAGCTTTAACAGGCAGAAAAAAGGTGTTAATTCCTAGGGGAGGTAAGCAACTCAAAGGATTGATTTCCCAGGCATCTTGCAGAGTTTCTCAGTACTGAACAGTTGTGTGCCTTCCAAGGGTCTCTATACCTGAGAGTTTGCTGTGCCTGTGTTCCTGGCTGTGAGAGATATCTTCTCTGACTCACAGTCCTGGGATTACACTAATGCATGTCCAAGTCTGAACTAATTTATTTGCTTTTCCTAAAGTAGGCTTGAAGCTGGCCTAACATGGCCATTGGACATCCAGAATGACTTGGCATACACAAGGAGCAAGCTCCCATCTCCACAGAGCAGTGGCAGGGCTTGTAGAAGTAAAACTGGATGTGTAACTGAACACCAGCTAATTTACAGGATGGAGTAGAAAGTTGCACAACAGCCTAAGAACAACCACACACATAATACATCTGCTGGTTAGATGTCTTGGTTAGGTGGGACACTTGAGGGCCATGAGTATGTAGGTACTGAACTGCTCCTGTGCTTTAGGGTCACACTCAGTTATGGACCCATGAATGATACTATGGCATTATGTGGTTAAGTGATTTGTTGGACTATTGTACAGGTCCTTTTTGATATTCAGGAGGAAAAGGTTTTGGCATGCCACTGATCACTTGTGATTTTAACAAGAAAGCTGAGATAAGGAGAAAATTCTTTACTGAGAGAGTCATTAGCCATTGGAATGTGCTGCCCAGGGAGGTGGTGGAGTCAGTATCCCTGGCGGTGTTCAAGAGGGGATTGGACGTGGCACTTGGTGCCATGGTTTAGTCCTGGGGTCTGTGGTGACAGGTTGGACTTGATGATCTTTGAGGTCTCTTCCAACCTTGGTGATTCTGTGAACTAGACGTTATCATTTTAGGGTGTGAACTGTAACACAGAAGGGACTAAATGCATTTTGGTGAATGGCTGAAGATGTCTACAATGGTAAAACTTTGCAAGTATGCTGAGAAATGTAACATCCATTAAATAATTTGTGTTTGGGAGCCTAGCCTTATATGAGGAGCATCAAATTTTGCTGGAAACATGCCAGAATAAGAATGTTTTGAAGATGACAGGTATATTGGTTTGGTTTCCCTCTGACTATAAATTTGCTTCATTCAGATGAATGACTGGGCTTTGGACTGGTTGGTATTTTAGATGGAGATGATACAAAATAGGAGTTGAGGAGAAGAGCTTTCATAGGTAAAGTCTTCTTAGACCCAAGCCAGCTCCTAAGGTGTCTGAAGTTATTCAGAGCCCCAAAATTCAGGATTACAATGAATGTTCTGGATGTAGAGAGTCTGAAGCATAATGTGAGACAATGGCCACAACAGAACCTACATAGATTGAATAATGCAGAATCAATACGTGAACAGAAGCGTGTGACAGGGGTTGCTATGGCACCTCCTTTATTTAATAAAGGAATACATAAAAGGGACAGAAATCTCCACAAATGGTCTCAGCACAAAGTAGAGCTGTTCCTAATGGCTCTAATATATGCAGTAGCGTTTTTGAGGAATAATTATCTTCCTCTATAAACAAGTAGGTTTGGGTCTTTCCATCACACTTTAAATTACTTTACCTACATTTGTACCTGCTCCAGTTGAACTGCCTCTGAAGCTTCACTTGGAGAGGGGGGAAGTTGTGAATAGAGAGATCTGTGCAAGTGTTTTGTTCAAATGCCTTCTGCAGTTTTGTGCTGGAAGTGTAAGAAGGCAGGCACAAACACAGCCTAATATGCAGTTCTGTGAAGAATGAGGAACCTAAATCTGCAAGAACCTGACTTTATTTTGTTACCTGACTTAACAGAGAATGGACAATTATAGGATTTGTTCAGCTTTGCAGAGCCATGCTGAAGGCTATTCTGGCAGCCTACCTGTGAATCCCAAACTGAGTCCTAGCCCAGGGTGCCCCTAATGTAGAAAACCTGCCCTTATGTTCCAGATGGAGATGCCAGACCACATCCTCATAGGTTTAAAATCAGGGTGTCCATGGTATTAACAGGATTACACAGTTTGGGTGCGGAGAGATAGAATAGAATAGAATAGAATAGAATAGAATTAACCAGGTTGGAAGAGACCTTCAAGATCATCATGTCCAACCTATCATCCAACACTACCCAATCAACTAAACCATACAACCAAGCATCCTGTCAAGCCTCGCCCTGAACACCCCCAGCGACGGCGACCCCACCACCTCCTCAGGCAGCCCATTCCAATGGGCAGTCACTCTCTCTGTGTAAAACTTCCTCCTAACCTCCAGCCTAAACCTCCCCTGACGCAGCCTGAGGATGAAAGGGCAAGAAAGTTATATGCAATGAGTAATTAATCTATGAAGTTAAGAACTGAGCTTGCTTGTCAAACATTGATTTAGCCTCACTAGGATTTGATGACATCACACACATTTGAATAGTTTTGCCTGGTCTGTAATTTTCAGGGTATATTGTTCAATTATACATCACCAGTCATGTGGTGTAGTTCTTCATCTCGAATGGGACTGTGCTGAAGTTGTGCATCATACCTTGTAGGTGTTCAGAAACGTGATTTATTGACAAGAAATCTCAGTTGTTCTGACAGAGAGTTTCATGCAAATTAATACCAGAAGGGCATATTATGCCAAAAGGTAATATAAAGAAAATTTGGGTGAAACTTCTTCAAATGTTGTTGTTTGGTGGTTTTTTTTCCATTGAAAGGTTGAGTGGAGGTTTATTTGTACTTGAGCATTTGTTACCCCTTTAATGTATCACACCCACCACATCTCCCACTGTTCCTGGAGAGCATGTCAACCTTTAAATGAATAATTTAAAGCTAACTTAACTTTCCTGAGGAGCAGTCTAATGAATAGATGCAATTGATGCCCACTAGTTATCACATTCCAAGGTACTTGGTGAATAAATTAGCTTTTTTCCCCTCTAGCATGAAACAGTCCTTATTTTGGAAATGCATTTGTTAGCCACAAATATCCCTAAAACAAGAAAAAAAAAATACATGCCAACAAAACAGTGTTTGTTATATGCAAAAGGCCTTCACTTGAGTCACAGGCAAGTTTGTACTTTAACCACATGAAGTAAATACCAAATGACAAATGATTAATGCTTGCTTAGGAGAAAATAACATTGTTTGCTTTCAATTCAGGCACTTTTATGGGCTTGATTTAAAGCCTACGAGTAACCTGACAGTCTCCCACCTTGTGCAGCTCAGGCAGCTGAAGAACATGTCTTTCTCCAGATTTTTGTGATAAAACAACTTATGGGGATACTTAAAAGGAGTCAAAAGTAACAGGTACTGGGAAACAAAGTAAAGATCATTCCAGTAGCTCCATATCTCTTGCTGTTTGTCTCAGCTACAACACAAGAGAAGAGAGCAAACACAGAAGAAAAACTTCACCCTGTGAGCCTGTGTGGCAGCCTGGTTATGAAGTGGACAGCACCTCCAGTTTATTAGAGATGAATTGCTGAAGCTAATCAAGAGTATAAATAATTTGCAACCCGAGAATGAATGGGCTGCAAAACGGATTTGTCCATATATTGATTGACTGCAAATGCATTTTTCAACTCCCTTGCTATGTGATAAATCCCACAGGTGGCAAAAAAAAAAATTGGACCAGAACATTTGCATTGAATTCAGAAGGGCTGAACAGTTTTGCCTTCTCATGGCTCTGCTCTGTAAATCAGCAAACAAATTTTGGCAGCTCTTTCATTCTCACTAATGAAGTATACTTGAAAATGTTTTGGGCTTACTTCCTTCTGTGGATTCACACACGATACACTTCTCTCTGGCAGCAAGTCACTTTTCAACCAAAATGTGTTTTGCAATGTAATGAAGCTAAAAGATGTCTATTAACTCATTAATTACTTTTCACTTATGCCTTAGGCTGCATTCTCCCCTTTTTACAAGAAGATGCCCCAAAACATTTTGACTAAACATACGCAGTAGCAAAGGTTACAGCCACCCTGAATCGCAAGGGGATTTTACTCGTGCCTCAGGTAGGGACAAATAAGCAACTGTAGCCGCTATAATATCACTTCTTGCAACTTTCTCTTGCCACTAGTTAGGCCTTAATATACTTAAAAGTTTGCTCTTCTAATTTGAACTGTGTGAGACTTTGGCTGGAGGCTACTTCTGTGTCCCAGTGATAAAAGAAGACATAAAACAACCCAGTGCCTGATCGTTCTCCCTGGCTGTCACTGAATCATGTTTAATAGCATCTCCATTGCAGTTTTGGCCAATTTGCTTGCAATGGCATCCTTTTCCATGGGCTTACTGCTCAGCAGGCCCTGAAGCAATCTATGAATAACTTCCCAACAGATGCTGTTTATGAATTGAAGCAAATGGCTTCCCTGTTTCTCTTTTTTCTCACTTCAATAATTTTCAGTTACATTACGATGAATATTTATAGTCCTATAGCAGTGCATAAAAATGGGAACAAGCAGACCTGTGCATTGTTCCATACGTGAGTGCTGTTCTAATGGGCTTTGGCTCAATGGTTTTAATAATGTTCTGTTGATGGACTGAAAAGAGAATGCAAATTGCAGATCAGTCGCTTCCATTCACTGTTTTAGCAGACCAGGCATTGATGGAAGACTGTATTAGGAGCACGTATAGTGCACCTTATCTTTTGAAAATTATACAGCCCTGATACAAGCCTACAATGCCTTTCAACTCAGCTTTATTTCCTGTGAGTAATCCCAACTAACTGAGCTGTCAAATGCAGGATTTCATGCTATGGAGCCAATCCTTACTGATGTACTGGGTTTGCAAGGCAACGTGTGATGAACTGGCTGCAACCCCCATTCTCTGTCTCCCCACATTGCTGGCAAGGAGGAAGCAGAGAAAATTTAGGGTAAAGCTAAGCCCAGGAAGAAGGGATGGGTGAAGGGAAGGAGTTTTTATGATTTAATTTTTAGATCTCATTACCCTCCTTTGATTGGATTGATAATTAACTAATTTCCCCAAATCAAGCCTGTTTTGCCCTTGGGGGTGGTGGTGAGTGATCTCCCTGTCCTTATCTTGACCCACAAGCCTTTCATTATATTTTGTCTCCTCCATCCAGTCGGGGATGGGGAGCGATAGAATGGCTGTAGTGGGCAACTCGTGTCTAGCAAGGGTCAACCCATGACACAGGGTTTTTTAGGCTCTGGCTAAAAAGTCATGTGATTGATGATAAAACTGCTGTTTACTGCTAGAAATAGCCAGTGTTAGAAGTATGTCATGTCTCAAGCTGCACCAGGGGAGGTTTAGGCTGGATGTTAGGAAAAAATTCTTCATAGACAGAGTGATTGGCCATTGGAATGGGCTACCTGGGGAGGTGGTGGAGTTGCCATCACTGGGGGTGTTTAGGAGGAGACTTGATGGGGCACTTGGTGCCATGGTTTAGTTGATAGGATGGTGTTGGATGATAGGTTGGATGATGATCTCAAAGGTCTCTTCCAACCTGGTCTGGTCTCCTTCTTCTCCTTCTCCTTCTCCTTCTCCTTCTCCTTCTCCTTCTCCTTCTCCTTCTCCTTCTCCTTCTCCTTCTCCTTCTCCTTCTCCTTCTCCTTCTCCTTCTCCTTCTCCTTCTCCTTCTCCTTCTCCTTCTCCTTCTCCTTCTCCTTCTCCTTCTCCTTCTCCTTCTCCTTCTCCTTCTCCTTCTCCTTCTCCTTCTCCTTCTCCTTCTCCTTCTCCTTGTCCTTGTCCTTCTCCTTCTCCTTCTCCTTCTCCTTCTCCTTCTCCTTCTCTTCTCCTTCTCTTCTCTTCTCATTAAGTTGAAAAGTGTAAAGGAGATTTGTGATCAGCCATCATTCTTTAACAGAACAGCACAAAAATTCCTATTCACTCCTTTAAAAGGCCACTTTACAACATTTTATAATTCTGTAACAGTTCTTCAATGCTGTTTTGCCAAGGGACACGAAAAAAATAAAAAAAGAAGTGGTTAGATTTACAACTGTAGATGTTTATTGAGTTTTTTCCAAGAGAACTGTTCTTGGTGCTGCTTCATTCATCTCCAAATGTCTGATCTACTTGTCATTTCTATTAAACAGCAGAGAGGATAAAGAAATAATGCCTTCACTATCACGGTAATTCCAAGATTAATAAACCACTCTAACTTCCTAGATACACTTGTACAAACATATTGCCTATAAATATATCCTAGATACAAAGCATGCATATTTAAGCACAGAACACATCCAGTTATTGCCTTTTCCATTGCTCTATGATAAATTCATTCATATGATAAAAATAATTGGAAGTATGAATGACCACACACATTTTTCACACTACGCACCTTTCGCCCAGCATTTTATTCCCCAGTCCAGAAACGGGAGACAGGAAACAATCTGAACAATTGCTTGTATCCTAATATGATGGCACTCATGTGGATTACAGCTTTCAAAAAAATCCATTGTAAACAGAGCACTCTACATAAATATGACTGTTGTGCCTACGAAACTCGGATCCAGCGATTCCATCACTTCTGGCTTCCCATAAGTGAATAAAAAGCATATACCATGTTAAGTTATATTATCAATTGCCATCTCAGGAAAGTAAACTGAGATATGAGTTCTAGGCCATTAAGTAGCAAAATAACACAATTACAGCTACAGCAACCTACACTTCTAGAAGCATTTCTTCTGAAAGGCATGCATTGTAGAAGGTTGGCATTGCTAACTGATAGGTTAATTTGGCATTTGGAAATGTGCATTTGTTCCATTTTGCATCAAATTAATAACCTGAAGAGTTGTCACGTTGGGCTATGGAGGTGGATTTGGACATCAGGGTCAGGTCTTGTTCGCCAGTGCTGTAGCTTAAGGATCAGTTGCAAAACCATAGAGATAGAAGTCACAGGATCACAGGATGTCAGGGGTTGGAAGGGACCCAATGATAGCATCGAGTCCAACCCCCCTGCCAGAGCAGGACCATACAATCTAGCTCAGGTCACAGAGGAATGCATCCAGACAGACCTTGAAAGTCTCCAGAGAAGGAGAATCCACAACCTCTCTGGGGAGCCTGTTCCAGTGCTCTGTGACCCTTACAGTGTATTATCTGTGATTCTGTGATACAGTAAAGAAGTTCCCCCTTGTGCTGAGGTGGAACCTCCTGTGCTGCAGCTTACACCCATTGCTCCTTGTCCTTCAGGGAGGCTAGAGAGTCCCAGAGGGAGGCACAAGATATTGATATTTGTTATTCTATTCCCTTTCCCCATATCTTCTTATATAAGGAGCAGACTTTCTGGTCAGGTTTTTCTCTCTCCAGATGTGTGGCCTGCAGTTTGTGGGGGATTTGACTGGCTGGGTGATATTTTATGGTGTCATTGAGGCTTAGCAGAGGCTTAGCTGAGGCCTCATTGAGGCTAGTTTGGGGCTTAGCCAGGAGCCTAGGCTAGGGTTGAATCTGTGTTTATATACCCTTCTACTTTGGTACTTTTTGTAGTTTGTTTACTTTTGTAAATAGTATTTCTATTTAACCTCCAATTATGTGTGTATTTACTCCTCTGGGTTGCATTCATTCTGTCCTCAGTCCAGAGCTGTTCCAGCTCAAACCGAGACAGCCGTGCTGGGAGCTTCTGAATGGGCTCAGACCTTGGCTAGTTGAAGAAACTGGTTCCAGCCTTCTTTCTCCATGTTTTGATCTGTTCTTCTCTAGCATGTGCCCTCTGCTGCAATTCCTGTAGGAGTTCTTGGCACTTCTTTTGCCCCAGAAAAGTGCCATGTACTGGTAATTTCTTCACATCTTTACTGATGTTTCCTCTGGTCTCCTCTAGGCAGTTCTGCAGACAGTATAGAATCATAAGCAAGTCCTTCCCTTGAGACTAGATTTAATTAAGAAAGGAACCAAATCCACAGAAATGTTAAGGCTTAATTTGAATTTTTCAGTGTCTTTTAAGAATGGAAAAAACAACCCTGAAACATTAAAATGTTGACAAGATATTCACCAAAATGTCTTCTTCCTGTCAATCACACATAGTACAATTTTTGTTTTTAATTATTCCATATAATTTATCTTCACAGTTCTCTCTGTAACTCATTTCCACAGCTCCTTGCTTCTTGGACAGGTTATTGATCTGATGTGTACAGATAAAGCTTTTTTTTTAAAGGCAGGCTTGTAATAGTAATCACCTATGCACAAAAATCACGGAGGTCTTTAATGTAAGCAGTAGTAAAAATGTGATCAATGTGAGCATTACAGCATTAGGCTTTGAATTAATTGTTGCAGCTTATACTTTAGCTAACTTTGACATCACTTCAATATCTGACCTTTTCAGAATTCTATCACGTGGGGAATGTTATCTTCATAAATCACTGTCAGCTGAGAAATTTTTGCTGGAGACGTGAAATAAAGCAAGAGGCCTGAACAATCTTCCTGTTGAAGCTGGGAACTGAAGTAGATGCTGGCTCTAGCTTCCAGCCCCCATGGCAATGATTTAATATCTAAAAAAAAGAAAAAAAATACCCAGAGAAAGTGGTGGAAAAGCTATACCCAAAAGAGCTGACAAAAAATTTATAATGTGTTACAGAAGCGTCACTCAGAAACTGGCATTGGGATACAGAGATTAGATATGCTTAAGAGGAATATTTGGTCTCTGTCTGAGGACTTTTTTCTTTAATTCATCATACAAATTCCTGCTGAGGAATATTTCTATCAGTTAAGTTTTCATGGGGAGAAAAAAAAAAATAAAAAGATTGTATATTTTTAACTGCTGGACTAAGATCAAAAGTGTAGACCCAGCACTCCCTCCTTATTAACCTCAATTAGGGATGATAATCAGATGCTTTCTCAGATTAATCATAAAGCATTGATTTTAATTTATTTGTTTGTTTGTTTTTTTAAAGAAATACCTGAAATGAACTGTGGGGGTCAAGCATGAAAGCATTTCAGATTGCACACTGGTCAGCTTCCCGCTGGTCCTTGGGGACCGTCGCTGGTGGTGGCAAATACCCTTCAGTAACAGGAATAACAGAGCAGGCAGTGAGCCCTGAGAGACATAAGGGAAGTGGCTGAAATGGATGTTGGTTTCAGGAGGAAAGGATATGCATATAAATGCCCATGTATTTCTTCAAAGGGGTTTAATGATTTGCATGTAGTTGTGACCAGTTTTCTGTACATTTGAAACAATTCTAATGAATAGAATAGAATAAACCAGTTGGAAGAGACCTTCAAGATCATCGCATCCAACCTGTCATCCAACACCATCTAATCAACTAACCCATGCAACCAAGCACCCTATCAAGCCTCCTCATAAACACCTCCAATGATGGTGACTCCACCACCTCCCCAGGCAGCCCATTCCAATGGGCAATCACTCTCTCTCTGTAGAATTTCTTCCTAACACCCAATTCTTAGTGTTTCTAGCAAATTGTTTATTATTGTGGACCTTCCAATTTACCATGTGCTGAGCAGGCTATAAATACTGCTTCCATGTAAATTATTGATAAAATCAACATCTTAGTGTGGCCAGCAGGAGCAGGGAGGTCATTGTGCCCCTGTACTCTGCATTGGTTAGGCCACACCTTGAGTACTGTGTCCAGTTCTGGGCCCTTCAGTTTAAGAAGGACATCGAGACACTTGAACGTGTCCAGAGAAAGGCAACAAGGCTGGGGAGAGGCCTTGAGCACAAGCCCTATGAGGAGAGGCTGAGGGAGCTGGGATTGTTTAGCCTGGAGAAGAGAAGGATCAGGGGTGACTTCATTGCCCTCTATAACTACCTGAAAGGTGGTTGTAGCCAGGAAGGGGTTGGTCTCTTCTCCCAGGCAACCAGCACCAGAACAAGGGGACACAGTCTCAAGCTGTGCCAGGGGAAGTTTAGACTCGAAGTGAAGAAAAAGTTCTTCACTGAGCGAGTCATTCGTCATTGGAATGGGCTGCCCAGGGAGGTGGTGGAGTCACCGTCCCTGGAGGTGTTCAAGGGGAGATTGGACGTGGCGCTTGGTGCCATGGTCTAGTTGTGAGGTCTGTTGGGACAGGTTGGACTCGATGATCCTTGGGGTCTCTTCCAACCTTAGTTATACTGTGATACTGTGATCTTTTATCACTTTCTTGCCTGACATAAACTATGATGAGCTGAAAGTCCTACAAATACTTTTAAGCAACCCCCTCTCCCCCCCCCTTCCCCAGTACACATGAAGAAAATATTTGCTTTTACAAAACGGTGGAAGTGCTTTTTCTGTGGGTAGAATACATTTCCTCAGCCTTTCTATAGTGGATACTAATAACCAAAGTGGCTTTCTTATGAACTAACAAAAGACTAACATGCTTTGGTTTTAAAAAATCCTGTCCTTCCTATTGTCCTTTTCATCTCAGCCTGGTTTTCTGCTACAGTTAATTATTTTTCTCATAGAGAAAACAAATCACTGCAGTACTAACAAGGGAGACTCTGATTAAGGGCTCACGGAGGCTTGGATCTTACTGTTAACATTGTTGTGTGAGGAGGAATGTATCAATCTGAGATTGAAAATTAATAAAAAAAAAAATTAATATTTTAGGAGCATGATTCATAGTCAAATCAAAACACCAGAATGATTATCTCATTCCATAGAAAAGGCAGATGTCTTTCTCTTCACTCTATGGGAACTGAATTGGAAAATGAAAAGGAGAGTGCCTTTAACAAAGCTAAATTTGAACCATCACGTGTGATAATTTAATTTATGTTTTGGTTTGTTGGGATGTTTTTTTTTTTTTCCCTTCTCTCTTTGCCTTTCTCAGTGTGGCATGACTCAGGCAAAAATAGCAGGATATTATCACAGATGTTCCTTTGCACCAATGTCTGGTTATTGCTTATCCAAATGATGTTTTAATACAAACACACCACTGCTCCTTCTGTTCTATTGCTGTCAAAATTCTGTTTCAAATTTAACAAATGGAGAAGTGTGAACAGATGTGTCATTGACAGTTTGCTTCCTTCACTGGGCTGCATGGCAAGCTAGAGGATGTTAGTCACATCTGCATTTTTGGAATGTTTAATTCTGTGCCTTTTTCACCCAGTCTGCTGCTCCTCAGCTGGTTGTTATAGGGCCAGCTCAAATAGGCTGTGCCTGAGCAGCAGATCCAGAAAGCTTCTGCAAGCTCAGAGCTGTACAAAGACTTAACATCCATCACTAGCTTCTTGAACCTCAGGTACTTCTCTGGCCTTCTGGAGAGCACTGAGTTAACACATTTCCCCAGCCACAGACAGTCCCTGAAAACCTTTTCAATGATTGAGAGTGCTTGCCCATTGGAATGGGCTGCCTGGGGAGGTGGTGGAGTAGCCGTCATTGGAGGTGTTCAGGAGGAGACTTGATGGGGTGCTTGGTGCCATAGGTTAGTTGTTTAGGTGGGTTGGATTGGTTGATGGGTTGGACGTGATGATCTTGAACGTCTCGTCTCGTCCAACCTGGTCTGGTCTGGTCTGGTCTGGTCTATTCTATTCTATTCTATTCTATTCTATTCTATTCTATTGCATTTATCCCAGATTTTTAACATACTACCCTGGCTTCCCTAACTGCTGCACCAGTTTGGTTTCAGCCCCAGCCATGCTCTTGTAAAGTCCATGATAAGACTGGCTGCTTAGAGCAGATCAACAGGAGTCTGCAGCCCCTTGGGTGTCTGGGTCATCAGAGAAAGAGCATTCTTTGTTAGGTGGAATTGTTTAGGGTGTATTCCTGCATGGCAGAATTTGGGCAGGAAAGTCAGCAAGATCCTAGCTAGCATGGATCCCCTAATCTATTGAAACTGGTAGATAACAATTCCGGGAACCAGGCAGAGAGAAATCCCAAGGAAGAAACTATCTTAGTATAGCAACAGCTGAGACCATACACCACTGTGGAAATGAATCTACTTTATAAATATAAAGTGGAAAAAATAGTCCCTCACTTACAGTTTTTATGTGATTTATGTCTTTAATTTATTTAAATCAGTGACCCATCAAATGCATACAACAAAACTAGAAATTCAGCAAAAAACTTCAACTGCCATAAGGAAGCACTGAGGTTTTATTTGCTTGCCTCGTGCAGCTGCTTCACTGTGCTACATGAATTCATCTCAAAATGAAGCACAATGAGGAATCATCTTGCCAGAAGATTATTGATCTGTGATTTGGGTGCCAGGCTCAAAATGCTGTAGAGGCAGATGTGGAAGAGACAATCTACTCCCTCTCACCTCCAAATTGTTCAGAGTACTTCCTTTCAGATACATAAATCTGCAAGTTTTCCACCCTGTTTTTCTGACCAAATATATGCCACTTGTATTACTTATGGGATTTTTTTTCAGTAAACCAAGAATGAATCCGTGTATTAATCAGATGGTCATGGTTTGAGAGCTGCTGATATCCATGGCACATGGCCCAAAGGGGTCCACAAACAGCAAGTCTTGCTCTGTGAGGCACTGAAGTGAAAGAGTTTATTTTTCCTTTCTTCCCCCACCTCCCCCCCATTGGTTACAGTGGGATTTGGTGCAAGCTCAATAAATTCAACAACAAGTACTGGATCTTGAGCTGGTGTAAATTTCACACATTTACTTCAAAAGCAGACACTGCCTTTCACGGTGGGAATTTTCCTGCTATCTTGGGTATACCCTATTTGCAAGTGCTGAAGTTTGAGTGTCCAGTTCCATAACTTTGAAAAAGATATTGAGATTTTTTTTCCATGCTTTACTGTTGGCCATACTCTGAAGAGTATTTTTCTCCTTCATTTTACTGTCCTTGTTGTTGACTAGTAAAGTGATAATTTGCACGGACATCTTCCAGAAATATGTGAGCAAATTATGCACACAGTGTTTGAGGAAAACATGATCCATGTACCAGGAGGAAAAAAAAAATCAGACCATAAGATTTTTCTTCTGGCAGCTGTTCTTGATTTTCTTTTAGGAAATCATACTGTTTGTAGCAATCTGGACCTCCCTGCCAAGAAAATCCAACCTCCTTTCAGTATTTGTCAGGAATGCTACTCCAATGTATCAACTGTTAATTATTGAAAACCTTGTCTGAGCATAGGGAAAGGAGAGAGTTTTAATTCTCTCCAAGGTAGAGATTTCTTCTGTAGCCTCTGAGAAGTCCATCAACCTGCTTGCTCATGCAGTAACCACTTATTCAGAATAGAGGTGGTGTAGGAAGGAAGGGCTGATGGGGCAGAGTGTGCCTGTGGGCACAGGGCTTGAATGAAGCACCCCTATAAATTACTGCCTCGATAAAGAGCTAGTTCACTTCTGCAGGCTTAGAATTGTACAAGCACTTCCAGGAAAAGCTCTTTTATCTTCCATAAAATGGGGTTAGTTCTACTCATCAGCATATATATATTCCTTAGGAAGATATCTTCAGAATTAGTGTCTTTGAAATTCACCGAAGACAGGTTGCACTTTCTAAAGGCTGTGACATTATACATAGAAGCTCTTTCTGCACTTTGGCCATTTAAAATACTTTAGAAATATTTCTCATGAATAGATTGGGCCCTAAACATGAGATAATGGCATTCTAGTATTTGTTCTTGTTCCACAGTGATTACAGTGTTACATTATCTATGTCAAGGAAAAAACTCTCATATTCATGATGCAAATATTCTCTAAGCGATTCTTAATAGCTGTGCTCAGCTCTGTGCAAAGATAGAGGCTTCTTGAGGGCCTGTCAAACTCTGCTCCATGGCATTCTGTGAAGGTCACAGAAATTTCTTCCTCAGTATGATAGGACAAGATAATAGAATGAAACTACGATGATTTCTGGAAGATAGGGACCTGCTATACCTTTACCTTACTGTATGTCATGTGAGTAGCACTCCACTCTTCCAGGTGTATCTGTCCAATTGCAGTGTAGAGGTATAGCCACTAAGCATGGACCTTGGCAGGTCCACCCTACTTCTCATAAAAAAAACCTGTGCTGACAGCAATAAGGGACAAAAGAGTGATGCTAGTTTGTCAGCTATGCCAAAAGATAACCCAGAAATACTTAACTCAGGTTCTAGTGTGAATTCATGAATCTTTATGGATGTAAGGTGAAATACTGGAAAACAGACTGTACCCTAACCTTTTCCAGATAATAGCTTGCAAGTCCATTGCCCTGAGTTCAGTATTTTTCCCTCTATTGTCTCAGCTTTTCCCTTCTGAATGTGCACTACTCCCAGGCTTTCTGATCTCATGCTCCTGCTCCATTGCCTGGTGTCATGCTGCTGTGCTGACAGCTCCTTCTAGAGCTCTGATGGTGATGGATGACAAGCATGGCATGCAGCTGTGTCTCTGCAATTGTTATAGCAAAGTTTAGATGCAGATTTAATCTGTATTAGGCATAGGCACTCCCTGCATTTGTCTTTCATTAATAGGATGTCCTGAAAAACAACATGTCAGGGCTTTTCTGAGACCTAAAAAGACACGTAATACCAGTATTATAGATCCAGCATAATACAGGAGAGAGTGATCCATGATAGGTGATCTACTCTTGGTAAAGTCAAGCCCCACTCACACTTTCTAAACCAATATGAATGAGTAGAATGATCTCATATCAGACCAACTCTTTACTTTTTCATCTGTGATGCTTTTGACTGAATCCAAGAGCTTCAGAAGCAGAATTTACAGTGCCATCAAGCCACAGCTCCATGAGAAGTCTATAATTCTCTTCCCAGTGTCATATCTAGTGACCTCAAAATGAGACTTGTTTTTGCCATACTCTGTGGATTATGGAGCCCTCTAATGTCAAGAAGCTGCACTGGGTGAAACACATCCTCCACAGCTCAGCTCCTCACCTTTAGGCAAGTTGTGGATATTGGCAGGTTCGTTGTAGTGTGTTGGACCACGGGATAATCTCCATTATGAACGAAAGATGTACTGTGTATGCTAACTCTACATACAGACTTCCAAGTTGTGCTCCTGTTTACACTCTGATAACTGCTAACTCCAGTGGTGCTTAATCAGGCCACAACTCAGTGTTGTATCTTTAAGAAACAGATATTTTTCTTATCATAGAGTTTTTGTAGCAGCAGTGACATGCAACATTCCATCAAGAACTGATTGGAAAAGGAGGTAAATAAGCACTCAGTGTTGTGTGATTTTTTTTGTTGTTGTTTCTTTGGGTTTTTTTTAGCAGGATAGATGCAAAACAAATTTCTGGAAGAAGCCAGTAAACTAAAGTTAGAAATTAAATTGTGCCAAACCCTTAAAGCTGGTAAAAATAAGTGGTTACCAAAGAAGGGGAAAAAAAAAAATAGAAATATGAAAAGAAAGCCAAGCCACTGAACCTCATAATCAGACCCAGGCTGCATCCAGAGAAGTGTGGCCAGCAGGTAAAGGGAGGTGATTCTCCCCCTCTACTCAGCTCTGGTGAGACCCCACCTGGAGTACCGCGTCCAGTTCTGGAGCCCCTGTTACAAGAGGGATATGAACATGCTGGAGCATGTCCAGAGAAGGGCCACGAGGATGAGCAGAGGGCTGGAGCACCTCTCCTATGAGGACAGACTGAAAGAGTTGGGGCTGTTCAGTCTAGAGAAAAGAAGGCTCCAAGGTGACCTAATTGTGGCCTTCCAGTATCTGAAAGGGGCTACAAGAAGGCTGGGGAGGGACTTCTCAGGACATCAGGTAGTGATAGGACTAGGGGGAATGGAATGAAGCTGGAGGTAGGGAGATTCAGGCTGGATTTGAGGAGGAAGTTGTTCACCATGAGAGTGGTGAAGCCCTGGAATAGGTTGTCCAGGGAGGTGGTTGAGGCCCCATCCCTGGAGGTGTTTAAGACCAGGCTGGATGAGGCTCTGGCCAGCCTGATCTTGTGTGCGGTGTCCCTGCCCATGGCAGGGGGATTGGAACTAGATGATCCTTGTGGTCCCTTCCAACCCTGACTGATACTATGATTCTATAAAGTGTCCAACTGCTGAAAGCAGGAAAGAGCTGTATTAACAGACAGAATTTAGCATGTAACAATGAGAAAATCTGTCATAATGGCTTAAAAAGCCAGTCTAATTTTCCATGACCCTACATAAGCCTAGCAATGCTCATTAGTGTCTCCATGAATTTGTTAAACCTTCTCAACACTGAGAAAACATGACTTCTTTCACTTTGAATTTGTTTGCATCAAAAACTTTCATATGGTGCAGCTTCCCTGGGAGTGACAACAACTTGTATTTGAGGATTAAAGAAACACATTATTTATTCCACATCTCAATAAGAGCAGCTAAATAGTCTAATCTGCCACATTTCTGAAAGCAATCAAATGGACAGATCCCTGCTCTTTTAAGTAAGCAAGCTTGCCTGTAAGACAAGCATTCTCAATTTCATAATTACTTGAAAAATTAGATGAATACAAGTGAGGCCCTATGAGGAGAGGCTGAGGGAGCTGGGATTGTTTAGCCTGGAGAAAAGGAGGCTCAGGGGAGACCTTATTGCTCTCTACAACTACCTGAAGGGAGGTTGTAGTCAGGAGGGGGTTGGTCTCTTCTCCCAGCCAACCAGCACCAGAACAAGAGGACACAGTCTCAAGCTGCACCAGGGGAAGTTTAGGCTGGAGGTGAGGAGAAAGTTCTTCACAGAAAGTGATTGGCCATTGGAATGTGCTGCCCAGGGAGGTGGTGGAGTCACCATCACTGGAAGTGTTTAAAAAGAGACTGGATGAGGCACTGGGTGCCATGATTTAGTTGATTAGATGTTGGGTTGGACTTGATGATCTCAAAGGTCTTTTCCAAACTTGTTACAATTGAGATACATCATAGAATCAATAAGGTTGGAAAAGACCTCAAAGATCATCAAGTCCAACCTTTCACCCAAGACCTCATAACTACTAAACTATGGCATCAAGTGCCACATCCAATCCCCTCTTGAACACCTCCAGGGATGGTGACTCCACCACCTCCCTGGGCATAAAATGCACAAATGGGGGATTTGGTTTTGTTTTAGTTATGTTGTACTTGAAGAAGGGACCAGGTGTCACACAATGGCCTTTGGTGATCTTGCAGAGCAGATATAATAAAAGGCAGAAATGGGGTATTTGGGTTTGTATTGGTTATGTTGTACTTGAAGAAGGGACCAGGTGTCATACAATGGCCTTTGGTGGTCTTGCAGAGTAGATATAATAAAAGGCAGAAATGGGGGATTTGGGTTTGTATTGGTTATGCTGTACTTGAAGAAGGGACCAGGTGTCACACAATGGCCTTTGGTGGTCTTGCAGAGCAGATATAATAAAAGGCAGAAATGGGGTATTTGGGTTTGTATTGGTTATGTTGTACTTGAAGAAGGGACCAGGTGTCACACAATGGCCTGCCATGGAAACAGCAATGTCACGGATTTTAGAAGTAAGTTGCAACGAAATGCCCTTTTTGGCCTAGAACCTACATTCACCCCTGACTAATGTTGTTATCCTACTCAAGCTGACACACTGATTAAAAGTAATTCCATTTGCTGCTTCTTTTAATCACTAGGTAAACACAATGCAGAGCGCTCGGTGTGCCTGGTAAATATGAAGTCGATCAGTTGTTGCTCCTCCGGTGCTGATAGCGCTATCACACAGGATTATCTCCTGGGTTATCAGCACCCCTTCTGCCATAGAGCAACTTCTTGAAATGGCATCATGGTAAACATGAGGCCTCTGGGTATTTGCTGTTCTCTCTTTCAAATATGCATAATCACTCAGCAATACCTGCATGGTTAAATTATCCTTAGAGCCAAATGACTTTGAATTAGATTTCTTTTCTGAGCTACCTCAATCCCCCGTGCACCACAGATATCTGTGTAACTGACACACAAACAGATCTCCATTGGGCCACATTTTAATACCCACTTGCAGATTAAGGTGGATGGCAAGCATCAAGCCCTCTCAACAGCTCATGTTACTGCACATGACTGTTCTGCTAAACTCAGGCTACAAACATCCCCAAAAGAAGAGATGGCTGAGCCTGCCCACATTGATGTTCTTCTGTTGGCTGTCCTGTGTCAATGCTGTCATCCCTTACCGACAGAGGGACATCCTGTGCCAGCGGAAGTTTAGGCTTGAGGTGAGGAGAAAGTTCTTCACTGAGAGAGGTGTTAGCTGTTGGAATGGGCTGCCCAGGGAGGTGGTGGAGTCACTGCCCCTGGAGGTGTTCAAGAGGGGATTGGACATGGCACTTGGTGCCATGGTTTAGTAGTCGTGAGGTCTGTGGTGACAGGTTGGACTTGATGATCTTTGAGGTCTTTTTCAGCCTTATTGATTCTATGATTTACGTGTATGATTTACTGTTTTCGAGGCAGGTGAAAGCACTGCAACAGCAGAGCGGGTTTTGCAGAGCACTGTTGTAGATCCAACTCTTCCAAAGCAATGAGAGCTTTACTATTGATATCCATGGCACTAGAAATAGAGTCCAGCTTTCCAAACCTCTTCTGTCACAAAAATGCAGAACATGTTTTGAAGTTTAGGGACAATGTAATGAGGGCTAAGTTAAGCTGAGCTGAAGCTCTGTTGGGCCTCCTTCTGTTAGCTCACTTTTGTCATGTAGATCCACTCCCTTCCTTGCATTGCACTGACACCATCTGACCTGAAAACCCAGGGAAAACAGTGGACAGGCTGCATGGAGATAGAGGGCAAGGCATTATGGCACAGGCAGTGTATTACTCTCTTGGATGCAGCCAGTCCTTTCCCTCAGTTCCACAAAATGAAGCCTTGTGGGGTAACACCCAGGAAGATGTGTCTAAATACATAGAATACATAGAATAAACCAGGTTGGAAGAGACCTTCAAGATCATTGCGTCCAACCCATCAACCAATCCAACACCACCTAAACAACTAACCCATGGCACCAAGCACCCCATCAAGTCTCCTCCTGAAAACCTCCAATGATGGTGACTCCACCACCTCCCCAGGCAGCCCATTCCAATGGGCAATCACTCTCTCTGTATAGAACTTTTTCCTAACATCCAGCCTGAACCTCCCCTGGCGCAGCCTGAGACTGTGTCCTCTAAATCCTGCTAAAAAGGATGTTCTGTCATTCTGCAAGAAACAGCCTCCAAAGGTCCCCCAGGTAGGAGTTTTGAAAAGCTCTAATTTTACAAATTAATATTTTTCAGGCAGCTCCTGTCATATTTATTATTACAATTACTTTCACTACTGTTGGCATTTTTGCCCATAGTTTCTCGTGCCTTTTCACAGAACAAGGATAAAATTGCAACCCAATTAATTTTTCCAATTCTCCTCTCACACCTCTGGAAACATAAAAATTCTGAAGTTGTCACCAGTCTGCCTATTATTTTGTTTGCTGCTTCCCTCCTGAACAGTGGCACCAGGATGGGCTTGTATTTGATACTTTGTTGTCATTTCTCTTTGTTTTCTGTTTGTGAGACACTGATGACTTGTTGCAAATGGGAGAAGGCTCTCAGCATGTCAGCTGTCTGGACAAACTGTAGGAGCAGGATAGCTGGATTAAAAAAACACACCCAAAAACCTGTCTGAGCTGTAGGTTGAATACTGTTTGCATGGCTTTCCCTCTTCAGTTTACAATCATTCTGACTTCAAAGAAGGGTTTTACAAATTCCTGCATTCAGAGCATTGCAGAGAAAAGTATTTGTTCATTCTTCCCATCGGTAGCTCCCAGAAACAGCCTTGCAACAGCTGGTAAAGGGTAGGGAGGCATTTTATTGTTTCAATTCCCTTAAAGCAGCAACACTAGGCAAAACTGCAGGACAGTTTATAGATGCCATGGTTTTTTTGCTAGCATCCTTCCTAGCTTGTGCATTCTAGTGGAATACACTGCCATGATTTTCCATAAGCATAATTAACATTTTGACTTCTCATTGCAGTAAGGTGCCTTTGCAGCTCTGTCTGGAGGCTCAGCCACCACACATTGCTTCCTGCTTGATAGCTTTTTTTCCTATTATGGGAAAACCCCAACCTACACATTAAAATTTCATTCAATTAATACCTTAGACAGAACAGCTCTAATCCTTTGCACATTAATCATAGAATCAATAAGGTTGGAAAAGACCTCAAAGATCATCAAGTCCAACCTGTCACCACAGACCTCATCACTACTAAACCATGGCACCAAGTGCCATGTCCAGTCCTTTTCTGAAGAC
This sequence comes from Dryobates pubescens, assembly GCF_014839835.1. Taxonomy (NCBI): domain Eukaryota; kingdom Metazoa; phylum Chordata; class Aves; order Piciformes; family Picidae; genus Dryobates; species Dryobates pubescens. Next base: position 9,122,222 of record NC_071612.1, read on the forward strand.
CTCCATGGATGGTGACTCCACCATCTCCCTGGGGAGCACATCCCCATGGCTAACAACTCTCAGTGAAGAACTTTCTCCTCACCTTGAGCCTAAACTTCTCCTGGTACATTTTGAGACTGTGTCCCCTTGTTCTGGTGCTGGTTGGCTGGGAGAAGAGACCAAACAAGTAAACGTGGGCAGTCCTCAGTCCAAGCAGAGGGCATGGCCTGTGGCTGGTAGCTCATCTTCTGGATCCTTTGTGCATTTATGTCTCTAAAGAAGTGTGCAGTAATGGGGGCTCAGCCAATGCAGGGCTAAGCAAGACACTGTCAGAAGTGTCCTGCTTTATGCTGCTTCAGGTAGAGTTAATGACATCACTGACACACCCTGTGCAGGGCTTCAGCTTCTCTGTCCTAAGTGTGCTGCAGAGTCAACAGAAGAAAACAAATCAGCAGGAAGAACCGGTGCACAGCATGGATCGTGCAGAGCCACTGAGCTGCTGAGGGGCCTGGAGCAGCTCTGATCTGAGGAGAGGCTGAGAGCTGGGGGTGGTTAGCCTGGGGCAGAGAAGGCTGAGTGGGATCTCATACCTGCTGACAAAGGTCTAAGGGGTTGGTGTCAGGAGGATGGGGCCAGACTCTTCTCTGTGGTGCCCAGGGACAGGGCAAGAGGCAATGGGCAGAAACTTGCCCATAGGAAGCTCCATCTGAACATGACAGGGAGATTCTGTGCTGTGAGGGTGGCAGAGCCTGGAGCAGGCTGCCCAGGGAGGCTGTGGAGTCTCCTGCTCTGGAGCCTTTGCAGCCCCCCCTGGATGTGTTCTGTGTGCCCTGCCCTGGGTGCCTGCTCTGGCAGGGGGCTGGACTGGATGGTCTCTGAAGGTCCCTTCCAAGCCCTACCAGGCTGTGAGCAATAGAAGTTTCCTGTTCACATTTCCTGTCCTGGCTATGCAGAGGCAGAGAGGGGGCTTGCAGGATGGCCTGTGGGAGGCGGGGAAGAAGTGAGGGGTGGTTTCTTGGAACAGATGGGTTGTAAGGCCACATAGAGCCTGGCTTCTGTTGGTATTAGTTGGATGTTTATACTCAAGGCTGAGGATTGTTTTACTTGGCTTCCTCTGGCCCAGCAGGCTCTGGTAAATCACCATCCCTGGAGGTGTTCAAGAGGGGACTGGATGTGGCACTTGGAGCCATGGTTTGGTTGTCAGGAGGTGTTGGGTGACAGCTTGGACTTGATGATCTTTGAGGTCTTTTCCAACCTTATTGATTCTATGATTCTATGATTCTAAACCCCCACCTGGCTACAACCTCCCTGCAGGTAATTGTAGAGAACAATAAGGTCTCCCCTGAGCCTCCTCTTCTCCAGGCTAGGCAATCCCAGCTCCCTCCACCTCTCCTCATAGGGTTTGTGCTCGAGGCCTCTCACCAACCTTGTTGCCCGTAAATATTTCCAATGGCATTATTTTAAGTGTGAGTTTTCTTCAGGAGCTGTTGTATTCACTTGTTAATTTATTGTTAAGGGCATTGAAGATTGAGAAAAATAAAAACAAGCAGACAAACCTGCAGCCTGCTGATGTGAGGGACTCGTATCCTGATAACAACATGCAGTGTGGTGTAGTCTGTGGTCAGGAGAAAATCCTGGCCAGGAACAATGACAAAATTCTCATTATCTTCAAGAAGATCAGCATTTTTCCAGTCTCTCTCTTGTGAGAGCAGAAGTTCTCCTTCTTTGACTGAGCCTCATTTCCAATTAAGTCACTATTGACACTTTCTCTGATTTCAACCTTATTATGAACCTCATCTATATTTTCCCCTCTCTTCCACTAAGAAGATTTGATTTCTTTAAAACACTCTATGAACTCTACAGAAATATTTTTGGGCAGAGAAAGTTGCCTTTGAATAACTGGGCATTTTTTTGTCAAAAAGACTGTAAGACCATGGCATTGATTCCCGCTGGTGCTGAGACAATTTACCCTTCAGGCCCATACCTGAGTTTCCTCTTTGCCTGATTTATTTCAGATTTTTCTCTTATCAGGTGAGTAGTTTGACCATTTGATTTTATTGTTGGTTCCTTTCCAGATGCCAGAAGTACTGAGTATTTAAATATATAGCAGAAGTTCAGCAGGAAATTGAAAATTGATTCTCTACAGCAGTTATCTGAGATATGGTTCAAGTTCTTGCTTCCAGTTAGCCAGAGCAAAGAGCTAAAGCGGTCTCAGGGGAATGCCAGCTTGACAGACATTCCGGAATGATTTCTGTGGCATCTTTGAAGATCAATTCAGAAATTGTACATTTGTTTAAACAAGTCTCCTGTTTACTGTTGGGCCTTCTAAATGGCTGGGCTTCTTGCTCATGGAGGGTGAGAAAAGAACAAAAAGGGATTTTGAATGTCTTCAATAATATGTAAGCACCTTTTAGTGGAGACACAAGTGGTAAATTGTCAAATGATGGTCAGATTGTGGCTCCTGATGATTTTCTTCAGCTGTGCTGTGGCAAGCTGTGGCAGGGGAGGTTTAGGCTCAAGGTGAGGAGAAAGTTCTTCACTGAGAGAGTCATTTGTCATTGGAATGGGCTGCCTGGGGAGGTGATGGAGCCACCATCCCTGGAGGTGTTCAAGAGGAGATTGGATGTGGCACTTGGTGCCATGGTCTAGTCGTGAGGTCTGTGGTGACAGGTTGGACTCGATGATCTTTGAGGTCTCTTCCAACCTGTGTGATACTGTGATGATCACAGGCTGTGGTCACAGCTAAGCCTACTGGTGCTAGATCTTATACATGTAGATATAAAGGAGGAGGCTTCTGTCCAAGGTACCCATAGATTGCAATAGGAGCCATACAGGAGAAAAACATAGGAGGACATAAGATGACAGGCCGTTGCTGGAGCATGGATATCCACAGAGGCAGACATCTAATGTGTGGATGGCTGTTCCTACAAGCATACACCCACTGGTAACCAGTATTGAAGACTCGTAGCTCAACCTCTGCTATGAAACTGAATTTACCCTCCCTCAGTTTTCCCAACAGTTCCCAAGGCTGCTGAGTACAGCTCAAGCTCCAGTAGAGCTAAGTGTTTACTGTAAAAGTAAGTGGCACAACATAAAGTCATATTTTCACTAATGCTTTTATGAACTTGATATACTAACAGAGCTGTACTGACACAGAGTGGTACTCAAAACCTTTGTTATTCTGAGTCGTATATAAATGAATGGCAAAACCAGCACTTGGGTGCAGAATTTAGTGATGTTTTTCTCAGCAAAATCAATGAAACTAATCTTGGGTAAAATATTTGCAAAGAATATAAAAGTGACTTAGACACTTCTCTGCCTAAGCTTAAGATTGCTTCAGCAGCACCTCCAGTGGCAGCCTATTAAATGTTTCTTGGACTCCAGAAGCTGTGATATGCGAGAGAGCTCAACCCCCCTTTTATACTCTGGCAGGAGAGTGACTGCAGTAATGATTCGCTGTTACTGGCCACAGTTAGCTCAATACAGATTTATTTGGGTCTGTATCTTTTTTGTTTGTTTGTTCAAAATACATTTCCACACAAATGGGTCTGGTGTGTTCAAACCTCCTAAATACTAATTCCACCAAAATTCTGTCATAAATGGCTTACCATCAAAAAATCTCCTGGAATTAAAAACAAATCAGCAGATTCTCTGTTCAGCAGCAGCGATAAATCCTTCCTCTATCACAGCATACACTGTTTACATTTGCCTAGGGGCTCTAAAACATTATGAGATGAAATGATTTCCCTGTTCCTTGGTGTCTGGCTGCCATAGAATTTAAGTGTTTCATGAATTTAATTGTGAATAGAACGGTTTAACATTCTTCAGCCCCCTGTGGGGAAATGGAAGGAGGAGCCAAGTGGATATTCTGCTGCCTGGGAAATGATTCATATTTAATATTTAGCCCTGATGACTGTTTCAGGTGAGATTCAGAAGGCCAGCAAATGACTCCATGTCCATTAAAGACCCATGTAAAGTGTCAAAAGAAGGATTGGATGTCATAACTAGGGCCAAGCCTTCTGCTTGTGGTAGGCTTTCATTCCTGGTTGAAAAAATATCTTTCTTTATGAATCATTAAACCAATTTTCAGCGTTTTTCCTGAAAATCTACTAGTTGCTTTTGGGCTCTCTGAAAGGTATTGTATTTCATTGCATGAGCATTCCTCTGTCATACTTTGAGGAGAGAGTTTATATCCCCAGCAACTAAAAGCTTGTAAAAAGGCAGTTGCAGTCTTTCGCTGGAGCATAGATAGAAGAAACAAAAATACACTGCTGTTGCTTAGATGTAAAAAGAGATATTTTGTTTCAATGGAAAAGATTGTTCTGTCTTCCCTAGATTACTGAAATCAGGGAAAACATATAACTTAGGTTTGCCAAACCGTTTCTGTACAATTTAGGGAATGAGGGAGAAGATTGCTGTACAAGCTGGAATAAAATCAAAACTAGTAGTTGTGCCTCCTTTAAATACACACCCCTTTTTATTTTCATTTTCCAATCTCTATTTCTTTTCTTGGTCCTCTTTTATTCACTTTCGTGCCTTGCAAGCAACATAGAAAGGATTTCTGTGCCATTGCGTACGCTCCCTTAATGCTGACTTCTCTGCTTGGTGCACAGAAGTCAGGGTGCGACACAGATGGCCATTTGATGTACAGAGCATACAGGGCCAAAAGAACTTGGTATTTCATTCTGGTTGACAGTAGGCTGAACAGGAGCCTGCAGTGTGCCCAGGTGGCCAAGAAGGCCAATGGCATCCTGGCCTGGATCAGGAACAGTGTGGCCAGCAGGAGCAGGGAGGTCATTCTGCCCCTCTACTCAGCACCGGATAGGCCACACCTTGAGTCCTGTGTCCAGTTCTGGGCCCCTCAGTTTAGGAAAGATGTTGAGTTGCTGGACCCTGTCCAGAGAAGGGCAACAAAGCTGGTGAGGGGTTTGGAGCACAAGCCCTATGAGGAGAGGCTGAGGGAGCTGGGGTTGCTTAGCCTGGAGAAGAGGAGGCTCAGAGGAGACTTTCTTGCTGTCTACAACTACCTGAAGGGAGGTTGTAGCCAGGTGGGGGTTGGTCTCTTCTCCCAGGTGGCAAGCACCAGAACAAGAGGACACAGTCTCAAGCTGCACCAGGGGAGGTTTAGGTTGGGTGTTAGGAAGAAGTTCTTCATAGAAAGAGTGACTGGCCATTGGAATGTGCTGCCCAGGGAGGTGGTGGAGTCACCATCATTGGAGGTGTTTAAGAAGAGACTGGATAGGGCACTTGGTGCCATGGTTTAGCTGATTAGATAGTGTTGGATGATGGGTTGGACTTGATGATCTCCAAGGTCTCTTCCAACCTGATTTATTCTATTCCATTCTGTTCTATTCCTTCAAAAGCAGATGACAAAAAAATCTTTGAAAAATCTGAGAAGAAGGTGGGGTAGCAAAAGGGATGTGTGGGAGAAGAGGAATATTAAAAAAGGATCAAAGCAGATAAATTTCAACTGGCAAGTGATTACATGCTCACTTTCCTAGAGTTAAATTTGTAGCTTCCAATGTATTTTAGTGAAGGACCCTGCACAGCAAACCTCCCCTCAAGTAGCCATAAAAGCATTAGTTTTCTAACCAAATAAATAGAATTGAATATCATCTGAAATATTTTGCTAACCTGCTTGGTAGTGAGGCAAAATCAGCACTATGACAAAGAGCACTGCTGACAATTTCAGTGAAGAACAGAACCAGTCAAGTATAATGTTCATCATTTCTTGTTTACTATGATAATTAGATCCCAACATTCCACACTGTGATGTGCATGGCTTGCTTTGTTCAAGATGTTACCCACGTTATTTCTTTGGGAGTTGCCTTCTTCCCTTGCCACCAACTTACTGTACATGCTTGTAGCACACAGGCACTGGAAATGAGTGCTTCAAAAGTTCCTGATCAGCCCAGCATTGTTCTATGTGCATACCAGATGACTCGGAGACAAATGAATCTGCTTCCAGGGCCACCACTGTGGGAAGCATCACTTTGGCTCATTAAAGCAAACGAATGGCCACGAGCTCAATAAATCTTCTTTACCACTGAAAATTAGCAGTGGTGTGAAGCCACCTCTTGAACTTTGTGACGGCAGCCACAGTTAGGAATGACAGAATTGGAGCGCTGGGAAATGGAAGAAATAAAGGAGTAAATCTGCAAACAGAACAGACTGGAGAATGGAGCACTCCTGCATCTCTCTTAGGGTGGAACTGTGCATTAGCAGATGGCAGCCTAAAAACAATATGTGCTGAGAGAGCTCGGGATGTATGGCAAGATTTTCAACACCTACGCGAACGTTCAAAAGAGTATTGTCTGTCAGGGGTGGTGGAGGGATTTACCAGTTGCTTGTGTGTGGCTTTCTGAAGCGATTATCTCTATACCATCAGCTATGGGGTGTTGGAGGCAAATCCAAGGCAAATTTTTACCAAATGGAATGTGAGTAGTCACAATATTAATCCATGTGTTTTGATGCGAGCGTTGTAAAACACAGAGTACAGCCCAGACCCTTCGTATTGGTAGATCATGTAGCTGGGTTGCTTGTGAGAGGCAGCAGAAAATTGCAAGTGAAGAGCAAATCGTGATCTTGCCATCTGCCTGGAAGGAATTATTATATAGGATTTGCTGTCAATCAACCAACCTGTTTTGAAGCAAAGGCAGAACAGTATATGTTTTTTTTTTCCCCCCATGCTCATTTCATGCACTAATTCCTTACTCAGAAACCAACCATTTCAAGCACTAGCACAACACAGAGAGCTCTGTCTGCAGCTCTCTGCCTGGCCCTGCAAACAAGTAGATGAGGTGAGAAGAGACTGCTTAGTGTTTTTGTTAAATAATGACAAAGCTCATAGATGTGACAAGGAATTGAATCTTACAGAGCCATGTTTACTGAGGTGATGGCATCAGGGAAGGGTTGGCTGCTGTGCATCACTGGGCAAGTTTAGGCTCGAGGTGAGGAGAAAGTTCTTCACTGAGAGAGTCGTTTGCCATTGGAATGGGCTGCCCAGGGAAGTGGTGGAGTCACCGACCCTGGAGGGGTTCAAGAGGGGATTGTATGTGGCACTTGGTGCCATGGTCTAGTCATGAGGTCTGCGGTGACAGGTTGGACTTGATGATCTTTGAGGTCTCTTCCAACCTTGGTGATACTGTGATGCATATTCATGCCATTTCTCTCTTTTTTCTCTTGTTCCAGTGGGAGAACTTTCCTCAGTCTCTCATTTTCACCTCTTTGAGGGTGTTTTTTGGTGCTTTCTAATTTCTTGAGGTTGATTGGGAGTTTTGTTTTTTGTTTTGTTTTTTTTTTTTCATTAATATAACTGAAGTAAGAAATTGTCCTTTTCTGTCTGCTTGATCATTTCAAGGATTCCTCGAATACTGTGTCCAATTCTGGGCCCCTCAGTTTAGGAAGGATGTTGACTTGCTGGAACGAGTCCAGAGAAGAGCAACAAAGTTGGTGAGGGGTTTGGAACATAAGCCCTACGAGGAGAAGCTGAGGGAGCTGGGGTTGCTTAGCCTGGAGAAGAGGAGACTCAGGGGTGACCTTATTACTCTCTACAACTACCTGAAGGGAGGTTGTAGACAGACGGATGTTGGTCTCTTCTCCCAGGCAGCCAGTACCAGAACAAGAGGACACAGTCTCAGGCTGCACCAGGGGAGGTTCAGGCTGGATGTTAGGAAAAAGTTCTATACAGAAAGAGTGATTGCACATTGGAATGGGCTGCCTGGGGAGGTGGTGGAGTCGCCATCACTGGAGGTTTTCATGAGGAGACTTGATGGGGTGCTTGGTGCCGTGGGTTAGTTGTTTGGGTGGTGTTGGATTGGTTGATGGGTTGGACGCGGTGATCTTGAAGGTCTCTTCCAACCTGGTTTATTCTATGTATTCTATGTATTTTACTGCAGACTCTAGGCTACAGCATTGCACACCAATGCATTTCATCCATAACCAAATTTCCTCCTGTAGGGCCTCTAATCCAAGGGTCTCCAAGCATGCTAAAATAGTTATATGGAAGCCACACTGTACCCTTGCAGAAACCAGGGCACTTTAGAAGTAATAGCCTGAAGTATAATTTAAGATCATATAGTGAATCCATTATAAGTGTTTGCACTGCAGGGGGGCAAGTAGGAAAGAAACCTCTCAATTTGTAATGTTGGGGTTTTTTTCACCACTGCCTTTCGTTGTGATAAAGTGGAAGTGAATACACAGGTTTGCAAATAAGCTATTTGGTCAATTCCCTGGTGTAATGTAAGAGCTGAGATTTGCTCTGCAGCTGGGGCTGATGCAGAGTTAGTAGACTTTAAAGTGCTATTTTCAGGGTAGCACCTGGAGTTAAAAAGACCAGAAGTGCGACACTGCACAGCTGAATTCGCTCCTTGCATTTTCCTTTTGCAAAGGTACCAGACAGAGCTTTCTTTCCAAAATAAGATGTTTCTCAGAACAGGTGCTGGGTTGAGCCAGGATGTGCACTTGATGTGTACTGGAGCACCCAGGCACACCTGAATGCCTGGAGACATTGCACAGCCAGGAGAGGCATTAAGCTCCTAGCAGAGCTCCGTGTAGTGCTCCCCAGCACACAGCACAACCATCCGGACGTACTTCCCAAGTCAATCTGGTAATGGCTTGTCCCTGGGATTTCACCAAGAAGTGCTTTACAACTGTGGTATTTTTTGAGCCTCCAGCCCAGCTCATCCCTAGGCTGAGTGCTAGGCTGTGGTGTTTGTTTCAACAGCAAGTAGCCAAAAATTTATACAAAGAACTGTTTGAGTCAGGGGGAGACAGAAACAAGAGCTAAACCTGCCTGGAAGCTCAGATGGTATTTTTTTATGGTTGGTACTTGGGAACTAGAATTTTGGGGTTGGTAGATGTGTTCTTGGTTGTGTGGATGTTTGGGGCTTTGGGCTTTCATGGTTTCTTAGGAAAAGCTCTTTCCCTTCACAGTGATAGGAGAGGTTGGAGGTGGCCAAGGAAAAAGGTGGTTATGTTTCTGGGCTTTGGTCTGTGTGGTAACATTTTTGCTTGGCTCCTGGCTGCTTTTCCTACCATTTTCCCTATGTCAGGAGAAAGGAGGCTGGCTGGGCTGACAGACAATCTCTTGTTGTGCAGCTGGGCAGGAGATGGGATAGCAAGCTGAGGCTGACCTGCTGCAATACTACAGGGAGAAATTTCTTTCCTAAATGGCCTCATTTCTATGCTGATGTCTGAAATATGTGAACTTTGACAGAAAGGGTTTTCCTTAGCTGCAGTTAAAGCCTCCTTTTTTTATTACTGGGCATAATGGAGGCTTATTGTTTTGGAAGCTTAACTGAAAGGCAGGAATATAGCAAGCCTAGAAGGAGTGAAGACAGCCCATGTCTGAACTCACCACAGTGAATTTGCTTCCCAGAGTGTCTTGATTGCCTTGCTTCTGTTGGATATATTTTGTGTTGTGAATATTGAAAACATTTGCATGTTCATGTAAAAATTGACACTTCAGCAGCAAAAATAAACACTACACCTAATGCTTGAGGACTGATATTTGACACACTGAAACTGATCAAGTCAAATATATCACATATTCTCTCTGACTGTATACATTAATTTTCAGTTCATGCCCTCTGGCCAGTCACTAGGGGTGTCCCCCAGAGATCAGTTCTGGGCCCCATCCTCTTTAATATCTTCATTGATGATCTAGATGAGGGGATGGAGTCAGCCATCATCAAATTTGCAGATGACACCAAGTTGGGAGCAGATGTTGATCTGTTAGAGGGTAAGAGAGCTCTGCAGAGGGACCTTGACAGGCTGGACAGATGGGCAGAGTCCAACATACATAGAAGAGAATACATATACATAGAATAAACCAGGTTGGAAGAGACCCTCAAGATCACCGCGTCCAACCCATCAACCAATCAAACACCACCCAAACAACTAACCCACGGCACCAAGCACCCCATCAAGTCTTCTCCTGAAAACCTCCAGTGATGGCGACTCCACCACCTCCCCAGGCAGCCCATTCCAATGTGCAATCACTCTTTCTGTATAGAACTTTTTCCTAGCATCCAACCTGAACCTCCCCTGGTGCAGCCTGAGACTGTGTCCTAAAACAGCTTGGCAGCGGTGCTGACATGATGACATTTAACAAATCCAAGTGCTGGGTGCGGCACTTTGGCCACAAAAACCCCATGCAGAGCTACAGGCTGAGGTCAGAGTGGCTGGAGAGCTGCCAAACAAAAAGGGACCTGGGGGTACTGATTGACAGCTGGCTGAACATGAGCCAGCAGTGTGCCCAGGTGGCCAAGAAGGCCAATGGCATCCTGGCCTGCATTAGGAATAGTGTGGCCAGCAGGAGCAGGGAAGTCATTGTGCCCCTGTACTCAGCACTGGTTAGACCACACTTTGAGGTCTGTGTCCAGTTCTGGGCTACTCAGCTTAAGAAGGACATTGAGACACTTGAACGTGTCCAGAGATGGGCAACGAGGCTGGGGAGAGGCCTCGAGCACAAGCCCTGTGAGGAGAGGCTGAGGGAGCTGGGGTTGTTTAGCCTGGAGAAAAGGAGGCTCAGGGGAGCCTCAGAGGAGGCTGTCTACAACTGCCTGACGGGTGGTTGTGGCCAGGAGAGGGTTGGGCTCTTCTCCCAGGCAACCAGCACCAGAACAAGAGGACACAGTCTCAAGCTGTGCCAGGGGAAGTTTAGGCTCGAGGTGAGGAGAAAGTTCTTCACAGACAGAGAGGTTAGGCATTGGAATGTGCTGCCCAGGGAGGTGGTGGAGTCACTGTCTCTGGAGGTGTTCAGGAGGAGATTGGACGTGGCACTTGGTGCCATGGTTTAGTAGTGATGAGGTCTGTGGTGACAGATTGGACTTGATGATCTTTGAGGTCTCTTCCAACCTTGGTGATTCTGTGATTCTATGACTTGTGTGCTGCAGCTGGGCCTTGCACGTGACATGGATTTAGCTGGTCTGGGAAAGCAAGTGCCGACTGAGAACTGTAACAAAGTGCATTCTGAATCCAGGACTGTTTCTGTAATATTTCATGTATGGGTTAAATTAGGCTGAGGGCTCTTGAGTTTGTGCTATGCAGAAGCTGAGAAGAGGGAGGTTCTGGATCTTTAGATCAAGGTGATCTCTCCAGCTAGTGCATAGCCGATGAAGGATAACAGTATCGCTCCTTGACAAAGAACACTCTGACCAACATTACTCAAGGGCTGTTTTGACTTTGATGTCTTTACTTCTTTGCATCTCTGAACTGAAACTAAACAAACAGCTTGTCTCCCTTCTATGAAGGTTGCTTTTACCTGCCATGATAGCCCAAGCACAGCCATCTTTTTATGGTAATAGTCTGAAAACATTGCGTGCTACTGACATTTTGTTGCATGATGATAATGTGCTGCACAGATAATTTGTCTTGTTAATCCTTATCAAGCACTGATTTTGTTGGCCAATAGCAAGTTATAGATAAGGGTTGAGAGGGAGGGATTTTTGTGCCTTGTCCTACATACTTGAAAAATAACTAGGACACAAACTTTTTGATGCAAACTTGCTTGACAAATATAGATGTGTTCTTTTTCTTTTCCCTTTCTCTCCTCTCTTAAACATGGAAAAAAACTGCAAGAAGGAGAATCATTGCCTCCCAAACACAGTAATTGTGAAGACTAGACATCCCTTTAACAAGGAATAGCAGCATCTGTAAGATAGACTGGGGAAAATAACAGTGAAAAGTCTTTCCTCTTGTGGAGAGGCTCTTGCTTCTCCTTGCTTTTGTCAATATCCAGACTTGTTATGTAATTCTTCATTGTTTTCCAATACCAGCTACTTAGGGTGCTCTTGTGGCTCATTTTTTTGGTTGCTTTTTTGTTGGTTTGGTTTGGGGTTTTTTTCCCTATAAGCATATGAGGAGCGGCAGAGGGAGTTGGGGTTATTTAGCCTGGAGAAGAGGAGGCTCAGGGCAGACCTTTTTGCTCTCTACAACTACCTGAAGGGTGGTTGTAGCCAGGGGAGGGTTGGTCTCCTCCCAGGCAACCTGTGACAGAACAAGAGGACACAGTTTCAAGCTGCACCAGATGTTAGGAAGAAATTCTTCACAGAAAGAGAGATTGGCCATTGGAATGTGCTGCCCAGGGAGGTGGTGGAGTCACCATCACTGGAAGTATTTAAAAAGAGACTGGATGAGGCACTTAGTGCCATGGTTTAGTTGATCAGATGGTGTTGGGTGATAGGTTGGACTTGATGATCTCAAAACTCTTTTCCAACCTGGTTAACTCTGTTTTATGTAATTCCTTTGGCTATGCCACCATGCTGGTTAGATCTTCCCTGTATGTTTGGAAGTGGGAGATGGCTGATAAAACTTCTGCTTCTGCCAAGCAAGGTTGGAGTGGCTGAGATGCCAAGGAGAGGGGTATTGCTGCCATACAGCTTGAGATAAGAGGGTGGGAAGGAGCCAGCAGGTTTCTGGGTGCCAAAGTGCAAGAAACAGAGCTTTCCCATTGAGTATGTTGCACTGCTCCACAGTATTGCTGTGTCTTTGGCTGTCTCCTGTACCTACACAGCTACACCTATGCTGGAAAGAGGAAATCTGAGGTGAAGCAGCCATTGAACCCCCATGGGAAATGGTTTCCCTGCATGTGTTCTAAGGCTCTGCTTCAAGCTTTTGGTGTGTAGAGTCTTTGTGTTTGGCTAGCAGAGGCTGTGGATGAAGCCAGACCTTTCTCCAGAACATTCTTGGGTGTTTTTACTTCAGGAAAATTTGTGTAGCTTCCCAGCTGTGTTATCATGGTCTACTCAAGAAAATCTCCTTGCCACTGAAACAGCTAAAGGAGAAGAAAGCCTGGCAACACAGGATATAAGGCTTTTGTAGAAGACATAGGAAAGAAAGGAAATGGGTTCAGCTCATTCTGGGCAAAGCTGTAACCACAGATGAGTTATAGGAAGCATGTAGATTCATAGAATGATTGGGGTTGGAAGGGACCTTAAAGATCCTCTAGTTGTAACCCCCCTGCTATGGGCAGGGACACGTCCCATCAGACCAAGTTGCTCAAGACCTCATCCAACCTGGCCTTGAACACCTGCAAGGAGGGGGCACCCACTACCTCACTTGGACAACCAGTGTCTCACCACTGAGAAATCTTGCACTCTCCCTGTTCCAGAAGAATCTTGCTTTATTCTTTGTGCTCTCTGTTCCACCAGGGAAAGATAGCAAGAGCTAGCAGCACCCAGAGAGGCTTAGGGCCCTAGATGACCTCTGCTGCTTGGCTGGCTGTACTCTGGGCTTTGTGGTTGGTGTTCAGCTATCAGATGTAGGCAGAACAATTTTTACATGCTCAGCTGCTGGTTGTCTATGTGGGCTGGTTCTCAATGGAAGACGAGCTGTGTGGGGAGGCTAGGCGGCCAAACAGAACTTCTGCTCTGTCAGATTTTAAAACAGCTTCCATAAATGCTGTAGACACACGACAAGACAGTCAGGAATTTGGGTTTCAGTGGAGGTGAGGTAAAACTTGCTGTTAGACTAGACTTGGCTTACCCTCAGCAGGAACGTGTAGGCACAGAGGGGCTGCAATGTGAACTGCCTGTTGCCCGGGCAGCAGCCAAGGCTCGTTTTTGGGTCAGAGCTTTTTGTAGGGTGGGTGGAAGCAGCTGGGAGGGATGGAGAGCACAACCGGTGAAAAGCAGAGTCTCATTGTCCCAGAAGCACTAGAACTAATGAGCTTTGCATTTCAAAGGTGATGAGCCTTCTTCAGGCCCTGTAAAATACACGCCTGGGATTTGTCACGTTAAATCTCTACATGGGAGAAAGGTGTCTATGGGGGAGGAGGAGGGAGAAGCAGAGGAGGCAGCATGCAGAAAGCAGGGGGCAGAGGCCCTTATTTGGGTGCAAGTACCAATCTGCTTTCTGCATGAATCTACCCAGGTTGTATATGCTCTCCTTCTCTGTGTGCACAGAAAAATGTGATAAATAGAGGGTTCAGGCAGCGAAGAGCATTTATTTTTATTTGCCTATTTTTGTCATTCCCTTGGCATCTCTAGATGAATAGTGGAACCAGGAGGAAAAGGCTATTCTCCTTGTGAATATAGTCCTTGTGTGTAAGGCAGCCTGTCTCAAAGACAATTTGATGCCTGCTGACCCCTTGCAACCTACCTTCACCTCAGAAATATCACACCAGTGCAATGGTCTGCTTTTGGCAACCTTGCCAGCAACCCCATGGAGTCATTCAATTGCAGCTGTGGACAGGCAGTTTTCCATGCTCTCTGACTGTGATAGCTCAGGTCCTGGTCTCTGTCCTCTCTTTGGTTTGCTGCCAGGTATTAGAGTGGAGGTGGAAGGAACTTCTTTGGGCACTTCATATCCCAGCAGCCAGGCATAGACCGTCTAACCCAAAGGCTCTTCTAGCCTTCTGCAGGGCATGGATCAACCCTGCCCCAGTGCTGGTGGGAGCTGCCATTGCACAGGATGGTTGACATAACCTTTTGTCCCATATCCCTTCTTTCTAGAGACAAACTAGTCTTTCAGCCTTCCCTTTTCATGAGAAAGGACTTCAAAATGTGCAGACTGCTCACTAGTGGGCATCTTATTTTTCCTTCCTATTTTCTTTTTCCAACATGTCACTGTTAGAGGTCCAACACTTGGCACACGGGCCCATGGGCCCATGTAAAGCATCAGCCCTTTCCTGTCAATGCCAGCGACTCCTGAAGTGAGGAGGCTGAAGTAAAGTCCCAAAGCATCAGGTGAAGATGACACTGTGCATAGCTCAAAGCAGGGTAAGAGGAGCTGTTTCATGTCTTGTTGGTCCACTGAAAGTTAAAATTGGCAGCAAAGACATCAAAGCAGGTGTGAGGATGCTTCTGCAAGACTTGCCAAGGACTCCTCTGTTCCTGTCTGATGCTGGAAGCCAGGGCAGGGATAAGAGTACAAGCAAAGCCTGTTTAATATTCTTTTCTGTCCCTCTGATCCCCTCCCTGTCTTGCAGAAGCAACATGTCCCATGTTTCTGCAGAGCTTGTCCTGAGCAATAGCAGCATCTGTCAGGGGTTACAGTGGCATTAACCTCATGGAGCTCGGAGTTAGCAGTGCTTGGCAGAGTGACAGTTCTGCTGTACCTTACATAAATCTGTATCTTGCATAAATCTGTCTCTGCCTATTCTGCCAAGGTGTGTGGTCACAAATTGCCTGATTCCCCCTGCTGTCCACAAGACCTTTCAGTTTCCTAGATTTGATTTGCTTCTTGGGGCCCCTTTCCTTCCTCTTTCCTCACACCTCCCCACTCCATACCCTTTCCCTCATAGTTTTCCCATGAGTCCTAACTTGTTAGGCAGATGCCCTGCCCCTCTCAGGTGCTGCAGAAAGCTCTTTGTATTCCTGTAGAAAGAGTCTTGAGACTCCCTGTGGCAACAAACTACAGAAGTCCTCCACCCACCACTTTCTGCTATGGGTTGCACCTGATCCCAGGTCCTGGTTCCTTGGTCATCAGTACTTCATGGTACTTGGTGTGCCTTGGTTGCTTCTTCATTTTTCTTGAGCACTCCTAGATCCTTCTGAGGCTAGAAGGTTGCAGTAACTGCCCCAGTTCTCAGCCTTCTTCCCATGTCTAAGCAAATTCTTGGGGGAAACAAGACAACCTTTATTAAACAGAACATTAGATCCCCAACAGTACTCATTCCTTGTGTTTTCATACCAAGCAGCTGAAAAGAAAATGATGACCTCCTGAAAAAATCTCAGGTCACCATGAGAATTGTCCTGAGCCATTGTTTCCTCCCCAGCACTCCTCAGGGACCTGATGGGAGCCACGCTGCAGTGGAGGGGAAAGGTCCACTCTCTAGTGCTTCTCCTATGTCAGTTTGTCACTCCTCACCACCACCTCCCCTCCATTGCTTTATTGTTTCAAGGCTGTAATAAAGAGCTGCTCTGAGTACCATAGCAGGGATCAGCATAATGCTCCTGCTGGTCTACATGGCCCATTTCTTAGTATGCATTACCCAATAAAATACAGCAGCTCCAAAGGAGTCTGCAGTCTGCCAAGCAAACCCATTGCACCTCTTGGTCAGACTCTCCACTGAGATGTATATCCTTGGGTGCTGAGAAAGAGGTACTCAAGAGTACCTCTTTATTACTTTAGTACCTTATTACTGTTACTATTCAGTGTCTGGAGCTGGTAAGGAGTGAAGGCAAATACATGCTTCTACCACAGGTTACCGAGGGAGTGGTGGTGGTGTAAAAAACCCCTCATCGTATTAGAGCATGCACCCTGGGCTCTTAAAATGGAAGTTTCTGTTTTCTCTCCAAGGGTTTTTTTTTTTTGGTAGACAGATGTATAAGCCATAATGGTAAGTGAATGTTATGTATTAGGTCCATACAATGGCTCTTTAAAAAATAATTACATGTGATACACGAGGGAGAGGAAACCACTCTGTTCCTGTAAATGGCCACTTAAGATGTGAACAATAAATAAATAACCGTAGTAAATAATCTGGTGTATCTGAGCTTAAGCATTTAGGAGGAATAAATCAGAGCTCCTTCCCCATTGTCTGCTGAGATGCATCGGAAATGGAGTTGGAAGGAGATTTCGCTCAGAGTTGTGGCAAGGTGTTGGAAATCCCATGGGAATGTGTGGGAGTCTCCTGCTTTCCCCTGCCTCTCCTGCGGGTTTTGGTTTTTTTGCTACACTTTCCTGCACCACCCTTCCCTGTTCACAAGCCTGTGCCACTCTCCAGCGGAGCAGGAGAAATTCCTTTTAGTCTCACTTGCCTCTTGTGAATAAGTGCAAGAGCCACGCCTGGGGGACGCAGCCTGCGCCAGCAGAATTCACGCCTCTCCCAGACTGCTCATTGAGCGCTTAGTCCTTCTCCCCTCCACCAGCGCTCCTCCACCCTCCTCTGCCCATCCATACCTGCTCCTCGCAGACGAAACCAGCTGCTCTGTACCAAGTCGGAGTGAGTGCTGGTATTTAAATGCGGCTCCAGTTGCTAAGCCCCGGCGAGTAGCAGGGCGGCTGGCCGGGGCTGTGTCGCTTTAAGGCATGTGATACCTCCCGAGCGGGGACGGCTTGAAATAGGCTCCGGCACTTCCATACAGCGGTGTACGCACAGCTCTGCACTGCCCGCGCTGGAGTCAGGCTGCTCTGTTGTGAAACACAAACTGCTCCTCGTCCTTAAGTATCCTGGAAGCTGCACATTATCTCAAGATCACTTCAAAGGTCTCATCAGGCAGAAGGTGATGCTAGGAGATGATTTAAAGGTGAAAATGAGAAGGTTTCCACCCCTCAAACCTTGGCCACTTTTCTGACGGCAGAGTCTGAGAGCTCAGATGTCTTCTTTACTCTGGAAACAGGATTTGTAACGAAAAAAGAGATTTTTTTACATTTTTTTTTCTTCGTTTAATCCTGATAAAGAAGATTATTGGGAAGCTATTAAAAATCCCTTCTTGTGATACAAATGGATTTTAAAAAGTGTTAGTTCTTTCCAATGAACACTAATAGAGTGCTCTGCTCTTGGTTGGATTACTCAGGTAAGGAGCTTCTTTAGGATTTAAGATTCAGAAACCAGATCTGGAACTCATCAGATAATAACTGGAGGAATATTCCCTGCTGGGTTGCTCTGCTAATGATAAGATGATCTCTGTGTAAAAGTGTGCATGTGACAGCAGTTTGCTGGCAAACAAGTGCATGAAGAAATGGGGGTTTTGTAAGAAATGCTGGGTTTTGAACAAAGGTAGTTTGAAACAGTGTAGTTTGAGAAAGGGGTTTTATTTTTCTTTGAAAAGGCAGGGAGCTAATAAAGCCTGAGTGGGTTAAGTCAGTTTGCTGCCCATGTGGTTAAGAATATGATGCCAGAGGAAAGACACAGGAGTATAGCAGGCTGTAGAACTTTGGCTTTGCTTTGCTGGTTTGACTAGGGTTTTTTAGAGTTCAGTTTCAATAACCTGAATACCTGAAATATCCCTGTGTGAGAGTCCCTGTTCCCTCTTACCTTTTTGTATACGAAAAAGCACAGGAGCACCAAATGTGACAGGAAGGCATTAATTCCTGAAGACACGGGAAGCCTACTGGGAGCTCCCTGTTCTGAAGGGATTGAATCTATTTTGCAAGATAAATAGGTCTAAAAAGAGAGGAGAAAAAGTGCACTGTATGCTGCAAAGTACAGAGTCAGAAATGAAATTAATTATCTGTTATGCAGTGCATCAAACACTCAGTACAGAGAAAGGAAGAGCCTCATGCTGATCAAAATAAAGGTTTGGTATTTTCTCTTAATTATACTTGCCAATTTATGTGGTCCTTTTCAACCACTTAGACTTTAAAAGCTTCCCAAAACCTGTGCTGATTAAAAACGAGGGGGGAAAAAAACCCCCATATATATTTACCACTACTGTATTCCACTGTTTTAATGTTGTTAATTTTCCTACTGCAGAAATCCCCCTGATGCATCAGATACAGACTTTTGGGTCTGTAGTTTTTCTGTAAAGACATGATTTTTTTTTTCTGTGGGAGAGGTTGAATCTTTCCGAGTCTTCCTTGCTCTGTGCAAATGATGTTCAGCTGATTGGGTTATTAGATTGAGAACGGCATCATGTCATTGGCTGAATAAGGAAGGTGCCTGAAGTTTGATTAATTTGGCAGTATGAAATGCAGCAGAAGGTGTTGTTAAGGGAACTGGACGATGTGTAGCGTAGCTGAGCCTTGCAAGCCTCCCGATCCTTGCAGGCGTTGAGAGGGAGCTGTTGAAGTTAGAAAGTCAGAGGGAAATTTAGCCTGTTACTAAAATAATGAATACAGGTAAGAAGAAATCTGTTGTCTGTATTGGATGGGGAAGTATGCCAGCACTGGGAGACAAAGAAATTGCTCCTCCCCTTTGCCATAGTAGTCTTTTAAATGTTTTGTTTTTTTCAGTTTGCTTTGTGAAAAGATCAAATCTTCTGTAGAGTACATCTGAAATTCAGTCTGGACATCCTCCAGTCCTTTTACGTGCACAGGTCGAACAAAAGGAAGCTGATTTCATCTGGGGATTAGAACAGAATTCTGAGAAACAATTGCTTTGTTTAGCAGACAGATTTGTGATTAAATATTTATGCTTGGGAAAGTCAAAACCAATAAACTGTTACCTTCTGGGTCGGGATTAGCCTTCCAGTTTCAGGGCTGGAGTGTTTGTGAAATGCATGTCAGATACCTCAGGATGTTGTATGCCTATCTGTAACATATTTAAAGTAGTTTTGATACTGTTTGGACATCATGGGGTTTGTTGGCTTGCTGTGTGATTGTATTATTATTCCTTTTTCTTTTAAACTCTTGAAAATTCAGCTATGGACCAGTTTGGGAATATTTTTCCAGCCTTCTGTATCCATTGGCTTTGGTATTTAGTCCTTAGAGCGTTACAGTTTCATTTCTACCACTGAATTATTAAAGTTATCCAGGCGCCTCTGTTGACATCTTGTTACCTCAACTGTCCTTTTTGGACATGACCTTTGTTGTATGACAATTGCAACCTGCAGGGGGAAATAATAACCCAAAGACAAAAGACATTTAGCAATAGGTGGGAAGACATATGATAAAAATACTGTTGTAATGGAAGCTGACTATGCTGTGTGCTGTAAGGCAATGGATAATAATGTCTGTCTAATATTTTGTTTAGAGAATGGCAGTGGTCTCTGCAATGTCCTGGGTCCTGTATTTGTGGATAAGTGCCTGTGCAATGCTGCTCTGTCAGGGGTCCCTCCATCACACTTTCCAGCAGCATCACCTGCACAGACCAGGTAGGACCGAGATCAGCTGTGGGGTGCTGTAAGATTCCAGGCTCTTTGCCTGTACTCATGTCTGTCTTGATAAATGATTGAATAACCATGAAATACTTCTAATCATTGAACTTTTATGAGTTGCCTTTTATATTGCAGGGCATCTTCCCTTTTTTTATTTTAATTGATGTATTGTGCTTTGCCAGTCTGATGTTGGAATAGTAATCCTTTAACATCCTGTAACAGCTTCCCAACACAGGAATCCCGGTTTGGGCAATGTTCAGTTTCTCTGTCCTTATTTCTATCTCCCCTTCTCCAGATTTTGTGCAGTTGTAGAGTGGGTGCGTAGCACAGAAAGACATTGTGACACCACAGGTTTGGGTAGCTTTGCAGTTATCTGACCCAAAGTGGACATGGGCTTGCTTAAAGTACTGGCACCAAATCTCACTCATAGTCACTAGTGTTTAGAGATCAGCTGTTTGCCTTAGCACAAATCAGAGGCAATTATTCTAAGGTTTGTAGGTTTACCTCTGAAAATGGATTGGGTGGCAAAAGTGCAGCTCAGAGGAGAATCTGGGACTGTCTTTCAATGAATTTAAATGCCTGAAAAGTCCCAGGAGAGCAGTGGAGAATGCAGCTCACTCGGGCTGTTGTGATCCACAGAGATTGCACATTAGTTACTTTATTGTGTTTTTATTGGTAGATATGGATCACATAACTTTTCAACTGCTAATTGAACTTTGAAGAGCATGTGCTGTGTTACAAATTGAGGAGTTGGCATATTCTAGCCCAGTATTGTCATCTGGTTAAAATGAGATGGGCCAAGAATGTCACTTAACAAATTTGAATCCAAGGAAAAGTGGAAGAGGTTTTAAGAGCTTTAGCAATGAAAGAAGGAGAATGTTAACTTGCAGTGATGAATCATTTAACAATGGGGCAACTAATACTTTAATGGGTTTTGATCTAATGGCATAGCTTCAAAGATGGACGGTCTTGAACCTCAGGTCTTTAGCAACCTAAATGACTCTGTTTTCCCAACCACTTTCATTGTTAAAAAGTCATAGGTATTGGCATTGTCTTGGTTGCTTGTAATAAAATATGCATAGCATAGAGGAACAGACCTAAATCATTGACAGACCAGCTCTAGGTAGCTGTATTAGAGTATCAGATTAACTAATGGTATTAGCTTTGCTAGCTGGCACTGGAAGTTTGAGAGTGTTTGAAGTTGGAGTGCCAAGGTTCTTATTTGGAACTTGCAGAGCAGCGAGCAAAATATTCATTACGATGCAACTGTAAGTCACGCTGCTGGTTATTTGTGTTTGTCCCCAGTGAAGGGAAAGGGAAAAACCAGCCCAGCTAAACAGATAGGTAAAAGGAAAATGTAATCTCGTTTTGTAAAATCGGTTGAAACAGTGACATTATGAGGAAAAATGAGAGCTGGGCAGATTCAGAGCTCTGCAACATTTGCCTAAGCTTGAAAAATCACCTTTTTTATGAAGCAAGAACAGCAAGACACTGAATGCATACCAAGTGTTGGGGAAATGTGAAAGATGACAAAATCTTTCACTCAGAGATGTGATACAGATAGAGTGAAGGTTTTACAGCTGCCTCATCACCTACTTAGAAACAGCCAAGCTTTCCCTCTTGCGAGACTTCCTCAGGCAGCTTCTCTGCACCCTACATGAATAAGATTGATGGTGTTCTGATCCCAGGCAGCCAATTTCAGTCTCTCAAGAAATAATCCACTACATTGACAGATGAGTGGAATTTGACATGATGTTCACCTCAGATTCAGATTGTGCTGCACCTGGGAAGTACCAGCCAGTGAGCATCCTTTAGGGGAACTGTTAGGGATTTTTGGACAATTTCTGCTGTCACAACAGAAAATCAAGACAGTGTTTTTCATAAGGCCATGAATTTGCAGTCTGCCAACTGAATGTGAAAGGTTGCACATAAAAGGGATGGAAATATGTTAACTAGCAAACTGAGTGATTTTAATGTATTCAACTGCAGTCCCTGAGCACACCCTATTTTTCATATGTATAATATTAGGAATGCGTCATTTACTTTTAGTTAGTCACTGTGTAAGTAAGATTAAAATGTTCAGCCAAATAAAAGTGAATGAAAAAATGGATGCAGATGAGCCAGTGCATAATTTCAGTAATTTAATATTTGGTATATGAAATTTCAACTTATTGAATCATGGCAAATATAGCTATAATCAATAGCATGCTCAGCATACCTTTTCCCTCAGTTCGTGATCTTCCATAGGTAATGAGATGCTCTAAAATAAGAGATTTTGAGCTGCTCAACTCCATTGTGGGGCTACTTTGGCACAAGATAATTAAAAAGGCAGATTCCATCCCACCTTTTGCTTATACTTCATGAATAGAGCAGTCTCCCTGAGCACATGAAGGTGCAGGTAAAAGATCAAATCCTCATGGAGCGTATTTAACACAATAAACTTGAAGCGAACTCCGTGGATTAGTGCGGTGAATGTACCACTGAGGGTAATCCGGTTTTGAAATGCTGGAAACCAAGGGCAAAATATGAAAAGGTTAGGTTATCAGAGATTTCTCAGCTTGTTATCTCTTTTTTTATTTAAACTTCCTTAAGCAAGCATCTCAATTGGCCTTAAATGGATTTCTGCACGCTGTGTACAATCGCGAAAGTTTGAAGTTCCTTTTTAGTGTGGCATAATTTTTCAGTTTTATAATTCAGTGCATCTTTATTGAGTTAGGTGACTTAGCAGAAGGTACAAACCTGCAAACAAATGCAATAAAGCACTTTACGTGACAGTATTTGTAATTGACTGCAGCTTTACTTTCTCTGGAATGTTGGCAGACGGGCGCAGATTGTAAGGGCATAGTAAATACTGCTTGGATGCAGGATGGATGAGGCTGTATTACTTGTACTTGTTCAGGAATTCTTTCTTGTCTCATTAAGGCAATGAAAAGTTTAAATGCTGCTGTTAAGTACCCTTCAATATTGGTGGCTCTTCCTCTTGACTTGTAGGTGAGGTGGGCAGGATAGATTCTCAGATTTCTTTTCTGGGATCCAGAGACCTTTGGCATGGTGAGGCCCCACCGGGAGTACTGCGTCCAGTTCTGGAGCCCCTGTTACAAGAGGGATATGGAGGCGCTGGAGCGTGTCCAGAGAAGGGCCACGAGGATGAGCAGAGGGCTGGAGCACCTCTCCTATGAGGACAGACTGAAAGAGTTGGGGCTGTTCAGTCTGGAGAAGAGAAGGCTCCAAGGTGACCTAATTGTGGCCTTCCAGTATCTGAAGGGGGCCTACAAGAAGGCTGGGGAGGGACTTCTCAGGGTATCAGGTAGTGATAGGACTAGGGGCAATGGAATGAAGCTGGAGGTGGCGAGATTCAGGCTGAATGTGAGGAGGAAGTTCTTTACCATGAGAGTGGTGAAGCCCTGGAATGGGTTGTCCAGGGAGGTGGTTGGGGCGCCGTCCCTGGAGGTGTTTAAGACCAGGCTGGATGAGGCTCTGGACAGCCTGATCTTGTGTGGGGTGTCCCTGCCCATGGCAGTGGGGTTGGAACTAGATGATCCTTGTGGTCCCTTCCAACTCTTACTGATACTACGATCAGTAAGCTGAACACCATTGCAGTACCATTCCCCTTGGGTAATACACATGGCTTTCTGTAGGATTTTTTCTGACTATATTTCATTTCATGAAAATTATGTTAGGCAGAGGATGTATGAAAGCATTCACAGGAAATAACTTTATGTGGAAACAAATCTCCATTTTTTTCAAGCATGTAATTTCTGTGTGATTTAATAAGAAACAGTGGTAATGAGAAGAATTCCACACTGGCTGGTTTAGGCTCTAAGATACATACAGTTGTAGAGCTGTTGAATTGGCCTGAGGATTAGAGTGGACAGGTTGTGATTTGCAGAGCTAGCTGAGTGCCTGTGATAGTCCATTGATCATCTGATTGACAGGACTGACCCTGCCCAGAGGTAGGAAGTAGATGCTGGCATTTGGTAAGACAACACAATATGACAAAGTAAAGGCTTCAAGTTTAAAAAATGAAAAATAACCACCTCCCCTTCAATCATGCAATTCTTAGCAAGCGTTCTGGCTTTGTTCCATGAATGAGAGATGTGTTGTTCCTAGCAGAGATCATCAACTAGTAATGAATCACAGTGGACAGAACTGGCCACATGTCGCTTAAAAATACAGGAAAGCGCGTCAGATTCACCTGTACATTTGTGCAAAAGAATTAAGGCTGCTGGGTTAGTCTTGCATGTAGTGTAAAGATGTGAGGCAGGCACAAGCAGAAACATGTACCTGCTGTAGCAATGCTGACATTTGCAAATATGCTAATTAAAAATAAGCCCATTCAGAGGAAGAAATCGCAGACTGAGTCAAGGCTGGGCTTGTAAGTCTGCAAAACATGAAGTACCTTTTATTGTGATAGTAGTTAATGATGTGCCCAGTAAAAATCATCTCGGGAAGGGATTCTCTATACTTCATACTGCAAGGAGGAAAATCAGTCTCAAAGTAATTCTGCATAAACCAGCAAGCCACAGCAACCTAAGGATGCTCTAAGCATGTTTCTCAGTAGACAGCATTTTGCAGAATCTTGAGTCTGTGGCTGTGAGCAAAAATTTTCTTAGTTCTGATCTTGGCCTTCCCACTGATTTTTATAGCCTTGGGGGGAAGTGCACATTTTCACATTTCAAAAGGGCTGCTATTTTCATATGCTCCATATATGTGGCTCTTCAGTTCAAACAGACTGGGAGGGATATTGGTCTGAATGCAATTCCTTAGGGAGGTGTAAATAACATGTCTTTACTTTGCAGAACAACCAAGATTTGGATGATGAGTTTAACAGGATTTTGGGGTTTTGTATTGATAGAGGCAAATGTAGGACTAGGCAGTTAATAAAGTTTCTGTGGCTGGCAAGAGCTGTATTCCATTCATCATATGGTCTGAATGCAAGCTGTTGCTTTCAGTATAGCGTCCAGACTGCCACACAGCACCTTAGCTAGCATCCAGTAATTGATGTTATAGGCATGAAAGCTGACAACTGGTCTTTCTTGCTGTGTTAATTAAAATGAACAAATTTATAAGCTCTAAGGCCTGATTCAGCTTTGATTTGCACCGGTAAGTGCACAGGAACAAACCTGGATACAATCAGGGAAAACTCCTCATAATGAGCTATTCCAGTAACACTCTGGAAATCATCTTGTGGTACCTTTCTGTTACACATTTTGGCCTTATCAGTCTGTTCTTGAAAATATGAAACTACCAGTTGCTAAGTAAAGAAATCCAGGTTGGAGGTACCTACTGGGTTCCTGGTCACATGCAAAACATATTTGGATGTGTGTGGACAAATAGAAGTATTTTGTGTAGACAGAAGCCTAATGTAAAGAAATCAACACTTTAGGATGAGGCAGGATTACTAACAGCATGACAGCAATGAATTGCCTACTGTGCTTGTGTGATGTACTTGTTTACAGCAGCAGACTTTATCAGAAGAATTGTACCCTGTGATTTTTATTTTTCCTGACAAATTGAACCTCCAAAAGAGAAGCACCATGGCTATAGGGTGTGCTTGCAGCCAGAGAGTTAGCTACACTTTTCTGGGGGACCCTGTAAGCTCTTACTTTAATGGTCTTCTGCCTCTCAGGTAAAGGGAAAAGGGTGTAGGTAGGCATTGCCAAGTAGTCAGTGGAGGGTCAAAGGCAAAAGAACACCTCTCTTCTTCGCTGGAGGAGGGTGCATAGCTGGGAAGCTTGCAGCTCAGTTGCAGGTGGAGGAAAGCTGTCACCAGTCATGCTGTGGAATGTGATGCCTTGTTACTTCTGATCCAGGGAGACAAGCAACCTGAGGGGGAGCAGGTGTTGCAGCTCGATGGACTGTGAAGAGCAGCATGGGCAAGGTGTGCAGTGGGGCACTGAGCAGACCGCTGTGCCCAGCGTGGTCCCACAGGAGCTGCTGGAAGCGTGGTTGTGTTCCGGTGTCCACCCTCACAACACACCTTGTGCAAAAGAGCAGTGGCAAGGTGCTAACAGTGGTATTTCCAGAGAAAGGATGTGCCTCTGTGTGTGTGGTCTTCTCTGGTAGCATCTGTGTGCTGTAGTTCAGTTACCCTGCTCTGTCCTGCCTTTTGGCCATATTGCTGTCCCTGTCTTGTGCCACTTCAGCTCTTTCCTCAGGCCTCTGCAGGAAGCTGTGCAGGCAGGTGCAAAGCATGTTCCTCTGTCTGGCAGAAGCTGCTCTGGGGAAATGGGGACCAAAAAGTGCCTCTTGCTGCAATGGCCCTGGCAGGCATCTCCTACGCCTGTGTGCTGAGCCTACAGCTCCAAGTACAGCCCTGGGGCCTTGGTGAGTCATGAAGGGACCTTTCGGAGCACTGCACTACTTGCAGCTTGCTGTCATTGTGTTGAAGACTGTGAGAATTCATACTATGGTGGTAAAGTCCAAAGGAAAAAAAAAAAGCACCTACAACTATAAACCCAAAAGGCAAACTGTGTTGCTCTGTGCTGAAGTAATTCTGCTGATAGCATCAGAATCCTGTCTTTAACGATTAGCCTACTTTAGTCCAAGGCTCATTTATATTTTAAAAGGCAATACCCAAATTTCCTCATAAGAGAGATGTGTTTTCTTCCATTAAGTTTCATATTGTTTAATCCTATCCTGCCTATAATATTTGTACTTCCTTTTGAATATTTTCTTTTTCACTGTGCTGTGAAATCAACCTTTGCTGAAAGCAAGATTCATTTTCCTGGTGGGATTCACAGCTTTCACTTTTCCCAGATGCTCTGTACAGAACTGTTCCCTGCACCTAAACTTTTTTGAAACCCTCTCTTCGTGGAAGCAGTGCTGAATGTTTCTTTTTGTTGTGCTGTAGGCAGGGACAACAAGAACTGGAGCACTGCACTGCATGGTTATAAGCTCTTTAGGCAAGTCAGACGGGGGAGAAGAGTAGGAAGGGTGGCCCTGTATATTAAGGAATCTCTCCATGCCACAGAACTTGAGGTTAAGGATGAGTGGTTTGAGTGCCTATGGGTAAAAATCAAAGGGAAGGCTAATGAAACTGACATCCTGGTTGGGGTCTGTTATAGACCACCCAACCAGGATGAAGAGGTGGATGAAGTATTCTACAAACAGCTGGAGGTCATCTCAAGATCGACAGCCCTTGTTCTTGTGGGTGACTTCAACCTGCCAGATATCTGCTGGGTACTTAACACAGCAGAGAGGAGGCAGTCCAGAAGGTTTCTTGAGTGTATGGAGGACAGCTTCTTGATGCAGCTGTTATGTGAGCCTACCACAGGACCAAGACTCCTGGTCTTGAGCACATGCCCTGTGAGGAGAGTTTGAGGGAGCTGGGGTTGTTTAGCCCGGAGAAGAGGAAGTTCAGGGGAGACCTTATTGCTCTCTATAACTGCCTAAAAGGAGGTTGGAGACAGATGGGGCGGACACAGTCTCAAGCTGTGCCAGGGAAAGTTTAGGCTGGAGGTGAAGAGTAGGTTCTTCACAGAATGTAACTGGCCATTGGAATGTGCTGCCCAGGGAGGTGGTAGAGTTGCCATCCCTGGAGGTGTTCAAAAAAAGATTGGATGTGGCACTTGAAGCCATGGTTTAGTTGTCAGGTGGTGTTAGGTGATAGGTTGGACTTGATGATCTCTGAGGTCCTTTCCAACCTGATTGATTCTGTGACTGCAGCACAGTCGGACTCTAAATTTATAAGAATCAGTGATGCACAGTGGGGAGCTGGGGGTGTAAGTTCAGCTGAATGAAGTTACAAAGCTTTGTGTATGCATCTGTGATTCATTTCTATGCTCTATTTAGAAGATTGTTCTGTGACATCTCTCTCTTTCTTTATGTATTCCTTTAGAACAACAGTTTTCCCTCTTTCCTTCACAGTGGGTGAAGGAACCAGTCCTGCCCTTCTTGAAAGGTCACTCGAGTGACAACAGGTGCAGGATCACTGTTGCTATCCTATGATAATCAGTAATTTTGTCATAGTGTGCCATTGCAAGCTGTATTTTACTTGGAGAGAACAGCTTTCTATAGGAACTGAACTGATGGCAGGAATGGGGGAACCTTAATAATTTCTGGGTGATGTGAAAATGATTCTTTGAGAATCACCAAGTGAAGAGCAATACATGGACAATCTGTCACCTGAGATGGCTGAATTTCCTTCTACTGGGATGCTGTCATTGTGGTGCCTTGTCTTTGAGCTCCAAGTAATCTGGGAATAGCCTATTCTGCACTAGCAGCTCCCACCAACAATCATGTGTGCTGGGTGCCTTTTAGGTGTGCATAAATATTTCTCCTACAAGCTGTGAAATTGTGTGCCTTGTGCACCTTACTTCTCACTAAATGAATAGGAAATTAAAAGTCAACCTAAATGCTGATCCTTGTCTCTTGATTGTTAGGAGAGGTGCTGATTCATTTCAAAATATGCACTCTATCCATTCTCATGCATGATCAAAGCTCCTATCAGATTAATTTTGCTTTGTGTTGGTGACAAATCTGAAGCAAGAGCCTTCGTTGTGAATCTGCTGAAAGAGAGAGGTCTCTTCCAACTTTAGTGATACATAGAATAGAATACATAGAATAAACCAGGTTGGAAGAGACCTTCAAGATCATCGCGTCCAACCCATCAACCAATCCAACACCGCCCAAGCAACTAACCCACGGCACCAAGCACCCCGTCAAGTCTTCTCCTAAAAACCTCCAGTGATGGCGACTCCACCACCTCCCCAGGCAGCCCATTCCAATGTGCAATCACTCTTTCTGTATAGAACTTTTTTCTAACATCCAGCCTGAACCTCCCCTGGCGCAGCCTGAGACTGATACTGTGAAGAGTGTGAGAAACTCACTTCTGTGGTTAAGTTTCACTTTTGTGCAAGTGGAAGTTACATTGGCAGGGAAATTGATTAGAAAACTCCTGTGGGCAACTTGGTACTGTAACATCCACCTTGTGTGCTGTGTTGTCGCTTCCAAGTTGTGTTGTAAACGATGTCAGCAGCCAGCAGGCTCTATAGATCAGCCTGAGCGCAGGCAAGAGGCTCAGGATCTTAACTGTGCACACTGATGAAACGTTTTATTATCTTTTTTTTTTTTCACTATGTCCTCATTAATGCTCTTCCAAAATGCTGTTAAATAGTTCAGGCAAGCAAAGCTTTGGTGTAGTTTTGCTCTATTGTTAAGGATTTATTAATTATAATCTTTTTTTTTTTTGCAGCGTCTATTTATATTTGATCGTGACGTTAATTAGTTGCCAAAACAAACTGGAGTTAATTGTGTTTAATTAAGTGGTTGGGAGCAAGCAAGGATAGTTTATTTGGAAAATTGGTTTCATTGATTTACATGTTTATTTTTTGAAAGAATATGAATAAATGAAGGGAATTGTTCAGTACCATTAGAGCCACGAGGATGATTAGGGGCCTTGAGCATCTCCCCTGTGAAGAGAGACTGAGATCCCTGGTGCTGTTTAGTCTTGAGAAGAGAAAACTGAGAGGAGATCTGATCAATGTCCATCAATATCTGAGGGGTCAAGTGGAGGGAGCCAAGCTCTTTTTGGTGGTGCACAGTAATGAGACAAGGAACAATGGATACAAACTTGAACATAGAAGGTTTCACCTCAACATGAGGAGAAACTTCTTTACAGTGAAAGTGACAGATCACTGAAACAGGCTGCCCAGGGGGTTGTAGAGTCTCCTTCTCTGGAGACTTTCAAAACCCACCTGGATGCATTCCTGTGCAAACTACCCTAAGTGATCCTGCCGTGGCAGTGGGTATGGATTCAATGAGGAGGTCCCTTCTAACCTCTAACATTCTGTGATTCTTCCCTACATGCTGCCCAGGAATCACTGGAGGTGTTTAGGAAGAGACTGGGTGGGGTGCTTGGTGCCATGGTTTAGTTGATTAGATAGTGTTGGATGATAGGTTGGACTCGATGATCTCAAAAGTCTCTTCCAACCTGGTCTGGTCTATTCTATTCTATCCTCTCCTATTCTATCCTCTCCTGTTCTATCCTCTCCTGTTCTATCCTCTCCTGTTCTATCCTCTCCTGTTCTATCCTCTCCTGTTCTATCCTCTCCTGTTCTATCCTCTCCTGTTCTATCCTCTCCTGTTCTATCCTCTCCTATTCTATCCTCTCCTATTCTATCCTCTCCTATAACACAGTTGTGAATAGATTCAAGGTTGGGAAAATACCTGTGCTATATATTGGACTATACCAACCTATTAAGTAAATGGTCACATTCTGAATCACTCTGAATTGAAATAAAACCTGAAAGCAAGCAGAGATGGGATCAAGTAACGCTGGAACTAGCAGTGAGGTAGTGTTTGGAACAATGCAGTTTGAGAAATGCACTTTGGAGAAAAGTTTTATTTCAGATTTGGCTAAAGATGCTTTGCATCAGGAAGGCCTGGTAAAATACACTGAGATATGACTCAATACATATTTTTGTTAATTATATTAAGCCATATTAAACCATAATTATATTATGGTTATGGTATTTCTATGATACAGTAATTTCTGTATTTTCTCTTCTGCATTACAAATCAACTCATCCTACACTTCAGGAGCATTGAACACCAGCCTGCTTCATGTTTTAGTGTAAAGTCAGAACTGAGGGGAGAGTTTTGAGGACTTAATTGTTTGTTTGCGTCATTATTTTGTTTTTTTTTTTTTCTTTGAGGACTCAGTTTCACAAGTTGAAACTGAAATAAAAGAAGTTTGATACCTTTTTGCATTCCTTGTTTCTGTCTTGATATTCCGTGATAGGGAGGAAAAAAATAGTTACATGCACAAGGATTCTGTTATCTGAGCAACCACTTAAAACAAGTTGGCATCCTGATAAATGAATAAATGCTGCCTGGAAGTGTATATTCAGGTGTGCCAGTGGCTGTCTCTCTCCCAAATGACCTCAAGGACTCCAAATCCAATGTCACTGTAAACACAAGGAAGGTCTTGTATGGCCTTCTACCTGCTATCAATTCTTGTTCTGGCTTGCAGTAGCACTGAACTTAAAGGAGGTCTGGTGTTTCCAGAACCTGCCTGTTGCCCCCAAATCAGCCTTCTCTGCTTTTGTAATAGGAGATATTTCTGATATCTAAAACTCTTGCTCAAGTGTATGAGCTTGTCAGGGCTGCACTAAATGTTTGCTGTGAATATCATTAACTCATGAGGTTGCTGCTCTTGGTTATGTGCATGAGGCACTTTCAAATGTGGGTGGTCAGTCAGCCAGGAATCACCGTCGTGCATGAAAACAAAACCTCGGGAGGCGAGTTTGATGATAACAGAGGGGTTTGAGTTTGTAATTGGTTTCAGCGTGCCAGGGCAGGATCTGACAGAATGATTGTCTCTAAGCCAGCTTCCACATCTGTAGTATAATTACTTCTGCTGTAATATCAGATTTTTGTGAGGCTTTAAAATGCAGGCTTTTATTTATTTGTTTATTTCCCACCAGGTAATTAGAAATCGTCTTTCGATGGCTGAAACATCAGTGCCTTCTCCATTAATTCAGCTGCCTGGGTGGTGTTTATCTTAACCTCATTTTGAGTTTCTCCAACAAATAGATGACTCCTTAAGTTCTAATTTAGTCTCTCATGGTATTTCTATTATCTCTTTCTAGTTGGCAGGCAAGGAAATCAGATGTGCATCAAATGAAACCATTTGTCATGGATTAGTGCATGCAAATGCCTTGATGACAGCAACAGACAAAAGCCAGGGAGCGTCTGAATGCTAACTTTGGAAGAGAAAATTAACAAGGCCAACACAGCAGTGATAGCAGCCCCTGAATGAGATTATGAGATGCACAGTGACAATCTTCTGCCTCCTCCCTAGCTTGAGTTTCTGATACCGAAATCTTAAGACACTAGGTAATCACAGTGACTCCTGATGAGTGGAGAAGTGTCCATGGAAGACCTACACACCAGCAGGACCTTCCCTCTGCCCATCAAAACCCAGCTATACCTAAGGCAGAGGAGAGGGAAGGGACTCATAGGTAGGCAAAAGTGGAGAAGAGCCTTAGTAATACTCTGGCTTGCATATCCCAGTTTGTCACAGAAGTCAAAAGAGTCAGAAGAGCTATCAGGCATGATCTTAAGTGAACCATGCTGAGGTGGAATGTAGCTTCCTCAGTGTCTTGGTTGGAAATGTTTTGCATTTCCATTTTCCCTGAGGACAGAATTGGTAATTGTGTAATGCTGATCTACTGCAGATAACATTGAACTGAATGAGTTGACAGCAGTTATTAGATACTTATCTCATCCTTGTGATTATTACTCTGATTGCGCTCTCTTGAGTCTTTAAAGGTAAATGTGGGCTCTGCTGAGTTCCCCACTCAAAGGATGGTGTAAGGAGAGCTGAGACACCATTATGGGAAGGGTATTTTGAGGTGCCCTGGCTGGGAGCAGGCTGTGGACAATGAGCATCCTATGCACGTTTGTGTGTTGGATTTCAATCCATCACAAACGACTCTTAGGAGAGCAGCAGACCACAGAGGCTGTAGTTTAGTGAAAGGACCAAAATGTAACCGGTTTGCCAGTTGTCTTCTCTAGGTTTTTATTCCTCCCCCCTCCTGCTTATTCTATTTCTGAATCCCTCTCCCTTCCTTTAAATCGGTTTCCTTTATTTTCTCAAAAAATCTTTCTTTGGGTAAGCTCTCAGTTTTAGAATAGGCTCTTTGCACCACTTTTACTCAATGCACCTTGATGTGGTGCAACAAACTCCCACTTGATTTCATCCCAATTAGAACACCATCTACGTTCCTTGCAAAACTGCTTCAAACATTGCTATTTGTGAAGAACTGAAATAGAGCTATTTGATCAAAAGGATTGAAATACAAGATATCTTCTACTTGCTGACAGTGACCTCATGTTATAAGTGCTTTCTAAGAAAAAAATGGAGAAAATACAGCTGTGGGTTTTTTACCCACAGAAAAAATTATTTCTGGTGGTCAGGATTGTCTGATAGAAAAAGATTCACAGGTGCTTTGTACCTGTTCTGCAGCAGACTGGATGCAAGCTAATACACTAGCGTAGTGCTTGCTGGTTTTTTGTTTGGTTTCCTTCCCTTATGCTTTGATTTTTGTGTTTTTGTAGTGGAATCAGACCTTCTTCCTTTATATCCAGCAAAGCTTCCCTGTTTTGGTGCTGTAGTGTAGTCAAGGCACCTTTGTGGAGGTCATGATGTTATCACAGACATAAACATGTGTGATGCAAACTGGCAAGCAAGCTCTTGGCTGAGCAGGAGGAATTCTGAAGGTCATACTCTCCAAATGGTTGGGTTGGGAGGGACCTTAAAGATCATAGAATCAATAAGGTTGGAAGAGACCTCAACATCAAGTCCAACCTGTCACCACAGACCTCATGACTAGTAAACCATGGCACTAAGTGCCATGTCCAATCCCCTCTTGAACACCTCCAGGGACAGTGACTCCACCACCTCCCTGGGCAGCACATTCCAATGACGAACGACTCTTTCTGTGAAGAACTTTCTCCTCACCTCCAGCCTAAAATTCCCTGGCACAGCTTCAGACTGTGTCCTCTTGTTCTGGTGCTGGTTGTCTGGGAGAAGAGACCAAACCCCTCCTGGCTACAACCACCCTTCAGGTAGTTGTAGAGAGCAATAAGGTCATCCCTGAGCCTCCTCTTCTCCAGGCTAAACAACCCCAGCTCCCTCAGCCTCTCCTCGTAGGGCTTATGCTTGAGGCCTCTCCCCAGCCTTGTTGCCCTTCTCTGGACACATTCAAGAGTCTCCCACTTCCAGCCCCTCTGCCCTTGGCAGGGACACCTTCAGCTAGATCAGGTTGCTCAGAGCCCTCTCCAACCTGACCTCGAACACTTCTAGGGAGGGTACATCCTAAACTTCTCTGGGCAACCTGTTTGTGTCTCATCCCTCTCACAGCAACTGCTGGTGATAAAAGTAGTGCAAATTAAAGGAGAAATGATTTCACTTTCGCTGTGGATCAGTTGGTTTGCCCTAGTGAAGCAGTTCCTTGACTTTTTAGGTTGTCTTTGAATTGGCTTAGAGCTGCTTGTTGCTGCACAGTATTTTGGACGATGAACCTTCTGCAAGCTGTGTGGTATTCAGTGGTTCCTTTGTGTCAGTTGTAGTCCTCTGAGTTCCAGGCTATCTAAACCCTCTTATGTAAACTGAATTATTTACATATGCTCTTTTTTGTTGTTTTCTAGTCTGTCAAAGGGAAAGGTGCATAATGTCTAGAGATGGAAACAAACTACAAAGCCATATCACAGTTATAGAATACATACACAGAATACATAGAATAAACCAGGTTGGAAGAGACCTTCAAGATCATCGCGTCCAACCCATCAACCAATCCAACACCACCCAAACATCTAACCCACGGCACCAAGCACCCCATCAAGTCTTCTCCTGAAAATCTCCAATGATGGCAACTCCACCACCTCCCCAGGCAGCCCATTCCAATGTGCAATCACTCTTTCTGTATAGAAATTTTTCCTAACATCTAGCCTGAACCTCCCCTGGCGCAGCCTGAGACTGTGTCCTCTTGTTCTGGTACTGGCCGCCTGGGAGAAGAGACCAACAACCGTCTGTCTACAACCTCCCTTCAGGTAGTTGTAGAGAGTAATAAGGTCACCCCTGAGTCTCCTCTTCTCCAGGCTAAGCAACCCCAGCTCCCTCAGCCTCTCCTTGTAGGGCTTATGTTCCAAACCCCTTATTCTGAAGTCCTTGTGATGAGGATTGTGTGTCTTTAGTATACTGCTCCTAAATCTAATGGGCTGAGCTCTTTAACAGGTGAGAAGAGATTATCCCTTAGTCCTGATGGAACCTGTAAATTTGTGAAGTCTGTTAGGTGAAATTCACGCAGAATTTAAACCACCACTCTGCTTTTAAATCTATCTATAGCAAAATTATTTCCTTTACCTTTGTGTAGTAAGTATGCATTGTATGAATTAGTACCCAAAGTTTCAGATGTCCTACTGTAAGCTGTGTCCTGTCTGATTATGAACAAGTGCTTTAAGGTCCAGATTTCACACAGGAACCAAACAATAATATGAAAAAAAAAAATCAAATATGCCTTTGTCAGGAGGAATTATTGCATACAGATCTCAGAACATCAATATTTGCTAGAGAGTTTTCCAGGACACCCACCCAACACCTGCCTTCTTCTCTGGTTCTTTTCTTTATATTTATGCCCAACCAAGGGACAGTTGTTCCTCCTGTGCAGTCAATACACAGCATCCAAAAATGGAGTAGATCCTCTGAAGAAATAGGTCACTACCATGAGCATATTTGGGACAAATAAGTGAGGTTTCCTTATTCTGTTCCTTGTGTAGCTTCTTCAGATGAGGCTGGTGGCTGCCAGACACTGCCCTCCCAGTTGCTGCCCAGAGAAGACATCTCATCCCTAGTACCCCATCCTTGGCATGACTCGGCGTGCAAGTGCAGGCATTGCTGTGACCTGGGTGATGGATCATGGAAGCTCTTAGCTCCCTCTTTTCCTGAAATCAAGTGCTTTACTGTAAGCCAGCTTCACATTGGCTTAAGCTTTCATGGTGGTTAAGCTATAATCTATCAGACTGCCCCAGCTGTGAGGTGTAAAGAGCCTTCATGTTCACTTACTGTTACTCAATTGACAAACAAGTTGTACTGTTGTAGCAAATTTTTCCTGTGTCTGTGCTCTCAGCTGTACCAGAGACTCAGCACACACAGGCAGGCAGTTCTGAGTTTGCTTGAAATGGAGATCTTTCCACTTTCTACTTAATTACTTCCTTTAGAGATGAGAAGGTTGGGTCTCTCTTTGGACAAAAGGGCTTCCACTTTAAGTGTGTTCCTCACTTGAAGGCTGTGCTTCTCACCAGAGAAGGTTCCACAGACAGCACAACTCAAAGAATGCGTTTTTGGCAACGTGTCTGACTTGTAAGTGTTGTTAACCACACACTGTTATCTCAATACACTACAACAGCCAGCTACAACAGCCTGTC
The DNA here is from genome assembly GCF_014839835.1 of Dryobates pubescens. Taxonomy (NCBI): domain Eukaryota; kingdom Metazoa; phylum Chordata; class Aves; order Piciformes; family Picidae; genus Dryobates; species Dryobates pubescens. The sequence goes on from NC_071612.1 coordinate 9,157,840, forward strand.
AAGATGAATCATGTCAATTACCTTTAATGGGGGGTAGGGAATTGAGGATGTTTCATTTGTTAAAATTGGAAAAAACTTAACCTCTTGGTTGCTTCTAAAGGCAGAGATTGCTCTGAGGAAAGATCTAGAAAATCAGTCCCGAAAGAGGACTGTTCTCTGAGGGCTCCTAGATAGAAAATCATCTCTGGATGATGTCTTGATTGACCCAGCCAAAGGTGTGTGGAAGACTTGGTAGGACTAGGATGTTGTTTGGGTCCTGCATGTCTTTCCTTACTAATGGCCATTTTTGGGCTGCTACTGTTGAGTTCAAAGGCAGCTGCAGTAATTTTGGTCCTCACTTGCTAAAATCTCCAGGGCTGGGGAAAGGTCTCCATTATTTGTCTATTTTTAACACCACAGAAGTTCAGAGGATTGTTTAGCCTGGAGAAGAGGAGGCTCAGGGGTGACCTCATTGCCCTCTACAACTACCTGAAAGGTGGTTGTAGCCAGGAAGGGGTTGGTCTCTTCTCCCAGGCAACCAGCACCAGAACAAGGGGACACAGTCTCAAGCTGCGCCAGGGGAGGTTTAGACTCGAAGTGAGGAGAAAGTTCTTCACAGAAAGAGTAATTTGCCATTGGAATGTGCTGCCCAGGGAGGTGGTGGAGTCACCGTCCCTGGAGGTGTTCAAGAGGAGATTGGACGTGGCACTTGGTGCCATGGTCTAGTCATGAGGTCTGTGGAGACAGGTTGGACTCGATGATCCTTGGAGTCTCTTCCAACCTTAGTTATACTGTGATACTGTGGATATATATTTACTGGTATTGATAGTGCTTCCTGGCGGGACATCATACTGTTACAAAGGCACAGCAGGAATCCTGTGTCCCAGTTTATACTGGGGCCATCTAGTTGGACTGGGGAGTCCTGCCAAGGGCTCCTCTTCTATGGGATTCTTTTTCTGTCAGACTATAAGAAGGCAACCAATCTCTTGCTGGTGTCCAGTGCCTGGCTTGTAGAGGGTATCTAGAGGTTCTTGTTGGCCTTGAATGAAACTATGACTTCATTCCCTCTGTGTTGCTGAATTGATGTAAAACTTGCTCATTTTAACCTCTTGTGGTTAGACACTTTTATGCGCTTTAGGAATTGTAGTCAATTTTCTGTGGTGGCAACTGTTTGTTTGTTTTTGTAGGCTGAAGGAATACAAGGTAACACTACATTTTGCAAAGCAGTGTTTCCTTTGTTGTGTGACTAAAGCACTGCAAATAATGGAGGGTTTTTTTGATGTGACAGCCAAAGGAAGATCTCAAGTGTTGGTTTGGCTCAGTATTTACATTCTGCAATGAGTTGAGAACAATTTGATTGTTTTTCTTACTAACTGGAAAAGAGAAGAAAGGGGGAAAAAACACCCCAAACCCCCCAAACAACCCTGAAACAACATGGCATATTTCTAAACACTGAAAGAAGGCCAAATCAAATTAATAAGACTGAGTCTAGAGAAGGTATTGCTTTCCTTAAATAGATTTAAATGTCTAATCAGAAGCTGTGTTCTGCTGTAGGGGCTGATGCTTCATCTTCTTACCACAAGCAGAGCTGTAATGTTAAGGTATTGCTGGCAGGGAGAATAACTTTCAATACCTCTCAAGTCTTCCATAAAAAATTAGGTAATCAGGAGAGCAGAGATGGGACATCAGGAATTTTCTCCCTCATTTGCTAGGAGCGGACAAAAAATAGCCAGTCCATTGCTCATGGTCTCTGTGGCTAATGTAGTGTTCTATATAAGACTGAACGGGCTTTGAGACACGTCCTACCCCTGCCACAAAGTGTAGTGATGGAAAAGGCAGTGCTAAACTGCCCCTGAAACTGAGCACACAGCTCTACTGTGAGCTGGTGAGGGGTCTCAGGCAGCTTTGGCAGACACCACTCATGGAGAACCGCACACATATGAACAAGGTTTTCATAAGGGTATTTTACAAACATCTTGTTGCGAAGCTGAACCTCTGGGAAGGGCACATGCCAGATGATTTTGCTTTTCTTTCAGAGCAAAGCTGAACTGCTGCCTGCCAACTCTGTGTAGCGCAGCAGTCACAGGTTTTCTGCCGTTCTTCAGCTGGATTTGGACACAAGGCTTGAACAAGGCCTCTCTCCCTGCTTGCATTTTGGAGGAGGCGAAGGTAGTACTCCAGACACAGCAGAGCTCTACTTGTGGCCTCTGTTCATCCATTCAGAAAGAAGCAGAAGCCCACAGGGAGGCAAAGCTTTGACAAGCTGATGTTTGCCTGTGTTGCTATTCAGGTGTTTTGCTGACTTCCCAGTTATCTCAAGATCTTTGCCAAAGAGCCAGCTTCACTGATGAAGGTGACAGTTATCCATGTCAGAGAGCAGTACTCTTCCTCACTTAATGCACATCTGTAGCGCAGTTATTTTGCTGTCCTTGAAGAAACACAGATTGGAATATCACTTTGAGGGATGCTTCTGGGTTTTTTAACTGAGGCTTAGTATTAGAAATGTGTTTCTGTATCTGAGAGATAGCATCTGCTTTTGTCACTTTTATGCAAACTCAGCTCTGCTTTGCAAGGCACCACTGTTCTCCTCTTCTGGAGAAAATGTGATCATCTATCAGCAGTGAAGCTCTGTCTGTGAGCTCTAATATTAATAATTGAATCTAGCAGTTCTTTAAACTGTGTCTGCTTCTGCCTTTCCCGTGACAAGTTCTTGGGAGGGTTGTAGTGGGATTCATAAGTGGCCATATTGGATTTTGAGTACTTACAGTAAATGAGTTAGGGATTATGTGCCAGAGGAGACCTTTAACGAAAAGTATTGACTTGTCAAAAGGGAAAAAAAATAATCTTCTGGCAGGAACATACCATTTTTAGCAGGATCCAGATTGTTGTTAAAACAGATCTTGAAATGTTATCAACAGTATGATCAGTGGTGTGGTGGTTTGGGCATTTCCCTGGAAGCCAATTGAGATGAAGGAGTTGAATCGCAGGCCTTCACCGGGCTGTTGAGTTGTTCTGAATGTTCCCTTTCCTGGGGAGAAAGTTTGATTTCGCTCATTCAGCACACAGGGAGCTCACAGAGTAGCCTGGCAGCAGCACAGCACAAAGACTAAGGAATATGGTTTTTTAGCAGCACAAAGAATAAACCTCTTTCCACAACCCCTCTGAGTTTTGCAGAAGAACCAACCTAGTTCCCTGTGATGTCTTTTCATGTTGTTCCCCAGCTCGGTGGACAATCTGTAGCTGTCAAATCTTGCAGAGCCCCAACATTCTGCCAGCAGAAATAGAAAGGGGTGTAAAATGCTTAGGATTGGGTTTTGACGGCCCTTCACGGGGAATAGAAAATGTAGATTCATTTCGTAGCTGACAAGGAGCTGATTATTTATGTTTCTTGGAAAACAACTAAGAATCTTTGTTGGTTTGGGGTATTTTTTACCATTATGGATGACTTTCTCTGCATTGTCACATCATTCTTTTTGAGGCATGACAAACTGAGATTAGGCAGCAAACAGCCCCTGAGATCTGTCATTTTTTCCCCCCATGATTTCCATAGGATGGCACCCAGAAATTGTGCAGGCAGCTACTGGAATCTGTGAATGAACAAGTCCTTCATTTGTGGTGCAGTTATGAGAAACACCCTGTGAATTGTATCTGCAGAAGTTAATGGTGCCATCCCATTAAAAAAAAAACCCACCCTTGCTTAACGTTTTCAGGGTGCTAAGCCATGAGGCAAAGGTGCTAATTTTTTATTTGTTTTTGACAGAATAGAGTTAACCAGGTTGGAAAAACCCTTTGAGATCATCGAGTCCAGCCGATCACCCAACACCATCTAATCAACTAAACCATGGCACAAAGCATCCCATCCAGTCTCTTCCTATACACCTTCAGTGATAGTGACTTCACCACCTCTCTGGGCAGCACGTTCCAATGGCCAATCACTCTTTCTATGAACAACTTCATCCTAATATCCAGCCTAAACCTCCCCTGGTGTAGCTTGAGACTGTGTCCTCTTGTTCTGGTTGCCTGGGAGAAGAGACCAACCCCCATCTGGCTACAACCTCCCTTCAGGTAGTTGTAGACAGCAATAAGGTCCTCTCTGAGCCTTCTCTTCTCCAGGCTAAGAAAACCTTGAGTTTCTATGCTGGATTATATCACTGTCTGCCTGTCTCCCTTCTCACTCCTCTACAATATTCTAACATCAAAAGAACAAGCATTCTCCTCTTGCAACAGGAGGATGTAACAGGAAAGGGATGAAAATTTGCCATCTTGCTCTGGTGCTCTGAACACTTCAGCATCTTTAATATAACTGTTTCTCAATAAATAATTCACATAGTTTTGAACCCCCCCTTCTTTGTCTGAAGCACCTCCCTCCTCTGTAATGGCAAGTTTTAAAAAGATGCTGTAAGAAAAGGAAGCTTAATTTTGTTTCACTGCAAAGCCTCCTTATTTATGGCTTATTAGTTTATTTCCTTTCATATGCCTTGAGGAGGATGGAGGAAGGTGGTAATGTATCATCTCCCAAAATGAGACTGTGAGGATGTGCATATGGCCATATTTATCCAAGTGTTTTGTTCTCGGTGGTGTAGGCATATTCACATACAACCCTCTGTGTTTTACCTCCTCTGGTAGCGCAGAGATCCATTTTTAGTGCACAGAGCTGGATTCTGCACTCACTTTCTTCACAAAAGAAGTGAATGTCACAGTGTCCTTTCTTCGTTCCTTATTTCTCATCTTCTCAAAGTAGTCCGTAGTGGGGATGTTCAAAACAGCCAGGTCTTGGTCACCCTCAAGGCTATGTGTATCCCATCAGCTTAGCGGGTCTTACAGTCAGGTATTTGAATAGTTCTAAGGGTGTGGTGTTTGCCTATCTTCTGCTGGGTCTTGATGAAGACTGAAATGTTTTGAGTTTTGGTATTGCTTCAGAGCATCTTTCCACATTGTGCAAGTGCCAGGCTGGGATGAGATGCCTCCCTCAGGACCATGGCTTGTCACAGGCCAAAGGAGCAGCAGGAATAGCATTGTAAGGGGCAGCAGAAAATCCCTGCATTGTATTGCCCAGGGGAAATTAATGTTACTTGCCTTCTTCAGGTAATTTTTTTTCCCCACAGAGAATTTCTGCAGCTCTCCTAATAGCAGTAAAGACATCTGTTTGCAGCTGTGGAAGGAAGACATGTGTCAATAGCTGCCCTGGACAGGACAACAGCAGCAATGTCGTTGCAATGCAGGAAGCTCAGCACACTATTTTTCCATGTTTCTTATCTAGCTTTGCCTGTCCTGAGGCCACAGCACTGTCAGGCTTAAAGTGGTTCTGGTGAGGACACATTGTACATGTCTCCTACCATCACAGGGCAAAGGCCTGGCAGAGTTGGGGATAGAAAATAGGCCATGTTGGGCACAGGGCTTCTGTCATTCTGTTTAATTTACATGCATTTGTGGTTTGCTTTTTACATTCCTATTGGTGAAAAGCTTCAAAAAGGTCATTCCATGGATAGTAAATATTAAATTGCCATTTCCCTCCCCCCCTCTTATTTATCTGCCTACCCCTTGCCCAAAGAAAGAAGATACTTCCTTCTAATTTGATTTGATTTTATTTTTTTTAGATAATACTTCTCTTTTTCAATTTTTACCTTCTGTACTCTCATGGCCACAGTTACAGACCTCAGTGGTTACAAGGATTGGGTTTTCTAAATGAAGCACTCAAAATCATAAAGGATAAATGTATGCAAGCTGGGAACAGTATCAATTACCCTGCCTTCTCTAGAAAGATTGTTTTCTTATTACATGTTGAATTATGATTCCTGTAACAAAGTCTAAAGCATATATGTCCACTCGAGTGCAGAAAATGCCCAAAGAGTCACTAAGTTTGCCATGACTGTTTCTGCCAATATTTAGTATGTGAGTAAGTGCAGCTCATGCTGTAAACACAGCCATGGGAACTAGGTGGAGGGTAGTGCTGGTATGGATACACATCCATACCTTTACTGTAAGCCAGCTCGCTTCCTGCTTTACATCCCTCCCATCCATATGGATTTCTTTTGTGGGCCCTTCAGGCATGACACACTTCTGAGCGTGTGGCAAGATTCAGAAGCTTCGAATCCATAAAATCAATCCACTTGGTGATCTTCTGCTCAATAACACCTGAGAGTTTACAGCTTGTTCGGCTTTGTGATGGGTCGTAATTTGGCTTTACAGCCGTTTGCCAGCCTGGCAGGCAGAGGGGTAAATATCTTCCCCTCTGGGAGCCTCCAACCTGGCAGCACCTCTGTGTCATGCTCGGAAACCCGCAGCAAGGGGATGCTTATGACCTCCCTGGGAAGGGACCGATACTGCTCCAGCATCTCCCAATGCTGCCTTTTGAGATGAGGGTATAAAGATCTGCTAGTCAGTAGGGAGTGAGGTAGTAGCAGGTTTTCTTTACAATAAGCTTGCCAAACATTTTGGTTTCAACACTCTTCTTCTGGCAGTGAGAGATATATTAATTAGCATTTTTATCACATAATAGTCTATAGGCTTAAAATGTCAGTGTGAGCACGTTTGTAGACTAGGCTTAACTATTAGAGCTTTTCCAGGAATTAATCCCTATATGTATTATTCCTTTATTGGCAATATTAAATCATTGTAGTTGGAGAGCTGTACATCTGTTCTTTATTCATTTTCCCCCTACCACCAGGAAAATGCAGATATTGCAGCATCTCTCCCAGCTGTCAGTATTTGAAGATGGTTTCTCTTTTAGAGTCTCTTATATAAGATGGAGGAGTGAAGGATATAAAGGTTTCATCAACTTGCTTTTCTCTAACTTAATTTGTATTTATTATTTTTTCAAGGAGGGAAACTTCCATGCCTGTAAGGAGAAAAAAAAAGGAGGTAGACTATGAAACATTGTTCTTAATGGCAGCAATGAAAGTGTTCTGTGATTTGGAATGTTAGAGCAAGTCTTCTGGGAAATGGATTGGTAGGCCAGGAGAGGGTATTGTGATCAAAGTGCATGGTAAATTAATTTACCTCACACTCCTGCAATTTATCACATAGATATCACCTCTGCACATGAAAAGATACATGAGTATGGATACAATATTGCTCTAGTGCTTATATCTTATTCCAGAACTTAAATTATTTAACACTCCTGCTTTAACCTTACTGAAATATTAAAACCCTGCAATCCCTTAGATTTGCTTTTGTTACAAGTGTAACATTACATTTTCCTGTCATTATGACACCAGTTCATAATTGCAGCCCAGAAAGGTCTTTGGTCATTTGAATAGAAAAGTAAAACTGGTTTTGACTGGTAAGCTGCTAAGCAATTTTCTCATGAACAAGGAAACACATTATAAAGGAAGAGGAATTAGAGATTCACTTACATCAGGAGCCCTTTTAAATAGAACTTTTCATTTGCTCACCCTTGCAACTTTTGGCTTGCAGTCATTTCCCATCTATGTAGCGGTTCTGAGTGATTTTTCAACTTGCAGTAGATATGCTTTGCAATTAGACTTGGCTGGTAAACAGTTCATTAAAAAGATCTACTTCAAAGCAAGATGAAACAAGTCTGTCACAGTTTTTGATGGAGAATGGAACAAAGTAAAGTTCCAGCTATTGTTGAAGGGCCTCTAGGTTGGGTGGTAGTGGTGCAGTGAAGCTGAGCATATGAAATGCACAGTTATGCTCTGACCTGAATTATGGGGGTTAAGAGTTTTCCTTTGCTGCTCATGGTCCAGGTTCCCTGATGAGGCTGCGCTGGTCTGTCTGTGCCTTTGACCAAAACCTGCCTTGTTCCTGAGCAACAATTTCCCATCAAAATTACTGACAAGTGGGTCTCCATCTCAAAAAGTTCCAGCTGTACAGACTGCATGCTGTCAGATTAAAAGGATTTCCTCAAAAGAAGTCCTAGTTAGCTATCGCCACTGTGCTTAACTCAAGTAAGCTGAGCTGATCCCTGCTGCTCGTGGAGCTGGTGAGCAGGGCATTGCAGAGGAGTGGGTCTGCTCCTCTCCTGCTGTCCCACACTCTCTTTCAAAGCATTACTTAGCTCCTGTCTTCACAGCCACCAACCCCTTTAGCTGGAATCCCGTTATTGCTTGGTTCCTCTAATTAATTACTTATCTGCAGGTCTTTTAAAACTTGGTAATTGGTGGATGTAGCTGCCTGTTTCCCCTAAAGTCTGAAACCATTTTATGTATGCCTTATCGAAGTGTACAATCAGCTAAATTAATCCTAATTACAATTTCTGAGGCTCTCTTGAATTGCTCATTTTGTGAAGAGCGAAAAGTTTTTTCCTGACGGTTATTTATGGGTAGAGGTCATGGGTATCACTGTATTCATCTTTTTTGATGGCTGAAAATCTGATAACTCAGATTGCTTCTTCCTACAGCATTTTTGCTTCTATTAATTTGCTTTTACTGCTAGATCTAACATGCATTCTGCTGTAATAAATCACCTGCTAATAAAACTACGCCTTCCTAAATCGGTTTAGACTCAACTTGTGACTGTGTTTGTTCTTGTTAGGCTCCCATTTGAGGAAAAAAAATGTGTAGCTGAAAATACTCAGTGAAAGTTAAAATAAAAGAACCCCCTCTGAGCACTCAGTTATTTCAGTTTACTTCAAACATCTGTAGCAAAATGCTGTTGCCTTGAAATTCTTTGAGGTTTTAATACTGACATGAGTGGGTTTGACCAAGCTTTGGATAGTTTTATTGGGGTTGTTAAATGTAGGATTATTAGTGGTTCTGGGTTGTTGTTTTTTTTCTCTCCCCTGTTTCAGTTGTAGGGCTCAGAGCCTTTATCTTCATTATGAAAATACACCAGACATTGTGGTGGATATGCTAAGGGTGCTCTTTGTAGCTGGCACGTCAGCATGGCCATGCAGGGCAAGACACATTCAATCTGATCAGCTGCAGGAAAGCATGCAGGAGAACAAACGAAACTATGAGGGTGGCAGTGCTTCTGAAAGCTCAGTGAACGATGAGGTGGTACAAACATTGGAATTCAGACTCCAAAACTGGCAAGAAAAAAGTGATGGAAGAAGTTGCTACTCTCATAGAGAAGGAGGAAATCTTTCCAGAACAGGCAGTTGGTGCTCAGTTGAGTTTTCGTCTTAGTGTTACTCCATCAGCAGAATGTAGGCACCAAGTAAGCCCACACTAATTCAGTGGCATTTTACAAGCCTTGCCCAAAAGACTTAGAATAGAATACATAGAATACATAGAATAAACCAAGTTGGAAGAGACCTTCAAGATCATCACGTCCAACCCATCAACCAATCCAACACCACCCAAGCAACTAACCCACGGCACCAAGCACTCCATCAAGTCTTCTCCTGAAAACCTCCAGTGATGGCGACTCCACCACCTCCCCAGGCAGCCCATTCCAATGTGCAATCACTCTTTCTGTATAGAACTTTTTCCTAACATCTAGCCTGAACCTCCCCTGGCGCAGCCCGGGACTGTGTCCTCTTGTTCTGGTACTGGCTGCCTGGGAGAAGAGACCAACATCCGTCTGTCTACAACCTCCCTTCAGGTAGTTGTAGAGAGTAATAAGGTCACCCCTGAGTCTCCTCTTCTCCAGGCTAAGCAACCCCAGCTCCCTCAGCCTCTCCTTGTAGGGCTTATGTTCCAAACCCCTCACCAACTTTGTTGCTCTTCTCTGGACTCGTTCCAGCAAGTCAACCTCCTTCCTAAACTGAGGGGCCCAGAACTGGACACAGTACTCGAGGTGCGGCCTAACCAGTGCAGTGTACGGGGGCAGAATGACCTCCCTGCTCCTGCTGGCCACACTGTTCCTGATGCAGGCCAGGATGCCATTGGCCCTCTTAGCTGCCTGGGCACACTGCAGGCTCATGTTCAGTCTACCGTCAACCGGCACCCCCAGGTCCCTCTCAGCCTGACTGCTCTCCAGCCACTCTGACCCCAGCCTGTAGCTCTGCATGGGCTTGTTGTGGCCAATGTGCAGAACCCAGCACTTGGATGTGTTAAATCTCATGCCGTTGAATTCTGCCCATCTGTCCAGCCTGTTGAGGTACTTCAGGCAGTAGATAACTCTGTTCTAGGGTTATATGCAAAGGAACCTCTTGAACCTCTTACAAATGAGCTTCATTGATTGCTAATGCAAGGTGTTTCAGATGAACTGAGTGATCCATCAGAGAAAGGAGGAAAGGGATAATCAAGGCGCTTGATCTTAACCAGTGCAAAATGAATCTCTTCCACTGAGGTAGAAAATTCATCATGACAACTTTTGTTCAGGTCCACAGGTGTGAGTGGTGTATAACTAGGTCTGCAGGTGACAAAAGTGTTTGGGTATTCAAAAGTTAAAAAAAGGAAATAAAAAGGAGCAATCTTAAATAAGAGGTCAAAGGTGCAGAACCACTTTGGAATGTGCTATTCTAATCACAAATCAAGGGTGTGCTGGGATTCCAACATCAGATTAGAGATTAGGTGACTATCAAAAGTGTATGTAGATATTCAGGTATGGTTGTTGGGTTTTTTTTGGCTTATAACCCTCATTTTAACATTCTAATCTTGCTATTCAGCTCTTAACTTCATGTGTGTAGTGCAAATCCTAGTCATTCCTACACTAAAATCTGTACCTATGTCTCTGGTGTCCATGGCATCTGGCTTTTAATTCTGATGCAGTTTAGCTGGAACAGAAGTATTCTCTTACTGTAGCTACAGCAGGATTTATTGCTGTCAAATCTCAGTTTTTAGTATTGTCCACTATGAATAATTCCATCCTGCCCATGACATGAGTGTCATCTATAGCTCCTCAGTTTGTGCCATCCTGAGCACCACTGAATCATGCTGCACAGGCCATCTAAAATACAACCATTCAAGTTTATATGTGCAGCCAGAAGTCTTGTTAAAACTCTTACCTCATGCCTTCATTATTTCCACCTTAATTTGTCTGTGCTTCCTAAGTTTAGCTGTACTGTTCTAGTGTCTATCTGAAATAATGAGGCAAAGACTCTCCTTAGCCACTACCTCATTTTTCCTCTGTCCTGGTATCCCCTTTGCTATTGCATCAATTGTGAACTATTTGTTTTGATATTTTTTAATAGCCTTTTTGGTCTGTTCCCAGCAGATTCATTTCCTGTTTATTGTTGTACATGCTTTCATGTGTCTCCCACAGTGTGCAGGTTTTCATGTTATTCATTCACATAGTACTTTATGTACTCTTTCAAAGTACCAATCCACTTCAGTGTCAGCTGGGCTGCTGGATTAGATGTAGCAATTGGTCTGATACTCAATAATAATGTCTCTATAAAAGCAGAATGAAAGTCTTTCTGTAGCTAGTCTGTCTTCAAAGAGCTGTACTTAGTATAGCAGATAAATTACTCTTAAATTCAGGCAACCATGTTTGATCTACAAAGGCACCTCCTGCTTTAGGTACACAAATGCAGGTTTGTAGTTACTGGGATTTTCAGCCATGAGGTTTCAGGCATCTAGTTTAAAAGAGATGGCTGCATAAGGATTTCATTTCAATGGGTCTTAGTCCTCTGAATATCCCTCTCATAAAAAGCGGCTTCTCGGCATATCCACACAATGTAAAGGCAAACAGATGTCCTAGTTGGAGTTTGTACTAGCTCCAGAGCCAACATAGCTGCACCAGGAGGTACTAGCTCAAACTGATTGCTGTGTTCATTTGGTACCCTGCTTCCCTGGGTGGGTTAGCTTCTGTGTGGCTCCAGCCCCACACATAGGTTGTTTACAAATCTGTCTTCTGCACTGGAGTCTTCAGTGTGGACTGGTTTAAAGCTATTAGTTTAGGTGCTCAGAAGACCAAAACTCAATACTTGAATATTTAGGAAAGATTACCTTAATTGCACAAGTGTTTGTGCTGTGTGTTTCTCAGATTTTATTAATAAACCAGCAACTACCAACACCAATTATGAAAAGGTGTAGCTGAAACGTAATATTGATTGAATCATTTATGTCTGTGCATATGCATAATATAGAGAACCCCTGGTTTATTAATCTGCAGCAAACTGTGCTGCTCTGAAAGAAGATGTCATTAAAGTGAAGTATATGAGTATAGTCAGGCTATTGCTTTACAAACTGCAGTGATAAACCTGAGGCCTAGGGACTCCTGAAAATATCCCCTACAGAGAAGTGTATGCATTTGTTTATAATAACTCAGAGACTTAGAACAGGATTTCTGATGGTGTTTGTAGCCTGTGACCTGGCAGCAGTCAGCAAACAACTTGATTAGCATCTAAACCCAACATCAGGGCCTCAAGGGCCCTACCTTCAGTAGAGGGGAGCAATCAGACACTTTTAATTTCCTAATTACTGAGTGGGGCTAATGGATGCACACCGACATCAATTCCACAAAAAACTATTTGTGTTTCTCTTGGGCTCCTCAGACTCCTTTGTTTATATTGATTGTATCTCTGCCCTGAAAAATGTATAGACAGTGTGAAAGCAAGCTATTTTGGCTTGAGGTGCTGTGAGACCAACACTGTCAGAGTATACATACTGATTTAAATGTGGTGTTCCAAAAAGAGGGCAAGATACTGTAGCTCCCCTCCACTGAATTTCTAGTTATTAATAACTGTGTTCTGGTTTTAAGGAAATAAGTGCCCAAGCACAAATATAGGCAGGGCAAAGAGTGGCTTGAGGGCAGCCTCAGTGAGGAGTGTCAGCTGATGGAAAAATTCAACATGAGCCAGTAATGTGCACTTGCAGCCCATAAAACCAACAGTGTGCTGGGCTGCATCAAAAGCAGTGTGACCAGCAGGATGAGGGAGGGGATCCTCCCCCTGTGCTTTGCTCTTGAGAGACTCCCACCTGGAGTACTGCATCCAATTCTAGTGCCCCCAGCATAAAAGCGATCTGAAGCTGCTGGAGCAGGTCCAGAAGGGGGCCTCAAAGTAGAGCAGAGGGCTGGAAACCTGTTGTATGGGGACAGGCTGTGAGAGTTGGGGTTATTCAGCCCAGAGAAAAGAAGGCTCCAGGGAGACCTTATGGTGACCTTCCAGTACTGGAAGGGGGCCTAAAAGAAAGCTGGAAAAGGACTTTTTACAAGGGCTTGTAGTGATAGGACAAGAGTGAATGGATTTAAGCTTGAGGAGGGTAGATTTTGACTGGATGTTAGGAAGAAATTCTTTACAGTGAGGGTGGTGGGACACTGGAATAGGTTGCCCAGGGAGGTTGTGAATGCTCCCTCTCTGGAGGTGTTCAAGACCAGGTTGGATGAGTGACTGGGTCTAGTGGAAGGTGTCCTTGCCCATGGCAGGGGGGTCAGAACTAGATAATCTTCAAGGTCCCTTCCAACCTAAAGCATTCTATGAATCTATGAATGAAGCAGAGGATTCCCTCAGAGTTGAGGGTTTTGAATTGCTCCAGTCAATAGTACACACAATACCATTAGTAATATCTATTAAACACAACTGTCCAAAAGGGAGAAGCTAATGTTTTTAAGTGGCTGTGGGTGCTCACTACTTCAGTAGCTCAACTACTAGTTCACATGCTTTGTGAACAAGCTCACAAAGTATTTCTTACTCACTGAGAACTGCTTAAATAAACACATAAGTAACTTAGGTCTGGTGTGGAACAGCAGGTTCTGGGTGTCAGACCTTGCTGCCAGCCAGTGCTATGGGTCAGTGACCTTGTGTTGGGTTCAGAGGCCACACAATAAATTATTTCCTTTGTATCACTGGGATACAGGGTCCTGCTTTATCACCTCTCTAGCTTTGCTGCACCTCTTGGTAGCACAGTTCAAGCTTGTGTAATGACCTAGAACTAAGTAATTACTGTGCCTAAAAGTACATACATTTAATGGAGTAAAATGTTAGTAAGTGTGCCGTGTAGTAATTAGACCACTTTAAAAGTTACCCATCTAAATCACTTGAATATGTGATGTCTTTTAATGCCTTTCACTGGGTTTGCATTATGAAAAATGAGAAATAACTGCTTGGTCTTTCTATGTCATCTGTTGGGTTTTATGCTGTCCTGTGCTCCTCCCCTTTGTTTGTTCCTAATAGAAATACAGTGTTTAGAGTTGTTTAGTGCTCTTGATTCCCTTTGGTCTTTTTGCAGGTGTCTCTCCTGGTTTTCCCCACTTTGTCTTCTTTTAAGGTGGATCTTAACATTTACTTTTTCTTTAGTATGATTTAACTATATTCCTTCTCTGCTATTCTTTTTCCAAGTTATTGTTTTTCTAGCTCCCAAACTGAGATTATGGCTGAACTATATATATATATATATTTTTCCAACCTGACATTGTTTGCTTTAGAAATATCTTAGAGAAGGTACATCTGACTGTTTTGACTTGAAATTGCATCTGTTCTGTTAACTCCTGTATAATTAAATCTTTTCCCTCCCTTTAAAAAAAAAAAAACCCAAACCCAAAAGCATCTATAAAAAAGTAATCAATTGAAAGGCATTTTAACAAATGAAAATAACAATGAATGTTGTCCTTCAGAGTGGAGCAGGGGGGAGTTAAAGCTGGTATTCCCTCCAGAGCTGCAATGCTATTTTTCTTTGATAATACCAACAAAGTGGAAGCAGCTTGGGCAGATTTGTGTGGGGAGGTGTAAAAGTTGTGGGAGTGTGGAAATAGGAAAATAAATTTATCTTCATCCCACTACAGTGTGTCATTGCAGCTGTTTATTTCAGTAGTTGTTCCACATAAAATACTGAAGCAGAGCCAGCTTCTGTGCTGCCTCAAACCTACTGTGGTCTATGGGTGTTTTCAGGTAACCAACCAATAAGAAGCAACAGGCTGGAGTGCTGCCTGTACTGCTAAATGTGCCTTGGGCTACATGCAGGTCCTGCTGCTTCATCAGTTGACAAAATAGCACTGCCAGGAATTGTGTCTGTAAAGAGAGGAAAAAAAAAACCCCACAACAAACAACAACAAGGCCCTTTGAGGAGGAGCTTGAGGTTGAAGGATGCTCTTGCCTGACAGATTTGGAAACCAGTGTCCTGTAATTTTTCCCATACCCTCATTCCTGAAGGGAGCAGTGGGACAAACGCTGAGAAGGATTCCCTGGTTCCCAGCTTCTTTCTCCCTCTTACCACAGCTGTGCAATAGTGAGTCACCTCTCTTAAAAACAAAAGGTGACTTGGAGTGCTGCTGCTGCTATTGACTGTACCTAGTAATTCAGGGAGCTCCAGCATCCCCCTGATGAGCCTGCATCTCTGTTTTTGTAGAGCTGTGTATTTTGGCTCCAATATAAATTAAAGCCTTTAACTCTTTCTCAGGCCTATTATGGAAAAAAATCTCACCATCTGCTCCCAGCTTCTCATTGTACCTGGCCAGAGACTAACTTTTAGCTGAGGCATTGACTCTTGAGCAGAAAGGGGAGAAGAGACTTTGGGAAATTAAATACAGATTCTTTGTATTTATTAAAATATAATAACTATCAAACTTAAATAGGAAAATAGCTGTTGCAAATGCAGTTTTCTCTTCTAAAGTTCAGCTGCTGCTAAATGAGATTCTGGTGCTCCTATACTTAGAAATGCTTAACATAAATTATGACCTAATTAACATTTGCATGGTAATCTAGACTTCCTACAGCTTATTCTGCTAATTAACACATGACAAATGATCAAGAATTAATATTTCATTGAAACATAACTTGTCCAAGAAAGCCCATTAGTGTTGCAGAGAACATTTCCTTCCCTTATAGTGTTCTACATGAAAAGTGCTCTGTTACATTTAAGGCTATTGTATAATTCTTGTCAATAAAATTATTTGTTATTAGAAAAATTACTGTAATAAGGATGACTGCAGGTGTTCCAAACTGCACTCAGGTCTCCTTAAAAATAAGTGAATGCATGTCCTGACATGATCAGCTGGGCTAATTAGGGTCTGGGGTAGTTTGGATCAGGGAGGTGACCATCTTCTGTACTCTACATTGGTGAGACCACACCTGAGTATTGCATTCAGTTTGGAGCACCTCAATACAAGAAAGACATTGAGGTGCTGGAGTGTGTTTAGAGAAGAGTAACTGAACTGGTGAAGAGCCTAGAGAGCAAGTCTTGTGGGGAGTGGCTGAGGAAAGTGGGGCTGTTTAACTGCCGGAAGGGAGGTTGTCTTGAGGTGGGTGTAGGTTTCTTCTCCTGAATAACTAGTGATAGAACAAGAGGGAATGGCATCAGACTGCACCAGAGGAGGTTCAGGCCAGGTATTAGGAAACATTTTTTCATGGAAAGGGTTGTCAGACATTGGAACAGGCTGCCCAGAGATGTGGTTTAAAACCTGTGTAGTTGCGGTACTTCGGGATATGACTTGGTAGAGTTGAGTTAGTGGTTGGACTCAATGATCTTGAAGGTCTTTTCCAACCTAAATGATTCTGTGATGCTGTAATATCTCATTGGACTTCAAACAGTCAGCTCCACACAGCTTGAAACAAGAATCAAATGCAAACCCCATGTGCTGTTCATCTGCTCTTGTTTGTTTGTAATGAGATAGTACCGAAGGGTAATATCCATGCTGTGTAATGCAGCATTATGAGCAGATCTGCAGGTTAGCTCCAAGCAGGCCAATATCAGCAGAGAGCACAGCTAAGTGGCGTGCAGAGGTAGCAGCTTGGGGCCTTAGCTGCTGTTACTGCATTCACTCTGTTTCATATTTACCCCTTTTTAATGCTGCAGAACATCCTTGTGCCCATCACTGCCGCAGTGGGGCCAGCTTGCCAGCACTCTCAACAGGAGATAGGTCCTTGTCCTTGCCTTTCCTGGAGAGATGGGTCTCCTCTTTGCAGGACATGGAGGTCTGAGCACTCAGAGGTTCTCATCTTAAGTGCATGCCAAAGTATGGCTAAACATTGCCCTTCAGAAGAAAGAATTTCTCTGGATTCACCAGAAAAGAGCTTTAGGATTTCATGATGTGTGTATAGGCTAAGGATAATTAACAGCTAAATAATAATAAACTGCTAACTCCTATAACCAAGAAATGGAAGGTTTGAATCAAGGTTGTAATTACATGATAAATACAACACACAACCCCAGCAAGCTAGTTTCCTGAGTTCAAAATGATTAAGTACTGGCTATTCTTGCCATGGTTTTTTTTTCAGGCATCTCTATTTCTGCTTACCCAAAATTTGAATGAAGCTGTGTCTCCTTGGGCTGAAGCAGTAATTCAGGGGGCTCTTAAGGGTAATTGAATTTAGAAATAATCAGATGAAACCAGTTATTGGTCTGCTCATATTCTTATGCAAATGATATACCATTTAAAGCAATAGGTATCCCTTTGCAGGGAACTCATCTTCCTTGTTCGGTCATCAGACACATCTCTACAGACATCACTTGCTCCATTTCTTTTAGATTATGTATCATCATTTGTGCACTAAGCAATAAATCCTTAGTGATTAATCAGTCAAAATGCCTGTTGGCTTCAGAAGGAATCTCAACTGCTTGCAAAATACAGGACCTGCTCTCTAAGGAAAGAGCAGAAAACATGCACATATTAGACTAACATTTGCTTTGTTTTAAAGTCAAATTAATTTTGTCTTGCCTGAAGCCGAGAAGGAACTTAATCATTATATAGAGAGTCTGTAATAAATCCTGCTTGACATATGGTATTTCCCTGTGAGCTTCCAGGAAGGAGAAGGACCCGGCAGATCCGTTGTTCAGGGACAAAGGCCTGGTATTTCTCAAGCAGCAGTTGAACTCCGACATTTTGTGTTTGCTTTTGTGCTGTAGTTGTGTGTGCTTCTCTTGGAAAGAGCTCAGAACTCAATTCTGTTGCACATGGCTGCTTGGCGCGAGGCTCTGACACAGGCACAATGCAGAAACATCTATCTGAAAAATCTGCTTCGTGGGATGCCAATGGCATCCTGGCCTGGATCAGGAGTGGTGTGGCCAGCAGGAGCAGGGAAGTCGTTCTGCCCCTGTACTCAGCACTGGTTAGGCCACACCTTGAGTCCTGTGTCCAGTTCTGGGCCCCTCAATTCAAGAAAGATGTTGACTTGCTGGAATGTGTCCAGAGAAGGGCAACAAAGCTGGGGAGGGGTTTGGAGCACAAGTCCTATGAAGAGAGGCTGAGGGAGCTGGGGTTGCTTAGCCTGGAGAAGAGGAGGCTCAGAGGAGACCTTATTGCTGTCTACAACTACCTGAAAGGAGGTTGTAGCCAGGAGGGGGCTGGTCTCTTCTCCCAGGTAACCTGCAGCAGAACAAGAGGACACAGTCTCAAGCTGTGCCAGGGGAGGGTTAGGCTGGACATTAGGAAGAAGTTCTTCCTAGAAAGAGTGATTTGCCATTGGAATGTGCTGCCCAGGGAGGTGGTGGAGTCACTGTCCCTGGAGGTGTTTAAGAAAAGACTGGATGAGGTACTTAGTGCCATGGTTTAGTTGATTAGATAGGGTTGGGTGATTGGTTGGACTTGATGATCTTGGCAGTCTCTTCCAGCCTGGTTGATTCTGTGATATTGCCACGCTGTTCTTCTCCAGTGTATAAGGTCAGTGTCTAAGGTTTGAGCTTTGTGGCTGTCATCTTATAATTTGAATACTTAGCTACCTGTAAATTGCCCATAACATTTTTAATTCAACCCAGAGAGTGAAAGATATTTGGGTCTGTATGTTATCAGTTCTGAGGTTATGGATGTCTCTCTTAACATTTCACCATGCCCAAATTCTTAAGGTTAAGAGTTAATTTCTCACAAGCGTGATCATGACGAATCGTGACTGCTCAAGCTGAGGAGTCTGTTTTCTCTCCCACCAAATAAAAACTACAGTGCAAGTCTAGGGGGGGGGTTGGATGAAAAGGGAATGATGAGGTTTGTATCTAAATGGAGATATTATGTAGCATATCATCTTGATAATCAAATAAATACTGAAATGCTGAGAACCCTTGGGCAGTCATCCTCCCATTGCCGTCTTGGGAGAGGCTTCAGTGAGTGCTGGGTGTAACCCATTGTGTAATAAACTGTTATTGCTTTAGTATTGTAATGATCTGAGTGTTAGTGGAGTTGTATCTTTGAATTTCTTGTAAGGGTAACCGTTAGAAGAGTTTCTTTTGTCCAGAGATGGGAGTGCAGATAGACATTGGTAATATTGATCTGCCAACAGTGATATATTTTACAACTGAGTCTGAAGCCCATCATCCCTTTGAAGCTCTCTTTCTTGTTTAACTATTTTCCCTTTGTTCTAGTTATTTTTTATGTTCTGGCATTGATGCCTGCGATGCTAAGAGAACTGAATGAAAAGCCCTTCAGAAATCCAGCACTTTGTGTGTTTACATTCTTCTGTTCTACATTAGAGGTACTCAAACACACCTAACCCTGAAGAAAAGGCTTCCTTTAAGGCTTTTGATTCACTGTGACACATTACGTGTGCCTGCATTACGCAGGTGGCATCATGGCATTTGCCCTCTGCTATGCAGCTGGAGAAGAAAATAACATAACATTTCATGTCAATCACTTCATCTGTGGGTTGCCTTTCCGTGCTCCCAGACTCTTGATGTGCATAATATTTTTTTCCCCTAACTTCACAGGGGAAAAGAAAGAGATTTATCATATAAGACTGGTTTTGAATTCAAAACATGGTATCGTGTTGTGTGTTTTCTTGAACTAATAAAGAAGCAGAGTCTTGATTTCAGAGCACCTTGAGTCTACTTTAAAACTACAAATTTGCTACTTTCTCCAGGAAAATCCTGTTGAATTTGTTGAGGATATCTTCAGATCTTGAACTTGCAACAGTCTCTGAACCTTCATGGTTCAGGCCGTCTGTTGCAGCGATGTAGTCAAATCTCATAGCAAGGGAAAAGGGGAGACCTTATTGCTGCCTACAGCTACCTGAAGGGAGGTTGTAGCCAGGTGGGGGTTGGTCTCTTCTGCCAGGCAACCAGAACAAGAGGACACAGTTTCAAGCTGTGCCAGGGGAGGTTTAGGCTGGATGTTAGGAAGAAGTTCTCTACAGAAAGAGTGATTGGCCATTGGAATGGGCTGCCCAAGGAGGTGGTAGAGTCACCATCACTGGAGGTGTTTAGGAAGAGACTGAATGGGGCGCTTGGTGCCATGGTTTAGTTGGTTAGATGATGTTGGATGATAGGTTGGACTCGATGATCTCAAAGGTCTTTTCCAACCTGGTTAATTCTGTTCTAAATGGTACATTTCTTAAATGATCTGCACCTTTAAAGACATTTTAGTGTTTCCCAGGAAGGAGTGACATCTGCAGCAGGATGCAGCTGGGATGTGCAGTGCTTCAGGCTGCCCTGGATGCAGAAGCATGTCACAGCTGCTGCTGTTCCAAAGGCCTGTAAAATTCCTATTTGGAGACTATATTTTAGATAAATCCACATTTATCCAGGATCGTGTTGCATCGTGCAACTGAAGCAATCTGATTCACGCCATGGAGTGACACTGAAAGCCAATGGCTCTCTTTTTCAAGTACTGTTCTTTGAATTCAAGAGGAAACATCGTGAGTGTCTTTGATCTATAACCAAAGGTCAAAAGTTTAAGATGCAGGAGATACTGCACATCACCCATGGATCTGGCAACAGCAGAAATGTCAGTCAAGCTTCCGACTGATTTGCAGTAAGAATGATTTTATGTCTCCAGTGGTCCTACATCTTCCAAATGCAGAACTCTCTCACACTTGTATCCTTCAACTTCTTTCCTTTAAACTTTTGAAGGGTGATGGCAACCTGGCCTACTGACTGAAATGGATCATGAATAATTAACCCTTAGCTTATATGATTATTTCAAATTAAACAGTCTGTGATCCATAGAGGGTATTCACATTTTTATTCCAGAGGTTGAGGACTGAGCACGTTGACACAAATGTATTTCTTCTATATAAGAAACAGCAATCTCTTGTCTCTGTTTTCTGATATTCTGGCTTTAGTAGATCTGCAGGTAAAACCACAGCCCAAACTGCTTCAGAAAAGGTTTTGCTTCTTTCCAGTTGTTTGAAGCAAAACCCATTTGCAAATAAGCTGTCATTAATGGAGCTCTCTGAAAAACACTGGTTGCTGCAGGATGGAAGGAGCTGCTCTTCCAGTTTGGCCATCTAAATGCAATTAAACACTGCTAGATTTACCATAATAAATGGCTAAAATGCCACTGTCATCCACTGAAAGAGACACCTCAAGTTATTGAGGGCACTGTTCATTTCCTCCTGGCAGATAAGGGATCTGTCCAGCTGTCAAGTGTCACACGTCAGGCGATGCTGCTCTGTGCCTGGACTCCAGAGCATGCCTTGTGCTTAGTGCTTGGATGGCATTTTTGCTTACTCTTCTGCTTGGTTTTGCCACTTTGAGCATGCATTTCTGTTTTCAACTTCCCAGAAAATTACTTCAGGTTGTGAGGGGTGGAGGTAATTGCTCAGGGAATGAGCAGAATGGAAGCAGCATTTAAATGGGTAAACATTTGTGATATTTTGGAGATGAGGCAGAGCTCAATTGCCTGGCCGTGGTGAAGGCACAAGCTATGGATTTATGGCTGCATGAATTGTCAATCACAAGGTTGTTTTGTTTTCTTCAAACTCCTGCTTTGTTCTGAATATCTGCATTTACACAGACCATCACAGGCACAGTAGAGGTTAAACTGAGGGAGAGGAAAAAAGTGTCCTTTTTTGTGGAGCCTGCAGCAAATTCATCATGGGACAGGTTTTTATGGCTGAGTGTGGAGGCTGTACTACTTGAATTTGGTCTGTCTTTACTCTTGAACTCTAGAAGTCATTTTACCTTTTTGCTTCTTTTATCTCTTTTGAAATGGGAAGTTCTACCAGAGGGTGTTTTCAGCATTAATTAGTTGGCATAATTTGAGAGGCAGGAGAAATTCATGACAGTGCAGACACTTTATTTTGGGCTATTGCCTCTCTTACTGATTGATGTTGCTTTTTCTTCACATACCACTTTAAGAGGGAAAAGCCACCCTTTGTTCAGTTTGATGTTAGACTGACTTTTCTTTCTGTCTTCTTCAATCCAAAGCATCTGGAGCTCATGGAAGCAGCTGCCTGCATGCCAGGCCACTACCAAGTGAAAGTGGCTGTGCACTGATTCACTAATCCATTTTTCTGAGGTGTTTAGCTTCACCCATGTTGGAAGGCAATACTTTGGCCACTGGAGCTGGTATTTATGTTTAGCACTGAACTGTCCATTTGCTGCTTGGTTTGGAGATGTGAAGTTCTCTGTCTATAGACCTAGCACAGGTATCGCAGAGCCTTTGGCTCCAAATGGAAAGATTGCTTTGCAGTGAGTTATCCAGTCATATAATCAAAATGTTTATAGCATCTGCATCTTGGCAAGGCCATCTGCAGTGCCCCAAACACAAATTCCATCAAACAGCTTGTTGCAGAGCAGCCATGTGTATTAACTCTATTTATCAGATAATTAATTCTGGTAGCAGAGAGAAGGGATGGCCATAATTTACAATGCAATTCAGGGCCACGTGGAAGAAAGCAATGCTCTGGTGGTGTGGGCTGCAAACAGGAATTCTGGGTGCACCTTAATATCTCAGTGAATATACTAAATGCATTAGGTAACCTTCCAACCAGGTCTTCCTTATGCTAACAGGGGAGTCGGGTTCATATCCTGCTCTGGCAAGACAGAAACAATTTCCTATTCTAAGTGTCTCTTTGGTGAGGGATGGGGTTTGGGGTTTTGTCTGGGCTATTTTATTTTGTTTTGAGTTTTACTACAGCATAAATACCAAGAGGTGGGTTTATTGGTTCTTGGCAGCAGTCATATTTTAGGTTTTTTAAACAATATGCTGTTCACAGGCCAGCAAAAGATTTTAAAAGTTATTTTAAGTCACAAATCCTGGCTGGATTAGGAGATGTGGAATTAAATTGTCCCAGACAGGGCCTGAACCCTATAAATATATAATCATCCCCACTGCTATTTACTGGATGAGTTTTGTTGCTGAATGCCCTGCCAGGGCATGCTAGATGACTTTACCTCTGTTTCCTTGCTCCTTGCTAGAGGAGAAGATGCAGACATCATTTGTATCTTCCCTGGAGCATGTGGAGTGTTTCTGCCTTCTACCCTGCAGCATCAAGGTAGGGTAGGTAGGAGATGCACAGGCAGGAAGCACATTTATCCTGGCTCTTTCTTTATTTCCTTAGTATTGTCAGACTGAGTAGTCCTATTTGACAAAATGTGTACAGCATACAGAGCTTCACCTAATTTTTTCATCATTGGGGTAGCTTCTGTTTATCAACAGCTCAATAATTATAGATACTACATTTCCTACAGAGCAGGTAGCATCTTTTAAAAGTTATTCTCCCTCCTTGCAGGTTTCCTCCATTTTCTGCAGTTTCTAGCTGGAGGGGAGAGAACTAAAATGAGCATTCAGTTTTATTTTCCAGTTCAGAATCCCTTTCCTTCCTGCAAGCAAAGCGCAGGTTGCACTGCAAGCACTAGATAAATGGCTCCTTTTACCTCATCATCAAGTGAAATGTTCTTGCTCACTTTGGGTTTGGTTTTTTTTGGTTGGTTGGGTTTTTTTTTCCTTCTCTCTGCTGCAGTGTGTTTGGTGGTGTTCCATTTGCAGCATTTGTAACAGGTTCCAGTCTAATGACCTCCCACCATCCTCTCAGCAATGCCTGCAAGCGGTGCATTGTTATAGCAGAAGAGGGAATGGGCAAAATTTCCTTTAGTGCTGCACTGCTTTCTTCAGAACTGCCAGTACCTTTGGAATATGCTGCATTGTTAGTTTGCCTTTTATTCTACCTCAGGTAGCTACAATGGGTTGCCAGACCATAGTGAGTAGTCAAGAGGTGGCAAGGCTAACTTTGATCAGTGTTTTAGCACTGAGAAGCTGATGATGCTTTAAGACATGTCCTGGGAAGGAGCATCTCAGCTATATGCTGTGCCCCAGGCTGGGGAGGTGCTGTGGCTCAGGCTCATGCCTTTTGCCTCTTCCCCTCTGTGGGTGTCCACAGACAGTCTCTTCCTACAGGATATCTGGACTTGGGCTGGGCTGAGATGTTTTTTATTATTACTATTTGAAAGTGCTTTTGGTTTTTTTTTGGTTTGGCTTTGTTTTGCCGGTTTAGGTTTTTTGTTTGTTCATTTTGTTTTGGTTTTTTGTGGGTTTCTAAATTATTTTTGTATACTCTTTATTCTTCAGCACTTTACAGGTGAGTAGTGGTTCGACATTTTAACTCACCTTTCATGTTGTTTTGAAAATCATGACTGCCTTGGACTGAGGAAATTGCAGTAGCAGAGCAAAGTGTCTGCTCTGAGATGCAGAGAAGGGTAGGCTTGACACTTGTACAAAAATCCTACATTAGGGCATGGCAATAGTACAGTAGTGCAGGATGTTACTAGCATTGTTGGAAAATATAAGAAGACCCATGGAAATTGTGAAAGACAGTGTTTTTATACTCCACTTAAAGCCCCCTAAATATCATTTTCAAATATACCTAATTGGAATGGATTCTCTTCCACAAGATCTTTGTCAAAGTTTGTACTGAGGTCAATGGAATTTGTGAAAAAACATAACACAAAACAAACCCCCCTTTGTCTTTGGACAAAGACCAACACTTAGATTCAAGACCCTATAAAGAAACAATACATCATAAGGGGAAAGAGGCCCTTCATGATGCTCAGGTTCTTACCAGAAACTCCAGAAGATTGGTGCTAAACACACTTTCTATTCTTGCTAGCTCTTTCTCAATCAGCCTCTATTGTGGGTGAGGAGGAAGGAAGAGCTATTCTTTCCTGAAGCCCTTTCATGATGATCTGCAATCCAAGACACAATCAAGTCTTTATATACTGGAGAAGTGGGTGGTAGATGTCAACCTAAATAGATTGGATGAATTATTAATGTGCATATTTTTGAGACCGACAATAATTGGTTGAGGAGGACAAGACTGTTTAGATAACTACTATGCCTCCAGACATACCATCAAATGGAGGGTCTGGGTTGGGGCCTCTCAGTTTGTAGAGATGTTTGAGGAGGACACTGGCATGCCTTGACAAATCACTGTCCCAGGACAAACAGCCAGCGTGGAGATGTTCACCATGTCCTTCAAAATTAGAGCTGTGGGCACCCAGCTAGCTTAAAATTGATTTTAAAAGGGTGTGTGTCCCCTTCAGTGTCCCCAGTGCAGGGCTGTAGGTGCTGAGGGAAGGATGAGGGGATATGATGGCATTAGTGTTGGAGGCTCCCATGCTCCCCCTAAACAGCCCCTAACTACTGCTGTGGGAGAGGGAGCACCAAGCCACAGGGCAATTGCTGTGCTAATATGCCTTTCCTTATTTTACTGCCTTTCCTATACGTTCTGGGAAGGGAGAAGGGGCATATGAATTTGAGCTGAGTCAGAGGGTGCTTCATCTGTTTTCTCAAGTCCTAGGAAGGCATAGCAATGCTTATATGAAGGGAAGTCATAATAAAGTTTTATCCCAGATTTCCAGCTTCTCATTCCCTTTCTAACAGCCACACAGACTCAACTCTGGTTGTCAGTTGTCAACTTTTCAGTCAAGAGCCAGATCATCACTTTTGAAGAGCAGAATGAAGCTTCAGTGATATGGACAAGTACTTTTGAGATTTAGCTGGTTTCCAGACACCCTTAATCTCAGGTTATCCAATATAAAAGATTAATCTGGTCAGCTTTCAGCTCCTCTCTGTATACCTTCTCCAAGCTCTCTGCAAGGTATGCAGCTTTATAGGAGGTGATGGCAAATGCATGCAGAATGTACTAAACCTATTCATAAGCAAATACTGGGTGGGTTTTACTAACATTTGTCTGGATCCAAGCTAGTCTTTTCAACTCAATTTATATTGATCTTTCAGCCTAATTTCAACCTGTCCCATTAGGGTGGTTTTGGTTTGATTTTGTTTTTATTCATTGATCTTAATTTTGTTCTTTGGAGCTGTAAGAATGACCAAAGTGATGCTATTAGGTTCGTCTTTGGAGAACTGATAGTGACAGTGGCAACTTTCATTTCAGGTCATCAGGAATATTCAAGTGTGTGACTGATTTTCCCATGTTTTCCACTCTGAGGTCAACTCCAAACATAAAGAAAGAGCACTTAGTCCAAAAACTCTTATCACCTCCAGAATGAGAAGAGTGTGCAGTGGAAGCATGTTGGTAGAGCAGACACCACTGTTTGTTCTCATTGTCTTGTCTTTCAATAGGGTGGGGTCACCATCACTGGAAGTGTTTAAAAAGAGACTGGATGAGGCACTTGGTTCCATGGTTTAGTTGATTAGATGGTGTTGGGTGATAGGTTGGACTCGATGATCTCAAAGGTCTTTTCCAACCTGGTTAATTCTGTTGTCTTTCAGAGCTGCTAATTTTAAATGACATGGAAACACAGAGGTTAACATTTGATGTGATGGAACACTTGTAGGGTTGTCATTAATTTTACCTGTAGCCTGCAGAATGAGAAAGGCCTCCTTAACAAGACGTCTCTTAAACCCCAAGGCTACATTTACCATCTTAAAGGTGGAATTCCCTGATGCTTACAGACATTTTCCAGTGTGGCACATGTGGCTTTAAGAGCTGCATGAAATATTTATGTGTTCTGCAAATGGCACTGCTTAGTTACTGTTGGATACCTGTTGTGGTACAAGGCTTGAATCAGAATTGCACAAAGCATGAATCACAAGATGCAAACCGAAGCCCCTGAAAACAGCCCCATTTTGTTCAAAGCAGCTGACTCTTTAGTTTGAGGTTGAAGGAAATTCTGAATTCTGTCCATTTCCAGAGGGATCGTGCTTTTGTCTGGATTTGCTGTATCAGGAGAGAGATGAATGCTTGGCAACATGTTTTGTGAGAACAGTAAAGTGCATCTTGGCTGGTGTATTATATATTCTTAGATCTACTCCACAGGGAAGAGCAGGTCAAAAGGACCATCCTGCTGGCTTTTAGCTGAGTTTCTCACAGTGTGGTTATCAGTTAACTGATGAAGAGCCACACTCTTCAAGGTGCAAGGTATTTTTTATGAAGGGATGATTACGTTTGTTTTTCCCTGGGAGATGGAAGTGCAGAGCATCTCACATGCTCAGTGCTTTACAGGACTAGTTCTAAAGGTGGCACAAGTATGTTTGGGTTAATTTTAGGGGTAAAGACCCATGGGGAGAGGCTAGAACTTATGACACTGAGATGCTGATTTAGTCCCTGCAGCTGTCTAAAGCACCTGCTTAACTTCTTGGTCTTCTGGGAAAATTAGAAACAGGGCCACAGCTATAGGCATGTATGTAGGTACCTAAAGATGCAGAAAGATGCTGCCAAAAACCTCCTGGATTATCTCCTTATTAGTAAATATTTCACTGTTGCAAGGCTGGCCCTTGAGTGGTGCCTCCTGCCTCAGTCTTTCCTTGCCTAAAATAATCTGGTTTTGTAGTGGTGTTTTGAGTTAAATTTCTGAGTCTTGGAAGACTGACTTTCTTTTTCTTTCTTTTCCTTTCTTTCTTTTTCTTTTTTTCTTCTTTCTTTCTTTCTTTCTTTCTTTCTTTCTTTCTTTCTTTCTTTCTTTCTTTCTTTCTTTCTTTCTTTCTTTCTTTCTTTCTTTCTTTCTTTCTTTCTTTCTTTTCTTTCTTTCTTCTTTTTTCTTCTTTCTTTCTTTCTTTCTTTCTCTTTCTTTCTTTCTCTTCTTTCTTTCTCTTTCATTCTTTCTTTCTCTTCTTTTTCTTCTCTTCTTTCTCGCTCTTCTTTCTCTGCTTTTCTTTCTCTTTCCCTCTTTCCCTCTTTCCCTCCCTCTTTCCCTCCCTCTTTCCCTCCTTCTTTCCCTCCTTCTTTCCCTCCTTCTTTCCCTCCTTCTTTCCCTCCTTCTTTCCCTCCTTCTTTCCCTCCTTCTTTCCCTCCTTCTTTCCCTCCTTCTTTCCCTCCTTCTTTCCCTCCTTCTTTCCCTCCTTCTTTCCCTCCTTCTTTCCCTCCTTCTTTCCCTCCTTCTTTCCCTCCTTCTTTCCCTCTTTCCCTTCTATTCCCCCCCCATATATAATTTCCTGTGAATAATTTCCTGCCAATCCTGAGTTTGTTTTGGTTTTTCCTGCGTGCCTTGCAAGACTGACAAGCTTGTTGTTTGATAGATACGTACAACTGTCGGTGCCATTTTGCTCATTCAGGGATGAAGAGACCTTTAACAATGATAAATGGTTAATATGATCAGCTTTTAATGCCTGCTGTCCGGAATTAAAAATCTCATGAAAGCCTTTACATGCTTTCAAATGGTGGTTGTTCAGTGCCTTTGTGCTTTTATGTGCTAGAAGTCTAGCAGCTATCCCTTTTGTGCCTGATAGATGCAGAACCACAGTTGTCTGAAGTCAGAATGAAACCACAAAGATTGCTGGAGCTCACCTAAGCATTTGCTTACAGATTTGTTTTCATTTATATTACTTGGTGATTCTAATCTTTGTTTCAATTATAGTAACATGTTGATAACTTGATGCTTGGCTATGGATATAACCTGAAATTTATGTGTATGTGAATTTAACAGGTAGATCTACCTCTTTGTCTGATGCAGAAGTGTTTCCATGGCTGTTAGTTGTGTATTTAAAGTAATACTCCTGCATAATTTGCAAGCCCAGTCAATGCACAGTATTAAAGTGCAAATCTTTGGCCACCTTTTCCAGAGTCTGTTCACAAACTTCTTTGTTGTGGAATAGTGCTGAGCACAGTCTCAGCCTCTTTTGCCAGAGTTACTATATTTAAACTACCCTGGATATGCTCTCTGGTATCTCTGTCAGTGTGGGACAGCAGGTGGAATCAGAGTGAACAGGAGCATGAGATCAGTTGCTTCTGGAATCACTCTTGGATCCATCGGAGGGTTGAGTTGTCCTGCTGGGTTAACAGATGGAAATGGACTCCCTCTTTTCCAGAATAAGTTGTTCCATCAGGCCCCAAAGAATAATGTATCACCTACCCTAAAACAAAGAACTGTTATATGGGAAGCTTGGTGCAAAATAGTTTACTGGAGCCTTTCAGATGGATGTCAGTGTACCCCTAGTACTAAATTAGACCAAGTGCTTAGATGAAACAAAAGAGAAAATTACCACAGTTAGCTTTAAACACTAATTATTTTTTTCCATGTCCAACTATATTGCTTGTAGCTTGTAGCAGTATGGACTCAGGTACTCTAAGGAGCTCATAGTCATTTATTTAGGATGACCTTCATAAGTTCCTTTAGGAGTTTATTATCTGCAGTGGAGACATCCCCAACAAGTGCCAATTAAATATTTATACCACAACATAACATTGCACAGCTACAGTGGTCACCATTAACATTTCAGGATTTGTTTACAGATGCTGAATTCTCACCACAGTTATTTGCTAATTTGGGCATATGCACAAGCAAATGGTATCTCAGGTAACTCTAACTGTTGGAGGAGAGACTAAATTTTTAATTGTGAGCACTGTATAGACACAGTTTGTGCATTGTTATTTTAAGTGATTGGGCCCCAAAGCCCCAGCTGAGACCAGCAGTCTCTTGTATAAACTTCTGTAGGAATCTAGCAAAGTATCATTGCAATAAAAGCTGCAATAAGAGCTGCCATTCAGAAGACTTCAGATAGCTGGGTTAATGAAGGTAGCTGCTAATTCTAAGTAAATTGAGGACATTCATTCACAGATTGTGTCAGAGTGTAGAACATGAGTTTAGGTAACAGCAGCATTTCTCCAGTTCTGTTAAAACAGAAATAATGCACGAGGGAAAAGTTACTTTAAAGCCAGTAAGTGATGTGTCCTTACATAGTGTCTTCTCGCTTTGGGTTTGGAGCTAAATGCAATTTACAGTCCAGTGCTCATAGTGGAAATGATGTTTCTTTTAAGTTGCTGTGATTCCTGTTCTTAAAGGGTACAGCTTCATGAAACACAATTTCTCTTTGAAATGTCTCTTGTCAAAACTAAACACTTCGGAAATTTTCCAACAAACATCAGATGAACTGGCTGTAATTGGCACCAGTGTGCAGAATAGAAAGTGCATTACTCGTGGAGGATTTGTTTCACTCTACATTCATTTCAAGATATTGGGTTGTTCTGCATGATGCAAATGTTTGGTGGCAAGAAAAATCAGTGATGAATGAACGCGACTAGTGGTGGGAAGTAAAATATGCTGTAAGCATGTATTCATCATACTTCTGTGTGAACTCCATTTGGGTTGGATGGCCTCAATTTGCACACATTTGGCTGAACACTGACCAGATTCAGGACCTTGTCTGCTTCTTTTTGTGTATTTCAGCCAAAGGAGAGATCATACCTAGCCTAATGATGAGTAAGTTGCAGATATGTCTCATCTTTTTCCAACTGTTTCAGTCCTCCCTTCAGATTTCATTGAATAGAACCATAGAACCAGTAAGGTTGGAAGAGACTTCAAAGATCATCAAGTCCAATCTGTCACCCAACACCTCATGACTACTAGACCATGGCACCAAGTGCCATGTCCAGTCCCCTCTTGAACACCTCCAGGGATGGTAACTCCACCACCTCCCTGGGCAGCACATTCCAGTGCCTAACAACTCTCTCTGTGAAGAACTTTCTCCTCACCTCCAGCCTAAACTTCCCCTGGTGCAGCTTGAGACTGTGTCCTCTTGTTCTGGTGCTGGTTGCCTGGGAGAAGAGACCAACCCCCTCCTGGCCACAACCACCCTTCAGGTAGTTGTAGATAGCAATGAAGTCTCCCTTGAACCTCCTCTTCTCCAGGCTGAACAACCCCAGCTCCCTCAGCCTCTCCTTGTAGCGCTTGTGCTCGAGACTTCTCCCCAGCTTTGTTGCCCTTCTCTGGACATGTTCAAGAGTCTCAATTTCCTTCTTAAATCTCAACAATGAGCGTGAGGGATCGTTAACAGTATCTCTTCCTGGCTTTCTCCTTTGTTGGTGGCTTTGCCTCCATCATTTACTGTCATGAGATGCTGTAAAAGAAAATGTCTGAAATGTTTCAAAGTGCTCTCCTATTGTAAGAACACAAAGCTCTGCATGTATTCTTACCATATGTGTAGCTGCAAAGACCTGCCAGCTCAGTGTTAAGATTAAGTTGTCTTTGGTTTAATAAGTCCTGTGTTTCTGTAGATGCTATTAGAATCATAGAATCATAGATTTGTTAGGGTTAGAAGGGACCTCAAGGATCATCTAGTTCCAACCCCCCTGCCATGGCCAGGGACCACTCACACTAGATCAGGCTGCTCAGAGCCACATCAAGCCTGACCTTAAAAGCCTCCAAGGATGGGGCTTCTACCACCTTCCTGGGCAACCTGTTCCAGTGTCTCACCACCCTCCTGGTGAAGAACTTCTTCCTCAAATCCAGCCTGAATCTCTCCATTTCTAATTTTGTTCCATTTCCTCCAATCTTATCACTATCTGAGACCCTCAAAAGTCCCTCCCCAGCTTTCTTGTAGGCCCTCTTCACATACTGGAAGGCCCCAATTAGGTCTCCTGGGAGCCTTCTCTTCTCCAGACTGAACAGCCCCAATTCCCTCTGTCTGTTCTCATAGGAGAGGAGCTCCAGCCCTCTAATCATCCTTGTGGCCCTTCTCTGGACATGTTCTAGCACGTCCAGATCCATCCTGTAATAGGGGCTCCAGAACTGGATGCAGTACTCCAGGTGGGTTCTCACCAGAGCAGAGTAGAGGGCGAAAATCGCCTCCCTTGATCTGCTGGCTATGCTTCTCTGACTGCTTCTGAATGGCTTCCAGGTGAGATCTAGACCACAGTGGAAGAGCTTAGGTCCATTTACACTACCCAGACAGGTATGGCCTTCAGGTGGGCATGAGGTATGACAAGACTGGGAAATGGAGACAGGAGGCGGCTGAGAAAGGGCTAATGAAATCATAGCAGAAAACCAAAATAAATCAAACCAACACAGAGAGAATTGAAAAGGTAGCACCCTGGAGGCAAGGACATAAAAACCAAAATTAAATTAAATTGCTGCAAAGTATTACACCTGGAATATCCCTACCGTCTAGTCAAAGAAAGGAGGGCTTCAAGGGAGGCCAGGATTGATCGTGAAAAGTAGAAGTAAAAAACCTGAACCCTGTGTCCTGAAAAGAAAAGCCCTGGCATGAACACCTGCAAATATTTTTCCTGTTGTAACTTGGAGGTGAGACTATCTGTACCTTCAGAATATAATGCAGAAGATTTCTGATTTTCATTTTGTCTGTTTGTTTTTTGTTGGTTATTTTTGTCTGAGGAAGGATGGAGGAAAATACCTGGGAGCAATGTAGCAAATAAAATCAGTGCTATGCACTGGAAAGCAAAACAGTAAAACAGTTGGGGCTGTCTCTTGATTTTTTTATTATTATTTTTTTTTGCTTCAGCTTGAAATTAAACTAAACTTCAAATGCATTCATGCTTGGTGGTGCAAGTCACTTCTCAGCAAGGCAGGCAGAGATCTGGGATGGAGGGGAGGATTTCTTTCCAAACTGAAGATGCTTTCTGCATGATGAGTGTAATTAAGCATTTTTGAAAACAGAGCCTTTCTAAAGGGACTGTGGCCTGTATCAGGAAGAGTGTGGCCAGCAGGAGCAGGGAGGTCATTCTGCCCCTGTACTCAGCACTGGTTAGGGCACACCTCGAGTACTGTGTCCAGTTCTGGGCCCTTCAGAAAGATGTTGAGTTGCTGGAACGTGTCCAGAGAAGGGCAACAAAGCTGGTGAGGGGTTTGGAGCACAAGCCCTATGAGGAGAGACTGAGGGAGCTGGGGTTGCTTAGCCTGGAGAAGAGGAGACTCAGAGGTGACTTTATTGCTGTCTACAACTACCTGAAGGGGGGTTGTAGTCAGGCAGAGGTTGGTCTCTTCTCCCAGGCAACCAGTACCAGAACAAGAGGACGCAGTCTCAAGCTGCACCAGTTTAAGCTGGATGTTGGGAACAAGTTCTTCCTAGAAAGAGTGATCAGTCATTGGAATGGGCTGCCCTGGAGGTGTTTAGGAAGAGGCTGGACAGGGTGCTTGGTGCCATGGTTTAGTTGATTAGATGGTGTTGGATGATAGGTTGGACTTGATGATCTCAAAGTTCTTTTCCACCCTGGTTAATTCTGTTCTATTGTATAGAATAGAATACTGTGTGTGTCACCTCTTTACAGCTTTTTTTTTGTTTTTTACAGCTTCTTGATCCTTTCTCAGTCTTGCCCCTACTCTGCTCTTGAAGCATGGTATGTTTTTTCACTCCCTCCCTGACAAACAGTGCAAACTGAGCATGCCTCAGCCACACACACTCCCTTTCTCAGGAGTATCTTTCCTTGGGGACAGATAAAAATATGTGTGAAGAAATGCTACCCATGTTGCTGAAGGTATGTCATAGGCTCTAGGGAGATGCTGTCCTGATAGCTGTGCCTTTTGGTACTTGGGTCTAGCTGACGTGGGGAAAGCATAAATTTCAGTGCTGTCCCCCCTGCTCCTGCTTGTGCATTGTGGTTGCTGACCTCTGTCACTGTGCTGCTGGGGTGAAAGCCGTGCCCTGCCCTGGGTGTAGGAAGGCACTTCGGGAGACCAGGGCACATGCTAAAGCTGAATGAATTTCACTCCTGCACAGTCACTCAGCTCTCTGAGAATAATAGAAATTACGTGCACTTGCATTTAAAAACCTCCTTCTGACAGCACTGTTTAGAAATATGTCAGCTTCTGAGCTCAATGTTTGAAGTCTTTGGTTGGGAAACCTGCCTTTTCTGAGTTCTTGTCTTGCTAGAAGAAAGCTGGCATCTTAACCTCCCACCAGTTTGCTTTTAGTCAGTCAAATGATGAGATTTAGCTGAGTTCTTTTTCCTTGTAACTGGCAGCATAATTTCACATCTACCTTTTCTTGCTACACAAAGCCAACACCACACACATGCTTTCTGACTATGTACATTAACAATACCACTTCTTAAATCTGTCTGAAAAGCAGCAAAATCTGTTGCTTGTGGAGTTGTGTTATAATTTAATTTAAAAATAACTTGAGCAGTAAGCAGCTGGGTTCAGACAACATTCTGGAACTTTTGTTTCAGTAAAAGGAGTGGGTTTTGAACAAAGTCAAACTGGAAAAGTCAACATGTTCTTCAGCAGTTCTCTCCTTGGGACGCGTTCTGGATCACCTCTGCTGAAGATGGTCGCAAAATAAGTTTGGGCTGCTCAACGTCAGACAGGTCCTTTCCTGTAAATCCATCAGGAAATGTTTCTTGCAGTCTAGTCATTCCAAACAAGCAGGCCTGGAGCAGGCAGGATTACAGGGATATTAGGAAGGGCAATCAATTTAATACTGGTGCTGTAAGAGAGGCCAAGCACTTGGAGTGTGTAGTGGTGTGATGGTTTGTGCCCAGGTGGCCAAGAAGGCCAATGGCATCCTGGTCTGCATTAGGAATAGTGTGGCCAGCAGGAGCAGGGAGGTCATTGTGCCACTGGACTCTGCATTGGTTAGGCCACACCTTGAGTCCCGTGTCCAGTTCTGGGTCCTTCAGTTTAAGAAGGACATCGAGACTCTTGAACGTGTCCAGGGAAGGGCAATAAGGCTGGGGAGAGGCCTTGAGCACAAGCCCTATGAGCAGAGGCTGAGGGAGCTGGGATTGTTTAGCCTGGAGAAGAGGAGGCTCAGGGGAGACCTTATGGCTCTCTACAACTACCTGAAAGGTGGTTGTAGCCAGGAAGGGGTTGGTCTCTTCTCTCTAGCAACCAGCACCAGAACAAGGGGACACAGTCTCAAGCTGCGCCAGGGGAAGTTTAGGCTGGAGGTGAGGAGAAAGTTCTTCACTGAGAGAATCATTTGTCATTGGAATGGGCTGCCCAGGGAGGTGGTGGAGTCACCGTCCTTGGAGGTGTTCAAGAGGGGATTGGATGTGGCACTTGGTGCCATGGTCTAGTCATGAGGTGTTGGGTGACAGGTTGGACTCGATGATCTTTGAGGTCTCTTCCAACCTTGGTGATACTGTGGTTTAATCCACCCACACCCACATAAAGCACAGCTAACCCAGCCGGAGAAGCGAATGAAGGCTGTATTTTACAAGCAATAATGAAATGCAATGAATATATACAAAATACACAGTATTTACAATATTATACAAGAATTTACAGGAAATAACACAGGAAAAATCCCCCTTGCAGGAGGATCCCACCTTGGGTTCCCCCCAGCCTCTCTTGCCCTTCCCTTTCTCCTCCAGTTAATTAGATGAAAAAGGAAAAAGAGAGTGAAAAGGATATTAAAGGAAATTTGTTAGCTCAAAGCAGTTGTTAAAGAACAGTTAGGTTTCGTTATCTTATCAGTTTCAGTCCAGGGTCAGCAGCATGCATTCTGACCAAGAAATGAAAGACAGGTTGAAGCTGGAGTGAGTGAGAGAAAAAAAAAAAGCCAGAGATATTTGCTATGGTACAGCTCACATCTGACCAATGAAATTCATTTAGAA
This sequence comes from Dryobates pubescens, assembly GCF_014839835.1. Lineage (NCBI taxonomy): Eukaryota > Metazoa > Chordata > Aves > Piciformes > Picidae > Dryobates > Dryobates pubescens. The sequence continues at coordinate 9,193,004 of NC_071612.1, forward strand.
TGAATCTTTGTTTTCTTTTTTACACCCAAACATTCAGCTAGAGAATTCTGCAGCTGTCTTTTCTTAAAGACACTGCCTAACCTGTCGCAGGGTGCCTTTCAGCTCAGAAGTTGCATTTTTGTGATTTGAATTTGGGAGGTTTCTCAAAGTATTCCTGCCTGCAAACAACTAACTGGGGAAGTGGGAACCCAGAACAAGAGTAACTTTCTTTTGTCAGAACTTTGAAATGACTTTGTTTGTCCTCTCTGCATTTCTGGGTATTTTAGAAGGCTAAGGAGAGGCAGATACACAGCAGAGTAATTACTTTGTGGAGCATAAAGCATTCATATGGTGAAAAGAGGCAAATGAGTGCTTCAGGGAGGATGTGGGATGCACCTGAATTAGCCTGGGTGCCTGATGTGAGTGATAAAGCTGACCCCGTCCTGGCACAGGGGTTTTAAACACTCATTGTCATGGAGAGATCAGGTAGTCACACTGCAATTTGCTACAGTAAATCACCCAAAGCAAGCAGGTGAGCAGGATTTACACAGGGCTGATATGTCATCCTTTTACACGAACAGGCACTTAAGGCGTTTGGTTCCGTTATGCCTTGCTCCCCTGGGAGGCTGGAGTAATTTTTTTGTGGGGGTAGTTTAGTTCAGCTCTGAGGAGGCTTGTCTGGGCTCTTTATTTTATGGCACGGCAAAAGCTCCTGATCTACACTAGCCTGTCTTTGCCTGCAAGTACTTGCTGTTGAGCTGCATGATACCTCTGTTTCCCCAGCAACTCTTTGAATTCATTTAAATCTCTCTTAAAAAGTTACTTTTGCTGTCTGTCTTAAGATAGGGAGTTGTAGGGGAATTACAAAATCAATATACAAACCAAACCTGAACTAAATTTAAAGAGACCTCTGCCAAAGCAATCCGTGTTTGTGTTCCTCATCTAAGAAAGATTTACTCTTTGCATTGCTCGCTTTGTTCTTCCTACATCTCTTTCTGCACCCATCGAATCAAACGTGGGGAAACAAAATGCTGAAGCTACTGAGGTATGAATTGATGCATGTGATTTGATGTGTGATGAATCTGTGTTATTTTCCTCACCTAGGTATTTCTTAGAAGGAGATTCCAGTTTGTGTAGTATAAAAACTGTATGGTGCATTTATATGGATATTTAGGAAGTACAGAGAATACTTTCAAGAGGTGAATTCTGGATGGCATGCCCAAAGTCCAGCCAGGATGATCACCTAGATGCAACCATGACATTAGAAATCTGTAGTGACTAACCTGGGGACAAAAGTAATAATTCAGGGAAACACTGATATTTGGTACATGGCACAGCTAAGTGCTCTGCCTTTGGCTCTGGTTTAGAAAACATTGGCATTGAGACGAGAGGAATTTTCCCTACAGTGCTGAACTCCTGCAGACTGCCCCGTTTGATTCCTTAGCACTCCAAATAAAACCCCCAGGACGCTGGCAGAGTGTTGGATTTCTTTGGAACTCAGGAAAATATGAAAAATAATGGGAATTAGCCTTTATTGCACCCTTGAAAACCAGGTCCTTTCCCTTTCCAGACTGCATGTCAGAGCCTCTTGGGTTGCAAGAGCTTTCCCAGTCCAGACATTTGCAGTGGCTTGACTAGAACCAGATTTTGAAGATGTGAGATGCCTTCTCATGCTGAGCAGATCCCAGGCCTTGTGTTGATCATGTTTGCTTCACAGACACTAGAGAGCACAGCCCTCTGCTTCACGCCCTCCTGCAGGGCAAGCGGCATCTGCCAGCTTTTCCAAGGACAGCTATCACTGCTCCGTGTTTTACAGGCACTTCTAAGGAGTCCATTGCAGGATGCGATGAGCTGGTCTTCCTGACAGGGAAAGCTGCACTATGTTGTCTCTGCATCCCCTGTATGCTTCTAGGAGATGAAAAGTGAACTTGCAGTAGTGTCTTAATCGTGAGCAAGTTGTGCACAAGCCTGTAGTCTACATGGGGGCCCGTTTCAGTCTGTGTTTCTTCATAGCCCAAGGCTGTCAACTCTGTGCTTTCCCTGAGCTGTGAGGATTCAAAGGAAAAAAGAAAGACAAAGAAAGCAGCTTTGATTTTTGTATTTTTGCTGCCACCACTGAACAGCATATAATTAGCCTTTTTATTTTTTACTTTTTTAACATATTAAAGCTGGTCTGATGATGCAATAGCCATTATAACTCTAAAAGCTTAATCTTAAACAGAGCAAAAAAACCCCAGAGGAGGATCATATGCCTGGAAATTAGCATAGGGCTTTTTCCTCTTTAGAGGAATGCCTGAGTGCATGGATGCTGAGAGGATGTGACTCATGCAGAATGAGAATGAGTTGTTCTTCAGCCTCTTGATATAGTGCCTGGGATATCAAATCAAGTCCAAGGCCTGATGTGAAACTCCCTTGGAGGACCAGTTTTTAATTGGATGTGAACTACTTTTAATGATGGAAGGATACCTTTTTTGGTGTTGCATTTATGGGGAAATAAATGGGAAACAAAAGCAGTTGCTTTACAACTAGTGACATACTCCAGGGTACACAGTCACACAGAGATGTTTCCTGATTGCTGGATTCAGAGCTGCAGCATGGTGTATAGAGTATCCAGGCTGCATGTTGAGACTCACACAGGGCTCAGTGTAGTTTATGCTGCTATTGGTATTTTACAAAGACAACTTCAATCTCAGGACAAGAGTATTTTGCCACGTTTATCCTAAGGAAAGAGAAGATCTCCCTGGAATTTCCTGTTCTGTGCGTGTGAGGAATGGGTAACTGACTGGCTCTCAATTCTTTTCTCCTCTCATCAGACCTGCAGTTGTAACATATAGGCTGTGAGGAACATCTCACCTCTTCATACACTTCTTACCTGCCTGCTTAATACAGTGTATACGTCTTAGCACCATTCCCCTGAGGAATGAAGCCATGTGTTTGTGACTGATTCCTGTGCGGGTCCTCTGCTTAGTGGTTCTAATGATATAATGGCTTGGGTTAGCTTTTTGTTTTTTTCCAGTGCAAAGGTGCAAGCTTTCAGGAGAAGCCACCTTCCATCCTGTGCTGCATTAGAGTGCAGGCAAAGCAATCTTTCCACCCACCAGTTGTAACTGATACATGAAGTTTGTCAAATAACTCATGTGATGCAGTTGCTCTTTCTTAGAAATCACATCATGCTGTTCTTTTGTTGTTTGCCTGGGTTTTGCCTCTTATTAAGCAGCTGAACAATGGTTTGTACAACCCCAAAATTTAGAAATCCCCCTCCTCCCCCTTTTTAAATTGGTCCTGGCGAGTGGCAATTTGAATTGCAGAGCACTGCCTTTGACAGGAAAAAAAGATAACACTTGGACTTTGCCTTTTACTCTTTCCTCTGTTCAGAAGTCATCAACAACCAACTACCTGGCTATTTAAATAACCTTTCATTCTATTAACTTAGCTATTTATCAACCACAACCTCATTATTTAACATTAACAGAAGTGTTTTGCTTTGCAAAATCTCAGTGCTCTTTCTACCCACTGCTGCTGATCTATCTGCAAACCCTCACACCAGTTGATTTTCTGTCTTTGTTTCCGTGGTATACTCAAGAGTTTAATATTCTGCCCTATGCTTTCTGTGCCCTGGATGTCCTCACGGAGTTGTTACAGAGTAGCTGGGGCAGGCTACATTTATAATTTGCTTCTCAGTAATTTGCCTGTGAAGACAAGCTCTAAAACAGCTACTTTTGAGCTAAAGGTCTTGCAAATTTCCTATAACTATGCAAGAAACAAAGATCTGATCTCAGGGTTGGCTGCATCTGTGTCGGTTTTCCTATTCTCTTCAGGTTTTTGAAGCCAGCCAGCCACAGCTACAACTGAACACCTTTCAGTGTATATTATCCAGCATAGTTAATATCTGGTATGTTTTTTTCTCCTTGCCTGCTCCTTGGGAAGGGAAGCATGAACCACAGTGTGCTCAGGTGGTTTTGTTTGCTTGGTTTATGCAATACATAGATTTTCCTGGGTTTAACTCAAGCGAATATTCTTGAACAGGGGGTGTTGAGGGGTCTGTAATTCCAGTTTCACACACAAGAGCCTGATCTTTCTTACAGCATATATTTTGCACACAGTGAAGTCCTGAAACACGGGTTTCAATCTGCACACGATGCAACGACATGTGCTGCAGGAACAACGAAGCTCAGTTGTGTCAGGGGGAGAGCAGTGCAGGGCCTGCTGGTGCCTGCTGGATGGGCTTTCCAAAGCATCACAATCATGTCATGTTTATCTTGATTATTTGGAGAAAGTAGTTACAGTATCATGCTGATACAGGTATTTTAATTCATGGCTTGTGAGTTTGGTGGGCACTGGGTGCCATGGCTTCGCACCCTAGTGTACATGGCTGAGTGGGATTCAGGGTATCCAAGGAATTTTCAGGGGATGTTGCTGTAGAAAGCAGAGGACTAACCTGTTTTGCTTACAGAGGAAGCTAAAGGGATTGTTTCTGTTTTCTGTCATGGATGGGATTTCTCTGATTAGATCTTTCTGTCCAAGACCTTTGCACCACGTGCAGACTCGTCTGGGTAGGACCAGGTTGAAATTTGTCCTCATCTGCACCATTGAGGGGGATAACATTTGTGTGTGCAGGCACTTGTAGCCTTGGATTTCTTCAGCCTTATAACCACTGTGAAACTCTTCTCTCGACAGTAGGATCCTTGCATCTTATTTCATCTTGGCCACAAAGGAAAACTTCTAACAAATTTCATTATTTCCTCACTGAGAGTTGAATAGACCTCATGTTAATTGCCACAGTGCTTCAAATTTTCCATTAGTATGTGCTGTATCATTCTTTCATGTCAGTAACTCTTTGTTCAGTTTGCCTCACTGCAGGAATATATTAAGAATCCTTATAGCCCAGATTTAGACATGCTTAGGCATGATGATTTTCCATTTATTGCTGTAGAATGAACATTGCAGAGTAAGCAGGAGGCTAACCATTTAACATCAAGTGTCTTATTAATCAGCTTTTGTTTATTTAATTTAATAAGCAGCTTTTGATAGCTGTGAGAGTCTGGTCATATATTTAATTCAAGCAGTACTTACTGCTTGGGTCTATGGAAAATGTGACTTCAGCCTTTCTGCTACTTCACTGCTGTGTGTGGTGGCCTTTGGATCTCAGAGAGTTTGTTTCATCTTTTCTCCTTTTTCTTCTGAAAATGCAGCAAGTGTTTTCTCATTAAGATGCCAGTGAGTCCTCTTTCTTGGGCTGAACTCCTTAATTTTGGGAGGTATGTGCAGGCACACAAACCCCAGGCAACTGCTTGCCTTTTATCATCAAACCCCACAGAAATGACTGCTAGAAACTCTTGACTTTGTATCTTGCCTGGTCCTTGGGAAGCTCTTGAACCTTCTTATCATTCCTTTCTCCTTCCTGACAAAAATGAACATGATCACATCTCTGCCTTGAGTAAGTCCCATACTATTTAAAAAGTACTACTCTATGAGGTGAGGACCAGAATCCATGTTAGAGACCACTCTCTTACAGCCTTCTAGTTGCATCAGGCCATGGGTTTTGTCATGCAGCTGTTCTTAAAAACAAGCCCTATGAAGAGAGACTGAGGGAGCTGGGGTTGCTTAGCCTGGAGAGGAGGAGACTCAGGGGTGACCTGATTGCTCTCTACAACTACCTGAAGGGGGGTTGTAGTGAGGCGGAGGTTGGTCTCTTCTCCCAGGCAACCAGTACCAGAACAAGAGGACACAGTCTCAGGCTGCATCAGGGGAGGTTTAGGCTGGAGGTTAGGAGGAAGTTTTACACAGAGAGAGTGATTGCCCACTGGAATGGGCTGCCCGAGGAGGTGGTGGGGTTGCCGTCGCTGGGGGTGTTCAGGGCGAGGCTTGACAGGATGCTTGGTTCCATGGTTTAGTTGATTAGGTGGTGTTGGATGATAGGTTGGACACAATGATCTTGAAGGTCTCTTCCAACCTGGTCTGGTCTATTCTATTCTATTCTATTCTATTCTATTCTATTCTATTCTATTCTATTCTATTCTATTCTATTATATTCTATTCTATTCTATTCTATTCTATTCTATTCTATTCTATTCACCACTTCCAAACCATGCAGCATACTGCTTTGCTTTGCCCAACACTGCAAACCTTGTTTCCTTAGGAATCTGGAGTCCAGGAGATGCCTGTCACTCTGGTCTCCCTCCTCAAAATTCCCCAGAACAAAAATCAGAGACCTACTGGGTAAGAGGGCTCTGCAAGCCTTTTCTCCAAGTTCATTTGCATTTCATGTAATCATTACTTATTTATTAAGTAATTAATCTGGTTGTATTTTTCTGAACTAGAATGATGCCATGTGGTTTTGTATCTTTCATTAGTTCCATCATGTCACGCTAACAGGACATATTTTCATGCACAGCCTGTAGTTTTCAGTGGCCTCAGGCTTTTTTGTTTCATGGCTTCAGTAGCTGAAGCTGGATCTCACTGTATCTACTGAAGACTCAGGAATTCTTAATTTCCAACGTAACATGAGTCAATAAAATCTTGATAAATTGATGCCAGTGTATGACAGAAATAAATAGACAGATATGTGAATGCCAATATATTTCTTTTTCAAGCTAGAAAAAAGGATGTAAAGCACCCCCCTTCTTTTACCCATGATAGGCATATTTGTGCATGTTCAGAGCATTAGACTGACATGGAGACTGTGTATTAAGTTGACTATATCTCTATATATATGCATAATTGAATTCACAGTGCTGTGGGCTACACTGCTGTCTTTAGAAAGATGCTTAAGGATTAAGAATCACAGAATCAGTAAGGTTGGAAAAGACCTCAAAGATCATCAAGTCCAACCTGTCACCCGGCACCTCATGACTACTAAACCACAGCTTCAAGTGCCACGTCCAATCCCTTTTTGAACACCTCCAGGGATGGTGACTCCACCACCTCCCTGGGCAGCCCATGCCAAGGGCTAACAATTCTCTCTTTGAAGAACTTTCTCCTCACCTCTAGCCTAAACTTCCCCTGGTACAGTTTGAGACTGTGTCCTCTTGTTCTGGTGCTTCACAACACCTTGAATAAATTATCTAAATGCTGCAGGGGTGGGGAAGGGGAGTTTCAGGAAAATGGATAATGGTAATTGTCTTGGTGAAATATTGACAATATTAATGTTTAACTGCTTGATAAACCCTTTGAAAAAAGGTAGTGTCTGCTGCACTTGGAAGATCTGAAATGCAGTCTGAGAAATGCAGAGATTGATAAATGACTGGAGTGCTGCACATCCTTGGCTCTAGTTCCCATTGCTGCAGGCCCTGCGAGCGGCCTCTATTATGCTACTCTTGATACCTAACCAGGAAGATAAGTGAGGGGCAGTCAGTCATTGCTGAAAAGCTAAAAAGAATCCACCTCAGAACAACAACAAAACCCAAAATATGTTGCAATTTTTGTTTATACTGACTATGATGATCTCAGAGGTCTCTTCCAACCTTGTTAATTCTATTCTATTCTATTCTATTCTATTCTATTCTATTCTATTCTATTCTATTCTATTCTATTCTATTTCTATTCTATTCTATTCTATTAAAAACCTCAAACACCCCAAATTCCATGCCTGACAGAAAGCCAAGGGCATAGTCTGATTTGGTTTTTAAAAGCATGAGTGTAAAAGAAATTAACAAAACAAGCTTTTAAACCCAATTTTTGAGGAGAGAAAGGAGAAGAGTTTTTAAGCACATAATTCAGTTTTTCTTTTCAGCTTATTCCCATGCTTCCATTGATTTTTTGGGGGGCTGTTGAGTAGTCCAGTTGTAGTCATTGTGATCCTAATTCTCTTAGGTACTTATTAAGCACTATATTACTTGCTTGTGCCAGTTCTTAGGCATTCATTGTCCTGAAATAGAAAGACAAAGAGCAAAGAGTGACATCTGAGTTGTTATTTTTCCTATTGTGCTATCTGGCAGAGCAGTAAAGTCAGCATGTTACAGCCTTTTCCTCTCTCTGCACTCTAATCTAGACCTAAGACATCTCTAGCAACAATGGAAACGGGAGTACTTAAAGATGTCTTCCCATGATTTTTTCATCCTTCCAGGAACAGGCATTCATATAATATTCTTGCTAGCCAGCTCCTTCCATTTCCAGATTTCCAAGACTACTGTCTTCAGGAGCAATTTAAAGTTCTTTTATCCAGTAGTGGGACTATGACACGTTTCTGAATAGGGTCTGAAACAAAGACACTAAGTGCTAGTGTGGGAGCCTCACCTCTTCACTGTAAGTGGAAAGAGCTCTCATGTGGAATCAATCATGGAAAGTTTTATTGTATGTCCATCAGCTGCAAGAATGAGCCATCTCTCAGCTATTATGCCTGTAAGGCCTATGTGGACATCTAAAGCACATTTCTGCTGCAAATAATGTCAAAAGGTCCATAGGTTAATTATCTCTGAGCATTACAGTTCCTTGGGGAGACATAAGCACAAAACCAAATGCTGCTGTGTGCGTTGGGCACAGCAAGTCCAGCAGTAATGTTTTTGGCACAGATAATGCTCAAGTGAGAAGCTAGCCCACTGCCAAGCCTTAGGTACCTTGGTTTTCCCAGAAAACAAGTGGCCATCTGTGAATTGGCCTGAGTTAGCTCTCTGCTCTAATGGAATAGCTGATATAAGAAAGCTGGTGAGGGACTTTTGAGGGTGTCAGGTAATTATAGGACTTGGGGGAATGGAACAAAACTAGAAATGGGTAGATTCAGATTGGATGTTAGGAAGAAGTTCTTCACCAGGAGGGTGGTGAGACACTGGAACAGGTTGCCCAGGGAGGTAGTAGAAGCCCCATCCCTGGAGGTTCTTAAGGTCAGGCTGGATGTGGTTCTGAGCAACCTGATCTAGTGTGAGGTATCCCACGGTAGGGAGGTTGGAATTATATGATCCTTGAGGTACCTTCCTACCCTAACAATTCTATGATTCTATGATATGCAGAAGCATCAACAAGTGCTATTTGACAGCAGAGTTCCTTGATACAGGATGTCAAAAATAGCTCTTGGGGAGGAGGGGAGAAATCCAAAGCTCAGGCTGAAGGAGAAGCCAGCTTTGCTCAGCAAAAGGCAACATCAAGCTCTCTGCATGGGATAACGGGAAAGAACTGATCTTGAAAAGAGCTAAGGCCTGTTATCCTGTAGTGACCTGAAGTGATGTTGGCACGAAGGAGCTATTAAAGGGCAGTGGAAGCAGAGGAGGTACTTCTTTTAAGTTAGAAATGAGTCATTTGAGGAATGAGTTGCTTTTATTTTTTTATTTAATCGCTTTTCTCTCTATTGGCTACATATCAGCTCTGAGAACTGTGCCTGTTTGGGCATCTGGGAATTTGCCAGCAGTTTTTCAAGTTGGTGTGTCTGTTGGTTTTATAGACTTGTCAGCAGGAAATCATGGGAGAATGCAAATCAGGACAGCTTTAATTGTGTGTAACTTCTCCGTCTCTATCCACGCTTATTTCTCAGTGATCTTATTTCCACAACACTAAATGCCTGTATGCTTTTTTATTGCTGTTGTGTTTATTCATTGAAAAGTTAAATAGAAAAGTGTGTTCCTAAATGCCATCTTGCTAGCATTGTGATATCATGTCTCTGGCGCTCTCAGTTATGCCACCAAGTTATGCTGCCACTTCCACAAATGAAGTCATAGGTTGCTATTCCCTGCTTGTTTCCTGCATCAGGCTTTTTAACCCCAGATCTACCTAGAATTCCCTAAGAGCTTAACCTGTCCTCTACGTCTTTTGAGCCCATCTGTGCCATTGCTCAACCCTTGTCATACAAAACTACCACGTGGATCAAAACACCTTCTCTCTGGTGATACCTCTGAAATCACCCCAGGAATAGGATACCAAGTTCTGCTCCAGGCTTGGTCCTTCCCTCTTTGTTTTTCTCATCTATCCTTCACCTCTTTTATATCTTACTCTTTACTTTTTTTCTCCTCTTTCCTTTCTTCTAGACTTGTTTCTTTCCCTTGTCCCTATCCTTTCCTGCCCTCTTAAAGGCAAACCCTTGTGTTTTACCTGATCTGACTCTCCCTTTTCCCTGATGGTTGCTCTCCCAGTGATAATCATTCTCCGTTCCTCACCCTCCTCCTCTTGTCCTTTTCCCCGTCACTCTAGTTTCTTTCCAGGACAGTGTCTGACAATCAGGTTTACACTACTTTACCCAAAGGAGACAAAATGAATCTGCAGTTATTTCTGTTTATAGCAGCTTATTTCACTTTACAACAGAACTCCTCTTACACTTCACATCAGAACTCCTCTTACACTTCACATCAGAACTCCTCTTACACTTCACCATGATGGAAACAGCACAGAAAAGAACCTTTTTTCCTTATTAATGCTGAAGAAGCCACCGAAGGTGTTTTGTTGGCTGATTCCTGCTGGATCTTGAGTAACCAGATATGGGGTCATGTGGACAGGCACTGAGGTTTCATGGTTCAGTTCACAGAACCTCCATTATCTGCTGCTGCTTCTTCCACTGGTTTGTTTTCAGTTCGAAGAGACACTTTCCTTCCAACTCAACCATCTGCCTTGGTCTCACCACGCTTTTTCTCTTCTCTCTCTAAATGGAATGTTCACCATCTGGACCTTCCCCCTCTTTAGTGGACAGAATTTGTAAATATCATGATGGATTTTCTGGTTGCTTTCCTTGCGATTTCCTCCTTTCAGGAAGAGTGTGGAATCGGCAGAGCAATTGCCTCATGGATATTGACTGAGTCACCATCCCCAGCACCTCTCCTGCTCTAGCTTTTCCAACTCAATTTGTGTGCTTGAGCTGGGATGACTTCCTAAGTGTCTGTGAAAGCATTACAACGTTTTATAAAAATAGTAGTGAATAATGCTTTTAGCTCCTCCTCACCGTGCTTTCATTTCCTCTCTTTCAAGTGTAGCTCATTAAGGTTGTTGTTAATTAAAAAAAAAAATAATTCTCTGATTGTCTATTAATTTTCAGCTTTGATACCATCCTGGGTGACCTGTGCTAGATTCTGTGCTCCTGCTCTGGCAGGGGGGTTGGACTCAATGATCCTTGGAGGCCCCTTCCAACTCCTAACATCCTGTGATCCTGATGCTGATTTTCTTTAACCTCAGTGGCTCACTGCAGCTCTAATCATAGAATCATAAAATTACAGTATCACAATATCACAGTATAACTAATGTTGGAAGAGACCCCAAGGATCATCGAGTCCAACCTGTCTCCACAGACCTCATGACTAGACCATGGCACCAAGTGCCACGTCCAATCTCCTCTTGAACACCTCCAGGGATGGTGACTCCACCACCTCCCTCGGCAGCCCATTCCAATGACGAACGACTCGCTCAGTGAAGAACTTTCTCCTCACTTCGAGTCTAAACCTCCCCTGGCACAGCTTGAGACTGTGTCCCCTTGTTCTGGTGCTGATTGCCTGGGAGAAGAGACCAACCCCTTCCTGGCTACAACCACCCTTCAGGTAGTTGTAGAGGGCAATGAGGTCACCCTTCTTCTCCAGGCTAAACAATCCCAGCTCCCTCAGCCTCTCCTCACAGGGCTGTGCTCAAGGCCTCTCACCAGCCTTGTTGCCCTTCTCTGGACATGTTCAAGTTAGGGTTCAAAGGGACCTCAGGGATCATCCAGTCCCAACCCCCCTGCCATGGGCAGGGACCACTCACACTAAATCAGGTTGCTCAGAGTCACATCCAGCCTAGCCTTAAAATCCTCCAAGGACAGGACTTCTACCACCTCCCTGGGCAACCTGTTCCAGTGTCTCACCACTCCCATGGGGAAGAACATCTTCCTAACATCCAATCTGAATCTACCCATTTCTATTTTTGTTCCATTCCCCATAGTCCTATCACTACCTGAGACCCTAAAAAGTCCCTTCCCAGCTTTCTTGGAGGCCCTCTTCAGATACTGGAAGGCCACAATTAGGTCACCTTGGAGTCTTCGCTTTTCCAGACTGAACAGCCCCGACTCTCTCAGTCTATCCTAATAGGAGAGGTGCTCCAGCCCTCTGATCATCCCTGTGGCCCTTCTCTGGACACATTCCAGCATGTCCAGATCCTTTCTTAATCCTTAATCATGTCTCACTGAGTTTCTGGTTACTGCTGAGGTCTCATCTCTGACAGCAGCCAGGCCTTTAGCACTCTTCAGTCACATAAATCAGTTTAATTTACCTGATTTTTATTGCTGTCAGTGGAATGTGATGCCTTCATTTGTACCCCCACCTTCAGCTTTGCATTTTCTAGCTCCAGCCACTGATGGTTGTTTCTCACAGCACTCAGTATGATGGTAGAGGACAGCTGTTGTTTTCTCTATATCTCTGGTTGCGAGGAGAATACAGGAGACACCTATAGGACATTTGCTCATTTGCAGAGGGATGGATTACCCCAGCCAGCCATCCACTCCTAGAGTCCTTTGAATGGGCTTGATGTCTCCTTCAGCACTATTTACTGCTTCATTGAGTTGGTCTACTAATCTAAGTGCAGTGAGGGTGTTTTTAAAGAAGTATCATTGCCTTCAGCTTAATTAATTAAATTTTCTAATTGTGCTCTCTCTCTTTACTGCTGTACGAGGTAATAATTGGTGCTTTGATTGGGGTAATTCAAGACAAACAAAGATCAACTTCTTATGATTGGGTTGTGGCTTTTGTTTGTTTATTTAAGGTTTCCTCAGTGCAATACTCATAACATTAAATTGCTCATGACCCTGGGATAGCATCTGCCAAACTCAAACCCAAATCACTTTCTAATTCTGTGATACACAACACAGGAAAGATGCCGAGCATCCTGGGTGATGTGCCTGCTGGGTCAGGCTTGACTTCCTAACAGACCTATAGCTGGCAATGGTGGAGTTCATACCACTGCTGGGAACCCCATGTTCCTTTTAAGACTGCAGGGTGAGAACCATGGGGGTCATTTAAGCCTGATCCCAGTTTGTAATGACTTTATTGTCTTCTGAAATGGATGTTGGAGGAGAGAAATAGGCCCATTGGGTGTCTTGCAATCATAAGGTGTACACCACAAGCCAACCCCTGTGTAGTCTGTTTAAGGGAAGAAAGCACAGCAGAAGGATCCACTTGAATGGTTTCAAGACCATAGTATGTCTCTTATTTTCTAGAAAACTCTTATATATGGTAATTGCTGCTTTGGGAACAGGCCATTGAGAGTTTGTGGGCATTTGGCAGTGACTGGAGTCAAGGGTCTTAATGGCTTTTCCACATGGGAAAATTCACTGGTGTAATTACATCAGCATAATTATACAGCTTTAATTGAACCAGCATGAACACCCCATGTTTTCCAGGATGAGGGTTACTTTCTTCTTCTTTATTGTGTTTCCACCGTGACATGTTTTGAGTAAAAATCAGCAAGCTTTATCAGGTACATTCACCCTTTTATCAAAGTGCTGCAGCTCAGGCTGTGCCAGGCCCCAGCAAGCCATCCACAAAGGGACATCCTGCCATCTGCCATACTCATAGCCGTGTGGATTTATGTCCAAGCACCATGGTAAAATTAGGAAGGCTGTGTTGCTTAGCTCAGTGGGATTATCTTGTCCATGGGCTGTGCTTCAGCCAGCTGTGCTGCTTTCCTGCTTTTCTGCAGTAGAATAGAAAGGAGGTGTCTAGCAGGGACATGACTCTTTTGGTACTACAGATTCCAAAAAGGGATGTGTGCTTTCAGCATGGTGACATTGTACTCTATTATGGAACAAGAGAGGCATGGGATTCTTTTGAGGAATGTAAAAGCAGGATGCTCAGTGAATGTTGCCTTCAGAGAGGGGAGGAGAACACTCCCAGAATCAGAGCTTTGCTTTGAGGCTGGGTAAATGAAAGAGTAGAGGAAGCAAAGCAGGTGAGGGGGGAATGAATTTGCTGCAGTTTCTGTGCAGGATGCAGTTAAAAGCATTAGGAATTGTGTAACCACTCTTGTTTGGAGAGGCAAAACTCTTAATTTTTGAGTTGTGTGTGTGTGTTCAGAACAAAGAAACGTTGCCTCTTTCTGCAAGTCAGCATCAATAACCAGCTGGATCCTCCTGCCTTAAAATGTTTCCCTTTGGATTTGCAATTATTATTTTTGATTAAATTAAAATAAAATTAAAAAAAAAGAAAGGACCTCATTTTGTTTTAAGTACACACTGCAATATTTCTGATATTATAGGAAAGAGCATACTGTGCACTTAAAAATTACTGCTTATTAATTAGCTTCTTTGATCCTATGAGTGAGAAACATCCCACCTGTGCTACAAGGCAGCTTCAAGAGTCACCTTTGCAAAAAAGACTTTTGCTAAGAAAACCTCTCTGCTGTTACACAAACCAATTATTTTTATTAGTTCTTTTTTCTTCTTTTAGTAGGGGTAAAGCATGAGTTCTTTTTCTTTTCCTGGCTTGCTAAAAATGTGTGATAACAAGTTGACTTCAGTGGGAGTTTTGCATGGGTAAATCTGAAGGATCAGTCCCCACATATTATGTGATTTTGCCCTAGTAATTATTCTTCAGTTGAACAGCTTCTCCATGGCAACTGCTTCAAATAAGTCTTGTATCTTCACCTATTTTTAAAGAAGGACTTATTAGAATGTGTGTTTTAAGGTTGTTGGTTTTTTTTTCCCCACCCTAAAAAGGAAGACAGGAAAAGAATCAGACATAGGTAGAAACATACAGGATTTGTCCAAAGTCATCCTTTCTTCCACTCACATCCTCACCTTTTCTTTGTCCTAGGAGGGGAAAAAGAGCAAAAGCATAGCACAGTTCATAGAATAATAGAATCATAGAATCAATAAGGTTGGAAAAGACCTCAAACATCATCAAGTCCAACCTGTCACCCAACACCTTATGCCTACTAAACCACGGCACCAAGTGCCATGTCCAATCCCCTCTTGAGCACCTCCAGGGATGGTGACTCCACCACCTCCCTGGGCAGCACATTCCAATGCCTAACAACTCTCCCTGTGAAGAACTTTCTCCTCACCTCCAGCCTAAACCTCCCCTGGCACAGCTTGAGACTGTGTCCTCTTGTTCTGGTGCTGGTTGCCTGGGAGATGAGACCAACCCCCTCCTGGCTACAACCACCCTTCAGATAGTTGTAGAGAGCAATAAGGTCTCCCCTGAGCCTCCTCGTCTGCAGGCTAAAACAATCCCAGCTCCCTCAGCCTCTCCTCGAGCTTGTGCTCAAGGTCTCTCCCCAGCCTTGTTGCCCTTCTCTGGATATGTTCAAGAGTCTCAATGTCCTTCTTAAACTGAGGTGCCCAGAACTGGACACAGGACTCGAGGTGTAGCCTAACCAGTGCTGAAAAGTTCACTACCTTGTCTTTCCATGTCGCCTTCCTGAGCCTCTAAGATGTTAGGACACTGACTTGATCAATCATCCCACATCTGCCCTGACAGTTTCTTAATACTAAATATCTTTTTCCTGCTTGTTTTTCTCTCTTTTTTTTTTTTCTTTTCTTCTTTTTCTTCTTTCTTTTTTTTTTTTTTTTTTTTTTTTTTTTTTTTTTTTTTTTTCCATCTTCATCCTGCTTTCAGCCTGGGAATTAATTGTCATACATTTCTTGTCCTCACAACTGCATTTTTGTCAGATGGCTCAGCTGAAGTCCAGGCCTGTTAGCGGCTTGCTTTGTTTTGTACCCTCTCATGAAAAAGTAAAGGGAGCACAATAGTCCATGGCTGGATATTTTCTTCTGTATTAGACTCCTCTATTTTTTTCCCCCCAGAGACTAGAAAAACCATGTTTTGTCAACCACACAATACTCAGGAAAAACATCCTATCATTTTACAGTTAGTCTTCGATTTTCATTTCTGTATGGCAACTGTAGCGAAATTCCAAGAGCAGAAGTTTCATAAGAGATCATCTTCTCTTTATAGTTTTCTGTCATTGGAGGTGACTGTTTTCTGAAACAATACATCCCTTTGGAAAGTCCTTTTCCTTGATTGGTCTGCAAGTGTGGGGTTACTGTCATATGTTTTGTGTTTGGTGCCACATTTTAAAGGCTAATAGGATAAAATGGGGCCCTGTCCTGTCTGCTGAACAACATGAATATGGAAACTCTGGCAGATAAGCTTACCTGTCCCCATGACATGATTTTTGAAACACTGCTGACTGACAGTTTTGATGGCAGGTTTTTAAACTGATATATAAGGCCATGTTTTGTTTTAATAGAATAATAGAATAAACCAGGTTGGAAGAAACCCTCAAGATCATCGCGTCCAACCTATTATCCAACCCACCTAATCAACTAAACCATGCAACCAAGCACCCTGTCAAGCCTCCTCCTAAACACCTCCAGTGATGGTGACTCCACCACCTCCCCAGGCAGCCCATTCCAATGGGCAATCACTCTTTCTGTGTAGAATTTCTTCCTAACCTCCAGCCTTTTGTTTTGGTTTTTATTTTTTTTTTTCACCTGAAAGCTCAGGTAATGTGGCATACAAAAGATATTATCCATTGGGTTTCAGCAGCACCACATCCCATGTAAGAGCTATTTTGTAATTTTTTAGGTTGCCTCTAAAAGTTTTTGCAGGAGATGTCTGCTTTTGAAGTCACTGGTCTGTCTCCTGAAGTTCATCAAATGCTGATGGTTTAGATCTGTTTGGGTTTGAGTGGGTTTTTTTTTAGCAAATTCAGTGACAGATACTGGCCCTGAGTTTTGCCTTCTGTAGCTGCTTGTTCCCCTGGTTATATGCTCTTTTCATCCTCCCTGCAACACACTTTGCTTTTAAAGACCCAGTCTATATTATGACCCAATAAAGTGTTTTATCTGCAGAACTAAGATGGCAACAAACCGTGGCAGAAGGTGGGAAGAGTTTGCTGGAGGATGAGAACATAATAAACCAGCTTTCTCATTTAACCTGATTTATCACTCTACCCTGAGCCACAACACTCATGCATGTCAGCAGGTGCTGCTCAGTTTTTCTTCATTTCTTTGCAAGGCTCAGTGTCGAAGAGAGGGCTCATCAAAAAGAGGACTCATCAGGCAGCATCCCTGTGTTTGCTGGGCACACTATAAAGCATTGCCTTTTGCTGTTCTCTGACCAGCAAAGTAGAGCAGGGTCAACAACAGTCAAAACTGTTGACAGCCATTTTGCAAAAGCCATCTTAACTCTATTATTTTGGGAAACAGCTCAATAATTAACGTTACAGTGGAGACTTTAACTCTCTGCCAGTTCTGGCTATCACCAAAACAACACACAAACCCACTAGACGTGGCAGCAGTACCTCAGGTAGGCTGCATATCAGGCACTGAACAGCAGCTGTCACATTTGATGTGGTGCCATCAGATGGGAGAAACTCTAGCTGTGTCTTAAACAGGATGCATCTATTCAGCTTTCGTTATGTATGTTTGGCTTGAACAGTTACAGCACCAATCTCATTGTTTTCTGTTGGCATTAAAAAATTAACCCAGCAATTAAAAAATGAAATACACAGAACTAGCAGTGAAAAAAAAGTCTATGTGTTTTCTTTTTTTCTCCCAGTATGTCTTGGCTGTAATAGTGATTAAATGGTATATTGTCAGTCAGGCTGGGAGAATAATTCAACTGCAAAAAGCTGTGAGACAAAATTTCTTGTTGCCCTCAGTTCTGCACCACCTGTTCTGTCACTTAGTCTAATACCAGAGTAATTAATTCCAAAGAGTTATCACTGAAAAAACAAATAGCCCTGGCTTCCTGCTGAAAATGATAGATATCGCTCTTCAGGGAAAATAATAAATAAACACTGGTTTGTATTTGTCACAGGAATGTGGACAACTCTGTTTAAATGAGAAGCATCCCAATTAACCAAGTACTTAGTGAATGGTAGCAATGGGTCTGATTTGGTACCATTCATCATTGGCTGTACCAGTCTTCTGGCCAGGAAACGAAAAATTAGAGGCTTCTCCACCCTATTAGCCTTATTATTGAATAGTAATAGTAGAAAGACACCCAGACCTCACCTCTTCCTTTTATGGCTTAATGTGGTTCCACAGACCAAAGTGAAATGCTTGCTGGTGCCTTGTGGACTGCCAGACAAAGCTGGGAAAGGAGCTGGGATCCTTGCTGTAATCCATGGAATGCCTTTGCTGAGTGTGCAGAATTTCCAGGGGTATTTCAGCCAGGATCACTTTCCTTGCATGGCAAAGAGAAAAACCATTTTGCAGTAGCAATGAAATGATTAATACTGTTGGGTTTTATTACAGCTAGGTCTTAAAACATCCATTTATCCCATTTGTCCATCCCATGCAGGTTTTAGACAATGTGACATCTTCTCCATGAGTCTCCTGAGCTTGCTTCTCTCCCTGAGGCAAGGCTCCTTCAGTGTTTGTATTTTCCTCAGGACACCCATCTCTTTGCTTGTATAAGTAGGATAGTGAATTAAGTGTTCTTTGGTGGGGAATTCAGTAGGTTTATTGTTTCATTTATCACTGGATTTGGGTTTTAAGCAAAGAGAAAAGAAGAGGGACTGCACACTGAATGCTGAAGGGAAGAACAAATGCTGCATGGTCTGCATTGCTGGCTGAACTGCGCTCTGATTTGGGCAAGATCCTGAAGAGCAGGGGGAATGGAGCTATGTACACCTTGTGCATAGGACTAATGTTGTAGGATTAGGCCTGACAGCAGGTTGGATCCTGCTTTCTCAGGACTTGGCTTTGCAATTTCACAGTCACTTTGTGGCATTATTGCTTATGAGACATTACCTTTAGAGACCTTCCAGCAACTTCCTTGGCAGAAATCCTTCTAGTCAAAACCTTTCCACATGAACTAGATCTTGTGCCTTGCTGTATTACAGAGATTATACTTCCTGATTTCAATTGAGCCCAAGATGTGGCTGTCCAAATGATGAAGAAATGATTGTGTCAAATCAAGAGCCAGGGCACAAGGGAGGAGAACAGGGTACAGTTTCCATGGTTGGAGGCCAAAAGAGGAAAGATTGTTGTCTCTCAGATTGTAATACACCTGCTCTATAGATTCCTATAGGTTAGTTTGCCTTTCTATCCTCCTAAAGCTGGTTATATTGAAACACAGAGCTACTTGAAAGGTGGTATTATTTAAGATAACATAGCAAGTGCATGTCTGTCACTTGTTCAACTAGCAAGAAATATCATAAACAAGATACCTGAAACAGTTTTTGTACCATACCATGTCATTTTGCTGTCACAATTAACATCTAGCAAATCAGGTATTTGGTTTCTCCTCAAATCAAACCATCCCAGCTCTTATTATGAATTAATGACACCAGAGCACCAGAATAGATGGGGGAAAAAATAATTTGTCAGGAGCCTAAGTTACAGTTTTGAGTCTTCAGAAGTGAAAGCAGTTCTGTGTATGTGTTAGTATCCTCTGAATTGAAATATGCCTGCTAACTAGGACAAGGGGCAATGGATATAAACTACAGCACAGGAGGTTCCACCTCAACATGGGGAAGAACTTCTTCACTGTGAGGGTCACAGAGCACTGGAACAGGCTCCCCAGAGAGGTTGTGGAGTCTCCTTCTCTGGAAACTTTCAACACCCACCTGGATGCATACCTGTGCAACCTACACTAGATTCTATGGTTCTACTCTGGCAGGGGTGTTGGACTCAATGATCTCCAGAGGTCCCTCCCAACCCCTAACATCCTGTGATGCTGTCAACTGTGGTAAATCTAGCACATGCTCCTGTCAAACCACATTTTTGGCTAGGGATATTATGAGTAGATAGACCTTAAGAAAAGCATTAAGCTGTAATTTGTGTCATCTCCATCACAATGCCACTTCAAAGTCTGCTTTTTTTTCACATGCTTTGTTTAATTTGTATCTTAAGTCCTGCTTTAGGTAGCACAGAAGTGAAATTCTGTCATTTATTGAACAGTTAAAACTGATCCTAGTTTCCAAGTGTCTATTAGAATGCAAAAGGAGTCATGACATTTATCTTGCAGACTCATGCTTTTGAGATATAAATGTACATATAATACCTAGTAATGAAATTTTACTTGCTGGTCTGGAGTCTTTGGTCATGTTGAATTTATGCTTGTGCAGTCTTTTCTGAGGGAAAGAGCCTTTGCTTATATCTTTGAAAGGATGAGAGATAATGGACCTCTACACTGAGACATTTGTACTTCCAGGAAAGCTTTTACTGACCAAGAGCAGTACCCAAGCACTGCTGTGGCTTGGAAAAAAATTAATTGGTGAAGAGGCATTTCACATTTAGTGAAAATAAAAAAAACAGTGATTTGATAACCTTAGAGGCTGACTTCTTTCCTAAAAACTGACTATTTGAGCATGACGAGGAAGACACACCATTGAGTGCATGGCCTGCATTAGGAATAGTGTGGCCAGCAGGAGCAGGGAGGTCATTGTGCCCCTGTACTCTGCATTGGTTAGGCCACACCTTGAGTACTGTGTCCAGTTCTGGGCCCCTCAGTTTAGGAAGGACATCGAGACACTTGAACATGTCCAGAGAAGGGCAACAAGCCTTGAGCACAAGCCCTATGAGGAGAGGCTGAGGGAGCTGGGATTGTTTAGCCTGGAGAAGAGAAGGATCAGGGGTGACCTCATTGCCCTCTACGACTACCTGAAGGGTGGTTGTAGACAGGAGGGGGTTGCTCTCTTCTCCCAGGCAACCAGCACCAGAACAAGGGGACACAGTCTCAAGCTGCGCCAGGGGAGGTTTAGACTCGAGTGAGGAGAAAGTTCTTCACTGAGCGAGTCGTTCGTCGTTGGAATGTGCTGCCCAGGGAGGTGGTGGAGTCACCATCCCTGGAGGTGTTCAAGAGGAGATTGGACGTGGCACTTGGTGCCATGGTCTAGTCATGGAGGTCTGTGGAGACAGGTTGGACTCGATGATCCTTGGGGTCTCTTCCAACCTTAGTTATACTGTGATACTGAGTTAGTATATAGAAATAAATCTCAGAGAAATATATACTAACACTCTGGCAGTGTAGCCATGGCTGTGGGTTAATGACATGGCTGTGATTGTACCTGTGGAGGAGAAATCCACGAGGTGAATTCCACGTGTGTCTGTGTGCGCAAGTTAATCCTTTACATCATAATAGCAAAAGGAAGTTACACTGTGAAGCCAGGGCTGAGAAATAGTCCTGCAAGCTGCCTCCTTTTCAGTTAATGAAGACAGAGGCATCTTTGTAATGTATAGAAAATCAGGACTCTGTAATGTGTTGATTATCCTCCCATTAAACATTATCCTGGACATAGAAATGGAATATAAGTTAGCTTTATAGCGGAAATATTGACTAGACAGGCTGCTAACGTAGAGATTGATTTTATTATTTAGGAAGGCAGAATATTAGGATACATGAGTGTTTCTTTTTTTAACCAAGATGCTGTGCTGTCAGTGGTGAAATATTACTGCAGGAGAGTTTTCTTTTTATACACAGTGGTAAGAAGTATGGCTTCCTTTCTCGGCACTTCAGCCACAGATGCTATCAGCTAGACCATCTGTGGTGACAGATTTGTGTTATATCACTTAGAAACTAAGCGAAGCTGGTGAAGCCTCCTACTACAGGCTATAAGTAGCTCCTGCTAAGGCTGGGATGTATTGCAATTCTGTCTTTCTTCGGGGGGCAGAGGAGTGGGAGGATTGTGTGGATAGAGGCTCACAATAGCTTTCAATCATGGCCTCACCAAGTCTTGGAATGCTGGTGTGGATCTTCTAGGGCAGGGTCCACGTGAAGCTCCTTCCTCTGTGTCCCCACAGGGGAGAGATCTGGACACTTCTTGTTCACTGTGGGTCAAGGGGGTGGAGTCACCGTCCCTGGAGGTGTCCAAAAAGGGATTGGACGTGGCACTTGGTGCCATGGTTTAGTAGTCATGAGGTCTTAGGTGACAGGTTGGACTTCATGATCTTTGAGGTCTTTTCCGGCCTTATTGATTCTATGATTCTATGAATAGCAAACCTAACCAGCCTGTGGAGGTCAAGGGGGACACTGAATCGCACCTTAGAGGAAAGCTGTGTAGGTGCTATGTACCAGGTTCTCATGTGGCCCATTTCTATTCTAGAGGCATGACTCTGCAGAAAACGCCATGTTTCCTCAAAGTTACCTTGGCTTAAAGGTGGTGACATTTTCACAGAATCAACCAGGTTGGAAAAGACCTCAGAGATCATTGAGTCCAACCTAGAATTTTGGGTCACAGTAAACTTCTTCCTGCCTAGATGTCACTTTTCCCCCCTTCCCCTAATCTTCAGAATATTCTTAATTGCTGTTCTGGGATTTCCCAGAGGATGACATACTTTGATGAACATCATTGCTAGCAAGTGATTATGGTGACCATGAACACTATTTGAGCACACTGAGGCCAGCACCACTCCACCACACAAGGAAAGCTGGGCACACCAGGGACAGTTTCTCCACCATGAGTGTGCAAGACAGGGGTGTTGATGGCATGCTGCATCACACAGCATTTCTATGCAGTGTAGTTGTAGATAGGTGTTTTGGCAAAAACATTGCAGAAAGCTTTACTGAGCCAAGACTAAGCTGGATGTTAAGAAGAAATTCCTCACAGAAAGAGTGATTTGCCATTGGAATGGGCTGCCCAGGGAGGTGGTGGAGTCACCATCACTGGAGGTGTTTAAGAAGAGACTGGATGGGGCTCTTGGTGCTGTTGTTTAGTTGATTAGATGGTGTTGGATGATAGGTTGGATTCGATGATCTTGAGGGTCTCTTCCAACCTGGCCTGGTCTGGTTCTGTTCTATTCTATTCTATTCTATTCTATTCTATTCTATTCTGTTCTGTTCTGTTCTGTTCTGTTCTGTTCTGTTCCGTTCCGTTCCGTTCCGTTCCGTTCCGTTCCGTTCCATTCCATTCCATTCCATTCTCATACAACCCTCAATGTTCACATCTGTTACTGTCCAGTTGGGGTATTTGGAGATGTATGATGTTGGAAGAAATATTATTTTCTCTTGTCTCCATAGGCTGAGAATTAGTTCTTGCTGATAAGAACATTGCAATATACTTGTGGTATGTTCAGATTCAGTGGGTCATATTCAGATAATAAATGAGCACAATAGGATTTAACAGTGTAAAAGCTTGTATCTTGTGATGAAAATTAGAGGCTCCTCAGCCCATGGTGTTACCCACTCATTCCTCATCTCAGATTCTAACAAGTAACAACAGAGCTGAAGGACTTGAGCACCTTCACGGGAGCTGACATTTCGCGATCTCAACTTTCCCACCTTCAAAACAATGGAGATCATCCATTTGGTTCTGCAGAGATGTGGCCATAGCTTCTTTCAGTAACAGAAGCCATAAAGCAACCAAAAATAAACCCCTGGCATTTTACAAACTCTTAAGTGATAACAAACACCTACTTGTCAGTATAAATTTGCAAAATTGTCCTTCCGTTCTTTTAAAATAAAATCCTCCTGATAACATGCTTCCCATCCAGCAATCAGCCTTTCAAATAGATGATCTCAGGAAATTGGGTTTGTATCTTTGTCTTGGGAAATTTAGGCTTGCTACATCTCACCCACAATAATTTTGCAGAAGGAAATCATAGCAGTGGTTTTCTGGGTGCTGCTGCTGCTGCATGCAGTAAAGCCAGCTGAAATTTTCCAGTTGGTAAGATAAATACTGAAAGAGTCATAAAGGGAACAGTTCTTTCTTTGTGTGTGAAGTATTTCCTGAAGGATAAATGGGTAGTCAGTGAAGTCCTCAGTTGGAAGATGTAGCTTACATGCAGTAGCTTATTGGCACCTGAGGTGTTTCTATCCCTTTTCTCAATTTGTCTCTTTTTTAATTCTTTTCTTTATCCTTCCTCCCTTCTTTCATCCCTCAGAGCATTTGGACCCTAGCATTATGAAGACTTAGAGTAATGTACCTGAAACAGCTGTATTGATTGCAGTGCTTACTGCATCTATGTTGTCTGCAGCTGCCATATTGCCTCCAAACAAAATCTTCACTCAAGTTTTCTTCTTTCAGATTAAAGTCCCAAGACACTACTGCAATGTAGAGGGCATAAGAGGAGGTTGCCAGGCCAGTCTCCTGGGCACAGTATCACAGAGGTCTTCCAAAGCATGCATCGTGCTCTGACTACCTCAGTTGGTTTACCAGCTAGGCTGCTGCAGAGTTGCACTAGGCTCATGCTGTCTGGAGCATGTTGTAGGCAGCAGGTTGGCTACTGAGTATGGCACAACACTGCACCTGAGAAGAAAGGTGTGTGCATGAAGTCGTGCAGGCATCCCACTGCTCCTCCTTGAGGCTCTATTAGTGCCCCACAATCCCTGCCTAGAGCACTCCTGTGTCACTGTAGGGATAGGGTGATGGTCAAAGCGACGAAGATAAAATGCAAGCAGATTATAGAGAAGGACAAAAGACTCCTTTTTTTCCAGCAAGCAACACATATTTGTATCTATCTGGTTAGTGTGGTTGCATGTGATTGGTTAACAGACTCTTCTCAAGATTCTTATGGGTTAGTGATAGCATTGCTATAGTTACTTGTTAAGCTGGTCCAGGTGGCCTCCTGTCTTATCTTGTGGTTTCTCATTCTCCAACATCCAGTCCAGGAAGTTTCCAACTTGTCATGGGAACACAGTGACATTTTCAATCCTCAGCTCCTCACCAGAGCTCTTCAGAAGGTCCACCGATTCATCGGAGTCCCCCATGCTCCTGTATTACCGTTTCAGGGAACACTGTGTGGAGTAGGAAGCAACCTTACTCTTGACCCAACACCTGGAAAACAGTCTCTGAACAGCACTGCAAGACAGACCTGGAAGGCTCAAATCCTGACCTGGTCTATTTTAGGGATCTGCTTCTCGGCAGAATCCTTTGGGTCTTATTGCTGAAATACTCTGGAGTAGTTGAATGAAACTGCTTAGTAACATAAAAAGATAAGATCAGCCAGTGTACCATCCTGAAACATTTTAAATTAATTCTTTTATCTTTTTGATTTCCAGAAATTATTAATTTTTTTCTTTTTTTGGCTTTTAAAAATGTGAAGCAGCGATGATCATCTGTTTGAAAGCCAAAGGAAACCAGCAACAGAGAGCACTTCATTTAATTATTTTTACATATCAAAAGTACTGCCTACAATGGATGTGTATTGTTAAGAAAAAGAGACAAAATAGTGTTTTGTTTTACTTCAGGATCAGTGGTGTCCCTTTAACTGGGCTTTCTTCTTGATCATGCATTTGGCAAGAGTATTTGCCATGTATATATGGATGATAGGATTAAGCTGAGCTAAGACACAGCAGATTTATTAATTTACCAGGTTTTCTTATTTGTATGGGAGAGAGGGGGTGTGTGTTCAGCCTTCAGTATCATTTACCTTGTTGCTTGCTAGCTCTCTCTCCTGCCCCATGTGAAATGAGGGAGCTTTGTGATGTCTTTGCCTTGGAGCTCGAGAAACGCACAGCCATGCGATGAAGTCAAGTCAGGCTTCCTGCTCCATGCTTTTAGGGAATCCTTCTATGAAGACCTTGAGCTCCTGAGCACTTTCTTAATGCCATCACCCAAAATCCTGCCTTAGCAGAGATTCCCTGGTGTCTGGGTTTGGGTTTCTGGCCATTAGAGGCGTGCAGCACAGTGGGGTGTGATCCACGGGGTCTTGTGGGAGGGCTGTCTGTCTCCAAAAGTGCACACCATTCTATACTGAACACTCAGCTACCAGCATGCACACAAAGACATTTTCTTCCCAGTAACTCTTCATACAGCTAAAGGGATCAGTATTGGAATCTACCTGTCCCTGATGGCCAGCGTATCACCCTGATAATGGATTGCAATAGGATGTGCTACAAACGATTAGAGAAACAGGGAGTCAAAGCATGGGATCTTGCCAATTGGAAGGCATCATCCAGTCTAGATGATGCCTCTGGGCATTGTCTAGTCAAACTCCTGCTCACTGTAGGGCAGGTAGAGCTGGCTGTTCAGGAGCTTCTGTAGTCAAAGTCTGAGAAGTGGATGCTGTGCGAGGTCCCAATGAGGTGGGAGAAATTCAAATTAAATGTAGACAAGAGTTACTGCAATAGGGAAGGTCCTGCCAAAAAAAGAGAGATCATCACTAAGCTGCATGTAAAAGAGGTGATAGAAAGAAACCAAAATCTTTGGGTCTCTATTATGTCTTTGTCATGTCCTTGAAGGCAGAAAATCCACCTGCTAGATAACTCAGGTCAGAAACCAGTTCTGCATCAGTGACACCATGATCATCCTCTAAAGAAGAATCCTTTATTAACAATATGTTTAAGTGATATCAATGATCAGCCATTCATGAACTTTTATTGACAGCTAAATAGAATCTGAATGATTTGGGGTTTTGGCTGTCATTCAGGGGTGCTTTTTCTTTCAGGTCTGTCTTAACCTGAAAGCATGTAATTTGTTTCATTTGTGGTGCTGCATGGGAAATGAACCTAGGTCTCTAGCGCTCAAAGGCAAATGCAGTAATCATCTGCATGACTTGATTCCTTATTCCAGTAATATGAAAATTGTCAATTATGGATGAGTTATGTGTGCTACTGATACCTGTAATTTGGTTCTGCAGTTTTGTAAACATGTGCAGCTGCCTTTAATTGTATTCTACTAGTCATGTAATTCATTAAGGTGCACCTGCAGTCACCTAAGACAGATATTAATGAACTGAAAAGCTGTATTTCATTGTCTGCTATTTATATTGGCAGCTCTTACAACTGTTTGTTTTTAATCACATAATCTGTCTATCTGGGGTGCTGATATTTAAAAAAAAATAATAAATTATTGTGAAATAGCATAGCTGGCTGCTGCATTTTGACTTCCTCAAAGTACTTGCTGAATAATTAATGTAAATAATTGCTTTTCCATGCAAAGCCCAGGACTGGGGGAAAACTCTAGAATTGATTTTTGCAACAGTTATTCTGGCAAAGATGAATCATTAGATAACTGATTCCAGGGATATGAGCTGCTGAAGCCCTTACTCTGTATTTCCATGCTTGAGTGGTGATGGATGTTGTTCAGCTCTCCGAATACAGTAGCTTACCTTTCGTCTTCCAGTCCAATCTCTCAGAGAAGCTATCTTGTCTTCTGGGAAGACATTTTGTGCACAAACATGTTTAATGTGCACAACCTCCCCCTCCTCTTCCTCTTCTACGTCTATCATTTGGACTAAACCAAAAAAGTAAATAGTTTTGTCAGCCATGTAACCAGTCCTCAGTTCAGTGCATGTTCCAGAATATACAGGGAGAGCACTGAGAATCAGATCATACACATCATAGCCCAGAGCTCCCTTTTTTCCCCTGCTTTTGTCCTGTTTCATTTTGCCTAATATTATAGAGAAAAAAATGGCATCATGGCAGAAGCCTGTGGCTTCAGCAGGTCTAGGGTAAACTGTCTCCACAGATGATGGTCATAACTTTGCTGCACAGGATAAAGATAGAAAAGAAGGTGACATAGAGAGCTTCAGTTACTGTCTGCATCCCTGGGAATATTGCTCTGTGGCTGTTGTCTGTGTTGGAGTTCACAGAGGAGAATGATGAGCCCATTATCTGCAAGCTGCTTAGGGGAAGCTCAAGCCTTTCCATCAGCACAGGAGACACACTCTGCTCTTCTCTCAGGGCTGGTCTCTGCCTGTTCATGCTCTGTGATAGCTACCTATTGCCACTGATGAAGTACAACAATTAGGTATCTTCTTCTCATTATTACTTTCTGCTTGAGCAGTTTGTGTTCTATTTCCCCTCTACCTTACCTGAAAGATTGTCCCCAGTCAAACACACTGGTACACATATGAAAGAGTCCACGCCACTGAAGTTAAATGGCATAGCAAGTGAAACAGAATAAAATTACTGAGTGTGAGACACAGGTAGAGTTTCTTGCCATAGCTTATGAATGTTGTAGTTCCCATCCCTGAGTCCAAGGTATTGTACTTCTTGAGAGAAAAAAATAGCTCTTTTCCTTAACGAACCAGTCAGTTGGTTGAAGATCTTTTCTGGAATCAACATGAACTTGTTGTATATTCCATGTTCACTGAAATATTTTTTTTTTGGCCAGGAAAGTTTTCCAGGCCCTAGCTATTAGAATACACTTTCTACCTTGAATAAAGTTGGTCCTCTGCCCTGTAATGTGGGTCCTGGGACAAAAATAGAGAGAATCCTTCTCAGGCATCGTGACATTTTCAAGGATGTGTAAAATTTTTGTTGCGGGTTGGGGGGGAAGGGTGTTAATTCAGTATTTCTGTGATCTGAGTGAGTATGATGACATTATGCTGAGAAATGTTTTCTGGCCTTATCATGAAATTCTATGGTGGAGGCTTTTGCAGTTGCAGCGTTTGTCACAAAACGGCCTAATCCCATCTCTCAGATGATGTACTTTGTGGTTTGGCACCATTTAACTGCAGAGTGATGGTTATTGTAAGAGCAAGCTTCATATTCTTCAGCCTATCTAGGATGTTAAGTACAAACATCACATCTCCACTTTTGGAGGTGCTTTATAGACAGTTTCCAGCTAGGAAAATGTCAAGCAAGAAGATGAGTTGGAATCTGAGTAGCAAGACTTGCCTGAGGGGACACAGGCTCCTCAGATAGAAAAGGCAGATATTGGAGCAGATGTCTTCAATTAGAAGGAATTAAGGATTAATGTTGTAAATAACCTAAAAAAAAAACAGAGGAGATGCTGGAATGAATGATCTGATTATGTCTGTCCTGACATCTGTGTAAGTGTTGAAGTGTCCAACGGTAGGAACATTTGCATGGGAACAAAGTACTCATGTTCTTCTTATGCTAGTCTAAAAACAGATAAAAAAGTTAATAGCATGTCTCTTCTGTTTCTTTGTAATGCTTATTAAGAACATTGCAGACAGCTGAAGAAAAAAAGCAAAGAAAAAAACCCAAAGGATCTGCCATTGTTGGGGAGAAGACTGGGAAATGAGGAAAGTTGGGTGGGAATTTATGGTATATCAAATTAGGGATGGTGCTGTTCACCAGGGGAATAATTTCACTCTAAAATATGAGTTCATATTTTTACAATTCTCTTCTACTGACTGTATTGAAATGAGGTATTAAAGAACAACTGAGATGCAGAACAATGGCAACAGTAGGCAACATTTTGAAATCACTTTATTCAAGCTGTTCTTTCCCAGGAAGTATAAAATAGATGAAGCCTAGTTCCATTAAATTAATATGTCAGTTGAGTCATTTTAAATTCCTCTTTCTGCATGATAATGGGATTTGGAAGGATAATGGGGTGCCCAAATCCCACAGGTTGATTCACCTACTGGGCCTTGCTCTTAGTCAGTTCCAGTTAGGATCACTTTTTTCCTTAGACTCAGATTAAATCTCCTCCAATACTTGGTTTTCCCTGGCCTTTGGGGTTCTTTGCACTGCTGACATGTTATGCACTTCACTATGTGAGGGAACAAGATTTAGCCCTTATCTCTGCCCATAAGCATCACTCAATGTTTTCTTTAAATGAGGTTCTATTCCAAGCCACATGGGTGCCCAGATTAGAGGTAAAATATCTCGGTCATTAAATCGCTCCTTGTCTTGCTGCAAGTCATGCAGTGTTGGGGAATGGCTCAATTAGTTTTGAGTTTGCCAACCTATTGATTTTCTGCTCCTTTCCCCTCTGTCAAGCAACAGACACTGGTTATGACAGCACCTATCTGTGTTTTATGAGAAAGTTCCATGGACAGCAACAAACTTCAGAAATTAATGGCTTTATGACAAACTCACAAACTTGTATGATTGCATTTACTTTGATCATTGATTTGTACACAGTCTGAAGTGTTAGGTGAGAGGAGAGGTGTATCCAGCTCTCAGCTGACCAGTAAGTGTCATAGCAGATTGATTCTTTTGTGCCAAGTGGAAATGGAGTTTTCTTTGCTCACAAAAAGGTACCTGTTTCTGGAGTATGCTAGCAGTCAAAACACTTCTGTTTATGCTCATGACTGCCATTGATACCCAGCATTGTCATTTGCTTTTTGCTGTTGGTTTCTAAGCATGCTGAACTAATGAACTTCAGTTTATAACCTTAATGCTTGCTTGTCTAATTGCTTCTTGCTACATTGAACATTTACTCTTATGTCTCAGGTCTTTTATTGCTGAACTCCACTCAAAACACTTCAGTGATGTAGGCTTACATCCAGACCACAGAATTGCACAATACACAATACAGGTAATTCAGTGTTTGGTTTCCTGCAGTACATATCAAGGATAGTTATCTAGAACTTGGTTTGTCTTGAATAAGGACAGAGCTAGGATTATTTTTGCTATGGGTAGAAGGCCAAGGGTTACAAAAAATGAATGTTTTTCTATCTTTTAACAGTATTGGCAATTTCAGGGTGCTGCGAGACGTGCGTTTTGCTAACTTTTGGCTTCTGGTGAATTCTGTAAAGGTGTCAGAGCAGAACTTGGGGTACACAGCTCACAATGGCTGTGTACTAAACACAGCTTTAATTTCAAAATACGTGTGGGATAGTTTGTAGTTTAATTGGTTTTTGGCTTCATCTGTCTAGAGAAGGTAGGAGGAGGGTATATAAACTATCCTCCATTCCGCAGCTTGCTTAAACCTCCGCTCTCACTGAGTAGACCAGGAGATGGTGGGTAGCTCCAAGGACTGGGTAACACCTTGGCTCAGCCCTCCCACTCATTGGGTCAAAATAGCTGAGCCAGCACCTGGGTGTGGGGAGGTAAGAACTTAGTCCTGTTATAGGCCAGCGGTAAATCGCTACCCTTTCCCTCCCACGGGGAGTAGGTGACTGTGATTCAGAGAAGCGTCTCTGAGTCAGGTGGCCTCCCAGGGCTCATCGTGGGTTGTTCACTCCTGGTTTAGTGTGCAGCGATGCAGGAGAGTTGACACTCGCCAAAACATTGCTGGAGGCAGCTAATTGCATCCAGCAGGAGAAGAAAGTATAAGGAACTGCTTTACCTTTTGGTTCCTTCTAACCAGTGTCTCGTCAGCCCTTTGGTGACAAAGGAAAGCTTAACATCCTAACATGGAAATTTACAGCCACTCTTTTCAACTGTTTGCTTTCTGAAGAGTGTATTCTAAAGCATAGGAATGTAATTGTAGTAAAGGCTGGGTGCCTGCAGAGGTGTCACAAGTGCTAAGGCCCAGAGAGCGGTGGTGAATGGTGCCACATCCAGCTGGCGGCCAGTCACTAGTGGTGTCCCCCAGGGATCCGTGCTGGGCCCCATCCTCTTTCATATCTTCATTGATGATCTGGATGAGGGGATTGAGTCAGTCATCAGCAAATTTGCAGACAACATCAAGCTGGGAGCAGGTGCTGATTTGTTAGAGGGTAGAAGGGCTCTGCAGAGGGACCTTGACAGGCTGGACAGATGGGCAGAGTCCAACAGGATGGTATTCAACAAGTCCACGTGCCAGGTGCTGCATTTTGGTCACCACAACCCCATGCAGAGCTACAGGCTGGGGACAGAGTGACTGGAGAGCAGCCAGACAGAAAGGGACCTGGGGGTACTGATTGACAGCTGGCTGAACATGAGGCAGCAGTGTGCCCAGGTGGCCAAGAAGGCCAACGGCATCCTGGGCTGCATCAGGAATAGCGTGGCCAGCAGGAGCAGGGGAGACTGGGGAGAGGTTACGAGCACAAACCCTATGAGGAGAGGCTGAGGGAGCTGGGATTGTTTAGCCTGGAGAAGAGGAGGCTCAGGGGAGACCTTATTGCTCTCTACAACTACCTGAAGGAGCACTGTGAGGGGGTTGGTCTCTTCTCCCAGGCAACCAGCACCAGAACAACAGGACACAGTCTCAAGCTGCACCAGGGGAAGTTTAGGCTTGAGGTGAGGAGAAAGTTCTTCACAGTGAGAGTTGTTAGGCATTGGAATGTGCTGCCCATGGAGGTGGTGGAGTCACCACCTCTGGAGGTGTTCAAGAGGGGATTGGACGTGTCACTTGGTGCCATGGTTTAGTAGTCATGAGGTCTTGGGTGACAGGTTGGACCTGATGATGTTTGAGGTCTTTTCCAACCTTATTGATTCTATGATTCTATGAATATGAAGTAGTTGAGGTGGTAGGAGTTTTCTGGAACAATGACTTCCCAAAGGAAAATATCTTTCTTCTTAAATCTGAAAATGCCTATCATGAAAAATAGCATCTTAACACAATTTAATCTGGAAAATAAAACTGGAAGTTTTCTCTGGTGTATCCTTGAAGGCTTTCCTGAAGAACCCCAATGTTACTGCCACTGCCTGGCTACTGGCAGGAAGGGAATGTGCAAGTCTGTTTTCCCCAGGGCAGCAATTTCAGCCATGCTTAGACAGAGTTGTTATCTTTTTTTTTTTCAGGAAACTTTTACTGGGGAACACAGTGAATTGTATCTGTTATATTGTAGGGTAGCTTTGCTTTGTCTTTTAATTAGCTTGTTGTTGCTGCTGTTTGGTTGGGGGTTTTGGGGTGGGTTTTTGTTTGGTTTTGTTTGTTTTTCTTTAAGTAAAGGGAATCTTTATTTTCTGGCCATCTGAGCACCTTGTCCAAAACTTAAAGTCTGGTTAACATCTTTGTTCTGACTGTTATTCTGGGTTATTCTGTTACCCCCATTTGTAGGAGTGAATGTTCAAGTGTGAGCACAAACCCTATGGTTGTAGTACTGCAGTAGGAGCCTGCTGTGGGTGAAGAGCTGTTTCCT
The DNA here is from genome assembly GCF_014839835.1 of Dryobates pubescens. NCBI lineage: Eukaryota > Metazoa > Chordata > Aves > Piciformes > Picidae > Dryobates > Dryobates pubescens. The sequence goes on from NC_071612.1 coordinate 9,225,462, forward strand.
CTGCATGCAGCTTTCTCATTAAGGTGGTTTCTTGACATAATCTGTTCCTGAGATTCTTAAAAAAGGTGGCCTACTCATGAATGTGACCACTTCTGCAGGACTAGCAAACATGCAGGAGTAAGCTGACATGTCTAGAATCTGCCCAAATATCCAAGAAATTTCTCCTTCACTGGGTGCAGCATTCACTAACTGTTCCTCGAGAGTCATCATGTCCTGCTCAAAGGGGATAACAACAGTATTCCTTGTAAATATATTGCTAGTGAATACTTGATTAGCTAAATGGAAAGTGTACTCAAAAATGTTCCTTAGGCAGGAGGGAAAGCAAATGTAAGAATAGGAAAGGTTCAAGATTTTGATGTGTTTTAACAGTAAGTGGCTCAGACTTGTATAAGATACCTTTTATTCCATTCTTTTGAGCACTTGTGTCACGACAGATACTCATGTCTTGTTCTCTCTGTAAAGTGACTGTGGTACTTATGAAAAGGCTGTTATCAGTGCCAGAGAGAGAAATGCTCCATGGAAAGTGGCAGCGGAAGCTTTCCTGCTCCACAAGTGTCCTTGTCTTGAATTTATTTTTAATTTTTAATCTTTTTAGGAGCTCTCTCTTAGGATAAAATTCATACATCAGCTATCACAGCCCTTCAAACAAAACCAACTATAAATATCTCTGCCAGCTCCAAGTATAGTGCAGTTTTTCACTGGAAGTGTTTGTTCAGCCAGTATCTCCTGACCGTCCCCAGGCACTGTTGAGTAATGTCTCTGCAGAGGCAGGGTTTGCTCTCCAGAGAAATATTTGCCATCAGAGCTGGAAATCTAGTGTCTCTTCCCATTAATCTTAAAGGCTCTTGGTGAGAGTTAGTCACCCTCATCAACCAGTGTCTCAAAAAGGATGGCTTGCACCTCTGAAACTATCTGGTGGTTGGTGGAGTAGCAATACTGTTGGCTATTGCTGGTGTTGGCACGGGGAACTGGTGGTGGCCCCAAAGCTCTGTTGTGGCAGGACCGCTAACTTCCCAACTGATGATGCACAGGACCTGTGCAACCCCCTTGCAGGTGATTTGTTGGATGTTTCTGAATTTCCTTACCCAAGGGTATTACTTTTACTCTCCTCTGAGTGTTGCTTGTGAATGAATCCTGTAGTTCTAATCTTGAAATTCAGGCTGAACATTAGACTAAAATTTAACGGTAATATAATTGCTTCCTGTGAGATCATTCCACTTCATGAAAGGTGCCTTCTGATGGTCTGGAAATAATGTTATGAACCAGAAAGACCTCAGAAGCACTAATGCATCACCATCTCTAGAACTGTGTTATCTGAAAAATACTTGAAGTGCCTTTCTGGTGTGCACTGTGTCCAGAATCAAAATGAGGAAAGACAAGTTTTTAAGATAAATTGGTTTGTGAAAAATTCATGTGCACTTTACTAGAGCAGGCAGGATGTAATCTGTTTTGTATTGAATCTGCTTGGAGAAAAAAACCCCACAATGATAATGAGATTTTTTTTAAAGGCACTTCTAAATTCATGCTGGCAAAAGACAAATAGTCATGACTTTTAATTTCTATAAACTTAACAGCTGGGGACAAAATAAAGCATTATTAACTTAAGGGGTGTAAGGAAATTGCTTTTGTTTCAAGGACAAAATAAGTTATTCTATTTTCAGTGTTATTCATCTGAGCTGTCTGATCTTTCTGCTGGCACAACCAGGCCAGGGAGTGGTTTTATTTATGCTGCTTTTACTGTTAGCAGTGGGAGAAGAGGGGCCACAAACCTCTCCTGTGAGCTTTGTCTTCCCCATCCTTGGTAATGCCCGCGAAATGATTTGGTATGAGGGAACTATGCTTCAGGAGCAAACTGTTCTGCTACTAAGTGGGATATTCCTTGCATTCCAAACATCAAATGTATTGTCAAACAGTGAGGACCTTCTTAAACTCATTTTATGTTTTGGAAAGACATGATTTGTCTCTTCTATTATGAGAGTTATTAACGATAAAGATGTTTGTCCTTGTAAGGCTGAGTTCTCATGCTAATTTTAATTGCATTAAGTGCAGTTTATTGTTAGCAGAAGATAAATAAGTTCTTTTTCTTTATTACTGTATGCCTTAGATTATAACTAAAAAGTAATCTATCTTTTTGTTGGCCTTGTGCTTTTGTTTTGTCTCATTTTTTTTTTTTGCTATCAATTTAATGGTAATTCAAAGACCAACCGCAGTTTCTTGGTATTCGGACATGCCTGCTGCTTCTTTCACCTCTTGAATTCAATGCCACCTATATTAGTGATTTATGGGGGTTTTTTACTCTAAATATGTTTGTCACCTGCAGTCAACCACAAGTTCATGTTTATATATTGAAGGGTTTCCCTCGAGTCCCAAGTCTTTACTAACTGATTTGTCGTAGAGGTGAAGGGCACAACCTCTGTGTTTAAGAAATCAATAGAAGTTGCCATTTCCATTAAGGAGCCTTCGCTGAAGTTGTTGTGTCTTGCATATTACACTACGGTCAGTATATACTTTCATTTGCACATGGCCTGGAGCTAAAAATGAGGACAGACCAAAAGAGGTAGAGCTTTTTTATTCTCAATAAGCATACCCTTTCTGTACAACAGGGGGAGAGTGATCTGAAGATGGCTTGAGGAAAGAGGGAATGCTGAAAAACTAATGTGTGTGAAAGGGTGTGCTTATGCATGCTCACCTAAACCAAAACCATACCCACCCCTGAAGTCATCATGTGGCATTACAAAATGTATCTCTCATTAGCCTGGAGAAGAGAAGGATCAGGGGTAACCTCATTGCCCTCTACAACTACCTGAAAGGTGGTTGTAGACAGGAAGGGGTTGGTCTCTTCTCCCAGGCAACCAGCACCAGAACAAGGGGACACAGTCTCAAGCTGTGCCAGGGGAGGTTTAGACTCGAGGTGAGGAGAAAGTTCTTCACTGAGCGAGTCATTCGTCATTGGAATGGGCTGCCCAGGGAGGTGGTGGAGCTGCCGTCCCTGGAGGTGTTCAAGGGGAGATTGGACATGGCACTTGGTGCCATGGTCCAGTTGTGAGGTCTGTTGGGACAGGTTGGACTTGATGATCCTTGGGGTCTCTTCCAACCTTAGTTATACTGTGATACTGTGATTATTTTGGATTGGCTCATCCCAGTTGGCACTAACCATTTCCTCTACGTAAGAGTGTGATTTTAAAGAGATTAAACTGCACATGACAAGGATAAAATCCCTTTCTCCTCCCAGAGTTCTACCCAAAGTTTACCTTCTTAATAGCAGTGTTAGTTACCCTTCTCTCACTGTAGTATCAATTTGATTAGACCCTGAGATCTCAATGGTAGGACTAAAGCACCATCATCAGTGCTCCTCAATGAGGCTGCAGGAGCCCAGTCCACTTGTCTAGAGCATCCAACACTCAGTTTATGACAGGAAAAGATTTGTCACCCAGTAAGGGCTAAAATCACAGCAACCACAGTGGTGTAGAAGTGGGTTAGGGAACAACTTGCTATTCCTGCTTGTATTTTATCACATTTCTGCCTACACATGAGCCCCTGTACTACTGCTCCATCTTCTGCACTCTCCAGTGCCTATAGAACATTCTACCTTTAAGTACTGACCACCAGCAGTACTGTACTCCCAGGTAGGATAATTGTAGGGAAGATCTATTTCTATCAAAATTATTAAAGGGGCATCTGATAGCAGTGTTTCAGTTAAGGCTTATTGAACACTCTCCATTTTATCCTCCATTTTCAGGGATTTCTAATTTTGCTATAAAAATTCACTCAACCTTGAAACTTGGCATCCATGGTTTCATTTCAGAAGGTATTTTTAAAGATACAAACCCAGAAATATCCCTATTCTGGCAATGGCTTAAATGGATATTAACTTTCAGTCCTGCTGCATAGCACATTGGGAAGTTTAAAAAAAAAAATGCTAAAAATTGCTCCTAACAAAATAATAAATAAGGCTTTGCATTACAACAGCATGGATTATCCATTGAAATCTTGAACTCCTGAATGTGGTCTGCTACATTCTGAGGGTTGTTGTCCAGTTTCAGAGTTGCTGAGATGCAGGTACCGCTGCACTTTACTTACAAGGGCTAGAGCCATGTTTAGAAGGACCTATGCCACATCAAGGAAGGGCCTTTATAGACAGGGAGCATGCACAGTCTCAGGCTTTCCTGAAAGCACTGTGAATCATGAAGTTTAGCACGTGAGCTTTAGCTTTGAGGGGTGGGAAGTCCTGTATTACATAATTTTGGTCAGATTGGCAATGGGCAAAGCAAGTTAGCATGGTCTGGAGATTTACTGATAAAAGCTGACTAATTGTTAAGTCTTGGAACAAATTGCTTAGTCATCAGACTAAGCAATTGTTGAATCATCAGACTCAACCTGGACAGCCTCAGCGTGTGGTGCTAACGTCTCAGGTACAGTTAATTTTACCCTAGGGCAGAGGGAGAGATGGACTCTCTCCTCTGGCCTATTTTTCACTCATTATTCATCATAAAATTTGCTACACACTTTGTCATTGGTGTTCCTTATTCCTCTCCTCATTTCACCAGGGAAGTGCTTTGCAGTTGTCTTAAGCGGATCCTTATTTCCTGGTGCAGTGCGAAGTTGTTGTGTTTTTGTCCTCAGTTAGAGGTCTCCATTTTCCTGTCCCTTTTACCTAACCTATCTGAGCCTGGTGTCTTCTTGATTTCATTGGCATTTAAACTGCTTGACATCTTTAGCCCTCAAGGATGCTCTGAGCTGTAAAGACTCCTTGCTGGAACTGCTGTTCTGGAGTTATAGGAGATGCACGATTGGTTGGCTGCTTCATGCGCTAAAGAAATCAAGCAGCGTGTAGCTTCTCCCATTAAAAATTAACGCTCTGCAGTAGGCAGTAAAGACCTTAAATGTTTTGTTGTTAAGGAGCAAATAAAGGAAAAACACCACCTTTTTGCTAAAGAATGAAGGATGCTTCAAGTTAGGAGCTTGCTTTTGTTATGCAGCTATCGTCACCTTGAATCTAAAGACTGGAGAGAGTGTCCAGGAACGCATGATCATGCCTGTGGGTTGTTCAGATGTTGTTCCACCATTCATAATCACAGTGCTTTTACCTGAAATGGCCAATGTATGTATGCAATATGTTAAGAGATTGATAAGCACCTATGTGATTTGGCAGGTTTTGGGGTATCTGTTCATATACTTAGCATGCAGGTAAAGCTTCGTGCACCTGCAGACGGCTGATCTGAAAAGAGGCCTGTAGGAAATTTGGCACAGAGTTCATTCCCTAATGCAAAGGATAATAATTCTCATGGGAAAAAGTCATTTAAAGTGGAGCACTGATTCCAAAAGTTCCCAGACATCTGTGAATATCCTGGGTTAAGAGGCTAAGCTCATGGTGGTGGAACTGGGCAATCTGGTCATGGTTTGGGGCTATGTGAAGATGAATTGTGGAACGTCAACGTTCGTGTCTATTTTACACACTCAGTTTGCAGTGAGAGATTTGCCTGGTGCATGGGGCTGTGCTGCCCTACTGTAGCTGTCTCAAGCACTTCTTCACTCTGTTAAATAGCAATGACTGCAAGCCTGAGCAAAGTCCATAGAGTAGGACGCAGCGATTAGAGCAGATCTGTGGAAAACAGGCACGTTTCCTCTGTCTGCCCGAAATGGCATAGTGTTTTTGGCAAGGACCACAGTGAAAGAAATGAGAGGGGCATATTTTGTCCAGCCAACTGTCTGCTCTCATCCACCTCCCCTCAGCCTATCTGGTACGTTATCCCTGTTTTCAGTTGCGCCATCTAAATGCTAAACAGCAGGGCTGTGGCATGTCTGTAACTATGCAGCACTCTTTTGTTGCGCTCCGTGCTGTTAACAGATGAGAAAGAAAAACAGTTACCAAGTAATGGAAGATTTAGGAGAACTGTGGAGTGCTGCCATGCAAATAAGAGGGGGAAAAAAATATGTATAATGTTATAAGAGTGAAGTGTTTGTCTGGAGAAGCTCTCTAGAGTGATATAAAATGAAGTTTCTCTCTTTAACAGGGTTGCGGCAGCGGGGTCTTTCAGCTCATCTGGAATGTGACAGGGGCTTTATGGGGCATAAAAGCTGGTGCTCACAGTCTCTGCCTAATTGGGAGTAATTGCAGTAAACTAATGGTGTAATAAAGACTAGTTAGAATAATGCTATTAATGACAGTAACACGTGTTAACGGTGATAAGATGATTGTTGCATGTTGGTGGCTAATTGCTAGGCCTAATTTTCATTTTACCAATGAAATTACCTCTTGTCAACCACCCACTTGTCCAGTACAATGTGAAGAGGGGTAGCTGAGAAAAACACCTGTATTCAGACTCCCTTGGATGCTTTACCCATGCTGCACTGTGCTCCACTTTTAAAGTGTGCTCACAGCCTGCGATGCACATCCTTAACGGAAAGAAATGAGCAATGTCACTTTGAGACAGATCCACGGGGTTTAGACCAACTTTCCATTTCCTCAGTTAATTACCAACATAATCTCTAGATAATCTCTTCTCAAGTCTATGAAGATTGGCTGCCTTTGAATTCAGAGGACACTTAGTCTTTTTGGATTGTAGCCATAGATTAAACTTCTTCAAAGTGGAGATAGCTGTACTTTCCTGCTGTTGATTGAAGCACGCCGCTGAACACTTTTCAAGTTGGATAACCCCTCCAGAAATGCAAACAATTGATGGCCTCCCTGTGTCCTCCCAGCTCAGAGGTGCCAAATCCCATTATAACTCATTCCTGTGCAGTCAGTCAATCATAGCCTTGTTGTTCGATATGTAAGAGGCTTTTCCAGTTATGCTATGAATGCTTTATCAGTAGGAAATCACACAGTATGAGAGAGCTATTTCCACCAAATTTGCCAAATTTGGTCCATTATTGCATTGTTATGCATGAACTGCATAACCCTAAACAGGGAAGTTTACTACATTTTCTTACATGTCCTCATGACCAAGTTCTTAAATCTCCTGTGAAAGGAGAGATCTCCCATCTACAGCAGATGTACCACTATCATCTGCACACCTCTACTATCTTCAGTCCCAGGCCTTTGGCATTTGATGCAGAGAGCATCTGCCTACAACAATGCTCACAAGGTGAGTCTGATGTCACCTCTAGGAGCTTTGCAAAAGATCAGAGAACTATCAGAGGAAAATTAAAATTCACAAGCCCTATGAGGAGAGGCTGAGGGAGCTGGGGCTGCTTAGCCTGGAGAAGAGGAGGCTCAGGGGAGACCTTATTGCTCTCTACAAGTACCTGAAGGGGGACTGTAGCCAGGAGGGGGTTGGTCTCTTCTCCCAGGCAACCAACAGCAGAACAGGAGGACACAGTCTCAAGTTGTGTCAGGGGAGGTTTAGGCTGGATCTTAGGAAGAAGTTCTTCACATAGGAGTGATTGGCCATTGGAATATGCTGCCTGGGGAGGTGGTGGGGTCGCCATCACTGGAGGTGTTTAGGAAGAGACTGGATGGGGCACTTGGTGCCATGGTTTAGTTGATCGGATAGTGTTGGATGATAGGTTGGACTTGATGATCTCCAAGGTCTTTTCCAACCTGGTTAATTCTATTCTGTTCTATTTTCCTGGGGGAGCAGACAAATTTATTTAAATGAACAAATTTCCCCAAATTTCCTCCTGAACCCCCCACACCACCTTTCCAGTTCTGTGCAGGTATGGGTTACCTAAGGAGCTCTTTGCCCCACTGCATGCGTGTGGCTGGGGGGAAATGCAGACTCTCAGTAACCAACCTGATTTCTTATAAAACACATCAACCATTCAAGCTTGTGCTAGGCTGTCCTTCAGGGGTCTCAAAGACCATTTTTGGCCCTGCCCTTCTGGGTATGTGCTTCTGGTCTTAATGGGCTCACTTAACAATGCTGGGATCTGACAGCATAAATGCTTTTGGAGAATAAATGTAATGTTGGAGAATAAAACTACTAGGTTTTAAAAAAAACCAAACCATTTAGTAATTTATGGGACAGCAAGAGAATCAAATACTTGATATATTCTTTTCTGTAGGGCATCATTTTAAATGAACTTTTGCTTTTGAATGGACCTTACACTTCCATGTTATTTCACATCCAAAAATAATAATATGATGCAGATACCTGCATAGTCATGGTGCTGGGGCTTATCACAGTATCACTAAGGTTGGAAGAGACCTCAAAGATCATCGAGTCCAGCCTGTCACCCCAGACCTCATGACTAGACCATGGCACCAAGTGCCACGTCCAATCCCCTCTTGAACACCTATCTCTGATTTAAGATCAGGTCTCTAGCAGTAAGTCTTCCATTTAATTTGCTGATGTTTATTTTCAAACTAGACCTTACCCACACCTGAAGGTAGCTTGGTAGATGTCTGTCTGATTTCAACACCTGATATGGCCCGCTGTTCAGATCTCCATACAGTAATTTCCCATGAGCTCAAGAGGAAATCATTCCATCTCCTAGTAGACGTCCCACATCATTTTCTGTTGTACTCGAAATTTCTTCTATTGTATTGGATTTCTCCCCTGCCCCAGACACACAAAGTCATTTCAGCTTTTGCTAACAAGTTTTTGATCAGATTTTCTTTGTGCTCTCAGCTCACCATTGGGGTAAATGTCTCTTTCAGCTTTCTGTAGCCCTCTCCTCCCCCTTTTCTCTGAAAACACCTGAAACTGGTAAAGAAGAAAGTTGCAGTGCAAACACAATTTGCTTGTTCAGTTTGAAATGGTAAATACTTTGTGGTTTGGTTTGGTTTGTTTTTAATTGTGCCTGAAAGAGAGACTTTCTTTCTTCTAATATGAAAGGGCAGGGGGGGGGAACCCAAACCAACACTTAAAAATTGTTATTATTTTTTAATTAATCTTGTGACATTCAAAGATGGAATTTCTACTTAGGAGGAATGGGACAACTCTTTCACCAGCAGTGTGGTTTTTTACAAGTGTCAGGCTTAGTTTTGGATGAATGATTTGCCTGAAAATATAATTACAGACTTCAGTGTGGTGCTATAAAGGCATCTGAAATGACAGAGCTGGGGTTGACGCTCTCTGGGTAGAGGGAATGGTGCAAGATTTGCTCCTGCTCCATCTAGGCCTGAATATTTTGGATGCTATCTGTAAAAATTCAACAGCTGAAGGGTTTGCTAATCCAACCCTGCTCTCTACCCAAGTGCTAAAGATGTAGCTATGGCTAAAATGTTTATGGCTGTGTGAAACGTAGAGAAGTGGGTGAGAAATAGCTTTAGAGAACGACAGTGATTTTGATTTAAGGCTTAGGAAACTTGAACTTGTCTCTCTGCCATGAAATAAATAGAAAATGGACTTAAATGCAGTCTCTGAAGCCAGTAACCGGTCAGCAACATGTGTTAATGAAGGACTGCAAAGGTTGGCTCTACCACAGGATGGAGCTGTCACCCCTCAACCATATCCAGCCATCACAACCCTGCCTGTGTGCCCCAGCTCATCTTGCAACGCAGCTCTGGTTTTAGCTTGGCCAAAGCTTTATCCAGCCCTATGTGGAGACTGCTCCACCATAATCTTCCTGTCCAAAAATCTTAGAGAAACTATAAAGGATTAGATTACCTTGTGCTCATGTCCCCTTTTCCCCACCACTGATGTGGAGTATCAATTATCTGCAGGTTTGCAGAGTCTCCATGAAACACTATTTCAGTAGCTTGCTGCCAGTAGCACCACATTTGTACTCTTCTGCCGTGCCTTTTGTTTTCCTAAGCCTATGAACAGCATCCAAAATTCCCATGAGCTGGACCTGTTCTATCAAGGGCTATTCTTTGCAAGTTCAGAAAGAATAAAAGCTGTAGCAAGGAGAGGGCTTTCAATTCAGCTCTGGCAGATGAGCTCTCCTGGCACTGGGAAAGCCATGTAAAATGCCACCAGATAAAACCCTAATCCAGAGTAAAGTGGAAAGCCAGATGTTTCAGACAGGGATGTCAGCAGCCTTTTTGTTTTCTGAAACAAAGACTGAGTAATCTTGAGGTTACCAACCCATGAGTACATGATGAGTGGATTTAGTAAGATCTTGGAAAGCAGTGAGTGTGTAGGGAGATATTAAAAAAGAAAAAGATAAATGCATAAAATACTTTCTTGTGTTGAGCTTGTTGAATGTAAAAACTTCTTGCTCCTGTTGGATTTGCTGCACAAATCCATGTGAAATAGAGTGTATGTGTCACATCTACGTATGCATGTGTGTACTGAGCACTTTAAAATCTCTGACGTGCTTCCCTGTGGTGGTTAATAAATTTTTCAGGGAGAAGAGACCCTCCTGAATTTCCAGATCAAATATGATCACTCCCTGCAACATTATAAGGAGAGCTCGATCCCAGAGGGTGTGAACTGGTATCATCTCAATGAAACCAAGAGAGCAGATCAGAACTCAGCTGAGACTAAGCAAGTTTCAGAAATAAACTCTTGATGCATTTTTACTGGTGGAATATTTATTGTGGCAGAATATTTTCAGGCAGCATACTTTCAGGCAGCAGAAATAAACAGCTTCCTCACTTGCTAAACTAGAGAGAGGAGACCTGAGCGCTGCTAAAAGGTGTTATTTTCACTGAATGCGGTTTATTGCTGGCATAATTGACATAAACCAGAAAGCAGTTCATGATAATGGTATTGTTCATGCTCCTATAATTAAGATTGTGTCAGTGTTTCAAGGGCATGATACCCAGGCAGAAAAATGCATGCAATTACAGCGCTCATTCCTTGGGAAGGAGATTTTTCGCCAATTTTTATGTAGGAAACATTGTTTTGGGACCTGGGGGTGCTGATTGACACCCGCCTAAACATGAGCCAGCAGTGTGCCCAGATGGCCAAGAGGGCCAATGGCATCCTGGCCTGTATTAGGACTAGTGTGGCCAGCAGGAGCAGGGAGGTCATTGTGCCCCTGTACTCTGCATTGGTTAGGCCACACCTTGAGTACTGTGTCCAGTTCTGGGCCCCTCAGTTTAAGAAGGACATCGAGACACTTGAACGTGTCCAGAGAAGGGCAACAAGGCTGGGGAGAGGCCTTGAGCACAAGCCCTATGAGGAGAGGCTGAGGGAGCTGGGATTGTTTAGCCTGGAGAAGAGAAGGATCAGGGGTGACCTCATTGCCCTCTACAACTACCTGAAAGGTGGTTGTAGACAGGAGGGGGTTGGTCTCTTCTCCCAGGCAACCAGCACCAGAACAAGGGGACACAGTCTCAAGCTGTGCCAGGGGAGGTTTAGACTTGAAGTGAGGAGAAAGTTCTTCACTGAGCGAGTCATTCATCATTGGAATGGGCTGCCCAGGGAGGTGGTGGAGTCGCCGTCCCTGGAGGTGTTCAAGAGGAGACTGGACGTGGCACTTGGTGCCATGGTCTAGTTGTGAGGTCTGTTGGGGCAGGTTGGACTTGATGATCCTTGGGGTCTCTTCCAACCTTAGCTATACTGTGATACTGTGGTCAGTGACCAGGTAGAGGAGCCCCATGAATACGGTTTTGGGTTCCAGTGAGGCATCAGATGCTTTGCATTCCTCCCATAATTAAAGCCTAATGTGGAAGTGAGGCCTTGACGGACTTAACTTTGCAGAAATGCAAATATTAGACCGACTTAGCGCGTTCCACTTTTACAATGTATTAATTGCTGTAAATATGCAAAGGTATGCAATTAAAAGAGCAAATGAGTATTTCTAATTAGGATGGAATGGTAGCACATCTCATCAAAGTAGGACACAGTGTGCTACTTAGCTGTGTATATGTTTTTGCCAATTAGTCAACAAGGAATTCTTGTATGAACAACTGAGCCTTATGTAATTGGAAAATGAGCACTGAAGTACCAAAGTCCAAACCCAACGTTTTGATTACCCTGGAACACAACAGGGTACTTTTGACCTTCTTTGCATCTGGGGAAAGGGATAATTCATTGACAAAACCTGCACCAGCATGTGGGGATGTGGCTTCTCTTTGCTGTCTGCACTTCAGCGTGCTGATGGGGCCACCCAGCAGAGACGTGAGGAGAGTCCTGCTTACAGTCAGAACAAGTTGTGTGGGACTGTGAAACCAGGTCCCCAAGAAACCTAGGGGCAGAGCTGCTTTCTATCCCGTTGCATTTGTTCATTTAGATGTGTCTTTCAGCACATCAAGCACCATGGCAAGCATCCACAGAATGTCAGCGTGACATTGGAGCCTGGCTGTCCTGTCAGTCCCAGCAGTGTGTTACAGCTGGCTTGTTCTCACGGGCAGAACACCCCATGAACATGTACCAGCAGTTTCCTAGAAATCAGAAACAGCTGGAGGCAGTCACTGGTGGTGTTCCCCAGGGATCAGTTCTGGGCCCCATCCTGTTCAACATCTTTATGGATGATCTGGATGAGGGGATTGAGTCAGTCATCAGTAAATTTGCAGATGACACCAAGCTGGGAGCAGGTGTTGATCAGTTGGAGGGTAGAAGGGCTCTGCAGAGGGATCTTGACAGGCTGGACAGATGGGCAGAGTCCAACATGATGGCATTCAACAAGTCCAAGTGCTGGGTGCTGCACTTTAGTCATAACAATCCCATGCAGTGCTGCAGGCTGGGGTCAGAGTGGCTGGAGAGTAGCCAGATGGAAAGGGACCTGGGGGTGCTGATTGACAGAGGATATTGTCTTTGTGGATGCACTTGTGGGAGATAGGCAATTCCACAGGGAGAACATGTGTAGCGTGTACCAGGGCTCCATGACCACTTTCCAGCAAGTAAACTGCTGGAAAGCTGGAATAGGTGAGCATCATGCCAGGGGTACAGCCCTCAGACACAGACCCCAAGTTTATATGCTGCACCTCATGTGGTGGGGAAGAAAACCAATTTTCTGTGCAGTGAAGAACATCCCAGTGAATATTTCACACTTTGGATGAGGGGGCACTTGGAGCAGGGGTAGTTTCTCTTTGTTGATGCTATGCAACACGCACACAACACTCCCAAGGGAAGATTTGTGTTTGGAAATTTAGTAAATGGAGCATTTGAAATACTAAGATTAGACCCTGATTAGAAAGGAAATAATGTTTGTCCTTAACTATCTGTTCTTTTCTGTAAAGGTCACAGAGCCCTGGAAGGGGCTCCCCAGAGAGGTGATGGAGTCTCCTTCTCTGGAGACTTTCAAGGCCCATCTGGATGCATTCCTCTGTGACCTGAGCTAGATTGTATGGTTCTGCTCTGGCTGGGGGATTGGACTCAGTGATCTCTTTGAGTCCCTTCCAACCCCTGCCGTCCTGTGATCCTGTGAACTGTCATCTTTGGGGGGAATCTTTATGGAAAAGGAACTAAAACAAATCAGAACCACAAATTCATCAGTCAAGGTGTCAGTTCAGACTGATGTGAGGTTTTCAGGAGAAGAGCTTAGTCTGCCTGTCCTGGTGAGCTAAAAATCTGTAACCACTTCAAAAACCCCTTGAAGGGGCAACACAGCCTGAGGAGCGTGAGGCAGAGTGGTGAAGGACACAGCAGACCCCAACCTAAGCACTCAAGAAGCACTCAGAAGAACGTGACTCTAATATTTGTAATGATTTGCTGGGTTTGGGGCTGCCCTTCCCTTGCTTTTGGGTAAAGTTTTCTTGTGTTTGTGAGCATTCAGAATCTGTATTGTAGATCCAGCGAGTTTAAGGGGTGCATTTGGGGAAAGGAAAAGCCATTTCTCTCTCATGTAATAATATAAATGCACTTAGATACAGGCTGTACTTAACTGACTGAAAGCTTCTGTGACAGATGAAATAGAACATTCTGGGGCTGCAGAATAAAATAAAATAATTCATGCTGTACTGGGCAGCCTCCTGCCCTCCGCCCTGACCCCTCAACAGATATTCTTCCCATAACCTCCTGAAATATTCCCAGAGTCTCTTTTGTGGTGAAAGGTATCTTGCTTAGTGCTTCTCCTGTGCTCAGAAGGCACTGGCCTAGAGCTATAAATAATTACTGACTACTCACACTGCCTAGCACAAAGTTCAGGTTTGAACTTTCATTCAGATACCTCTGTGACTGCTCGTGCTTGCTGTACATGGTAAAAGTTGTCTTTTCTACATCCACCCCCTTCACTTCAATTTAAAGTGGTTCTGTCATCTGCTTGAGATGCTTAGATAATGGAATTGAGGGCTTTTTTCTTGGTTCCTTCCTTCCTTCCTCTCTCCCTCCTTTCTTCCTCCCTCCCTCCTTTCTTCCTCCCTCCCTTCCTCATTCCTTCCCTCCCTCCCTTCCTCATTCCTTCCCTCCCTCCCTTCCTCATTCCTTCCCTCCCTCCCTTCTTCCCTTCCTCCCTCCCTTCCTCCCCTCCTTCCTTGTCTCCCTTGTCTTCCTTTTCTTCCTTTCTTTCTGCCTTTATTTTCTGTCTTGAGGAAAGTTTCTAAAACTTTGCTCTTTCCAAAATAGAGTTAGTCACCTAACTCCAGGTCATTGCATGTGAGTATTTCAGTTCCTTGTGCTCCACAATGAATCACAACCAAAAGGCAGAGGTCTTCCCTACTACTGCCTTTCACAGCTCTCCTCTGGAATTATGGATGTCCCTTGGCACACAGGTGAGGCAAGGATGGGAATGAGTTGATGAAGGTGAGGAACATCTACAGTCTCTCCATCCTGAATGTCTCCAAGCCCTGGCAACTGCCTCAAGGAAAGACATTGCCCTTCGTGCCATATGTGCAAGGGATCAAGCTGGCAGTGGCTCAGTCATCAAGCTGGAGGGCTTAGTTGGAGCCCTCCAGGCTGGTCTCCATCAAAAGTGCATTAACTCATGCCACTTGTGTGAAAGCTTTTACACACACCCATGGGACTACAGCTGGTTTGGGGTCTTTGGTTTGTTTGGTGTTGGGTGTTTTTTTGTTGTTGTTGCTGGGTTGGTTTTGGTGTGTTTTTTTAAAGACCAATTCTATGTGGTAATGGCAACAAATGCTTCTTGTGTCACGGTTGAGTCTGATGTGTTGATAGCTGCTCTCATAGCTGATGCTTCAGTAGAGCGAATCATTTCCTTCAGCTTTCAACAAACCTCAAGGAATTTTGCATCTGGTTATTTGCATGCTGTTATCTTGACAGACCTCCTGCCCAACCTGCTCTGCATCACTCAACCTTGCAAGATACTGAGCTTCATATTTTGAGTGAGGGTAACTTTCCTGATGTATTGAAGGTGTTTAACACTTTCATTTGACCTTAGCTTTAACTTGCTCTTATTTGTCACTGGGAAGAAAGGTGATTAGGAAGATCTATGGCACTCTGCAGTGATCACAGACAGCTGATATGCAGCACTGGCTGAGTGGGCAATTGCTGATAGAACTGTTTCAAGTTTAGTACAGTTTGGATCTCAGACTTGCATCTCTGTCATCTCTAGTTGAATATTTCCTAGCACAATTTCAATATTTACTTCATGCAGAATAGAGAACATCTGGGATTTATGTGGCTGCTCACAGGAGTACAGGGAGAAAAAAAAAAAAAGTGATTCTGGGGCTTTGCCTACAAAAGCTTCAACTTTCTGAGCAAAGCTAAATGGTGTTTGGCAGGGCTATAGTAGAAAATTAGAATGAGAACAGTATAAAGGCTCCTGTTAGTACCAAAAGAACTTGTATTTCTGCAGAATTTGGCATAGCAACATCATGCATTCCCAGAACTCTCCTGATGTATTCAAAAATAATGAAGTGAAAACAAAATGGGTTTGTGGAGTACATTATACGTGCCAGCAGGCTTGTTTGTGTGTGTCTGAGATAAATGTTTGTGTGCCTGTGTATATGTGGGGTAATTGTTATCTGCTAAATGCTGTGTGGTCCCCCTCCCTCCACAAATTCACATCACCACTGAATGCTGCAAATAACAAAGGAGTGCTGGGTACTACCATTTATATGTCTACCCTTGGTTTTCATGTAAAGAGGCTAATACTAGCTAAGAATTAAGTGGTCTTCCTGCTACTTTTAAGGCATTGGGGAATATTTTTCATCCCTTTCGCTTTTAATTGCCACTGTCCCTGCTTTATCCTCTCCCTTGTTGCCACTTAGTCCTGGCTGAACTGAAGAAATGGCTTTTGCACAATGTTCTGTAACTGTTGGGATCTTTGATTATAAAAGGTACATGCTGTTTCTACTGCCTCCTGTAACTGTAATTTGCACGGGGAAGTAATGATGAAGGTTGCACTGAGGGGGTGGCCGAAGCCTTAGGAAACCTACTGACATGAAAGTGCTGCTCTGCATTGCACTGGGCGAGGCTCTGTCTCTCTTCTATCCCCTTAAAGGTGGTTATTTTTGTCAACAAAATAGGGCTTCCCTACAGTGTCAGGGCATTGTTATCCCAGAGGAAGTCAGTTGAATTTCAGGACACTACAGTATCTTCCCAGATGTTTGATGCTGTGATAATATACACTCCATTTTGACAGCCTGCATTAAGAGCCCAAGCTTTGCACTCACTATAGTGAGCCTAATGTGCTGCAGTAATTGCACAACATTCCACTATTGTGCTGCTTTTCTTTATTCTGTTTAGCTCAGAAGAAAATTATTAGCATTGGTCTATGCCTGAGGCAGGTAAGCTCTGTGTGGTGATGTTGCTCATTGCAAGACTTCTTGCAAGAAGCCACAGCACCTTAGTATGGGCTGAAGAACATCTCCTATGGAGACAGACTAAGAGAGTTGAGGCTGCTCAGTCTGGAGAGGAGAAGGCTCTGAGGAGACCTTATTGTGGTCCATCTGGAGAGGAGAAGTCTCTGAGGAGGCCTTATTGTGGCCTTCCAGTATCTTAAGATACTGGAAGGGGGCTACAAGAAAGATGGTGAGGGACTTACCAGGATATCAGATAGTGATGGGGCTGAGGGGAATGGAGCAAAACTAGAAATGGGTAGATTCAGGCTGGATGTCAGGAAGAAGTTCTTCACCAGGAGGGTGGTGAGACACTGGAACAGGTTGCCCAGGGAGGTGGTAGAAACTCCATCCCTGGAGGTTTTTAAGGCCAGGCTGGATGTGGCTGTGAGCAACCTAGTCTAGATTGGTGTCCCTGCCTATAGAAGAGGGGTTGGAATTAGATGGCCCTTCACATCCCTCCCAGCCCTGATAATTCTATTGTTTCTATGATTCTGCTTATTGGGAACTGATGATATTACCAGTTTCCATATCCTACTATCCACCCTGTCACCTATCTATCTCATGAGTCAAACATGAACGTACAACACTTGAAACATTTTCTGTTTGTTTCCCTTTGCAGTCCTACTTCCCCACCCCCCCCATACATTTTGGCTTGTCTACTAAATGTTTTCACAGCTATGTAGCAGTCTTTATATCCAAAGTTCCCGTGTGTCTTACTGGCTTGTGTTGAAGTCAGGGGCACTGTAGTTAAGCAGTAAGTCAAAACAACCCTTAAAACATTGACAATAGGATGCATGCACAGTATATATATCTATATCTATATCTATTTATATTTATAAACCTGTAAAGCAAGTCCTGGACTTTATTGACATATTTGGATTTGCTTTGCATGTCTTGAAAGTCAATTGTGTATGAAAGTGCACTGCATCTGCACAGAGCATCTTTGTTGTACATACAAATTAGTGGTGATGTTTCCCAGGGGAACTTGTGCATATGCAAGCCATAGAATCATAGAATCAACCAGGTTGGAAAAGACCTCAAAGATCATCAAGTCCAACGAGTCACCCAAGACCTCATGGCTACTAAACCATGGCACCAAATGTCACATCCAATCCCCTCTTGAACACTTCCAGGGACAGTGATTCCACCACCTCCCTGGGCAGCACATTCCAATGCCTAACAACTCTCTCTGTGAAGAACTTTCTCCTCACCTCCAGCCTAAACTTCCCCTGGTGCAGCTTGAGACTGTGTCCTCTTCTGGTGCTGGTTGCCTGGGAGAAGAGACCAACCCTTTCCTGGCTACAATCTTCCTTCAGGTAGTTGTAGAGAGCAATAAGGCCTCCCCTGAGCCTCCTCTTCTCCAGGCTAAACAATCCCAGCTCCTTCAGCCTCTCCTCACTGGGCTTGTGCTCGAGGCCTCTCCCCAGCCTCGTTGCCCTTCTCTGGACACATTCAAGAGTCTCAATGTCCTTGCATAGGGTGATGGTCACAGAGCAGGATACTTGGTCTTCCAGGAAAGCTTGCTGGTAGCATATGGGTTGTGGTTTCTTACAGGGGGGAACCCCTATGCTGTCCCCTGTCTCAGAGTGGTCTTTCCTGAAGGAAGAACAACCATATCTGTAGTGGAATGATGACCAGGAGGTGATGAAAGTTTTGTTCATGGTGGGGAAGAATAACAAAAGAGAAGAAGTTTATAATCACAAATTAAAATGACCTCTCCTCTGTAATTTTCTGTATGTGTATCATTATACTTGGGAGTTATCTAACATTTCTGTGATTGCTATACCACTGGTTCTCATACTGCAGTGGAGTAATTCTGCATGTGTAGGTGCACATAATGGAGAGCCATGTTTTTATTAATCTCAAAGGAACAACAAAACTTTGAGCTATATCTGAGCACTGATATATTATCAGCTGAGTGTTGGCCCTTCTGCTTAGTCTCTTCTCCTGTTTTCCTAATA
Source organism: Dryobates pubescens (assembly GCF_014839835.1). Classification (NCBI taxonomy): domain Eukaryota; kingdom Metazoa; phylum Chordata; class Aves; order Piciformes; family Picidae; genus Dryobates; species Dryobates pubescens. The sequence goes on from NC_071612.1 coordinate 9,243,945, forward strand.
ATTCCTACACATCCTTTTTCTCTTTTTTTTTTATTTTGGACATATTCCTCCATAAGCACAGTGGTAAGACGTACCTCCCAACACGAATCCTGGTTTGTGCAGACTTCCATACTTGGATTTCAGCATTAATTTCACCTTAAAGTCACCACTGTGCCTAGTCTAGGTGTAATATTTCCATATCATTTTTGTGTGGATGTGGTGGTATTTGCTCATACACAAGTGAGGCCAGTAAAGCACATCTCTGGTGCATATTTTCTTAGTAATGTAACATTTATTGTTAACATAAAATAATGGTGCACATATATAAAGCAAATGTTTCAGCATAAATCACTCTAAATGTTCAGTCAGCATGACCATCTCATATAATGTTTCCATTTATCAATCAATATGTCAACATGCCTTGATGCATCAGATGCAAATTATCATCTCAGGTATCTTTAACTCCTCAAAATGTCATCCATTGAACTGAGCTCATTGAAGTTCACCTTTTAACTTTTTCCCCGAGATGCTCAGTCCATCAAACATGTGAAGGAGGTCAGAGGTTAATGAATCTTAATTGGACTTCATTATGTGGTAGTACAGCACCTCGAGTGCCTAATTATGCCCTGGTGCTGAAGAGAGCAATGTCAGAATGTAAGGATGTAATGAGCTAGAAGCTGTGCATTATCATGCACTGTAACACTTCATGACTTGCTATGGTTTTCTGCATTGTCTCCAGTGAGCTGTAAACTTGGTGCATACTAATACAGTCAGATTCTGGTTTTGAGAAGTATTTTAAACACATTTGTAACTATGAAGACTTCTGTTTTAATTGTGCTGTAAGGATAGCCCAGTGCTATGTAACAGAGTACTGTGTCCAGTTCTGGGCCCCTCAGTTTAGGAAGGATGTTGACTTGCTGGAACGAGTCCAGAGAAGGGCAACAAAGTTGGTGAGGGGTTTGGAACACAAGCCCTACGAGGAGAGACTGAGGGAGCTGGGGTTGCTTAGCCTGGAGAAGAGGAGACTCAGGGGTGACCTTATTACTCTCTACAACTACCTGAAGGGAGGTTGTAGACAGATGGATGTTGGTCTCTTCTCCCAGGCAGCCAGTACCAGAACAAGAGGACACAGTCTCAGGCTGTGCCAGGGGAGGTTTAGGTTGGATGTGAGGAAGAAGTTCTATACAGAGAGAGTGATTGCCCATTGGAATGGGCTGCCTGAGGAGGTGGTGGAGTCGCCATCATTGGAGGTGTTCAGGAGAAGACTTGATGGGGTGCTTGGTGCCATGGGTTAGTTGTTTAGGTGGGTTGGATTGGTTGATGGGTTGGATGTGGTGATCTTGAAGTCTCTTCCAACCCAGTTTGCTCTATTCTATTCTATTCTATTCTATTCTATTGCTATAAACTGTTTTGCTTTCCTATGATGCCAGAAGAGAAATCGTGTTCCTTCCCTGCAAGCTTTTGGCCAGTGAAAGTGTACCTTGATTTCTAAGCTGAAACTGGGAATTTCTTTGGTGGACTTTCAGTTGTTAGGGAAGGAAACCTAGTTACATGCTGCTGTCTGTACCATCAGGTGTCCTGCTTTGAATCTAATAACTGAGTTCAACAGCCTTGAAAGGGTATTAAACGTCAATATCCTTTCCTCAGAACAAATCAGTTCCATCTCTCCAGCTTTTGGGATAAAATGAGGCTGCATTTTATATTCTCTGTCTGCCTTTGTTTCCACCTCTCTTGTTCAGTTTATTTATGTGGAATAGGTGCCAGCTGAGTGTAAGACTAACAATTGTTTCAAGAAACCAACATGTAGGATATGTTTGTCCAGTGGTTTTCCTCAAGACAGGGTCATGTGTCTATTCTTTAGTTTGTTAAGAACAGCCCCATGACATAAATGACCAGTGGGGGACACTCTTCGAACACAGCAATGACCAAGCAGCCTTCACCTCTCTGGGAAGTGGTCTTCCCTCCCAGGAGCCTGGGCTGCATTGAGGGCAAAGCCCTATGAGGAGAGACTGAGGGAGCTGGGGTTGCTTAGCCTGGAGAAGAGGAGACTCAGGGGTGACCTTATTGCTGTCTACAACTACCTGAAGTGGGGTTGTAGTCAGGCAGAGGTTGGTCTCTTCTCCCAGGCAACCAATACCAGAACAAGAGGACACAGTCTCATTCTGCGCCAGGGGAGGTTTAGGCTGGAGGTTAGGAGGAAGTTTTACACAGAGAGAGTGATTGCCCACTGGAATGGGCTGCCTGAGGAGGTGGTGGGGTCGCCATCGCTGGGGGTGTTCAGGAGGAGACTTGACAGGATGCTTGGTTGCATGGTTTAGTTGATTAGGTGGTGTTGGATGATAGGTTGGACACGATGATCTTGAAGGTCTCTTCCAACCTGGTTTATTCTATTCTATTCTATTCTATTCTATTCTATTCTATTCTATTCTATTCTATTCTATTCTATTCTATTCTATTCTATTCTATTCTATTCTATTCTAACCTCTTTGCCACTCACCGTGTTTGCTGTGGGCAGGTGCTTAGGGATGGGGAGCAGTGCAGGTGTCTGCTCTCACTGCATATAAACTTTGTCTGACAATTTTCTTCTTCCTCGGGGCTGTTCTGAATTAAACCAAGCAGTGAGCACTGCAAGGCAGCAAACCTTCCTTTTGCCACATTCTTAAAGCCCATAGCACAGTGGGGCCCTGTTCCTGATCAGGCTGTCAGAGCACTGCTATAATGACGTGCCTATTTTTCATTGCATCAGCTGATAACTTGATTCAGATAAATGATTACATGAAGAGAACAAACCCAAGACAACCCCAGGCATATGTGGTGCATGAAAGCAAATCTCAGCCCCCTATTAATTTTTAGGCTGTTCAAAACCACTTTCCCGGCGCATAACACATCACTATTGTCCTGAAAATGTGAAATATCATACAAATAACCAGCGGGTGTGAGGGATACATTTGTGGTGTGTTCAGGTAGGGTTCATCTGGCGGAGTTCTATCACATTCTGATAGATTTACGACAGCTCAATCGGGAGTGCGGCACTTGTGCGTTGTGTGCTCCTCCATACCCGCAGGGACAATGCAGTTTTCGGGAAAGGCAAAGAGCATTCCAGCAACAATCACAATTCAGGACAACAGTGTCTTCAGTCTGGGTATCAGTGGCAGCATCTAATTATAAAGAAGAAAATGTCAATGCTTCCTCTTTATTACTAGCATTGCGGCTGCATTAAATCTAACTTTATTTGACAGGGACTACTCAAAATTATCTCCTACAGAAATGTGCTATCAGACAACAAGAGTATATCTTTGTCAAAACAGGAAGCAGTAGCTGCTGTTAAGCAATTTTGCAAATATAACACCTTCAGGCACATATACTATATTTCATTCTGCATTTACTGATACCACAATTAGCCTTCGGTGTCAAGATAAAAAAAGATTATGGATGCAAATATGGCTATTTCTTTTCTTTCAGTTGATTGTATCTGATCACAGCCAGCTACTACTTCTCAGAGTGATGAGCTTAAATATGTTTTACCCTTTTTGTAAGGGGAAAAAAAAAAGGGAAATTGACAGTGGAGTACTTAACTGCTGAGATTCATGTGCTCACTTTATGTATATATGAAATGTAATTCAAGTGGCTGCAAACATTGACTAATCCAAGAATTCAAGCTTATTTGAGTTTTCTGAAGAGAAGCTTAGATTAGATCAAGTTGATGAGTTCTTTTGAGTTGCATATTACAGTGTCATAAAAGACTTAACTGAATTCACACCACATGCAAGCTGGGCTCCTGCACTCAGTACTACCAAAGAATAGAATCAGGATTTTTTTCATCTCCTCTTCGCAGACAGCAAACCTCCTCGTTGTTGCTGGAGGAGTTTTGGCAGGTTGTCTCACTCAGCAGCAAAACAACAAGGTTTGTTATGTGTCAGGAATAGTGTGGCCAGGAGAAGCAGGGAAGTCATTCTGCCCCTGTACTCAGCACTGGTTAGGTCACACCTTGAGTACTGTGTCCAGTTCTGGGCTACTCAGTTTAAGAAAGATGTTGACTTGCTGGAATGTGTCCAGAGAAGGGCAGCAAAGCTGGTGAGGGGTTTGGAGCACAAGCCCTATGAGGAGAGGCTGAGGGAGCTGAAGTTGTTTAGCCTGAAGAAGAGGAGGCCCAGAGGAGACCTTATTGCCATCACAACTACCTGAAGGGAGGTTGTAGCCAGGTGGGGGTTGGTCTCTTCTCCCAGGCAACCAGCACCAGAACAAGAGGACACAGTCTCAAGATGTGCCAGGGGAGGTTTAGGCTGGATGTTAGGAAGAAGTTCTTCCCAGAAAGAGTGATTGGCCATTGGAATGGGCTGCCCAGGGAGGTGGTGGAGTCACCATCACTGGGAACATTTAAAAAGAGCCTGGATGAGGCACTTAGTGGCATGGTTTAGTTGATTAGATGGTGTTGGCTGATAGGTTGGACTCAATGATCTTTTCCAACCTGGTTAATTCTATATTCTGTAAAGAGTCAGCCTTTATACATGGATTTTATTACTGTAGTTTTCTAAATATGAGCTATTCTTCTGGTTCACAGTTTTGGAGGTGGCTTTAAATCTTGTCTGAGAAGTCCAGTGACACATTTGTCACAATGATATTCTGGAAAGCTATCCAGAATTATAAAATCATTGAGTTAAAATTTGATTCATCTATCACACAGTTTGTCCCCAAGGAGGACTGACACAGTCTGAGCTTGGCCTGATGCTTCTGTTCAACACAGTGGGCTTGTTCCCAGAGAAGGGTAGAGCCTGTCTTGCTCTGCTCTCCTGCTCATGATAGAATCATAGAATTGTTTTGGTTGGAAATGACCTTTAAGATCATAAAGCCCAGCCATTATCTAACTCTACCAAGTCTGGTGATAAATGATGTCCTCTTTCAACACATCTATGTGTCTTTTAAACATCTTCAGGGATGGTGATTCAACCACCTCCCTGAGGAGCCTGTTCCAGTGTTTGATAATCCTTTCAGTGAACAAATTTCTTCTGATGTCCAATCTAAACCTTCTCTTGTGGAACTTGAGGCTATTTACTTAGACCTTGCTTTGGAAAAGTCCAAATGTTATTTCTTTATGCTTTGGAGGTGCAAGAATTTCTTAATGGAGATAGCAGAAATTGTTGTGGAAAATGGGCAGTCTTCATCACAGCCTTTGTAATCAGAAACCTTTTCCTTTGTATCTACACCAAAAACCTACCTGCATTATTATTACTTTTTGCAGCTCATTACCCGAAAAGGAGGCATAGCAATGGAAGGGAGTGTGTGGGATAAAGAGATGGGGTCCAGACCTAAATAAATAGAACAGTGAATGTTTCTGAGATTATGCTGTTGGAAGAATGGCTGGATGCAGTTAAGAATCCAGCAGATCAGTTCAGTAAGGTGAAATTCATGGGAGGATGCTAGGTAGTAATCAGAAAAATATGCTTCAACCACAGCAAAAACTGTGAAAAGGAAACACTGAGATGGCCACAGCAGGTGTACTTCATGCCACTGGCACTTGAGGCCTGCCAGAGAGCATTACAGACATGTGTCAGCAGATCATTTGAGTATAAAAGAAGCATAAAATTGCCTGGGCACCCACATCCAATTCAAAAGAAAACCACTGCTTGGATACTTAGAAAATATGTGTCTTCCAAATATTGCACATGGAGATTGTGGTGCTTATGCTGTTCTAATCAAGAGGACATTCATGGAAGAAACCAGTGAACAGCAGGCCTGAACAAATGCTTTTTTGAGCTCCCAAGTAGGAATTATTTTTAATTATAAGACATAAAGCATCCATCAGAGTAAAGCCCTGATCAGTATCTTGCTGCCATGTGAGTTGTGTCATTGATTTCAGTGGAGCTATTAAAGATAAGCATGTGCTTAAGTGCTTGGCTGGCTTGAGTGATAAAGAGGGTACATAATTTTTACAAAGATACCTAACAAAACCTGCACTGATTTGCAGCTTAGCTCCCATTTCACAGTTCTGTCCTTTAGGGAAACCTTAATTCACTGAGAATAAGAAAGGAGTCATAGACCCAAACAGCACCAAAACACAGGAAGACTGTTTTCTCTGCAGAGATCACAACAATGTGCCATGACCTCCAACAACTTCAGTTAAAGAGAAAATGCACACAGAATAAAAGAGTACAAGGGTATAGCTGTGGCTAATAATTTTGTGCAGCATCAAAAGTCAGTGTGCTTCATGAACAGCAACTGTCAGTCCTTGGCCAACAACTACAAAACATGCTATGATGCACTGAAATATCAGGAGAGAGGAAGAAAAAGGAAGAAGAAAGTTTTCCTGACTTCTGAAAAGTGGGCACACAGTGCATATTCCTTTAACTACCCAAGGGAATTAATTAATGAGGAAGAAGAAAATACAACAAACATCAGAAAACCAAAGTCCACTGGGAAGTTAATTGCAGGTATCTGCTTTCTAGGTCACCTGCTGCTTTGGCTGGCTTTATCCAGGATGGCCATTAGCAGCTTCCAGCCTCACCCTGTGAGGCAGTTGTACAGACCTGATAAAACTCAAGGTGCTGTAACCCTGAGTGGCATTTGACCAGAGCTGGCTTTCCAGTGATTAATCCAGGGCAGGTGACTATTAAAGAGCAGCCACCTTTCCTTCCTCATTAGCTGCCAACCTACAGAACTTCCATCTCCATTAATACACATGGGCTAATGGACTTCTATGCTACAGGGTTTCATTGTGACTCTGCTCCTCCAGCTGTTTCTTTCATTGATTTCATCTCAGTCCACTTTAAAGGTACCTTTGGGGGATGCCTTGTTTTCCCCTCAGAGGGATGCAAAGGCTGGAGCTGAATGAGGGATACTGTGGATGTGTAATCTCAATCTCTGCTTGTCAGATCCTCTCAGGTGCTAGCCACAAAAAGCTGTAGCAGCAGTATGTCTTTCTTGACTTCATCTGCAAATGATGTCTTCTGCTGTTGGTGTTGTTCACCTTTAGCAAGCTTGTCATTTTTGTTTAGGAAGGATGTTGACTAGCTGGAACAAGTCCAGAGAAGGGCAACGAAGTTGGTGAGGGGTTTGGAACACAAGCCCTATGAGGAGAGACTGAGGGAGCTGGGGTTGCTTAGCCTGGAGAGGAGGAGACTCAGGGTGACCTTATCACTCTCTACAACTACCTGAAGGGAGGTTGTAGACAGGCGGATGTTGGTCTCTTCTCCCAGGCAGCCAGTACCAGAACAAGAGGACACAGTCTCAGGCTGCGCCAGGGGAGGTTTAGATTGGCTGTGAGGAAGAAGTTCTATACAGAGAGAGTGATTGCCCATTGGAATGGGCTGCCTGGGGAGGTGGTGGAGTCGCCATCATTGGAGGTGTTCAGGAGAAGACTTGATGGGGTGCTTGGTGCCGTGGGTTAGTTGTTTAGGTGGGTTGGATTGGTTGATGGGTTGGACGCGATGATCTTGAAGGTCTCTTCCAACCTGGTGTATTCTATATTCTATGCCTGTAGGGTTTACAAATTAAAACATCAAAGAACTACTGGTGGTTTTTTTTCTACTTCCCTTCCCCCCCCCCCCAATAAAGCACCAAACTGTGTTTTAATGTCAAATTTCAGCTCTAATTTCAAGCAATTTAGTCAGAGCCTTTCCAGCATTAAGGGTTCGGAATTGCATTCACTGATTGCAGACTCACTTCTCTGGTAGACACAGTGATTTCACAGAGAGTCTTCTGGCTGTTCCTGAGAGATCTGTAGTAGTACAACCACATTTCTTGTTGAAGTGTGTTTCGTCTAAGCTGTACCATTTAGCAAATAAAAAAAACATTTAGTGAGATACAGTAGAGGGATGCTGAAATTGGCCCTATTAAAGATGCTTTAGCAAATGGTATAATGAAATCTTCTTCAGCTGAGACACTAAGCTTAATATGACTCAGAATAGATGAAGTAAATAGTGACTAAGAGTAAAAGCACTTTATAGAAGATAATTATCGTTTAAGTAAGGTACTTGGCAGATGTGAGGAATTTCTGCAATGCTCTTCTGTTTCTGCTAGCATTAAAGGTAGTTTCCTCTCGGTGACTCAATGTGGAGCAATTTGTTTCATAACTTAGGAGCTTAAAACATAGTTTGGAGGTTTTCTGAAATGCCTCAGACTCTTCATTTTGTGATGCTTTTGAAATAGTCTGTGTATTTATGAATGATTTTCCCCTGAGTCTTTATTAACTAACAACTGTAAGTCCCCCACATCTTCCCACAGAAGCTCCTGTGAATAGTGGATGTCCTTGTTGTCTGTGTAACATTTTCATATGCTGCAAGAAGTTGTGCTTTACATACAGATGCTCTAGTAAAATTCTGGCTGACTAATAAGCTGCATGCTTTAAGGTCAGGTTTCAAGTGCAGCTTGCAGTAATCCCTTTTTTTGATTACATATAATAGTTGGATGAGTGTATTGGGTCTGACTGGGTTATAAATATGTGTCTGGGTTATAAATATGTATCTGTTCCCACTGGGTTATAAGTATGGGCTCAACAGCCTTGTAGCCTCACCTTGACAGCTCTTTCAGAAACAAGGAGACCATTGTCAGTTCTGTATGAACCAGGGTTTGATTTCCAGGATTAAAATGATTTTCATTTTGCCATTTTCCCCTTTCTGATGTGTGTTCAATGCTTCTGAGGTTATCTTCACATATTAGTGAGTCCTTCAGTTTTTCTGTAGATAATGGTCAACTAAAGTCTAAAAGTAAGGCTATGTCTGGACCATACATGGTCATATCCAAAGCCTCGCCTTATCCAGAGCCACATGGAGAAAGATGCCCTCAGAAGCTATTCTTTCCAGTCCTTTGATGTCATCCTTTTCTCCTGGGCAGAGGGACTACTCCTGGATAGGGCTTCTCACAGGACAGGCTTCCCCAGGTGAGAAGTAAGAGGTTGACACACATGAGTTATTTTACCTGCTTAAGTTGTGTTCTAAGAGATATGAGTCCTGAATCACTTTTTAAGTAGGTGAGTTACTTGATCAATTAGTTTTCTGTGTTACATGTTATCCATGGGCAGTTTCCCATTTAAAGCTGAAGCACAAAGCATTTGACATTTTTATTTTGCCAGACATTACTTTCTCTTCATGTGCAGTCTATTCAGCAACTGATTGCAGTGCCCCATACAAGATCTTTACAGGCATTGCTCTGTGTTTTAGTAGTCAGTATAGTTATTGTAAGGTTTAATGTTCACAAGCCTTCTGAAACAAATGGCTTTTCAGTATCCATATTATTTCATCATACCAGTAATAAGCTATTACATGAATATGGAACAAGTTTTATGTGACACAGCAGAGAAACAGTATTAATTTCCCATACCATTACATTCTCATTTTGAATTAGCAAAGGTGTGACTGAGAGCCATTTCTGAAAAAAACATTGTGCCATATATAGCTGCGTGAGGAGTGTCCTGATGAGGAGCTGCTGCAATTATAAAGGGACAAATGGCACTTTACATTTAGATGAAAATCCCTTCCTTACATATCTTTCTCCATCTGTGACACTGCAAAGGAGAGAGGGACCATGCCATTTAGATCCTGGCCAAATGGCCCACAGGGGCCCTGCACTAGCCCTATGCACATTTGATTTAACTTCTCTCAGGCTGCATCCCATTGCAAGGACACTCAGAGATCTCCTCTTACCCACTGCTTTCCCATGCAACTGCTCTGCTTTTGTACTGCTGCCTGTAACACATCTTACTGTGGTTTTTCCACCTTGAAAGGGCTCCATGGCTTTGCACAGTGAGTGTTTTAGGTTAAGATTAGATTTAGGGTTGGGCAAATGTTTTTCAGGGATTAAGTTATTCACACACACAGAGGTTGGAGCCATCCCAAAACTCCTTGCTGAGAAGTTAAAATCAAATCTGCTGAATAAAATATTCCAGGCTAAATCCAATTGGGGGCTTGGGCTATCGGCGCACAAGGAAAACTTCGGCATTGAAACGAGATCAGAAGGCAGCATGAGGAGGACAGGGGCTGCCCTGCTGTGCAGGCTGCCCAGGTGAACATCCTTCAGGCCTCATTCCACAGAGCAGCTGGTGCTTCTCTGGACATGCTGGTTGGCAATGTTTGCTCATGTCTGCCCTTGTGGACATCTGCCCTTGTGCAGATGTCTGCAAGACCTTCCCTCATTTTCGGTTTGCTTTGCACTGTACCTCCAGAGTCAGCTGTGTCCCAGTTTGTCTTGGCACATCTGATTTGTCTTCCACACTGTAGTACTTTCCATGTGTCTTGAGTGAATTTAATTTTCCTGATTCATGTCCATTTCTCCAGTTTTTCAAGATCTTTTTTTTCCTAAGCCTGTTCCTGAGAGACTTCCCCACCTCTTCCAGCTGCTTGTCAAGCGCGTGTTACAGCAACGGGCTCTCTTTTCTAATTACTGTGTAAAAAACATTGCTATCACTGCTGGTAAAGAGTGGCAAGCATTTCTTTGAGGCCTGAAGAGTTTACCAAGTGTTGCACTTCTACTCTGGAAAGATATAAAAGTCTCCAGAAGGTGTATAATTATTTATTTGAATGTAGTGGGTTTATCGATTCCTGTGGAATTGATCGATTTTCATCCCTGTTAAAACCCAGGTGACTAAAGAATGTAGCCTCTTTGATAAATTAATAATTGAATGTAATGCATTATTAATTGTGGTTCTTGTTGTGTCTTTGATGACACAAGGTGTGAAAACCCCAATTAATACCACCCCTACTCCCCTTAGTCACACCCCTGTTTCCACACCAATTTCAGTTCTATCATAAATCTGGCAAAAGAATAATATTAGGTATGCTCTTGGTCCATTCAGTTTATGGACTGACCTATATACTTGCAGTGTTTGAGGCTTGCTGAAGTTATTCTTTTTAGGGTGTCAGGTAATGATAGGACTAGGGGGAATGGAGCAATTGGACATGGCACATGGTACCATGGTTTAGTCATGAGGTCTTTGGTGACAGCTTGGACTTGACGATCTTTGAGGTCTCTTCCAACCTTGGTGATTCTGTGTGAAAACTAGAAATGGGTAGATTCAGATGGGATGTTAGGAAGAAGTTCTTCACCAAGAGGGTGGTGAGGCACTGGAACAGGTTGCCCAAGGAGGTGGTGGAAGCCTCATCCCTGGAGGTTTTGTAGGCCAGACTGGATGTGGCTGTGAGCAACCTGCTGTAGTGTGAGGTGTCCCTGGCTATGGCAGGGGGTTGGAACTAGATGATCCTTGAGGTCCCTTCCAACCTTAACAATTCTATGATTCTATTCCAAGCAATCTGCTATTGTTTTCAGCAGAAACTCTTGCATTGCACAAGTGAGAGGTTTCACTACAAGTGAGAGTTTCACTACATGCATGCAGTCACTGGGTGTGAAGGTGTGCATTCATTCAGCTCCAAATTATGGGTAAAAATTGCAAGTGTTCAAGTGTTCTAGACCAATCATTAAAATGAGAAATCACATTGATGTGGCACAAATAGCTGGGGGGTGGGGGGGTGGGGGGGTGGTGTGGAGCCTGAAAATCAGTTCTTAAAACATTGCATAGGGCAGTAAGTGGAAGTCACCTGTGGTGCAAGAGAAATGGGTTGAAGGAATCCTTGTCCATGTTGCAGGAGGAATGAGCCCAGTGCACTGCACTCTGCTATTTGCTTCTGTTTCAACATCACTGTTTGCTCTGGAGACCCCATTTACTGCAGCTGCACACACACATCACTTTTGCTTATGACCTTGACTTATCTTTTTATTGACCTAATGGGGAGAACTCAATGTGTTTTCTGGAAGATGGGATTACAGACAGCACTGAACAAATGATCTCTCCTTCCCTTATCCTGGCCTTAGGTACGTGTTGCCTCACTGGCCTGATGACCAGCAAGAGCTACTGCTCAGTGTCCTTTCCTTGCCTTAGGAAGTGGCAGCACTGCTAAGTGTCCTTGATCTTGCCAAAGGATTTTTAAGCAGAAATACCTCATTCCTGAGATCCTTTCTTTTTTTTTTTTCCCTCCTCCTGAATTATTTTAAACCAAGATATTCTCTAAAAGGATTTATAACTTACCATTAGAAATCCGCTTCATTGCTTTTTAGCCCTTTAGGATTTTGTCAGTATTACTAAAGGGATTTTTATCACTAGGGAAATATGGCTTCAGACATTGTATCTTAAAAAAATAAATCTGAGGCATAGGCTGTCAGTGAAGCAGCCAGCACATTTATATTCTTCTCCAGAACAGCTTGTCTTCTAAACCAGGGGATTCTTTAGCAAGGTGTTTTAATTTTTTATGTGTCAGAATAAAGCACATTTCTGGCTGAGGAAAACCATCTGTGTAGATGACAGCTTGACAATTGGGGTTTACTGTTTTGCTAGCATGTATCTACCACATAGATTTCACCTTGTTTTCAGAACATTTTGCTGCAGCTGCATTTCTATTCATTCTGGTCCCATGCTTAAATATATTCTTAAGTCTTGTTCTGATCAGCTATTCACTTAGGATTGCAAGCGTGTACCTAAGTAAATCAAACAGCCTCTTAAGTGTTTTCCTGCATTAAGGCCTGTCTCCTGGTGTACAGAGGATGAGTAAAGAAGGAATTAGGGACAGTAGTTCCTGCTATGCTAGACCTAAGAGGCACCATAGAGTAAAAAAGCATTCAAGCTCCCTCCTACATTTATCTCTAGGTACACAGGGCTCAAAAGGTGAAAACTTGGGTGGGCTTGAATACACTGTATGTATGACTTTATTTAATGGCTTTTCCTCACAGAATTCTTTGTCTTGACTTAGAGTTGTTATAATCATTTTACCTAGAGGAAGGAGGACCAGGAGGATTTTGCAGTCACAGCTTACTGCATATTCATTGTGAACTCCCTGAGCAAGCAATGGAAGCAGTTCACCAGCAGTATTTACATAGAGACCTGTCCATAACCACATTATGTCTCCATATTATACCTTGTATATCAGTAGTTTGGGAATGGGAGCCAAATTAGGAAGGCAACATGCCTGAGGAAATGCTGCATTGCAGAGGAAGTGTGTTAACCTTAGTTGTGGTGTTCAGGGATGCAAAAGCTGAAATCCATGCAAAAGCTTCCTGATGACCAAGTTCTGTTCATCATCAAATGCAGCAAGAAATAAATTTCCTTTCTTCTCCGTCTAAAACTGCCCTCACAGGGTGTGAGGAAGAACCCCATGTCCTTTGGCAGGCTCTTTCTGCTTGCGTTCCACCCAATGCAGACTGTTGATCTGGAGTAGGGGAGACTGAACTGTTGTCATCATAGAGTGGTTCTAAACTGAAGCTGGAGGAGGCCCTTAAAACAGGAGATATCAACTGGTTAGGCCACACCTTGAGTACTGTGTCCAGTTCAGGGCCCCTCAGTTTAGGAAAGATGTTGACCTGATGGAAGGTGTCCAGAGAAGGGCAACAGAGCTGGGGAGGGGTTTGGAGCACAGCCCTGTGAGGAGAGGCTGAGGGAGCTGGGGATGCTTAGCCTGGAGAAAAGGAGGCTCAAAGGAGACCTTGTTGCTGTCTTCAACTACCTGAAGGGAGGTTGTAGCCAGATGGGGGTCAGTCTCTTCTCCCAGGCAACCTGTGACAGAACATGAGGACACAGTCTCAAGCTGTGCCAGGGCAGGTTTAGGCTGGATGTTAGGAAGAAATTCTTCACAGAAAGAGAGATTGGCCTTTGGAATGTGCTGCCCAGGGAGGTGGTGGAGTCACCATCACTGGAGGTGTTTAGGAAGAGACTGGATGGGGTGCTTGGTGCCATGGTTTAGTTGATTAGATAGTGTTGGATGATAGGTTGGACACAATGATCTTCAAGGTCTCTTCCAACCTGGTCTGGTCTATTCTATTCTATTCTATTCTATTCTATTCTATTCTATTCTATTCTATTCTATTCTATTCTATTCTATTCCTGAAGGTCTTTTTCCATGTCTTGGTTTTGCCTGGAAGGTAGGCTACCATGGTGGACCTCTGTGCTGCAAGTTTACTGAAGCTTTGAATGTCCTCATTGTAAACTGGTCAGAAACATATTCTAAAGTGTCTTGTGTGGTTTTTTGGTTGGGGTTGGATTTGTTGTTGTTGGGCTATGCTTGTTTTGTTTTTTTTTTTCAGGGTTTAGGGTGGTTTTCTGTTCCATAAAGAACATGGATAATTGCTTAAAATGCATGCCATTGCAGAAGTTACTGAGTCATCTTGTAGAGCAAATAACTGGGCTTTTATTGAAACACAGTGCAAGAATAGGAATTAAATCCTCTGAGTACAATCTTTGTAGCTACTTACAGGATTACCCATAGGAATTCTCCCGTGCTTTGGGAGGTGGGGATGGACAGCTCTTTTCTTTTCATTTGTTTTCTTTTCCTTTAAAGAAAAACAAACAACCAACTTCTGGATCACTTGCCAAGAAGTTTGGATTAATTAACAACAAGTGCAAAATACTGGTTCCTGGGAATGTCAGAAAAGCCAGGCACGATCCATCCAGATGCAAATGCAGAGGCTTTGCCATGCTGTGACCATATGGTGACCCTGAGCTGCATCCTTATCCTCTGTTTGTAGCAGTATTTAGAATGTTCTCCAGCTCATCTTCTTTTCCTGAAGAATGGGATGGGATAGGATAGGAGAATAGGATAGGATAGGATAGGATAGGATAGGATAGGATAGGATAGGATAGGATAGGATAGGATATGAGAAAAGAAAAGAAAAGAAAAGAAAAGAAAAGAAAAGAAAAGAAAAGAAAAGAAAAGAAAAGAAAAGAAAAGAAAAGAAAAGAAAAAGAAAATAAAAGAGAAAAGAGAAGAGAAGAGAAAAGAAAATAAAAGAAAAAAGAAAAGGAAAGAAAAGAAGAAAGGAAAGGGAAGGAAAGAAAAGAGGGAAGGGAAGGGAAGGGAAGGGAAGGGAAGGGAAGGGAAGGGAAGGGAAGGGAAGGGAAGGGAAGGGAAGGGAAGGGAAGGGAAGGGAAGGGAAGGGAAGGGAAGGGAAGGGAAGGGAAGGGAAGGGAAGGGAAGGGAAGGGAAGGGAAGGGAAGGGAAGGGAAGGGAAGGGAAGGGAAGGGAAGGGAAGGGAAGGGAAGACCTTTGAGATCATCAAGTCCAACCCCATCACCTAGCACCATCTAATCAGCTAAACCATGGCACCAAGTGCCTGTGAACAAGTTTTGCCAACAAATGCTCACAGTGATGTGCTATTAACTTTTAAACTGGTGTGTGCAATCCTTGCAGCTGGTAGCTCTATGCTGTTTACAGCAGAACTGATCTGTCTGTTTATATATTTACAAGAGGCCAGGTAGTGATTAATGTCTAGGGGACTGGGGGGCAACTTGCCTCAGCAGGCACTTCCATCATGCAATCCCTGCTCCCCCTGCATCGCCCAGCTCAGGTCACCTTTGTCCCTCCATGAACTACATGTTCCACTTCTGCACCGCTAAATTATGTAAGTCAAAAACCAGGCAATAGGATTAAATGTGTGTGATCTTTAAAAAGAAGTCTGTGTCAGGTAACTTTTACTTCCATCCTTGGCTTTGACCCTTCAGGCTTTAATCAGCTTTCATTTTCAAGCTCATCTTTGAACCCACAAAGGCTCTCTTGTCAAAGGCGAGATATTGTATCTAATCACTTGATTTCAAGAGCTGGGCTTTAAAATTAAAATAGTAGATCTTCAAGTTCATGATAAGGACAGGAAAAGTCATCCTTAAAACAAAACTTAGCAGGACTTCTTTTTTTCTGCTGACGAGCCATGGCTGAACCCACGGTGCAGCCCTGCAGTCTAAGCCAGCTCTCAGCAGCACACCCAGGAAGGATAGAAGCCCAGCAGCTCCTTTCCTGAGTCAAATTTCACAAATACCAAGCTTGGCAGCTTGCCTCACACATGGGGTTTGTTTTAGCAGGGGAGCAAACAGTTTAATTGCTCAGATTCCAGGCCCCGACCTCAACTAACCTTAATTAATTAATTAGATATAGGCGCAAGTCATCAAGCCTTTAGGTGAGGAGAGGAAAAAGCTTCTATTTTGAGACCTGCTCTAGGAACTTCTTGTTTGCCTTTGCCAGAGGAGAGGAGTGGGGAAAGTGCTTTCTGCTGCTGCTAAAACAAGACCTTCGATGGCTCAGGTGAGGGCAAGGTGAGCCACAGTGGGGCATGACTTTGGACTGCGCCCATCATAGAGGTGTTTGTGTGGCTTCTGTCACCTCAGGTTGGCTAATGTCCATACCCAGGCTTAACTGCTCCCCAGCTGAAGTGATATTTTAGAAACTAAACACACATGAAGGCAGAAGGGCTGCAGCTGGAATGAGTGTCAGACACTGTCCCATGCAGGGATTGGTGGTAGGCTGCCCAACAGAGCATGGGTTGTTAACATGGCATACGTGCAGGTACCTCTAGGCTCTGTGGACAGTAAGGACAGACAGATTCATCCAGAGGATGGTTCAGGAGAAAGGGCTTATCTGGAAAGAAACTCCCTTTCTTGCTTACAAGTCCCTGATCTGCCCTTCTGGAAGCAGCAGCCTCTGCAAACATTGAGATAGATGCCTAGAGGGAGATGGATGCCAAGAGAGAGGTGGAGCTGTTGCAGCAGTTGCTCTCATACAGCTTGGGGTGGCTGTAACTCAGCAGGACAGCAGCTTGTTTGTCTGCAAGCTCAGAACTGGGATATAACAGCTTCCCTTGGGAAGAGAAACACAGCTTTCTTGAATAATTCATATTTTTTTCCTTAATTATTCAATAATAGGTGCCCAATCTTTGGTACTGAGATCCCAGATAAAGTGCCAAGAGTACATTATGCCTCTGGATCTCATTTTCAGTAGTTTAAGGCCAAATTTTCAAGGTTATAAAAGCATCTTAAGATAGAGATAGCAATTTTCAAGACTGGTAATTAAGCTGGGCATCCAATTCCCTAGGAGCACAACCTCTGTAGGCATTTTGTAAATGTCTCTTTTGGCACCTAATGACCTTGGCACCTTTCTCAAGCAGAATGGAAGGAGTTTGGATGACTTCCTGTGATTAAGTTGCAGTGGAAGCTTTTGTTGAGTAGGAAATGCAAAAAAAAAAAGGTCTTTTAGCATGTTTATTTTGTTAGCTGCTTTCTTGTGACACAGCAGAAAAGACAGGTCTTAAAAAAGCTGAAGTGACAAGCAGTCTTGTTATTTTGAGGGTGAAAAAAGAAGTAAGGATGCCATGTTTTTCTTCTAGCTAATTTGGCACTGGTGTCTGAGGCTGTGGTACCACCTTTATGTGGCATCATTAGAATACATTTGCTTAAAATAACTTTACACTATTCATTTCTTAGAAAGTCTGAAACACAACTAGCAAATGTTAAATATTTTAAGCATAGTCTTCCCAGCTGCACAACACTACTACTGGCTTTGGCAGATCCCCAGCACGGCTGGGAGTCCTCCCTCTGCTTTCTGTCCTCAGAATGTTTTCTGGATCAGAGCTTTTGACAAGTGGAGAGTGGGGGAGTTTCATGTTCCACAGCTCCAGATCATTAGGAGGCAGCTGAACTGGAGTAAACCAGCATTTCTGTGCTGACCGTGGTAGTGTTCTGTTTTGTTTGGGTTAGTTGAGGTCCTGATCTATTTAAGAAAAGATTACATTCAGATGAATGTTTTAAAGTGCTCATTGAGGGACATAAACGATCTTGAGGGTACATAAATGCTCTGTTTTGTTTGTAATAAAATATTGCTGTGGTTTACAGATGTATACATAGGTATCATTTACTTTATACTCAACTAGATGATAACAGCTTAATACAGGTTAATAAATAACAGAAAGTAGTGGAATTTGTGATACTTTTATTTCTATTAGACTGGAAACCAAGCTCCCCACTAATACACTCCAGCCTGCTAACTGCCTTGTACAGGATTTCTTCCTGTACCCTCTCTGCCTTATGGGGACAGGCAGGGAGTGGACACCTCACCGCATTCCCCAGTGCAGTGTGGTGAGCTGGATCAGTCCCAGGGGCAGCACAGCCATGTCAGCAAGTACTGAGTGAGTCCTGCTGGGTTGGCCTCTACTTGGGGATCAATGTATTTGGTATTATCTGTAGTATAGACTTACTCTAAGGCTCAAGTCTTTAAATGTATTTAGGAACCTAAATATGCAAGTGATTTACTGATGGACTTGCCTGGGAACATGGATGAGGACTCTGACTGAATGTTGCAACTCTGTCTAGGCCCCAGAAAGAGAGAAAGTGTGTTTCTGGAAATAGCAAAGTGTGTTGGACTATGTTAGGCTTCTGGTAAAAGCGAAATATTACTTTGCCAAAGAGAACAAGGAAGAATTCACTTAACCCTGATGTGAAGATTATCTAGCCCCTGCTGAGCATCTGCTAACCATAACCCACTCCAGCTTCTGATATGCTAAACTTGTAGCTGGTCACTTTATGAATAAAGCGAAGAACACTAATTATTTACAGAAATCATATGGTAAATAACTGTGCACAACAAATGCACTTCCTTCAATCTGTGAATCTGCTTGTGGATAATTTGCAGAGAGGAAAAATGTGATGCTGTATGGGAAATTATTCATTGCTATGAAATGCTTTTCCCAAACTTATTAATCATGAAAGAGCCAAGGGAACATTGCATAGTGTAGTTAGTGTTTGTGCATAAAAATCAGGTAATGATTACTTAGCACGAAGGTCTGGCAGTAGAAATTCAGCCAAAGCTTTACACTGGTATTAGGTTTTCTTTACATACATTTCAGATCAGAATAGCACTGCCTTGCTAACTTTAATTGGTATGTAGAAAGTAGGGGACAGCAAGTGAAATGACAGAAATGTTTGCTAGGGCTCTTGCTTCAGCAGACCCATTCACAAACTTCAGCTTTTGCAGTAGGTTTTTGTGATGCCCAGATAAAGAGCAGCAATTCCTGGTAGCTGAATTGCCCTGTGTGCTACTTGACAGCTGTCAGTCAATCACTGCTGAACTTTACTTCTTTGTTACATGTGTTTGAGGGAAGAAATAGAGGAGCACTCACACAACCTAAGTGGACTCCATTAGCATAATGACAAGAATGTAATACTTCTGGAAGTTAAAACAGCATAGGGCAAGTTTAACCTGCCTTCCAGGCCAGTTTCTGCATGGAATGGAAGTTTTCTAACCAAGGAGTTGAATCTAATTTCCTGAATCTCTAGACTGATGGTGGAAATAGTGCTGGGAATAGAGGAGTGATCACTTCATGTGGCTGGTGATTGCCATTTGGATCTGAGGAGGATACTTGCAAGATGCATGCCAACAGAGGCTGGCTTTTAGTTTGAGCCCTTCATCTTCTTACTGTCTGACTTAGTCTTCATTAAAATTGCTGTGGCTTTGTCTGTCTTTCACTTCATACTCCTGGGAAGCGCTTGCCTTGACTCAGCATTTATTAACTTGGATGATTCAGTTAATTTAATCAGGAGGGTAAGAATTAATATCACAGCATGTGTGGTATATAGTTTGTTTGTCCCTAGCTAATTTAGCAGCATTAATGTAATAACAATAATCCTAGCCCTGTTCTGGTCAGTAACCATGTAGCCCTCAACTTTGGAGACCCCTGAATTTCAGTTAGTTTTTTTAAGGCTTTAAATACCTTGACCAAACTATGACTGAATACAGAGCTATGATGATTTTTTTTTCATTGCCCTTCTGTAGACACATTCGAGTGTCTCAATGTCCTTCTTAAACTGAGGGGCACAGAACTGGGCACAGTACTCAAGGTGTGGCCTAACCAGTGCTGAGTACAGGGGCAGAATGACTTCCCTGCTCCTGCTGGCCACACTATTCTTGATGCGTGCCAGGATGCCACTGGCCTTCTTGGCCACCTGGGCACATTGCTTCTTCCAGCTGAAGACTGAAATCCTAGTCCCAGGGCTTTGAAATTGTTGTTCTGACTTTTTACAAGACTCCAAGGGAAAAATAAAAAAACTTCTCCCAGGCAACCAGTACCAGAACAAGAGGACACAGTCTCAGGCTGCACCAGGGGAGGTTTAGGCTGGAGGTTAGGAGGAAGTTTTACACAGGGAGAGTGACTGCCCATTGGAATGGGCTGCCCGAGGAGGTGGTGGGGTCGCCATCACTGGGGGTGTTCAGGAGGAGACTTGACAGGATGCTTGGTTGCATGGTTTAGTTGATTAGGTGGTGTTGGATGATAGGTTGGACACGATGATCTTGAAGGTCTCTTCCAACCTGGTCTCGTCTATTCTATTCTATTCTATTCTATTCTATTCTATTCTATTCTATTCTATTCTGTTCTGTTCTGTTCTGTTCTGTTCTGTTCTATTCTAACCCTTCTTTGAACATATAATAGGATTCCCTTTTGGTGGTAGTTAGGGAACAGAATTGAAAGTTAAATGTATCCATATATGTGCATATATATATACACATATATACACACACCTATTTAAAATGTGTATATTTAAGACTTTTTAAATATATTTATATCATCACAAATATATACTTGCATATATATGTTCTACATATGTATTGTAAAAACCCCACCATCAAATCATGCTAAATCATTTAGAAGTCTGAAATGAAGAACCACAGTTTTCTTCCTTGAATGAGACATAACCCATCAAGTGTGGTAACCAAAACATCATAGTTTGTGTGCCAAGGGTTTGGAGTTCTTGCCCTTTTAAGGAAGTTAAATATAACTCAATTTCATAAGCTGTGTAAGGAAAATGCTTGCTTGCTTTCATGCTGATGCTGTTTATTTTTGTCTGGCCCTGGCTGGTTTGTTAAATATCACTAAATGATATTTCCAAGTTTGCAATGCTCCCACAGACCAGGTGCAACAATTTTTATGTATGTATGTATATATCTATATGTTACATACATATATATATATATTTTCTTGATTATAAATAATTAAAAGGAGAAATTAATGATAAATTCCCACCTACCCATCATCAGGGCATCACTGCACAAATGTCATCTCATTTCATCTCTATTCAGTTTAGTGCCCAGGGAAATTGGTCAGACATTACAGCCCAGAGGACTGAACATCAAGTAGTTGTCTATGAAATTTTCCAGCAGATTAAGGTTTACATGCCTCTGTCATGGACTCATCCCTTTATTTTATCATCTTCATCTCCGTTCCCATATAAACCCACAGCTGCTGGTGTTTGAATTTCCTCCTCTTTTGCAGCCCAGACCATCTGGAAGAACCTGCCTGTGTATCTCTGTTTGCAGTAACTCTCCATCTATTTTCAAATATCAGCCAAAAATATCTTCCTTTTGCCCATAACCCTTCAGTTGTCACCCCATCTGCAGCCACATTTTAAGTGTTGATGTTGAGATTGGACTATCTAATTGTGGATTGTGCTTTGAGATGGGAGTAGGCATCCCAGGTGTCCTGGTACACTTTTGGGCTCCAGCCAGGGAAGCACCCAAGGGAAAGACTGCAGACACCAAGGAGAGAGTCCCTTTGACCTGTGAACCTGTGTAGCTGCTGCCTGATGGGGAAGCTCAGCACTGTGAGACGTGTCAGCTTCGCTGCAAGCTTTGTGTCACAGGTGGCTTTTACAATTATTTGGGTACTTGCTTTAAGTACATTGGAAGAAAACTTCATTTTCAGCCAATTTCCTTTGTTCTCCCTAATTAGAGATCAAATAATTTTAACTTCCCCCTGCCCCCAATTGCCAAGTAAAACTAATTTTGAATTTTCCTAACTCTGAATTTTGTCATTAAACAGATAATGTCAGTTAAATTAAACTCCATGACTGTTACTAAATGGCATGTTGATCTAGACTGCCCAGCATCTTAATACACATGTACAATTCCACCTGCATTTATTTCTTAGCAAGGTTACAGTACATTATGGCATGTATGTGGTCACCAGTGCCGCCTCAGAATACAGAAACACAGAATCACCAAGGTTGGAAGAGACCTCTAAGATCATCAAGTCCAGCGTGTCACCCAAGACCTCATGGCTACTAGACCATGGCACCAAATGTCACATCCAGTCCCCTCTTGAACACCTCCAGGGACACTGATTCTACCACCTCCCTGGGCAGCACATTCCAATGCCGAACAACTCTCTCTGTGAAGAACTTTATCCTCACCTCCAGCCTAAACTTCCCCTGGTGCAGCTTGAGACTGTGTCCTCGTGTTCTGTTGCTGGTTGCCTGGGAGAAGAGACCAACCCCCTTCTGGCTACAACCACCCTTCAGGTAGTTGTAGAGAGCAATATGGTCTCCCCTGAGCCTCCTCTTCTCCAGGCTAAACAACCCCAGCTCCCTCGGCCTCTCCTCATAGGGCTTGTGCTCCAAACCCCTCCCCAGCTTTGTTGCCCTTCTCTGGACATATTCAAAACACCTTAGAGTACATCATAAATCAGTCTGCAAGGACAGAGTAAAATGTCTCTGTTTAATTCTAAGGCATTTTGGATGCTCCAAAGAACAAAGTATCATGTTCACCACATCAGTGAAAAATTCTTAATTCTTGCATGAAGGTGTAGCTGGTACATCAAACACTGAAGATAAATTTATGACAGCAATTCCAATTTGAGCTACGTTTTTGAGTTCAGTCCACCTGAGCACAAAGACTATTTGATTGATGGGGAAAATGTGTGATCTGTGTGTCTCTAGGGTGCCATCTTTTCCCATTGTCCCTTTGAGCTCTTAGTTCTGACACAACTGAAAACAAGGGGTCAGGTTACTGCTCAAAATGGAATGATTTTATGCCACTTACTAATGCAATTTCCTTGTAGGCCAGCCAACAAAGATCGAAGAGTTTGACATGCTTTTATGCCCCTTGAAAAGTGGTATTGAAGACTGTATTAGCATACACATATTTGCTCCATCTCTTTCTTCTGATGTACAGCTAACCTGTTCTAAAATTAATCTGAAGCAGGTTGCTTGCAGAGTGGGAATCTGCTTATCCGAAAGACATCTTACCTTGATTTCTGACACGAAATGCCTGAGCTGTATTTTAGATTTAGTTACGATTAGATACAGCTTATTGATAGACAAATGATACCCTTGATGCTTTGCCTTCCTGTTATTTTGACATTTCCCTTGTAATTGGTGATTGTGAAACCTGAAAATTAGCAAAATGGAATTATCTGCTACAAAGAGAATGCGCTGAGTTTGGCAATACTGAAGTGGAACAGAAATGTATCTCCAGCCATTTGCTTTTTGTGTTCTTTTCTTTTCCTTTCTCATTTCTTGTTTGTTCCATAATCATTTCTGGTGGCTGTTTGTGTTTCAGAAACTGCAATTTGTTCTACATAGCTCCTTTCATCCAGAAGAAATGGGCTAGAAGGTGTTTTATGGACTGTGATAATTTAACTTACCATGGCAATGTAGGCAAAACATGGCAAACAGAACTTTGAACTGGCAGAGCAATTAATTCACGCTGAGCACTAAGCACCTCTCTCTAAGCATCTCTCCACTTGGAGACTGCTGACAGGACATTTTAATGTTAATCACAAACTTACCACCTTTGTTGCATCAAGGACTTAATTTCCCAACACTTGAACAGTATGTGGCAAGAGAAGGAGAAAATAGGGAAGGCGGTGAGAAATCATTTTCAGGTAAAAAGAACAACAAATCAGAAGTTACTGAAAGGGTCACACCTTCAGGAATCTTATTGACACTTGGCTATGGCAAGATGAAACAGATGAACTAGGGAAAGGCAAAAGCTTACTCCTGTCCAGAAACCATTCAGAGCAAAATTTGACTCCATTTGGCTTTGTCACAAGCCCTGATAAGAACAAGATCTTGCTCACTCTTTATGATAAGAGTTGCTCCTGTACCATTAGTATGTTGAGTCCTAATATTCTTGATCTCATTCAAAATAGAATAGAATAGAATTAACCAGGTTGGAAAAGACCTTGGAGATCATCAAATCCAACCTATCATCCAACACTATCTAATCAACTAAACCATGGCACCATGTGCCCCATCCTGTCTCTTCCTAAACACCTCCAGTGATGGTGACTCCACCACCTCCCTGGGCAGCACATTCCAATGGCAAATCACTCTTTCTATGAAGAACTTCTTCCTAACATCCAGCCTAAACCTCCCCTGATGCAGCTTGAGACTGTGTCCTCTTGTTCTGCTGCAGGTTGCCTGGGAGAAGAGACTGACCCTCATCTGGCTACAACCTCCCTTCAAGTAGTTGTAGACAGCAATAAGGTCTCCCCTGAACCTCCTCTTCTCCAGGCTAAGCAACCCCAGCTCCCTCAGCCTCTCCTCATAGGGCTTGTGCTCCAAACCCCTCCCCAGCTTTGTTGCCCTTCTCTGGACACGTTCCAGCAACTCAACATGTCCTAGCTCAGTTGTTTCTCTGTAACTCCACAGGCAGATGTAATTCAATTGCAACTGGCTGTCAACACATCAGAAAGGGTAAGACTCAGCCTTTGCTTTGTGTGGCCATCACCAATCAAGGGAAAAGAGGGAATTCCTTAAAATATATTTTCATTTAACATAGATAGTTGAGAATATGTGTCCTTCAAGAAATGTGACTGCTTATTGATGACGCTAAGACCATGACATTATGAGTTTGGGGCTTTAAGGAGCAAATGGAAGAAGGAATTACAGAATCATGGAATTATTAAGGCTGGAAAAGGCCTCAAAGATCATCAGGTCTAACCCTCAACCCAACATCAGCATGCTTACTACTTTATATATGGTGAATGAGAATCAGATATGCTTCTTCTACAATAACATGACAGAAATGTTTCAAGGAATGTATAAGATTTGTGTACAATCAGTTGCTGCTGAGCCATTTCTGAATCCTGAGGAGATTTCAGTGTTAGAAGCGGTCTGGGATCTCTTTTGCATCCTATTGTATGTCTAAAAGGTGTTTTGTAGATTTTTTTATATCTGGCCCTTGGGTGACAGGTTGTCTTCCATTTCAGAAAGACAGACTCAGTGGTCTTGGCAGCTTCTAACTTGTTTCCTTTATAAAACATATACATTTTTAAAGATATATAAAGATATATCTATTGGAGAAAAAAAAAACACAACACAACAGCAAACATTGCTTCTCCTATCATTACAAATACAGGAACAATCTAAAAGTAATATGACACAAAATGAAGGATGGAGAGAAGATGTGTGCTGACTCTATACTGACAGCAGTAAAACTTTTGCAGAACACATTGAAACTCCTGTCACTGGAACTGTTTTATTGCAACTGAGAATGATAAGAACTCTGAGAACCAATCATTAGAGACAATAAAAACAATGCTTTTTATTTCCACCCCCAGCTCCAGATAGGTAAATCACATTTTGAGAGGTAATTGATAAACTAATGCTACACAGCCAGCTGTAAATAAACCATCCATCCCAAAGATGAAGTATAGACTTTCTTCAGTCACAGTCCTAAACCTCCATCAAAGATCTAATTTCCTCCCTTTTGCAGGTGAAAATGCAAGCCTTTATCAGACAGTAATTCTTTTAACAGGAATGCCACTTAAAGCTACCCTTCTCTTTATACTGTATGGGTTCTTACCATCTGTCTTACAACTCTGTACTGTAAATAAGAAGGAAAATAAAAGGATTCTCAGTTTATTATAGCTTTAACTGTAGGAAACAAAATTCAAGCGTTCCCTTGATGTCAACAAATACCTCTTTTGGCAGCCAGCGGAAACATGGTTGCACTTCTGCACTTCTGCTTGAATTAATGAGTTTGAGCTTAGTACTCAGGATGCAGGGCTGAGAGCCAGAGGTTTGTAGCCTATAATCCAGAGCTGGAGAGACTTTTCTTCTCTGAGGGCAAACAGGCCTTTGAGAAGCCTTTGGCAGACCACACAGCAACACCTGGCTAGAGCAGCAGCAGCTCTGAGAATACACAACAAAAGCCATGGAAGTGGAGGCTGCAGACTGTAATGTTGCGTAGAAGTATCCCATGGTGTTATTAAAAGCACTTTGTAGCACTGATTAAAGCTTCTGGAAGAAATCAGTAATTTCTTAGGAGCTGTGTAACCACCATGACTTCTTATTTGGAAATGGGATGCCTTTCCAGGGTATCACAGCTGTAAGTCTCCTGCACTTTTCTGCAGAGTTGTATGTTAAGTTAGAGCAAGGTCCTGGCTCATATTTCAAAGTAGTATCTCTGTCTCTCTCCTTTCTCTCTCACACCTGTGTAATTGCCTATCCAGCTGCTCAAAGTCAGGAGATAGGACAGCCAAAGCCATCCAGACTAGCAGCAGTTTTAAAACTAAATGAGTCAGTACTTCTGAAAGCTGCAGCAGAATGGTAGCATGAAAATAATGCAGCACTTTGTCAAGATGCTCAAGCCCTGATTTCTTTAATGCATAAAAAATATTCCATGACCCCTTTTCTTTGATTTTTAGCAAGCAATTCATAAGTTAATTTCCATGTCCTGTGGGACTGATGTCCTCACAAGCTTTCTCTGTTCTGCCAACAACCTGATCAGTTGTCCATGAGGAATCTGTGTGCAGAAAAGCCACAAGCTCACAAATTTGCATGAACCAGAAACCGTGATTAAAAATGGCATTAAATGTTATCAAAAATGGGGCCCAGAAATGTGGGTTGTTTTTTTTCCCCTCTCCAGTAGATTTAACACATCCAAGTGCTGGCTTCTACACATTGGCCATAACAACCCCATGCAGTGCTACAGGCTGGGGTCAGAATGGCTGGAGAGCAGCCAGGCAGAGAGGGACATGGGGGCTGAACATGTGCCCAGGTGCCCGAGAGAGCCAATGGCATCCTGGCCTGCATCAAGAACAGTGTGGCCAGCAGGAGCGGGGAGGTCATTCTGCCCCTGTACACTGCACTGGTTATGCCACACCTTGAGTCCTGTGTCCAGTTCTGGGCCCCTCAGTTTAAGAAAGATGTTGACTTGCTGGAACGTGTCCAGAGAAGGGCAACAAAGCTGGGGAGGGGTTTGGAGCACAAGCCCTATGAAGAGAGGCTGAGGGAGCTGGGGTTGCTTAGCCTGGAGAAGAGGAGGCTCAGGGCAGACCTTATTGCTGTCCACAACTACCTGAAGGGAGGTTGTAGCCAGGTTGGGGTTGGTCTCTTCTCCCAGGCAAGCAGCACCAGAAAAAGAGGACACAGTCTCAGGCTGCGCCAGGGGAGGTTCAGGCTAGATGTTAGGAAAAAGTTCTATACAGAAAGAGTGATTGCCCATTGGAATGGGCTGCCTGGGGAGGTGGTGGAGTCGCCATCATTGGAGGTTTTCAGGAGAAGACTTGATGGGGTGCTTGGTGCTGTGGGTTAGTTGTTTGGGTGGTGTTGGATTGGTTGATGGGTTGGACGCGATGATCTTGAAGGTCTGCTTCCAACCTGGTTTATTCTATGTATTCTATGTAAGGTCTCTTCCAACCTGGTTTATTCTATTCTATTTTATTCTACATTATTCTGTTTCTCAGAAGTGCCCCTGGTGCCTGGCAGTGGCACACAAGTAGTTACTGGTGGTCTGTGGTACGGTGTGGGAGTGAGTGTGGTGGAACGGACTTAATGGATGACCCTTTCTTAGTCTGTGGTATTAATCCTGGATTTTATAGATGTATTCCATGGACCTGCTGCAGCATGATGAATTCAGCAGCTTACCTTGGCACAGTTCCTGTGAAGTTGTTATAAATTTGCAAACATAGGGACAGGGAGGGCAGGCTGCATTTGATTGTGTGATCAGGTGGAAAACTAAACATAGGAGTTTCATATGCTCATCTCAAGTAAGGTAAAATCTCTCTCTCTCTCTTTTTTTTTTTTTTTACCCAAAATACCTTTTGTAAAACCTTTTTTTTGTTTTGGTTTGGTTTTGATGCAGGAGCACAGAAGATGTGTTGCAATGGGCATTAACATGAATGTCAAGGAAAAAAAAAGTATCTGTTTTCCACCTGCATGTAACAAGAGAGAGCCCAATTCATTTATGCAGAACTTAATTAATTACATGGTTAGCACTATTATAAATCTTAAGAAAATTACCCTCCTTTTTTGGCCTACTTTTTCCTGTTCTTTCAGCTTTGGTTCTGCTGGTCTCATAGTTTTGTGAATTATTAATTCTGCTTCAGATACACCTTGTGTAGACCTAACCATATGTTTCTACAGATACTTTGTAAGTCAACCCCTTCTCCTCTGGGCTTGGAGTGGCCATGCCTTAATTCCCCTTTGCATTCAGGAAGTACACCAGAAGGCTTGCTGCCAAAGTACTTCCTATCCTTTTAATAACTCCTTTAACTCTCCCATCTCCAGTTTGATGGCTTGTGTTTTATTGCAAAGTGAGCTTTCCTCTTAAAGATAATGACACCCTTTGGTTTGTAAGTACCTAGTAAATTGGTCTCAAGGTGTCTTATGACTTTGACTTGAAACATCCACCCCATTCCTTATACAGCTCCCCTCTTGTATAAAAATATCCTTACCAGGTCTGTGGTAGTGATGGAGTTTCCATAATACACTCATGGTCATGTTGTTATTGATTAATAATCTGCACATCTGCAATGCTGGGATGTGTTTGCTTCTATGTGTACGCAGGCAGAACTCCAAACAGCATGTATGCCTAACGCAGACTGTAGCTTTATTAATGGAAAAGACATTATACATTATACATGTTTAAACTAATTGTTAGATGTCTCTCATTAAGAGAGATTGTAAAGATAGGAGAAAACCAAGATAAACTAGTCAACAAAAGAGGCAGTGTATTGAAATAAATGAGTCATGCCTATCAAATCATACTTGCTTTTCCACCACAGCAGCCCAAATCTTACAATAAGCCTGAGGAATATTGTACATTTTTCAGACAAAATCACTCTGAAATATCAGATTCACATTCTGGTATAATTGTGCTGCCTTGGAGGCCTGATGGTGTGTAAGGATTAGTGTCATATGTGATCCTAGGTGGCAATAAATGTTAGGATGTTCCTAAGCCAGAATCCAGAAATATGTGTATCTAAAGATAACCAAATCTGTTCTGCATTTGTCTCAGGAGGTTTTAAAGAGCTTCAGATCCTTTTCCAGTAATGTGTACTAATGCACTAATCATTCACATAAAATGTGAACCAGAATCTCTTCATGACAAACTATCATAGAGTGTCTAAAAGGTGTGTCTCCCTGTGGAGAATTTAGACCAACCCAGACATTTTCAAAGGAGCAAGTATCTCCTAGACGCTCTACTTCTGCACAGCTTTTAATGACCCAAGAATTTCATGGCCATTGCCACAGGTGTCAATTCAGGCACATGTAACAGGAATCAGAATGCCTTTGGCAGCAAACCTGCTCTAGTGAGGCAAGCCACTGACTTTTTGGCAGGTTTCTCCAGATGAATTTGCATTCATAAATACTATTCATTAGAATAGTTTACTATATAACAAGGAAAGTGGCTTCTTTGTGAGCACTTGTGTAATGAATATAAATAACACCATACTGTGAGGTTTGTCCCTTTCCCTCCGTACCCCTTTCTGAGTGCTTTCCCCTGAGCGATCCACTTGGCCCATCAGTCATATGGGTTTGAAATAAAACAATCCTCCTTGTGTGAGCACTCAGGATAATTACTAAGGCCACTGCTTAAATAACTCTGCTGGAGTCACTCCATCTGTGAACTGCATGAGCCTACGTCAAATCATTCGCTACACACGTTAAAAGAAAAGGAGAGAGACACAGGAAAATCGCAGCTAACTTCAGGGCTTAGCTGTAGGTCTCCTACAATTAAATAAAAGATCTTCTGAAGGTGACCTTGGGGATGTTCCTTTCATACTCTTGTCAACAGTGGACCACGATGACAAGGCGGGCAGAAGGTAGTAATGAGACAGTTTGATTGATCAGTGAATGTCAAATTAATTCAGCTGGAAGCTTGCCAGAGCAAAACACAAACCTGCATGGTAGAATAAATAGAGGAGTGCATTTGATACTTTGGCTAGAACAATGCCCTGAAACCACTGAAAAGAGGGCTTGGGCATGGAAGGGTACAAAAAAAAAATGGATTCTCCAAGGAATTATTTGTGATTCAAAACAAATTGGGTTTTACAACAGGAGGTAAAAACTATGCACAAATCTTAGCAGCATTGCCAAAAGGAGAAGCAATATATTAGTAAAATATTGGGGGGACAGCTGAGGAATATTCCTTTCTCTCTTTGTCAATCTGCAATTCAGTCTCTTTAGATTAAAGGTTTTTCCTCTTTATTTTGTATGTAGAAGCACGTATTATTTTATAGATGTTCTTCAGAATCAATCTTGGGAAGATTGGTCTATTAAGTCTATTTATTTGGATTTGATTGCAATCATTTATGAAATGTTTATGGTCTGCTGTGTACACAAAGGGAAACCCTGGGCTAGTGAGTCAACGGCAAAGCCTCCCTGATGTCAGTAGGCTCTGGGTATTGCTGCTACACATACAAGGAAGTCAGAATTTTGTCTGATAGTCAGGTGTAGGGGCTATTTCCTAATTTGCTTAATTTAGCCCAGCTCACTGAAATAAAAACAGGAAAAATAGCATTTGCCTCCTTAACAATGTTGTCCAGAAAAAGTATCTACACAACTTATGCCTCCAAATAGCATGATGGTCCTGTTGAGCAGCTCCCTTTCCTACATGGTGGCACATCCAGAAAGCCTTCTTGCTCCTGAAGGTAGGGATTTTTTCATGTAATAGACCAGAATAGAACAGAATTAGCCAGGTTGGAAAAGACCTTTGAGAACATCGAGTCCAACCTATCATCCAACACCATCTAATCAACTAAACCATGGCACCAAGCACCCCATCCAGTCTCTTCCTAAACACCTCCAGTGACGGTGACTCCACCATCTCCCCAGGCAACACATTCCAATGGCCAATCACTCTTTCTATGAACTTCCTAACATCTAGCCTAAAGCTCCCCTGGTGCAGCTTGAGACTGTGTCCTCCTGTTCTGTTGCTGGTTGCCTGGAAGAAGAGACCAACCCCCACCTGGCTACAACCTCCGTTCAGGTAGTTGTGGACAGCAATAAGGTCTCCTCTGAGCCTCCTCTTCTCCAGGCTAAGCAACCCCAGCTCCCTCAGCCTCTCCTCACAGGACTTGTGCTCCAAACACCTCCCCAGCTTTGTTGCCCTTCTCTGGACTCGTTCTAGCAAGTCAACATCTTTCCTAAACCGAAGAGCCCAGAACTGGACACAGTACTCAAGTGTGGCCTAACCAGTGCTGAGTACAGGGCAGAATGACCTCCCTGCTCCTGCTGGCCACACTATTCCTGATACAGGCCAGGATGCCATTGGCCTTCTTGGGCACCTGGGCACACTGCTGGCTCATGTTCAGCCTACTATCGACCAGTACCCCGAGGTCCCTTTCTTCCTGGCCACTCTCCAACCACTCTTCCCCCACCCTGTAGCACTGCATGGGGTTGTTGTGGCCAGTGTGCTTGGGAGTAAGGGAAGTTCTGGAGTTATAGAGAGATCAAGGAAAGAAGTGAAACCATGGAATGTGCTTGCATTGTTTGTAAGAAATCCATGCTTTAAAGACGCCTACTGAAAGCAATAGCAGCTTAGACAAGTCATTTTGCTCCAGTGTTAGCAAAGTTTATGGTTGCAAATGTATGTGTTGAATGCTAGGAAGGCTGGTGTTAAGGTTCTTTGTGTAGTCCCAACTGCATTATCCTATAAATTAGGTTTTGTGTCTGGAAGGATAGCAGCAGATTCCTTGAGGTGAGCTGCTCCTGCTCATGCCCATTTGAACCACAGGACTTTGAAGCTTGGTATTGCAAAGATTCAGATGCCTGGATCTCATTCTGCATGGTGCAGAGGGAATGGAGAGACAGTACGTGGTGGTGGGACATGGATCCTGTGGATTTTCCCCACGGGCACCACTTGGCAAATCGGCTGCTGCCAGCACGCTTCCTCTATGGCAGCACCAGCACTGCTGTGAGCACATCTGGGCCTCATGGCACAGAAGAGAAGGAGGATAGGAACAAGACATGGGAATTTTGCCACCAACTTCAGTGTGAAACAGATTGAGGTGTTGTCTTTTTATGCATTTTTCTGCAGCAATTACATTTTTAGGGAGTCAGGGACAGCCAGCTGCTACTGAGCTATTTGTTCCTAGGATCCAACTGTTCAATAACTTCCCAACCAGAGAAGCCTTTGTCCCCACTTCATGTCTTTTTTGGTCATTTACATTATCACTTGATGAATATCTCAGGAAACTACGCTCTCTTTGACCCAAACCTGCACCTCATAGACTTCCCAGCAGCTTCAACCACTACAGCCCCAGGAATGTAACGTGTCAATAACAAATAATAATGACTCATTGTGTTAGTCTGAGTTTGCACCTCTTGAAGTCTGTCACTATGTTCAATGGGAAGGATCTCCGCCCACCCACTGCCTTGAAATTCTACCTATTCCTTCTTGCAGTGGTAATAACCAATGTTTTTCTCCACAGTGATGATGCTATTTAACTCTCCAGTTTATTTACTGTAATATCCTACCCTAATATTTATTGTGCATGTTGGAAATTTTCACTTGGTCTTCATTGCCAGTTTATGTCCATATGTCTGTATGGTAACGTTTTGATTTTGCAGCTGATGTACACTTTTCAGTGATGAAGCACTTGAATGCTGGGCCCCTCAGTTTAGGAAAGATGTTGAGTTGCTGGAACGTGTCCAGAGAAGGGCAACAAAGCTGGTGAGGGGTCTGGAGCACAAGCCCTATGAGGAGAGGCTGAGGGAGCTGGGGTTGCTTAGCCTGGAGAAGAGGAGACTCAGGGGAGACCTTATTGCTGTCTACAATTACCTGAATGGAGGTTGTAGACAGCTGGGGGTTGGTCTCTTCTCCCAGGCAACTAGAACAAGAGGACACAGTCTCAAGCTGCACCAGGGGAGGTTTACGCTGGATGTTAGGAAGAAGTTCTTCATAGAAAGAGTGATTTGCCATTGGAATGGGCTGCTCAGGGAGATGGTGGAGTCACCGTCACTGGAGGTGTTTAAGAAGAGACTGGATGAGGCAGTTGGTGCCATGGTTTAGTTGATTAGATGGTGTTGGATGATAGGTTGGACTTGGTGATCTCGAAGGTCTTTTCCAACCTGGTCTGGTCCATTCCATTCCATTCCATTCCATTCCATTCCATTCCATTCCATTCCATTCCATTCCATTCCATTCCCATTGCTCTGAACTTTGAAGAGGCATCAGAGGACTGGAATGAACCTAGAAGTTACTTTAAGAGCCTCTCTCACCTCTAAACAACTTACCCACCCACCCCCCCCCCAAAAAAAAACCCCAAACAAAACAAACAACCAAAAAAACCCAAGCAACCAAACAACAACGAAAATAAACCCAAAAACAAAACAAACAAACAAACAAAAACTGTTTGCAAAGCATTACATTAAATAAGCATTATGTAGCATGTTTGAATAGCTTTCCAAAAAGGCCACATATCTAAACCTCACTCACATTTCTGCAAGCCTATGCTGGTGTTTCTGATGTCATTTTTATTAATGTTAAGGAAGGGAAATGGTTTTGATTTTCCTCCAAGGAGATACCAGGTTTTCATGTGGTGAAAGAACAATGATCATTTGCTGAGATTTCCATTGCTGTGATATCCATTGCTGTGACTCATTTACTTGTCCTGCTCTTTCAGTAATTAGCCTAGATGAGCTCTCTTTCTGCCAGTTGGCATTCCCAGTGTGTCTGAGGGGAATCCTGGTGCCTTCTGGTTGCATCAGTTGAAATGAGAAAGGTCCTGGGTCACTCTGAGCACAGACTTTGGCGCCATACCTCTCTGTACTCATCCATCACCTCCCCACTAATTAATGTGTCAATCCAGAGCAGTCAGGTTTGGTGGCGGCGTGCTCATGCCAGGGATGTGGCATGTCAGAAGGGTCACCTTTGGGGAGGGAACATTTAAAACATAGGAGAAGAAAATGCTAGTTGGGAGATTTTTGACACCCAGAATTTCTAAATTGACTCTTGGAGATGAAGTGAGATTACTGCAGTGAGGTTTTCCTCTTCTTCTTAAAATCCTTTGCTACAACATTTTGCAGTAGAAAGCATTTTTTTAAGTGGAGGGAGGGGGAAGGGGGAAGCATTAAAGATAAGGATTGAATTAAGGGAACTAGCCAACTTTGGAGCTAGGCACTGTGACAAGATTGAGGTGGAAGTGCAGAGACTGATTTTTGATGTGGGATAATTTAACTTAAGACCATGACTATCACTCAGAGTTTTACACATTGTAATGAATGCAGGCATGCAGCGAGAGCAGTTTGGGAGCATCTGATACATGAAAGCATGAATATGATATTAGACACTTTTAATTGCCAAATTTTTGGTGTCTCAGGCTCTTTTTGAATCATTTCTATTGTTACAATTCTTTCTTAAGTGGCTATAAGCGTACTTCTTATCTCTACAGAGTATGTTGGACATGGGAATATAGAAACCAATTGGGTTGTTTCTATACTTTATGCTAGTAAATGATTTATTTTGTATGGGAGCAGCTTTTGTGATGCATCTCCCTAATTAATCTACTTGGAGCACCCTTTCCAAGCACAGTGTATATTGGCCCAGGTTCAAGATCTGCTCAGTGCAGAAGAGGGGTACCAGAGAGCCGATTATAGGTCTCAGACTCACAAACCCCATCTGCTTCTGCCTTGATTTCAATTACAGCATCTCAAAGGCTGGCTCCAAGTTGTCCTCAGTTGCTTTGTGGCCTCAGAGACTCTCAGCTAGCTGAGAACCAGGAAAATTGAGGTTTCTACCCATTATGCATTGTGACAGCTGAGCATTTCTCCAGCTAGGGCTGTACTCCATCCAGATGTGCTCTCTCAGTGACTGGGGTCAGTGGGATGAAATTGTGTCCTCTCTTGGCAATGTCTGTTAGTCCTCAACAGCCTTTATGTGAGATGAGTGGATGCCACTCTCCAGAGATTTCCATGCTTACAATGAAGTAATTACAAATGGTGTGAAAATTTAGTCACAATGTGGCAAAAGTTTCCTTAGGATACGTATCTAAAGGAATTATTTCATGAAAAGCAGATAGAGAAGTGATAGCTTCACTCAATTCAAATGGAGATCTTTGATATGTTGATACTCTCAGTGTATTTCAGTCAGAAGCATGAGTTCAGCTGTAACTACTAATATATATATATATATGTGTGTGTGTTTGTGTGTATATTTGAACTGCAGTGTTGGGAAGGTAGACACCTGTCTTGGGACTGGGTGAAGCTGCATTTGTTGAATTAATGCTCATAAAAAATTATCCACAAAGCAGTTCTAAATATAGCTGATATCTGCAAATACCATATTAACTTAAGAGAAGAAAAAAAAAAAAACAAAGAGAGAGAGAATCTGTTGTCCTTGCTTAAGGGAAATCAAGTGCCTGGTAGGATGCCCTTTTGTAGCTCCTTTGCTGACACTTGAGACGCTTAAACTCGCCTGTGAAGGATTCTTGCCAAAAGAGGGTCTGTACTTGAGCAGCTCTGAAAGCAGAGCTGGTGATTTGAAATTGTAAAATTACTACAAGAAAATCTTCCTGCTGGAAGAGTCAAGGAGAAACCTGAAGTTAAAGGGAATTGAATCAGAAATCTCTTTTTTTTTTGTAAATTATACTCCCAGGCTACTTAAGAAGAAAGTTTTACGGATGTGAGGAAAAATAACTCCTTGAGCTTGATGTCTACCATTTCCGAGAGAGCTGGTGCTATTTTATGCTTTTATTGTGAATGTGTTGATGTTTTTCTCTGACTTGTGAGGAGATTCAAAACTTTGATCTAGTTGAACAAAATAAAATCGTAGCGGGAGCGCGTCAGGAAGGTGCAGGGAGGCCACAAGGGAACTGTGTCAGTGGTGGTGGGGCTGCTGGAGAGCATCCCTTTTTGTCTTCACAAAGAGCAGCTTTGCTGGTAGTGAAATTTCCAAACAAATATCTCTTTCTGATCTCCAGAAGTCATCTTTCGGATAGGGCTCCCAAGCGTCTCTTGATAGAATTCCCCAACATGTTGAAGCAGAAATATCTGGGTTTCTGATGGAGTTTATTATGTCTCTGAATTCTGATAGATTATCCTTGCCAGAGACACCTTACAGCTGAGCTTGGGAAAAAAAGCATACATCAAAATGTTCTTTTTCTCCTTTATTTTAACTCATCCTTCAATAAAGTAAATGAAGGGTATTTACAGTAAAATAAATCACCAGGAGAAGATGCTTTCAGTGCCATTGTACCCAGTTCTTTACCATCAATATCCACAGGATGATAACCAGGTCTAAAATACAAATGTTTAATGAAAAAGAAGATCTTTTCAAATGCAGGGGTTTTTTTATATTTGGGTGTTTGTTTGTTTTTTCCCAAGTTACAAAGCTATTGCTTTGCAAAAGCCATTAGAAGTCTCTTGTAACTGTACTCTGTTGGAGAAGGATGCCATGTCTAAAAATGTTGTCACCTTCAGAAGGCTGTGAAAGTCAGGGCCAAGTTATTCTAATAAGGCAGTGCTAGAAGTTGTGGATAGCATCACAGTGGAAAAGCAACATTTTCCTTTCTGTGGCTGATGCAGTAATCTCAGTTTCTCTAGGGAGATACTAGGAATTTTGTGGATGGTGAGGTTAGTGCATTACTTAAAGCATTTAACAGCAAGAACAGCTACCACATTAGCCTCTAGTACATTAATAGTACTTAGCATTTCTGAGCTGTACAGCCCTTTTCTGTACAAGTTACTTGTACCCATGTTTTCCTCACTGCAGTCAGTTCCAGCTGCCCTGAGAGATGGAGAAATGGGAAAGCTTTCTTAGAAAGTAATTGATTGGGGTGAAATTGAGGCTCCTGTGGGACATTATGGAAGCTGCCAGGTTCGTGCCTCACTGAACAACATTCCAATTTTCCTAAAGGAAGAGGCTTTCTCGTTTGGGAGAGATGCTGCGTTGTGCAGGAAGTAGCAGGTGGTGATTCCTGGTGGAAGGGTTAATAGACTTGTTTTGTAGCCAACATAAAAGTTGGCTTGTATTGATGGCTTCTTCACTTGGAAAGCTCTTTCTTTCTGCAGGGAAAAGCACAATAGGTGAGAGTGGGAATAAAGGAGATTTCTTACCCATTCTCCTCCAACTGACCTGAGGCCTTGCAATTTATGCTTTGTGCTCTTTTCTCTCCCTTGCTCCATTAGCTGCCCCTGCCAACTCTGATGCCAGTAGCTAAACTGTTTCCAGTTTGGGTTTTTCACAGGCTTTGTGTTGCAGTTTCATCTCACTTAAGGAGGCTTCCATCCCAGATCCCATTCACTGATCTATTTATGCATAAAAACTGCTTCTCAGCTAAAGCGCAGACCTGGTCAGGAGGCACAGTGACACATCTAAAATTTCCACTGTCCAATGTCAGGATTTTGGGGTCTCAGCAGAAGCAGCACATTTTACACATGACCCAAGCAATCCAGAGAAGAGCCCTTCTCAAGCTGGAGTTTGTTTGCAGTCTCTGATTAACAGCATTACCATCCTGCATTTCCTGCTGGGTCATGTCTTGCTTGCCTGTCTCTCTTAACTGAGACCGAAAAAGCATCATGTACTCACACAGCCTTGGTAGTCATTCCTGCTACCTTGGCTTGCACCTCCCAGGCCAACTCTGCCAATCAATTAGTGACCAGCCAGGTTTGCCTTATAAGTTCTCTTAATAGTTTGGGGAGGGGGTTTGGATAACTGATGATTGCCAATCCTGCCTGGCCAATTTGCTAACAAGGCTCAGCTGGAGAAGGAATTTTGGGGCTGGGTTAAGCACAGAGGCTTTAGAGCAGCTGCTAGTGGGTTGTTCTCAGCAGCTTCACCTCTCCTGTGAGAGCTTCTTGTGCATTTCCAAATGGAGGACTTTTCTCATTTTCAAGATGGGTAAGAGCTCCTTCACCATCCTCTAAGCATTTCCTTACCTTCTTACAAAAGTGCACCACAAGTGGTGTACGCCAAGGAAAATAATGAACCTCTATGTGGTATTTTACTGCTACCTTCTCTCTGTGTATACTATGTCAGCTATATTGAAAGTAATGGGATTTATAACGCTATTATGGTGCTGATAGTTGGCTATGTCTATGGCTAATCTTATTTTTTCCTCTGAGCTCCCCTGTCCTTTGCTGCACTCTGATTTGATTATTATATTATTTTTTTTTTTTGGAATGTAGTGATACCAGTCTCTAGGAGACATTCTTCTTTCACAATTAGAGTTATTAGATGGCACTGTATCTAAAAAGAGGCCAAAGTGACTTGATAGTTATTTCCTCTTTTTTATTATTTTTTTTTTTTATGGCTGTAGACTCATTAGAAGAGCCTCATCCAGTTGTGACAGGAAGGCCAGAGCACATCTCATTAGTGTTTAGTATGAGAAAACCCTGGCATGCAGCACCAAAGGTTAGTTACAAATGTATTTCATGATAGATCTGAAGCTCTCTGTTTTAGCACTTGCTCTAAAGTAAAGCTACTGAACCATTGCTCTGTGTTGCAGTACATTAAAATGCAATGATAATTACCCTCATTATGAAAACATCTCCTCATAGTTCTTGCAATACTTGCTTCAAAAACGTATTTAGGAGGAGTACACTTGGGACACAAACTGTGGAAGTGGAGGTTGAGGGTTGGGAAACCAAAAGTGCATTTCTGGATGAGAGAGGTGCTGTAAGAGATGTCTCTCCCTTACTCAGTTCTACTGCAAACTGCTGTCTCCAAGAAAAGGTCCAATTCAGCCCTCACCAGTCTGAGGTTTCCTGCAGTCCTTCATGGAAACAGCACTCAGTGAATCCCAGTGGCCCCTGACTGTCTTGTACAGGTAGCGTAGGACTGACTGGTGAAACAGGATGTGCATAGATTTGTGCATACCCAGTGCTCCCTCACACAGAATTTCTGCATCTGGTAGTTTTGTGGTGACAAAGTGAAAGGTGTTTTAGCTGAAAACAGAACTCATTAAAAGTTAGGTTTATATTTCCAGCATGTCCACGCTCACGGGGGGTGGGCGTGGGGTGGGGGGGGAAGTAGTTCTTGTGTGTAATATGTAACACACAGGATTTGGTTTGAAGAGCTGTACTAGCCTGGAGACAAAAGAGGGAAGGCTTAATTAGAAATGAAACAAGGAGGCTTTCAACCACCCTGAACTTGGTGAGATACAGAAGAGGACTTGCTGTAAGAAAATTTCTTGATCTACTAATTTTCCACAACTAGCACTGCTTAGAAAAGCTCTTATGTTGAGTGAGTTCTGGACCCTCAGTTTAGGAAGAATGTTGACTTGCTGGAACGTGCCCAGAGACGGGCAACAAAGTTGGTGAGGGGTTTGGAACACAAGCCCTGTGAGGAGAGGCTGAGGGAGCTGGGGTTGCTTAGCCTGGAGAAGAGGAGGCTCAGGGGAGACCTTCTTGCTGTCTGCAATTACCTGAAGGGAGGTTGTAGCCAGGTGGGGGTTGGTCTCTTCTCCCAGGCAACCAGCACCAGAGGACACAGTCTCAAGCTGCACCAGGGGAGGTTTAGGTTGGAGGCTAGGAAGAAATTCTACACAGAGAGAGTGATTGCCCATTGGAATGGGCTGCCCAGGGAGGAGGTGGATTCACCAGCATTGGAGGTGTTTAGGAGGAGACTTGATGGGGTGCTTGGTTGCATGGTTTAGTTGATTAGGTGGTGTTGGATGATAGGTTGGACGCAATGATCTCTAAGGTCTCTTCCAACCTGGTTTGTTCTATCCTACTCTAAAATAGGCTAGATCTCCCCATCCCATGCAGTGTTAAGATCTTCTGCAAATGCGCAGCTTAGCAGGGGCCAGGAGTTTGCTAAGGATCAACATCCGATCTTACGATTCAGCGGAAAACTTTGCTGATGTGTGTAAGCCTTACAGTTTGTTGCTTGTTTGCAGCCCTCAGGAGGTCTACCAGCAGCAAACCAGTCAGTTGGGTAATCATGGTAATTAAAAAAGATGTAAACTTTCAAAGCAGCTGACACTTAGTCATTACACTGAGCTGTCATGCTTGACTGAGCTAACGTTAATTCCGATATCCCATTATATCTAGCTGATATCAGTCTAAAAGATAGCTGCTGTGTTTCTTCAGCAACTTGCGGCTGCAGTCATAAAAGTATTGATTGCAGTGCACGTTTGACAGATGTGAAATGTGTTTAAGAGAAATTGTGCCATAGATATTCTTTTACTTAAACTGCTCGATGCCGTATGGATTCCAGATATGCCTTCTGGATTTCACTCCTGTGGAATCTGCCTGAGAGGTGCATGACTGAGGAAACACCTCCTTTGGGGCTGTATTTTTAGGTTCTTAGCATAGACCTTTTTTGATTTGTGGTACCCAACTACAAAAGTGATGGAGTGTGGGGGGAAAAAATAGTTTTGCAGCCAGCTTTGCCATTTTCTTTAGACCTCAGCCGAAGTCAAGTCTTCTAACTGACTTTAGCAGTCTTTGATGAAGAGGCTAAGCACTGAAGCTTTCTATTCCTTGGGAATTATCTATGTATTTAAGAGTCATTTTATCTTGTCTTTCTTGCTGGCATCAAATTGATTTCCCAGTGGCAAATTATTATTTTTAAGACCTTGTTAGATTTCATTAGATACTAAAACCCCAGGTAGCAGAAGCTGCGGGGAGCTGTAAGGGAGCTATAGAGAAGTTCTCACTTGCAGGATGTAAAGGCTATGACAGTGTCAAATGGGCTTCTTACAGCAGACTTTGTCCCCTACCCACCTGTAAGAACAAGTTTTCTTGTTCAACTCTTAAATATTTAGGGTGTTTTTCTTTTCTGAAGTATCCCACCCTTTGCCATCTTGAAAGTTAAAATAAGCTTTTATTAGACACCACCTTTTGCTTTTCTTTACTTCTGCATGAAATTTTGAATCCATCCATGTGCCCACACTGAAGCATCAGGAAAATGCTGGCAACTCATAGGATGAGAAAACATGAGAGGCAAAAAAAAGATATTTCCTTGAAAAAAACTCAAAATAAGACTCCATCAACTTGCAAAGCTTAATTAGTTTTAATCTCCTTGTTTAAAAATTTGTGTTACTTCATAGGATGGCAGGGGGGGGAAAATTGGGAGCAGGCCCACAGACTTGCAGGAGAAGTGGGAAGAGTGAAGTAAAATGGCAAAAGAATTATTCATAGATTTATTTCTCTGTGTTTGGGGGGGTGGGGAGGGGGGACATTACTCTGAGGCTTTTCACAGAGAAAGGCATGCTGAGGAAAGAAAAAAAAAGGCCAAAGTTCAACTCTATCTAAAGATTCAAAAGCTGTCATCAGATCAATGTATGCCTTACAGTGTAAGGCAAAAATCGTTTCTCAGCTAATATCCTCAAGGACAAGATATAGTTTGATTTGGCTCTTCCAGGAGGTATTCTTGATTGCTTTGGAAAGCAATACTTTTTGAATGGGGGTGAAGGAAGAGGGGGTGGGGGGGGTATGATGGAGTTTTATTTTTAAAGCCCTGAAAATCAGGGCATCAATCAGCCGTGAGGATGGAGACTTTCCTTTGTCATCTGAATCTTGGCTCTTCTGTTTTACGCCTAATTGGGAATTGGTTTAATGAGTTTATGAAAAATCCGTCTGCCTTCCCAAACATTTCATGAATTGTTTTTGTTTGGGTTAGTGCCTTCTGTTTGTTGGCTTCTACACTGCAGTATAGAGAGATTTTGGACTTTTTTTTTTTTCCTCTTTTTTTTTTTTTTTTGGTCAACTTTGCATTTGATTCTGTGGTGGTTTTAGGCTACGCCTTTAAAATTTTTTTCACAGATCCTGAGCAGAAAAGTAGAAGAGTGCAAACGAATCACTGCTGGGTGGAGAAAAAAAAAAAAAAAGGCAAAAATAGAGAGAATTCTAAATTATTCTAGATAATTTCATTGGAGAGATATCTACCATATCGTACCAAAACAATTTGGGGCTGCTTGTCTCGTCTCTTCTTGCTTCGTTGCCCTGGAGCGGATACTAACCTGCATCTGTTTGACCTTGGATGCATTGTTTTGGTTAAGTCTAACAGCTACTTTTCTCTACATCTTTCTCTCTCTGTTGGAGGGGGGTGGGGGTGGTGCAGAAAGACAGCTTCCCTGGTCATCTTGACCAGGGGGCCTCTTGTGTTGTTTTTTAATTGTAAATGCCATACCTTGAGTCCTGTGTCCAGTTCTGGGCCCCTCAGTTTAAGAAGGACATTGTGACCCTTGAACGTGTCCAGAGAAGGGCAATGAGGCTGGGGAGAGTCATTGAGCACAAGCCCTACGAGGAGAGGCCGAGGGAGCTGGGATTGTTTAGCCTGGAGAAGAGGAGGCTCAGGGGAGACCTTATTACTCTCTACAACTACCTGAAGGGAGGTTGTAGCCAGGAGGGGGTTGGTCTCTTCTCCCAGACAGTCAGCACCAGAACAAGATAACACAGTCTCATGATGCACCAGGGGAAGTTTAGGCTTGAGGTGAGGAGAAAGTTCTTCACAGAGAGAGTTGTTCACATTGGAATGTGCTGCCCAGGGAGGTGGTGGAGTCCCCGTGCCTGGAGGTGTTCAAGAGGGGATTGGACATGGCACTTGGTGCCATGGTTTAGTAGTCATGAAGTTTTGGGTGACAGGTTGGACTTGATCTTTGAGGTCTTTTCCAATCTTATTGATTCTGTGACTCTGTGAAATATTTTAAATCCTGTATATTTTGAACACATTCATTGCATTCCATTGTAGATTGCAGTTTTGCCTGTAAATACAGCTTCCATTTGCTTTTGACTGAGCTGGTCTGGCAAAGTTAATGTAAATCACAGTATAACTAAGGTTGGAAGAGACCCCAAGGATCATCAAGTCCAACCTGTCTCGACAGACCTCACGACTAGACCATGGCACCAAGTGCCACATCCAATCCCCTCTTGAACACCTCCAGGGATGGGGACTCCACCACCTCCCTGGGCAGCATATCCCAATGACGAACGACTCACTCAATGAAGAACTTTCTCCTCACTTCGAGTCTAAACCTCCCCTGGCACAGCTTGAGGCTGTGTCCCCTTGTTCTGGTGCTGGTTGTCTGGGAGAAGAGACCAACCCCCACCTGGCTACAACCACCTTTCAGGCAGTTGCAGAGGGCAATGAGGTCACCCCTGAGCCGCCTCCTCTGCAGTTGAGGGGGGGAGGGGGTTAATTTCAACCCACCACAGATTCATATGTGGATAGACCCTTATCACTGTGTAATTAGATTACCTAAGGATTCTTATCAAAAACTATCTAGAAAGATGGTGGAGACAACAATCTAGTAGCTCAGTTTTCCTGTACGTAGGCATTGTGGAGACCAATAATTTACCTTTTCTTTTTTTTTTCCTCTCTCTTATTTTTTGCCACCGCCAATGCTGATTGACAGAGAAAATGAAACTGGTAAATAAATGTTCATGGTAGTTTATTTGAAGAGGTGCACAAGCTTTTGGCATGCATCCCGCAGGTTATTTAATAAGATTTGTGCACTAGGCTCCCACACAGTGCTAAACCCCCGATGGGCAAATATTCATGCTGCATGGCTACTTCTAAATGCTGGAGCCTAAGAGGCCTAATTCCCATTTCTTTATTTTCAGTCAGCAATGCTGTTATTGCTATGGAAGAAAGGGATCTTACATTTTGAAAAGCCCACTCTTACCCACTCCCCCACCTCAGCCCTACCCTGGCAGCTCCAATGAATCACACGTGAAGAATTACTGATAGAGAAGCACCTGCTACAAAACTTCCAAGGAAAATGCTTGCAGAGATGCTTTTGCACAGGAGAACCTACAAAGTAGAATTCTAAAGTAACAGGCAGACTTTGCAGGTCAAAGTTTTCATTACTTTGCTCCTTTGTCTGGTAGGAGATGTGGTCAGAAGGCATATTCAGAATGTGCTGGTACTTGATGTCATTCATGAAGCAAAATATTAGACGTTTCAGGGGTCCCAGCATACCTGTGCTTGGCTCAAAAAGGGAAAAGAGCCTGTAAACTTGGTTTTAAGTGGTTTCCAGTGTAGCGTTGCACATAAGACTAAGCTAGGAACAGAATTTAAATTGCTGATAGTGGGAGAGGTCTTTGAGGGGGCCATGGCACCCATTTGTATTTGTAGATTTATCAGCTTGAGTGCTTCTGCCAGTCCTTTCACTGGCTTTGGGTAGCTGATAATTTTGTTTACAAAACACACACACACAACAAAAAGTAAACAAATGATAAAATAATAATAGTAATAATAATTTTATAATAATATACTAATTATATTATTAATAATATTAATATGATCATGATAATTATACTTTCTTTATTATTGATTCTACGCTTCTATGATTTTTTAAAGCCATTAACAAACAAAAAAAGCAACAACAAAGGATGATTTGGCTGTTCTGCAGCAATTGAAGAATC
The DNA here is from genome assembly GCF_014839835.1 of Dryobates pubescens. Taxonomy (NCBI): domain Eukaryota; kingdom Metazoa; phylum Chordata; class Aves; order Piciformes; family Picidae; genus Dryobates; species Dryobates pubescens. The sequence goes on from NC_071612.1 coordinate 9,288,034, forward strand.
GTAGAATCAATAAGGTTGGAAAAGACCTCAGAGATCATCAAGTCCAACCTGTCACCCAACACCTCATGACTACTAAACCGTGGCACCAAGTGCCACGTCCAATCCCCTCTTGAACACATCCAGGGATGGCGACTCCACCACCTCCCTGGGCAGCACATTCCAATGGCTAACAACTCTCTCGGTGAAGAACTTTGTCCTCACTTCAAGCCTAAACCTCCCCTGATGCAGCTTGAGACTGTGTCCTCTTGTTCTGGTGCTGATTGCCTGGGAGAAGAGACCAACCCCCACCTGGCTACAACTTCGCTTCAGGTAGTTGTAAACAGCAATAAGGTCTCCCCTGAGCCTCCTCTTCTCCAGGCTAAACAATCCCAGCTCCTTCAGCCTCTCCTCACAGGGCTTGTGCTCAATGCCTCTCCCCAGCCTTGTTGCCCTTCTATGGACATGTTCAAGAGTCTCAATGTCCTTCTTAAACTGAGGGCCCAGAACTGGACACAGTACTCAAGGTGTGGCCTAACCAGTGCTGAGTACAGCAGCACAATGACTTCCCTGCTCCTGCTGGCCACACTATTCCTGATGCATGCCAGGATGCCATTGGCCTTCTTGGCCACCTGGGCACACTGCTGGCTTATGTTCAGCTGGCTGTCAATCAGTATCCCCAGGTCCCTTTCTGCCTGGCTGCAAAGCCATTTCTTTCCCTCAATGATTCTAGCTCAAAAGATATAATAGAAAATGTATCTCCTCACTAGAGCTTCTGGAAGATGCATCCAGCATGTGAAGCTGAACAGGGCATCAGAGCAGCAATCTGCCCAGCAGTCCTGTTAACCAGTTACTGATGGACTGTTATGTCACGACTGGGCAAGCCAGAGCTATCACTTCTACTGTGAGATGCAGAAATAACATGCAACATAAAGAAAACAGCAGGAGAAAGTTTCTTTCTCTTCTTTTCCTATATGCTGGTATATAAGCCTACAATGGCATAAATCAACAATGGTTTTTTTTCAGTCTCTGTACTGAAGTGGATTTCATAGGCCTTTTGGTAAGACAGGGGAATTCTCAGGGGTGTAGACTAGCAGGAATAGTGTCTGAGCAAATGAAGCACTTTTTAATGGCTGTGTTTCCTGCAGGTGCTTGAAACTGTGTTTATTTCACTTAGAAAAACTGAAACGTGTGGTCCTTTATGGCAGTGTTACCTATCAAGTGTGTCCATGGAAGTGAGATGGGTGCACATTGCACACTCTCCGTTCTGGCTGTAGTGTTCCACATCCCTGAAGCTGTGTTTCTGTCCCTCTGTCACCAGGGTTGCCCCAGGCATGAGCTCAGGGGTGTCAAGACTGTGTTGCTGTTAGTTAAAGAACAAAACTCAGCATCCAGCTCAGAGATGATGAAAGTTACTGAGAAGGAGAAAATTTGCAACTTGACAAGGCTATTTTTGCCTTTTTTTCTTTCTTTTACAACCACTTCTCTGAGTGCTGCTTCACTTTCTTGATTTAAAGGATGTTTGTCCTCCAGGTCTTGATGCTTTTATCATGTAGGAAGAGTAGAAAACCAGATTTTTATAAAGCTCAGTAATTTGAACAAAGATACAATCAACTACAAAAAATGCAACCTTAAAGACATGGGAATATTTCCTTGTGTCCTATGCAATGATGCTGGGCTGATAGTTGTAATTGTTTATCGCTCTTTAACATGATCAATAGGGTAGCTCACGCAGCTCTCTCTTTCAATGGCATTGATTGTAACAGCTCCGACTCACAGCCGCTTTGTGTGCATTACAGCTGTAGCACTGTATTAACATGACTTCTGAATGGCTGAGGAGATTTACCCTCAAAGGATGCTATTCTTCACTGATCTACAGCCCTTGCAGTATTCCTGAGGCTATGTGGAATGTAAATCAGTGGAAGAGTTGGCCTAGGTGATGAGCTATTCCATCACAGAGAAATGTTTCCATTTGGGTGTATTTACAGTAGGATGCACTTAGCTCTTCTGCTGATACCTCTGAAGTGAAGTAGGGGTGTAATATTGAAATGGAAAATTAAGCCCCCTCCCCTGCTCTTTTTTCTTTGAATACATTCACTTACAGTTATTACTCACCTTTTTCTTAGTGACTGAGTCAGCACAAGTGCACAAGCATTGAAAGTGCAGTCCTGGCAAGCTCCCTTTCATCTGACACAGGTTCAGTGCACATATCTTACTTGTATACTTGTGTGCTTTGCTTACTTGTACTTGGAGGATTATTTGCATGGGTGAGCTGTGAGCAGTCTTGTCCAGATTGCTGTCCTTCAGCAGGAAGATCCTGAGACAGACCAACAATCAGTTGTTTGCTTTGAGCAATTTCAGCCTGCAGTTGAGCACGGTGCTGCACAGATCTGTCTAGTTCAGGGCCCTGTAAATTGCTGAGTTTGTCACTGCTCAGCCTGTGGTACAGGCACCAGGATTTGATGGTTGTACATCAAATTGAAGTCACTTCATCTGTTCCAATCTGGGAGCAGATTCAATCTTTGTTTCCCCCAGGATCACAGAGCAGAGTTAGGTTCCTGCAGCCTGAAAGTTTATACTATGTTTTGTTTGGTTTGGATTTGGGTTTTTTTTGGTGTGTATAAATAGTGGTAGATAATTCTATATCAAGATGAAGCAAATGTTACACTTTCTTGAGCCCTGACCATTAACCAAGCTGAATTAATCTATGGTAGGGCCTCAGCTGTTTATCAATAACTTAGATTCTCCTCAGCCTATGCATGATACTTGTCAGGGTTAGTGGGAGGAAGGGTCTACTAAATAATCTTAACACTTCAGATTGTTGAAAGACCACCTTGAAACACTTAAATTGTTTGTGGGAGTCAGTCTAGGAGAAAAAAAAAATACTTTCAGAGTTTATAAAAAAAAATGCAACTGGAATCAAAATCAATCAGAATAATGTGGTGCCATTGGGTGACAGGCTGATTGGGCAACAGGTTTGTGCAAGCTTAGCACTGCCAGGCCCTTGGTACAGCCTAAATACCCTTCCCAGTGCTATAATGCCAGCCTTCCCCATGTGCCAATGTAGTTTCCTACATGTCTGCAGGTTTGTCACTGCAAAGTGTTACAGTATGTCCCATCCCTCGGTGCTGGGGGATGCAGGTCTTCCACCACACACAGCTGTTAGAATCATAGAATCAATAAGGTTGGAAGAGACCTCAAAGATCATCAAGTCCAACCTATCACCACAGACCTCATGGCATCCATTCTGTCCTCAGTTAATTTGTTGGGAAGGAATTGAAGTAACATTGCCATGGATAGCTGCTAACCACTTGGAAGTATATTTGCAAGTATTTTTAGTTGCTTAGGACAAACTGCCTGGCTGAAGGTGAATGGATCTGACTGAACTTGGCTTCCAGGTTGCATTGAGTGAGGGAAGTAGGAGAAGAGGACATTGAGACTCTTGAATGTGTCCAGAGAAGGGCAGCGAGGCTGGGGTGAGGCCTTGAGCACAACCCTGTGAGGAGAGGCAGAGGGAGCTGGGATTGTTTAGCCTGGAGAAGAGGAGGCTTGGGGGGACCTCATTGCAACTACCTGAAGGGAGGTTGTAGCCAGGAAGGGGTTGGTCTCTTCTCCCAGACAACTAGCACCAGAACAAGAGGACACAGTCTCAAGCTGTGCCAGGGGAGGTTCAGGCTGGATGTTAGGAAGAAATTATTCCCAGAAAGATAGATTGGCCATTGGAATGTGCTGCCCAGGGAGGTGGTGGAGTCGCCATCTCTGGAGGTGTTCAAGAGGGGGTTGGATGTGGCACTTGGAGCCATGGATTAGTAGTCATGAGGTGTTGGGTGACAGGTTGGACTTGATGATCTCTGAGGTCTTTTCCAACCTTATTGATTCTATGACTACTAAACCATGGCACCAAGTGCCCCTTCTTTGCTAGAAGCTGTAGCTGGGGGAAAAGGGCTTAGATTTTGTTGGTGTTGCTGCCACCAGTCTTGACTGATAATAGAACACATAGTGAAAAGTAGCTCTGTCTGCATGATGGATGTCAGTACAATTATGAATTCTTTTTACTGTGTGCCTTTTCAAAGCTGGTCCATGTCAGAGTTAGAGCTGTGGTACTGAGTGGCCCAGAGCATGGGAAAGCGACTATCCTACATAAAATAAGTTTTGTTTCTCTTTTTCTTCTTTTTGTTCTTCCTGCCTCTTCAGATTGCTAACCACAAACACAGAGACAAAATCTGCCCTTGGCCATATCAACAGACTCCCACTGACTTGTAGTGGGACCAGAAGCTAGATGTTTTGCCTCTGTTTTAGCTTTCATTCTACAAATAAAAAGGACACCCCAAAGCAGGAGACTAGCCAAAGCTCAGAATTGGAAATTAAAGACCCAAATAAATTATTTGTGTGCACCTACAGCTTGAAGCAGGTTGTTTTCCTGCTACTTTGTGCTGGTATCTCACATGCTGATTGCCTTATTAACAAGCTGCCACAATCTCCAGGGCTGAATAACTGAGCAAATGAGGATAGGAGCTACGTGTGCGTTACTTGAAGGGCATGTTTCAGTTGGGATTTCCTTTGTGTGTCACTGGAAACATGAGGAAACCGCTTTATATAAAGTGCTTGTGATGGTGTTCCTGACCTTTTGTGCTTCCTGTCCCTTCTTGCATAAGGCACCTGCCTTTTTTTGCACCACCTTGCCGTGCATGTAAGTCACTGTAAGTGGTGAAATGGCCTCTTCTTGATTTGACATAGAGCACTAAGTAACGCGCTTTTGTTCCCTGCGCTACTGCTTATGAGTCGGCTAGCTCCACATACTGTGAGAGCTATTGTATCACGCTGTCAAAACCTGAGGAGCCTTTTATTGGATTTTCATGCTAAATAACTTTACAGGTACCACCTGGCATTTTTTATATAAATTATAAATGTTTTTAAAATATTCCACCCTCCCACCCCCCCGCCCCCCCCCCCGCTATACTTTAATAGCACAGTTTCCCGCCGCAGAGTCTCACGCTACGTAAACTTCTGGTGATGGCTATTGATCCCTTCCCCCACCAGTGACAGTCTGCTTGTGGGATTTGGTTCTACCTATTCATTTGGCTCAAACAAAAGGTTCCTTTACATATTTGCTCTTGGGAGTATTCATTTTCATTTTGTAGGTTTGGTAGGAAACACCCACAAATATGATTTCAGCCGTTCTTCCCCCCAACCCCGATAGCGGTTGTTTGTGAAGCTTGGCATAAAGACTATCATCAAATGAAATCACTGCGGTTTCAGGGAGGAACACAGAGTTTTCCCCTCAGTTTGATCATGTTCTGTTTTGCTGGGAACTGTGAAACTGGAAGCTCTGGTATTCAGAACCACATGGATAATGGGAGTGCAAGCCTGCAGCTGATCTAGAAAGTTGTGTTCTGCAGGAGGTGGGCAGCTCTCCCACCAAAACAGAAATCTAGTGCCTGATGTGTCTGCTGAAGGTTCCCTTGTGTGTTAGTAAACATGCCTTGTGTGGTGACAACATGCCCCATAGGCTGAATCCCTTTAACTGCCTGTGGTCTTTGTGGTGAACAGACGGTAACATGACTTCTACAAGCTGTTTCCTTAAGGTGTAAGAGGAGCAGCATTAGCCAGCACTTGCTGGAGGCAAAGAGCGTGCACCTCAATGGTTAGTACACCTTTGCCAGCCCGGTGTAACTTGTTAAGCCACAGTAACTTCACTGAAAGTCTTACTGTGCGAGTCAGTGGTGCTCCTCAACTATAAAAGGAATGTCCCAGGGTCATGGAGTGTTTCCTATTCCACTTTTGTGTTGGGGGATTTGCTTGTTATCCTTCTGCTAAGGGTTGTTTCAGAACTGTCTCTGATAACTCCTAGGACGAGAGAGGCTGGAAACCTTCTCGCTCCAGGCAAAGGTGATGAGCAAGCACTTCACAGTGTGCAGCTCTGCATGCAGATAAGAGCAAGCAGCATTGCTTCTCACCTCCCTGCAGGCACCAGGGAGGGCTTCGTATGTGAGTTTCTGTATGGAGCTGCTGCCCTGGAGTGAACGTTTGTGTTGGCACTTTGTTGACAAAACGTGCTTGGTGTACTTGATACAAAACAGGCTTTGCCATTAAGGGTAGCACAAGGATGATGCTGTCCTGTGAGAGAAGCTACATGGGGCCAATGTTCAGTGTTCTATCTCCTGAGCAGAACTGAAGTACTCTCAACAGGGCAAAAGTTCCCTGCTTTTTACACTTAATCATTTTACTTGATCTTCCTTTACTTTTCCGCTTTCCACTGACTTCAGGAAGTGCTTGAAAGGGGCCTACATGAAAGCTGGGGAGGAACTGTTTACAGAGGCATGTAGCAGAAGCCCTAGGGACAATGGTTTTAATCCAGAGAAGGGAAGTTTTAGGCTGGACATTAGGAAGAAACTCTTTGCTATGAGGCTGGTGGAACACTGGAACAGGTTGCCCAGGAAGGTGGTGGAGGCCCCATCTCTATGATTGTATAATAATCCCCTGTACCCCTTCTAATGAATATATGGTCTTGCATACAAAAGTCATCTTGTGTGCTAGGGTTGAGTGTATGCAGTCAACTGCAGTTAGTAATGGAGCATTAGCAAGGAAGGAAATTACTCACATAGGTGACAGAGGATTGCATGTCTAGGAAGAGCCTGGATGGGGCCCTTGGTGCCATGGTTGAGTTGGTGAGATGGTGCTGGGTGATAGGTTGGACTGGATGATCTGAAAGGTCTTATCCAACCTGGTTGATTCCATTCCAATCATTTCTGATGTGGTCCACAGCCTTCAAGTGGAACTCAGCTGGTAACGAAGGCAGGTAAGTTCTGCCCTGCTGGGTGTGGGGGTCAGGTTGGGTGATAAGGCAGAGAAGGTCTGCTTCCGAATGTTTGCATATCAGTAGCCTAGGTGCTCTTGTGAGTATCAGTGGCCCAGGTGGTCTTGTGAGTTCAGCAATAAGGGAGACTTTCATGGCTGCTGGGTGTTTGATTCCAAGCCGGGGTTTTTCTTAAAGTCGGTGCTTTTCTGTACATAACTCTTGTGACCATCAGCTGTGCGTGGGTTTACAATACACTGCAGATCAAGTATTATTTTTGATGGCCTCGAAACTGCTGCCTGGAGTGAGATAATATTTGCAAATGCTGCATTGTAACTGTTGACATGGGGAAAACTGTTTCCCAGTCTTGTACCGCGAAGATAAATTAAAAAAGCAACAGCAGACTTTGCAAATGTCACAATTCTGAGAATATTATTTCTCGTTGCCTTCCTATTTATTCATACATTTGTAAATGCCAAAATGTCTTTTATCTGCCCTTTCTCAAGGGCAGTTCCCTGGTGTCACAGTAATTGAAAATTAAGAATTTACAGTATCGTAATTAAATTCTACCCTTTGAACTCTTGTAGACTGTAGCTGCATATTAACAGCATCCCACTCAGATCATGAGTGGCAAGAAGTATTTTGAACACCAACTGCTGCAAGATAACATAACAAGCTCTGACAGCTCTCTAATTACCAGACTACCCACTACTTAAAAACTCTTTAATACTGTAGCAATTCTCTTCTTTGCACAGAAGTCAGAAGGTATAACTAATTTGTCCTTTAATTGATATCTATATTGCTGTTTAAATAAAGGGCACATACTCCCCCCAATATGCTTAAGCATTAATTTGTCACCTATGAACTGAATTTGGGAAATAATAAGAATGAGTGTAAAGGCTTCTTACATTGATTTTTATCACTTTTACCTCCAATTTGATCATTAGTCATATCAAACATGATCAGCAGATCATGTAAAGTGATACTTTACACTTTAAAAGGTGGTTGTAGACAGGAGGGGGTTGGTCTCTTCTCCCAGGCAACCAGCACCAGAACAAGGGGACACAGTCTCAAGTTGTGCCAGGGGAGGTTTAGACTTGAGGTGAGGAAAAAGTTCTTCACTGAGCGAGTCGTTTGTCATTGGAATGGGCTGCCCAGGGAGGTGGTGGAGTCGCCGTCCCTGGAGGTGTTCAAGGGGAGATTGGACGTGGCACTTGGTGCAATGATCTAGTTGTGAGGTCTGTTGGAACAGGTTGGACTTGATGATCCTTGGGGTCTCTTCCAACCTTAGTTACTGTGATACTGTGATCCTAAGCGAAGCTGAAGTTCAAGTGCTTCTGTGTACATAAAGGATTCTCACTTTCCTTGTGGCTGGGCTGGAAAATAAATATTTCATCCTGAACTAAAAGTTACAGAGCTATGATATAGGCAGGCCTATCACCTGAGCAACAGTAGAGGGAACAAAGTCCTGCCTGCAGTATGACTACCCATTTCTAGTCTAGAAGCCCAGCAGCTCCTTAGCAGCTTGCTCCCCATACCAAGGTGTGAGTAACGGCATTGCGGAGCTCATCTACCACAAACCCCACCAAAACTGGCCCTCTGCCCAATACTCACTGCTATCTCTCTGCTTTTCCTGTTGGTGGCTATAATTGAGGGGGAAAAAAAGAGGTTCTGGTAGCTTGCCAGTTTGGAGAGAAGAGTGGGAAGGTGAGAAGGAAGCTGCTGTAACTAGATTTTCAGAACAGATACAAAAAGTGAATTCTGGAGGGGTCTGAAGGTAGAAGAGAGTAAAACTGGCATGTCCTGCTCTTAGGAGTGTAGTTATTTCCAGAAGAGATGAGGACATCTGGAAGATGTGGCCAGAACTGCTGTGCAGCCTCTCTGAAGGAAGCAGCTTGCAGAGATCAATACATATGTCTGCCTGAAAAGCTGCTGGAGGAGTGCACATCTCTCCTAGGGCTATTAATGAATATGCTGTGGGTTTCTGAACAGCTTCTGCTTTTGTGTTCTTTGGCACTTCGCAATCGTGTCATGATTGAAGTCTTTCCTTAAATTGCAGCCAGAGGAGGTGGGAGACCACTAATGAGGCTGGTTTTTGGGACAGTCCTCATGCTGTGTAAATAGCCCTCAGAGAATGTACCATAGACAGAGATAGTAAATGCTGGTTTCATTTCTACTTTAGCCTTTTGTTCAATACCTAGCATGAATTTAATAGAGATGTTGCCTTCAGTGCATGTAAATACAATGTGGTGTTTTGATGATGATGACTAAGATTGCCCACATTATTTAGGTAGCTAAAGATGCGGGAAAGTGCTTCTGAGAGCATCACTCTGTGCCTCATTTCCATCTAGGCTGCAACAAAAGGAGAGGTTCAAATGAACTCGTGTGTCCTAGGCATACCTCAGGTTGCTTCTGACTTGAAAATCATGACTTCTCTTGACTTCTCATGACTCATCCTTCTCTTCTGCCTCTTATGAAACAGCAAACAGACTCAGTTGTTTATATGAATCTTCTCCCTTCAGCCATACCATATCCTTCCATATCCTTTGCATGCATTTTGTTTTAACGTTTCACCACAGAATTCAGACCACTTGCATTCAGTTGGTGAATGGCACAACAGATCTATGCTCTTACAGTACGCAGAGAGTTTTGAGTTCTCTGAAGCACAAAAAAAAGGTCTCAAAGTGTTTTTCAGAGCTCTTTTATTCATGCTTCAGTTTCTCAAAATGGCAGAGCAGAATGTTATTGATCTGGCTAAGAACAGCCTTCCCATAGCAGAAAAATAACAGGTTACCCAGAACAAGAACATGGTGACCTGCATGAGAGTTATTCAAGAGAATCTTTAGGTTAAACTTGAAATTATTTGGCCATTTTTTTAGGGTTGTCTTTGGGGGGTTGGGGTTTGTTTGTTTGTTTGTTTTGGTAAGGAATTTGTAGGTCATGCTTTTAATTCTGGGCGAAACAGAGCCTGAGATGACTACAGCTGAGCACTGTAGTAGCAAGGGAAAATGTAACTGATAAGAAGAATGACTGATGAGACAATAAAAATAAGTAGCGTTGTGGCTGCATGTAGCATCTGCCATTAAAATATTTTTAACAAGCTGCATTGCTAGTAAGGAATGCCTTTGTAAGCTTGCTTTTCCACTGGAAAGAGAGAGAAAATATCAGCACAATGTAACAGAAGAATAGCGGACAGTCTCTGAGATTGTGGTAAACATTCACTCATGCTGAACAGCAAAAAGTAACCAAATTAGTCCTGCTGTAGATGATGCTGCAGAGAGGAGTGGATGACCACTCAAGTAGCAGGCTTACATGCACGTTTTCTGGGATGAGTGTTGTCCCAAAGTGGCGCTGAATATAGACACACATTACTGTTACATATTGGATGTGTGCACAGGGCCAGTCCACTGGTCTGGTAACAGAACACCCAATTAACAAAATCTCCACATCTCCTAAAAGAAGGAATGGCAGAAAGTTTATGTACATGTGGGTTTCCCACTACTTCTGTGTTTGCTTTGAACCCTGCCCAATTCCCTTTCCTTCTATATGCCATTGTGGGTGAGACTCTTTATATGGAAGATATGTTGTCTTAATACCTTTGTGGGCTGACAAATTGGTCACAACCCATCAAAAGAACTCTCATCAGAGCAAAACCACTAGAATTAGATGGAGGGGGGAAAAAAAGTGAGGAGATATAGCTGGTTTAATGAAAAACACAATTCTCTTCTGCTTTTCTGGATACAGCACCCTGACTGTATTGACTGCTGAAATGTGCTGTAATCATGTAAAAGGGACCTCTAGACAGAAATCTATTTGTTGTTTCTCTTCTCCTCTGTGTTAAGTGAGCTCTTTTGTAATGTTACTTTTTATAGCCTATAATCATGGTGATTATGTTTTGTGGAATCTTTCACAGTAGTCTAACGTTTAGTAACATTTATTTCACTGTGCTGGGACTTGAAATCTTCCCTGCTATCAGATGCTAATATGATTGCTATTGTGGTAATATGGGATCTAAGGCCAAGTACAGTTGTTATTTGTTACCACTGTTACCTTTGGTAAATTACTTCTGGTTATTATGAGTGGTTGAAGTCAGAAGATCTGTGTTAAGCAAACCTTGGAGAAGATGTGAGCAACAGATATGTTTAAATACCCACACAAAGTATGTAGTGGTTAGAATTGCTAATGCATTGGTCAGCATCCAGCAGTCAACAGGGCTTGCTTTTAGAGTGGTACTCATTGCAATGATTATTTTGTGTTGAAGATGCCCTGGTGTGCTTTTTCAGCACAATGCACATGTGTCCATCCAAAGCAGAACAAGAGGACACAGTCTCAAGCTGTACCAGGGGAGATTTAGGCTGGATATTATGAAGATTGGCCATTGGAATGGGCTGCCCAGGAATATGGTGGAGTTACCATCCCTGGAGGTGTTTAGGAAGAGACTGGATGGGGTGCTTGGTGCCATGGTTTAGTTGACTAGATGGTGTTGGGTGATAGGTTGGACCTGATGATCTCAAAGGTCTCTTCCAACCTGGTCTGGTATGGTCTATTCTATTCTATCTCACCCAGATAAATTCTTCTAAATGTTAATATTAGTATAGTCTTGACATCTTGTCTCTATACATGCTGGACTATACAACAGCATAGTAACATCAGATCAATATAAGGAGGCATCAGAAAGGAAAGAAGTTTTGTATCTCTTTAAAGAACAATTAATACTGCGGTTTCTGTAACATAACCTGGGAAAGGGAAATGCATATCCGTTTCTCTCCCTGTTATCTGCTCACTTGCTTTACCACTTTATGACTGGTATTGCACTCTGTGCTGTAAACAATCGCCATTAAACTCAATTGAGGCACTTCAAGACAACAACAGAGCTTACACCAGCTGTTTATTTCTCCTTATGTTCCTCTAACCTTGCCTTCTGTCATTGTTCCAAGTCCTCAGCTGACAAGAATCAGCTGAGTGAATTTGTGTCCATTAGGATGTATCCTCTAAGAAATGTACTTTTATAAAATATGTATCAGATTGTCAGGTGCTTGAGCTGGGTGCTCAGAAGTCACAGACCCTGGATAGTCAGTGAGAGAGGCATGATCCACCCCAGATCATGATTGCTACTCATAGCTCAGTAAGTTACAGCATGCATCTTAATGTTATCATAGAATCAATAAGGTTGGAAAAGACCTCAAAGATCATCAAGTCCAACCTGTCACCACAGACTTCATCACTACTAAACCATGGCACCAAGTGCCACATCCAATCCCCTCTTGAACACCTCCAGGGCCAGTGACTCCACCACCTCCAATGGCTAACAACTCTCTCTGTGAAGAACTTTGTCCTCAGCTCGAGCCTAAACCCTGGTGCAGCTTGAGAGTGTGTCCTCTTGTTCTGGTGCTGGTTGCCTGGGAGAAGAGACCAGCCCCCTCCTGGCTACAACCTCCCTTCAGGTAGTTGTAGAGTGCAAGAAGGTCTCCCCTGAGCCTCCTCTTCTCCAGGCTAAGCAACCCCAGCTCCCTCAGCCTCTCCTCGTAGGGCTTGTGCTCAAGGCTGTTCACCAGCCACGTTGCCCTTCTCTGGACACATTCAAGAGTCTCGATGTCCTTGTATGTTCATGTCAAGCTGGTATAAGACTGATCAAATGACTGATATTTAACTAAAATCATTGCTGATACTTCTTTTTCTCTTGTACAACCTTTTTTGAGGTGCTTGTTAGTTAGGAAATGTAGCCACTAGTCTCAGCCCTAAGGCAAATCCTGTGATATATCCTTTGCTCTTAACAGAAATATTGCTTCAGCAAGAGAATAAAGTAAGAGATAATACTTCTGCCTTAAATGGGATGACACAATCATGGTTCAGAACAGCATAATTTTGAGGTTTTGTGGATTTTTTAGTACAGAACTGAAAGCCCTTTGAAGTTAGATATCTGTATTTCCATGTGGACCTAGCAAGTCCATGGGGCACCCAGAAGGGCAGCTTCTCTTCACCTTGCAGAGTAGGGCTGACCTGAATTCATTGTAGCACAAAAACTCAGAGAGGGCTGACCTGACATCTTGTGTAATTATTAATTATTTTTAAGCTACTGTACAGGCAAATAGATCTCAACAGCCAGGTTGCCATGGGCGGCACACATAGAGTCATAGAATCAACCAGTTTGGAAAAGACCTCAGAGATCACCAAGTCCAACCTGTTACCTAATACCTAACACCTCACAGCAACTAAACCATGGCTTCAAGTGCCACATCCAATCCTTTTTGGAACACCTCCAGTGATGGTGACACACACCTTGTAATGAGTGTTTTAGGGTCAGAACAGGAGAGGAGGAGTGTCTCATCACCCTTTGCAGCTCCTTCCAGGCGTTGATTGGCATCTCTTCACCAAGAGCCTGTTCCTTTTCTGGGTATTGTCATCCTTTCTGTCTAGAGAAACTATCACTTCTACCTGTAGGTTTTTGATTTTAACTCAGTGAGGAAAATGAAAGCAAACTTTGTGGTCCCTGAAGCTTCCACAGGGATCATGGGAATTTGTGACATGCTGACAGCAAGGTGATCTTTACAGTAGAGCTCTAAGGAAACACAGCATCAGAGTGAGCCCTGAGATGCAGTGCAACCATGGTAGATGATTTCTTTGTAAGGACAGTGTTCAGATGAGCTTGTTGCTGCTGCTTTCAAGAAGAGCCTGTCAGTGCCCTGGGAAATACAACGTTCCTTCCCCTAGAAGAGCTGGTTTGGCATGAAATCTCCCAGCGCTCTGTTGACCAGTAGCATCCCCATGCCTCCAAATTTTAAAGAAGATCAGTGATATGTACAGCATCTGATTGCAGAGCTTTGTGCTGCAACAAACCCAGAATATAAGAAAAGCTGTTATTGATTTGTAGTGCTATTAGAGTTTCTTTGCCCTCCCACCACTCTGCTTCAGTGCTTCTGACAAGCAATTGGCTCTTGGGTCCTGGAGAAAGAATGAGAAAGACAAATCCAATACAGGATTTGAGCATCACTGTAAGGCTTGAGTAAAATTCAGGTTCCTATGTCTGAAGCTGTAACTCTGAAATCTCATCCAGCTACCCACTTCTGGGGATACCTAAATGTTTTAGTTTAACAGCATGCCTCAAGTGACTGGATAAAATGTGCCAGTACTTCTGGAAACAAGGCCCAGGATCCAGGGCTTCTGTCTTTTCAGACGTAGTTATAAGCTTTCTTGTTATCTCCACTAGCTAGCAGCATGAGATTGCTCTACCTACCATTTAATGGTGAGGGTGCTCAGCAGGGGTGGGTGTTGAGGGCCTCTGTGCCTCTGCTTTGCTGGCTGAATACTTCAGCTGCAAAACTTCTTTGTTTAAAGGGGAGAGGAAAAAGGGGGAAAGAAAGCACCATCAACTACATTTTAAATCTGAAGGTCATGGATAGGACCTTACCACAGAAATGAGCTGGGAGTTGGGCATTTGGTGAGTAGGACTTAGGCTGTGCATCTGACCCACATCTGCTGGTGGCTAGCTAGACAAGAGTGCTGCTTTCAGATGCTCTGTGCTCCGAGCATGGGATGTTTTGTATTCAGTTGGAAGCACTGTGTAAGTGCAGGAGTTGTAGCACCAAAGTCCTTTACTAAACCTGCTCAGACAATGAAAATGTTCTTCTTATATTTTATCTGTCCAAGAAGTTCTTCCTTATTTCGTGCTTCTAACTATGCTTTTAACATTATCTGATAAAATATTAACTGCCTGTGTGGCACTGAAGGACAAATGCAAGTTGTAGCGTCAGCCATCATTATTTGCTTGTTTTGCTTGAAATGTCATTTTTAGCCAGTTTTGCACGTTCTACAACTGCTTTCCATGCCAAATCACCCATGGAACGTACAAATCATCCCAATTGTTAAATTCATTAACCTAACAAACTGTGGACTAAAAGCCACATTTAAAGCGTGCGTCCTAAATAGTATTCTCATTATGTGGAATCAGATTAGTCCCTAATCAAATTTGACTTGGAGCTTGGAGCAAAAGGTAATGGAGTATGACCCCTGATGTAAAGCAAGGACAGGTGAAGTAAGTATCTAGCACCATGATATCTCCATTTTGTGCTGTGCCAACTAATTCCATCTCTCTTTTTCTTTGGAGTATTTTCATCATTTTGTAAACAGATTTGTACATGCTTAGATCCTTACCTCTGCTCTTCACACACGGATGACATCTGCTAAGATGTTTACAGATACTCTTCCCAGCAGCTTGGTGTTTTTGCACATTCATGTCGCTGATGTAACTTTAATAGCATGGACCAATAGTAATTATTGAGCCTATTATCATTGTGCCGACAGGCTGAGCGTTGATGGGACTATTTGGTTTGAGACACAGTGCAGAGAGAACAGGAGAAAGGCTGCTTCAGAAACTTTGCACAGAAAAGGCAGGAGGGGGTAGAACAGGCAAAGACAAAGGGTTAAAAAAAATAGACTAAATGGAGCCAAATATCAGAGTTAATTACTTCCATGCCAGAAAGCTGGAGAGAGTCTGTGAGGGAGACTCACAATAGAAAGGAGAGGAAGGATGGAGAGAGACTGTTTACAGAAGCCTGCAGGGACAGAAGGAGGGGCAATGGCTTCAAGCTAGAGAAGAGCAGATTTAGATTGGATGTTAGGAACAAATTCTTTACCATGCGGATGGTGGAACACTGGAGCAGATTGCCTGGGGAGGTGGTTAAGGCCCCTTCCCTGGACATATTCAAGGCTTGACAAGGCCTGGGCAGCCTGATCTAGTTGGGGATATCCCTGCTGACTGTGGGGAGATCTCTTCCAGCCTGGACCATTCTATGACTGAGAAAGTCTGACCACACTCATGCTATGCATTGCATGATGGATTTTCTCCCCGGGTTTTCAAGCATGTGTGAAACATATTCCTTAAAGAAGATTTAGGAAAGCATATTTCTCCCACTGGTAATGTTCAGTAGCTTCAGTTAGCCAGTGTGAGCCATTTTCCCCATCTGCTGAGTAGCTGGGACTCCAGACTGGGTTGCTTACCGCCAGTAGCAGCCTGACTCCACAAAGTTAGGAGAAGTGTGGGTTTTTTTTCTCCTACCTTCTCCAGTAATCTGGTTCAGGCCTGTGGTGGGGCCGTACTTACTTGCCCATTTTGCTTCTAGTTGAAGCAAGAGCATGCAGGGGAGCAGCGAATAGGATCCACCGTGACCCAGGAGGGAAGATGCAATCTCAGGTCTCCCAGTTAGTCGACTGAGATGCCCTATTGATTTCATGCAGGAATATTCAGTGTGGATAAAAATAAATAAATAAAAAAAAATCAACATCTGTCCTATAGCTGTTGAGGGACTTTTTAGGGTGGCAGGTAATGATAGGACTAGGGGGAAGGGGAAAAAAATGGAAATGGGTAGATTCAGATTGGATGTTAAGAAGAAGTTCGTCACCTTGAGACACTGGGACAGGTTGCCCGGGGAGGTGGTGGAAGCCTCATCCCTGGAGGTTTTGAAGGCCAGGCTGGATGTGGCTCTGAGCAACCTGATGTAGTGTGAGGTGTCCCTGCCCATGGCAGGTGGGTTGGAACTAGATGATCCTTGAGGTCCCATCCAACCCTAACAATCCTATGATTCTAAAATCAGTGTCAGTTCCATAGCTGTTGTCAAGTACCTGCATATGGAAAGCTGAATTGCAGTGAGGTTTTCTACTGCTTTTTAGATTTATTTATTTTTTCCTTTTTGGAAAAACTGGGAATTCTTTTTTTCTTTTCCAAATGATGTGTTCTTACACCATCCTTTTAACTGTCCCATTTCATGCACTGCTATGGGTAACTCTTTCGTTTGCCAACTACCCCTTGGCTGATTAAAGCCCTAACTGTTCCTGTGAGAAATGAATACCATATTCCAAAGCTGGTTTAGCAATGTGTACCAGTAGGAAGGAGGAGGAATGGACTGCTGCATCTGCAAAGCAAAAAGCAGGAATAGCTAATTCATTTAAACAAATAAATAAACAAACATCCTTCTGATATTCAGGAGGCCCAAAGAAGGGCTGTCAGCTCTGTGGAAAGCAAGAGGCAAATACCTTTAGAAGCGTGGTCAAGGACATGAGGTGAGGTTACAGCAAAGCAATTTAGCAGATAAGAGTGCGTGTGACGGCGCCGAGGTCATTGCAAGCCTGCTCATGTGCTGTTACCAGGCTGATTTGTGATAGAGTTTAGATATCTAATATTTGTTGCTGTCTGTTTGCAGCATTTAGAGCTCTCTCAAGGACCTATACCTGTTGTCCTACAGTAGGGTAACAACCCCTTATTCTGCCTACTTGCTGCAGTTAGCTTGTCTGTGTAAATGTCTTTATGAGTTTGCAAGTGCTCATTCTTTTTCTCATTTTTTATCTTTCAGGGTTGTGTTTTTTTTGGTTGGTTTTTATGTTTATTTGGGTGTTTTGGGTTTGGGTTTTTTTTTTGGGGGGGGGGGTTGGCTGTTTGGGGTTTTTGTTTTGTTTTTTTTACAGAATATTGATCATTTCAGTATATAAGCCAATGCTTCCAAAGTCTCTGGCTCTTATGAGTCTCTTTTAAATGAGAAAAGTTTCAGACTGTTTTAACTTTTTGGCCCTTTTAAGTAAATGGGAGTTTTGATTCTGACTTCAATAAGGTCTGCCTTTTGCTTCTGGAAGAAAATGTAGTTATATTGTTTGAACTATATCAGGACATCTCTGCTTGCTAAAATAAAAGGCCCTCTTTCTGCCAGTTTAGCACTACACCCAAAAGCAGGCTTTGTGGCGACTTCTGGAGTGCTATTTGGTGTCAGCATCTGGCTTAGCTCCAATAAATTGGAGCAGCTCAGCTCCAATAAATTGCTTCAAATTGAAAACCAGAACACAGCATGAGTATGGAAAAATGGTAGGGATAGAAAATAGTGGGGAAAAAAACCAACCTAAGTGAGCATACCTTGGTAGCTATTCTGCAGCCCTTAGCACAGCTCCTCAGCAAATTCTAAACTGGCTGTGGAATATCTGGTTCGGTTAATGTATCTTAGAATCACAGAATGATTTGTTGGAAGGGACCATTAAAGGTCATCTAGTCCAACCCCCACATAGTCAGCAGGGGCAACTAGAGCAGGTTGCTCAAAGCTCTGCCCAATCTGACCTGGAATGTTTCCAGGGATGGGACATCTCCCACTTCTCTGGGCAGCATGAGCCAATGTTTCAGCACTCTCATTGTAAAAACTGCTTATATCTCATCTAAATCTCCCCACTTTTAGTTTAAAACCATCAACTATTGTCCTGTCACAACAGGCTGTGCTAAAAAGTCTGTTCCCACATTTTTACAGGCCTCTGTAAGTACTGAAAGACTGAAGACTCTCTAGAGCCCTCTCTTCTCTGGAATGGAGAAACCCAACTCTCAGCCTGTCCTCATGGCAGAGGTGTTGCAGCTTTCTGATCATTTTTGGCCATAGAAATGTGGTTGCTCCCACCCAAGTCCTCTCCCACTGCCCAGGTGCTTTAATGCACAGAAATTCATGGGAATCAGCTGTTTGTGTTGGAAAGGAGAATGCACAGCTCCAATTCCCAGCATCAGGGCCTGGAGGATGGCAGAGCAGGAGCACTAATGTGATTTCATCACCAATACTTGCAGTTCAGCCTATGCATGTGGCATAAAAGCTATCACTGCAGGCTGACGCGGGGTAAGAAATACATCATCAAGTAAGAGAGGCTGCATTTTAAAGACACAGTTTATCTGTTCTGAGGGCCCCTTCTCAGGAAATCTTTTGAAAAACAGAAATGCAGTAAGGAAAGGCTTCTCTTCCCTTTGCTCCCTCTTTCTGATGTGTTAAGAGGTTATTTTTACCGCTGTGTTTAGATAACTAAACTGATGCTACCTTTAGATCTTGGGCACTACTTCACTGGACAACTAATAATTTAGTTGAAAAATAGGAGCTAGCTGGGGAGAAGAGAATTTAGGTCAAACCTTATAAATAGCTCCTGATAAAAAAAAAAAATATAGGAACAAGAGAGAATTCAAAACTATTTCATGGGAAATGCCAAAAATGTTTCATTTCAGCACTTTAATGATCCAGCTTCTTAACTTTTTGCCTCAGATCAGCATTTTTTTTTTAGTTTAAAATAAAAAGCTCTATATACTAAAAAAGGAAACAATCCTTTGTTCAGGAGTTAAACCCAAAACACAATAAAATACTTTGAGGTTAAATGAAGCATTTCGGATGGTGCCTATGCTAGATACAGAGGTTTTGTTGTTGGAAAAGCATCTACGTTTTGACCTAAATCAATTTCCTCCTCAGTCTCAGAACTGGCTGGGAAACTGAAGAAGCTGTTCCTCCTCTCTTCTCCCTGTTCCAGCATTTTTGAAGCAGTACAGTTCCTTAGCAGACTTTTTGAGGGTGCACAGGCTTTCCTGGAAGCAAATCAATCTGTCTGTGACTATTGGGTTTCTTTTGCTGAAATATTTTGCATGTGTGTTCTTTCTGTGACAGATCCTGTTACTGCAGAACACTTTCCTTGGATTTGCATTTGATGAACACTTACTCCATGTGGATTTTTCTTTAAGCTTTGATTACTGTGGCAAATGCAGGATTGAAATTCCTGTGATTTTTTTCTTGTAGCAATGGAAAGGTGTCTGTTGCTTTGGGACTACAGGCCATAGGACTTGAATGATGGGTGCTCGCTGACCACCTAAGCTCACAGGTTAGCACTGGTTAGTTAGGGTTATTGCAGAACCCCTGCAATCACATCCATATTTTTGTCCAGCAAATTTGGCTCCCGGATGGAAAGTACACCTCTAAAAGCTGTGCTAACAATTTCAACAGTGTCCAAATACTACAAAAATTTAGTGCTGCTCTCTGGCATCCTTATCTCTCACTCTTGCTTTCCTTATCTCTTTCAATAATGTTGAAAAATACTTCAGGACTGTAAAGAGCAAGAAGGGAAGGAAGACAAAAATGGGATGTTTTTGTTCAGGACACAGCTGTTCAAGTGGGTGTCTCATCAATTGATTTGTCTGCAGTGGAGTGAGGAGCCAGGTAGTGCCTGTCTTCTACTGTGCTCTGTGTACCTTACACACTTGTCCTCTATTGTCTCAAAACAATGCATTTGATAGGGCAAGGCTGATAGCTCTTAACGAGTCTATTGTCTCAAAGAAGATGTGACAATACCTGGTCTTGAATAGACAGGGTGGTCGCCTTAATAGCTCTGGAAGAGAGATGCTGGCTGGACAGATGGTTTGACAATAAGAAAAGATAATTTCTTCAAAGGCATGAATTCCCTTTTTTAAACCACTGCAACAGAACCACTGAAGGGCCAATGGCACCCCTCTGTGCATACCTCACTTACGCACACTCCTCTGTGACTTAGAGACACTGCCCTCCCTGCCAGGAGGATGTAAAAGGACCACAACTTTCAGGGTCCACGTGTTGCATTTACCCTGTTGTAATGTACACCCACGACCAAGAACTTGGACTATGTCTGTAGGACCTCATGGGACCAAGGGTGGTTCCCCCCTCTTTCTTAACTCTCTCTCTTCCTCTCTCTTCCTCTCTCTCTCCCTCTTCATTTTCCTCTTTTTTTTTTTTTATTTTTCCCCCCTCCCATTTTCTCTCTGCTATTGTCCATTACCAAGAGTTTCAATTTGCTCTAACAAAACCAACTCATCAAGATTTTGGACCTTAGTACAACATCCCTCACTGCCCAGGGTTGGCTCAGGATCCCAGGTCATGACAACTCTGCAAATGGAGGAAAAAGCAGTGCACACCAAGGACCCCTCTTAAGGTTCTCTTCTTACAATAGCTCAGAGAAAGAGGGGATAGTAAAGAAAAGCCAGATAACCAATTAGAGGACAGTTGCTGTTGTCCAAGTTACTCTCAATATTTGCCTTTTAAATTTCCCATACAACCTGGAACCGAAGGTACTTTGAGATGTGATGCAGGTGGTGTACCTGGGGTCCAGCACTGACCTTACAGCCAGCCCCACTAGGCTCAGGCTCACACCCAGAGGATGTGGCATAGACCCAAAACTCTGATGTCAATAACACTCTTTCAGTTGCTCTCCTCTAGCATAACTGACCTCTAAAATACAGCACTAATCATACAGATGAGAGCTGTGGCTCTTTGGTGAGCTTTACCTGTGTGTTCAATTGCTTTCACAGCACAGGATTCGTTTTAATCCGATCTTTGTGGCATCTTACCATTTTTCTGTTTAAGATGAGACAGCTTCATAGCTGAAATCAAATTTCTGCCAGCACTCTGCTGCAGTTATGTGCATAGGGAGGAGAAGAGAGGAGAGAAAATCTAGAGGCTCATGATGTTATGGGGGAAGAATATAATAGATAGAGAGAATGTTCATGAGAAAAGGAAAATAATTTGTGTGAATTTACTGTAAGTTAGAGTAAAACATTTCCTGGATGTATGAATATTATTATCTAGATCAAGAGTATTATATGGAAATATCATTTAAGTCTCATGCCCAAGCCCCAGTTTAATGTCCACTAAGTCAATAGAAAAGATTGCAGTGTGTTGAATGGAAGTGAGATGTAGGTCTATAAAAGAGGTTTTCTCCTCACAGGGGACTTTGCTTTGCTATTTGTACTCTCTGTTTCTAAGGAACATCTCTCAGAGGTACTCCCTCTTCCATTTCTCTCGTCAGAAGCATGTGATGAATGATCTCTTTTTAAGCTTTATTATTCCATTCAGCTCGCCGATCCAGTACACACGTGCATAGTTCTGAAAACCTGAATTGTCACCACATCCATCCAGGCTGGTATGTATGTAGACTTGCAACTATCCTGGAATCTGACAAATCAAATCATTTTAATGAACCACAGCAAATACTTCATGTTGAAACAGCTGTAAGCACAATATGCAAATCATGTTTACTGGTAGCTTATGCTCCAGAGAAATAATCTTTATATGACTGCTTTATTATTTACAGGAGCTCCAAAATTTAATTTTAGTCAACATTGACAGATGCCATCCACATTAATGCTTGGACTGCTATACATGGAAAATGCTAAACACATGCAGGGATCTCATGTTTGTGAGTTGATAATGTGGTTGACAAATGGGTTTAACAATATTCCCCTCCTTTCTGAGCGGTCGGCGAAAATTCACCTGAGGTCTGTGGTGGCAGAGTGAAGAGGAAGGTCAGAGGAATATGAATGAAGAAGAAATAAAGGAATGACTCCAGAGAGCAGTGGGTATAATAAAAGCATGACAGAGGATGATTAATTATATTTTAGTCAGATAATTCCCAGAGAATATGTGTGCATGATAAAACTTTCTAACCTTTCAAGTTGTAATTAAATGAGAGATACACTAATCTGACCAAGTAGAGACTCTTCTGTTCCTAAAACAACACTAATGCATGCATTAAAAATGTGTTATTTTAAATAAGCAATCCTACCTGGCTTGAATAATTCCAGAGACATTAAATGCAGAAGACAGAATGGGAGTGAGAGAGCTACATAAAAAGAAAACATTCTTTTTGGTTTTAGATGTGAATTACAATATGTAAGATGCAAGAAATAGAATTAGTGGGAACAGCAAGTGCCGGAAGAGTGAAATCATCCAAAGCTGCTTCTTTACTTTCTGTCCCATGCCTCTTGTTTTAAAGATGCTCTTTCAAGACTTTGCATACTTGCTGTCAATGAGTTTGGGGACTCTATCAGAATCAATATGGGTTTGGGGACTCTATCAGAATCAATATGGGTTTCTGCTCAGGTCTTGAGTGGTTTATGTAGATAAAAATCCTGAGAACACTTGAGAGTGTACTCAGCACTGATTAGGCCACACCTTGAGTACTGTGTCCAGTTCTGGGCTCCTCAATTTAAGAAAGACATTGAGACACTTGAACATGTCCACAGAAGGGCAGCAAGGCTGTGGAGAGGTCTGGAGCACAGCCCTATGAGGAGAGGCTGAGGGAGCTGGGGTTGTTTAGCCTGGAGAAGAGGCTCAGGGGAGACCTTATTGCTCTCAGCAACTACCTGAAAGGAGGTTGGAGACAGGTGGAGGTTGGTCTCTTCTCTCAGGCAACCAGCTACAAAACAACAGTCTCAAGCTGCACTAGGGGAAGTTTAGGCTGGAGGTGAGGAGAAAGTTCTTCACAGAAAGAGTAACTGGCCATTGGAATATGCTGCCCAGGGAGGTGGTGGAGTCACTGTCCCTGGATGTCTTCAATAAAAGATTGGATGTGGCACTTGGAGCTATGGTTTAGTTGTCATGATGTGTTCGGTATAAGGTAAAAGGTTGGACTTGATGATCTCTGAGGTCTTTTCCATCCTGGTTGATTCTATGATTCTAGTTTATATATATTCAGCAAAGCTAAGTATGGAACATAAAGAGCATGGTTTCTCCTTTTCCATTGGATATTGCAGTTCCAAAGGTACCTTGAACTATTTCTGCATCTTGACATTAGCAGGGCTGCTCCTTCAGCTAGAATCTTAGAGCAGGTAGGTACAAGCTGTTCTGGATTGCATGGGATGAAGCTTCAGATTGCAATTATTTTCCATTTAACTCTATTCATTAATATCAATTACTGTGTTGCTGGAATTTCAGGCACAAACCCACAGTGATTTAATCATTAATTAACACAAAAGGAAGAGCTAAGGACAATGAGCCGTGTCCTCTTGTTTAGTGAACTTCACTTTGGTAGAAGTCAATATGTTCATTTGTAGTTAATATTACAAAAGATATTGCAGCCCTCATTATCTCACCTTGCTTTTGATACAGGGACTTTTTAAACTACATTTGCAGCTGGCTGGCCTGGGCATTAAACATGTCTGTCTGCTTCCTGAAACATTCAGCTTGTTCCCAAGGGAAAGGTGGTTTCAGCTTTCATTCTCTCTGCTGCACTTCATGCTGATTTTTGAAGGGGAAGACTATGAGATTGGGGTCGTGTTGTTTGGAGATGGATGTCCTAGTGATAGACTAGTCTTGGTCTGCTTTCATAAGAAACTGTTCATTGCTTGCCTTTCTCTCTTGGCTGAAAATGTGCAGGGAAATGTGGTCATATTAAATGATTCTGGTATTTCTGTTGCTGTTTCATTCTGATTTGCTAGGAGTCCTTGAGATAGTAGCACTTAAATGAACTGAATAAATCTACCTTTTTGCTTCAGCTCATCTTGGAGCTATCATCTTTCCAGGCTGTTTCACCTCTGTCTCCTTGTTTTTCCCCTGTGTGTCTTGCTAAGACACCATCTGAGCACAACAATGCTCTTTATCTTCTTCTTCAGTTGTCTTGCTCATCCTCTGTACAGTGTTTCCTGGAAGCAAAAAAAGCTGTTCCACCACTATTTTGTGGTTAAGATGCAGGCCAGATTAAGCAGAGATGCTCCTATGTCATTTACCAGAAATAAAGAATCTTATCTTGGGATTTTCTTCTTATCAGATGCTTGGATTAGAGAAGGGCAAGGAGGCTGGTGAGAGGCCTTGAGCACAAGTCCCATGAGGAGAGTCTGAGGGCACTTGAGTTGTTTAGCCTGGAGAAGAGGAGGCTCAGGGGAGAACTTGAATTTGGTGCCATGGGTTAGTTGTTTAGGTGGTGTTGGATTGGTTGATGGGTTGGACGCGATGATCTTGAAGGTCTCTTCCAACCTGGTTTATTCTATGTATGTATTCTATGTAACTTATTGCTGTCTACAACTACCTGAAGGGAGGTTGTAGCCAGGAGGGGGGTTGGTCTCTTCTCCCAGGCAACCAGCACCAGAACAAGAATACACAGTCTCAAGCTGCGCCAGGGGAAGTTTAGGCTCAAGGTGAGGAGAAAGCTCTTCACAGAGAGAGTCGTTAGCCATTGGAATGTGCTGCCCAAAGAGGCAGTGGAGTCACTGTCCCTGGAGATGCTCAAGAGGGGTTTGGACGTGGCACTTGGTGCCATGGTTTAGTCATGAGGTCTGCGGTGACAGGTTGGACTTGATGATCTTTGAGGTCTCTTCCAACCTTGGTGATTCTGTGATTACTTTGGTAAGAATTCAGGGTGACATCTGGTAGTAAATCTGCATAGTGAACTAGAGACTTCTACCTAAAGAAGCAGCTGAAGAATTCTGTTGGGTATTGCATTTCTAACCGAGATTAAAATATTGGTTTGCTGTTAGCTGCTTTAACCATATTAAAAGAGAAAGCATTTTGTCGAGGTGAATGGTCATATCAGATAAGACAAAACACCCCCATCCCCTAAAAAACCCCAACAGCACAAACAAAGCAAAACAAAAAAGCCAACACCCCTGAACAGGGATTTGAGCAGGAAGATTTGTGGTTTAACAGAGCTGGATGTATCACAGAAGTGCTGCCATTCAAGGAGCCTTTGTATTCATAGTCTGCTGAACAGAAGCCTATCATCTGGCCTTAAAACTCTGAATCTGTGAAATGGTTAAGCACATGTTTAATCATAATGGATTGTGGACCCACTCATGTATGACATTCTCATATTCCCCTCCCCTCCCCCCCTCCAGCTTTCTGAAGCACATTTTTCCATAAGTTTGAAAAAAGTAGTGTGGTGAATTATGCTGATTTCACCCTGATTTCACAATTTTTGGATGTTGCAGCCTTGATCAGCAAATTTTAAATCAAAGCATTTCCTGTGGCGGCTTAGATTAAAATGTGGGGGGGAGAGGGGGGGAAGAATGCAGCTCAGCTGTTTATATACAAACATGCAGCAGTTATAATGAAAGAATTACCCACAATGCTGGTGTAACTATAGTAACCTGCATTCATAAAGCTCTACATTTAGTGGTGGTTAAAGCCAAATACACATTTGTTTCATATAGGCAATGTTAGTCTTGTGGTAGAATATAACAGCAAAAAAAGGACCAGTGGATGCAAACATAAGTTGAGTGTGACCTGCCTTTGCCAGCGGGCTCCCAAGCTGCTCCAAGCGTGGCAGAAGACAGAGTCAAAGTGTTAGCTAAGCAGAAAGGCAGCTGAAAACCCAGTTCTCTGAATGTTTGTTCACAGGTGAAGGCCCTGTCTTGCTCAGAGTATCACTGACTTCAGCAGGATGGGGCAAGACTGATGCTCTCTAAACTGCAGCAACTCCTGCATTGTCATGCTGCTGTCAATACCCAAAATCACTTGCCTGACTGTGGCAGAGTTGTTACTGATTCTAAGCCATGGAAAAAGAAAATAGTGAAAGGCAAACAGAAGGTAGATAGAGGAAATAAAATAATGAGTGGATGTACGCTGTAATCGAAAGGTTCTCTCTAGTTCTGATACACTTTATGATGATGCTCTGTTAGAGAGAGGTGTCTATGGCTGATTGCAAGCAAAAATAACTACTGATCAATAGAAACCTCCTCTGGGAATGGAACATTGCCTGGAAATGATCTTAGCACAGCTATCTGGCTCATTGCCTTGCAAGTTTATGCAACTGCTTCTTCTATCTGTTTCAGTTCTTCTTATTGCAAAAACCAGTCACTATTGGCCTGTGTCCACCTTTGTAGCTTGGTAGTTTCGGTGAACATAAGGGTACCAAAGATGACTGCTCTCTCTACTTTGCTCCTAAATGCTGTGATTCTAGTTTTGTGCAATGAGACTTTAAAGCATCCAGGACAGTAACAGCACATGGTGGACAGAGGACAAGAGAGGGGTGAAGAGAAACATCTTCATGGGAAGGGTTCTCAAACATTGAAGTGGGCCTCCCAGGGAGATGGTTGAATCCCTATCCTTGGAGGTGTTAGAAAGATGCAGAGATGTTGTGCTGGGGCACGTGGTGTAGCACCAGGCTTGGCAGAGTTAGATAAGGTTTGGACACAATGATCTCTTCCAACCAAAATGATTGTATGACTCTGTGGAGGAAATGTTAGGGTATAAAATGGGTACATGGATGTTCAAAATCAAACAACTGTGGTGTGGGTTAGCATAGATTTTTACTATAGTTTTAGGTGTCAATCTATGTGGTTAAAACAGGTTCTGGAGTGGGCTAGCATGTGAGGTCATGGTAGCTGGTGCCTGATCCATCTTTCTGGTCTGGCTGGTGTGGTACCCATTTATTGCTGCGCTGGCTGACAGCATTTCCTGTGTGGAGCCTGCTTCTCTGGTGACTTTCAAAACCCACCTGGATGCATTCCTGTGTGGACTGCTCTAGGTGATCCTGCTTTGGACTCAATGAGCTCTGGAGCTCCCTTTCAACCTCTAACATTCTGTGGTTCAGTGATCCTCCTGATGCACTGCGAAGCTGTGTCCACATGGTGACTCAAATGAAAAGCAATGCGAATGTTCTTGAACTTAGCTGCATCTTACTGTAGCTGAGAACACGAACACAATTTCAAGTGAAGAGTACAAAGTTGCTACATTCTTATAATCTAAAGGTTTAATGCAATCTATTGTATATAGATGAATTAAAAAGGAAAGAAATAAAGGGCTGCCATGGGGAAACATCCAGTTCATTAGTGCATTTCCATCAAATCTGAAGTAAATCTGAGGCAGTGAGTGATAAATGTTAAGTGCCTTGTATAAATAGGAAGACAACTGAAAATAGAATAGTAAGCAACAGTATAGCTGGGATATAATATTCGTAATGACATGTTCACAACATGGGATGAAAGTTCAAATTCTTGTTTCTAAACCAATAAAGAATTAAAAAAAAAAATAAATTACATACTTTGCTCCAGTCAAATAACTCTTTGAATTTCAATTGCAAATAAAGCCAAAGCAGGTTGCCATGACTACAGAGTGTTATTGAATGTCTTCCTATCTGTATAATTGCTGGATATTTGTAGACAAACAGTTGAAATTTATCTTTCCCTTTCACTTGAAAACTTGGAAGCTAAATAGTGGTTCAGATGAGTCCCCTGGTGTCTTCGTGATTAACTGGCTCACCATTAAGCTGCAGTTTTCTCCAGCCAGACAAAAAGATAGGAATTCAAACAGCTCTCAGACATATTTCAAGCTCAAACATTGTTATATGTTAACATTGTTATATGTTAACATAATGCTATATCTTAATTGCACAGATCTTTCCCCATTTAGATAAATCAAGGACTGCTAACATGGTAGGCATGGCTTTATGAACTTGCTGTTTGATCTTTGCTTCCAAACTTGACAGCTTTTCACAGAGGAGTGGATCTCTTCATTACAGTTGCATGGAGAGTTGATGGGACAGGGAGTGATAGATCTAAACTACAGCACAGGAGGTTCCACCTCAACATGAGGAGGAACTTCTTCACTGTGAGGGCCACAGAGCACTGGAACAGACTCCACAGAGTTTGTGGAGTCTCCTTCTCTGGAGGCTTTCAAGACCCATTTGGCTGTGTTCCTGTGCAACCTGTGCTAGATTCTAAGGTCCTGCTCTGGCAGGCAGGTTGGACTCGATGATCTCTGGAGGTCCCTTCCAACCTCTGATATTCTGTGATGGCTTTCCTGGGCTTGAGAAGGCCCTGTCATGGGGCTGGTTTGTACAGTGTTTGCCCACAGAACTTCTCCATCTGGATGGTGGGAAATCAGATCTAGCAGGCATTGCTCCTGATTTTATTTTGTTACATTTGTACTGAAGATTTCAGCTAAACTCTTCACATGCAAAATGAGATGTGGAATTTCCACTGTCTTCATATATTATGTGTATATCCTCTGCTCCATTTGCCTGCTAAATGCAGCACTTCCCACTGTCAGAACTAATTGATGTTTGGTGCCTGGATAAGTAAGAATTGGCTGCAGTCAAGCCAGTTTAGATGCCCAAACCTTTCAACAGCATTACAAAGCTTCAGTTTGTATCCTGTAATTATCTGTAGTTTACCTGCACAGTTTGTACTTAGGCAAGGGACATTATTCTTCTTATTATAACTATTATTATTAATTATTATTTACCTTGTGGCGTGCCTATGAGAAGATCTGGTCCTAAAACTGGAAGTAAAATAGTGGGGGTGGGGAACCAATGATTTTCTACTTTTCATCCAATTTAGAAATATAATTAAATAGGGAGGAAATAGGCTTGCTCTTCAACTGAGTAGTTGCCTCTGACATACATCACCTTTACAGGAATCAAGAAAACAGAGGATAGGAGAGAGCAGTTGTGTAAGGTACCAAGAGCTTTCAACTCAAATTTATGCAAGTAAATCCATAAGTAATAAATGTATATGGAAAGTGAAATCAGGAGGAATGAGGGAGGTTTAGGCTTGAGGTGAGGAGAAAGTTCTTCACAGAGAGAGTTGTTAGCCATTGGAATGTGCTGCCCTGGGAGGTGGTGGAGTTACCGTCCCTGGAGGTGTTCAAGAGGGGATTGGACGTGGCACTTGGTGCTATGGTTTAGTCAAGAGGTCTGTGGTGACAGGTTGGACTTGATGATCTTTGAGGTCTCTTCCAACCTTGGTGATTCTGTGAAAGATTAAGTATGCTGGGGGGTAGGCAGGCTATTTCCTCCTCACTTCATCAGTGTTTGTCCTGATGTGGAAAACATGATACTCTTCATACAAACTTTTTGAACCTATATGCTCACCACCAGTATCATTCTCGGTAATTAGCTGTTATTAGCAAAATGGCAGAACTCCAAATCAGAGATCTCTTAAAAGTTCTGGCAGCACAGATATTGGTCAAATTTTGCAGCTACTTCCTTGGTACATGACTAATTACCCCAAATCCAACTTAAATTATTTTCCAGGACTGAGGTACAGTCCAACCATATGCTGAAATAAAGAGTTGCTAAAATTATTATCTGCAGCTTGCTTTCTCTAAGAAATAAAATAAAGTAAAACAAAATGCTCAGCTTAAAGCCAGAAATACTATTTTTATGTCCATAACCACTTTCTGTACTAGGATTAGTTCAGTTTATTTACTTATTGAGGAGTTGAGATCTTTATATAAATCAAGTTTTACATTTACTCTATTTACATAGTTCCAATTGACTGGTAGTAGAAAAAAGGTATTGCATAAAGGTCTTTGGCCTTCCTACCAAAGATAATTAATTATGCCTCTGAAGAGCACTTAACTTCTAAGTGATTAGAGGAGTAACTTGCTTTCAAGCCATATTAGTCTCTGTTCAGGTTCCACTACATTGAAGGCTCTCTTTCTAGGAGTTTAATTATGTGAATGGAATTTCTTTCCCCTTGCACAGCCTTTGGAGCAAGCTCCACACCTTCAGCCTCAGCATAAAATTGTCCAGTCATCCCCAAGTGATATGAATTTTATTGTTTCTTTGACTGTAATTCTCTGCTCTTCTTATTTTGTAACCTTTTCTCTTTCATTGCCAAACCCATCCCTGCTTCTCGTGTGAAGCAAATGGTTCTTTTGAAGAAGAATAATTTATACAGATAAGGTTCTTGTTCATTCTTCTGTATTTTCTTCATAAACATGGCTTTTTTTTCCCCTGTGGGCCTGCAGAAAGCAGCTTGGATAGCTCCATGTATACTCTGCATTCCACCTCAGAAGCCAGCAGCATCCACTTGTAGTGGCTGCTGGAGTCTCTCTGTAGGTCTGTTTTAGGCCAAGAGAAACTCAGAGCATGTACTTGGAGCTAAGCTGTGAAACTTTCTCTCTTTGGCACCAGTATGTGCCAGGCTATTAAGACTAAGCTGGATGAGGCTCTGGCCAGCCTGATCTAGTGTGAGGTGTCCCTGCTCATGGCAGGGGGGTTGGAACTAGATGATCCTTGTGGTCCCTTCCAACCCTGACTGATTCTATGATGTGCCAACACCAATATTTCAGATCTGTAGCTCAGGAGTGACTATGGAAGATAATTTATTTTTTTTCCCCAATGACTGCCAAAAATTGCTGCACCTTTCACTTTTTCATACTAAATGTCCTCTGCTTTACCATTTCAGTGAGAGCCATTTATGATAGCTTGATTTTATTTTATTTTTAATTATATATTAACCCCAGTGAACTGGGTGGAGATGTAATTACATCAGCTCTTAGACTTTATCTCCTATGTATATGAACATCTCCAACATCTGAATAATGTTAAAAGGGAAATAAACTAAGAAAGGTAATGCATGGAATTAATTCTTACAAGGTTCACAGACTCAGCATTTCAAAGGTGTGTGAAACTTCTCTTTTACACTTATTTCACTGAATAAAGATTTTTTAAGGTCAGCAAGTGTCACTGGAATTACATATTCCATTCTCTCCTATAATGTAGGTCACACAATTTCATCCAGCTGTTTCAGTGCTGAGCCTTGTAAACTGTTGAGTAAGCGTATTTACTGAGGCAGAAGTCAATGAGCTGGCGAAATGAACTGATTTCTCCCCTCTCAATCTGGCAAATCCCCTCTGTCCTATGCCATTTTTACTCAAAATGCCAATTTTTATTAAAATAAATAAATGTGCATACACAGAAATTATGTCTTCATTAGAACCAGCATGTAATGTGTTTGAGCACATGTACCTCATCAGGGACTGATTGCTGCCTGGTCAACTCATGATTTTTACTTTGTTCCAGATGCAAGGGACATGACTCATTAGTTATTTGATCTCAGTGATATTATTGGGCCCTTCAGTTTAGGAAAGATGTTGGGTTGCTGGAACGTGTCCAGAGAAGGGCAACAAAGCTGGGGAGAGGTCTGGAGCACAGCCCTATGAGGAGAGGTTGAGGGAGCTGGGGTTGCTTAGCCTGGAGAAGAGGAGGCTCAGGGGAGACCGCCTTGCTCTCTACAACTACCTGAAGGGAGGCTGTAGCTAGGTGGGAGTTGGTCTCTTCTCCCAGGCAACCAGCACCAGAACAAGAGGACGCAGTCTCAAGCTGCACCAGGGGAAGTTTAGGCTCGAGGTGAGGAGAAAGTTCTTCACACAAAGAGTAACTGGCCATTGGAATGTGTTGCCCAGGTTGGTGGTGGAGTCACCATCCCTGGAGGTGTTCAAAAAAGGATTGGATGTGGCACTGGGAGCCAGCCATGGTTTTGTTAGTCATGAAGCATTAGGTATAAGATAGTAGGTTGGACTTGATGATCTCTGAGGTCTTTTCCAACCTGTTGATTCTATGATTCTGTGTTCTTCATAGTAAAGAAAATACATACGATGTGCTCCTCTGAGTACACATATGCACCCCACACACACTAATCTCACACTATTTTCTCTACTTGCTAAAGTGTCCCTGAGTATAAATAGTATTAGTTCTGCAAACATTTGTAATCCCTTTGTCATGATCATCTCTACAACTATAATCCACTTGTTTAAGACAATGGCAACTCTTCAGAAACTCCAAAAAAAAAAGCTTTATAGATCAATTTTGCTAGGTGGAGAAAATGATATCTTGTAGAAGTAACACTGCTGAAACAAAAGAAAGAATGTGTATGGTCTGTGTTTATTTGTGTCATTTTCATTGGTAATTTTCTTTGGTAAACTGTTTAGGACATCTGGAGCCCCACTGGCCCCTGAATACTGCAGTATTATGCAAATAGGACGATTTTACTGTCTAATTACATTGAGCTTCCAACAAAGGTAAAAGGGGCGGTGGGGAAAGTCCCTTATCAAAGCTGTTGTGCTTATTGCTGATCCTATGACCTGAGGGCTGCTAAATACTTCTAGAGCCTCACTGTGGTTCCTCAGCAGCTCTCTCCGAGAGCTGCACAGGGGCACTGGTGGCCAACCTGATGCTTTCCAAGAAAGCAAGGAAACCTTCGAATCCCTGGTGGGATCCCAGCCCATCCCAGCTAAGAAGAGGGTTATGATACATTGGGTGTGAGTTTGGGTGTTGAATAGTGTTAGTTGTGAAGCTTTTTCTGTAACCAAAACGAGCAGAAACTCAAATGTGAATGTCTGTCCAGCACTCTGCATGTATGCTGCTAGATAACAGCACTCAAAGGAGCCTTAGTTCTGCAGCAGAAGGGATTATAGATTAAAAGAAATCAATGTATCAGCTACACTGCCACATTTATCAATTTTGGATGGAGACCCTTTGGGGGAGTGGGGGGGAAGAGGTGAACTTGAAGCCTTGGCCCTATGTCTGTAGAAACTATTGATATACTAATTTTCATTAAGTCTGGTAGAAACAAAATCAGTACAGGTTCAGGTGCTTGGAAAGCTTGAAAACTCATAAGCTTGTAAGCTATTTTGTCCGTAAATTACTAGGTATCATATATTTCCCAAGCATATTATTGCACTATATTCCACCGTAGCTCTATAATTACATCGGGGGGATACCTTGTTCGCGTGGCAGACCCCAAGGGTTGTAACCGCCCCATGCTATGTAGATGCTCCTCCTGGAAATGGGGATGCTTGCCACAGTGAGCAGGTGTGGTGTCAGTTTAAGGGAGTGATGAACTGGAAGACCTGGTCCTTTGGAACACAGCTTCAAATTACTTTCCACCCTAATGATGTGGTTCTCCAGGCTGCGGTGGGCAAGAGTAAGACCAAATCCTTCCTTGAACGCACAGGCTAAAGTTTAGCTGGTGGCAGAAAAGCTGATGTCAAGGCTTAGCATCACTCTTCCTTGTGTCTTCTCTTGTGTTAAGCATAAAATCTTGTTAAAAATAAGATTTTCCATGTCTTAATTGTAATACAGAAAGTGTCTTTTATTCTTCCTATGCTTGAGATAGCAAGGTAATTTCAGAGCTGAAACGGATTGTCTCAGACGTTCATGACTCAAATATTTAATCTAAAGGGTAAAATTCCCAGAGTACTTCTCTCATCATTTCTTGGTTCTGTAGAGAATAAAAGCTTCAGCTTTATATGATCTGATATTATTTCCATTATTGCTATTACGCTGGAGGCAAATATCCTTCAAAAAGCAAAATCAAGTTCCTAAGTGCCCAGTAAGTTGCACACCACCGAGGCCCCATCTCTCCTCCTCACTGGGTTCTAGAGATGCCTTGTAATCTGCTGAGAATTTAATAGCAATTATTTTACTTCTTGTGTTAGAGAGCCTTTAAGATGTAACATAAAATATTCCTCTAAAATCTGATATATCCAACTTTGAGGGGTGTTTTGGAACTGAATTTTCCAGCTAACTGGAGTTTTAATAGTATGCCTCTATGCATGTGCATCTGTCCAGATGGGTGTGCGTGGACTTTCTTTGGCACCACTCTGATTTTACTCTTCTAATATATGCAAAGACTATGATAAGTAATAGCTTCCTCCTAAGTAGTTCATACATTTTTGGAGCTCTACTTCTGGAAAAAAAAAAAGAATAAAAGTAACCATTTGCCTGTGTGGCTAGAAGACATCAAATTCATTTTTCTCCAATAACCCTTCAAATTCTTGATCTCCTTAACTTCTCAAAGATTCTCTTGTGATCTGAGCCCACTTGTTTCCGTCTGAGTGGTGAGAGCTGCTAAATAAGAACTCCTATACAGCATGCAGTGTAACATGACAAACTGTAAAATATTCTGTGATTGAAAATGGTGGCTAATACAATGCACCCTACTTGTAATGCAGAAAAGACCTCTTAATGGTATCTGGCAAATTCCTGATGTCTTTTTTTTCCCCCCTGTTCTTATTGAGTAGGAATCCCATTGACTTTATCAGCTGAGTACGGCTGCAGGATTTTATCCATCCTGCCTGGTATAACAACATGCATATGGATTGCTTTCTATATTTATTGTAGTACAAGGGAATATGCTTTGTAATTATGCATAATGAGGTTTGCAGGGCTAGGAGGGGTGTGTGTCTGAGCATTAGCCACAGACATGCAGGCAGGGGATGGATTCAGTTTCTCTACTATTGATCATTTCTAAACCTAAAATGAGATGATGGGGAAGCTTGCTCACCGCAGTTGTACAAAGCAGTTACTGCATCTACAGAGGGAACTTGTGCAAATAAGTGTTTGCAGGAGTTGAATGGGTGAAGGCTACAATAAATACATGAGAATTCAGGGACAGGTGGGTGATAATTGTGTAACGGTATAGACATGGAGCAGTACGATCAAAGATTAGACTGAAGCATCGAAGCAGACAAAAAGTCTCTGCATAAGACTTGTTGATTTCTGTCTCTGAAATATCTTTTAAAAGCATTATTTGCTGCAGATAATTGTCACAACTAATTTGTAGATGACACAGTTGGGCTTTGATCAAAGAAAGAAATAAAGGAATTGTAGACCCAGAATAAGGAATTTGTGACTTGGGACTGTGAAACAGATGGGGAAATGAGAAGCTACAACCTGTGACAGAGAATGAAAGCGTTAATGTGTGTGCTTAGTCTGAAATTTATGTAGCTGTTCAATACCAGGAAAATGAGAGCAATCCAGGCTAGACAGAATCACAGAACTGTTCGGGTTAGAAGGGACTTCAAGGATCATGTAGTTCCAACCCTGCTGCCATGGGCAGAGACACCTCACACTAGATCAGGTTGCCCAGAGCCACATCCAGCCTGGTCTTAAAAACCTCCAGGAATGGGGCTTCCACCACCTCCCTGGGCAACCTGTTCCAGTATCTCACTACCCTCATGGTGAAGAACTTCTTCCTAACATCCAATCTGAATCTACCCATTTCTAGTTTTCCTCCATTCCCCACCTAGTCCTAAACAGATGCTAAACAGTTACACAC
Source organism: Dryobates pubescens (assembly GCF_014839835.1). Lineage (NCBI taxonomy): Eukaryota > Metazoa > Chordata > Aves > Piciformes > Picidae > Dryobates > Dryobates pubescens. The sequence goes on from NC_071612.1 coordinate 9,323,166, forward strand.
AAAACCCATTCCTTTTTTTGTGGCACAGAAAGAGGGATTCATTTCATGGGTGTTTAAAGGGTTACAATACAAATGTTGACACCTGAGCTCAAAGATCCCCTTGCAGTGAGCAGCTTTGTATGATCTAATGCACAGGATGCTACTGCCAGGCAGCAGATGCTTGACAATATTGCTAATGTCATTTAGATAACACATGACAAACAAATAAGCTGCCAAAGTTTTATATATGCTGACATCCTAAAACAAAGGCCTAAAGCCACTAATAAAGAAGAGAAACATCAAACTGTGTTAGGAAAGGGAATCATTGGATGGAGGTGCTGCACCTAGTTCATGGCATAGTGTCATGGACCACGTTTTAAATCATTGATGCTATATGGAGCAGACATATCAAGCAGTAATAGCTGTGATGATCCCCATTAGTTATGGATCCATTTCAGGATCCAGATTTTTGGTACTTTTGAACAGAAAAATAAGCCAATGTGAGATTAACTCTGATAAAGTTAATTCACATAATGGATGATCATTTCCACTGTCTGGCTGTATGTGAAATTAATACTGATCCAATGAGCCAGGATTGTGATATTTTGTTGTAGGAAATGATCTGTATGTTGCCTTTTTATTTTTTAACCTAACTTGCAAATAGCTAGTAAATGTCAGACTATGCCAGATGACATTAAGAAAGCTAATCAAGCAGAGATGGTTTAAAACACTTACTAGTGCTGGTGGTGGTTTTAGATGGAAAGTAGAAGACATCACTCAGTTTCCTCTTGTTTTGTGATAACAGCAGCAGGTGAAGGCAGAGCAGCTGTTTGAATGTTCCTGAAGCTATCTGCTAACTGCACATATCTTTCAGCATAGTCAGGGACTCCTGAGGCAAATACTATTGAATTTTCAATTCTAAGTTGTCTGAACCTTTATGTATATATGTTTAAAGATGAGTGGGTATTTATATGTGTATGTATGTGCAAATACATCCCTGAATGGCATTATAATCTCCACTTAAGTACAGGATGTGCCCTGCTCAAAGTCAATACATAACTTTTATCTCATTGTCCTTTATTTGTTGGGGGGTTTTTGGTTTATTATTTTTTTTTTCCTAAGGAGATTGTAGGAGTGATCAGGCTGTGATTTTATAGGTGAAAATAGATAACATCATTTAGCATTAATTGATGGCCCTTTTATTATCTGCTATTGCTTGGTCTCTTGGACAAACATAACACAGCCCACTCTTGCGTGAAAGTCATAATAATGATTGCTGTTTGGTGACTTGAAATGGGTTTCCTCAGCTTCAGCAGAGCTGGTAGTTCTCAAATGGTTATGTAGTTAAGTATTTTATTTTACATTTATAGCAGCTACTTGCTGCATTAGCTGGCATTTCAAGGGACAAAGGAGATATCAGCATTCAGGAACAATTCTAGGATAGTGCAAACATTAAAAAGGAATTAGAGGAACAGCAAGAAAGCAGCAGATAAATGATAAGAGGCATAGTCACTAAGAAAATGGGATTGCCACCTGTGATGGGGAAAAATGATGACTAAACATTGTGCTCTCTCTGTGGAAAAATAACTCACAAACAAAAGGGCTCATTCTGATTTTATTTGGTGGATAAGCTTGATGGTGACTGGCACCATGCAAATTATATTGATGGATCTGAAGTATCTAATTAGTGAAATTACAGGATAATCTCACAAAAGTCCTGGGGAAGGGATCGCATTAGCTGTGTGCATGTTGCCATTAAACTTCTTTATATTTTTGGGAAGGAGGCAACATCTCTTGCCCCCCTGGACCATTTCAAAAGCTGGGCATAAGGGAGTTTTTGGGGGCTGAAAAAGCAGTGGACCTGCCCAGCAGGGAAGCAGTTTCCCTGTGCTGGGAAACATGGAGAGCTAAAGAGTCCAGGCAGTCTTGAAGGAAGGTTTGAAGTTTATATAAAGCCTTCCAGATGATTCAGGGCATCAGTCACCTATAATGAGACAGAGCTCTTTCATAGATCCATAGAATCATTTTTGCTGGAAGAGACCTTTCAGATCCTGAGATCAAACCATTAGCCAAGGACTACCAAACTGCCACTGAACCTCGTCCCTCAGCACCACATGTATGTGTCTTTTAAATACCTTTGTGATAGTGACTCCATCACTTCCCTGGACAGCCTCTTCCAAGGGCTGAAAACCCTTTAATTGAAGAAATGTTTTTCTAATATCAAACTTAAACCTCTCTGGGCACAGCTTGAGGCCATTTCCTCTTGCTCTGTTGCTTGTTATTTTATCTGTACTTGAAGCAGTGTGTAGAAACCATGTTTAAAGTTCTTATTTCTCCTAGTTAAGACATAATTACTACTGTATTATAACGAAAACTGGGTTTTGGACACATTCTAAATGAGCTTTAATAGTCATTTGCTTGATCTGGAAAACAGAGAAACCACCAAAAAAAAAGAATTTCACTTTTTAAACACTTTTCTTATTACTGCCCAAGTCTTGTAGTAAAAAAGGGGAAAGTCTCAGCCACACAAACTAAGTGCAGGAATCCAAGAATCAAGTCCTTACTGAAACTCTGTTTTCTTTCCAAAATACATCAAGCTGCCAAATAACTTCCAGTTGTTCTTCCTATGGCAATAACCTTTCTGAAATAAATCAATGCATTGGTACTTTGAGGACAACACCAAGCTGGGGGCAGAAGTTGATCTGCTGGAGGGTAGAGAGGCTCTGCAGAGGGACCTCGACAGGCTGGACAGATAGGCAGAGTCCAACGGCATGAGATTTAACACATCCAAGTGCCGGGTTCTGCACATTGGCCACAACAACCCCATGCAGAGCTACAGGCTGGGGTCAGAGTGGCTGGAGAGCAGCCAGGTAGAGAGGGACCTGGGAGTGCTGGTCGATGGTAGGCTGAACATGAGCCTGCAGTGTGCCCAGGCAGCCAAGAGGGCCAATGGCATCTTGGCCTGCATCAGGAACAGTGTGGCCAGCAGGAGCAGGGAGGTCATTCTGCCCCTGCACACTGCACTGGTTAGGCTGCACCTCGAGTACTGTGTCCAGTTCTGGGCCCCTCAGTTTAGGAAGGATGTTGACTTGCTGGAACGTGTCCAGAGAAGGGCAACAAAGCTGGGGAGATGTCTGGAGCACAAGCCCTGTGAGGAGAGGCTGAGGGAGCTGGGGTTGCTTAGCCTGGTAAAGAGGAGGCTCAGAGGAGACCTTATTGCTCTCTACAGCTACCTGAAGGGAGGTTGTAGCCAGGTGGGGGTTGGTCTCTTCTCCCAGGCAATCAGTACCAGAACAAGAGGACGCAGTCTCAAGCTGTGCCAGGGGAAGTTTAGGCTTGAGGTGAGGAGAAAGTTCTTCACAGAAAGAGGTGTTGGGCATTGGAATGTGCTGCCCAGGGAGGTGGTGGAGTCACCATCCCTGGAGGTGTGAAAGAGGAGACTGGATGGGGCACTTGGTGCCGTGGTTTAGTTGATTAGATGCTGTTGGGTGGTAGGTTGGGCTTGATCTCAAAGGTCTTTTCCAACCTGGTCTGGTCTGGTCTGATCTATTCTATTCTATTCTATTCTATTCTATTCTATTCTATTCTATTCTATTCTCATGGCTAATTCAAAACTCCAGTAAAAAGATGCCAACTTGCATTGTCACCTGTTAAGCACTGAGAGACAGAAGCATTGCAGGTGGAAGAAACAGAGCAAAATTTGTTTCCTTAGTTACTGGGTAGATTTGCCCTGTGATATGTTGGCTTAAGAATTTCCTACGTTTGTATTACTGATCTTGTTCTAGTTAGTCACTTAAAATACATCCTGTGCAAATAAATGTGCCATATGCAGACATCTACATTCACAAAGTAGTTACCATACTAAAAGGCTGTTTAAAATCTGATTTCTGGGTTATGCTGAACAAAAAACCCACTGTGCTACACACTAATATGCTGACAACATAATGAAAGAGGGAGAAAGTTTTGTCATACTTGAGTGAAAACAATAATGTATTTACTTCCATAACCATTTCAGTAGGCTTGGATTATGCTTTATACTTTTGAAATCAAATTGTTTGGTGTTCATAAATCAGCTGTGGTGCTCTTTCTGTTTTTCTTCTGTGACCTTTCATTGCTAGAGAGTAGAAATTCATCACATTAAATGAATCCACAAGTTGTGGGAAGAGATATCTGTTAGTGGCAATATAGTTTAGCCTGGAGAAGAGGAAGCTCAGGGCAGACCTTATTGCTGTCTACAATTACCTGAAGGGAGGTGGTGGCTAGGTGGTGGCTGGTCTCTTCTCCTGGGCAGCCAGCAGCAGAACAAGAGGTCACAGTCTCAAGCTGCACCAGGGGAGATTTAGGCTAGATGTTAAGATGAAGTTCTTTATAGAAAGAGTGATTGGCCATTGGAATGGGCTGCCCAGGGCACTGGTGGAGTAACCATCACTGGAGGAAGAGACTGGATGGGGCGCTTGGTGCTGTGGTTTAGTTGATTAGATAGTGTTGGATGATGGATTGGACTTGATCTCAGAGGTCTGTTCCAACCTGTTCTATTCTATTCTATTCTATTGAACTGATTTATTCATTTAACACTTGCTCATAGTTAGACTAGGCACCAAATTTACTCTAGATTAAATATTAACCTAAGACCAAAGCTTCATTGCCTATTTCATTCAATGAAGGCATAATTCAGTTGATATTTTATATTGCATTTAACAACATTAAAAGGGAAATGTCTGCAAAGGTCATAGGAATACTGTGGTTTACTGAAGTTTTCAAGCACAAATTTACAGAGTTTGGCTGGTTGGTTTAGAAACAGTGAAGGGATCAGCACTGCCATTATTAGAGTTTTGGGCTGGATCCCTTCAGCTTCAGCTGCCAAACATATTGATCTGATGTTATGTGTTCCTTTGGATGTTTCACTTCATCCTTCCTTTCTCTTCCTTGAACTAGTCTGCTAAAAAATAAAAAGTAATAAATCCATCCAGTCTTGGAGGTTAACACACATGGAAAGGCACTTCTGAATGTCAACATTAACTAAGGAAAGACCTGGGTTCCTGGAGAGGGGCAAATAAGCTTCAGAGACTTTTTGATGATGTCTTGGAACTAGTTACAGACTGTAACAGAGGAGAAAAGAACAATTCCACAGAATGAAATTTCAAATTCCTCTTGCATTTAGAGGTTGGAATTCTTCACTAGAGGCCGGAAAAATGCTGCAAAGACAAATTGAAGGCAGATTAATTTACTGCAGTCTGCATTCCGTAAATAAGGCAATTTTCAGTTTAAATAATTAAGCAGATAGAGTGAAGTCTTGTCCATATTTGCCAATTTCTTCAGTGGGACCAGGATTTCACCTTGAGATTTTTGTGTGGCATACAGGGACCAAATCTCCTGTCAACTTTACCACTATGAGCTGTCTGAATGAGTTAGGTTTCTTTTCAGCTACATTAATTCCTGAGAAGCATCTTAGAAAGGTACTTCAGTGCATTTTGCTGTATATTCTTGGAATAGCTTGGGAAATTCAAAGTGAATGAGAGCTGAGCCAGAGGTGGAAATGTCTATTCTCTTCAAATTCCTCATGCTATGGGAATTGAAGTTCAGCTTTTTTTCCCTCTCTCCGTTCCATTTATTCTGTATGTCATTATCATCTGAGTAGTTAATTATTGCTATTGATTCTACTGTATTATCAAAGAGACAGCTTTTCCCTTCTGTTTTGGCTGTGAAATATGTTTAGGCACCTAATAATTACTTTGATAATAGCAGATACAGGAGTGAGAAATACCTTCTCACTCCATATGCAACACCTAGCTTGAAACTGCGCAGCTGAAGCTGAGTGCTACAGGTGTTTATCACTATTGCTGTCCAGTTAAACTGAGGTGCTTGTGATCTGCTGCAACCAAAGGAAAATCAAAGTGGACAGCGGCTAGTTTGTGAAACAGGCCAAGAAGAAAGGGATTAAGGTGTTTCCATGTTTGAGAAAGGGAATCAACACCTCTTATCTAAAGTCTAAAGTATGTTTTAAAAAACATATACAAGGGTGATAGTGTTTTGCCTTTTCTCCAATTGCTCTGTGATTATTGGTATCAAGAACCAAGCAGTGTGGTACACATGGTACCTTGTAGGTATGGGTCATATTCAGCAGAATTGGCTTTCCATGACTAAAATTCTAACACTTCCACGCCCCCCAATATCAAATATCTGCCCTCCCTGCAATACAGGGCCTGCCAACAATGGCCTCACTTCCCAGCTGTCTGAGATAGTCACTCTGGCAGTTAAGTTTGTGAAGCTCATGGCAGTGACAGTAAAACACAAAGTATGCAGTACACAGTGTTTAATACTGCTTAACAAATCTGTAAGAGTAGCCTAGTGGAATTACAGATATGTGAGCATGTTTGTGCATCTATTTAATGAACTGAGCTAAAAATATATTATAGAATGTATTTTAATGCTCTGAAAAAATCTAGAGAAATGTACTACTCAGCCCTAATGAGCACAGATTTTCTGTAATAGGCCCTGTGAGTATAACATAGAAACCTCTTTATGTCTGCACACAGACCACAGTCAGGCCTGCTCAGCGCTGAGAGTTGCAGAGCTGGATGGATGCTGATGTGCACAATTGCCCAGTCCATCCATGCACAGTCAGAGATTTTGCAGTCTAATATGCACAGCCACTGCTAAAATGTGTGGTCCCTGCTGTAACATAAAATTCTTTCATGCTGCATGCAGGCCAGTCTTAAAATTAAGATCTCCTTGTCTTTGGGTAGCCAAAAGAAAGTGAAGTAATGCTTATGTGTGTACATGTGGGGGTGCATGTCTAAATAATGGAATTATCTTCAGTAATGCTTTTGATGTGCTAACCCAGGCATTTCCAGAGATACACAGAAATATTTATTATGTTTATATCTCATTTTTAATGTTAATTAGCACTGAGAGTGCTGTTAACCATCAATTAGATTTACTAACAGTTTGAGCAATGATCTGGCAAGTCTGGCAAGCTATGACATAAAAAACTCCAAAGTCTTATGAAGTACAATGGAGAGATTTGACTTAGACTGATACGGTTGACAGTCTTGGGTGATGAGGAACATGACAAAGAGTTTCACAGGGACTAAGAAAGCTAGATCAATGGGTAGTATAAGGGCAAGTGATTTTCAGTGTTGATAAAGGCAGGATAAATAAAACAAAATGTGTGTACACAGAAGGAAAATTACAAAAGCTAATTTTAACCTTGGGATATTAGTCTGCCTTTATAGTCAATGGAGGAAGATGAGCATATAAAGTGCCACTTAAACGATCATCTCTGGGCTAAAGCTAGTCCTTGTGGATGTCCCTCGCAGTACTGGGCTCTAATTAAATCCTAGCTACTCAATTCAAAGACCTGATTCATCTCCTGAGCAGAACATCTGCTCGCTGTGCACTACCGTTAACACGATCCAGCGTGCGATCTGGCTAGCAGCCTTGTGCTCTGAGAATGAATAATGGATCTGGGAAGGATCATGTAAGTGAAGAACTAGGGAAGGTGATGTTGTCAAGATGTAAACTGCAGAAAGACAAGAGCACCCAGGGGAATGTGTGGTGAATTGTTTCAAGGAGCTGGCAGACTGCAGAATAGCACAACAGGAGTTCAAGCCCAAGAGGATAGGAAGAAAATAGAGAAAGAGGCCAAGAACTATTAGAAAGCAGAGCTAGAGTAGTCCCAGGAGTGAGTCACCTGGGGCCACCCATGGCTCTTGGGGAGAGTTTCACCCTTAGACTATCCCATTTTTTTTGGTAGCTGTGACTAGTCAACCTTAGTAGAGTTTGACAAGGAAACAGGAGAAAACTGTTTTGTGAATTCATGGCAAGCTTCATGTGTCTTGTGTGAGAAAGGCTCCATTATTTGTTTGAACCCTCAGCTGCTTAGTCCATCATAACTCCTGGGTTTGCTACTGGGAGATGCAGAGAAAATTCCTTTTCTCTCCCCCTGGCATATAACAGTACCCTAATTGTACAACACTTCAAACCACACCTCTTATTCATAATTCGTAACAACAGTCTTTTGCAGAAAGTCACTCTCATTTTGGTTAGAGACGTTGAGATTTTGTTCTTAACTAAGATGATTTTTGAGGTCTATTCCAACCTTATTGATTCTGTGATGCTAGTATCAGTCACTGCCAGTTACTGTTTACACTTGACAAACCTAACCTCCTCAAATGGGGCTTTGGGGCTTGCTTCAAAGAGTTGGAGTTGACTTTTTTGATCCTTGTATCTATTCACTTTATGTTGTTGTTTTGCTGAGTTTTTGTTAACAACCACTTAAACATTCACTTCTATTTCTTCAAGACCTTTCTTTGCAGTTTTACATTGTTCTTTTTTGTTTTGTGCTGATGCCCAAGTGCTTCCTCTCTCTCTCTCTCTCTCCCCAAAGGATCAGAAACAAATCCATAAAACCAAGAGCAGCTGATTGGAAAGACCATATGTTAGATAACTGGCCAGAGGGGAGCAGAGGCATCATCAGTCCATCACACCAATGGCCATCTGATGAAATTCACTGCATGATAGAAAAAATGTCTTACTGAGTGAGAGTCAGTGAGTGAGCATCAACAGCTAAGGGCTTGCTGGTCTAGGGCATTGATCAGCGCATATTTTCAGTCATCTTAAATATCATCCCTTTTGAAGCAGGCACAGTTGGTAATTTATTTAGGCCACAAAACCCCTAACATAAACAGGGATTAATCTTGGAAGGAAACTAACACAGACAACAGCTTTGTGCCATTTCTTTTGTTTGTATAATTAATGTTCAACATTAAGTGTTCACTCAGCTGAGACATGCATGGTACCAGCAAAGTAAATTCATTCAAATGCAAACAGTTTCTCTTGTATTGTTTTTGGAACTATATGGTACATTTGCTCAGCTCCCTGGTAATACTTTAAAAGCTAATTACTTTGAAAAGTAAACAAGTATGCAAATATACATCAAGAAGTGCCAATTTGATTGGTTTGGAGGTTTTTGGATTGAAAGAGCCAAAGAGGAGAGAACTGTGAATTTGCTGTATTACTGGCTGCTGTATTTTCTCTTGTAGCTCTTTGCAGTAGGTTTTTTCCTATTATCAGTCTCTACAATACTTTCTGTATCCAACCTAGTTTAAAAAGGATTGGAATCAATGCTTCAAGATCGTGCAAATTTTCAGCTGAAACAAGTCAACGACACAGTGATAGTGGGGAGGAGACCACAAATGCCCAGGAGATTTGATCTGTTTGGAAAGCAGCAAGCAATGGAATATTTATGCACAGATTGAATAGAGCTTGCAGGCACTTTCCTTGTGTTGGCTGGGGATGATAGGCTTTTGATTGCTGAATGAGAACATGAATGGACAAAACAGGGAAGGAGAATGAGAAGTCTGGGGCAGCTGTGTCCTACTGTGCCTCTTCCCAGCCCAGCTTTCTCTTGTGCTGCGAACAAAGATGAAAAGTCTTGGGGTTAAGGATCCCCTCTCTATCTCTCTCTCTGCTGCAGCTCAGGATCAGGAGCTCAGGAGCTCAAATATTGCAAGCCAGTGTGCTTTCTGTTCCATGCCCTCTGCACTGACATCATGTGAGCAGGAAGGTACAGAAATTTGCACTTCAGAAGTTGCTGGTTATGCTAAATATCTTAGTATTCAGTTGTGCCAGTGAAACATCTGCCCTCAAGTGCCTGGGTGGGAAAGACCATGAGCTCACCTTTGCTCCTTGCAGGTCACTGTCAGGAGGATGGGAACCAAAATTGTTTCTCGATCCCTCATTGGAGCTACTTTGGGAGGCTGTTCCCTGAGCTTAACAAGCGAGCAGGAGAATGAAGGGGGACTGCACTGGCTAGGGTGCACCTCAAGTACTGTGTCCAGTTCTGGGCCCCTCAGTTTAGGAAGGATGTTGACCTGCGGGAACGAGCCCAGAGAAGGGCAACGAAGTTGGTGAGGGGTTTGGAACACAAGCCCTATGAGGAGAGGCTGAGGGAGCTGGGGTTGCTTAGCCTGGAGAAGAGGAGACTCAGGGGTGACCTTATTACTCTCTACAACTACCTGAAGGGAGGTTGTGGACAAACGGATGTTGGTCTCTTCTCCCAGGCAGCCAGTACCAGAACAAGAGGACACAGTCTCAGGCTGCGCCAGGGGAGGTTTAGGTTGGATGTTAATACAGAGAGAGTGATTGCCCATTGGAATGGGCTGCCTGGGGAAGTGGTGGAGTCGCCATCATTGAAGGTGTTCAGGAGGAGACTTGATGGGGTGCTTGGTGCCGTGGGTTAGTTGTTTAGGTGGGTTGGATTGTTTGATGGGTTGGACGTGGTGATCTTGAAGGTCTCTTCCAACCTGGTTTATTCTATGTATGTATTCTATATGTACAAGAAAGCTGGGGAGGGACTTTTCCAAAGCCTTTCTAGCAATAGGATAAGGATCAATTGCATTAAGCTGGCAGAGGGGAGGTTTAGACTGGAGATTAGGAAGGAATTCTTTACAGTGAGGCTGGTGGGACACTGGAAGAGGTTGCCCAGGGAAGTTTGGAGGCTCCAATCCTGGAAGTGCTAGAGGCCAGGCTGGACAAGGCCTTCAGCAATCTGGTCAAGTGGAAGGTGTCCCTGCCCGTGGTAGGGGAATTGGAACTAGATGATGTTTAAAGTCCCTTCCAACGTAAGCCATTCTGTGAATATGATTGTATGAAAGTTTAAGCCTTCCAAAACCAGCCAGAATCTTAGATTTATTTTTTTTTAAATGATAGACCTACACATGTGAAACTTAAATATAGTCTGGACAATACCCAATAACTTCTCAAAGGCAGATAATAATGATAATAATAATTATTATAATTATGATGATAACAACAATAAACAATAATAACAATAATAATTCATGACTTTAATATAATGAAGATTCTGGTTCAGGTTTTTAAGGATGCAGTTAGAATACTAAATCACTCACTCAGAACCTGTGCCCAGCAGCCTGAGCATATTCTGACACAACAATTATTTAGGACCTAGTGCTATCTCACTGAGCTAGAAAATTCCTCACAAGACCATCTTCTAGTCTGAGAATTTCTGTTCCAGCACTATTAATTCACTAGTCTGCCTCTCAGTATGAACCTGTGCTTGCATATCAATCCCTCAGAATGCTCTTTAAGTCTGAAAATCTGGTTCCTGTATGACTGAGTATTGTTTACTGATGTGAAAAGAAGCACATGATCCTGAAAGTATTAACATATATATTCAGACATTGAAGAGGTGATTTTTCCCACAGAGAGAATTATGCTTTCTAAATAGGAGAAGGGCTGTGATTCATGAGACTGTGAGAAGGTGACTGCAATATCAAAGGAGGAAATGGAATAAATGAACTTTCCATTCATTTCAATAACTTACCTGCTTGGTGGAGTGTGTAAATTATTGTAATTTATTTAGGTGACATTTGTGTAAGCAAAAGTATCTTTCTAGACACACTAACTTAGCAGGAAAAGGCATTTTTTTTTTTTTAAAGAGGTTTCCTGTGGGTTTCTTTTTTTTGTGGTGGTGATTGAAATAAGCCCCACGTCCTGAAGCTATTATTGTAGCAACATGGATTTTCTGGCTGCATTACTTGTTCACAGATGGTTAGCCTTTGACACGGCAATGAGATTGTTCACTTCTGCAAGATGTTAGCACAGATCAATAAGAAAACTGTCTTACAGAGAGAACACCTGTTTGTCAACCAAGCCTGCCTTAAAGGTATTTCTGATATTACATTTTTTGTTTGTTCAGTAGAAAGCTAGTAGTTTCCCTGGCTTCAGGCTTAAGTTGCCTCCTTGTTCATGTGCAGTTTGATAGCAGCGAGGTGAAGATCCATAGAATCATAGAATGTTTTGGGTTAGAAGGGACCTTTAGAGGTCATCTAGTCCAAAAACTCCTGCAGTAAACAGGGTCGTCCCCAACTAGATCAGGTTGCTCAAAGCCCCATCAAGATTTCCACTGGAAAAAAAGAGGGAAACATACATATTTGCAGGGCTGTTTATCTGCTCGAAGTGAGGAGAAAGTTCTTCACAGAGAGAGTTGTTAGACATCGGAATGTGCTGCCCAGGGAGGTGGTGGAGTCACTGTCCCTGGAGGTGTTCAAGAGGGGATTGGACGTGGCACTTGAAGCCATGGTTTAGTAGTCATGAGGTCTTGGGTGACAGGTTGGACTTGATGATCTTTGAAGTCTTTTCCAACCTTATTGATTCTATGATTCTTAGCAAGTTAGGCTAAAACTCTGCTCCCTTGACTCCATTTTAGACCACAAAGTTATTGTAAGTGCTAGTTCAATTTTCTGCAAAGCAAAAAAGATCACTTTAATCTCTCAGTTCTTAAAATATTTGGGGACTGCTCTATCCAGGTTGTTGCTCACAGGAAATGAGGTGACTGCCCATTTACTAGTGATATTAAAAGATATGCTATGACAGATGTCACTGAAGTCCAGGACTCGTAATAAAAAGGATCAGAAAGAAAAATCGAAGGCCCAGAAAATAATGTGAGTGGAATTAGAAGAATGCGAACTAATCTATCTGGGGAAAAGAAGTATTCAAGGATTAATGCTAGCTGCTGCAGTGGGACTGGGGAAAAAAACCCAACATAAAATAGGCAAGTGATGGCATTTTCTCAAAGAGCAGGAGGTAATAGTCTCTTTCCTTGGTGGGAATGCTGCTGGAAAGCACAGTGCACCATTTCAATTAGAGATGGCATTCCTCTTCCACTCTCAGACTCTTGGCTAGATTTTCTATTACATAGCATCTGTCTCAGTTTCTGTTTCTTGATTTTTTTTCATTCTTTGTCTAGCCCCATTGTGCCTATGTGCCCAAGCAGTAATAGATAAATGCCTGTTTGTCTGGTAGTTTATACACTGATGCTCAACTGTTCTTGAAACTTGATTAGCTTGAGTTGGTTGTCTATGGTTTAGCTAACAGTATGAGCAGATGAGATAAATGCTGGGTTGGGAAAATAAGGCAGATTTCCTCTCTTAAAAGGAGGCAATAATACTCAACTTAAGAGCACAGAATTTTTATCACTGTTAATAATAATGCTATTGTTATGTAGTGGAGTTTTAAAAACTTCAGTAGCAGTGATGTCAATGACGAAGTGAAGAGTTGCAAACATAATTAAGGTGATGGAGGCAGTCTTATGAAGAAAGATGAAGACAATCAGCAAATGCACAGCTTGTGTAAGTGGTGATAATGATGATAGGGGATGTGATGACCATCTAAAACATATCTGACATCTGTAAACATAGAATAGGGAATAGTTGTGTTCAATTGGTCACAGCATTACAATTAAGGTTAATGAGGAAAACTGAGCAAAGGAAAATACAGGACATTTTTTGTTTGGTTTGCTCTTCAGCCCAATGGTAGATCACATTAAATGCTAGAATGGTGTCTTCAAAGGATCCCCTGTTGCACCAGCAGAAGTCCAATTGCTTAAATAATGTGAAAATAAATTGAGCAAGATGCTCATGAGTGTGCAGAGGGAAACATTTTGATACTGGGAAAGGTCTGGGTAAGATGACCTCTTCTGCTTCTAATTTCCAGCACTCTGTTAGAAAGAGCTGGCAGAGGTGCCTCATTTCCAGTTTTCAGACACTTCTCATTTTTTAACTTGTAATGAGAGCCCAGTTTATATTCAGCATTACCCAAAACTTTCAAGATTCTAAACTCAGGAAACTAAACCGAGGGTTTGGAGCACTAGGCTGGTTTCTCTGGTGGGACACATCTGGAGCTGCACACACCAGGTGAACATGAACCCAGTGGGATGGTAGTTAAACTTGAGGTCTCTGGTGCACAGCATTTTGGATTGAATCAAACACTGTTTGTTTTTCCATCTATCTTGAAAGTGGACAAAGCTGGGCATACATCAGGACAAGTCTAAGAAGAATTAAGGGAGGGAAAACCATTAGTGTGCAGTGCTGCAATTAGCACTGCATCTGCAGCATATCAGCTTAGCAGCTTTTCCTTCTTGCCCTTGCAATACCTGCATCAGGACACCTGCATAGCTCTCTCTTTTTGTTGTATGAGCACCTTGAAATCTATCACTTGGGTTGTTTTAGCCTAAAACTAGAATTTATTTGTTCTCTAATGTAAAATGGCTCCTTTGTGATCACAAGACATATAGTTCACATAATTCCCTTCTCCACCTGCACTTCAACCTCCTAGATACTCTCCCCTTTTTAGATGAGATGTGAGTACTGTGCAAAGTTTCTTGGCTGTAGCACTATACAGGAAAGAAACTGGAAACCGTTATCTAAAAGTAGTTGAGTTATATGAATGATAACCCCCTCGAGACATAGAGATCTTATCTTGAATTTAAATTGATTGATGTTTGCCTGTGAAGTGTCAATGTGTTTCACCAAAAATGTTTCAGTTCAAAACAAACAAACAAAAATTCACACACCCCCCTTTTAAATAAAAGAATAGAATAGAATAGAATTAACCAGGTTGGAAGAGACCTTCAAGATCATCAAGTCCAAGCTATCATCCACCACTATCTAATCAACTAAACTATTGCACCAAGCACCCCGTCCAGTCTCTTCCTAAACACCACCAGGGATGGTGACTCCACCACCTCCCTGGGCAGCCCATTCCAGTGGCCAATCTCTCTTTCTATGAGGAACTTCTTCCTAATGTCCAGCCTAAACCTTCCTTAGTGCAGCTTGAGACTGTGTCCTCTTGTTCTGGTGCTGGTTGCCTGGGAGAAGAGACCAACCTCCACATGTCTACAACCTCCCTTCAGATACTTGTAGAGAGCAATAAGGTCTCCCCTGAGCCTCCTCTTTTCCAGGCTAAGCAACCTCAGCTCCCTCAGCCTCTCCTCATAGGCCTTGTGCTCCAAACCCCTCCCCAGCTTTGTTGCCCTTCTCTGGACATGTTCCAGCAACTCAACATCTTTCCTAAACTGAGGGGCCCAGAATTGGCCACAGTATTCAAGGTGTGGCCTAACCAAAAGCTGATTCCAAATTCTCAGGAATAGTATTTGAGTGGATAGTGACCATTGCCACAGGTAAACAGGAGAAGGGAAAAAAAAAATCAATTTTCTGCCTGATCCCTTTGGTTCTGCTATCTGCAGATCTCTCTGTGCACTGCTGCTGTTTAACTAATAAAAAATAAATTAATATGAATTTCAACCTAATGCTTTAATGTATCACACATTGCTTTCAAAGTAGGAAATTATTTGCTCACTAGACTTCATGTGTTTCCACTCAAGTCTGTAGCCCTCTTTATTCATATTAGAAGGGAACAGAGTGAACTGAATTGCACATGTATTCAGAGAAGCAGTACAAATCTGAACAGCAGCCAGATGATCAATTATTAGGAGGTAGTACTGCATTGTGTTGTTCACCAGGAGCTTCAAGAAAGAAGAGAAAGAAATTGTCAGAGAGAAACATTCAATGCAGTTACCCAGAAAAAGAAAAAAAAAAAACAGAGAGAGAGAGAGGGGAACCAGAATAAATCAGAGTTACAATTGTATGCTGAGAGCTGGAGTGAAAAGACAGAGCAAATGAAGGTGACAGGAAATAAAATACTGCTAATCAACAGATACAGGGAGGAGAGAGACATCAAAACATGGAGACTCATGCAGGAAAAGGCAACTCAGGACAGTGACTGTGGGAAAACACAAGGGAAAGGAGATTTGGGGAGTGTTGGAAATAGTGTGGAAAAATAGAAAATCAGTCAGCCTTGGTTTGTTGGGGAAGGCTGTCACCAAAACAAAGCATTAGAGAAAAGTCATCATGAAATAAAATATTGCTGCTGCTGCCCTCTCCCTTGCAATTTTGGTGAGGAGGAGGTGACCACTCTTCCATGAAAGCTTCCCATGGAAGTGGCTGCTACAAAGCCTTAAATTTTGAGAACAGCAGGGTCTGAATCCCACACCATCCTCTGCTTCCCTTCCTTTCCCTCAGATGTCGTTTGGTCCTGACCAGTAGTGAAATGGCTTAATCATGCTTCAGTCTGGATGAAATAGATTCCTTTGAGAGAGAGAGATGTATTTTTTTTGACCTGCTAATTTATAACCACAGTATAGTAATCTGAAAATTAAAATATTGCTGTTCACATATCCAGTCTGTAACATTTACTGAAGTGTTTGACTGTGCTTGAAGCTAAATAAGGTTCAGTAATGAGTGTGCTATAAATTCCTTAGGCTGGAGACTCTCAGGTTCATGTGCTGTGGATAATGTATGCAGTGCAAAACGCTTTCCAAGCAAAACCAACTGATTGCTTCTGTTCCTTCAGTTTCATCCTCTGTCTTTCTCTACTATTCTACAGTCAATTCCTGGCAAAAATGTAATTTCCTACTCAAATGCAGGACCAGCTGCTGGTGGTCATGGTGTGAATGACTCGAGAAATATATGGGATGGGATAATGTGCATGCTTGTCCACTGAAAAATGACTGAGAAATGGTTGCTTGACTATGCTTGGCTGCCTCAGAGGATAGAATGTACTGATGCTGCCCATGGCACACAACACCTGTACACTGACCTTTTCTTTATTCAGGCTGCACCTTGTGACCCTTTGTTTTCCTTTCTGTGGGCTTTGTAATGTGTGGTCAGCCCCACTGATGGCAGTGTTGCTGCCACTATAGCAAGACAGCTCAAACCCCATTCAAAACTTCTTCACTTGAATCCCACTCTAACATCTCAGGTTCATACATTGGCCAAATTCTTTTAGTCCCATTCCTCCTCATTATTCTATTTATTGCCATTCTTTGGAAGATTAATGCAGCTTCTGCACTGGTTATAATTATCTGCATCAGTCTGTCTATAGTATCTCTGCAATCCTAGCTCTCCATCACTGTACATTCTTTATGGATCACATTACTTTCACCACCCCTTATCTAACTGCTTCATAAAAACCACCTCACACATTTACAAATCATGACAAGAGCATTACCATAAACTACTCTGCCCAGTAAACACATCAGGGACTCCATAGGCTAATCACCTTAGCGGATAAAATTATCAGGGGATGAATTTATCTGCAGCAATCATCTCAAAAGCATTGTTCTGCTTTTCCATGAGAGTTTAAGATCCCTGCATCACTTTCTCTTAACTGAAAGCCTGTAGTTTGAAGATAGTTATTGCTGATCTTCATTTCTATCAGTAGATTTAGTTATGAATATTTAACAGAAATCCTCGAAGGGTGAGATTTTCAGTATCATATGAAACAATAAAGGATATGTTATGAGGGCAAAGCCATATAGTTTCCCAAAATGGAGAGCAGGCTGAAGGGAAAGGCATTTAATAAAAGAATTAGGCAGTTTTAGAGCCCTGGAAACCCCAAGGTGCTCAAGGAAAGCCTGTTGGGCAAGGGCAAGGCTCTGGCAGGGCCAAACAGTTCTTGCATGGTTGACAGAATGATTTCTAAATGCTTTCTTAGCAATGGCTTCTCATGCACACTTGTATAGTCATTTCTCAACAGCAGCTGTGCCTAAATCATGTGCTTCTTATCAGTCTAATTATGCCATCTGAAAAGAGAGTTATCCTATCTTTCTTTCATTGTGTGTCTTTTCTGAGACTCATTTAAAGTAACATCCATTTTTTGAATGGCTTTTGCTGGCAGCATTTCGAACAACAACATTTGGAGGCCCCAAGAACAATATTCCGTGGCTCACCCAGATTTTATTGTTAGGGTATTTTCAGGCCTCATTCCACGGTGGGTTTTCACTGTGCTCTGGCAAGGAACTGGGGCTGTCAGTGCTGGAAACGTTCTTTTTTTGTTCAGCAGCAGCAATGTTCATTTCTTCACAGCTTTGATACCTAGAAATTTTGTTCTGAGGAAGAATTGTGCAGCTGCAAAGCAAAGATCAGAATAGCATAGTAGGTCTTTTTAATCTCTAGTTTTATACCGCTGCCTGCAGTTTAAGTTATAGGAGGAGCACTGCTTGAATGCAGGCATATTACATCTGTTTTGCTCAAACTGCCTTTTCTTTTTAATCCTCTCTGACATATTAAATACTAAATTTTCCAAACCACCCAAGTGACTAAGGGCAAGAGTTTTTTTTTTTTTTCTAAAAGATACTTCCAGATTTTATGCTCAGCCTTACTAGGCCTACATCATTTAGCCCAAGAAATCCCATTTACAAGTCATAAAGACCTTTAGGAGTGTCATATCTCATTGAAAGTCAATGAAATTTAGATTCATAATGTCTATTACTTTGTGATATGGAACTTCAGTTGTTTCTCAAAAATAACTTTCTTCTCTTGATGAATTGTCTAAGTCCTGCCTCTTCCTATATAACTCTTAATGGCATTCCAGGGCAGTAAATCCCACAGAAACTTCTAATTTCTAACCTCCATTTCTTACAGTTGCTGTAAGTTGATCTCCCTTTGAAGTTTCAAAAAAAAAAGTCTCATTACAAGACTGAAGGTCCCCACTAAGGGAACATTGGATTCTTGGCTGCCTCGTGGGTTGCATATCTGCTCTTTGGATTTTATCGATACAAGGATGCTAACAGTACCTATTGCAATTAGCTCTGAGCAACCAGATGTAGTGTGAAGGGTCCCTACCCATGGCAGGGGGGTTGGAACTAGATGATCCTCGAGGTCCCTTCCAACCCTAACAATTCTGTGAAACACATGGGGGATGTGTATGGTCCTCTGCAGGCAGCTCTGCCTCATTGCTCTCACTGTGCTATCAGGGACAGCGTCCAATAGGTGGGATTTGCTCATGGCCTCTGTCACTTTCATCCATGTGTATGGAATGCAGGTGCTGGCAAAACTGTAATTAAAAATACCCATAACTCTGCCTCTCTAATAAGTAGAAGCAAATCCTTCATCAGCATTCCTCTGCAGCCACTCCAGCCTTGTTATCCTCTGGAACCTTCATCTGATGCTGGTTATTGCATCGCCATTTGAGCTACCACCAGAGGCAGTAGCTGCTTGAAGACTGCCTGTTTTTTCTGGATGCCATTTTCCCTTTGATTCATCTTTTAGAGATTTCTTTTTTTTTTTCCTCATGCATAAGAATAAGGTCCTGTGCAAATTTCTCAGATCAATTTAGAATCACAGAAACAATAAGGCTGGGAAAGACCTGAGAGATCATCAAGTCCAACCTATCACCCAACGCCTCATAACTAAATAAACCATGGCCCCAAGTGCCACGTCTAATCCCTTTTTGAACACCTCCAGTGATGGTGACTCCACCACCTCCCTGGGCAGCACATTCCAAAGGCTAACAACTCTCTCTCTGAAGAACTTTCTCCTCACCTCCAGCCTAAACCTCCCCTGGCACAGCTTGAGACTGTGTCCTCTTGTTCTGTTGCTGGTTGCCTGGGAGAAGAGACCAAGCCCCACCTGTCTACAACCTCATTTCAGGTA
This sequence comes from Dryobates pubescens, assembly GCF_014839835.1. Classification (NCBI taxonomy): domain Eukaryota; kingdom Metazoa; phylum Chordata; class Aves; order Piciformes; family Picidae; genus Dryobates; species Dryobates pubescens. Next base: position 9,342,443 of record NC_071612.1, read on the forward strand.
GTTGTAGACAGCAATAAGGTCTCCCCTGAGCTTCCTCTTTTCTGGGCTAAACAACCCCAGCTCCCTTAGCCTCTCCTCATAGGGTTTGTGCTCAAGACCTCTCACCAGCTTCATTGCCCTTCTCTGGACCCATTCAAGTGTCTCAATATCCTTTTTAAATTGAGGGGCCCAGAACTGGACACAGTACTCAAGGTGTGGCTCTTTATTAGAAAGACCTGTTCTGTAGTGTGTATGTTAGTTTGATATGGAAATCCCTAAGCCTGCCCTAGATCCACCCACACCTCATCCACTGGCGTGCCCTGGGTTTTCTTTGTGAATTCAGGAGTAGAATCCATACCATTCCTCCTTTACAAAAATATACTTATTTTTAATTACTGCCAATAAACCAGTTCTTGAGGACCAGAGTCTGTTCTGGCTGTAAGTATAAGGCTCTGTAAATCTCTCAGATAAAAAGACTCCTGTGGCTGATGGAAGGAAGTATTAGCAGAAAATTGTACAAGACTCCAAATGCATGTGTTAATTAGAGCTTTGCATGTCCCTGCTTCCCCTGTTATGCTGAATGGGAAATAAAATACAAATGGGGGGGAAAAAAAAAGAAGTTAGCATTTAAATGAAATATTAAAGATGCTATTTTCCTCTAGAAATACTTTTGTTACAGATTTTTGTAGAAAAGTTTGATTTTATAGACATGCCCTCATGTTGTTGAAAATGCCCTTAGAAAGTGAGCTTATAAAACCAGAAATGCCTGTGTGCACATTGCCCCTCTTAGTTTGTGAACTCTGACTCCAGAATCTATCAAAAATTTGGCTTAGTATGAAACTATTTGTAGTTGTAGCTGATCTCCTTTGTCCAGCAGCTCTCCAGATTCTGGCTGTGTGTGCAATGGGCCAACACAACCCAAGACAAGAACATTGTTGGTCTTATTTGAAACAGAATCATTGTACTGGTGATACAGAAATCAGGACCTGAACTGAACAGTGTGCTGCACCAGCCAATATGAAAGACTCCTGTGGGCTCCTGATCTCCTGTGACCTCCATGAGCACTCTTTTAAGTGGCTTAGACTCCCAAAGAAGCTCAATAGGAGTTTGAAATGAACCACAAGGTACAAAGGTGCCTGGAGAGCAGCCTGACAGAGAGGGACCTGGGGGTACTGGTTGATAGTAGGCTGAACATGAGCCAGCAGTGTGCCCAGGTGGCCAAGAAGGCCAGTGACATCCTGGCCTGTATCAGGAATAGTATGGCCAGCAGGAGCAGGGAGGTCATTGTGCACTGTGCTCAGCACTGGTTAGGCCACACTGTGAATACTGTGGCCAGTTCTGGGCCCCTCAGTTTAGGACAGATGTTGAGATACTTTAACGTGTCCAGAGAAGGGCAACAAAACTGGTGAGGAGTTTGGAGCACAAGCCCTGTGAGGAGAGGCTGAGGGAGCTGGGGTTGCATAGCCTGCAGAAGAGGAGACTCAGGGGAGACCTTATTGCTGTCTACAACTACCTGAAGGGAGGTTGTAGCCAGCGGGGGGTTGGTCTCTTCTCCCAGGCAAGCAGAACAAGAGGACACAGTCTCAAGCTGCACCAGGGGAGGTTTAGGCTGGATGTCAGGAAGAAGTCACCATCAGTGGAGGTGTTTAGGAAGAGACTGGATGGGGTGCTTGGTGCTATGGTTTAGTTGATTAGATGGTGTTGGGTGATAGGTTGGACTCGATGATCTCAAAGGTCTTTTCCAACCTGGTCTATTCTATTCTAAATCTGTGGGAAACCAAATTTCACTGGTGATACTCTTCATGGAACTATTTGTTCTGAGCTTTTATGAACAAATAGCATTTGCTTTAGAGGAATCTGTGTCTCCAGAACCCTTTCACAGCAACAACATCTGAGAAAAATAATATCCCAGCCTAAAACTTAATGACCCACAGTAGGAATCACTTATGTTGCTGCTGTTGCATAGAGTCTTCCCAAATGGAAAATAATACTTATCTCACATAATGAACAATGAAAATATTGAATATTAATGAAAATATAAGTATAAATTTAGGAAATGGACCACTTCAGTCTATTCTGATCCACTGGGCACAAAAAAGGAAGAGACAAAAAGCCAGTCTATAACCAGGAATCTTGCAGAGCATTACAATTTCCCACAGTTACTGTAACTCCATATATATATATGTGTGTGTGTAATGAGTAGTCCATTAATCCATTTGTGTCAGTTATCATAATGGGAACAAATTAAGTAGGGCTTAATGCTGAATTTTTTATACTTGGGTCATTTATTATTATTTTGTTTGATAGTACTTTTGTGTTACTTCGATTTCATGGGTCAAATTCAGCTGGTTTCTGACTTCCTGCCCTCAGTTAGCCTTGGCCTTATAAAAATGAATAAAAATCCACAGCCCTGTTTGGCTGCTCTGCAGCCTTTGTCACTCTCTGTGTGCAGAAATACATCCTGTAGCCTCCATCCTTCTCCTTCTGGAGCAGAAAAGGAGCGTCAGGAGATTATATGTAAAAGAAAAATTGGAGTGTAATTTTGCTGTGGCCGTAAGGAGCATTTTTTGTGTTTGTCCACTTAGGAAGTGGCTTGTGGAGTAGCACAGGACTATGCTTTTCCATCTCTTACATATTCCTGTCAGAAGCAAACCAAAAAACCAACCTTATTTTGTAAGTAACATAGTGGTGGCTTATTATTTCTTAAAGAAAAGTAAAGCACGGTGTTTTTCCCCTGAGCGCCGTGCAGTCTGTAGTTCTGGCACATTAGCTGGCATAAACATTTTGATTAAGGCTTATGAATGTATTAATTACACCTGGGAAGTTTCCAGAGCTTATTCAAACTGCAAGCTCTTCAAATTCCAGCCCCCAATTCGGAATGCTTTTTAGCAAATATAAAAAATGGCTAGCACAGGGTTGCCTTCCCTTCCCTTTCTCTAGTGTGTTGGAATGGAATGGAATGGAATGGAATGGAATGGAATGGAATGGAGTAGGCCAGGTTGGAAGAGACCTTTGAGATCATCACGCGCAACCCATCATCCAGCACCATCTAATCAACTAAACCATGGCACTAAGCACCCCATCAAGTCTCCTCCTAAACACCTCCAGTGATGGCAACCCCATGACCTCCCTGCGCAGCACATTCCAATGGCCAATCACTCTCTCTGTGAAGAATTTCTTCCTGACATCCAGGCCTCTCCCCTGGTGAGAGGCCTTGAGTACAAGCCCTATGAGGTGAGTCTGAGGGAGCTGGGATTGTTTAGCCTGGAGAAGAGGAGGCTCAGGGGAGACCTTATTGCTTTCTACAACTACCTGAAGGGTGGTTGTAGCCAGGAGGGAGTTGGTCTCTTCTCCCAGGCAACCAGCAGCAGAACAAGAGGACACAGTCTCAAGCTGCACCAGGGGAAGTTTAGGCTGGAGGTGAGGAGAAAGTTCTTCACTGAGAGAGTCGTTAGCCATTGGAATGGGCTGCCCAGGGAGGTGGTGGAGTCACCATCCCCGGAGGTGTTGAAGAGGGGACTGGATGTGGCACTTGGTGCCATGGTTTAGTCATGAGGTCTGTGGTGACAGGTTGGACTTGGTGATCTTTGAGGTCTCTTCCAACCTTGGTGATACTGTGATACAGAGGTATAGTCCTAATGAACAATCTGGAAATCTTGATAGAATTGGTCCATATGATTTCCTTTGCTCATGTTCCTGTGGTGGATTGCTTATGGTGTATCAGAGAGCAGAAGCTGGCCAGCAAAGCTTCTGAAACTGTTTAAGTATCTCTACTTTTTTTCAAGCGACATGAACAAGTTCTTACAACAACCTTCAGCTGGATTAGGTTGTGTGGAGCATTGACAATGAGAAGCAAATCTAACAAAGGATCTGAATTCTGCAACCACTGGGCATCTGCCCCCCAAAAGAAAGACAATAGCTTATCCATCCACTGTCCATGCCTCTGCCAAACAACCCAAGAAGTCTCACCTAAGTGGTGCTTTGCTCATGCATTCATGCACACGTGCATTCATTATGACTGACCTGCCCTAGGAAGGTCCATTAAGTGCAACTCATTTCAAGCACAGATGGTCCTGAACAGCTTAATGTCTGCCTGGTGGCCAGAATAAGTGAATTCTTGATGGCCTTAGTCTTCTGATCACATACGTGCAGCCAAGGAGGAAATGAAAACATGTTTATCATTTTGATAAACAATCTCGCTCATTGCTGCAGGATGCTCCATGTAACTCAGCAGAGTCAAATACTATTAAATTGTCATCACTGTCAAAGGGAGAACGTATAGGTTTTGCTACCTGAGTCATAGTTAATGACTTCCACAATGTATAACACAAATCAGTACCGCTGCTTGCCTTTTTTATGTTTGTTTACTGATACGTTCAGGCTGGGCTAGAGTAGAGAGGCAAGTTGTAATTTTGAAGTGCAAAATATGCTTTTATTATTGCTTCTCAGCTAGAGAGATAAAACCAGAGATGTCTAGAAGATGGCTTTCTGGTTTCCACAAGGCATGCACTCAGACCCTCCAGGTGATTAGACATTTTAAATCACAGCCACCCACTGTAGGCTCGTACTTAGGATTAAATATTTCACTCTGCAGTGTGCAAACTCAAGATGACTTTAGAACAGAGACACAAATGAACACAATTCTATGAGTTTAGTGTTCTATGGTTAGAATGAAACCATTTCCAGAGATAACAAATGGTTGTCCCTTTTCTACAGTAAGAATGATGTATAATTTCTGCTGTTTGGTATTTTAAGCCTATGAAGGAAAAAAAACCAGACTTCCAGCAAGCTGGGAATTATGAGCAGAGTTGTAATGTCACAGCTGCCATATTCAACAGCCCAAAATCCTTCCTGGCAGCCAGTTCTGTCACTTTTCCTCTGACAGGAATCACGTTGCCATCATGCAAAACTAAGGGCATCCTGTGAACTGAGTGCTCAGAAAGGTTCTTGCTAACATGTGGTGTGGAGAGGGTATAAATCACGTTAGGACATTTTCATTCATCTCTGAAGCTTCTTGAAGAAATAGCAAAGGTATTCCTGATTTTCAAGTTCCTCTTCCATTTCTAATCTTTTTTTCTTCCTGATATTCTTGGGGCATGAGGGAATTAGACAAACACATAAGATACTTCTTTTTTTTGGCTAGGTAGATGATGGAGCCACTTCATGGAGTGTATCTGTCAACAAAACATTCAGAAGACACCTGCTTAAAGGATTTTAAGGCCCTTTCTTCTCCTTTTATGTCAATGTCAAATCCCCTATTGACTGGAATGAGTTGGATGAGGCTGTTATTGTGGAAACAAATCCAGAAGCTACCTTAGCTCAATAGGCCATAAACTTCCAAAACAAGACATTTCTGTTCTTTGTGACAAGGATTCAGATCTGCACTGCACTCACAGCCTAGCAGTTCAATAATTCACATTTCTTCAGGACTCCCAGCACAGTGACATTCTGGGCCCCATCCTATTCAATATCTTTACTGATGATCTGGATGAGGGGATTGAGTCCATCATCAGCAAATTTGCAGATGACACCAAGGTGGGAGCAGGTGTTGATTTGTTAGAGGGCTCTGCAGAAGGACCTCGACTGGCTGGACAGATGGGCAGAGTCCAACAGGATGGCATTCAACAAGTCCAAGTGCCGGGTGCTGCACGTTGACCACCACAACCCCATGCAGCACTACAGGCTGGGGATCAGAGTGGCTGGAGAGCATGCAAACAGAAAGGGACCTGGGGGTGCTCATTGACTGCTGGCTGAACATGAGACAGCAGTGTGCCCAGGTGCCCAAGAAGGCCAATGGCATCCTGGCCTGCAACAAGAATAGTGTGGCCAGCAGGAACAGGGAGGTCCTTCTGCCCCTGTACTCAGCACTGGTTAGGCCACACCTTGAGTACACCTTGTCCAGTTCTGGGCCCCTCAATTTAAGAGGGACATTGAGACACTTGAACCTGTCCAGAGAAGGCCCATGAGGCTGGGGAGAGGCCTCGAGCACAAGCCCTACAAAAAGAGATTGAGGGAGCTGGGGTTGTTTAGCCTGGAGAAGAGGAGGCTCAGAGGAGATCTTATAGCTCTCTACAACTACCTGAAGGGAGCTTGCAGCCAGGAGGGGGTTGCTCTCTTCTCCCAGGCAATCAGTACCAGAACAAGAGGATGCAGTCCAAGCTGCACGAGGGGAAGTTTAGGTTGGAGGTGAGAAAGTTCTTCACAGAGAGAGTTGTTAGCCATTAGAATGTGCTGCCCAGGGAGGTGGTGGAGTCACCATCCCTGGAGGTGTTCAAGAGGTGACTGGACGTGGCACTTAGTCCCATGGTTTAGTAGTCATGAGGTCTGTGGTGACAGGTTGGACTTGATGATCTTTGAGGTCTTTTCCAACCATACTGATTCTATGATCATTCATAATCTAGAAGAACCACTGACAAAAAAAATCACTGACTCAGAAGCAAGAGATCCTCAAATATTGGTATTACAGCATTTCTTGTCATTCCCTTTCCCCAGCTTCCCTAATAAAAAGAAAAGAAAGTTGGAAATCAAAAAATACGAATCACAGAATAAAAAGGTACTTTGCTTATACACCTGAACATGTCAACATTTTTTCAGTGGAAACTGAAAACTGATTCATGTTCCTTTCCCCATGCTAACTTGTTTCCTCATTTATACTGCTGAAATAGAAACTTCAGCCAGACCTCTCCAACCCCCCAGGACTTTTGTGGTATATATATTTCTGTACATAACATAGTCAAGGAATGTGCTTTTTCAATGAGTTTATTTTTTTTCCTACTCCAACTGTTTCCATTTGTATTTGTCTTGGAGGCTCAGGGGAGACCTTATTGCTCTCTACAATTGCCTGAAGGGAGGTTGTAGCCAGGTGGCAGTTGGTCTCTTTTCCCAGGCAACCAGCACCAGAACAAGAGGACACAGTCTCAAGCTGCACCAGGGGAGGTTTAGACTGGATGTTAGGAAGAAAATCTTCACAGAAGGAGTGATTGGCCATTGGAACAGGCTGCCCAGGGAGGTTGTGGAGTCACCATCCCTGGAGGTGTTTAGGAAGAGACTGGATGGGGTGCTTGGTGCCATGGTTTAGTTGATTAGATGGTGTTGGATGATAGGTTGGACTTGATGATCTTGAAGGTCTCTTCCAACCTGGTTAATTCTGTATTCTGTATTCCCTAACCCCATTTTTTATATGGCTTTAAAAAAAAGTCTAGCATGTACATGCCTGGGTTGGTAAAATATATAGGAGGAAAACCACATTGCATGGAATGCTATCCAGTAGCCATCCATAAGCTAAACATTCTTTAGTAAAAATAATCTGATCCCACATAACAGATTTTCTAGGAAAACAGGGTATGTACCACACTAATCTTCCTCCATGTGAGATGGATTTTTTTTTCTCCTGTGTCAGCACTTGGAAGGGTCTTTTTATTATTGTTATTATTATGATGATTATTAAGGAACTTTTTAGGGTGTCAGATAGTGATAGGACTAGGGAGAATGGGAATACCATAGAAACGGGTGGATTCAGATTGGATGTTAGGAAGACGTTCTTCATCATGTGGGTGGTGAGACACTGGAACAGGTTGCTCAGGGAGGTGGTGGAAGCCTCATCCCTGGAGGTTTTGAAGGCCAGGCTGGATGTGGCTCTGAGCAACCTGATATAATGTGAGGTGTCCCTGTCTATGGCAGGTGGTTTGGAACTCTATGATCCTTGAGGTCCCTTCCAACCCTAACAATTCTATGATTCTAAGATTATTTGCATTACACTAGTGTTCCATACAGATAAAAGTTCCAATTAATGTACTTAACTATCTAGTGGTTAGGGTTTTTTTTTTCATTGCTTTTATAGTTTCATTACAGTGAACTATAGTTTCATTCCTAAACAACTATAGACTTGGAGTTAAATTCTTTATTGCTGCAACAACTTGAGCTTCTGCATACTACTTAAAGGTGTTATAAAGCTCATCCACCACAACCCATTATTTTGAGTAGATAACCAAATCAGCAAGACTAGCTCATGTGGTTATTAGTACTCATACAGCAAATTAATAGAGAAAATTAAACGTTTGGCTTATTCACAGATGTTTACCACTGAGCCTGTGCAGTCTAAAATTAGAAGTCCTTATTACTGCGTCCATTATCTTTATTGTCGAGGTTGTAATCAATAAAATCACAAATCCTTCTTCTCTTAGGGCATGGTTGTAAGATGGATGAAACCAATGAGAATTTTCCATTGCTTTCAATATGATTTGAATGGGGGAACAGGGAGTTTATCTCGAGAATTACTTCATGAAGAACTACAAGCGTTTGGGGCTGAGCTGGCCGTCGCAATTCCTCTTACTCCTAAGGGGCACTTAAAAGACGGTTTCTCAGATGATGGCTTTCTGAATTGTTGGGATCTCTCTTCTGTGGCACCTATTGGCTTTCAAAAAGCTTGTGTCAGCAAGCTAAATGCACCTAATAATTAATACATGAAGCACAGTTTCTCTCCAGATAAGTCTTCACTGCAGAGTTAGTCTTGTCTCACGCTTGCAAGCTCATCTTTGTTAGCATCATGACTGTGCAACCTGAGCTTGTTTACTCTAATGGGCATTTGCAGGCTTTCTTCCACTCACTCACTCTGGAAGGTCAGTGGTTTGAGAATTTAATACTATGAAGCATTTCATATGCTTTGTGGAGTCTCTGTTCGCTAGTAGTTGTTATACCACTTAATACTGTGGATAATCCTGTGTGATCTGGTATAGGTGATCCTGCTCTGGCAGTGGGGGACGGTTGGACTAGATGATCTTTTGAGGTCCTTTCCAGCCCTTAACATTCTCTGATGCTGTGATACACCTTAATGCAGACCACCACATGATCTTAACAACATACAGGCAAGGGAAAGCCCTCCCTGCCCACCTAGCCCAATGCTTCACTACAGAAATGATTTGTAGAATCACCAGGGTAATAGGACACTTCTGAGTAGGGAGATGGCTCTGGACACTCAGACCTCTTCCAAAATCCAGACATGGATCAGTATCTTTGTGCTGGTTTTCCTCCTGCTTGGCTGCAGGGTTACTGTAGTGTTCAAAAGGCTCTCGAAGTTGTGGCAAAAAGAGTGAAAGCCAAAGACAGGACTAACACTTTTTATGCTGCAGTAAAAGCAATGTACAGTTAGCATTACCTAGTGGCATAAAGCAATGATGCTCTGCTAGCAAAGCTGCATGCATATCCTGCTCTTCAGCAGGCTGTGCACGATGTTTTGTGCTAAGTTTAAACAAATCCTGCCAAATCTGTGCCGCAATTGCATAAAGTAGCCAAATATCTGTGGGGAACAGACTGGCACTATTAAATACTTGGTGATTCTGAGCTAAATGCAATCTGAACTGAGGAACTGAGAAATTACTTGGGCAGTGCATTAGCCCACTGTGGAGTCTCATCTCCTTGCACTACGCTGCTAAGGTGAATGGGAATGACACACTTGACATGTCACTTCTGTTCGTAGCATATGTCACAAACACCAAGTATTCCTAAACCTTAAGCCATCATCTATCTATCACTCCTTTGTGTTCTCCACCTAATCAAACTATTGCAAATTTTCATAAAGAAAACCAGAGAGGAGACCAATGAAGCCTGGTTATCCTGCACACTATGGGAATCTTTCCTGCCCTTAAAACTGCCAATTGAGTGAGTGGGGCAGCAAAGGGAAGTGCTGTTGGACCATCCTGTACTTTGCAGAGGCTGATTGTCATCTGTTAAGGGCAAAGTACTGGCATAAAATCAAACACTTAGAGGAAAAGCTTGTTTCTAGTTGGATTCCCTTAGACCCTCTTCTGTTAGGAGATTATATTTGAGGGAAGAGGTCTCCAATGTTGCAAGCATAAAATCAGCCAGCAGTTGTTGCACATTTACCATAGTATGTTACTTAGGTGTCTTCAGGCCCAGACCTTGACACAGTCATTTTTAAGCAAAAAATTCTGCTGATGTCAGAGAAGCTTCTAATACAAGATTTGCAAGCTATCTCTGCCTTAGAGGGACATTTATCTGCATTTCCTATTAAAACTGCAGTATAGCAGCACCTGGCTTAGGCAGGAGCATGCATAATGGGAGAAATAACATTGTAATCCCACCTGTATGGAAGCCATGCAGAGACACAGACAGGAGCACGCCTGGGTGCTTTGATTAGCCACTGCTGCTCTTCCTAATCAGAGTGTCAATATTCTCTTTTTCTTTCTTTTTCTTTCTTTTGTTTTGTTTTGTTTTGTTTGCCAGAAGGAGGAACGTGTGAAGTTATAGCAGCACACAGATGCTGTAATAAGAATCGAATTGAGGAAAGATCACAAACAGTAAAATGCTCCTGTCTACCTGGGAAAGTGGCTGGGACTACGAGAAACAGACCTTCCTGTGTTGATGGCAAGTAGCTCCTCCTGCATCTATGTCTCTGTTTGTGTACCATTCAGTAAATAGCCTGAAGTCTATAGATTGTGCATAGGAGCTTTGTTGTGCTCTCTATTTAACAAAACAGAAAAATCTATAGGCATAAGCATACATTTCCACCACCTTGCCTGCTACTTTAGTGCATGGTTCTGTGCACATGGGTCATGTTAAAATGTGCCCCAAAAATGTAAGTATAGCATTCAGTACAAGCACACAGAGAAGTATAACAGATTGAGCGGCAGGATCGAGCCCACAGCATCCTTGCAGCTAAACTGAGGAAGTGTGGTCTGGATGAACAGGTGGTGAGTTGAATGTGAACTAGTTAAATGAAAGGAGTCAGAGAGTTGTAGTCCATGGGACAGAATCTAGTTGGAGGTCTGTACCCACTGGAGTCCCTCAGGGGTCGGTACTGGGACCAGTACTATTCATCAACAACCTGGCTGAGAGAACAGAATGCACTGTCAGTAAGTTTGCTGGCAACACAGAACTGGGTGGAGTGGCTGACACTCTGAAAGGCTGTGCTGCCATTCAGCAAGACCTAGGCTGGAGAGTTGAGCAGGGAGAATTTGAATTAAATTCAGCAAGGGCAAGTGTAGTCTTGCACCTGGGAAGGAACAACCCTATGGAGCAGGACAGCTTGGGGACTAACCTGGTGGAGAGCAGTGAAGGGGAAAGGGACCTGGGGGTCCTAGTGGATGGAAGGTTGGCCATGAGCCAGCAATGTGCTCTTGTGGCCAAGAAGGCTAATTCCATTCTGGTATGTATTAGAAGGGCTGTGGTTAGTAGGTTGAGAGAGGTTCTCCTTCTCCTCTAGTCTGTCCTGCTGAGGATGCATCTGGAATATTGTGTCCAGTTCTGGCCACCTCAGTTTAAGGAGGACCTCAGGGAACTGCTTGAAAGAGCCACAAAAATGATTAAGGGAGTGGAATGTCTTCCTTACAAGGAGAGCCTGAAGAAGCTGGGGCTTTTCAGCTTGGAGAAGAGGAGACTGAGAGGTGATCTCATTCATGTTTATAAAGATGTAAAGGGTGGGTCCCAAGAGGATGGAGTCAGGCTGTTCTTTGTGATGCCTAATGACCAGACAAGGGGCAATAGGTGGAAGTAGAGGTATAGGAAGTTCCTTGGAACTATGAGGAAAAATATTTTCACTGTGAGGGTGACAGAGCACTGGAACAGGCTGCCCGGGGGAGTTGTGGAGTCTCCGTCTCTGGAGACATTCAAAACCCATCTGGATGAGTTCCTATGTGACCTGCTCTTGGTGATCCTGCTCGAGCAAGGGGGTTGGACTGGATGATTTTTCGAGGTCCCTTCCAACCCCTAACATTCTGTGGTTCTGTGTTTCTGTGAGCTGGGTAAAATATCCCTTGCATCATTTCACAGAGCCCCCCTCCAGTGCCACATTAGTTTTGATTCATAAATATTTCAGAGGACAACAGAAATTCATTTTGATTTATTTAGTCATTTAGAAAGTCAGTGGCAAAGAAAGATAAATACATGAATCCTGTGGTCTTGTCCTGCAACAAACATTACAGAAAGCTAGAAGAAAATCTTTGTCTTCAGAAATCACTGATGCTCTTTCTTGTCATGGGGATTTTGTTTGCTGCAGGGAAAACACCATATTATTTGTGTCTGGATTTCATACCAGGTCTGGCTCCACAGGGTATATTCCTCTCTGGGGCTCCCCTGCCTCCACTGCAGAATGAAACCATGCAGCAACCAGGGAGAGAGCTGCATCGAGGAAATACTTAGCAAAATATAAATGGCATAAGAAGGCAAGGAGTAAGTGGTACTAATCCCATTAGTTACCGTTCCCAAGCAAGCTGCTCTGTGTTGCAGAATCATTCTGTGCAGCAGCTTTGTGAAAGAGAGTGAAAATTCCTTGCTCTTTTTTATGGCAAATGCCTGGTGCCATTGGTTACACCACCCCATAGCCCAAAGGCAGTTAGCAGTGCCAGGGCTCATTTTGGCTACAGTCAAGTTGGGCTCTGCCCTGTGCTCTCCTTATCTTTCTCATGACTGGGCTTCCAAGGCTGGTGGTGTAGCTGCAGGGTTTGGAAGCACTCAACATTTCTGCCCTTGGGTCTGTTTTTTGGCATTCAGCTTCCCTCAATATGAGTGAGAGTGTAGAGCTCTGAGAGCAAACACTGGGAAAAGCAGTTTCTTCTGGGTACCCTTCCCCAGTCACGTGCTGTAAAGGCTGGGACAGGTCCAATTGTCACCCAGAGCCAGACAGAAGTATCGGTGGGTGTTGTGGTCTCAAGGATTCTGTAGACAAAGCTCTGAGATTTGCACATTCAACAGCAAAAAAAAGATGAGAAACTGGAAGTGCCTTGAAGGGATGAGAACCTCGTGTTTTCTCAACAGATATTGGTGGTGTGTACATATTTGTTTTGTATATTGAAGATAGAAAGAAAATGTTTTAACTTTCAGAATTTTGAATTGTGAGGCAGTCTTTCATAGCTTGCTACACTGAGAATGAAATTGAGCTTCTGAATTCATGCCTGAAACTGCACTATGAATGCTGCTGTGAATGACTATGCTTTAATCCACATCCTTTCATTCTGTTATTGTTTAATTACCCCGACAAAAAGAAGCTTCTCTTTTTCTGTCAAGCACACTCATAAAGCCATAGGTGAAACCTACAGCTGGTCTTAACCAGAGATCATCTTTACAAGCCTTGAAGAGTTTCATGTTCTTCAGCAGGTCATGAAAATCAGAGGCACAGGGTAGAACAGACAGACACCGTTAATTCAGATCTCATAAGTGTGCTCAAAGAAGAGAAGCTCAAAGAATGCCCTGTTAAGGGGAAAAAAAAAAGATTGGGTGCAGGTGTGGACTGCAGCCTAATTGCTCTGTCAGGATTACAATAAAAAGAAATGTTATTGTCTGGAATTTTGAAAGGAGTAAGGATAAAACAATGGCTAATATAAAAGTGCAAAGCCCAGTCCCATTGAAGTCACTGGTAAGACTCACAGTGACTTCAAAGCCAGCAGATGTGAACTACAAAGGAATGTCTTCCGCTTTCAAGTTTAGTTGTGGTAGTCAGCCCATGGCTTCTTTTGTAGATGGTTGGTGATCGGTTCAAAAGCTCAATGTGCTGCTCATAAAAACTAATAGAAGGGGCATTTTCTTTGGCCTTTGTTTTATCCCAGACTTTGCTTTGTGACTTTTGGCATACTGACCTGTTTTAAGTCAAAACTTTGACCTATTTAGTGTTTCTGCTCTTGCTGAGGCAAACTCCCAAGACTTCCCGTGGGACTCCCATTGACGTCAGTACTTCAGCTCAGGGAAAGATTTGGGATTTGCTGTTTCTTTTGTACATGAGGACATTTCTAAAGGTCATCTACAACTTTTGCCCTTCTTTCCCAACCATATTGAAATGATTAAGACCGTCACCATCATTGGAGGTGTTTAGGAGGAGACTTGATAGGGTGCTTGGTTGCATGGTTTGGTTGATTAGGTGGTGTTGGATGATGGGTTGGACACAATGATCTTGAAAGTCTCTTCCAACCTGGTCTGGTCTATTCTATTCTATTCTATTCTATTCAAACAGTCAGGGCAGTGTTTAATACAATTTCAAACCATAATCTGTCACCAAGAAAGTTTGCTTGTGTCCATCGATTCAATATCCACAGGTGCTCTGATACAGCAGTATACAGTCTGATCACCTTTGAGAGATGACAGTGACTGGGAGATCCCATGTTTTACACCCACCTGTGGCTGGTTACTGCCTTGAGATGTCTCCACCCAATGGCTATTTAGTTGTGTGTTAAGCAAGCTGAACTCAGTCTTTTCCTGTTTGTACCATTGGCCGTACTGTGAGCTAATGGGATCAGAAGCAAGATTTTGGTGTTTCTTAGTCCAGTTTCATCAGAAAATAGCTCATGAAAGCTGATGCTTTGACAGTTTGGGTTTGTATCCAGAGGAGAGGTTGTATTGCCTTCCACCCTTGCCATCCATTATTCCAGGACGCAACTGGGCTGCATAGGTGGGACTGTGTGTAGAGCTGCCTTTTTTTCCTTTCTGTTTAAGAGAGACTATAATAGGATGTAGGAGTCAGCTTAACCTTTCTAATAAATTTCAGGGGCGATAAGCAGTCCTTTTGTCATCTTCTTGTGAGATCTTACCATGGGTATGTAGTACATAGGACTCTCATGTATGCAGGACTCATGTATTCGGGCTGAGGATGTGCTGTTTGTAGCATGAAGGATGGGAAGTTGCCATGTATTCCCAAGCATCACTTCCTGCCAAGTCTAGCAAACTTTTTCTTTGGAGCCTCATCATGAAAAAAATACAGTGAGGCCAGGCTGTGTCAGCCTCAGATGTTATAAATTATTCCTTGCTGCTCATTTTGTAGACACTGTCCTAAAACCTGCCTCAGTCACCAAATGAATTATGTAGTAGCAACAGTGAGAGCAAAACAAAACCCAAATCTTGTCATGAAACAGAGATGCCAGGTTCTGTTTCTTTGCCTCTTGTGTTGCACATTTATTTTCATGATTTCCTCTACTTCAAGGTCTTTTTTTCCTCCTAAAGGATGGTTTTGAATGCTTCCTTCCTTCCCTACTATATATTTTGCATCCCACTTGGCAGTAGCACATACCATGGGCATCAGTCTGTTCAGCTGTCACAGCTGTTATTATTTTCTCCATTTGCCCAAATACCTCTCCAAAGCAAGTCTCAAAGTCTCAGATGGGTTTACTTCATTTGTGTTAAGGCAGCTTGAGACGGTGTGTTTTTCTGGGGAAAGCAATGCTGAGCATGCCCAGGGTGTCCACAGCCCTCTGCCTCCTGAACACATGGGACTTGTGCAACTCTGATTGTTCCTACTCTCCTCAGTGATCCTGCTGGACACAACACATGGGCTGTCTGAAGGTACCAGAGCAGCTCCTGACCTACCAACTAATCTACACACCTCAGAAACAGCCAGGTCCAGCAAAGGGCTGGAATTTGTGGCTCAGAGTAGCATTCAGACCCCTCAAGTGTCACCCTGTGATGGATCTGCTGTCTCTCATTTTCTTGTTATGTGCAGGCTGTTTCTGCAAAGGTTTCTTAGCCATGCTTTGGAATTCATGCCTCCTCTCCACTCTCCTAATAAACAGCTTGTCTTCCTTGTTTAAGAAGCCCATGAATTTTCTTTCTTCTGCAGTAGGGTCTTTGGGCTTATGAGGCACTCAGGTGCCAACACAATCACAGAGTGGTTTGGGATGGAAGGGGCATTAAAGATCATCTAGTTCCAACACTCCTACCATGGACAGCAGCACCTTCCACTAGACCAGGTTGCTGAAAGCCCCAACACAAACAGCTGACATTTGTCCCCTTGCCAGCTGTCATATGGCTGGTAGAATTTGTCCTGTGGACTGAGGTTTTACTCCTTTGTTAACTGATACCTTCTTTTCATATTGTTGTTATCTGAGAGAGATGTTCCCAGTAATGTCCTCATCTTCTTTACAGCAATGCCTCTTGCATCTTCCTGGTAGGGTCAGTTGGCAAATAGCAATTGTCCTTGCAGGTGTCAAACCCACATCCTTTAGCGAATAAGTTCACCTCTATGAGTAATTTGTCAGTCACTTCAAAATTTTACTTGTTTTGCTTTAATTTTCTTTTATTCCACATAAAGCCACAAAGAATCTGCTAAAAGAAAGAAGAAGAATAAATAATAAGAATAAATACTCATCTTCTGAAGAATTTTTTACTGCTCCCTGTAGATCTTCTACATTAAATTGGAACCAAGATTTCTTCTGTTGTTCAAGTTTGACGTGGAGGCATTCTTAATCTTGTTTATTACTTTATCAGAGCTTTCTTTTTGTGCTCTGTCTCCCTTGGTATAAAATGCATTGAACACAGTGAAACCCTGATGACAAAACATGACTTTTCAATGCCTTTAAAATTGCTATTTAACCTTTTTGAGACATACTCAGCATGTTCTCAAAACATTTAAATGTTATTGAGGGATTTGCATTCACACTGCTTCCCTAAAAGCCACTTGCTTTTTGCTTTTTTCACAACACTAGAGACACTTTCTTCAAACAAATGGCTGCAGACTGCTCCAGGTTAGGTGGCTGTACCAGATCATGGCATCATAACTTCAAAATTGCTGTGACAGTAGCAAATGTAAAGGTTATATCAACACTGTCATATTCAGGTCAGGACTGTAATGTCCACCTCTCATTCTTCATTGACCTAATCTTCATGCAAAATTGATGTCACCTTTCTGAATATGCTAAGATTTTCCTCTGAGGCTTTAATAATGTTGGCTATGTGAGCTAGAGAGGATGACTGAGCAAGTGACAGCACTGAATTGATTAATTCACTTGTCTTTGGGGGTTTCTGGTTCTTTATGGCTTGTCTGTACATGGCTTGCAATTCTCTTTGGTTGGTTCCATTAGCAAAGTAGTCTTGTGGCCACTTCACTTATCTTTTTCTCTGTTTTAGTTTGTTGCTTGAGTTTGGTTTATTAAGCAGTTCATTTTAGTACTCCATATAAACAACATGTATGTGCATTTGGACATGAGAGTCCCCATCTCTTCTACAGTCTAGGTGAAAGCATGTGAAAATCCTGTTTGGAAATTTCCCATTCCCTGTAAGGACACACACTTTTGCTTTCCACTGCACTTTGCAGCAGCTGCAAATTATTCCTTCCAGGATATCAGTAAACAGGACTGGTCACAAATAGCCAGTGTGAAGGAAGTGGCAACAGTGGGCAAGTAAGCCCACGGGGTTACTGAATAAATGCCAACAGAAAAGCTCTGATAAGACTCCCTCAGTCCTAATACTCCATGTAATTGCTATAAAAATGTAATAGGAATACAAGATATTTATAATTTTAATGCTGTCACTTTCATACTGTGAATAATGTGGTTTGTACCTTATAATTTACAGTGGTATCGACCCATGCTGTACAGTCAGTAGGTGTTTATGTCTGTGTGTTCTTTGAGGCCCTTGAATAATGCATAATTTGTTCATCCATACTGGTTTACTGTGCTACAGTCATTGATGCTCTCAGACCACAGATATTTTAATGCTTAATTTTCTTCTGTGCCCTTTTCCTCAATCTTCTCCCAGTCTTTTTTGCACTCTTTCAGAGGCAACCTCAATATTTCTGGCGCAATTTTCTGGGGAATGTGTTGGACCACAGAGTATGGAATAACAGGGAAGCACCTGCACTGGCTTTTGAAATCAGTCACAAAGGCACTTCATGCAGGCTGTGCATGTTGCCAGTGCTTGTAGGGAATGAGATGGTGTTAACGCTGGTCAAAATCGGTGAGGAAAAGGGAAGGGGCTACTAAAATTCTATGCAGTTTTTGTCCCTCTAATTATGGAAGATCTCTTGCAGAGATCTGAGAAGATGTGATTCCACATTGTCTGAAGCATTAGATTTCAGGTGGCAAGACTAGTGTTTACCTCTCCATAGTCCGCTGTTGTCCTGTTTTGTACTAGTCATGCATCAGGGGAAAGGAGAAATAACTCACTGATGCAGAACAATAAAATGGAATTAATCCAATGTTTCCCTTTCTCCCAGAGAGGCTTTGGATCATGTCAAGTTTCAAATCATTCTGTAATATATAAGTTATTAATGTGCGTGTACATACTTCGAATTTCTATTAGCTTGAGGATTATCCATCACTAGCCACCATGTGGCCCTGTGAATTTACATCAGACTTTGTCAGGACAACCCTGACAAACTAAAGAGAAGTCTCAATGACTGTTGGGAGCCCTGTGACTTTTAATGCCTCTTTGGGCATGTACTTCACAACTCTTCAGTCATGCCTCTGGTGCTGCCCATCCTTATATTTCCATGAGGGGAAGGCAGCATTCGTCAGCATGTTCTCTTTGTTGGCATTTCTTCTCCTTTCTCTCACCCAGGCCCTGCGAATACAAAGGTCATACCTGGTGTGTTATTTCTTGGGCAGACAGTAAGAGCAGCATGATCTTGACACGAGCTCATTTATTTTATTTTTAAATTGTTGATAAGAGGCCTGCTGGGGGTAGTGGTTGACAGCTGACTTAACATGAGCCAGCAGTGTGCCCAGGTGACCAAGAAGGCCAATGGCATCCTGGGCTGCATCAGGAATAGTGTGGCCAGCAGGAGCAGGGAAGTTATTGTGCTCCTGTACTCAGCACTGGCTAGGCCACACCTTGAGTCCTGTGTCCAGTTCTGGGCCCCTCAGTTTAGGAAAGATGTTGAGTTGCTGGAAGGTGTCCAGAGAAGGGCAACAAAGCTGGGGAGGGGATTGGAGTGCATGCCCTATGAGGAGAGACTGAGGGAGCTGGGGTTGCTTAGCCTGGAGAAGAGGAGGCTCAGAGGAGACCTTATTGTTTTCTACAACTACCTGAAGGGAGGTTGTAGCCAGGAAGGGGCTGGTCTCTTCTCCCAGGCAACCAGCACCAGAACAAGAGGACACAGTCTCAAGCTGTGCCAGGGGAAGTTTAGGCTAGATGTTAGGAAGAAGTTCTTCACAGAAAGAGGGATTTGTCATTGGAATATGTTGCCCAGGGAGGTGGTGGAGTCACCATCATTGGAAATTCTTAAAAAGAGCCTGGATGAGGCACTTAGTGCCATGGTTTAGCTGATTAGATGGTGTTGGGTGATAGATTGGACCTGATGATCTCAAAGGTCTTTTCCAACCTGGCTAATTGTATTCTACTGTAGACTGAGTATTCATAATTCAAGAGCACTGTATTCCTGCAGTAGAGAGGTGTAGCTTTCCCTTCATGGGCCCTTGAGTAGATGCTCTGCCCATATGTCCTTCCACAGCACCTGTGCTTCCTGAGCTCACACCAGCTAAGGATGGGAATAGGAAATACAGAAACCTCCTGGAGCCAGTGCAAGATTCAAGCCTGTAGAATCAAATGAAAGACTCCTATTGACTTTGGGTCAGGTCCTTAGTAAATGCTTTGTTAGATACAATCCTGTATCTATCAGCACTTACATCAAGTGAAAACTGTTCACAGCCACAAAGCCAATAGTTTTCTATTTATCTAATGTGTACTTTAGGTGGTATCACCAGAAAGCCTCTTTTTTTCCCCACTCTGAAAATACATTCAATCAATTCTTATTTCTTGAAGGAAGGGGGTGGGGGGGGAAATGCTTTCTGAAACCCAAGGAGTCAGCTTCTCATCCTTCTAACTGTGCTTTGCCCTAGATAAGAAGAGATCTCAGGGTCCCATATTATTAATGCACTGTCTATATGAATAACGAGCAGGCTTGGTGAATTATTCCACACTCCTAGGAAAATCTATAGCTCTGTCCTTCTGCAGCTCCACTGGAACTGAACAGGAGACTCATGGTTTTGTTCTGGAGACTCATGGTTTTGTTCTTTTTATATTTATTTGGTGAATTCAGGTTACTTCATTTGCAAGGAGGAAAAACCTGTCTCTCTGTTCCCCACTGACACCCATTTAGTAAGCTCAAAAAATAAGAAAAGAAATAATTCACAGCATATCACCTGCACTATTGAAAAGAGGAGAGGAAGAGAGAGAAGCCTAACTGTGTGCTGGAATCTTTTAAGACTTTGCTTTCGTCTTCATGAAACCCCCTTGTAGCTGCCCTGACATTGCAGCCAAATCCTGAGAGGTGATGACTTCAGGGGGAGCTAAAGCAAAACTGGCAGTGGTGATGCAGAATAATTAGTCCATATTCTGAGGAGCTCTCATTACCAGTTTGCCTTCTGATCTGCTGGGCAGAGGCTGAGTAGAGTGGAGGGGAGGTATTTGCCTGACCCTGTTTTTGTGTCAGAGCACGCTATCATCTCCTGAACCCAGACCATCCATGAGTAACCTGGGGAGAGCCGAGAGGCCTTACTTCTGCCTGAACAAGTTTACAGAACCATAGAATGCCCTAGATTGGAAGGAATTTAGATATGTTTAGACTAGATATAAGGAAGACATTTTTTACAGTGAGGGTGGTGAAACAGCAGCTGCGGCTCCCCAGATAGGTGGTAGATACAACACCCCTGGAAATGTTTCAGGTCAAACTGGGCAGGGCTCTGTGATGTCCCTGCTTAATGGAGGGGACTATAGAATAGAATAGAATAGAATAGAATAGAATAGAATAGAATAGAATAGAATAGAATAGAATAGAATAGACCAGGTTGGAAGAGACCTTTGAGATCATCATGTCCAACCTATCATCCAGCACCATCTAATCAACTGAACCATGGCACCAAGCACCCCATCCAGTCTTCTCCTAAACACCTCCAGTGATGGTGACTCCACCACCTCCCTGGGCAGCCTGTTCCAATGGCCAGTCACTCTTTCTGTGAAGAACTTCTTTCTAACATCCAGCCTAAACCTCCCCTGGTGCAGCTTGAGACTGTGTCCTCTTGTTCTGGTGCTGGTTGCCTGGGAGAAGAGACCAACATCCGCCTGTCTAGAACCTCCCTTCAGGTAATTGTAGACAGCAAGAAGGTCTCTCCTGAGCCTCCTCTTCTCCAGGCTAAGCAACCCAAGCTCCCTCAGCCTGTCCCCATAGGGCCTGTGCTACAAACCCCTCCCCAGCTTTGTTTTCCTTCCCTGGACACTAGATGACCTTGAAAGGTCCCTTCCAATCCAAACCCTTCTCTGATACATCTGTGTGTGTGTATACAGATGTACATTTATATCTGTGCAAATGCTGTAAACTCCTCCTGCCATGCGTGGGACATCAAAGCCCCTAGTGCTTTACAGAGACATCTGTATGTTTCCAGTGATCAAGGTACACAGAGGGAGGATATTGAAGGGTCGAATTTCCAGCCAAGCCAGGCCAAAGTCAGCAGCAAGGGCTGCCAAGTCAGGTGCTTCCCCATTGCTGGGTGAGGGCTGCGTTGTTTGTGCTGCTTGCAAACACCCGCTGGGCATTAGGGAGAGGTAGACGGATGATCGTGTCTTTCTGGTGTGAAGATGGTGCAGCTAATGAGATCATCTGACTGTGAGTCTATGTGAGTACATCTTCATCTCAGCTATAATTCATCTCCCCACCTATGTCTTACACTTCTTTCTTTTCCAATTGACATTGTGGTTTCCTGTGTAGCAAAGCAACCACCCTTTTTAATATCAAGCCCATAGAACAGCTGACTAATCCAGCCCGATGAAGTGCAGAAAGCTCACTTATAGCCCAATTTCCACAGGAAAAACATTTTCCTTTTCTTTTTAAGAGGGGGAAAAAAAAAGCCATAAGTCATGGTGCTATCTCTGTCTGTGTGAGGGGTGGTCATTTTTCCAGGCTCCAGCTGACAGGTTTCGGTGCCAGCACAGAGGGAGCAGAGCCCTTGCAGCCAACCAAGGTGCACAAACAGCAGCTTTATGGTGAAATTAGAGAATGGCACAGCTGCATAGCAGGGCCAAGACATACAGGAACGTATAATTACTTCACCTCCATACAGGGGAAAGTAACCTTTCTCTAAAATACTTGCAATGAGCCTGCTAGAGGCTAAATGGAAAAACAGTAGGAGTTTTCTCCTCTTATAGGAAGCATTAAGTGTTAATCACAGCACTGGAAAGAGCATGGTAAGGGGGTTTGGAGGCAGGGAATGCAGGCATGGAGGTCTGCCAGGCGTGCTGGTGTGCCAGACACTAGAGGTAAAAAGAAGCATAAACTGGGTGGGAACAGAGAGCCTGGTGAAAATTCCCTTGCAGGGATGCAGCCACAGGCAGGACCATGCAGGTGAGCCCCATGAATTGAGGTAGCACAAGGATTGGGCATGCTGCCAAGGGAAGGGGGGTTTGCAGCTTTTGCACATACAGATTTACCTTAGTGAGCTCTGAATACACCAGAAGGACATCAGCTCCCCATGACCTTTGTGCAAATCTACAGATGGTAGATCATAGAATGGTTTGGGTTGGAAGGGACCTTAAAGATCTAGTTCCAACCCGCTGCCATGGGCAGGGACACCTTCTGCTAGATCAGGTTGCTCAAGGTCTCACTTCACTTGGCCTTGAACACCTCCAGGGAGCGGGCATCTGTAACCTCCCTGGGCAACCTGTTCCAGTGTCTTACCACCCTCACTGTAAAGAATTTTTTTCTAGTATCCAGTCTAAATCTCTCTCCTCAATATTAAATCCATTACTTCATATCCAATTACTGCAAGCTCTTGCAAAAAGTCCCTTGCCAGCTTTCTTGTGGGCCAGCTCTCTTACAGGGGCAAAAAAAGGCTTCAGCAATGGTAAGGGAGTCTCCTCTCAGAAGAAGCCAGCATCCAGCAGTGTTGAGGGTGAGGTTTCCAAATGTCAAGAAGTAGATGGAAAAAGCTGGGGTGAGCAGGGGTATGTTGACGCCAAAAAGCTTTGCTTGGGTGGTAACACAGAAGGAGGTCAGAAGAGTAAGAACTTCATATCAAGGAGGCACTTGTGTGTAAGACAATTATCGTGTTCATATCTGTCTGCAAGGTGTGGATTCTGCTGTTTATCTGCCCTGTGTGACTGTAGCAAGGCAGCAAGAGCTTTGCTATCATTTACAAGGTGTGTGTGGAGTATCTTGCCAGCCAATACAGGATATGGGGTCTCAGGAGTAAAAGCTTTAAAACTTTACACTGTGCCTTAAGCCCTGGGTTTATCTGTGCCTTGCATGGCAAAGCACATGTGTGTAGTCCAAGCACAGCACTACCATTGCCTTCAGAAAGCAGTTTGACACCCAGAGACAGATTTTCAGATGGTGTAAACTGGCTCTTGAAATCCAGAGAGACCTGCTAGTTTGTGCCAAATGAGGACATGGTTTGTGGAGTTTAAGGAAACTAGCAGAATGGTGACTAGCTATTAGTCCTTGCTCACAGTCTGCAGGGAGTATATAGGAGCAGCTTTCAGCTGGCTGCCAAGAGGAGCTTAGAGAATCGTTAAGATCAGGTTAGCCTCAGTGCTGTCTCCCCTTATGCCGCATCTTTGCAGTAATTCAGGTGAGAGTCAGTCCCTCCCAGGAAACACCATATTACTACATGGCTAATGCTGCATGAACTCCTGTCATACATCTTTTCTGCATACTGCATTTTCCGTGCACCAGTGCCGTGAATTGCTGCTTGTCTGCAGGTGACTCTAATACAGTACAGAAAATACGTGATCAGAGTATTGCAGAGCATTAAGTCTTTTCTTCTTTTCCTTCAAAGCTACCTTCTATCTATAAACATGAAGCAAGTTCAGAAGGCTTGAATGTGGCTTGTAGGATTAGGATTTGAACACAAAAGAAGTGGATGACTACACAAAAATGAAAGATGCTGCTACATAGTGTGTTCTCTTTAAATTTAGAGATGAGAACCTGACGTTATTACACACTGAAATTTTAAAGAGACAATGGCCAGGTCTTTGTAAGAAGGATAGACATTGTTAACCCTTTTGCTGATGCATTGAGTTCAAATAACAGCCACTAATGTAGTACCAGGATTGTCTGTTGTGTTGAACTACATGAATTAATCTGGCAACTGCAACTAGAGGCAGACAAATCAACAAGTGTTTAATTGACTTCAGAGGATTGGTTATCCATGCAATTGATCACAGACACATTTCCAGTTCCTCCTTTCAGAATGCAACCAGGTAGCTGTAGGCCCCAAACCCCTTAGCACTCTGTCAGTCTGTATGGGGTGATTTTCATGCATTAACATTGCCTCACATTTAGGAATCAAATACATTGCAAGTGAGGGATTTATGTCAAACCTTAGGCTTTGTGCTGAGGAAGGGTGCTATTCAGCACGTGCATAACCTGGAACAGGTCTCTATATATAGGTGACAGAAAGCAGTTTACTCACCCAGTAACTCAAAAGAAAGCATTATTCCTCTAGGAGAGTTCAGTGTTTCCATAGATCATTCAGTTTACTACAAGAACTGCTCAAAGTGAAGCAAGCACAAGTGCTGATGTAGTATGGCAAAATTCAATAATAGTTAAACAGTGCTGCCTCTCCCTTTTGAAAATATCATGGAGAAGACAGCAGTGGGGAAAGGAGCTGTGCTCTACAATTTAAGCATTCTGCCCTCTGTCATTAGTACATAAAACCTATTCTGCAGGCAGATGGATTGCTTTTAATATGTGCTCTTGTGTAATCATTTCCTTTTGATTACAATTCCCAGGCAGCAAGCATACAGCAGAGTTTTGAAGATGCATGTGCATGGTCAAGACATTTATTTTTTCCTACCTTCCTAATGCACCCAGAACTCACAAACAGCAAGGTGAAACATCAGCACAAACCATCACTCAGGAATGAAAATGAGAAGCAAATGACAGTGTCCTAACTGAGGACAATGACAAATCTCCCATTAACTCAAATGAGAGCAGGAAACATATTTCTGTATTGGCTTTATTATTCTAAAATGCCCTTTCATTTTATTTCAGACCTCTCCACCAAATACCATCAAATACAGTTGTGTATGATATAGTTATGCAAATACCAGATGAAATCTATTTCCTTTGGAAATCTCCTTTCCTTCTCTTGAAAATTGCTAACTGGATGAACACATTTTAAAACAAGAGCACCTGTAATCCCTGTTAAATAAAAAACCAAACCACCCAAAGCCCATTAGTGTAATGAACACTTGAATGTGTCCAGAGAAGGGCAACAAGGCTGAGGAGAGGCCTCAAGCACAAGCCCTATGAGGAGAGGCTGAGGGAGCTGAGATGTTTAGCCTGGAGAAGAGGAGGCTCAGGGGAGACCTTATTGCTGTCTACAACTACCTGAAGGGAGGTTGTAGCCAGGTGGGTGTTGGTCTCTTCTCCCAGGCAACCAGCACCAGAACAAGAGGACACAGTCTCAAGCTGTGCCAGGGGAAGTTTATGCTGGAGGTGAGGAGAAAGTTCTTCACCAAGAGAGTCATTAGCCATTAGAATGTGCTGCCCAGGGAGGTGGTGGAGTCACGATCCCTGGAGGTGTTCAAGAGGGGATGGGACATGGCACTTGGTGCCATGGTTTAGTCATGAGGTCTGTGGTGACAGGTTGGACTTGATGGTCTTTGAGGTCTCTTCCAACCTTGGTGATTCTGTGAGATCATTATCCAGGGACACAGATCCCTATTGCTTTGGGGAGGGTGGGGGAAAAAAGAATGACCACTGCTTTGAACCACAGAGCTCAGGAATGAAGCAGTGAAGGAGAAAATCCGTATAGTTTTTGACAGGTTATGTTTCCTCTGGGATCCAGCTCAGTGGCAAAGGCCTGGCCTCATTACTGTGCCAGTGCTATTCATTTCTCTTGTTTGTCCATGTATTGTGATGAATTTGGTTCATCTGAATGTCAGGCAGGGAATCTCAGGTGAGAAATTTGTGGCAGAGCTGGAGAAGTGTAATGTTTCTCTCCAGTACAATGACAGATCCTTTCCTGGGATGCATGTGCAGGTCTGGCTACTCAGCTTCAGAAACAAAAAAAAAAGGTGAATTAACTTTGGGGCCTAGATGTGGAGGAAGGCTTTGGTTGCTTGTGAGAATGTACAGCCTCTCTTGAGAGAGGAGAGCTGTAAAGAGCACTGCAGAGAATGAAGGAGACCTCATTGCTTTCTACAGCTACCTGAAATAGGATCGGACGTAGCACTTGGTGCCATGGTCTAGTCATGAGGTCTCTGGTGACAGGTTGGACTCGATGATCTTTGAGGTCTCTTCCAGCCTTGGTGATACTGTGTGAAATGACATTGTGAGGAGGCTGGTGCTGGTCTCTTGACTTGCTGGAGCGTGTCCAGAAAGGGGCAACAAGGTTGGTGAGGGGCTTGCAGCACAAGCCCTATGAGGAGAGATTGAGGGAGCTGGGGTTGCTTAGTCTGGAGAGGAGAAGACTCAGGGGTGACCTTATTGCTCTTTACAACTACCTGAAGGGGGGTTGTAGTGAGGCGGAGATTGGTCTCTTCTCCCAGGCAACCAGTACCAGAACAAGAGGACACAGTCTCAGGCTGCGTCAGGGGAGGTTTAGGCTGGAGGTTAGGAGGAAGTTTTACACAGAGAGTGATTGCCCGCTGGAATGGGCTGCCTGAGGAGGTGGTGGGGTCGCCGTCGCTGGGGGTGTTCAGGGCGAGGCTTGACAGGATGCTTGGTTCCATGGTTTAGTTGATTGGGTAGTGTTGGATGATAGGTTGGACACGATGATCTTGAAGGTCTCTTCCAACCTGGTTTATTCTATTCTATTCTATTCTATAACAGCCTCAAGCTGTGACTGGGTAGGTTTATACTGGATATTAGGAAAAAACTTTTCAGGACAAGGGTGGTCAGGCATCAGAATGTGCTGCCCAGGGAGGTGGTTGAGTCACCAGCCCTGGATGTGTTTATAGGTCGTTTGGATGTGGAGCTTGGGGATATGGTTTAGGGGTGAAACTTGTAGAGTCAGTGGTTGGACTTGGTGGGTCCTTTCCAACCTGAATGTTTCTGTGATTCTGTGACTCTGAGCATGGATTTGCTGTCAGATCAGTGCATGTGCACCAGGAAAAAATCAAAAAAAGGCTAAAAAACCAGCAGTGGAGTTAAATATGAACACTCTATCG
Organism: Dryobates pubescens; assembly: GCF_014839835.1. Taxonomy (NCBI): domain Eukaryota; kingdom Metazoa; phylum Chordata; class Aves; order Piciformes; family Picidae; genus Dryobates; species Dryobates pubescens. Next base: position 9,369,245 of record NC_071612.1, read on the forward strand.
TTAGAAGAGCAGTCCTAATTCTTGAGAAGAGGATGGCAACAGCTGCCTAAGAATCATGCCACCTAGTTTTGAAGACTTCTAGTGGGTTTTGCCGCACCCACAGAAGGCAAGAAAAGGGTTTTATTTGCTCAAATAGCATTGTAGCATGCAGGTGAGCAATGGATGGACCACAGACTGATGTAAGTCAAGAAAAAGTGCTGTAGAGCAGACTCCTAAGAATTCATTTATGTATTAGAGGCACAGCAAACAGCATATATCTTTTGTCTTCAATACAGCATAAATTGATTCAATCTGGCAAAAAAAACAGCTTGAGAGTGTGTCCTCAGCACCAGAACAAGAGGACAGTCTCAAGCTGCACCAGGGGAGGTTTAGGCTGGATGTTAGGAAGAAGTCCTTCACAGAAAGAGTGATTTGCCATTGGAAGGGGCTGCCCAGGGAGCTGGTGGAGTCACCATCACTGGAGGTGTTTAGGAAGAGACAGGATGGGGTGCTTGGTGCCATGGTTTAGTTGATTAGATGGTGTGGGACTTGATGATCTTTGAGGTCTTTTCCAACCTGGTCTGGTCTGTTCTGTTCTGTTCTATTCTATTCTATTCTATTCTATTGGCTCACAGCAAACAAATCACATTAGTTCTCAGGCAGCTGCATTTCATCCCAACTGAAAAGGTGAAGTCTTGGAGGGTTGTGTGTAATAGTTTTGGAAATGCAATTTTTGAAACCAGAAATGTTGTGAATTCCTTAATAAAAGAAGGGAGAATCAAATTGCCAAGCAGATACAGGGGAAAGTTTAATTTAACTTTATTTGATACTGTTCTTTTTTTATTATTGTTATTGTTTGGTTGGCCAGTATTGATATATTATTTTTTTTTCCTCAAATCCATTTATTTGCAACACCATGCTGATAAATCACTTTTAGCAGCGGAACCAATTAATTCTCTATTGTAAATATTGACTTAGATATATTATTTTTTTTTTAATCTATTCTATTTGTTGGAGACAGCAGTGCTGGACTTCCCTGGATGAGCAATAATGAGGGAGTGTTGCAGAAGCCCTCAGTTTAGGAAGGATGTTGACTTGCTGGAACCAGTCCAGAGAAGAGCAATGAAGTTGGAGAGGGGTTTGGAACACAAGCCCTATGAGGAGAGGCTGAGGGAGCTGGGGTTGCTTAGCCTGGAGAAGAGGAGACTCAGGGGTGACCTTATTGCTCTCTACAACTACCTGAAGGTAGGTTGTAGACAGGCGGATGTTGGTCTCTTCTCCCAGGCAGCCAGTACCAGAACAAGAGGACACAGTCTCAGGCTGCGCCAGGGGAGGTTTAGGTTGGATGTTAGGAAGAAGTTCTATACAGAGAGAGTGATTGCCCATTGGAATGGGCTGCCTGAGGAGGTGGTGGAGTCGCCATCATTGGAGGTGTTCAGGAGGAGACTTGGGGTGCTTGGTGCCATGGGTTAGTTGTTTGGGTGGTGTTGGATTGGTTGATGGGTTGGACGCGAAGGTCTCTTCCAACCTGGTTTATTCTATGTATGTATTCTATGTATTCTACTGCTCTGCCTGTGAGTTCTGTGTGGTCACTGCAAAAACCTAGCATTTGCAAACACAAATTAAGTAAATTATAGCTTTGTACCTGGTCTGCATCCTCCAGGTGGCCCATGGTGCCCACAAGTGGGGATTCTAGCAGAACACCTCGGTTTGAGTTTGCAGATTTCCCAGCTGAGTTTGCTCATTAGAACACAGCAGGATGGAAACTCTGATCTGAAGTGAGCTGTGATTGCAGTGGATGTGGTCTAATCGTGTTGTGTGCAGTCAGGTTTGGAAAATCAAATGAATGGGGGAGGGTTTGAATTTCCTAAAATTAAAGTGTGATTGCATACTGTAGATCTGTGTTTATTGTCACTGAAAACCTTATGAAAGCTGATACAGTAATTTGACAAACCAGGTTAGAAACTTTTGCTTTGACAGGGGGGTTGGACTAGGTGACCTCTAGAGGTGCTTTCCAACCCCCTGCATTCTGTGTTTCTATGAATGCAGCATGTATCAGGAACAGTGTGGCCAGCAGGAGCAGGGAAGTCATTCTGCCCTGGTACTCAGCACTGGTTAGGCCACATCTCGAGTACTGTGTCCAGTTCTGGGCCACTCAATTTAGGAATGATGTTGACTTGCTGGAACGTGTCCAGAGAAGGGCAACAAAGCTGGGGAGGGGTTTGGAGCACAAGCCCTAAGACTAGAGGCTGAGGGAGCTGGGATGGCTTAGCCTGGAGAAGAGGAGGCTCAGAGGAGACCTTATTGCCATCTACAACTACCTGAAGGGAGGTTATAGCCAGGCAACCAGGCAGCCAGCACCAGAACAAGAGGACACAGTCTCAAGCTGCGACAGGGGAGGTTTAGGCTGGATGTTAGGAAGAAATTCTGTCCAGAAAGAGTGATTGGCCATTGGAATGGACTGCCCAGGGAGGTGGTGGAGTCACCATCACTGGAGGTGTTTAGGAAGAGACAGGATGGGGTGCTTGGTGTCATGGTTTAGTTGATGAGATAGTGGTGGATGATAGCTTGGACTGGATGATCTCAAAGGTCTTTTCCAACCTGGTCTGGTCTATTCTATTCTATTGTATTCTATTCTATTGTATTCTAACCCTTCTGCAAAAGCCTTTAGTGAAACTCCTGCAAATGAGTGCTGTACATTGCTGAAATGCTTGAGAACACTCTTTTGTAACAAGCTTTGAGTTAGCCCCTTTCCATATGAACCACTTTCATTTAAAACTCATTATTTATGGTAAGCATGGCCACACTCTTCATGCCTTTTGCATATTCCATTTTCAAGCCAAAATCTAGGAGCTGCATTAGCTCCAGTGCTCCCGGCAGGCAAACAGCCTCCCGCAACAGCACACCTTATGGCACCAACAGTAATAGGCTGAAATAGGCAGAGCCTCACAAGGACTGTGCCTGCCCAGTTCCTATTAAAATTAATGGGGACTGGGCATCCATTCCCTCTAGGCAGCTTTGAAAATATCAGCCAAAATGTAGTTGTAAGTATTAACCTTTAGGAAGTTGGTGTTGGCAGCCTCCCACTGCTCTGTGCCGGTTTCCAAACTCAGTAGCTATGATTAGGCATGAACCCTGCATGAGAGACTCCAGCTCTTGTTTGATGGGACCATGTCCTTGGAGGCTCCTGGTGGGGAGCAGCTGTGGGCAATTCACACCTTCAGGCTGTTTTGGCTGTTCCTGGGGAGTTAGAAGGTAAATTGTGAGGCTGCTTTGCTACTTGTAGCAGGAGCAGCCTGAACTGAGCGTGATGGGGTTTTTTCCCCCCACCCTGGTTTACAGAGGCAAGAAAGCCAGTTCCATAAAGGTCAGTAGAAGGTGTGAAAAAGGCTACTCTGAATATGATGCAATAGGGAAGTCTGGGGCAAAAATAGCAAAAATATTGCAGTCTGTTAAAAATCAACATAATATAGAAATAACCCTGCCTGTGAATGCTTTTATATAGTACACTCTGTAAGGAGCTTCTGCCCTGCTGATTTAACCTTCTTTAATTAGGGTTTTTTTTTCCCCTTCCCTGTCTACATTTGTAAAGAAAAGTAGTCTGGCATTTGAAAAGAAAAGAGGATTAGAATCATTTATTATTGGATTATTATTAAAGCAATAGAAATTCATGTTTTTAAACAACCTCCAGGTCTCAAGTCTAATCCGCACAGATGATGACCTGTGAGGAAGTAGAGTTACAGGAATAACTCAGCTGTGGTTTAGACTGAAGGATTTCAACCCAGCTAATAAACTCTCAGCAGTGCATGCCTGAAATATTACCACAGTAGCTGGAGAGCAAACTGTCCTCTTTCTAAACTCTTTCACCACACAGTTTTAAAATAGCCAAAGTGTTATCAACACACACAGCTAGCAGATTGTTCATGGACACCAAATGCATTCCTACAGCAAAGAAAATGCTAACTGTGAAGCATTTGCTGGGTTCTGCTTTACATAGTATGAGATAAGAGGCAAATGTAATGCACAGGGCTCTATTACTGACTGCTGCTGAAAATGCAAAGCCATAAATGTGCCCTTTCAATTCCAACAGTGCATCATTAGTAGAAATCCTGTAAGGATCACCTGGATCTGAACGGCCTCTTATACTGTACTTTCTCCACCACTGTGAGTGTCAGCTCTAGTATTTTGGTAGATACCTATGCCATTAGGAAATACTAATTGCATTTCTCTGAATTTTGCTGCCTTTTCATTACAGTCAGGGAATCATTAAGGTTGGAAAAGACTTCTGAGGCAATCGAGTCCAATTGTCAACACAGCACTGCCATAACCACTAAACCATGACCCAAAATGCCATGTCTATGCATTTCTTTTAACACCTCCAGGGATACTGAGCCCACCTCCAGCAGCTTGTTCCAATGTCTGACCACTCTTTCAGTAAAGAAAGTTTCTCTAATATCTGGTCTAAACTCCTTCTGAGGTCATTTCCTCTTGTCCTGTTTGGGTTTTGTTGTTGTTTCTTTGTTTCTTAGTTAATTTGATTTATTTTTTACCTTCTCTTCCTAAAAGTGACTGTCTAACAGTTGTAGATAGACCTGGAGGACAGTTCCAGGAACATTAGCAGTGCTGGCAGATTTCTGAAGAGGCAGAAGGATCAGGCAGAGCCTTTCCTGTCTCTGCTGAGTCCACAGATTTTGAGCAGAATCATGGGCAAGGCTTACGGCAGCACCCCTCTGCTCAAGGTATGGATCATGCACTTCTTCTGCTGGCTTTTCCTGAAATGTTAGGTCTTCTAAATGTAGCTTTCTGTGGAATACAAATCAGCTACATTAATGTAGCTGTACACCTGCTTGTACACCATATTTTGGTCATGTCTACCCTTGCATTTGCTCACTCCATGGCATATCACAATATGTCAGAGAACGTAGATGCTGCTGCTTCCTACCACATTTTGGAGCTAGAAATGACAGGTGCCTGGAATTACTGCAGGGTTATTTCTATTTGTATTTGTTTTCACTAAGAAAACAGCACCATGGATGTCGAGAGATTCTTGCCAGGGGTTCTGCAGTAACCAAGAGGGCTATACTTGCACTCCAAAGTCTAACAAGGAACCACCATCTACTATTTTATGCTGCAAAACAAGGCAGGCATCCAGTGAGGGCAGGAGCAGAGGTTTCATGTAGTCAAAAAAAAACAGTGAACAATTGGGTTGTAGGCAAGACAGGAGTGAGGAGAGGTTACACTGCAGAGGGTGAGCAGACCTGCTGTGTTAGGTAATACTGAATACAGTAAATAACCTCAGACATTTGGAATTTTGTTTCTTGCTATGAAACCTGAAAGACCCTGCAGTAACTAAAAAGATGAAAGATATACAGATCACTGTTACTGTGCCTGTGAAGGAGGGGATAGAAACATATAGCATGGGGGGCAGAGGGGAGGAAGACCCACAGGGTCCTGTTCTACACTCAGTCTGGACAACCCCTAAGGTAAAAGGAATTATTCCTACAGCCTGCTTTCCATTCCCATCCAAACCCACTCTCCCATCCAATTTCTCTTTGGTGTCAAAATAAATGAAAATGTTTCACAGTGATTAATGGTGTGCTGGCTGCACAGTGAGTGCTGGTGGGGATGCAGCTGATCAGTGAAGAGGATATTTTCAGAAAACCTCATCATATTTTGTTGTGACTTTATGCTGACATGTTGAATTTTGGAGGGAGGGGGGAAGTGATGAAACGGAGCCAGTTGCATAGGCATGGCCCTGTGCAGATTGGCACACATGGGGAAAGAGAGTCGTGGGGTGATTCTGCTCCCAGAAGGAGAGACCTCTCTGGAGAAATGTTCCATTGCTTGACACATACTGAACTGCTGGTCACTGTCCACACCTGCATTGTCCTCTACAAGGCCTATGAGGAGCGGCTGAGGGAGCTGGGGTTGTATAGCCTGGAGAAAAGGAGGCTTGGAGGAGACCTTATTGCTGTCTACAGCTACCTGAAGGGAGGTTGTAGAGAGGTGGGGGTTGCATTCTTCTCTCAGGAAAGCATCACCAGAACAAGAGAACACAGTCTCCATCTGTGCCAGGGGAGGTTTAGGCTGGATGTTAGGAAGACATTCTTCCCAGAAAGAGTGATTGGCCATTGGAATGTGCTGCCCAGGGAGGTGGTGGAGTCACCATCACTGGAGGTGTTTAGGAGGAGACTGGATGGGGTGCTTGGTGCCATGGTTTAGGTGATTAGATAGTGTTGGCTGATAGGTTGGACTCGATGATCTCAAAGGTCTTTTCCAACCTGTTCCATTCTCTTCCATTCTCCTCCTTTCTCTTCCATTATTTCTCTTCCATTCTTTCTCTTCCATTCTTTCTCTTCCATTCCATTCCATTCCCTTCCATTCCATTCCATTCCAACTCACAGCTCCTAGGTTTGGATGGAGTTTGTTGTACATAAAACCTATACTACATTTATTCACCTAAACCCTGACCTATTATGTACAAAGAAGACAGACTACAGCACAATATTGCTTCTTTTACTACCATTGATCTTTAATTTCCTACTTCAGTTTTGCTCTCTACATTAAGGGTGTTGTTTTTGTTGGCTGGGTGTTGGTTGTGTTTTTTTGCAGTGCTGTGTATGTGAGAGGTTTAAAACTTGCTTGAGATTTCAATTTCCAGAGGGCTCTGTGAGGCAGTGGTTGTTGTAGTTTTTCTAACATTTTGACAAAGCTCAAGCTCTGTGTGGTGAAAGTCAATTTCATTGTAAGCTGTTGTTTTCACCACTACAGTGAATAATCCAATTCTTAATTATTTGATGTGCTATTTTATTGGGGGTTTATGTATTATTTGCTTAAAATTTAGTTGTTTGTCATCACTGTAATTTTAGTGGAAGGGACAATGCCAACCGATCCTTGGTGGAATAGATTGTTATCCAGTGTGAAGTATTGATCAGGTCAAGCAGTAAATTAACAGGAGCAGAACACCATTAAATTTTGAACATAATTGCCTTCTACTCTTAATTTCTATTGGATATAATCAATAGGTGCTAGAGGAAAGTTAAAAGAGTTATTTAGCAAGCTGCTATTTCCTGCAGCATAATGGAAAACTACTGTTTCATCCTCTAGTTGATGCAAATAATTTGCAGTTCAAGTGTGGCCACTTAAGCATTTTATCAAAGACTCACTTTTGGTCCTGTCTTGAGTGATCTTCCTCCCTTCCAGAAAGAAACATGATTTAGTGGCACAATCTGTTTTGATTTACCTGCCTCTTTGGTCTTTGTGCTTACACTGGTGTTGCAGACATACCACTTCCCTCCAGGATCTCCCCAGCCTCTGTTCCTATCTCTGGTCGTGAGCACACAGAATGTCTTCAGGGGCATATTCTCAGGCCAGTAACTTTCAATATAATTCCCTTTTCTGAGGAAATGCAATGTTAAAACCAGTGGGAACGAAGACCATAGCCTTGGTCTTGATTTTCCTTCTTGATTCTTCTACAAGCTTGTTTGGGCAAGTTGCTCATCTCTCTTGTTTTCCCTGCCTGCAAAATGCTAACATAATCAATTGCCTTCACCAAGGTCTACTGTCAGGTTGATGTGTTGTAGTCTCTTCTAGGATTCCCTGTGCTGATGATACACCTTGCCCTGCTCCCCAGCCTGCTTGTTACTCCTGGTATCTCACATTTCCCTCTATAATAATATTTTAGATACTTCTTTATTTTTTTTCCCCTGCTGCTAAATTTAAGTATTGCTTATTCTGCTGTAATCTAAACCCAGTTCCTTATAAATCAATATCTCAGTGCTATGACTATTTTTACACCTCTTTGAACCCTCTTTCCATTACCTAGCCTTTTGCTAATAAAATGCTGTAAAGGAAACACCATATTTCAGGTGGCCCCCTGCCAGAGCTGTATGCCCAGTATCCCTGCCCCATAAATCACAGGGACATTAGAAAGCCATTGAATGGAAGATAGACATCTGATGCAAATTAGGGGATTATTGCTGACTTTGGTGGGCCTTGGAAGCTGCATTACTGAGGGAGCACACAGAATATAACAGGCCAAGGTAATCATACCTCATATCTTACAATAGTGTCAGTTCTGTGCCAGTGGTGCTGTTCCATATTTATAACTTAATATTGGCATAAGGCAATTCACATTCAAGCTAATGGGAGTTTTCCAGGAGTGTTGATTCAGGTTCTTCATGAGAAATGAGTGTAGCCCCTTTTGCACATCTTACAGCAGAAGCAGCAGTTAGGGAAGAGTCTACTTAATGTTTTATGAAGTGGTGCATAATGATTCACCAAATGGACAGACCTCCATGTAAGTCTTATTTTCTAAGAGAACCAACCTATGCTCCTTCTGAAAACAAAATGTCTTCAGGGAGTGGCAAGTTACCCATCTCAGAATAGAGTCAACACATTCAGTGATCTGAAATCTTGATCTACATCTATCCACAACTCTCTTCATTATGAAGTGTGAGCAGGTATTTCACTGCAAGCACAGTTTATTTCATTCAAGTCCAGTATGTTTGAAAAGACATTGCTTGCTGTCTATGCAAATTCAAACCCTTCTAAATCATCAAAAGAGCTGAGTGTGAATTTACCTCTTTGACAATTATTCCTTGTCACATTATTTTGTTTAACAGGGAATTCATCACAGGAGAGAAGTGAAAAGTAAAGCCTCTTGGCAGCTACAAGGAATTAACTGTGCTTACAATCATCTATTTTCCGTGGGAAGGCTGGGGGGCAGTTTGATAGTGCTGAAGCTGTACCATGTACAGTGACATCCTGTGACCATCACTGGCTTGGATTTGAATCTTGCAGAGGAAGGACTTTTTGGTCTATGTTACAGATTAGCATGAGCTGTGCAAGCCTCCCAAGTGAGGCTGAAATTCTCCTGTGCTGGTCATTCCACCAGTGCCCACAGCATCACTGGTCCTCATACAATGAGCAAATGGAGGAGTTGGTGGTGTTCCTATGGTATTTTTAGGAAACTGAATCATAAAGCCCAGGTGCCCACAGGAGCCTGTGGCCAATGGAGTTGGACATAGAGCTAATTGAGTATCTCTGGCCAGCATGGTGGTGTTCACAATTATGATATCATTCTCCATTTCCAAAGGAGAAGAGCTTCTCCTTGTGTTTCACACTTCTGCCAAGAAAAGGATAAAAGGAGATGTTTTTTTCTCTGTGTTACTGAGGAGAATCCCCTTTTCATCCAAATGAATTATGCTGTCTCCAAGGCGCCAGATTAATCTGTCTGTGATGTCCCTTGTGTATTGTTTCTAGACTAACATGTATCTGTGTTTTTTCTTTCACAATCAAGTGGTACAAATGAAAGCTAATTCAGACAGTAGTCTTTCACTGCTACCCACCACCATGAAAAACTACAGGAATGATTCAGCCCTGCTGAGGAAGAGAGATACCAATAGACTGCTCTCTAAGCAAACAAAGATTTGCTGTGCATTGGGGTAAAGTTTCACCCTTGAGTTGCCTTGTAAGAAGTCTCTGGAGGAGGTGCTTTAAGCATCTAACATAGTTCTTTGGAAGAGCAGCAAAAAGAAGCAGCTGAGATGGTGTTTCAGTGCTGTTTGATCCTCTCTTGAGCCTCTGCTGGCTGCTTCTGAGCCTCTTGAAAAGGAAGTAGCTGCTTAAAGTATGCAGAGTCCGAGGTCCAGTCCAAACTTCTACATGAGATTGACATTCACAGCAATCCTCATCTATTTGGGAATGAGCTGTGGATAAGACAGGTTGATAACAAACACAATTTGGTTCAGCTGATGATCTTAAAGGTCTTTTCCAACCTGTCCCATCCCATCCCATCCCATCCCATCCCATCCCATCCCATCCCATCCCATCCCATCCCATCCCATCCCATCCCATCCTTCTCTAGCTTGCCATCATCGTAAGAACCTTGTGAACTATAGATTACTGCAGTATAGGTATGTGCAGCAGGACAGGCAGACAAGGTAGGAAGACTCAGAGACACAAATGAAATAGGATTAAATGGAACAAACTAATTCTCAATCAGATCTATTCACCACTAAAACAAAGAATATAGAAAGAGGCAGAATTAAAATCAGCAAGTTAACAGATTGCATTTCTGGTTAGGAAGGAGTCCTGCTTTATGAAGTGCTGGTGGATTTAATGTTCAATTCTAGCCTGATTTGTCATGCAGATTGTAAAGCATATTTGCAGTCATCACCTTCTAGTTGACTCAGGGTGGTGGAGTTTTTGTTTTTCATACAGTTTTTCATGTTTTATAGCCTAGAGCCTTGGCAGGAGTCCATCTCTGGTACAGATGATTCACATCATTGTTAGGCTTGGGACTGCAATTGTTGCTGAGCTGTCTATACTCTGTTGTGTTTGTGGAAGGACCAGGATTGGAGCTGTGCTATTTTTGTGATGATCTCTAAATCCAAAAGTGGTTTTGCACTGTTTTTATCCCTAGAAAGCCATCCACTGCTTACAGCTGGGTTTCCTGAGAAAGTCACCCAAGGCATATTGGAAAGCAGGTTTATTTTGGGTATGTTAGCATATAAGAAACATATACCAGGCACTAATTCTAGTTATGACCAAAAGAACCCACCATGCAACAGTGACAAACCCCCAAAACACAAAACAAATTAGACAAACCCCTAAAAACTTCATCTTTTTGGAGGCTTTGCAAGGTAGTTCTGACACTTTCAGATAAAGATAGCATTTTCTTTGCATAACTGTTCAAACTAAATGTGTTAACTCCATGCATAAACTGTTTTCAACTCTGTCTTGTCATTCAATCCAAAGAATTGAAGCTGGGGAGGGACTTTTTAGGGTGTCAGGTAGTGATAGGACTAGGGGGAATAGAAAAAGACAAGGAATGGGTAGATTCAGATTGGATGTTAGGAAGTTCTTCCCCATGAGGGTGGTGAGACCCTGGAACATGTTGCCCAGGGAGGTGGTAGAAGCCTCATCTCTGGAGGTTTTTAAGGCCAGGCTGGATGTGGCTCTGAGCAATATGGTCTAGTATGAGGGGGGTTGGAACTAGATGATCCTTGAGGTCCCTTCCAACCCTAATTCTATGATTCTGTGGTTTGAATGACACCTTAGTGAAGATTCTCAAAGCCTTGGTACTGGCAGATATAAGATGGCCTGTGTCAGCTGAAAGGAAGCTCCAGCTTCTGGGGGAAGCTTTGCCATTAGTTCCATGGCAGACAGAACTGAGAAATTATGGCTACAGGAAAACTGTAGATGCTGCAAGTGAAAAGTTCCTTACTCTGCATCACTAGAAATACAAGTGTGAACCCCCACCACTCATATGCATACATCTTCCAACAGTTTCAGCAAAATTAGGAGATTTGCAGATCTTTGTCCTGAGTGATGGGCAAACTCATTTACAAAGATACTCTCAACATCACTATAAATAACAGTTTCTCTTTTTGCTTTTGCAAGCCATCATCAGAAGGTGAATACTTCCTCACTTCTTCCTTCCTCTCCTTCACCTACCCACACAGCCATAACAGCATGCATGTACAAATGCATAAAATTTTCAGCCTTGCAATTTAAATGTCAGCTCTTCAATCTTATTCCAGTACAGTTAGACCCTCTTTTGCATACAGTATGCCTGACTTCTTGCAAGTCTAGCTTGCCTAAAAATGGCAGGAGTTGCATCTGTGGCCCTTTCTGATGGTCCAATTTGTTACTCTACCCTTGCAGAATGAGATCAGTCACAGGCAATGCCTTAGAGGTAGTAACTAGATAATTATATCCTCTGTGGAGAGGATGTGACCCCCACCTTCACCAGAGCTTAGCAAGATCTCACTGCCAGTTGGTTGAGGTGTTGACCAGCCTGGTTTAGTAGAAGGTGTCCCTGCTCATGTCAGGGCAGGGTTGGAACTAGATGATCTTTAAGGTCCCTTTCAGCTAAACCTTTCTATGAATCTATGAAATGTCACTGGGATTTAGCTTCATTGTGATATAACCAGGCATTCCAGGCAGAAAGGGATCTGGGGGGTAGTGATTAATAGCCAGCTGAACATGAGCCAGCAATGTGCCCACGTGGCCAAGAAGGCCAAGGGCATCCTGGCCTGCATCAGAAATAGTGTGGCCAACAAGAGCAGGGAAGTCATTCTGCCCCTGTACTCAGCACTGGTTAGGCCACACCTTGAGTCCTGTGTGAAGTTCTGGGCCAGAGAAGGGCCACAAGGCTGGGGAGAGGTCTGGAGAGGCTGAGGGAGAGGCTGAGGGAGCTGGGGTTGCTTAGCCTGGCAAAGAGGAGGCTCAGAGGAGACCTTCTTGCTGTCCACAACTACCTGAAAGGAGGCTGTAGCCAGGTAGGGGTTGGTCTCTTCTCCCAGGCAACCACCAGCAGAACAAGAGGACACACGCTCAAGCTGCACCAGGGGAGATTTAGGTTTGAGGTGAGGAGAAAGTTCTTCACAGAAAGAGTGATTGGCTACTGGAATGTGCTGCCCAGGGAGGTGGTGGAGTCACTGTCCCTGGAGGTGTTCAAAAAAGGGTTGGATGTGGCACTTGGTGCCATGGTTTAGTTGTCAGGAGGTGTTAGGTGTTAGGTAATAGGTTGGACTTGATGATCTCTGAGGTCTTTTCCAACCTGGTTGATTCTATGATCTCTGCATGGGAAGAGGAGGTTGCTGTGTTCTTATTGCCCTCTTCTTTCCGTGCCCTGAAAAGGAGAAAAAGACAGCACAGAAATATGTAGGTGTATCCATATGTAATCCATTTCACAGCTATCTGGTTGTCAAGGTTATTTTTTTTCCTCCCATCTTGTATGATTTCCTCAGGTATATATTAAGAGAAACTGTTTGCAGTCATGCTGAGTGATGATTTGGGGAGGTGTTGCAGACTGCTGAAGGCAGACACAGGACACATTAGGCTGCTCTGAAGAAGTTGCAGATATAGCCTGTTCCTCTTTTTTTAGTGCAAGCTAGTATTTAGGACCTCACTTTCAAAGGCTGAGGGCTTCCAGTGAGTCATCCAAACTCCAAGTTTGGGCACCCAAATTACTTACCCTTAGTGGTTTTCTAAATTAAAACTTACAGCCTGACCCAAAAAGCACTATCAACTGGACAATGAATTTGCCCAGACTCATTCCACTTGAAAGTAATAGCAAATACAATGACTTTAAAAACAGTCATTTACATAACTGAGTAGCTTTTGAAGAATTTCCTTCCAAACAGCAGTAACAAATGACCAGGTGGACATTGAGAGCTCTCTCTTGGGTCAGGTTTTTTAGTGTTAAAAAAAAACACCCAGAGGTTATTTTTATAGCTATATAAAATGTTATGGCCATTCCTAAAGAATTCATGAGGGCTCTTGTTTTATTCCATTGCCCACAGAAAATGGAAGGGAGCTTGCCACTAGCCTCTCTCTCCAGCAGAGGGGACACAAATACAACCCAGCATATCCCACAGAGGGACAGTGGATACTTTTACCATTTCTGGCCCCATCCTTCAGAGCAGCTTGTACAATCCATAGTGATGCTGGGACAGGAACATAATTGCCTTCCCACCTTGACAAGGTTTTGCTTTGTTAACACAGAGCATGGAAACTACCTTGAGATCCTTGCAGTGGAGGTGCTAAAAGACGCAGGAAACTGCTGTGGTGTGATGATGCACTGATTTTGCTGCCTTTGGGGGTCAGAAGCTGTCCTAGTGTGACTATTTCCACCTCAACAGAAGAGGGAACTTCTTTACTGTTGTAAGGGTCACAGAGCACTGGAACAGGCTCCCCAGAGAGATTGTGGAATCTCCTTCTCTGGAGACTTTCAAGGCCCATCTGGATGCATTCCTCTGTGACCTGAGATTGTATGGTCCTGCTCTGGCAGGGGGGTTGGACTCAGTCTCTTTGGGTCTCTTCCAACCCCTGACATCCTGTGCTTTCTGTCTGCCTTTTAATGAACAAATGCTGACACCATTTGAATAATTCTCTTATATACTAATACAAAATCTTGAGGCACATCAGCCACTAAAGACATCTTTACAGAAGACATTCTGCATTTTCTTGACCAGGACTGGTGCTCCCTGCGAGGCAGAGCTGGGAAGGGCTCCCCATGATCTCCCAATGCAGAATTGAAGCCTTGAATGCTCTCTGGCTGTGAATTGAGCCCCTGAATGCAGTGACTGAATATTCATTTCATCCATTCTTCAAAAAAAAAAAGGACACACCTTACACTTTCAACTACAAGAATAGCTCCATTCATAAGCCTCTCTGTGAGACAGGTCTCTGTCATCTGCATTTCTCAATAAGGAGTGAAAAAGCCAGTGTATTGCCTTGTATAAAAGTAATGGAAAAAAGGTATCCAGAGAGAGAAATTACCTTTTTTGTGTGTGTGTGGTTGTTGTTATGTAGTGATGTGGGTTGATTACAGGCATGCATATTATTTCTCTTTGTTGTTCACTTCATTGTGCAGTCCGGGAGAACAAGGAAGCTGTGTGCACCTGCTGTATGGCTGGATGATGGTAGGGTTTCAACACTAGAAACAGCAGATACTTAGGGTAAAACTTTCCCCTGATTTGAGCTGGGCTATTCATCACACACGTAGCTGCCATTAATCTTACATGCAGAGCCAGGCTTCTCATATTTCAAAATCTTTGGAGAGGCAGCTTTTTAATCTATATTTGGTGGTTCTTTTCTTCCCCCCTTTGAGATTGATTTCTCTTTGCATATAATGCTGTGGTGGTTTGAATTTAAACAGAACCCTGAAATGAAATAGTTGGATATGAAACCTTAGCAGAGAGAAAGGAAACAATTATCTGGAAATTCTTTCTTTCCTTTCTTTCCTTTTCTTTTTAATATAAAAAAACTCCAGTGGCAGCACTGCTGACTGACAAAATTGACATGTGTTTTAACTGCTGTTTCAAGCAATGGATTATCTTAATCACAACAAGAGAGCATATATGCTCCTGGATGGGGCCATAAATCTGATGAAGCTCAGCAGTGATTCTCAAAGCAATTAATTCTAATATAACGCAGCACCTTGAAGTATCTGAATTACAGCAGTTGGAGCTGGTTAAAGGTGAAAGGCAGATGTAGAAGGTGAGAGGCAGATGTAGAAGCTGCCCAGCAGCTTCTGGTGTCCAGCTTAACCTCCTTCCACTCCACCTCTGACATACTCTCCTAGGCAAAAGGCAGCTGTGCAGGAGCTGCTCCTGGGAGCCCGGGCAGGAAAATTAAGAAAAAGGACAAGGAAGGGAAAATCTCAGAGAAAACAGAGTTAAAAAAGGCAGAACAGATGTGAGGGCAGCAAGTAGCAGGGGGCAAGGTCTAAACTTGTTCTCAAAAATACATGGACTGTGACAGCTGGAGGTTATGAGCATTGCTATCAAAAGTTGCTGGTAACCAAGAGCAAAATTTTTAAGTGGTTTGCATATCTTTCTGGGCCCTTGAGATAATAGTATAGCTGGCTGTTCCTTATTTTGTAGGTCATTTATACAGCTCATATTCTAAGCCCTTCTTCCTGCTAATACTCACAAAGGATGTTATTGGAATCCCAAACTCCTTGCCATTTCACAGAGCTGAATCTGGACACATAGTATTATAGATTCAGCAGTGTGTCTCTATGGGAACTGCTTCTCTTGCCAGACAGCATTGGGAATGAACTGGGAACTAGCTGTTTAGATACTCAAGTGTATGTGTGTGCATGTGTGTGTGTCTGCCAGGCACACACATCCATAAACATTCAGGTGCAGATGTGTAAATCTTACCATGGAGCGTTTGCATTTCTTTTCCTCACTATTTCTTCTTATTTTGCTTCATTTAGCATAGATTATCTCTGTAAGTCTGGCAACTAGTCAATTACTGAATTCCTTTTCAAAGGAAGGGAAAGGAAGATTACAAAATTCATCAAGCTAGCATAAATCACCATATCTTCCCCACCTGAGGATCTGACCCTCTCACGGTAGTTTCTTTCTTCTTTATAAAGGTAATTATTCTATTAAAATTAATAGTAAAATGGAGACTGCTGTGACTGAATTACATGGGATAAGCGTGAAATACTGTGATCTGCTCTGCTCTGAATTAGTAATTGCAGTGTGCCCAGTGAAATTTGCATACTTTCCTCTCCTGCTCTGCTATCCACCTTGGTTTGGTTACTAAAGCTCTCTCCAGGGCTGGAGCTGGAGATTGATAGTGATTTATGCAAGGAGGAGGTGTTTGCAGAGCGGAGGTCCCCTGAGTTTTAAGATAGCAGAAGAAGTTATAAGATAAGCATGGATTTGTTTGGTATTTGAAATATCTGTGATCACCTTTCTAAATGAGATGGAGGTGGGGTTTGTGTGCTTAAATAGACAGGGAACAAAAAAAAAATGGCTAGGGGGAGGGATGTGTGAAATCTCTCTCCTGGTGCTTCTGCATGTTTGGCTATGTGATGTGACTTGAAGTTCGCACTGCCTGGAACAGTGAAAGCAGTTAGTATCTCCAAGGAATGGCACTCAGTATAAGGGAGGCCCAGTATGTATGAAGGAGCTCATGGACCTGCAATAGCTTCTGTTCTGGAAAGAGACACATGCACCTGCTTGCACTTAGGTTGTTCATGGAAAGTACAGCCTTGGAGAAGATAAATGATACTGGGGCGAAAGACAACTGTTCTCACACACCTGTTGAGAGATGTGCCTTGAGCTGGCATAAGCACTTCCTTATTAACTAGAGGATGGCAGGAAACTGTAGTTTTTCAGTGCTGTATGGATGTTGCACTGGAGTAAAGTGTCAGGTCCAGACTGGTTTCTAAGGGTGAGTGCAAGCTTGTCCAGAACCAGCAGAGAAGTTTTGCCCTGAAGCCTTTTCAGCCCTGCTGTGCCAGAGTACGTGCTCATTTACCTCACAAGCTCAATACCACACCACACCTGACAGAGGTGGATATAGGAGGGAAAACTAAGCTAGAGTAAGATACTCCTCTTTGACCCCTGGCAGCCTGAATTTGAGATCCTTGAGTGTTCTACCAGAGGTGTGCCTCTTTCAAGGCAGAGGGGGAAAGTCACTGCTGCCCAGGCAGCCTGGGAAAGCTCTAGCTGGCTGCAGTCCTGTGAAGTAATTGCTTTTGTTATCAGGATTATATTGTTATTAACCACATTAGGATGGTCACATGCTGGTTTAGATAGCTTATGCTTGATTAAATAATTGCCTGCTGCAATGATAAATGCAACTTTATCCCAATGAATCAAAAGCTGGGTTTGCCTTCCTGAGGAAAAAAATAAACCAACAACAAAACCACAAAAGGAGCCTCATGTTGACATATTTTGGGTAATGTAGTTTGTTTCTTTGGATAAACCTTGATCTTGACAATCCCCAAGCTAATGGAAGCTCAATTGCTTTTCCTTCCCAAATTATTCTGTGCAGCAGCAGGACTTTTTCACCCCAAGAAAGCAACCTTAGACGACATGTGAAAGGGTCATCTAAACTTCAAGATGCAGGCCATTATTTTTAATTCATGTGGTCTATCCGTGTCTCCTAGCACCTGAACAAGCCTTCCTGCAAATTACCTTCTTTTTGTGAATATAAACAGTTTATTAAAACTCCTGGATTAATTATTAAAATGAGCTTATAAATATTTGAGGAAACAGAAGGCGCTCATAATAAATGATCAGATTCTACCTTCACTGAAAGGTAAATTACAAAATGATGAAGACTGACTTGTCCAACAAAGCCATTTCTGCTGCTGTCATCACAAGGTCCAGGGTAAGATCATCGTATCCAGGCAGCAGAAAAAAAACAAAGTCAAAATCAGCACCTAAAGTGAAACAGCAGCGTTACTGTCTTGGAGTGGTTTTGCTAAATGTGAGACACAATCAAGTATGGGACCACTTAATTACCCATGTTCAGTGCCTTGTGGGAGGAGCCATGAGTTTCCAGCCTTGACTTTGAGGTCAGAATTGTGGGGACTGAATTAATTGTGGGGACTGAGGGAGCTGAGGTTGCTTAGCCTGGAGAAGCAGAGGTTTAGGGGAGACCTTATTGCCATCTACAGCTACCTGAAGGGAGGTTGTAGCCAGGTGAGGGTTGGTCTCTTCTTTCAGGCAACCTGTGACAGAACAAGAGGACACAGTCTCAAGCTGCTCCAGGGGAGTTTTAGGCTGGATGTTAGGAAGAAATTCTTTACAGAAAGAGAAATTTGCCATTGGAATGGGCTGCCCAGAGAGGCGGTGGAGTCACCATCCCTGGAAGTGTTTACAAAGAGACTGGATGAGGCACTTTAGTGCCATGGTTTAGTTGATTAGATGGTGTCGGGTGATAGGTTGGACTCAATGATCTCAAAGGTCTTTTCCAACCTGGTTAATTCTGTATTCTATTCTGTAATGAGCAGAAGAAGAGAGAGAAGTACTGAGGAGAAGCCTGAAGCAAGTGAAACAAGTCACTCACACAGATCGATTGATTGAATGAGAAGTCAGATACTCTTAAGTGGTGCTGGGAAGAATATCAATCCCACAACCCCGTGGTAGATCACCCTGGACAGTGCAAGGGGATTTCTTATATGAGAGCACAGGCCAAAATTAAAGTTAAATAAAAAAGAGCAGCATTAGGATGGCAGACACTTCTCTGGATGAACTTTTCTTGAAACTCTTTTCCAGATGAGAGGAAGTTTCAGCTTCAGATTTGCAATCTGAAGTTTCAGCTTCAGGTTTGCAATGTTGATTGGTAAGGTGTAGACTCACTTTGTAGACTTTCCTATCATTTGAGTCCTAGTCTCCATGCACATGGTCATGTCTGGTTGTCCAGGACATTGCATTTTAGAAATGGCATGTGCCAGTCAGGACAGAAGGATTTGGGTGATGGATAATTAGACTGATTAAATAGAAAGAGATGCCCAGTAATTATGATCCCCTTCACCATGTGTTTCTTTCTTATGTATTCTGTGTTTAAGAAGCCTCTTGAGGTGGACATGTGAATTTCTTGAGGACGTGGTAAAATCAGTTTGTGGTCAGGCAAGACAGGCCAGGAGATGTTCCTGGTGTGAACTTGTGATGGTTATTAAAACCAAAACACTTGTAAAGATAGAGTCACTTCACAGGTGAGCTCTCTTTACAGTTTTCCCAAAGCTTGTCCGCTCACCTGCTTCTTTTCTCCATCCATCTTCTCTTCCATTGGTGATGACTGCAAAAGCAGATCAGAAATGTTGTCAAGCTGAGGACTGCAACTGCCCAGAGTTAGAGGATTCATCTGCCAATTATCTTTCCTATTTGATCTCCTTCCAATTTTCAGGTATTTGTGGAGGTGACTATTGAAGAAAGAAATCCTAGCTATTGCAGCCTTGTGCTGCTTTAAAGTGCTCCAAAAAAAAGATGAACAGGGAGTATTACAAAATTTCACCCAAACCACCTTCCTGTTCAGTTGACTAGTAACTGTAGCAATTCTCAGTGCCTTTGTTTAGTTTATTCATCTTTGGAGGACTCCTGCTTGCATGTATTTTGCAGCTGGTGGAGCTGAGCATATTCTGCAGAGCATTTTACACTAATTCATGCTCAGGCTTGTAGAACTTGCACTGGGCATGCACAAGCTCCATTTGCATTCATTTTGTATGAGCATTAATGAGATCAAGTAGAACAAGGACAGATGTTTGTGAAACATAAACTCCCGTTTGTAGTGATAAGAATAGAGCTTACAGCTTCCTAGAGAAGAATCGTCTGACCAGAGCGTGCACCAGATTCCTGGAGTACCTGGAATCTAAGACTCACAGCTTCTTCCATCTGCTTATTGTTGCAAGAGCACATCTTGTATAGGAAATAATGATCCTTGTGTAGGACATAATGATCCTTGTATAAATTCAAGAGGTACTGCATTGTGTCCAGAGAAGGGCCACAAGGATGATCAGAGGGCTGGAGCACCTCTGCTGTGAGGACAGACTGAAGGAGTTGGGGCTGTTCAGTCTGGAGAAGAGAAGGCTCCAAGAAGATCTAATTGTGGCCTTCCAGTAGCTGAAGGGGGCCTACAAGAAAGCTGGGGAGGGACTTTTTAGGGTGTCAGTGATAGGACTAGGAGGAATAGAAAAAAAATAGAAATGGGTAGATTCAGATTGGATGTTAGGAAGAAGTTCTTCCCCATGAGGGTAGTGAGACACTGGGACAGGTTGCTCAGGGAGGTGGTGGAAGCCTCATCCCTGGAGGTTTTTAAGGCCAGGCTGGATGTGGCTCTGAGCAACATGATCTAGTGCAAGGTGTCCCTGCCCACAACAAGGGGGTTGGAACTAGATGATCCTTGAGGTCCCTTCCAACCCTAACGATTCCATGATTCTAAGGACAACAGAGTAGGGTCATCATATAAATTATTTGTCACAAAGACTTACCTGGAAGTGCAATCCAGGGGCTCTTCCAAGGTAAAGAAAAAGAAGGGGGAAATCCACAGTAAACGGTAGTGCATTTTTGTCTTTTAAAAGAATACAGCTCTGAGTTAAATTCAATAAAGTCAAAAAGGCATGAGCTGAGCCAATACCAACACAGCCATGAAATTTCAAGTGCCCATTAACAGACTTCTCAGGTTGGTAAAATGTTCCAGTGTAAACAAGCATTATGAGCACTGAAGGAAAACATAATTTTAAAGGAAAGCTTCTCGGTTAAGGTCAGTTTAATACCCACTCAGGAAGTTCACTGCTTTTAAGTCTTGCTGATAAGCTTTTATAATTGAGTTACTTCTCTTATTCCATGCATGTTGAAGCAATAATTAAGCTAAGAAATGAGATACAAAGCATCATGTGCTCAATTCGTCAGTTCTTCTCCTGCGGTCTCGCAGTTCTCGTTCCGATTGCGCTGGTATTGTGGCGCTGAAATATCTCCAAATCTATCATGTCAAGATTATGCATGATGTAATTTGTAACAGCAGCTAGGGATTTGTTTACCAAAAACAAATGTTCCTTTAATCTTTACAACAAAATTAGACTTGTCTTACATCACAGAACAGAGAGAGTTGAATGAATACAACACTTCTAATAAATCAGTAATTACCTTGTGGAGTGGCAGTTGGCTCATTTAGCTCAACCTTTGAAAACTGCTTCCTCTGGACAGATTTTACACAGTGCCCTTCCAAGATAAATGTTGAGAGCTGGACTGTGGCGATTTAAGTGTGCTCTGTAGGTGTATTATTTATACCACAGCAATCCCAGCAATCCCCATTTCATGGAAGACAGTTTGGACCAGATGTCTTTCCACAGCAGAGCTAAATGCAAGTGAACAGAACTACCACCTCCTGAAGAAATGTGTAAGCTCTGCCTATTGGTACCACTGTGTGGAAAGTGACACACCATGTGCAAGTTCCATCATTAGGACAATGAAACCTCCCTTAGTTTATCATTCCAAATTGAACCATCCCTGCAACGAGAGCACAGGGCACTTGACACTCAGTTGCACTGTGAGTCTGGTGGTTGGTGAAGCTTTAAATAAACGTAGAATCAACAAGGTTGGAAAAGACCTCAAAGATCATCAAATCCAACCTGTCACCCCAGAGCTCATGACTACTAAACCATGGCACCAAATGCCATGTCCAGTCCCCTCTTGAACACTGCCAGGGACGGTGCCTCCACCACCTCCCTGGGCAGCACATTCCAATGGCTAACGACTCTCTCAGTGAGGAACTTTCTCCTCACCTCAAGCCTAAACTTCCCCTGGCACAGCTTGAGACTGTGTCCTCTTGTTCTAGTGCTGGCTGGCTGGGAGAAGAGACCACAGTATCACAGTATAACTAAGGTTGGACCAAACCCCTCCTGGCTACAGCCACCCTTCAGGTAGTTGTAGATAGTAAATAAGGTCTCCCTTGAGCCTCCTCTTCTCCAGGCTAAACAATCCCAGCTCCTTCAGCCTCTCCTTGCAGGGCTTGTGCTCACCAGGGCTTTGATCCACGTCACTTCACTCTGAAAATTCAGCAGCCACATGCCAACTGATGAAGGTTGCTGTTCTTCTGCATGTGTGTCCACTGGATAACTGATTTGTGTGTATTTAATTAGTCTGCAGGACACAACAAGCAGAACATTTCAAGGGAAAGAGAACATACTAAGAATGGATTTGGAAATATTAAGTTAAGCACAGATGAACTTAAGCTACTTGTAGACTGTTTTAATCAGCAGCCATGCACCAGTTAGGCAGTGCTATTGCTACTAGGTAGGAAAAAGACCTGTGATGATGGGTATTCTGGACATAAGTATGACCAAACTAGCTGATGCTTTGCACTAGGGAGACTGAAGAGAACAAGAAGGTCTCTCCAGAGCCACGTCCTGCCACCATGACAACACCAGCAAACAGCTGCTCACACCTAACCCCTTTTTTGCATGCTGGATGAGACCACATGCAAGAGTTTTCCTGTAAAATTGCAAACCTGAGTCACTGAAGTGATGGCTCAGTTCTGTATTTACTCATGCACCTCAATGAGTTGCTGAATTCACCAATGCCACTTAACTCAGCAAGAGTCTGGCACTGGGGGTGATATTCAGACTCTTCTGGGACATTATTCTTGTGACAAGGTCAAAATTAAGGGATGTTTTGATACAGGAATTTTGCAGCCCTGGTTGTTATCCTCATTCCACTCTTTTTAAGGGAAGAACAGCAGATGGCTTCATGTACTTCACACCTCTTAGCAGTCTCATTTTCCACAAAAAAAAAGTTATTTCTATCCAGATTTTAGGAGAAACTTCACCCATTTGCTGCTCACACTGAAATCTAAATGTTGTGCTTTGGGTTCTTTTCCCTCTACTCCTGCCCTCCATGCTTTTTTCTTCAGCAGGTACTTAACAGCTCTCACTATTACAAGAGGACACAATCTCAAGCTGCGCCAGGGGAGGTTTAGGCTGGAGGTTAGGAAGAAATTCTACACAGAGAGAGTGATTTGCCATTGGAATGTGCTGCCCAGGGAGGTGGCGGAGTCACCATCATTGGAGGTGTTTAGGAGGAGACTTGTTAAGGGTGCTTGGTTGCATGGTTTAGTTGATTAGATAGTGTTGGATGCAATGATCTCGAAGGTCTCTTCCAACCTGTTTTATTCTATTCTCTTGTATTACAGAGAGACCCTGGAACCCCAGTCATGCATTTCAGCATTTTCTAAGCTTAGAGATTCAGCCTTAGGTCTTTAAAGCACAGAGAACTTAGTGTTTTGCACAGAGAAAAACAGTGACACTAGATTAGCTTGCACTTGGAAAAACAAACAAGCAAAACCCCCATTCTTCCCTGGAAAACCATACACAAAGCTTAAAAAGGTGGTTTTCATTGATTACCAACACAATCACTTTATGTGTTATTGATTTCTGTAGATTCAAGGGAAGACTTTTCCTTATTTAGTTATTTATTTACAGGAATCTTCTCTGTGGAGTGGAAATGAGACAAATACTACACAATCTCTACCCAAGCAGTACACCACAATTTAATTTCACAACTGATAACTACCCAATATATTATGCATGCTTTGTTATGCCTTATAAATGCATTACAGTTATGTAATTTATTCACTTTCAGTTCTTTCCTAGAGTGCTTTGCTGCTAAGCTGTGTTTCTGGCACCTTATTCAGTCAAAATTCCTCAATAAACTTCCACCCTTCACAGCTCATCTTGCAGCTTTCCCCTTCTACCTCGCTAACCCCAGCCCCCCCCTCCCCCACCCTGCAGCACAGGGGATTCACATCTGAGCAAACAGCAACTTTTACAGGCACCAGATTTGGTCTAAAGCCTGCAAAGACTAAGGAGGCTTTTCCTGTTTCATCAGTAACTGTTGGATCAGACGCAGTTCATTGGTTTCTAATGCAAAACCATGAAATAATTGTTCCTCCTGGGTGCTAATTTCCATCATCACGAGGGACGAAGTCATAGCAATTATAGCTTTGGTTCAACACAGTCATTTCCCACCAGTGCTGGTTGTGTAAGCAAACATGGCCACAACAGCATCAGGACCACAGCAGCTCACAATATATGTTATATATAAGTGTATATATATGTATGTGTGTGTGTGTGTGTATATATCTGTACACATATAACTTAGGGTCCCAAAGGAATAGCATTTTGAGGCCACAGAATCAACAAGGTTGAAAGAGACCTCAAAGATCATCAAGTCCAACCTGTCACCACAGACCTCATGACTAAACCATGGCACCAAGTGCCACGTCCAGTCCCCTCTTGAACACCTCCAGGGATGGTGACTCCACCACCTCCCTGGGCAGCACATTCCAATGGGTAACAACTCTCTCGGTGAAGAACTTTCTCCTCACCTCCAGCCTAAACTTCCCCTGGTGCAGCTTGAGACTGTGTCCTCTTGTTCTGGTGCTGATTGCCTGGGAGAAGGGGTTGGTCTCTTCTCCCAGGCAATCAGCACCAGAACAAGAGGACACAGGTAGTTGTAGAGAGCAATAAGGTCTCCCCTGAGCTTCCTCTTCTCCAGGCTAAACAATCCCAGCTCACTCAGCCTCTCCTTGTAGGACTTGTGCTTGAGGCCTCTCCCCAGTCTCATTGTCCTTCTCTGGCCACGTTCAAGTGTCTCGATGTCCTTCTTAAACTGAGGGACACAGTACTCAAGGTGCAGCCTAACCAATGCAGAGTACAGGGGCACAATGACTTCCCTGCGCCTGCTGGCCACACTATTCCTAATGCAGGCCAGGATGCCATTGGCCTTCTTGGCCACCTGGGCACACTGCTTTCCAAAAATGTATAATTGCTTTCCAAAACTGTATAATTATGCTGCAATTTGTTGGTGTTTCATTAAATATATAACAAGATTAAGCTTTCACCAGGCTTTCTAGAAGCAGTTCAAGTAGGATATAAATAACACTGCTACACTGCACAAGTGTTTTATCAGCATGCTCTCAGCTCTCTTCTATGGTAAGGGATAGATTCAGTTCCTAACTTCACTAATAAATAGCAACAGTGTGTCTCCCTAACCTACAGATTAATTTTCCCCATACAAATTATGAGGGCACTCTCAGTCACCTGCATTATTTTCAGCTCCCTGTATGTAAGCATTTCATGTTTTCATTAGTCTCATTAGCACTCATTAGCATCAGCAGGTTGCTCTTGAATGACCCACAGTCTTTGCAGCGGGGTTATGTCAAACACCAATAAACTCACCCACTTAAAGCTGTGAATAAAGGCAGGTGGCTCAGTGCTTGCTTTAATGTATGTTGCTGTGCATGAATTCAGGAATTTCCAATTAAAAAAATTAAAGCTGTGTCCTAGCCCCCTGGAATGTCATAGAATGGAATAGAATTAACCAGGTTGGAACAGATCTTTGACATCATCAAGTCCAACCTATCAGCCAACACCATCTAATCAACTAAACCATGGCACCATGCACCCCATCCAGTCTCTTCCTAAACACCTCCAGTGATAGTGACTCTATCACCTCCCTGCGCAGCACATTCCAATGGCCAATCTCTCTGTCTGTGAAGAACTTCTTCCTAACATCCAGCCTAAACCTCCCCTGGTGCAGCCTGAGACTGTGTCCTCTTGTTCTGGTGCTGGTTGTCTGGGAGAAGAGACCAACCCCCACCTGGCCACAACCTCCCTTCAGGTAATTGCAGTCAGCAAGACGGTCTCCCCTGAGCCTCCTCTTCTCTAGGCTAAGCAACCCCAGCTCCCTCAGGCTACACTATGCACTTCTGGGGAGACAAGTTTGTCATACATGATCTATTTTATCATCTCATAACCTTTTTGTTTGCCACAGATACTTGCAACAGGCTGTTTTGTGGCTTTCTCTGCCTTTCATTGTAGAAATCATGTTTCCAGATAGATCATGCAGTGCAATTCAGGTGTAATATGAACCATGATCCATAACTGTCACGTCTGAGCTCAGTGGAATGTGGAGTAATTAAAAAAAGCCAATGACACCTTTTGAGTGCAGTGCTAGTGACAGAGAACAGGGGTTGAGAGCCAGCTGCCAAGCACAATTTGGTTGCCCCAACCTGCTGACCTCTTTTGGGACTGCTACAGCCCATTGGCCTTCCAACCTGAAAGCTTCTGGTGGCTTCATTTTTTTTATTACTTTAAAATCTAAGACTTAGAATTGATCTCACAAGTTGAACTGCAGGGCCCAGGAAAAATTTTGTTTGCTTTTCATTGGCCTGTATTCGCTGTGGCTGAGATCTCAGAGATCTACCTGACTGGAAAGATAGTTATGCAAATTCTACAGGTCTCCTTAAAAATCTGTAGATGATTTTATCTGTGTAGGTAGCTGAGAAAACAGTTTTTTACCTCTGGACAGCTGTACACACTTTATAAGGACTCAGAGGACTGGAGTACTGTCATTTTTAATGCACTCATGGAAGTGAAGATGCACATTCACTCACCATGAAGGTGCCACCCATGAGAAATCATAGTCCTGCTTCAGTTATGGATGCCCTGCAGCCATATGCCTAAGCAACATTTGTTTCCAAAGGTGCAAAGAGAGGGACATGTTAAAATGACAGTGCTGCATCATTTGACCTTCCCAGGCTGAACAGCATTGAGAGCTAGAAATTCCTTTGCAAGATCTAAGCTGTTTCCTATGAAATCTGCTCTTTAACAGACCATTTCTGCTCAGCTGAAAGTCAGGCACGTGCTTAAAACCCTTCTGCCAGCACACAGGCTTAATTGAATTTTAATCACAGAACCAATGAGGCTGGAATAGACCTCAGAGATCATCAAGTCCAGCCTATGACCTAACACCACCATATTGACTAGACCATATACATAAATAATGTTGTTATTTATTGTCACAGTAGCTGGGAAATTCAGGCTGAGTCCAAGCCACCATTCATAGAATCATAGAATCAATAAGGTTAGAAAAGACCTCAGAGATCAAGTCCAGCCTATTACCTAACACCTCATGACTAACTAAACCATGGCTAATTCTAATTGTACAAATACAGAAATAAGTTCAGTCCCTAACAGCTGGAATGCGGTGGTGAAGCCCAACAGGACAGCAAAGACATAGGGTCACATACAAGGAATAAATCAAAAATAGCCCATCCTCTAAATAAGTAAAATTACAAATGGAACATAGGGACAGAAGAGGATGATTTACCTGTAGCAGTATATAAAAATCTGAAGCAGAGCTGGGATTAACCACGCCTTGGGATTCTCGAGCCATTAGCCAACACCATCTCTCTTAATCCTGTTGTTGTGAGAGGAGTCCACAACATGCTTGTGTCATTGTTTTAAATTTACCTACCAGGGTGCCAGCTGTTAGAAGATGGCAGTGTCAGTGGGTTTTCACTGGTGAGTCTTCTCATTGCTGTTGATTTGGCACCCTTTTTGCTAGCTTATGCAGATCTTCAATGGAAATTGTTAATGAATTCTTGCTGTCTAATCTGCCCTTTTGTAGTTTATGGGTGTATTTTCACAGAATCAACCAGGCTGGAAAAGACCTCAGAGATCATCAAGTCCAACCTATTACTTAATACCTAACACCTCATGACAACTAAACCATGGCTCCAAGTGCCACATCCAATCCCTTTTTTGAACATCTTCATGGATGAGGACTCCACCACCTCCCTGAGCAGCACATTTTAGTGGCCAATTATGCTTTCTATGAAGAACTTTCTCCTCACCTCAAGCCTAAACTTCCCCTGGCACAGCTTGAGACTGTGTCTTCTTGTTATGGTGCTGGTTGCCTGGGAGAAGAGACCAACCCCCACCTGTCTACAACCTCCTTTCAGGTAGTTGTAGAGAGCAATAAGGTCTCCCCTGAGCCTCCTCTTCTCCAGGCTAAGCAACCCCAGCTCCCTCAGTCTCTCCTCACAGGGCTTGTGCTTGAGACCTCTCACCAGCCTTTCTGCCTGGCTGCTCTCCAGCCTCTCTGTCCCCAGCCTGCAGTGCTGCATGGGGTTGATGTGGCCAAAGTGCAGAACCCAGCACTTGGACTTGTTAAATACCATCATGTTGGGCTCTGCCCATCTGTCCAGACTGTCAAGGTCCCTTGTACAGCCTACAGGGCTGTTCAGACACATATTACACTGGTTAGAATATCTGGCTGCTAAATACATTGCAAGGAAAATTGCAAGAACTCTGACTAGGAAAAAAAAAAAGAGACAAGCTCTTCAATTCTTTCTAAAGTTTCTGCCAGTGAATTAATAACACATTGTTCAAAACCTGGAGAATATTACAAGGATCAGGAAGGGAAAAAAAAATAATAATATGAAAATCTCTTTTTAATGTTTACTACAATTAAAAAATATTAAATTAACCCAGGAAGGTCTGAGGCAGTTAGGAGAGATGAGAGCTCGCTTGCCAGAGTGATTGCGCTGTGCTTGTATGTTAAACTGGAGAAATGTCAGTTTTCCCACAGTTATGAGAGGTGCATTATCAAAGGCTGCAAAGTATTACACTGTGTGAGCATTAGATTGATGCTTCTAAAATTGAGTAAGGTTGAATTAAAGCAGATATGTTGATGGACTCCCTGTAGGAAACAGCCTGCATTTCTCCTAGACAGCATTATTCCACCTGAAATCTTCTGTTTCATATTTGTATTCTTTAACTTATCCAACTACTGCTTTACAACTCCCAGAGCAAATGGTATCTCAGTCTGTTTAGTATCATAGAATAGAATAGAATAGAATAGACCAGACCAGACCAGACCAGACCAGGTTGGAAGAGATCTTCAAGATCATTACGTCATAAGGTTGGAAAAGACCTCAAAGATCATCAAGTCCAACCTGTCACCCAAGACCTCATGACTACTAAACCATGGCACCAAGTGCCACGTCCAATCCCCTCTTGAGCACCTCCAGGGACAGTGACTCCACCACCTCCCAGGACAGCCCATTTATGAAATACATAACCCTGTGTATGACACTGTCTTCAGCCTGAGTTTCCTCATCCTCCTAGAATGTGTGTTCCAACCCCTGCAATTCATTCCACACCCCGTGACATGCCAATAAAGAGAAGCTACACATCTCATTCAATTCTCTGAGATTCTGTTTTATAAGGAATAGGAGATAACAGGGTTACAGATTCTCATGTCCTAGTTTATATCAGGGCATTAAAAAAACAACCCCAAACCCCAAAACAAAGCAACAAACAAAATTACCTGACAAATTGTACCTACCTCTGTGCTATTGCCATTGCCAAGTCTCCATCAGTGCAAGAGTCTCTCATGGGGAGTTTGAACTTTCCTTTAATCTAATCCATTTAGAAAATGACTAACAATTTATTGAATGAAGTGGAGAAAATGGATATCTTTTCATTAAACTGACAGAGTCTTGTTCACTGCTGGCATCTGTGAAATGTGTCCTCTATTTAAATTTTATTTATATCAATCTTCTCTGGTGGAAAGTGGATTAAAATGGAATGCTTTATAGTTACTTTCCCTTCCTACCACAAGTGTCACACTGGTTTTGAAAGAGCTCAGTTTCTTATTCCTTGGAGTAGCATGATCCTGATGATCAGGAGGAGGCACAAGCTAATATCTCTATTCCTTTGTATTCTGTTTCTATATAAACAAAATATGTACACTTTATCACAGGCAAAAAAAAAAGAGGCCTAGCTGCTGTGGTTTTATGACTGCAAATGCAGAAGCAATCCCAGACCATTTTAATATATGGAATAGAATAGACCAGACCAGGTTGGAAGAGACCTTCAAGATCATCGCGTCCAACCCATCAACCAATCCAACACCACCTAAACAACTAACCCACGGCACCAAGCACCCCATCAAGTCTCCTCCTGAAAACCTCCAGTGATGGTGACTCCACCACCTCCCCAGGCAGCCCATTCCAATGGGCAATCACTCTCTCTGTGTAGAACTTCTTCGTAACATCTAGCCTAAACCTCCCCTGGCGCAGCCTGAGACTGTGTCCTCTTGTCCTGGTACTGGCCGCCTGGGAGAAGAGACCAACATCTGTCTGTCTACAACCTCCCGTCAGGTAGCTGTAGAGAGCAATAAGGTCACCCCTCAGTCTCCTCTTCTCCAGGCTAAGCAACCCCAGCTCCCTCAGCCTCTCCTCGTAGGGCTTCTGTTCCAAACCCCTCACCAACTTCATTGCCCTTCTCTGGACTTGTTCCAGCAAGTCAACATCCTTCCCGAACTGAGGGGCCCAGAACTGGACACAGTACTCGAGGTGCGGCCTAACCAGTGCAGTGTACAGGGGCAGAATGACCTCCCTGCCCCTGCTGGCCACACTGTTCCTGATGCAGGCCAGGATGCCATTGGCCCTCTTGGCTGCCTGGGCACACTGCAGGCTCATGTTCAGCCTACCATCGACCAGCACCCCTAGGCCCCTCTCTGCCTGGCCGGTCTCCAGCCACTCTGACCCCAGCCTGTAGCTCTGAATGGGGTTGTTGTGGCCAATGTGCAGAACCCGGCACTTGGATGTGTTAAATCTCATGCCGTTGGACTCTGCCCATCTGCCCAGCCTGTCGAGGTCCCTCTGCAGAGCCTCTCTACCCTCCAGCAGATCAACTCCTGCCCCCAGCTTGGTGTCGTCCACAAACGATGGACTCAATATGACATGGTCCCTTGAAACTGTTGAAAAATGCATGATGATACTTTGCTCTCTTTTCATATTTCAGGGTCTTTCATAAACATGAATTAAAGTTTTCTATTACTCTGTGAGTATTATCATATTGTTACATTGTTAAGTGTGTCTTTCATACTTATTGTCATATATAGCTTGGGACATTGCTAAAGCAATTTCCCAGGTACAAATCTGGAAAGATTAAAGGAGAATTATCGTAGAATCATTCTGGTGGGAAAAGACCTCTAAGACTGAGTCCAACTGTCAATCTAATGCCATCAAAGTGCCCCAAAGTGCCATGTTGGCATGTTTCTTGAACACCTCCAGGGACAGTAATTCCACCACCTCCCTGGGCAGCCTGCTCCAATACCTGACCACACTTTCAGTAAAGAAACTTTTCCCAATATCTGATCTAAATCTTCCTTGGCACAGTCTGAGGCTGTTTCTTCTCATTCTGTCACTCAATACTAGGGAGAAGAGATGAGAACCCACCTCAGTACGACCTCCAGTCATAGAGAGCAGTAAGGTGTACCCTTAGCCTTTTCTTCTCCAGACTAAACAATCCCAGATCCCTCAACTTCTCTTGATAAGACTTGTTTTCCAAACCCTTCACCAGCTTTGTTGCCTGTCTCTGGCCATGCTTCAGCATCTCAAGATCCTTCACATAGTGAGGAGCCCAAAACTGAACCTGGTCTTCATAGTGTGGCCTCACCAGTGCTGGAGTACAGAGACATAATCTGCAAAAAAAAGAACATCTTTGCATTTTTTATGCACACTGGAGCAGCAAAAACAACACAAGCAAGTGCCTGCAGGTCTCAGGGCTGTGGTTGCACATTTCCTCCCAGACCACCTTCTGCCCTAATCACCTGTAAGAGGGCAGTTAGTCACTTCTTTGAGCAGCTGAATAGATTCTGTTTAATGCAAGAACTTGAAGACTGGGAAATGTGAAACATAACAAGTTGGGGAGTTTCAAGAAATAAGGAAAATTT
Source organism: Dryobates pubescens (assembly GCF_014839835.1). Lineage (NCBI taxonomy): Eukaryota > Metazoa > Chordata > Aves > Piciformes > Picidae > Dryobates > Dryobates pubescens. The sequence continues at coordinate 9,400,573 of NC_071612.1, forward strand.
AGTCAAATGGATCATGTAGTATGCATGGTTCAAGGGGCAGATGGCTTGGTGAGTGTTTCCATGCTGATCTCACCTCAGTTTAGGTGTAGATATTTGGAGATGTTCAGTGCATTTTTGCCATCCCATAGTAGAATAATTTGTTGCTGAAATCAACAGGAAAGCATCCCTATCCAGCTCTCTTCTTGCATCAAGCCTATGTGCTCCAGGTGATGCACAGGAACAAACCAAACAAGTTATCACTACCCTTATAGAACCTGAAAAGGTTCTTACGAGCTTTGGAGGCTGATTTCAGTCTAAGTTGGAAGTTCCCTGCAGCCAGCTAAGGCTTTGGACATTATGTTTGGGGGAAAAAACGTGTTGTAAAATGCAATGGAATTATGTAAACACTAGCAAATAGAAGTTACTCTCTTGCTCTTTCCCTGTATTCAATCCAATCCCCAGATAACTTATCTGTAGTTTGTTTCTCTGGTTGGTGCACGTGATTGATGCCCTTTCAACCAAATGCTTTTTCAGTCTGTTAATCCATGCAGACTAAACACATCAGAAGTGAAATATTTTGATTACCATTTTTTTCTGTAGCTTTGCAAGCAAAGATTAAAGAGAACAGTAGGAATTGGACTGGAAAAAAAATAAAGAATTTGATGAAGAAAGTTGCTTTTCTCCCCAGCTCCAGGAGTTACATGCTTAGAATTTGATATTCATATAATAGATACATTTTCTTGAAAGGAACTTGGATATCACAGAATCACCAAGGTTGGAAGAGACCTCAAAGATTATCAAGTCCAACCTGTCACCACAGACCTCATGACTACTAAACCATAGCACCAAGTGCCACATCCAATCCCCTCTTGAACACCTCCAGGGACGGTGACTCCACCACCTCCCTGGGCAGCACATTCCAATGGCTAACAACTCTCTCAGTGAAGAACTTTCTCCTCACCTCCAGCCTAAACTTCCTCTGGTGCAGCTTGAGACTGTGTCCTCTTGTTCTGGTGCTGGTTGCCTGGGAGAAGAGACCAACCCCCTCCTGGCTGCAACCATCCTTCAGGTAGTTGTAGAGAGAATAAGGTCTCCCCTGAGCCTCCTCTTCCCCAGGCCAAACAACCCCAGCTCCCTCAGCCTCTCCTCGTAGGGCTTGTGCTGAAGGCCTCTTCCCAGCCTCATTACCCTTCTCTGGGCATGTTCAAAAGTCTCAATGTCCTTCTTAAATTGAGAACTGGACACAGTACTCAAGGTGTGGCCTAACCAGTGTGGAGTACAGGGACAGAATGACTTCCCTGCTCCTGCTGGCCCTGAGCAAGAGCTGGGAAACAAAAGGGGAAAAAGCCAAAACAACCCTAAGTACAACAAAAGCAGGACTAGCCAAGGCTCTTCACATCATCACATTTTTCTTTGCCTGTGGCTGAGGGTATCTGTCTCAGTCAAATCAGCCTTGCATGAGGAATCTCCATGCTTTATGTATTCTCCAGACAGTGAGAACACCACTCCAAAATGTTGCATTCGTGATGTGAGCACTCACAGCCTGGGATGCCTGGTGACTAGTGGGAATCTGTACTTCTCATCCAAAATTAGCTGTTCAGGCCACCAAGAATCTCAGGTTCCTCAGGATCTGGGAGTTCTTGAATTCAAACTGCCCCAAGGAAATGCATCTTAACTTTAACAATTCTCTTTCTCACACCACTGCTTCCCGCACGTTTCAGAATGACATAACCTTAAACATACAGAAGCTGCATTGTATTGCCTGGGGAAGCTATTCCATCCCCTCCCCACGCTGATGTACCTAGCCTCAGATGCAGCAAACTGTGATTTATTTAAAAGGGTATTTTTCCCTGCTTGTTTGAACAGGGCTGGAGGTGTAAAACTCTGAAATCAAGTAGACCTCAAAGGATCTGCAGAGCCCAAGAAGGAGAACTGGTTGTAAACATTAAAAGGCTCTTAATAGAAGAGAAAGCCTATAAAACACAGGATTCAAAGGAAATAATTTTCATTGGGCTCTGAACACCCCTGCCACAGCATGGTGCTGAGGATGAGACTGTAGAAAGCTTTGTAGTGCTTCAGACTTACAAAGGATTTTGCCCGCTTACATATTAGAGACACATAGCCTCTTTTTATCTGCAATTGTGCTTAGTTTCCCCCGAACCTGGTCTCCAGTCCAGCTGTTCTGAGTAGGGACAGGTGAGGGTACTCACTGGTGAGCCCTTGGGTGGCCTACCTTGTGATTGTTACTGTAGTGTGATCACTAATATATAAATACACACTAAAACCTGCACACTGTTACATCAACCAGTTGACATTAAGGTTCAGCACTGACTTTGCATATGATTATTTTTCAAGGTCAGTATCCACATACTTGGGCTGTATTTAACAGCATCAATAAGCAGATAGTTAGATCATTTTAATTGCTATGAACAGCATTGCTTCTCTGTGCTGCCTCTCAGTCTGTATTCATCTCACATCTCTCTTTTGCATTGTCAACTCCATTGGCCAGGGTATTCAGTTTTGTGGGTTTTAGTACCCAGCACCACAGGATCCTTCTTCAGGGTTACTTAATGCTACAGCACTGCTACTACTAAATAATTATGATCATCACTTTAGATTCCGTTTCGCAGGATGCTTGTCACTTATTTTGAGGATGCTCTGCTCTGATGATTGCTGTGAAGGCCAGTATTTAGCAGGATGTGGTTTTTCAGTTTGCCCACTGCACAATATATTATCAGAGTGCAGATTCAGTCCTCATTTGCCTTTTCATGCATAGCAAGAAGAGATATCTCCTTTCTCCACTGTTAGCAGCATTAATGATACCCTTCTGAAAATGATGTATGAATAACATCATTAAACTGCCTTGCAAGCTCAGGTGTAAAGGGGATTTTGTGTGTTGTACATATGGAGAAATTATACATTACATGATGAAAATGGAGTATAAGTTCTAAGAAGAAATAGGAAAAACAATAAAGAGCTAGATGATCACCATAGGGCCCTTCTAAACCAAGCTTTCTATTCTATTCTATTCTATTCTATTCTATTCTATTCTATTCTATTCTATTCTATTCTATTCCATTCCATTCCATTCCATTCCATTCCATTCCATTCCATCCCATCCCATCCCATCCCATCCCATCCCATCCCATCCCATCCTCACTTGCTCCCATTTACTTAACTCTTCTTCCATACCACAGGAGATTTCAAACCCAAGGTGTTTCTCCCTGTGTTTCAAATAAACTCAGCAGATGAAAACCATATCCCTGTTGGGACAATTATTCAGCAAGTCCACTGGTATATTCCCATGCCAAGTGAAGGCCTGTTTTAGAGATATTAACTTGGACTGCTGAGTTGCAGTTGATTCCCATTAGAATTAATTAGCCAGCTCAGAAATATTACTCTTTGTTCTGGTTTATTTTATACTGAGCACTCCAGCATGGGCCACCAAAGATCTTGGCCACAGGCCACTCAGATCAACCAGATACTCCAAAAAGTGGCAGGGGTTTGTTTGTCCAGCTTATGTGAAGAACAAAGACCTCACTTTCCACAGGAAATCTTAACTGCACTTTAAATTAAATAAAGATGAAATTTAATGGATGTGTGCTTGACCTTCCTTACAGGAGTTCCCACTCTACATTGACCATTTTTACTTCCCAGAGTTTACTGCCAGCATTACCTAAAAACCAGATTCCTTCCTGGACACATGACACACTTTGTGTTCATTTACCAGTCCAAATTATTTTTCTCTGTTACAGTCTTACCCAAAGAACCTGGTATTTGGCTTGGTTTGGGTGTGAGCATGTGTACCTAAGCCTCCCATTTGTCAACACTCAGTTTTACACACCTACAAGCTTGCATCTGTGAGCGTGGTATTTGTTACTCTGCAGCAAAGGAAAGCTGGATCAGAAAGTCAGGGGAGCATTAAGGAGAAGCAGCAATTATGTGAGGCTACCAGAAGAATTCAAAGTGACAGGGTTGGCCGTGTTGGCAGCGGTTCATTTTGCACAGACCACAGTGGAAAACAAAATGCTAAATGCGAACAGTCATGTGAAAAGGCATTTTTCCTTTCAGAGCTAGGTCAAAAGGGGAACCATTCTTAGCAAATTAGGATTGGAGCAATGAAGTCAGCTCCTTGGGTGAGACTACAGCAGGTCTGCTAAGATACTGTGGTGGGTATAACTCTGTGTAGTTAAAGCTGATGATACATAACTTTGAAGCCTTGGTCACCTGGCACCCACACTTCTAACTCGACAGCAAGAATACAGTTCAAGCATTACTGAAAATACCAGAGTCTCTCTGGTGTCCCTTGCTGAGTCCCTCTCTTCTACAGTTTCCTGCTCTTTGTGCCACAAGGAGCTTCCTCTTCCATGATGAAACAGAATTGTGATACACACTTTGTATTCCAGGAGTGTCTGTGGGTTTGATGCATTATTTTTCTGTGTGGGTTGGTCATATTTTAGAGATTAGGGAAAAGGGACCTGTGGCTTCATCTTTCTAGCTGTGAATTAAGGGAATGGGCAGCAGCAACTGCTGCAGATATGGCTTTGGGTGTTTTCCTAGGATTAGGGGGGGAGCATAAACAGATTACAAGTAGAGAAAAATAAATCAAGATTTTCATTATGAACTGAAAGGTCATTAAATCAATGCTTGCACAATGGGGCATCTTCCAGAGCTGAATGGCGTGATACAAAAGGTAGTCTGCTGCTTCAAAGGTATTTTGTAGGCTTGAAACAGCTGTGTAGGGTGACATGAATGGGTTAAGCACCTCTTTGCACTGCTTTGGCAGTCAGGCTTCATGAGTGTAACCATATTAATTCTTGCCAGGGAAAAGAAACCACAGGCAGAGTCACTCAAGCCCCAGCTAGTCACAGTTTGCAAGGTTAGCTAAAGTTTATCAAACTCCCCAGACAAAAAATGTCATTAAGATACAGTTAAGGTTATAGACAGATACCAATTCCCAGGCAAGAAACTTCATTAAGGTACAGTCAAGGTTGTAAACACACGTGCCAATTAAATTCAAACAACAAGATCCAGACACTGTCATTATTTACAACATTAAATATTTGGAAACTAAAATGTATTGCTAGAGATAATATGGTTTCCACAAAATTCATAATCATGTTTCAACAAACTGAACTGCTGCTGCTGTTCCCTATCACCTCACCTTCTATTTCTAGTTGTGATGATCCCTACCATGGGTACTGTGAAAGCTAAAAGTCTACATTAGCTTAAAATGTGGAAGAAAAACAAAACAACTGTAGGTACTGAAAGCAAAGAAGATGCTGCTAATCCTGAAGTCTAGAGCCTGAGCCACAAGCCCTGAAGACCTGGAGAATATTTTGAGGACAATTACTTGCCTTGTTCATATGTCAACAAAGATCAGACTGGCTCCTGAAGAGGGGCTGTTAGGGTGGACGGTCCTTTGGTCTGAAGCAGTTTTGCTGCCATCACAGCGTTCCCCACAGTCACAGCAGGATGGTAGGCTAGATCTTAGGTGCAAGGAAGTTCTGGCAAGCAGTACACTGTCTGAGAGAACACAGGATGCAAACCAAGTAATTAAATGGGAAATCTTTGCAACTGAATTTCAAGTGAAGCGTTTAGAAGGGACACTCTGCCTCTTAAATGCAGTGTTAGAGCTTGTGATATTATCCCATTAGATTCTTCATTGTAACACAGTTGTGAACATTGTCTTTTCTCTTTTAGCTTCAATAGTGATTGGGAAATGGTGGTGTGAGATGGAGCCCTGCCTAGAAGGAGAGGAGTGTAAGACGTTGCCTGATAATTCTGGATGGATGTGTGCGACCGGCAATAAAATCAAGACCACCAGAGTAAGCCATCTTTCTGTCTATACCCAGGAGGTCTTAGTAGGAGAATGAGTCACTAATGATTGCTCTCCCATATCTCTTCCATTGTCATGCCTGATGTGAAAGTTGTCAAGATCACTGCATAACTCCCCAGCCACCCAACACTGCTGGCCATAATGTAGTGAAAATTTCGATGGACTCAGGCAGGTCAGCTGGGTCCAGGTTTCGTAACCAGCAGGCTAGGACTGCTGAATCACCAGGTCACTTTCTCACAGTCATCATTACCTCATAAAAAAATTCCACTACCCATCAGTGAGTCCCATTCTTGTGGCTAAAAGGAAGGATATTAAATCAAAGGGATTTTCTGGATCTATCCATTCAGTGGCCATTCCAGGCTAGACCTGTGTTAACAGCTGTACATATGCTTTGCAGCATGAAACAGTGCTAAGGACTCAACTCACTACCTGCATTTCAAGTCTTCACAGCAGCTTTAGCCCGATGCTCCCATTAGTGATATACTCTTGAGATGCTGAAGATTCAGGTAACACAGGCCAAGAGGTCATGACACCATTCACAATGCCTTGCTAAGGAAATCATAGAATCAAGCAAGTTGGAAAAGACCTCAGAGATCATCAAGTCCAACCTAATACCTAACACCTCCTGACAACTAAACCATGGCTTCAAGTGCCATGTCCGATCCTTTTCTGAACACCCCCAGGGATGGTGACTCCACCACCTCCCTGGGCAGCACATTCCAGTGCCAAACAACTCTTTCTATGACGAACTTTCTCCTCACCTCCAGCCTAAACTTCCCCTGGCACAGCTTGAGACTGTGACTTCTTGTTCTAGTGCTGGTTGCCTGGGAGAAGAGACCAACCCTCTCCTGGCTACAACCTCCCTTCAGGTAGTTGTAGACAGCAATAAGGTCTCCCCTGAGCCTCTTCTCCAGGCTAAACAGTCCCAGTTCCCTCAGCCCCTCCTCATAGTGCTTGTGCTCAAGGCCTCTCCCCAGCCTCATTGCCCTTCTCTGGACACGTTCAAGTATCTCAATGTCCTTCTTAAACTACAGAGATATGACTCCAACGAGAGAGAGTGAGAATGAGCTGGGTAATCTCCTCCTGCTATGAGGTTACCTATGGAACAAAAAAAAGAGGGAGGCAAAAAAAAGTGGTTTTCAAAAATAGATTCTGGCTTTTCTTTTGTATTGTGCAAAGGTTGTTTCACAACCTTTCACTTAAAACTGCCCCCTATGCCTGTATTCAACAATTCTAATGAAATTATTCTCATGCCACAATTGATTTTTTTTCCCCAAGAAAATCACATCTTTTTATAAATGAATAAATTCTGTCTTTTGTTGGGTTTTGGTGTGGTTTTTTTTTCAGTGAAGTGGAAAATAACTTTTGAAACCTGCTAAATGCAAAAAGAAATATAAAATAAATCAATGTTGTTTTTTTTTCTCCTTGTTTATTAAGTTTTCTACATCCTCATACCCACCTATGAAATCACAGGACTGTGAAATTTAGTGTTATGATTTCCTGACTTCATTTTTACCCCTACTACCCTAACTCCAGTAATTTGTCATGTCTTCTAGGCCTTTTGTTGAAGGAGGATGTTTCACCCCAACTGAATCCCATGCCATCTGATTTTGGTTGATTTTTTTCCTTTCCCTCCATATAATATACCCCAGGGTGGATGATTTGTATTGCAACCTTAGTTTCTTGAACACTGCCTTCTGGCATGGCTAATCTCACCACCATAGTAAGTTGCTAGGGTACCTACTAATTTAAGAGGTTTTTCTTTGCAGAAGGCAGAAAATGACCCCTGAAAACAAGATGCCTATTATCTCTTTGTCATCTCCAAGAGCAAAGGAAAAAGTGTGGATGGAACAGTGTTCCTTGACTCAATTTCCTCCTGCAGTGCTGTTGTTGCAGCAAACCACTCTGTGTTCCCCACTGATCTCTCCACACTGAAACACCACTGGAAGATTGTGCCCTAATGCATGTGCCTTGCAGTACAACTAAAAGAATAACCTGGCATGTCCTTATCAGTGAGGCCACACTTTCCTCACTGAAATAGGGGATTTAAATGGAGGAAAAGGATATTAAAGAATTAATAAGCAATATAGAATAATAGAATCAATAAGGTTGAAAAAGACCTCAGAGATCGACAAGTCCAACCTGTCACCCAACACCTCCTGACAACTAAGCCATGGCTTCAAGTGCCACATCCAATCCCTTTTTGAACACCTCCAGGGATGGTGACTCCACCACCTCCCTGGGCAGCACATCCCAATGGCCAATTACTCTTTCAGTGAAGAACTTTCTCCTCACCTCAAGCCTAAACTTCCCCTGGTGCAGCTTGAGACTGTGTCCTCTTGTTCTAGCGCTGGTCGCCTCCTGGCCATAACCTCCTTTCAGGTAGTTGTAGAGAGCAATAAGGTCTCCCCTAAGCCTCCTCTTCTCCAGGCTAAACAATCCCAGCTCCCTCAGCCTCTCCTCATAGAGCTTGTGCTCAAGACCTCTCCCCAGCCTCATTGCCCTTCTCTGGACACATTCAAGTGTCTCAATGTCCTTCTTAAACTGAGGGGCCCAGAACTGGACACAGTACTCAAGGTGTGGCCTAACCAGTGCTGAGTAGAGGGACACAATGACTTCCTTTCTCCTGCTGGCCACACTATTCCTGATGCAGACCAGGATGCCATTTGCCCTCTTGGCCGCCTGGGCACACTGCTGGCTCATGTTCAGCTGCTGTCCACCATGTCATATTTTTGTTACATTGCAACAGTTCAGTACATCTGCAGTCTGTCTGCAAATTATATCATTTAGGAATAGCTTTTTCTTTTTCTTTTCACCCTGTGAAGTTGTCCTGCTCTTAACTCCCCCAACCCTCATCATATAAACTATCTTCAGGCGATAGCCTGAGTCTAGAAGTGATTGCTAGAAATTTAGCAGCTTCATTAATATGCAGATATATGGTTCAATCTATTCAGTATGCATTATTGTGTTTCATTTAAATTAAATACTTACAGAGTGAGTGCTCCTAACTGGAAAAAAAAAAATCCCACAAACATATTTCTTCATTTACCCACAGGAGTTATTTTAATTAGCTTGTGAGGGGAGTACCTTATGGTGCTGCTTCCAGTAGAATTTTGCTTTGTGGCTTTAAAATATCATTACAGAATCCAATTGAGAAAGGCAAGATGACATGATGTGCTTAACAACTGCCTCTTGCATTTTCCAAGCAGAAATTGTACTTCAGAATCCCTAAAACTTTGCTTGAATCCAGTGCTGCTGTGGCAAGCATAGCAACATAAATGTAAGGCAGTGGAAGCAATGAGGTCCTGAAACAGGCATTTTTCCCCCCCTTTGTTTTGTCATTTCAGATGGCATCAGAGAAAGAGATTACACTATAGTCTGTACTGACCCTGATCCAGGTTGCAAGACTGAGCCCTGTGAGTCTGATTTATGTAGTTAAGGAAGTTATGAAAGCAGAAGAAACAAGACAAACCAGTCAACATCTTAGATATATCTGTGGTGATTAGGCCAGAAGCCAAAGCCAAGTCACCATGGGTTGTAAGCTCTAAACTATTTTAATGAAGGCTTTTCCTTGCACTAAATAGATTTACATTAGGCAGCTGCTCTCCTGACAAGGAAAACATTCATGTTTATGATTTAAAGTACCTATTAGTACATTCTTCAAGACCCAGAGTAAATCACATATAAGCATGAGTGTCTATGCACATACCTCTATATGAATAAATATATATGCACATGTAAGCTTACAGGGTACTCTATTCATTCAAAGCTTGGTTCTCAGCTGTGCTGAATACTGATTACTGTTAGAAGAGCATGGACAACACTTCCAGAGAAGGCTTTTCCAGCTCATCCTCCACACCTTCCTTTTCACATATTTATGCCTGTGTTTAGTGGTTTAGCATAGCTCACTAATTAAGTTGTCAGAGCCAAAGATAGAAGGCTCACAGCCTCTGTAAATTGATTTGTTTTCTATTGATGGTCAGAGCAAGTGCCAAGCACTGGAAAGAAATAATTTTGTGATTTAATTTTTGGAGCAGTTTCAACACTTTGTTTTAACCCTTATTCATTCCATCTAAATTTATTTATTTATTTATTTATTTATTTTTAGAGGATAAGATTCAATGCTTCCCTTAAAAATGCAAGGCTCTCAGAGCTGTACTAGGAACTGGTTGGAGATCACCTCACTATATTTCAGCAAAGCAACCAGCACCAGGAGAAATGCAAGAGCAGGGGTCTCAGTCTGAATGCTGGGAGATGGTGCCCAAAGGCACAAAAATGCCTGTAAGAACTAGAGCTGCTGAAAACCAGGAAAAAGTGGTTCTTGGTGTATTGCATGTTTTGTTTTTCCCCATCTGATCAAGGGAGTCATTCACAAGCTCTTGACATTAAATTGATGTCTACACACAAATGACTGTGCACCACATGGCAGAAATCCTTGAGGAGCACAGTTCTTTTCTCCAGAGCTTTCTGCACAAGCACACAGGCAAACTGCACTTGAAAATGCCCTTTTTATGTAACCCACACCAATAACACCTTGCCTTCATGTACTAGCCCTCTAAATACAGTTTGGTTTTTGCTGGTACTCTGGAGGATGGAAACGAAAGCACTGAGCACTTGGGGACTGGCAGAGCAGCTCAACTCAGAGCCTCCCTTCAGCTTCACAGCCTGCACCCTCCGTTATAGCCTATGCACCCCTGAGCTTCCAGAGTAACTCTTTGTTTACCATACATTTGGCCATCAGAAAAATGCAGGCCATTTCGTAGTGCCCTAAAGGACCTGAGCATCACAGTTCTTAGCAGCCGTCTCTCCTTTCATGTGCTACACCAATAACACCCGAGATGTCCATGACCCTTTGGCACCGTGGTTCCCTGTCATTCCCTGCTCCAACACCAACCACACAAATTCTTGAGGCAGTGGTCAAAGGGATGTGCTCATCCCCATGAGTGAAAACCCAGCAAGAGAGCAGAAAAAGGCAACTGAGGGAAGGAAGCAAATAGTCAACACACCCAGAGTTCTGTTTTCTTTTTTCAAGCTGTCCAACTAGATTAATATGTCAGATGATTTCTAGATTAAGTTTTTCTTTAGAGCAGTGAAGAAACCTCTCTGTTGTTGTGATAACAGTCTCTGTAATTAAGAGTTCAGTTCAAAGCAGTAGAGCATAAGATAGTAAGGATCTCTGGCTACAAGACTTAGTGCTGCATTTCATTATATCACCTGGTGCTTAGCTAATAATTGTAGCCCTGATTTAATACCTGCATGTATTCAAGTCAATTTGTGTTTCATTGCTAACATAGTTATCTAGCAAAGGGCTGGACCACTTGTGTCTGTTGGTGTGTATCAGTAAAGGAAAGAAACAAAAAAAATCTCTCCCCAGGAGAGCTATTTCTGCTTCTGGTCAGTCATCCTTAAAAGACCTCTGGGTAGTATTGTTTCCTCTTCGAGCCATTAGTGTGCTCTCTCATATCAGTTGTGGTGTTGGTCATAAAAAGTTATGGTTTACAGTCTGTTGCAGGTTATGTTATCTCACCTCAGAGTAGATGAAGTCATTCAGACATTCCCATCTCTTCTATAGCTTGGTCACTCCTATCCTGCCCATACTTGGGCAAGTGGGTTGGTGGAGGTGCAAATGAACCTGAAAGATGGATCCTTCTGCGTGTTCTTGCTCAGCAGACGTTATTAGCATCACTCTGAGAAGACAAATATGGAAGGCTGGGGTTAACATGGAGCCATGACCAAAGCTGTCCTATCATCTCCTGTCCAGGGGATTGATGCACATCCAGGATCCCCCCCCAAGACAGGATCTCACTCCAGGCCTGCCTCTTGCCCATCCTAAAATCCCTACAGCCTCAAGAGGAAAGAGCCCTCTCAGAATATTGTCATTTAAGACCAGCTATTGTAATTTAAGCTCAGCTGTATCATGAGCAGGGCAAAGTGCCACGAAGCCTGTCTCTTTCTTTCCTCTTGCAACACATTTCCTGTAACTCTTTCCCGCTTTCTTCCTACAGATCCACCCGAGGACCTAACAGAGCAACGTCTGCATGGAGACAGTGAAAGCCCTGCTGATTGATGAGGACAACGTATTGGAAGTTTAAAACCATCTCAGCATTTACAAGCCAAATGGATTTTCTTACTTGCACTCTGACTGTTTACCAGATAACAACAGTGGCTTCACTGTGCGAACGAAAGCATTCGGTGGAAATAATGCCCCCTGCTTCTTTTTTTTGACAGCTGAGAACAAAAAGGAAGAAAATGGTTCCTTTGGTAAAGTTTCCAAGATTGAAAAGTACAAACAACAGTATAAGTTTGGATCTACAACTTACTTTATACCAGTTAAAGTATATATATATATATATAAATATATATATATTAAAATATGATATTTTGAAATAAAAGCCTCACTCTTCAAGAGATTAACTAGTACCACACTTTGCTGCAGCTGCTGTAAATTCTTCTTTCTTTCTTCTTTTTTTTTTTTTCTTTCTTTCTTTCTCTTTTTTTCTTTTGTAATGGTCTGGAAGATTCCCTCCCTGGTTCAGAGTGAACACACGACAGTGAAGAGGCAAAGCAAACCTGCTGCAGTACAAGGACGCCCTAAGAGCTCCACGAATCCTACCGATGTGGCACCTGGAGCCTCCTGCTCCCTTCGGCAGAATTTTGAGGGCATTTCGTTGTTCCACTTTGTGTTCTGGAGGCTTTTCCCCTTGTGCAATACTAGCATGCTGGCTTTGCTTCATTAACCATACTTGATTGATATATAACAATGATAATTCTGTCCTCTTCCAAGAAAATATTTTTAGAGCTGTTAGATATTCCATGAAGAAGAGCTGGACAGCTACTGAGTGAAGTACAGTATGTATTAAAAGTTTATTTGGCAGTTTGGTAGACTGTGAGCTCCCTTCTTATTAAAGATGTCCTGTACATACAATGTCTTCAGACTTTGTGTAGCTCGTAGAGACTACAGTAAAACCCCAGTAAGCAACTCCAAAGCTTTGAGTTGTTGGCTCACTAATTCTTTGAAACAACAACAAAGCTATTTCTTTCCAGACCAACATGCAAGAGGGCTTTGACATAAGGTTTTGGGGGTTTTTTATGGGTCCATTTGTAACTGGTGAACAAGCATTTTGGCTTGAGTGAACGCCTCTGTGGACACCTTGAATGCCCAGGCACACCCACACACAAAGGGACTCCCTGGCTGCATGTTCTTACCCCACACCACTCACAGGAGAACAACCTAAATTTGAGCTTCCCTCCTTGCAGGCCAGGCTAATCCTCATTGAGAGCATTTGCCACCACCTAAAAGCAAACATCTGGGCAATTCCATGGCACAACAAATGAAAAACAGTTTGTGGTAAGCAAACTGTGTCTGAGCCCTGCTTTCATTTCAAGGAATGAGTTCCTTTCAGTCTAATTTCAATTTGTTTCTTACTGAGATTAATTCAGCTGAGGCAAGATGCTCTTCAGCAAGGATGCATTCAGAGACGTTGACCTGCTCACTGCAAGTGGTTTGAATTCACATTTGTGGCTAAGCTGTTGCTATTCCCCATGCAGCCTCGCCTTTGCATTGCTGAAGAAAGATCAGATCTGAGGGTGGAAATGTGCAAGCCTAGTTCGCATTCCCAGGCACTTTTGTGAGCAGTCCAAATAATTTCAGGGGATTTATTCGTGTGGAAAAGCATCTTGCTGTCACGCATAAGTCTGTGCAATCTACCCTTCAGTATGCCTAATGCTATCAAATCAAGGAGGAACAGGCAATTGTAAAATTTGTTCTATCCAGTCCAGCTTCATTTCTTCAATATTTCCAGTTTCCTTTTGGCCTGCTTACCTGTCTCTCACAGGATCCCCTTGGCCATGCTAATCACTTCTAATCCAATGCAGAGGAAGTACTGCACTTTCCCAGCTGAAAGTTGGTCAAAAATCTCCCACTAACCTTCTTTCTCCTTCAGGGCAACCACTTCAATCTCTGATGCTTGAAGAGGCAGAAATTTGTCACTGTAATTACACTGTATATTAAAGCAGCTACATGACGTGTCACGCCATACTCCATGCCAGCCTTCCACGCAGGTCCTTGCCTGATGGTCACAGTGGAAATGAATGTGCTGTTTTCAAGTGCTGCTATTATTTCCCTTCAAAAATATATTAAAGGGAAAAGTGTCCAGGGAAGAAACTTGTTTTAATTCTGTGTGCAGAAAGACTAAATAGAAGCATGAGCCTCACCACTAGTTGTAGGTGGTGCACATGGACCTCCCTGGTGGCACAGATGGATGGGCCATGTATTCTCTGGCCATGGCCACCTGCCTAACCACAAAATGCATCTGGACTTAGACTATGTTCTAGACATGTTCTGCCATGGCCATGTGTCCATAGAGCTATTATCTCAATTCAGAGACAACCACTGCCTGCCTGGTTACCCACAGATAAATGTGGTCCCAAAATGAGACCATCTGACCAGTTCCAAGCTCACCTGCCACACAAGTAAGGAGAAACTCCTCCAATACAAATCCTTAACGTTTCTTAATTTTACTAGAATAGCATTGTAAAAACCCAGGACACTTTAGAGTTATGAAACCCTTGGTGCACTGGGAGATAGATTCTGCCACCAGGAGATAAGCCAGGACACACTATCATCCCTTTACCAGCAGGAACTGAGGTACATGAAGCTAAATTGCCATTCAAAATCACATTGGAGGGCTATGGAAAGTTGAGCAGCAAGTATAATTCTGTTTCCTTATTCCCAGTCTACTGACACCACAAGATGCAAGCTAACCCATGGCCTCTTGTACCCTTTGCCAATGCCTGAGGTATCACTACTGAGAGGTATTTACCCTATAGCAGTATATCTAGCATAGAATAGAGTAGAGTAGAGTAGAGTAGAGTAGAGTAGAGTAGAGTAGAGTAGAATAGAATAGAATAGAATAGAATAGAATAGAATAGAATAGAATAGAATAACCCAGGTTGGAAGAGACCTTCAGGATCATTGCGTCCAACCCATCATCCAACACCATCTAATCAACTAAACCATGCAACCAAGGACCCCATCAAGTCTCCCCCTAAACACCTCCAGTGATGGTGACTCCACCACCTCCCCAGGCAGCCCATTCCAATGGCAAATCACTCCCTCTATGAAGAATTTCTTCCTAACATCCAGCTTAGATCTCCCCTGGTGCAGTTTGAGCCTGTGTCCTCTTGTTCTGGTGCTGGTTGCCTGGGAGAAGAGATCAGCCCCTGCCTGTCTACAACCTCCCTTCAGGTAGTTGTAGACAGCTAGCTCAGGCTGTGAGTAGATAACAATGCTTATGCCTGTGTCTATGAAATATGCCTGTTGAGATTGGGAAATATTAGACTTGCTAAAACGTAAGAAGGAAATGTTGCCATTACCACAGCAAACTTTCTTAGAGATGCTTAGGCATTTCTTTTTTCTTTTCTTTTCTTTTTTTTTTTTGTTGTCTTTGCCAGTAGGCAGCCTCAAAATACCACCACACCAAATTCAGTAAATAGCTGCAGCTCTTTGAAGCTGCTGCTGCTGCTGCAAAAAAGATCTGCTCACGAAGTGCGGCGCTGAGAAATCGCTGTTTTAATTAAAATGCTTTTTAGAGGCGAATTAAGGCCTCTGCAGAACTAGTGACTAACAAAATGTGAAGCCAAAGGAAGAGCCAGATGCAGCCCTGCTGCATTGTTTCAGTGAACCAAATTGAAAACAGTCATAAACACATTCAACCAACCTGGAGTCACAGTGATCCTGTATCCCGGTGATATGCAGGGTAACAGTGTGTAGCAGGAGGATGTCAGAACTGCTTCCCTTGGCCGCTGGAAACCCCACGTATGTCAGTGGTGGAGTGAGTGGGTCCCGCATCCTCATGAGAAAGTGAGCTTCACATTCTCTGCACAATGTCAAGAGCTATTTACATCCACAGAGGAGAAAGCTAAAGTTCCTGCTTTCTGGCAGGAGTCTAGACAGAGACATGTCAGGGAAATAAAAAGAGAGAAATATTTGTAAATGCATCAAAGATAAACTTAGCTTTATGTCAGTGGGTTTTTTTTTTTCTCTTCAGATGTGTGAAACCAAGTTATGTAAATCTAAAATGTACAAGTGGGAAAAATACTGGGGGGGGGGGGGAAGAAGTAGCTACCATCTGCCTATTGATTCAGAAAATCTAGATTATGTGCTTCTGTCCAAAATTCTCTGGTAATAAAGAGCTCAGTGTGGTATGACTTGATATTGCTTGGACTATGCTACGTGCTATAGTTGAAGGGAAAAGACCCACAAAGTTCACTTCTGTGACCCAACACCTAAAAACCAGCATGATGTGCACCCAAACCTGGCATTACACAAAGGACCATGAAAATTGACTGAAGGTGCTACGGTTAAGTCTGCAGGCACTTTCAGTGGTGTCTTGCTTGTAAGCTTTCCTGCTATAAAATGAAGGACATTGAGACACTTGAACGTGTCCAGAGAAGGCCAACGAGGCTGGGGAGAGGCCTCGAGCACAAGCCCTATGAGGAGAGGCTGAGGGAGCTGGGGTTGTTTAGCCTGGAGAAGAGGAGGCTCAGGGGAGACCTTATTGCTCTCTACAACTACCTGAAGGGAGGTTGTAGCCAGGAGAGGTTTGGTCTCTTCTCCCAGGCAACTAGAACAAGAAGTCACAGTCTCAAGCTGTGCCAGGGGAAGTTTAGGCTGGAGGTGAGGAGAAAGTTCTTCACTGAGAGAGTCGTTAGCCGTTGGAATGTGCTGCCCAGGGAGGTGGTGGAGTCACCATCCCTGGATGTGTTCAAGAGGGGGTTGGACGTGGCACTTGGTGCCATGGCTTAGTCATGAGGTCTGTGGTGATGGGTTGGACTTGATCTTTGAGGTCTCTTCCCACCTTGGTGATTCTGTGATTGGGTTCCTAACACTCCTTATTTGCCATTTTTCTGTTTCACTGTGTGGTATAATTACAGATCCCAGAGAAGTTGTGGATAAGATAAGCATACCTTGGCTTGGAAATGCACATCCATGTAATCTGCAGGTGGCAGTCTTTGTTTCCTCTTCAGTGGGAGGATGAAAATCATCCTCTTTTGCCCATACCTCGGTCACACCCCAGTGAGCAGGGTTTAGAGCTTGTCTGGCAAAGAAATGGGTCATGCTTCTTTGCTTGATATTCTGGGTGTTTGGGTTTTTTTTGTCAGAGAAAAATAGAAACACATTGCACAAATAATCTTTCAGGTAGAGCAGAAGGAGATGTGTGTGCAGGGCAGTTGGTTTAAGGCTGTCAACACTTCTTCTAGTTCACTGGTTTGAATTCAGATCATAGGCCTGACATAAATTTATGGTTTCTTCTCTGGAATGCTCACACAGTCAAAACACTTAACTTCACAGGTATTTGTACTTTATAAAACTATGCTGTTCTGAGGAAAAGAAGCTAAATCCCCTGCTTTGCAGGTAAGAAACTTGAGACTTCCACAAAGTTATGCTAAAAAAACCCACCAAACACACCCCCCACCCCCCAAAAAAAAACCCAGCATAGGCAGCAGTGGAACTGAGAACTCCTGGATTTTAAATCATTGCAGGTGGTTCATCCACTGTGCACATCACTGATATATCACTGACAGCATATCCTTGTTTTTCACTTGGGTCACAGCAGAATTAGGATGCCTGCAGTCAAGTGTGGACAATTGTCTGCAAGCACCAACTGTTCAGAGCTTATTCATCACCTTTCAGCTGGGATTTTCAATCATTGATGCATGGAAGACCACCACTAGACCTACTCTAACACCTTCTGCTCCCACAGGGACACCTCTTTACCTTAGTTTGGTTCCATGACTCCTTAGTAGAAGCTGCTCAAAGGATCAGAGCAGAGATCTGAAGACACAGAAATGGTTGTGCCCAAACCAGATAAACTGTAGCCAAGAGTCTTTTTGGAGGTCACAGTTTCTCAGAGATGCCTGTCTGAGAGAATTATTTTCACATAACAGTTGATTTTGAGCAGAGAAGCACACATTCCTCCCACCAGAAGGCACTTGAACCAGCCAACCCTTAGATGAAAACCATGACTACCACTGCAAGGGGACAGGTTACTAAAGAGGCTAACTAAGTCATGGGGGGGAAAAAAACATCACTGTGTTCTTTTATAAATACTCATCTGTGGGCACACTTGGCAGACCTTTGATAAAACCTTTTGCTGTTGCTTGACAAATGCCTCTAATTCTTGAGTGCAGAAAGGTACAGAAAGGTCTTTCTCACATGACAGGCATGAGTATGACACTTTCTCAGCCAAGATTCATTGTCAGATTGCTTTTGTTTTTCTCACCACGTGGCAATATGATCAAATTTCTATGACCAGAAACAATATACATATCTGAGCATCGGGGTGCCTACCCACTTCCCATTATTTTTCACCTGCTTTCCCTGCCAGACATCTGTCCTTGATTCAGTTAGAAATGAGGGCTAGAAGCCCACCCAGATTTGAAGCAAACTACCCATAACCTAAAACATTGCTCAGAAGAATATACAATTTCTCCCTCCCAACCTGCCATTCCTCTTCATTTCCTATTTCATTTCACTTTCATTTCATCTCAGCCCCTCTCTTTCACACCATTTAATTATTTTCATCCGTCTCTATTAGTGTTTTATCACCACTACTGCCCCATAGACTAGAGAAAAGCAGCTGTGCTGTCAAGACCCAATTCAGAGAGCTGTTCCCCTCAACAGCAATGATTTATGTGGTCTTCTTTCTTTTCCTTTTTCTTGCATACTTTGGAAGGTAAGACCCTGACCTCACTGCAGCTGCTGTGCCAGCAGGTTCCCGTGTTTTACTGCCCACACCAGCAATTCCCAGCTCAGGGCCGCAGGGTCCATCTCAGGTGTGCCCTAGTGTACAAAGCAGATGCTACTGGTACTTGATTTGCAGCAGAGGAGTTAATTGTCATCTCCTCACCTTCACTGAACCTGTTTGTTGCTCGTCCTATGGTCTTGCATACCTTGACCAGAACTGAGAACTCTGCACACTGACTACTGAGAGCCTGCTGCTAATTTATGCCTCTGTAACAGGAAAATTTATTGCTATTGAGTTGATCAGACTTTTCTTGGACTTGAAATAGAGCATGAAGAACAGGTCAAGTTGCTGTTAAATGCACCAACATGGGATCCAAACACAGGCAGGTTTTGTTTGTTTTTCTGGGCTCTTTTTTAACCTATGCTCTTTCACTTACATTTTCTTTCTGAGCCATTCTGCTATCTAGACTTGTAGAGTCTACACGGCATCTCATGTAAAGTGGTCTGGAGTTCATACCCTCAAGTCCCTAATGCCCTGCTAGCATCTCACAGATGTCAAGCAGTGCAAGGGTTAGGAAAAGTTACAGGATGTATGCAATGGTCTCTGTGTTCTTCTTCTGCATAACAAAAATAATCTTCTCTGAAAATATCTTTGAAACAAAACCTCAATCATCAAAGCATTCTACAGTGAAGAATGTGAAGAACCTCAACACTGAATTAACGCTGAAGATCAACTAAAAATCATAAAAGACAAAATGCACCTGGCTCTTGATTTCAAGCCCTTAGTCAAACATTCCATTGGCTTTGCTTTTGCAATAACAACTGACAGGTCACCTTGAGACCTGTGTAAGTCTTAATAATAAATGTTAGCAGGGAAGGAAACCTATCAAAAAGGCATCACTGCCTTTCAGTGCTACCTCTAGGCAGGCTCCAGCTTTTCTTTACTTCTCCCAGTGGCAAGTTTAGCATTTAGCACCAGGTGCCTGTTACCAAAGGAGCTGCACTGGATCCACTGTAAGCAGGTTTGCATCTCTACCCACTTCCACTGATCTAAATCTAGCTTGAATTTGCCCACTGGGACTGTGGGATAATGGCACTTAAGGTTTTGCAACACAGTATGACAGTTCAAATAAAGCTTTGCTACCAAGGAAGATACACAATCTCATTATAGTTGCGTTCTCTTTTGCTAAAGTTTAGTGACATATGTGTTCAAAGCTGCTAAGAATGCTCAGGCTACAAAGTTTTCCTCGAGCAGTTTAGCTATTTTTGTCAATTCTGCTGGCCACCAGACTCTCAAAAACATGTAAGCCAAGTAACAAATGCTAGTGCCACACAGAAGTATCACAGTCTGGCTGTGTTAACTTCAAGAGGCAGCTTTGATGAATGCTTCATTCATTTGGCTTCATTTTCTTCTGACCTTGATCTCATTGGCTCAAAACCAGCAGAAACAATGATGAGATGAGAGAAAAAGACACATGTGAAAAATCACACTATCCCTAGATGCTAGAGAAGAAAGGGAAGACTCAGAAAGCCAAGGACAGGGCGGGAGTTCTGGCACCCAGAGCACTAAAATTGTTGCAAGCCTATAGTGTTCTTTTCTGCCCATCTCTGCTGAGTTGTGATTATACTCAGAATATCATGTTCTCTCTGAGCTCTTCTACTCTCTCAGCACCTAATTTCTAAATATTATTATAGCATATCTCCTTTTCAGCCCATCTCCACTCTGCCTTTGTCCTAGGCAGAGAAAATTATATTTACTTTTACAAAAGCCTATTCTTTTATTTGACATACAAAAGAAGACAGATGGCAAGACTCCGTTGCTCTTACTTAGCAAAGCTGATCGCATCACTTCCCTCACCATGAGATTACAAGCAGTATTCCAGCCTACCCCCATAACTAAAACACCTTTTTATTTATATCCCATATTTTCCTTTCTAACATCAGACAACTTTGATTTGTTTACACAGTTAATTCCTAGAATCATAGTATTGTTAGGGTTGGAAGGGACCTCAAGGATCATCCAGTTCCAACCCTCCTGCCATGGGCAGGGACTACTCATACTAGATCAGGTTGCTCAGAGCCACATCCAGCCTGGCATTAAAAACCTCCAGGGATGGAGCTTCCACCACCTCCCTGGGCAACAGAAACTGAAACAGCCAACTCCAGATTGATAGCCCAGACATACACATATTTCATAGAATCATAGAATCAATAAGGTTGGAAAAGACCTCAGAGATCATCAAGTCCAACCTGTCACCCAACACCTCATGACTACCAAACCATGCCACTAAGTGCCACATCTAATCCTTTTTTGAACACCTGCAGGGATGGTGACTCCACCACCTCCCTGGGCAGCACATTCCAATGGCCAACAACTCTTTCTGTGAAGAGCTTTCTCCTCACCTCCAGCCCAAACTTCCCCTGGTGCAGCTTGAGACTGTGTCCTCTTGTTCTGCTGCTGGCTGCCTGGGAGAAGAGACCAACCCCCACCTCTCTACAACATCCCTTCAGGTAGTTCAAGTAGTTTCACACATAAAATATGTTAGATGGCTTAATATTTAATGCTAGTCTTTATCCTTTGGTCACTGATCTCAGCAGAAGGTACAGGAAAAATTCACTGGTACCCAATGGTATTAGGTGAAAGATAGGAACAGGAGCAAAATGGGAGTTAGTTACATGCATAGATTTACCTGCTGCCTGGGAGGGTTTTCCATACTGAAGTTGCTGAAGTCCCCCTGGAGGACTGAATACTAAGGGTCAGCCTGTGTTTTCTGCCTTTCTGTCAAAGCATGTCGGTTTCCCTCATAAATGGATTTGACCCACAGTATTTGCTGGTTAATAATGCTGCTTTGTGGCCCCACTGTTGAGTTCAAAATGTCTTTTTTTCCCCCCCAATAACTATTTGTAATGTGGCTTTTGGAACTGCTTGTTCATATGATCTATGAGACCTTGGAGTCAGGCAGCCCCCAAAAGGTCTCAAATCTGCCACAGTGGCTTTCTTAACAATATCTTGACTGTGCATGTAGCAGCGACCTACAACAAACACTTATGATGAGATGACAATACATCCATTTCTCTATCAGAGAATAAAGCTGCAGAGGAGAATAAGGAGGACAGAACCTCTTATTGTCAGTATTGTTCAAAGGCTGGGGGCAAAATAAAGAAAAGCAGCCTGAGATTAAAAAAGAATAAAATATTTAGCACATAGTTGTCATTGATTGCTAGTCCACATGGTCCTTCCTCAATATTGCACACATCTACCAGGACACTACAGAAGTTACATTTTGAAGTATCATCTCCTGTAGCTACTCCACTTGAAGCCTTGACACTGGCAAAGGAGCCTCAAAAGGTAACCACACCACATGAAATGAATGCACAACTAGTCAGTATTGTGCTGCCTTTGGTTCCCAGTGTGGGAACACCAAAGCCCTTGTGCTCCCAACAGGATTTGACCAGAATAGCTATGGGAAAGCTGTTCTCCACAAATTTCTGAGAGACATGAAAGTCATCCTATGCTTGAGCAATTGAGGCACTTGTCTCTACCAGCAGCTGGTTGCTTTCTGTAGTCCTCATTAACCCACAGCAGCCCTATTTAAACTGATCTAATTAAGTCCCTTGCAATCAAAGGCAGTGTTTTGGGTAGAAGAACCGAACAATGAGAGTTCACAAGAGGTAAAGTTCTTGATCAGGATTACTATCATTTTTTCAAATCAAACCCAAAGCTTGCATAATGAGGATTTCTGGGATGATATGGTCTGTTACAAAGGAAAACCAGTTGTTCATCACTAATTGCCTCCATCTTTCTCACACACTTTTTCACAGACACCTGGAATCAAGATTTCTGAGCACACACCAGCCTAGCATTAAGTTAAATGAAAACTGAAGAACTGACCTGAAAGCAAAGATTACCAACCTTAACTTTCAATTTATCAGAACCTTGCCATGATTTAAACACAGCCTTCTCTGTTGAAATATGGGCAGCTTCTACCTGCAGCTCTCAATTTTCTTCTCTGCTCCACAAGGAACAGGGTAAATTGAGTGTAGAGGAGTACCTGTGCAAAATACCCTGCACCCTTCAGTGGTAGCATTCGTCACCAGTTAGTCCTAAGATGTCTCATGTCTTAGAGCTAGAAGAGAACTGATTCTGTTCAGAGATTTAACCTTTCAGGTCAGACAGTGGTAGCCCTTGGTGTTTGTACTTACCACAAAGTACTGGTGTGCAGACAGACTCTTGCTTATACTTGCTCCTGTGGAGATCATGGTCACTGCTAAATCTTGTATGCCATGTTGTGGTGCAGTAAGGGGTCACACCTGCAGGGAGGAGCAGACAGGACAGATGACCTTACACTGACCAACAAAGTCCATTCTATTCCATACATGCCATACTCAGTATAAAGGTGAGGGATCACAAGGGTCAAGCTCTCTTATTCAATGGCTAGTGAGGAGGACCCTATCCATTCCTCTGACTTCAATCCTGATCCTGAATTGAGCTCCTGAATCTGGTTCCCATCTGCGTTAAGTCCAATATGGGACTTCCCCAGTGCTTGCCCACATCATCAGCACTGATGGTGACATAATTAGTTCAATATGGTTCATATTTGGTTCAATATTGATTGATATATATTTGTATGTATTCCACAGGATCACAAGATGTTAGGGGTTGGATGGGACCTCTGGAGATCAAGTCCAACTCCCCCTGCCAGAGCATGATGATAGAATCTAGTATAGGTCACACAGGAATGCATCCAGATGTGTCTTGAAAGTCTCCGTAGAAAGAGACTCCACAACCCCTCCTGGGAGCCTGCTCCAGTGCATTGAAGTAGTTCTAGTTTTCAATTCCAGTCCATAAGTGTTTCTCCCTTATTCCCTTCTTCTTTCCCTTTGGAAAGGGAGAGGGACTAATAGAGGGCATTTGTCACTTGTATAGCGTCCAGCCCAGCCCTGACCCTTGACATCCTGAGATGCAGGTGAGCCCATCAAACATAACCCAGCATCCAGTGGTGTGAATGATACCAGCTATTTCATGTCAAGTGTATGGCCTATAGAGGCAAACCAGACTCATAAGAGGAGCAAATTGATATTAAACCCAGGGTCTGGACAGCAGAAAATACCACATCTCACAGAAGACTTACATATAAAGACAGTGTCTACAATGGCTATGCTGATCATTTCCTTAGGATTTAGAGAAATGAGCAACTTTTAGCTTTACAGACTTCATGGTTGCTTGATCTCACTATAGTAAACAGCCCCATATTTTTCCTTTTCATGTTTTATCCTGAAGCAACAGAGCATTACATTAATTGACTTGTCTTATTAATTCAATAAGCTGCTTCCAAGATGAAATGCTTAGCTATGCTTGCTTGTTTTTGGCACTTTTTGGTTGTTGGAAGAAAAGCTTTAAGGCTAGAATTGCTCTGATGTTTTCCACAGTTCACTGAATAATTTTATGCACTACTGAAGATTTGCCACATTTGGAGTTACTGCAAACTGCTACTTTTTCATCATATTATAATTTAATTCACACTTTTAGTACGATAAGAAAGCATTTAACAGTTTGCATATTAGAGAAGTGTATTTGTTCTGCCATAAAGTTGTGGTTAAGACTTCATTACAGGGCCATTCTTTTCCAGGATTTGTAATCTGGACACAAGATGCATGTGCAAGATTAAAGATGACACAGAAACCATCCCATTCAAAGGAATTATACAAAAGAAATTTCAGGAAGAAGGAGGGAAGGGGGGGAAAAAAAAGGCCTTGCTGTAAATATGTAGCAAAAATCATTTACTGCAGAATTGAACAAGATTGAGCATTGTTTTTCCCCACTATTTCAGCCACTCACTGGTTGGGAAGTGAATCTATGTTAAACTTTAAGAAACTTGAATCCCAATGAAGATATCCAGCGTTCCTTAAGGGGAAAATACTCCTGTAACTGTGTGGGTTCTTAGATTTCAACTTCTTTAGGAAACATGAACCCTGGGTTTGCCTTTCTGCTGGTGGAAGTGATGATTTGTCTCTCTGTGAACTGGGTGAAAACTAGTAATTAATTTTTTTTCACTAAACTTTTTCTGTTTCAAAAGGCTGGCCAAGGGTTGTCAATGATTTTACCTTTAAACACTCTCTTTCCTTCCATTGCATGACTCTAGGCTGCGCCCATATGGTCTGCTTTGAAGTAAGACAGGATGTGGTCATGTCTGCTTGGTGCATGGCATGCACCTTGGCATGACATCAGCTTGTCAAAGCCACCCTTCAGCAGCCATCTCTGGTGTCCTTCAACCTCTCCATGTCCCTTAGATGGTCCTGTCACACCATAAGTTATTGCCCTAAAGGTAAAACTCTCCATTTTATTTATTAGACTTGGAGTGGAAGCTCACAGTGAAGCCTCTAAGGTGAGGTCTCCACAGGGTAATTGTCAATACTCTCCCTCCACTGTCTTGCTGCAAAGGGCTGTGGCTCCTCCAGGCTCTCTGATGAGGAAAAAGGATGTGTGAGCTCTCATCAGTGATTTCTCCTCAACCTGAAGGTAGCACACCTCTCTAAATCACTGCTTCACTGCACAGCATCTCACTCCTGGAGACAGTGCTGCATTTAGCTGCCTCAGGGTTGATGTCTGGCTGGGCTGGGCAGCTGCAGGAAGCAAGGTCTGAAGACAAACAGGGTAAAAACCAGGGTCAGTCCCTGGAGAACTGGGTCAGTTGTTACCTGCTTCTAGGGGTAGGAAGGCATGTCTGCAAAAACTATTCTTCACACTCTTCCACACCTGCAGCAACGAAAATTTTGTCCCCCAGCAATAAGTAGCAGTGCTAGGTCAACGGTTGGACTTGACGAGTTAAATGGTTTATTTTCAACCTAAACAATTCTAAGCCTGGCAGAGTCTTTGCTCAGAGGTAATGGCAGTGGTCAGGGCAGTGACTCCCACCAGCCCTGGTGTGGGTGGGTGCAATGGGTGACAAGCTTCCTCACCACAAAGCCAGTTACAATGACTGCTGCAGCAAAACCATCTGGTAATCACAAGGCTTTGAGTCAAAACTAAAGACGTTGCCTGCAGCGAGGTCCTATTTTTAAATGAAGGTTATTGATCAGGTTTCTGGCCTTAAGGAAAAAAAACAACCTAAAAATCAAAACATAATTTATGCTCAGAGTGACTTTGTAAGTGTTTGCACAACAATTAATACCCACAGTTATGGTAATGCAGCTGGACACACAGCAATAGATCTTTTCCTTGGAACATTTTACCCTCACAGCCACTACCTCTAACTCTTCATTATGTGTCCCCATACTCTTTGCATTTCAAAATTATCATACTAAGCAAAGCTCAATGCACTGTTCAAATGAGTAAGGAACATCTGGTAAGCTGAGACTGCTGGGACTCCATGGACAGATAAAGTTGTAGCACTTTTCCTCTGTATATAGAAATACATTGTAAATTAAATCCAAGAAAGCACAGGTCAGAAAGGGAGGTGGGAAAACATCACCATTTGTGCCAAGGTCAAATTCTCTGCAGCTTAGCTTCCAGTCAGTGCATTTTCATGCCTTTGCTCACAAAGCACCATAGTGTCCACTCATTATTTTGCATAGTAATTGTTTTCTAGTGGTGCTTGTGATGTCATGTTCTGACCTTCACATTGTATGTGCCAACTATCATATAAAACTGACAGATCTTGTATGAAAGCTGGTGAAGGGTTTGGAGCACAAGCTCCCTGAGGGAGCTGGGGCTCGCTTATCCTGGAGAAGAGGCGGCTCAGGGGAGACCTTCTTGCTGTCTACAACTACCTGAAGGGAGGTTGTAGCCAGGTGGGGTTGGTCTCTTCTCCCTGGCAACCTGTGACAGAAGACACAGTCTCAAGCTGAGCCAGGGGAAGTTTAGGCTGGCTGCTAGGGAGAAATTCTTCACAGAAAGAGTGATTTGCCATTGGAATGGGCTGCCCAGGGAGGTGGTGGGGTCACCATCACTGGAGGTGTTTAAAATAAGACTGGATGAAGCACTTAATGCCATGGTTTAGCTGATTAGATGGTGTTGGGTGACAGGCTGGACTTGATGATCTCAAAGGTCTTTTCCAACCTGATTAATTCTGTATTCTGTTTATCTGTATTCTGTAAAATATTTCTTTTTCAATTCCCTTTTTTTTCACTTGTATTTGCTTTAAAGTAATGTG
The DNA here is from genome assembly GCF_014839835.1 of Dryobates pubescens. Lineage (NCBI taxonomy): Eukaryota > Metazoa > Chordata > Aves > Piciformes > Picidae > Dryobates > Dryobates pubescens. Next base: position 9,427,292 of record NC_071612.1, read on the forward strand.
GGATGATACTGAAATCTCATTGCAGAGCTGCCCAAGACTGAACCACTGCTTGCTGGTCTACCTCAGCTAGAAAAATGAAAGGAAAAAAAGAGCACGTTGTGCAGTAGGCCATCTGCCATGGAACATAAATGTCTTGTAACAGCAATGAGCCAAGAGCCATGAACCACTTAGCCTGAGGGAGAAGATGTTTCAGCAGGGTAAGCAGCAAGGAAAGCCTCAAAGAGAAGGGTGACGTTCCCTTTCAGCTCCAGCTGGCGCAGCGTTGAAGGCCAGCTCTCCACAGCCTGCTACATTCCTGCACAGCCTGACAGCTCCTGCCACCTCACCTTTTCACCTTTGCTTTCATAAAGAGAGAGATACTATCCTTGGGAAGAGAGGACTCACTTTTGCCGCTGTTCTTCTGTGGGCAGACATCTTCCCTATCCCACTGTGCCAGGAGAAGACGTTACCATACTTGGAGGTTATCGCAGTATCTCAGCACATTAGAGGTTGGAAGTGACCTCCAGAGATTATCAAGTCCAACCCCTCTGCCAAAGCAGCATCACCTAGGGTAGTCTGCACAGTAATGCATCCAGGTGGGTTTTGAATCTCCAGAGAAGGAGACCACACCACCTCTCTAGGCAGCCTGCTCCAGGGCTCTGTCACCCTCACACTCCCCATGTTCTGGTGAAATCTATGTTCATGATTGTACCTGTTGTTTCTTGTCTTATTACTGTGCACCACCAAAAAGAGCTTGCCCCCCTCCACTTGCCACCCACCCCTCAGATATTTATACACATTGATGATATCCCCTCTCAGTCTTCTATTCTCAAAACTAAACAGCCACAGGTCTCTCAGTCTCTCTTCATAGGGGAGATTTTCATGTCCCCTAATTATCCCTGTGGCTCTCTGCTGGATTCTCTCCAGCAAGTCTCTGTCTTTCTTGAACTGGGGAGCCCAAAACTGGATACAGCATTCCAGGTGTGGTCTCACCAGCGCAGAACAATCTCCCTAGACCTACTGGACACACTTGTCTTGATGCACCCCAGGATACCATTGGCTCTCCGGGCCCTAAGGACACATTGTAGTCCCGTGGACAGCTTGATGTCTGCTAGGACTCCAAGGTCTTTATCACCACCTCCCTAACAAAGATGATGTCTCCCTGATGTACTGGCCTTCTGGCACATTCCAACACAGGTCAGGGAGTACTTGCATGTTGGTAGACCTGAGGTCCTTGCAAGAAGCAAGGAGAAAGCACTACAAGTTGGTGGGACTATAGCATTTTGCAGAGCAGAGCTGCATCTGGAAGGCAGTGATGCCATAGATATGCCAGTCAGCATTGACACCCATCCTACTGCTATTATTGCCATTACATATGAGACCATGTATTTCCAGAACATTCAGACACATGATGGCTTAAAAACAAGGGCAGAAAGTGCAGCCTACATCTCTGCAAGAAGTTTTATCACCATTTTCTGCACCACCACCACCACCCACCCCCCCAACACCCTTTGTTCTATGTACATCAGGAATTACTCTGACACACCTTGCAATCACAGTCAAAATGCCAGATGGGATTAATCCAAACTGGTAGGACATTTCAAACTGTTTACCCTGGAGCAGAGCTAGTAACAAAAGACAAGCAGCTTTCAACACAAGGTAGGGTTATCTCAGGTCACAACAGCTAAGTAGCATCATTTTAAATCCCCAAAGGGAATGCTTAAGAAAACATCTTCCAGCTAAAATCCCCGCTCTTGTTACCATTGCTGGAACAAGCAGCAGGAAGATGACACCTTTGCCTTGCTGATGTAATAACAGCATTAAATGTATGGGAAGGTTGAGTGCTAATTGTTTATTGGCTGATCAGTGATATTCCCAGGTGCATATAAAGGAAGAGGTTGAAAGGGGATAAACCGTCCTTTGGATTTTTCCTTTCGAGAAATCATTTGAGCAGAGGCATGGGGAAAAGGAGTGGCAAGACTGAATCTGCTGACTGCTCCTGTGTAGGGGAACATTCATCTAAAAACCAATAAAAATGTGACAGGCTACTGTTTTCCCAGGCCACTTCACTTCATCCTGATGATTGTTTTGAGATAAGACAATTATCAATGCAGAAAGGCACACCTCCTCTTTAGCACAGCAGTGGGCACCAGCAGCCTTATGGCACACACTTCCCAGCATCTGCCTGCCTGGTGCTCTTGAGCCTCCACCACTCACCGTGCAGCTCCTCCAGCTAGCGACACCCAGCAGTTCTGCTGCATCATCCATCCAGCTGCCCCACCCTCTTTGCCCACCACTGTCCCCATCAGCCACATGGAGCTCGTCAGTTTGGCTGAGCCCTTTCTGGCTCTGCCATTGCAATCCCTCTCCACAGCTCCCACAGCAGCGTGTGCCAGCACCTCACTGCACTCTGTGCAAAGGAATTTCCTTTAAAAATCAGTCTCCTGCTCGCCCACCAGGTGCCTCCAGCCCTAATTTTGAACAACATGATGAACAGCTCCACACTGGCTACATCTCATACTGTCATTATTTGGTAACCCATGGCCATGTTCCCACTCAAACCTTCTCTCCAAACTGAGGGCTGCCAGCCCAGAGCCTCAATTTCCTGCACTGTGTGAGCCCATATTTGTTTTAAGCCACCAGCCCAAAACTCATCCACAGCTTTGTGCCCTCAAATTTCTCAGCTTCTACCACATCTCAGAAGATTCAACCTCCCTGGAGACACAACCCCAGAGCCCTTTTTTATTAACCTATCCACCATGCAGATCAGGGACATGGATCCATCCCTTTGAGGATGGCTCAATGCAGCTGAGGAGAAATGAGAGCAAAGCTGTCCCGTATCTGGATAAACATCTTCTGGCTCAGGAAGGTCTGACATTCATTTTGAATCAGCTGAGGGCTACAAAGGGTGGTGATTGTGACCGTTTGAGGCTGTGCCTTTAAGAAAGGGACAGTGCTGGAACACTCTGGCTGAGTATTTTGAAAACATTCAGATATTCTAAAGGAATTTCATTGGTAGATAGGTAGAATGCAACTTTAAGTTTTAGTGCAGTTGGAATCTTTCTCAGTTCCACTCTGTTCTGCCTTTCCAGCCTGTCTGCTTCTGAGCAACTAGCCGGAGTTTGGCCTTGAATACCGGAGAGGAGGAGACTCAGGGGTGACCTTATTGCTCTCTACAACTACCTGAAGGGGGGTTGTAGTGAGGCGGAGGTTGGTCTCTTCTCCCAGGCAACCAGTACCAGAACAAGAGGGCACAGTCTCAGGCTGCATCAGGGGAGGTTTAGGCTGGAGGTTAGGAGGAAGTTTTACACAGAGAGAGTGATTGCCCACTGGAATGGGCTGCCTGAGGAGGTGGTGGGGTCGCCGTCGCTGGGGGTGTTCAGAGCAAGGCTTGACAGGATGCTTGGTTGCATGGTTTAGTTGATTAGGTAGTGTTGGATGATAGGTTGGACATGATGATCTCGAAGGTCTCTTCTAACCTGGTCTATTCTATTCTATTCTATTCTATTCTATTCTATTCTATTCTATTCTATTCTAATCCTGCATGCGCTTTGAAGCCTAACAAAGAACTTCCTCCTTAACAACTACCTTTTCTCTCTCTAACGCTTTTTGGGGAAAAAAGGGAGGTAGGGGGAGAGAAGGAGGTACAGGGGGGAACCCTCCTCTGTCTGGAGGAGGGAGTTTTGTTCCTGTATTATTCCCTTTGCTGTATATTTCTGTATATATTGTAAATACTGTATATATTGTGTATATACAACCTGCATTCCATATTGCTTGTGAATACAGCTCTACCCCTTTGCTTCTCCGACTGAGCTAGCTGTGGTTTCTTTCTTTGTGGGGGAGGGAGAGCTGGGCCTTCTCTCAACCACCCCAGTGGGGAATCACTCTGGCAGTCCCCTTATATGAGATTATCTGCCACAGCTGGTATTAATCGCTGCCCAAGGGCAAAGTGACTGGTATTAACCTAGCCACCCTCTCCATGACAAGAAAAATAAATTCATCCTTTGTATATTCCTAGGACAGGGAAATAAAGCTAGAAACCAAGTGCTTAAAAAGCTGCATTCGTCAGACTGATCCTGTTTAATTAAACAGGAAATTGCAAGGCAGCCAAATCAATCTCTACAAAGAAAAGCTGTTTGTCTGTTTACAGAAGAGAAACTTGCAGTGATTTGTCTTAAAGAATGCAATTGCCTAATGATTAATAGTGACCAGAGGTATTCGGAGGCAGGAAACAAGGAACGGGAGTGACTTCTCCTGATCTGTGTTTGAAGCAGGGCTCAGCTATAATGTCCCTGCCTCTGTGAGTATTAAGCAGCCAAAATTCCTTGGTTTATAGCAGGATATTGCTGTTCTTCTAGTTTCTTCTGATAATACAGAAGTTTTTACCACTGAGAAATCCAGATATGCTGGTAGATCTTTGAAGATTTGGGTCCCATATCTGAACCTGGATTTTGTTTGTTTAGTTGGCTGGTTGGTTTGGTTTGGGGTTTTTTTCCTGATCATGCTGAAAAAAAAAGACAGGTTTTCACCTTCTTAGTTCTTATCTGAGTCTATTGCTTTTTTAATGCAGGGCAGTACAAAAAAATAGGTGTTGCCTGCCTGGACTTGAGTCTTATTTTGCTTTGCTTAAGCTTAGAGCAGATTTAGAGTTGCTGCAACACAGAGAAGTAGATAAAGCTCTGAAAAGCACAACAGATTTAATGTGTTGGGCTGCAGACTGCCATTGTCTGTCTGCAGGCTACCTATGGCTGCCTCTAGGCTGCCTACAGCTCTTTAAAAACTACCTACAGCTGCCTGTGCTGTGGCAGTGCACCAGAGACTGGAAAGTGCACAATAGAATAGAATAGAATAGAATAGAATAGACCAGACCAGACCAGACCAGACCAGGTTGGAAAAGACCATGGAGATCATTGAGTCCAACCTATCATCCAACACCATCTAATCAACTAAACCATGGCACCACGCATCCCATCCAGTCTCTTCCCAAGCACCTCCAGTGATGGTGACTTCACCACCTCCCTGGGCAGCCTATTCCAATGGCCAATCTTCCTATGAAGAACTTCTCCCTAACATCCAGCCTAAACTTCCCCTGGTGCAGCTTGAGTCCGTGTCCTCTTGTTCTGGTGCTGGTTGCCTGGGAGAAGAGACCAGCCCCCACGTGGCTACAACCTCCTTTCACATCTCTGTATATGCATATAATGTAGATGCATTCTCCCTAGTATCAGGTGATAAAACAAGAGGAAATGGCCTGAAATTATGCCAAGGCAGGTTTAGATTGGATATTAGGAAAAATTGCTTTACTGAAAGAGCTGTCAGGCATTGGAACAGGCTGCCCAAGGAGTGGTAAAGTTGCTGTCCCTGGAGGTGTTCAAGAAATGTGTGGATGTGGCACTTTGGGACACGGTTTCATGCCCATGGCGGGGAGGTTGGAACTAGATAGAATCATGGAATCTATAAGGATGGAAAAGACCTCAAAGATCATCAAGTCTGACCTGTCACCCAACACCTCATGACTACTAAACCATGGCTTCAAGTGCCACATCCAATCCCTTTTTGAACACCTCCAGGGACGGCGATTCCACCACCTCCCTGGGCAGCACATTCCAACAGCTAACAACTCTCTCTGTGAAGGTCCCTTCCAACCCAAGCCATTCTATGAATTCTGTGAATGTAAGTTGAGGGTTGAACTTGATGGTCTTAGAGGTCTTTTCCAACCAAAACAATTCTGTGATTCTATAATGGTGCTGAGTAGCCCTAACTCTGGATGCATTTTCTCTATCAGAGACACTGTGAAGAAACCAGAAACTACTCTTACTGTTCTTAAAAAAACCCAGATAGGAATTAATACTTGAGGGACACTTGGCCTTCAGATAAATCTATCATCTTGTTTAAAAAGACAGTCTGTGCTTTTCATAACATGATCAGGGTCTTCTTGCAGCCATTCATCTCAGGGTATCCTCAAAAATATAGATCACTGGTGACAGGAGAGACAAATGAGCCTGTCAGGGTTATTTTTTCATTATATTTATTTACTTGTGTGCTGAAGTATTCCAGCCTGACAAAAGCAGTGTGAGGAGGCAGAGGGATGATTTGATTGTCCAGAGAACAGCTAGTTCATGGATAGTTTCTAATAAAGCTGCTTTATTATACCACTAATACGACACAACTTTCCATTTTAGGGATCTTCACTATCTCACAACATCTCTTTATAAATTGCCATTCAGTTCTGCCATTGTCTATCAAATTTGTGGTTTCCAGGAATGGCTATTGGATGATATGATGGCTTCCATTAAAATTAAGGATAATTTTCAGAGTCCAAGTCATAGATTCAGGGCTCTTCCCTCTCTGAGAGGTGTCTAGACCATATGAACACAAGCTGATGCTCAACTTGAGTGTTCAGCTGGCACTACTGTCTTTCAGAGGTGCCTACACCTGGAAAAGACCTCAAAGATCATCAAGTCCAACCTGTCACCACAGACCTCATGACTACTAAACCATGGCACCAAGCGCCACGTCCAATCCCCTCTTGAACACCTCCAGGGACATTGTGTCTCCACCACCTCCCTGGGCAGCACATTCCAATGACAAACGACCTCACCTCCTGAGGGTGTAACTTCTGCACATCTCAGGAACACATCTGTTTGAAGTGAGCTGCAGGCACTTATCTACTCAGTCTGAGAAGCAGGGAGTGGACCTACCTTGTGCTTTAGCTCCAGCACAGTTAGATCTCCCTGCAGAATCTTGTCCTGAGGCTGCCCCACCATGACAGGGTGAATGTATGGCAGCTTTCCTGAGATGCTGCTGTTGGCCTCCAACTTCCTGCTGAATATGACTTGTGGTGTGATGAGAGATGCAAGAGAAAAAGTGTAACCTTGCAAGATGCTGACTTTGTAAGCTGAGGTGACTTTAAAGGAAGTCTGGAAATGTCCCTGTATATTTTAAGGGGGAAAAAATAATTTCCCTAGAGCTCAGAAAAGAGCCTGGACCTCCCTTCCTCCCTAGGCTGAAGAGTCAGTCTCCATCTTACTTCTTTTTCCTGACACCATTGATTTTCTGTCTTTACTCCCAAGTGTCCCAGCAGGAGAGTGAACAGGTTGTTTCTCCTCCTCTTTCCTGTGACCTGACACAGAAAACAGTGGACTTTACAGCTATATAGTAGCTAAATGAGCACTGCAGTGGAGCAAAGTGTCCTAAATAGTTCTGCAGTTTTGTTCGTGGGATTTGCCTCCTGATTCTGAATCCTTCCCTGGCTTCCCTGGTAGGGCACTTGTGATAAAGGCTGGAACTGAACCCAAATTAACTGTATCTCGGTGCAGGAGCTCCACTGCTCAGTACCACTTTCCATTCCAGAGCATGTCAGCTCACAGCTTTCCAAGAGATAAATTAGATTTGCTGTTCACTACTGTTGGCTGCCAGGGCTTAGAAATGTGGATTTCTCACAGAGACAATAACAGATATCACAGCTGCAAAATCCTGGTAGGACGTTTCCCCTCCCCCCTCCATCCAGGATTGCATTCTACAATATATCAAACTAATACCCTTGAATTTAAATAGGAAACAGATGTTACCAGTATCTTCTACAGGGAAGGCAAAAAGATGCACAGTCAACTTGTTAGAGGAGCAGCACACCCCAGGCTGCTGAGCTGAGCCCCTGCAGGGCCCCCCAAGTGGCACCAGGAGGAGGGCTCTGCTCAGTGGTATGCACAAAATTTAGGTAAAACCACACAGCTGTTCTTTTGTGGGACTGACCAAATGATTGGAGAGTTTGACAAGTTGTGATTCAGTTCAGGAGTACCTGACAAGGTCAGTAGCAGTGTCCTCTGCAGCCACATACAGAAATCCCACCGCAGCCGAGTGCAGAAGTGCCAACCTTGCTATTCCGCTCTCCTCACCAAGTGGATTAACAGATGGAAACGATTTCTATTCACTTGGAACCTGTAGAGGTGAGGATTACACACTAACCTTTTAATGAGCTGTAGTTTTTTTTGATTGCTTATAAGGCAATGCAAGCAGAGGTCTGAGAAAAGAGTTAGAAATCCCTGGTTATCAAAACCTCAGGGTTTCGATCTAATGAAGAATGTTCAGTGTTACTCTAAGGTGGTTTAGCACTAAGATGGAAGTCTGAAAGACTAGCAATGCCTCTGAAAGAGGTGTCTTAAACATGGCCAGAATGTAAAAAGACTAATATTGAAAGTGTTTCACTGTTTTGCTGTTGTAGATAGACCAAAGAAATGCATTGCTCAGACGCGTTTCAACTGTGCCTCCAGCAACACAGTCCTGATCCCAAGAGTTAATGTTCTTTCCCTAAGAAAGTGCTTCGCTAACATTTCAGTCCCTTGCATTAGAGCACATTATTCCCTCAGTTGCATACTTTCCCCCCATTTCCCTTAAATGACTCAAGGAAAATCTACTCTCAGTCTGTAGCAGGAAGGAATCTTTAACCGATAACCTTTTTGTGCTTTATTGACCTAAAAGGCTGCTGTCTAGAAGGCTAACTCACATTTTAGAGCATCTATCACTGTAATTTAGGGATGATCATAAAACATTGTCCAAGCACAGCTGCTTTGTTTCCCCATAGATCATTTACTGATTATGTATAGGCAGAACCCTACTCACCTGTGTGATGAGCGCTTTCATCGCTATGCCTCCGAATGAAGTGACCCTGCCAGACTAATACCCACAGACTGCAGTATAAATGCCCTATTAAATTCTAACCCTTGTAATTACTCAATCCTAAATACTCTCCTTTCTTCCTCTGTAGGCTCCAAAAATATCTAGCACACGAGGCTCTCACAACCACCCTCGCTGATCCCCTGCCACCACTTAATTGAATTATAACACCATAAATAATCTGGAGGCTATCTCAGAGGCATCCCATACAATTTTCAGGGATGCTGCCTGGTGGGTGACCTATTTGGAGAGGTGCAGACAGGTTTCTCAGGGTGTTTTTCAAGCTGATTATCTCCACACTCCCTGATGGGCCTTTGTTGCAAAAGCATTAAAAAAAAAAAAAAAAAAAGAAAAAGAAAGGGGGAAAAAAAGAGTTAAACTCTTTAATTTATTAACTGCTAGTCCCAAACCAAATTCCCAAGGTGGAGAAATACTGAGCAGACAAACCTAAACTTCTGGAATTGAGAGCACCAGGACAGTAAAGTGTTTTAAGATGGGGATCTGAACGTTGCAGCTAAAAAGCATCTCCTGGCAGTGAGTGGATTATGGAGACTGTGCAGCCCAACACAGGAGATACTTATTGCCAAGTACCTTCTGGCATCCACAGACATAATCTCCCAAAAAAGAAGATTTCCACCACAGAGGCATGCTTCACATATACAGCTTATCTGAATTGAAGCTTCCAAGGTCATTAAGGCTAATCTACTGGCAGCCGTGGGCCTACACTTCAGATAGCCGAAGTGCTTGTGCTGAGCCACAGCCCTGAAACCACTCAGCAGAAGGCATTCAGAAAATTGCTCTTCTCTTTGCTTGCCCAGCTGCCTGCCATACTTGCAGGACAATAGCTGCTGTGCCGGAGCAATCCATCACCCCAGCCACCTACCCACCAATGCTATTCTGTTAAGCAGAGCTCTGCAGGGTGGATCTACACAACATGAGACTGCTTTTGTTCCCAGCCCGCACAAATGAGCATCCTATGCTGTCCCAGGAAGAGACCCAGCCATTGCTCCTGCAGAAACCTTTTCCCATATGTTTGCTCCTCAAGAAGCATGAACTGCTACCCTGTGAGCCAGGCCAGCACGAAGAGCCCTCTGGCACTGAGCACATCCTTGTGCCGTTCAGAAAGAGAAGGCCATGAACTCTGAAGCACGCAAACCATTTCATCATCCACCTACCTTATCCCTCTCCTACCTTTTGTTCTCCACCAGGTCCAGCTCAATACATTTTGAGCCCACTTTTGCTAAAATAATTCATGTACATTTTTGTCTCTTCCATGCTGGTTTCTGAAGGAATGTGCTCAGCTGTAGGAGCCCAGTGTCTGCCAGAATGCAGTGGCTGATCCTTTCTATGCCAGCATCTCCAGACAACTAATGTCTCCCAGCCCCTTGCAACCTCAACCCCAACTTCTGCTTCCTCTCTCTACATTTTTCAGTACTTTTCATATTAATGAAATTGAAGGGGGGAAGTGGAACAGGATTGAAGTAATTTTCCTCATTAAATGGGAAAGACTGTCATCCTCTTCAGCATTTGCAGAACTGAAAGGCTGCAGAGCTGACACCAGGGTAGGTGAAGCAAATCCCATGACAGCGATGCAGCAACTTAAAAATCCACCAGCACCAAAGAGTGCCAAGCTGTTGGTCAGCCATTCCTGAGTTCTCTTCAGGAGGGTCTAGCCAGAGCTCTCACAGCTAGACAAACTTCCTGCTGCAAGAAATTCCTGCTCTCTCCCCCTGTGCTCTAACTGATTCAATATCAGTTGAATGTGCTCCTCCCCAGCTAGTTTACTCACCCACAAATATCAGGTGTATTGGTGGCCAAAGTCTGATGCTTGAGTGCTCAATGATTTCACAATTTGTGCCACAGTTGAGAACTGGCACTGATTTGGAGCAAGAAGCAGTGAAGAGTGGACAGGCAGGCTTAGCTCTCCCATGGAAACTTGTCTGAAAGATGCATGACCATCATAAGGCATCTCTGAAAGAGAAGTGGTCTTGTAGATTAGGAGCAGGACTGATTGTTTCCAGCTTTTACTAGAGATTTTATCCAGCACACCACTTAGCTTCTTTTTAACAATTTTTCTCTCTCCTGTTTCCCTCTGCTGATTATGCAAACACCTCCCACCTGCCTATTGCTGCCTACCTCTAAGAGAGCAGATAAGCTGGGGAGGGGGATCCCTGGAGCACAGGGTACACACTGGGCTGCAGCTCACAGAAGGCTAGGAGTGGTGTGGTCCCCATGTGAAATCCACACTCCACATCCACTACCAGAAACTCTCACAAAATAATAAAACTGAGGAGAAATAGGCTAGTGAAGGTGCATTAAAATCTCACTCAGTGAGCACTAACAGTGTAAGTATTCATGTGTGTGCTCCTTAGCTGACAAATAATCTTCACCTGGCCAGTGAAGGCTAAACAAAATCAAATGGCATTTTCTTTGCCTCTGCTTGAGAGCAGTCACATAACCACCAGCTGTCATTTAGCCTGCAATAACTTGTCTCACTTCCAGTGTGACCAGACCAAACCAAATGGAGAAAATCTGTATCCTGAGTGCATTCACACTGGGCACTGCTTCAGTTTAACACATCTACTGAGACTTCACACATCTGCTAAGAGATGAGAACAGCTTGTGAATGGTGATAGAACAGGTTAGAAAGCTTTCTGCTTTAGTGCTTCTTCTCAGGGAGACTGTCCAGCACAACTGAAGTGCTTTAAGTAGTTAACCATACAAACTGATGGGACATGTCTCTCCCTGATGGTCCCACCATGTTCCTCCAACCATTCCCACTTCTGTTGCTCCTACCTGTGCACCACGCTTTGCAGCACGAAGGGAGGCTTCTCAGCTTGCAACAACATGCTGGGTTTTGCTGCCATGACATGCAGCTTAAGGGTCTTGGTTTCCTTTCTCCCGAGCCCTGTAGCTGCTTCTCTGAGTGCCCTGCATGTGCAAGCAGGAATGCGTATGAGTGCTGCCAGAGGATCACAGAGGTGTTGAGACCTGATGCTTTTCCCAGCTCCTCTGTTGTTCTGTGTGTGCGTGGTTTGGTGCAACCAGAAGCTGTTGAAGCCTGATGTATTAATACATAATTCCTACAGTGGGAAGCAGCTAGGTCTCCTCTCCTGCTGCTTGTGGAGCACCTTTACATCTTCCCTGCTTCCCAAGGAGGGGTTGGGGGAAAAAAAGCCAAACCTCTGGCAGGGGTCAGCTCATTTTTTGTCTTCTGATTATGCACAACTCTCTTCATGTGAGGTCTCATGAGAGGTATGAGCCAAGATTTATCCTCACCCCAACCTTCAATTAAGGAAAGAATGAACAAGGGGCCTTAGCGAGTACCTGCATCATGCCAAAGCCCAGAGCTGTCAGTGCAGCTGTCTGCATTTTGCTCCCAGGAGCTAGCTACTCATACTCAGAAAACAAGGGCAAAGAAACTCAAAATAACCCCCTGAGCCCAAATTTCTGATTAAATAACAATAAAGTGCCTAATGTAAACTGCTGCATGCAAAGGCAGCTGGAAGGTGGGCAAAAGCTGTGCTGGGAAGTCCCAGCTGGACTGTGGCTGTGAGAGTGTCCTCTGTTCTTGGCCAGGAGACAGGAAGACAAGCTCCAAGACAGCTCCCACAAGAACAGCTACTTGGGGTCAGAGGAGACCACTATACACAGAACAGCTCAGAAGGAGAAATAATATCCAGTACTCAGCCTCACCATCAGCTAATGGGCTGGTGCTTGTCTGTTTGATTTTCTGCTAACTGCCTCCAGAAGTTCAACCCTTCTCACAGGGAGAGCCTGAGACTGTTCACTCAGTGCAGGACAGCTGCGGGGAGCTACACCTGGGGCCTGAGCTACGTCCTTCAGAGCCAATGTCACATGCAGCCTGGCATTTTCAATTCTTTGTTTTTGGTGGGGTGTTTTTAGTCATAGGTACCAAGCAAGTAGCAATTTATGCTCACTAACTGAATCCAACCTGCTTTATCAACTCCGGATTTACATTGGCAGAGATCTAGTTGACCTCAGTACCGCAATAGCGTTTGCAACAGACCAAAATCATCTTTCCAAAGTTTCAGGGTCTCCTGGGGTGCAGCTGAGGCCCAGCATGGAACTGACCTACACAGAAACAAGAAGACATTTTCAAGTGCAAATTCCACCTATTCAGTTATCTCCTGCTTCACTGCTGAACCATGATGGAAGGCAGGAACAGGGGTGTGCATGGTGCTCTGGGTACCTGTCTGACTTTATGCCCTTGGCATAGTGAAACCCCACCATGGTCTCTGTGCTCTGCACCACCAAATTTCCAACAGCAATTCAGTCAGATACATCTGCCCTATAAATTTCAACTAGGTTACCAATAAAAAAACCCACAGTCATCTTGTTAAAGAGAGTAAGTAAACACCCTCCACTGTGTGACTGATGCACTGGGAAGTTACACAGCCTAATGAAGAGCTTTCTGAGCTGCTGGCATTATTACATTTACTGTGACCTTAAAAAAGAATAGCTCCAGTTGTCTCCAGAGCACTGTGTTGTGTGTTCTTGGATTTCTAATGCTAGCGGGAGCACAAAATCCAGCACTGATTAAAATCATAGAAGCTTTTGCTTCTACACCAAGAAAAGAGTGAGAATGAATTGTATTACAGACATTTTGACAGAAAAAATATTTGCTTTCTCAGGGGGTGATATAATGTGTCAGTCATCTAGTCAAATAGCAGACAGGCTTGCTTCCACTCAAATGCAGTTTCATCCAAGTCTGGTTTTACTCTATTACACGTTCCACAGTGCGTGAGCCTGAGCTTTGTGCAAACACCCCCAAGAAGCCCCTCTGCAGATTCTCCTACTGCAAGCAGAGTCAATTGGCCAGCCAGGAGAGAGGGTGGGCAGGACTGCAACTAAAGAAAAGGCTGTGGTAGCAGGATAGGTTCAGGAAGAGCACATCCAAGATGAGCAGCTCATGGACCATGTACAAGGCTTTTTCATGGCTGTGGTGGCTGTGCAGCTGCGGACCAACAAGGACTCCAGTGGATGCCCTCATAAGGTTTTCTCCTCCACCATGAAACCATCTCCACACTGTCCCACAGGGAAGAAATGGCATTGCTAAAAGCCTCCTGTACTGCCAGTCCTTCAGGCACTCCTAGCCTACTTCCCTGATACATCTCACATCATAACTACAAATAAATGTTGCTTTGTGACTCAAAACACCAGAAAGCCTGCCTGGGCAGTTGTGCTTACATGAACGTGGGTTGCACTTGCATTGAGTTACTTAACCATCCTGATCTAAGAGCATTTAGCAACAGGCTTACTATGAAAATAAACTGCATTTAACAAAACCAGCTTTAGATACGGCAGCAAACTTCCACTGCATTTGCAATTCTGTGGAGATGCTGATGGTGGGTACTGTGCCATCTAACGTCAGCACTCAACAATACATGACTAATGACACCAGAAATGAAACAGTCAATACATTTCCAACTTCACTGGCTCCTGGGTGGGGCTTTATTAAACCCAAAAAAAGAAAAAGAAAAATGAGGCCTGTCTGTTTGAGATTGAACTAGAAGATTTAAATGCACATTTTCAGACTTTACAGCCTTCTATCATATTTAATCTTTCTTTTTGCAGGTGCGGTTATAAGCCTTCGAATGATCAGAATGTCTCAGTCTTAAGATACTAATTTATTTTGGAAGGCATATGGGAAGATTTCAGGAACTAGGAAGTGAGGTTTCACCTGCTCTCTCCTAGAGTACATGAGCAAATGAACACAATGGTTTAATTAAATACACTTACAGAGCAGCAGCTGGCTAAAACATGTTTCTCCTGGTGTTTTCCCTCTCTTGTTATATTACCTAGAAAATGGGTAATTTCACTCAGGCATTGTTTTTAATAGAATATTTGTGGTTTTCACCAATGTGAAATGTCAGATTGAGCCACACAGCTATTTGCTTTGGACTAATCATAACATTACCCACACCTCGATTCAAAGAACATAAGAGTGTCAAATATAATCAGATCGTTTTCCAGAGAGTTCAAAAGATTCATTGTAGAGCAGGAGTTTTGCTAGGGAAACAGAAAGAGTTACTTTGCTGGAGCCCTCTTTAATATCTTCATTGATGATCTGGATGAGGGGGTTGAGTCAGTCATCAGCAAATTTGCAGATGACACCAAGCTGGGAGCAGATGTTGATCTGTTAGAGGAGAGAAGGGCTCTGCAGCGGGACCTTGACCGACTGGACAGATGGGCAGAGTCCAACAAGATGCCATTTAACAAATCCAAATGCCAGGTGCTGCACTTTGACCACAACAACCCCATGCAGAGCTACAGGCTGGGGTCAGAGTGGCTGGAGAGCTGCCAAACAGAAAGGGACCTGGGAATGCAGATTGACAGCCACCTGAACATGAGCCAGCAGTGTGCCCGAGTGGCCAAGAAGGCCAATGGCATCCTGGCCTGCATCAAGAATAGTGTGGCCAGCAGGAGCAGGGAAGTCATTGTGCCCTGTTCTCCATACTGGTTAGACCACACCTTGAGTACAGTGTCCAGTTCTGGGCCCCTCAGTTTAAGAAGGACATTGAGACACTTGAATGTGTCCAGAGAAGGGCAACAAGGCTGGGGAGAGGCCTCAAGCACAAGCCCTATGAGGAGAGGCTGAGGGAGCTGGGATTGTTTGGCCTGGAAAAGAGGAGGCTTAGGGGAGACTTTATTGCTGTCTACACCTACCTGAAAGGTGGTTGTAGCCAGGAGGGGGTTGGTCTCTTCTCCCAGGCAACCAGCACCAGAACAAGAGGACACAGTCTCAAGCTGTGGGGATTAGACGTGGCACTTGGTGCCATGGTTTAGTCATGAGGTCTGTGGTGACGGGTTGGACTTGATGATCTTTGAGGTCTCTTCCAACCTTGGTGATTCTGTGATTGTGATTCTTTGAAATACCTCTGCACAAAATGGTGTTGGAGAATTAACTCCCCGTTGTGCCTGGGCTTTAATTTTGTCCTCTTCTCTTCTCTTCTCTTCTCTTCTCTTCTCTTCTCTTCTCTTCTCTTCTCTTCTCTTCTCTTCTCTTCTCTTCTCTTCTCTTCTCTTCTCTTCTCTTTTTAAATTGGTAGTGCATGGATTTTAATTATCACATTTTAACAACAGAATAATAGAGAACAGAAAGTTGTGGTTTCAGACTATGCTATTAGCTTATCCCACTGCTAATCTTGAGCCTCCTGGGTCTGTAGCATGTAGCACAACTACACTTGAGGACCACCTATTAGCTTCTGCACGGCCCAGTAGCACCAGAGGTAGATTTCCTCCAGAGAAAAATATCCTTTCTGTACCATGCATGGATGGAATCCTTCCCAGCACCAGTCAGGGGTCAGCATTTTGCTTCTACCCTGAAAATGGTTGACAAACCACTCTTGATAAAATAGTTCTCTATTAGTGCTATGAGGTTAAAAACCTTTCCTCAAACATTGCAAGGCTGCACCTTCCTGACACAAAACAGACAGACCATCACAAGAAATCATATCACTGGGTTGATCAGTTATTTCTGACCAAACACATCATCCTGCCTTAAATGACTCCAGAAAGTCCCTGGAAATGGTTGTTGTCTTTTTTCACACCTGAGGTCTGTATCCTAATGGATGTTTCACTGATGGCTCATCTGGCATCTGAATCAGAGACTGTGAGAGACTAAATCTTGTCCCTCTTGATGTGACTCCACAAAGATAAAATCACCTTTGCTGCTTGCCCAGACAATAGCTGATGTGCATTGGGCAGATGCCACTGGATAACGACTCCCTGGAATGTGCAGAGGACAATGAAATCACCACCTGGACACATACCTAAAAAACTGTATAAAAGGTCTGAGCAACTACTGGCTCGAGGGAAGGAAAAGACTGGGGCATTGATGCTCTGAAGAAAAATGAAGAGAATATTAGGAGAGAAAAGGACAGACACCATGTAGCCTGGATGCAGCAGATCAGGAGGAACCCTCTCTCCGTGTTCCACCTGCTGCAACTCATAGAGCTGAAGAGGCTGCTCAGAGAAGAGCTTGGACTTGGACTTTGGGATCTCTCCCTCCCCTCCTCCTCTGGAGGACAGCACAGCCAACAAGGATAACCTCTCCTCCGTGCTGCAGCCTTCCTCCACATATCTCCTCCATGCCAAACTGGCAACACCCTTCCTCCACAGACCCAAACTGTCTTGGGGGGTGAAGGGTGTGGTAATATAATTCCTTTCCTGTTCTCTCTCCCCCTTCTCTCTCTCTCTCTCTTTTTCTCTCTCTCCTTCTGATCCATCCACTTTATTCTGTTAATAAATAGCCTCAGGGCTGTTGATATTTTGGCCTCATTTCTGCCTCTAATTTCACAACACAGGAATATTCCAAAGAACTGAGTCTCTTTCCCACTCAGGACCAAGACAGAGACTGAAGCCTCTATTGACCTCTTTGGTAGGAAGTCAGTGCTGACCATCATTGCATCTGACAAGGTTTTAAGAAGTTCCAGGTAAAGTGGAGTTGATAAACTACTCACTGTTACACACCTGGCACTTTTGGATTTACAGGATTTATAGCTGTTGTTTCAGCTCCTGCTTCTTGGAAAAGAAAAGAAACTTAGGAGGTCTGGAAACACAAGTAACTTGAACAATAACTTAGAGAACATTACACAGATCAATGGCCTTTTTGCTATGGATGCAATAACCTTCTTTGTGAGAGGTATTGATTCCTGGTCATAAAGACCTTTTCATTTCCAAGGATCCCTCAAGTATGCTAAGTGATATCTATGGGAAACTCCATCACTGTGGTTCTGCACAGCCAGTCTGGAAAGCAAGAAACAAACACTGGTGTACCCCATCTCACATCTAGCTGGACATGGTAACTGAATCAAGTAATTCCTCAGTTTTAGCCTGGGTCTATAAATAAATTTCCTTGCAGTTCTGCTGAGTCCCCAAATGTTTTCATTCTCCATGAACACTGAAAGGACCAAGCTCAGAAATTAAATGCTTGCAGGAAAGGAAATTTCAGTGAGAAAGCACTGGCTGTTGAGCCATAGAGTTGGGCATCCATCTGGGTGGCTCATGAGGAAAGAAGGGAGAGGAAATTTCAAATGCTTTCAGTCAGACCAGAAATTAAACTTGTGTCTAAACCAGGACTTAATTTGAGAAACTCATCAAAATGCCTTTGACTCTTGGGCTCCAGCACAGGTAAATGTAATCTTGTGAAAAGACTACATAAGCCATTTGGTTGGCACAATATCCCTGCTAGGTTGTTAGGTGCTACACCATCAACTCCCAAAACACTGTTTGGTTCTCTCTGTTCAAAGAAATGAGGAAATTGATAACAAACCTGGTTAGTAATGGCCCCTGTCTTGGAAAAAAAGTGTTCAGTGGTCTCTACTGACTTATTTTCATACATCTTCCTAGAGATGACATCTCTCAAAGCAGAGGAACCTGCCCTTAGCCATTGGACAAGCAGTAAGCAGAAATGTGACACTTTACTGAATCATTACGGTTGATTTTACACATATCCCAGGCTGTTCTTGGAGGTCTTCCATTCACAATGGACAAGGCCCAAATTAGCTTACCTTGTGAGACTTCTGTCCAAGTTTCTGTGGCTGCAGATATGTGAACACATTTGCTTCACAGAGAGCTGGGACCAGCAGGAATTGTAGCGATGCTGTTGCTGGCAGCAAGCTAGATTTTATGTATCAGCATTGGGACTTCACAGACAGTAGGTCTGGCTGTGGAAATTGGATTAGTACCTGCAACCAAACAGAGCTCAAGCCATTCTAAAGTCAGTGGGAGGTTCTGACTGACCTTGGTAGGTTTTAGATCAAATCCCAGGAAGAGTATGATGGAACTAGGTAGCGTTACTGCGACATGCTGTTCCTAGAAGACTCTCTTGCCCATGAAAACGGTGCTGTTACTGAAGAGCTTTCTAATGGACAGCCTGGGCTACTGCGGGGATTGGCTGGCTGAGTTTTGAAGGCAGTTTCTTGAGTTGCTGGCTGTTATAGACAAGTACTGGACAGGGAGCAGACAGTCTGATCTAGTCCAATCTTCCTTTTGTTAGATAATCTAGTCAAGCCTGGGTGTTATGAACTGCCTTTGCTCACAGTTGTTTCCCTCCTTTTGAAGTCTGGGTGGAGGCCCTGGAGAGCGGAGAGCTGGAGGGTTTTCTGGAGCACTTCCTAGGCTCTTCTCTGCTTCTGCTGCCCTCCCCATAAAAGCAAAGCATGATGTCACTTGAGACACATGAATGGAACCCGCTATCTAAACCTTTTTGGAAAAAGGAGTAAATATAGTGAATATATAAACTTGAACCTTGACTCTCCTTTTCCAAACCTGTTATTAAATTGGGGGGGGGGGGGGGGGGGGGGAAGTGTTTTAGAGGCACCAGAAGCCCTCACTCCCAGCACTATACAGAATAATGAAAGAAAGATATGGACCAAAGCCTGCCATTAAATGTTTCTCATCATTACTTGTTGCTAGAAAGGAACTGCAGCTATGCTCATGCAGTGTGCTCATGACAAAAAACCCTGTAATTGGGACAAGGCAGCAGCAAAGCTTCCCACAGCTGGCAGAAATTGTGACTGTTCTCTCTGGGTTTAATCATGGCTTTTAAAGCAGATCAGTAACAGCAACAATTAGCCTTTTAGATTGGTCCCAGAAATTACCATTTTTAAAACATGGTGACTCTGCAGGCACAAACCCCAAAGCTCTAAGCTCTGCATAAAATGAGCAGACTTGTTTGCCACCAGTTTGGTTCTTCTTTTGTTTCCATTGTCTTGTAGCTCTGGAAAGCAGACAGGAACCTGTACAGATACTCTGAAGGAAACAATCCTTAGTCACCTCCTTTTCCTCCAGAAACCTATGCTTCAAGACAGCTTCTGCTCCACTGGAATGTCTGGAACTCCAGCTGTGCAAGGAGAAGTAGGCACGAGCACATGGTTAGGCAGAGTAATGCCTGATAAGATGCTGGTCCTTAGTCAGCAGAATGACTGAATCTCACCTAGGAAAGGATGGAACCACAGCCATTTAGAATGGAGACATGAAAAAACAAGGAGCAGAAAACAACACAAAAAATTTCAATCCAGCAATGGACCCAGAAGATTTACATCCCTGGGAGACTATAAAAGGCAGTGTAGGAATATGAACAAGTATCTCCTCAAAGTAGGTAGGGTTGTGTAATAGGCTGCTGTTGAGAAGGTCCTTCAGTGCACTTCCATGAGTGGCAGTGAGGTCTGAGCCTGGCTGCCAAGGCTGTTAGGAGCTCACTTTTCTCATGCCTGCCTCTGCTAAGCCACTCAGACATCTTTGTCTGCACAGCAAGTTTCCTCACTGACCATAGCATCTTCTCTGCAGTGAGCCCTCTGTATTATCCATGCAAGTTCTGGCACACAAACCTGGGCATCCCTATAGAAAAACTCTTTCCCTCCTCTGTGTGGCATTACACATGGCCTCATTCCTTCCAGGAGGGTTTGCCAGCACAGCAACGCAATGGAGCCTTTTTAAAGTATAGATCTGGCCTTTGTGCCTCAGGGCTTAAATCTCTGATGCTGAACTTTGTACCACTCTGGCTTACAGAGCCTTTAAAGTACAAGTGTAAGCTGCTCTGCGAAGTATCTACGCGTCAAGTTGTAACAGGATGTTTCTCGCCCACCTCAAAGAGCAATGCAGTGGTGTTATCAACCAACACTTCCACTGGGCTTTGATTTCTGTCAGAGAAGCACTTGAACATTGACACTCATTGCCCTGTTTAGTTGAAGCCTGCTGCAAATCCCACACGTGAGCTCCACAGGCTTGTGTCCCTGCCAGACCATTGTGCCAGCTACTGCCCGACTTCTGTCCCAAATCTTATTTAGCTGTCTCAAAGCTGCACATGCCCCAGGCAGAAGAGGGTTTAGAAACAAGATGTAGCAATGGTCTCTCTGACCAAGGAGAGAAGACCATAGCCTGCTATGTGAAGTCCTATTTCTATGAAAGCAACCAAAAGATGATGCAGCCTGCACCAAGTTTTCCAACCAATGTAATTATAAAGTGACCAGATGATGAAACCCTTATGCAAGAAATGCTGAAAGACACCAGGGGAGCTTTAGGCTGGATATTAGGAAGAAATTCTTCGCAGAAAGAGTGAGTGGCCATTAGAATGGGCTGCCCAGGGAGGTGGTGGAGTCACTATCACTGGAAGTGTTCAAGAGGAGACTGGATGAGGCACTTGGTGAGCGGCAGCCATCAGTTCTGGGAAGTCCTCTGCTCCTGTGGGCAGCAAGTGGAAAGAAAAAGGGGACATATCTTTTTGATTGGTTTCTTGCTGTCAGGAGAGAAAAGGAATGGGACTTTTGAATGCTCCTCACCATTTAAGAGAAGACTGGATGAGGCACTTGGTGCCATGGTTTAGTTGATTAGATGGTGTTGGGTGATAGGTTGGACTCGATGATCTTGAAGGTCTTTTCCAGCTTAGTTAATTCTGTGTTCTGTATATGTAGATGTTTTAACCAGAATGATTGTAACATTTCCTTGATCTATTTCTGTCACAAAATTGTTGAAAAATTTAGAAAGTCATTTTCAACATGATAATTTCTCTTTCTCTATAGGCACTATAGAGCTAGGGAAGAGGGGGAAAAAAAGAGAGAGAGAGAGAGCCGAAGCTGCAATTACAGGAGTCTTTCAAAGAAGCAAAGGAAAATCAGCTTTATGGAGCAATCCTGCATGATTAAGAATATGTGGAGCTTAGGCCAAGCCTTTCATCCCAATGGGCTCCATGCACATGTGGACAGAAGTGCAAAGTACCCATTTTTTACTTCAAGCCTGTCATTCACCACATACCTTCAATCAAAGGGCATTGAAAGGTGGAAGTGCTCATTTTGTCCATGATGACTGATAATGGGTTTAACACCTCCCTGGGAAAGTGCAATAGGAATTGGCAGGAATACAAACCTTACATTTCCTGAGGTCATAGTTTGCTTTTAAAATGGTACTTCTTTATTTTTTTTCTGTTGTGAATACTGTGAATGCTGAGCCAGAGCCATCATTAAGGCTTGCATGTTCCATGTTTTACATTACTACCCCTGCACATAACAGAAGCAACAGAAGCCTGATAAACCAAATGCTTTTGAATGCAGTTACCAGTTTGATGCTGGGCTTTCATTTATTCTTACCTTATGAAGCTATTCATTGAGGCAATGTGCATTAACAGCAAACCAAAAGGTACCTTAGAGTCAGTCAGTAGGTTGCAAGGAGAAATGCTTTTGTAATAGCTATAAATGATTCCTATTATAAACAGATCCTACTCCACATAGGAAAGCAAAGGAAAAAGTGTTTATTTCAAACATGGAAATGGGTAACTTCCATTCCATAACTTAAAGGGGTCAGGAAGCAGACTCTTACATACATCTGCAATAACTGACACTAGGATGGAGCACACTAACTAGGAAACTAAGAAAACTGGGTGCTCACACTGGCCTTGCACAACTTACCTGCTTCCTTCACATTCACCATTTTCTAGATGTCACATCTGAGGCAAGCATCATCTGCACTGCTTAGTCTTTACCTCTTTCTCCTCATCTGGTGGTATCACCTAGCAGTGCAAGCACCAAGCACTAATAGCAATGTTTTACCAGCAAATTTGCCTGTCACAAGAGCAGAGACCTGCTCAAAGCTAGATGATTCTGAGAGATTTGTGCTAAATATGCTCACAATGTAGCAGCTGGATGCTGTAACCTTGATTTTCTCCCTTTATGATGCTCAATGAAATGCTGTTACATCAATTTAGAATTTCTGTCCTTGGGGGGAAAAGCAAGCTTTTCCTCCTCTTTCCTGTCCCCAAATCATAGAATCATAGAATCAATAAGGTTGGAAAAGACCTCAAGGATCATTAAGTCCAACCTGTCACCCACGACCTCATGACTACTAAACCATGGCACCAAGTGCCACGTCCAGTCCCCTCTTGAACACCTCCAGGGATGGCGACTCCACCACCTCCCTGGGCAGCCCATTCCAATAGCTAACAACTCACTCTGTGAAGAACTTTCTCTTCACCTCAAGCCTAAACTTCCCCTGGCACAGTTTGAGACTGTGTGGCATGGAAGACATCTTGTAAAGGTTATTTTCCTAAAGTTTCACGATCAAAATCCTGCAGGTTGGCACAACAGCTGCCCTTGCTGCCTCGTGAGGGGTGAGAGGCTTCATGCCCCCCATAATGGCCAGCATTTCTAGCCAGGTTATGCTCCTCTGTGTTGTACACAGAACACAGGGCTCTCACCACACACAGGGGTTCGAGAGTGTGGTAGTTTTAGGCTATGCCTTTAAAATTCTGTTGCAGATTTCTAGCAGAAAAGTAGAAGAATGTAAATAAATCACTATTGGGTGTGAAAAAGAAAATAAAGATCATTCTAAACTATTCCACTGGGGAGATATCTGCTTATAAGACTGCTTGTACCAGAACAACTTTCCCTCTTCTGATCTCTTCTCTGCTCACTTCGTGCTCTGAAGGGATACTAATCTGCTTCTGCTTCACCTTGGCTGCATTGTTTGGGGTTAAGTCTAACAGCTACTTTTTCTCTGCTTCTTTCTCCCTTTTGGACAGGGGCTGGGGAAGGAGAGGGACAGCTTCCTTGGTCTTCTTGCCCAGGGGGGTTCTCATGTTGTTTCTTAACTGTAATTATCTGTAAATATTGTAAATCCTGTATATTACATACATATTCATTGCATTCCGTTGCAGATTGCAGTTTTGCTTGTAAATACAGATTCATTTGCTTCCAGCTGAGTTAGTCTGGCAAAGATAATTCAAGGGGGGTGGAAATTTCAACCCACCACAATGAGGAATCATCTCAGCTGTACCGAGGGTCCCTCTAACGCCCACACAGCATCTCACTCAGCACGTTCTCCAAGGTGGAGGCCACAAAAGCAAGTTGTTTCATCTAGAGTTCTTCATTCCTTAAAGGAATCATCTGGGCTTGGATGTGGCTTTTCTCTTTCAAGAAATGGAAACCTCTGGAAATTATATGTCCCTAAAGATGAAACAGAAAGCAAAAACGCTAAGTTAGCAGTTTCATCAACTCTTTGCCTTTTAAAAAATCAAAAACAGAGACAGAAATGTCCTTTACACCCTGAGAAGAAAGCCAGAACAAAGACATATAACTTCGTGGATGTCCTTTAGATAGAATAGAATGGAATAGAATAGACTCAAATGGAATGGAATCGAATGGAATAGAATAGAATGGAATAGAATGGAATATCACAGTATCACAGTATCACCAAGGTTGGAAGAGGCCTTGAGGATCATCGAGTCCAGCCTGTCACCACAGACCTCATGACTAGACCATGGCACCAAGTGCCATGTCCAATCTCCTCTTGAACACCTCCAGGGATGGTGACTCCACCACCTCCCTGGGCAGCACATTCCACTGATGAACGACTCGCTCGGTGAAGAAGTTTCTCCTCACCTCGAGCCTAAACCTCCCCTGGCGCAGCTTGAGACTGTGTCCCCTTGTTCTGGTGCTGGTTGCTAGAGAGAAGAGACCAACCCCTTCCTGGCTACAGCCACCTTTCAGGTAGTCATGAAGGGCAATGAGGTCACCCCTGAGCCTCCTCTTCTCCAGGCTAAACAACCCCAGCTCCCTCAGCCTCTCCTCATAGGGCTTGTGCTCAAGGCCTCTCCCCAGCCTTGTTGCCCTTCTCTGGACACGTTCAAGTGTCTCGATGTCCTTCTTAAACTGAGGGGCCCAGAACTGGGCACAGTACTCGAGGTGCAGCCTAACCAATGCAGAGTACAGGGGCACAATGACCTCCCTGCTCCTGCTGGCCACACTATTCCTAATGAATGGAATAAAATGGAATGGAAGAAAATGGAATGGAATAAAATGGAATGGAATAGTCATGCAGATCTCACAAACAGGGGGTATTTTGGCAGTGATTTGGGTTCTATCTGCAGCTGTTGTCGAAACTTTTCAAAGTTATTATTTTTTCCCCCCAGAAATAACTGATAAAAAAATTGAACCTCTTGTGAAAAAATTCAAGAATAACTGTCCCTCCTACTGACAATTTTAACTGATATCTGCTTGAATAGGTTATCAGATTCATTATTGAAATTCTATTTTTGCTACAGCAATTCCATTAAAAAAAATAATTTGGGGTTTCATTACAAGAAATGTGGCAGGTCCAAATGCCTTGAGATGAAAACTGTTTTGCTTAACGAATTGCATGGCATTCAAATGTGAGAGACCAAATCTTGTCTCTCTCTTGATGTGACTCAACAAATATAAAATCACCTTTGCTGCTTGCCCAGACAATAGCTGATGTGTATTGGACAGACGCCACTGGAATGACTCTCTGGAAGGTGCATAGATCAGGATTGCTCACCAGACTGCAGCTGTCCTGGAAATGGGCAGAGGCCACTGCTATCATTGCTCTCTGGAATATACATACCTAAAACCTGTATAAAAGATCTGAGCAACTACTGGCTCAGTAGAAGGGAAACATGGTGAAGGAAAACACAGTAGAAGGAAAAGACCTGGACAATGCTGCTCTGAAGAAAAACAGAGAGAATACCAGGAGAGAAAAATGGCAGAGACATCACCATGTAGCCTGGAAGAAGCAGACCAAGAGGAACCCTCTCTCCATGTCCTATGTTCCACCTTCTGCAACTCATGGAACTGAAGAGACTGCTCAGAGGACAGCACAGCCGAGGATGCCAAAGCTGCAGTAGCCTTTGTTCACAGACCCAACATCTCCTCCCTTCCAAAGCTGCAGCAGCCTTCCTCCACAGACTCAAACTGTCTTGGGGGGTGAAGGGTATGGTAATATAAATCCTTTCCTCTTCTCTCTCCCTCTGATCCACCCACTTATTTGTGTAATAAATAGTCTAGCTGTTGGCCTCATTTGTGCCTCTAATTTCATAACATGGGAATATTCAAAAGAACTGAGTCTCTTTCCCTCTCTGGACTGAGACATCAAGTCAATCTCATTGTCTGGCACTGTACCTAGTAATGCTATCATATAGATAGCTCTTCACATCTGTAGAAACCTAACATTTGACTCCACTACTCTTGCAGTTGCTGTTATTAGCAAGCAATGCAACTGAATTTCTCTAAGTCTCAGAATGAAACTTATGGACTTGGCTAAGGGGGTAGTAGAGATGATACAAACAAATCAGCCAACCTGCCCATGAGTGTAACCTTTGGCAGGGATGACAATTGATAATACTGTCAACCCTGAAGCAAAATTTTCCTAGCCTGAAAGCAGGAGCTGCTTTATTAATGAAGAATATTTAACTTACCGGTTGAATGAAAGGAAATGTTTTAGACTGAAACTGGGGAGGGAAGGATGTGACAAAAGAGAAAATAGTCTATTTCTGCCTAACATGCTCTATAACTTCTAGATGGTGTCCTGCTAATTGCAAAAAAAACCAACCACCATGACACTTTTGAGTCATAAATCAGCATTTCCTGAGGCAGCCTTTAAAAGTCATTGCGGTAAGACTGCTTTGCTACAGTGCTGAAACCACAGTTTCTCAACAGCAGCTCCCTCTTCAATGCAAATATCTCTGCCAAGATTTGATAAGACAAATAGGGAGGCCAAGGTGGAAAAGAAGGAAAGGATGAAAGAAAACTTTGCAGCAAATTAGTTACAAAATGGTTTTAAGCTTTCTCATTTCAAGTGTCTTTCACATTCTCCACATCTTGCAGTAACTCTTCAAGGAGGGCTGGATGATGCTAATGAATGATCGGCCTTGACCTATTCCTTATGCAAGCAATCTGTTCATGGGCAGCTTTTCCCATGAAAAGAAAGGGAGGAAACTTTAGGATTTCACATACACTGCTTGAAACAGCAAGCAGGACTTGACCACTGAGCAATCTGCAGATGATAGCTCTCTTTCTAGGGATCTTCCACCCTGCTATGTTTTGCCTCATCCTTTCTGTCCCATCCCAGATTGATGTCCCTTTTTCTTTCCTATCTTGCAGAGCATCTCCCTCCTGCACATCATCTCACTGCAAGGTCTTCCCGATGGGGAGGGAAAAGTGATTATTCTGTAGCTCTCACTGATGCTTACACTGACACTCACACTCCATCACTTGAAGAGCTTTTCAGGATGATGATTTCCAGCCCTCCCAAAACTGAGTAAAAATTAACATGTAAAACCCCCAGCTTCTGTGGTCTGTTGATCTGACCCCAGGCAAAACATGGCTCTAGCTGTGGCTGCTTTGCATCTAATCACAGCAGAAGAACAGCTTCCAACTGGTCTTATTTGTAGTTTTTTTATCTCACTGGCCAGCTAAGTCAATCAATTGCTGCAAACTGTGTTGTGCTGCAGGGTAGAGAATAATAGAGAAATATTCAGCCAAACTGTACAAAAAAAATATTCTCACTGCTGTGTATATATATGTTGGAACAGCCTCCTGGCTGCTGTTTGTCAGGTAATGCCATTGGTCCTTGATAAGACTGCTACAGTTCTTCCATTTGTAGTTTAAAAAAAAAAAAAAGAAAAGAAAAGAGGCATCATTCACCTCAGGAAGCATCCCTGGAATAATTACCCCCTCCAAAACAATTATATCTGCAAAAAGCTCCTTTTCCTCGGAGGAAAAATCCTTGTGGAGATTGTTCCCAATTAAGGTTTAATATATGCCTCTATTTCTCCAGGAAAAGGGTTGTTCTAGTTCCCATTGGAATCACTTGGAAACTCTAATGGTCTTTGAACGAAGCCCAGTGACGATGCATCTTCATTAATGATAGGAGTGCTCCCCTGTCTCAGGTTTTTCTGTGGTTTGGATGCTTATCCATCACACTGTGGCATGCTGGGGACAAGAAATTGGACAGAAATGGGCACAAAGAACTGAGATTTCCTACTGACTCGGGCACTCCTCATGCATGCTTCAAGGGCTGTGTGAAGGATGAAATATTGACAGGATGCTTGGTTGCATGGTTTAGTTGATTAGGTGGTGTTGGATGAGAGGTTGGACACGATGATCTTGGAGGTCTCTTCCGGTCTGGTCTGGTCTGGTCTGGTCTATTCTATTCTATTCCATTCTATTCTATTCCATTCTATTCTATTCCATTCTATTCTATTCCATTCTATTCCATTCCATTCCATTCCATTCCATTCCATTCCGTAATGTTTGCTCTGGTGACACTGCTAGGACCAGTCCCTGCCTGTGACTTCAGCACAGCTGGGAAATGGGGTTGGTCATTTCAGCACTGGTGCTGGACACACTCCAGTGTCCACAGCTGACAACAGCAGATAACACTCTGGGCCACCAGTGGAGGAGAAAGACATATTTTCCTGACCCATTACTCCCAGCCCAGCCCTGCAGTGGTCCTCCATTTGGGGGGCTGGAAATTATCATAGAATCGATAAGGTTGGAAAGACCTCAGAGATCATCAAGTCCAACCTGTCACCCAACACCTCATAACTACTAGACCATGGCACCAAGTGCCACGTCCAATCCCCTCTTGAACACCTCCAGGGACGGTGACTTCACCACCTCCCTGAGCAGCACATTCCAACAGCTAACAACTCTCTCTGTGAAGAACTTTCTCCTCACCTCCAGCCTAAACCTCCCCTGGTGCAGCTTGAGACTGTGTCCTCTTGTTCTGTTGCTGGGTGCCTGGGAGAAGAGACCAAGCCCCACCTGTCTGCAACCTCCTTTCAGGTAGTTGTAGAGAGCAATAAGGTCTCCCCTGAGCCTCCTCTTCTCCAGGCTAAACAATCCCAGCTCCTTCAGCCTCTTCCACGCTTCCATCATCTTGCTTATGCTTTTCTGTATAGGCCATTACTTTTTTCAACAATCTGGGTGCATTTTTTAATATTGATTGCCATTCTTCTTTCTCTCACATACAAACACACTTCTCTCCCTCCCACTTTCATCATACAGTCTTCAAGTCTTTTCTCTCACCCTTTTTCAGGTATTGTCTAAACTGTTCTTTGTATTGTCCCTCTGCTGTTCAGTAAACGACTCCTCCTGATCGAATCTGCTCTACAAAACCTTTGCGACATACTGCTTACCTGAACCTCCCTCTAATTCTTCCAGTGCTGTGTTTTTCAAAGCTCTGCTTCCTTGCTCTGGTGGTTCTGTGCCACATCTCATGCTGTTTCCTCACAGGATTTCTTTTCAGAGCCCCTCCAGCAGTTTAGGGTTTCCATCTAAAATATCCATGCTGCTTCTTCGCATTCAGATGCCTGCAGCACCTTGCAGCGATGAAGGAAACAAAGACAGTTGTCAGCTGCAGATGAGAACCCAGGAAAAGGTGATCCTGCCAGCCTGTAAATCTCCAGAGCATCTAAAGATCAGTTAAAAGCATCAATAAACACCTATGAAATGTAGTACTCAAAAAAAAATAAACAGTGGATTTGAATCAAAACAGGACAAATGTGTCCAGAGAAGGGCAACAAAGCTGGGCAGGGGTTTGGCGCACAAGCCCTATGAGGAGTGGCTGAGGGAGCTGGGGTTGCTTAGCCTGGAGAAGAGAAGGGTCAGGGAAGACCTTGCTGCTGCCTTCAGCTACCTGAAGGGAGGTTGTAGGTAGGTGGGGGTTGGTCTTTTCTCCCAGGCAACCAGCACCAGAACAAGAGGACACAGTCTCAAGCTGCACTAGGGAAGGTTTAGGCTGGATGTTAGGAAGAAATTCTTCCCAGAAAGAGAGATTGGCCATTGGAATGGGCTGCCCAGGGAGGTGGTGGAGTCACCATCACTGGAGGTGTTTAAGAAGAGACTGGGTGGGGCACTTGGTGCCATGGTTTAGTTGATTAGATGGTGTTAGGTGACAGGTTGGACTTGACAATGTCAAAGGTCTTTTCCAACCTGGTTAATTCTGTATGCTGTAAATACAGCACAAAATGGCTCCCATTCATCTCAGGACAGGTTAATTTTGGGTCGTAATACTGGTAAAACTGGGATGAATGAAAACTGTGGGCACCACTGGAAGAGTAAGTTCTTGACTGCTGATCATTCTTAGTGAAGCTCAGACTCTAATGCCTACCGTCCAAGTGTTTTATAGGGAAATCTGTGTCCAATATTAAAACCTGGTTTGACCTGTGCTTCTATCCAACATTCTGTTCTTACCTGGTAGGGGAGACATCACGGTCAGTCAGGTGGTTTTCCCAGGGTAAGGCTCATCCCTTGCTCTCTGGGTGTGCTGCTTTTTATGCTAGGGTTTTTTGCAGCTGGACAAAGATGATCATTGTAGGTCCTTCCAACCAACCTGCTATTCTTATTCTTATCCTTATCCCTATACTTATATTTATTCTTATTCTTATATTTATGCTCATTCCTATTCTTATTCTCATTCTTTTATTCTTATTTTCTTCTCCTACCCTTCAAGCACACTCTTGCTTCCAGATCCCCCCCTTGAAGGATTTTGCCCCTAGAAGCTTTAGGCTTTGGGTCAGCAGCATGCCCTGAAAACCATTTTGGAGATGCAGGGCTCATGGAAGATTTTGCAGTTTGGAATCCAGGTGACATAAGCTGAAGAGCAACCTGGCAAAAATAACACTGGAGCTGCTTGGACTGCACAGTGCAGTAGCACAAGAGGATTGGGCTGTGGGAGTGGGATCCCACCCAACCTGAGCAGCCTGCAGCACTGTTGAAGCTCAGCTTACACAGGAGTGACTGCAGTCTGAGAAGTCCTGTCCAAAGCCACTACATTTCTCTTTGCTCAAAGGAAGCAATACTGTGGACCATAAACCAGTAATAAGGGTTTATATCTGTGTTGCTTATCAAACTTCTGAACTCTGAAAAATATGTGAAACACATGTGAGAGTTTCTTCTGATTATGCAATGAAACTGTTCCATTCAGCTCAGCTTATGCAGCTGAGCTGCTTATCAAATAAATGAATAAAACACAGTATTCTTTCTTAACATGGACCTCACATCTTTAATAA
The DNA here is from genome assembly GCF_014839835.1 of Dryobates pubescens. Lineage (NCBI taxonomy): Eukaryota > Metazoa > Chordata > Aves > Piciformes > Picidae > Dryobates > Dryobates pubescens. Next base: position 9,457,770 of record NC_071612.1, read on the forward strand.
ACATCAGCTTCATGCTCTCGTGAGACTCTTATTACACAACTTCCTTCATTGATTCATGTATCAATATCATTTTGTATTAAGCTAGCACATAATTGATGATATGAAAGTGTTTTCATATAACAGCTCCTTCACTGCATAATATAACCCACTTATCATATTTGCAGCTCAAGACTCAGAAAGTACATGGATGCATTATACACTGCAATGAACAAATTAGCTATATAAAAATACAGTATATCACTTGCAAATGGCATGCAGACCGAAGTAAATACACAGTGCTAAATGCTGATTTTGAAACAGCTCAGGTTGAAAGGCATAAATCAGGTAATGGGGGCTGGGGGGAAAGAATGTAAGAGCTCAGTAGAATGGAAAAACCCCCTGCAGAAAACAAGACCTGATGCAGTGATTTGGGTGGCTATATGGCAATGATTAACACGTACATTAGCCATTCAGGAACAAGAGTTTCCCCCAGAAACCAGCCCAGTCTCACAGCACTGCTCAATAGGAGCAGAAGCAGCAGGTGAAATCCCTGAAGGGATTTCTTTTTTTCTTTTGTGGTGTTTTTTTTTCCCCTCTCTTTGGTTTGGTTTGCTTTGTTTTATTTTGTCTGCAAGTGCATAAGAGGATTCAGCAAAACTTCCATATCTAATATAGGGAGATCACAAAAGGCTCAGGAGCCTGCTCTCTTTTATCAAATCTGTTTAAAACTAAGCTCAGAAAGACAGACAAGGGAACCACCTTCTTGCCAAACAGCATAGCAGGGCAGTGGTGATGCAGGCTGCTCTGCAGCCCTCTGTCTAGTCATTCCTTGTGCTGACTTACAAGGTTTTCATCCTGTGGAGTTCATTCTACAGACTCCCAAGCAAAACCATTAATATTGGAGAGCTCTTATGAACATGTTCACCAACGGTGGTTTGCAGGAGAAACACACTTGCAACTTCAGTCTCATGCAGAATCAGTTGAATGCAAAGCTAGGGTTCATTTTTGAGCTGCTGCTCTCTCACCAGGTATCTGCCCCAGCGCAGCAATGGGACCATGTGAGATGCTGCTACCTATCATGGACCTGTGCCAGCACAACACTGGCTCCAGGTTTTCATACATTGCTCAATTACCTGTTATCTCCACCATGCTGCTATGCAGTTAAATAGCTCTAAGCTTTTCCTGAGCTTGGGGAAATGAATGAAGAGAAACATTTCTCTAGAAACACATCAGCTAGCTGCGACCATTCCATTCAAATTCCTGCTTTCTGCTCCACCACACAGAGATGTTTCTTGAGTGTCAAAATGTTGTAGCAGGGTTACACCCTGAAGTTAGAGCTACTGATGCCACAAATGTACGCGTTGCACTTAAGTTTGGTTTTGGATGGAGTCAGCCTTTGTTTCTGTTACCTATTTCAGCTCTGATCCTCAAAGTTGTGTTCAGTGGTCAACACCAATTGCATTAAAGATGCGGTCTGTGAGACTCAGAGCCTTTCTTTTTCTCTGGGATGAGCCTTACTCCTACTCTTACAATCACTATTACACAGCTAAGGAGATAACTGCTTCGGGAGCCACTACATACAATTTAACCTCCCTCTCCTTCCTTTGCACCATCATACACTTGCCTGCCCACTAACATTCTGCACTCAAAAAAGTGAATATCATATATTCATGTCTCAGGGATAGACACTCCATCCACAGATCTGCCCACATGTTCCATCAAGTACAGCTGATGCACTCTTTCTTTTATTTCTTCTCCCTGGCACTGTACATTTTAGAGCAGACTCAAAACAGGAGTTAATGCATCTTTTTTATATATATTACCTTCACCCCAGCTTGAAAATGCATTATGGAGTTTAGCTAATTTGATGAGGGTCAGATGCACATGGGGTTCTTCAGCTTCATAAGCTGCATTTCATTTCCAACAAGGTACAGTCATAAGGCACAGCTCTTAGGTATCTTGAATAGAGAGAGCTTTCACTGCCCAAGGATGACAATGACAAAAGTCACACTGGTTTGAACAATAGGAGGTAAGTGCCCTATTTCCTATTATTCATAAATGTCCCCACACCCTTACATTCACTGAGCTGCAAACTGTACCTTGTTGTTCACTGAGCTGTTTTCTTGCAGTACTTATGTCAGGTGCATTTATAGCAATGAAGTCCAACTGTGGGAGATTCTTTTGTCATCCAACAATCAAAGTCTCAAAGAGCTCTCAAAGAAGGAGAATCACCAGTGTTCCTGCTTATCTTTTGAGGTGAGCAGATTACTAACAGAAAACACATTTCTTTTCCAGAAACCATCCTCAGTTTTTTTTCCCTAAGTAGCATTGTGCATACAAATTTATCTGTGGAAGCTTCAAAACCTACGTGTTGGCAGGAAGCAAGGCAAATACTTTCCATATGTTGAACCATGAAAAATATATCACTGGCTCTTCCCTCCACCACAATACTGACTCATCACTTCCCTGCTCTTAGAAATGGTCCTCAAGACTCTGGGTTACCTTCCAGCTCCCTTGGGCAAGTAACAACCCACACTATATGGTCTTGTAACTCCCTCTCCTCAAAGTGACCAGTCACTTACCAACCCCCTGGTTCCAATGGGCAGTAAACAGGTCTTGCTCCAGGGGCAGCACGATCCATTATTAATCCTGCATCACTATTGCCTGGGACTTTCAGTCCAAGACAGAAATAAAAATCACAGGCAGGCTAGGACAGCAATCAGAGCAGGGTCTGTAATTCAACAGGGCTACCTGGAGTAATGTTGTAATCTCAAACAGCCTTCGTAAGTTGCTCAGACAGAGATTCCCTAAATCCTCAAATCAGTTACAAATACAGAGTTGCATTACTGCCCTGGATTTAAATACCTTGAAGTCAATGGAGAGTCTCTCAAGGATTTTTTTAGAGGTTCTTTTGGGCTTGTTTTTTTATATATATACACACACATACATAAATAGCATATTTAAATCTCCTAAGGAGTTTAATCTTGCTTGAGAGTCTCTGAACAACTCATAGCTGGGACCCTAAGGAAAGGCACACTCTGAAAGCTTTGTGTCTGCAGGATTTTGTTATAATGTCTTTTGAGCAGAGTTTTTATTCCATTAACTACCACTTTTCTTCCCTTCTCCTTTTTGGCAAGGCAAGAGCTGTCTCTTGTCTGTAATGTAGACATCACCATCTCAGGGCACATTCCCAAGGAGCCCAATTTAAAGACTGACAAGAAAATCACTCATTCTATTTGGACAGAGAGAAAATTATATTATTCCAGCTAGAAAGAGGAAAAAAAAATATTAAATTAAGTCCTACAAGGAAAAAAATGAAATAGAAAATAAGATAAAATAAAATAAGAGAAAATAGATTAAAATAGAGGAAGAGGAAGAGGAAGAGGAAGAGGAAGAGGAAGAGGAAGAGGAAGAGGAAGAGGAAGAGGAAGAGGAAGAGGAAGAGGAAGAGGAAGAGGAAGAGGAAGAGGAAGAGGAAGAGAAGAGGAAGAGAAGAGGAAGAGAAGAGGAAGAGAAGAGGAAGAGAAGAGGAAGAGAAGAGAAGAGGAAGAGAAGAGAAGAGGAAGAGAAGAGGAAGAGAAGAGGAAGAGAAGAGGAAGAGAAGAGGAAGAGAAGAGGAAGAGAAGAGGAAGAGAAGAGGGAGAGAAGAGGAAGAGGAAGAGAAGAGGAAGAGGAAGAGAAGAGAAGAGGAAGAGAAGAGAAGAGGAAGAGAAGAGAAGAGGAAGAGAAGAGAAGAGGAAGAGAAGAGAAGAGGAAGAGAAGAGAAGAGGAAGAGAAGAGAAGAGGAAGAGAAGAGAAGAGGAAGAGAAGAGAAGAGGAAGAGAAGAGAAGAGGAAGAGAAGAGGAAGAGAAGAGGAAGAGAAGAGGAAGAGAAGAGAAGAGGAAGAGAAGAGGAAGAGAAGAGGAAGAGAAGAGGAAGAGGAAGAGAAGAGGAAGAGGAAGAGAAGAGGAAGAGGAAGAGAAGAGGAAGAGAAGAGAAGAGGAAGAGAAGAGAAAAGAAAAGAAAAGGGAAGAAAAGGGAAGAAAAGGCAAGAAAAGGCAAGAAAAGGCAAGAAAAGGCAAGAAAGGGCAAGAAAGGGCAAGAAAGGGCAAGAAAAGGCAAGAAAAGGCAAGAAAAGGGAAGAAAAGGCAAGAAAAGGGAAGAAAAGGGAAGAAAAGGGAAGAAAAGGGAAGAAAAGGCAAGAAAAGGGAAGAAAAGGAAATCTGTCTGTGTACTCCTAATCAGGTTTGCAGGATAAATCAAGGAAAGCTTGAGGTTTTGTCACCTGTGGATCACAATTATGGGAAAAGCTTACTGAGATTTATTTACTTGCACTAATTTTCCCCAAACTGGTTCTAATTTGGTGCAGAAGCAGGCCCTGACCAAGCCCAGTTGGATGCTTATAGTTACCTGCACAAGTCCACCTACAGCCTCACTCCTGCAAGTCCCACTGAGGCTGAGCTGGGACACCCATTTGGTTTTAATTCCTATTTTCATCCTGCTTCCTCTCCCTTCCTAAAGTCTCCCTTTACCATCGCCTTCCTCCTCTTCTATCTTATGTGGAGCAATGTTCCTCATTCTACCTTTCCTCAGCTCCTGTTGCAAAAGGCTGACAGATGACCCCAGGTCAATGCATTCAGAGCATCACTTTGGATGGGTAGGTTCAGAGGCAACAACAACTATGACCAAAACCACCCTGAAGTAAGATTGAGTAAGGGACCAAAAGACAGAATTTCCAACCCATTTCCACTTGAGGGCTTAGCAAACAGGTCCAAGAAGAAAAAGAGAAATGAGGTGAGAGACAACATCAAAATAAATGCAGGCATCCTTCAGAGGGCACAGATCAGATCAACAGTCTCTAACATTTTGGCATAACCAATGGCTGGCAAAACACTTCCAAATGAGAGAGCAGCTTGCTGCTGTGGGAGGGGAAAAATACTTTGGTAAGCAAAAATCCATATTTTTTGATGTTGGAAAATGGAAGCATTTTTTTAATACATATTTCTGTCTCATATTGATTTGGCAATGGGGGATATGAATAGCAATGAATAGCCTGGTTTGCAGGCTAAGGGTTGCTGCTTACCTCAGTGGTCTTTCCAGCACCTAGAAGGAAAACTTTTGGTATGGGTCCAGTTTGGGCTCAGTACATTGAGTCCTGCTGTTGTCACTCAGTGATGACCAAACTCACTCTCTAAAATCATAGAATCATAGAATCGACCAGGTTACAAAAGACCTCAGAAATCATCAAGTCCAATCTATTACCTAATACCTAACACCTCATGACAACTAAACCATGGCTCCAAGCCAAGTCCAATCCTTTTTTGAACACCTCCAGGGACAGTGACTCCACCACCTCCCTGGGCAGCACATTCCAATGGTCAATTGCTCTTTCTGTGAAGAACTTACTCCTCACTTCAAGCCTAAACTTCCCCTGGTGCAGCTTGAGACCGTGTCCTCTTGTTCTGGTGCTGGTTGCCTGGGAGAAGAGACCAACCCTCATCTGTCTACAGCTATCTGAAAGGAAGTTGTAGAGAGCAATAAGGTCTCCCCTGAGCCTCCTCTTCTCCAGGCTAAGCAACCCCAGCTACATCAGCCTATCCTCACAGGGCTTGTGCTCAAGACCTCTCCACAGCCTCGCTGCCCTTCTCTGGACTCGTTTAAGTATCTCAATGTCCTTCTTAAATTGAGGAGCCCAGAACTGGACACAGTACTCAAGGTGTGGCCTAACCAATCTCATGGAAAACCACACCAGCAGCATGGACTTGACCTAGGAATCACACGAGATTTAACATCTAGAACTGGGTGCCACTGCCATACAAACACAGAAAAGTGAAAGCTAAAATTAGCTGCAAACCCAGGTGCTCTTCTTTAATGAAACAATTTACAATTTTGCTCTATGTCTTGATTTCAAAACAGGAGGGGGAAAAGAAAAACAAGCAAACAACAGAAACTGCAAACATAGACCAAGAACAACAGGCTGATCTGCGTGCAGTGGATGAGCAGAGCATAGGTAGGGAGTAAGGAGCCTGAAGCTTCTTTAAATGTCTTTCTATTGCTAATTAAAACACCATGCAGAATTTCTCATGGGAGGAATCATGGAAATTGAGCCTTGTGGTGTTAGCTTGAGAGAGGGGCATCATCTGAGATGAAATTCTCTCCCACGCTTCTTTCTGTTCCTCAGCTTCCCACACCACCTCTCCATGCTGCTGCCAATTCTGGAGCCACACACCAAACCAGCTGAGCAGGGAAGTGTCCCCCATGCTTCACTGAGCAGGGCTACATAACCACATAATTCAGGGTAAGGCAATCTGGGGACACATAAAGGGACAACTGTGAGTGATTGACTCCTCTCCACACTAAATTCACCTTGGATGTACCAAGGCTCAGTTTGGGCTACAATAAAGCACTTGCCAGTAGCCATGGGGCAATTTGTCCCAGGGGTATATCCCATGCTTGGTTTCTGCAGGTTTGCCTCTGCAGCGCAGGTCTACAGCAGAGAGCACCTTTGCAGGCTTCTCCCTGTCACCAAAACCCTGAGCCAGCAAAGAGTTCCCACAGCTCCCCTCCCATCTTGCCTTCACAGCCCTGTTCACCACCCTGTTGCAATGTGAAAATCCAACCTCCACACTTGCTGGAATAATCTTGTGTCATGTTCACAGAGATCAGACAGGATTTATTTCTAGATGAAACTCGGCTGATAATATAAAGCAAGTTATTAATCCCCTCAGGCTGGCCATCTAACACCCAAAGCCTGTTACTCTAGCTGGCTGGAAGGAGGTATTTGATTGAATCAAGAGGGATTTGTTTAGCTCTATCTTCTTGTTTAAGTTAGAAGCTGCTTAAAATTTGTAGCTGGGGTTTGTGCCCTTGCATCTGCCTCCCGACTGTTGGCTCTTCATTACCAGTGACTGAACCTGTGAGACTTTGTAGTAAAAATAGGAATAAAAGTCAAAATTCATGTTCTCTCTCCTATGGTTTCCTTTAGTATTGAAATGCCAGAACTACAAATAAGATCAACTCTGATTATTCATGGCATTTTTTTCTGTCTTAAATACTCATTAAAGATCCCCTCCTTTCAGGCTATGTACTCAACGTCCCTGTCCCTCCTCTGACTATGGCTCATCAGCTCTGTCTTCCTTTCTCCCATCATAGACTCCAGCTGATACCTCAGTACCTGCCTCCAATGCCTCATCTTTCAGTGGCCCCCCCACCAAACCTCACTTCCCAGCTAATGCCATGCCCCCCTACCCCAAGTTTCCAAAGGAGACCCCATGCTCCCTGCACTGCTCCCCAGGTGACTCCCTTCTGCTTTTACTGCTGCTCCTGTTCATGAAAAGATTGCATGTTGGGAAATTTGGGTTGCACAGGATGCTTTGAAGAGGGGGGAAGTTTTGAGCAGTGGTGTTTGTGTACCTCTGTGCAGAAAAAGTCTCCTTTTCTCTGTAGCAGTGTTTTAGATCTGTCAAAACTCTGTGTTTAGCTGCTGTTTTAACCAGCAGGGAATGGATTTTTCTCTCTTTCTCTGTCAGAAGGTTTGATGAGAGAACTGGTATCAAGAGGATCAGCCAGAGAGTGATGATAATGCTTTTAGCATCTGAGCCAAAGCCCACTGGCTATCCTGAAAGCCTTTCCATTGACTTCAGTGGGGTTTGATCATCCTTATGTATAGCCACAGGACAGGGCAGGCTTTGCTTTGAACACATTTTCAGAGTTAGACACCAAAGTTTCCAAAGGGCACTGACTGGTCTGGTCACATAAGTCTACCAATGGGCAGGAACAAAAGGGAGAAGAAAGGAAGGCATTTTTTACCCCCACAACTTCCATTCCTTCAAACACCTTCCTCACTGTCCCTCCCATTGTACTTTTTCTTTTTTCCCCCACAAGGTATTCCCTAAAGGATCTGAAAAGAAAGGGGAAAAAAGTATTGACTCATTTTTGACAGAAAGATGTAAACCCAAAACAAACAAACAAAAATGAGGAGAGTAAGGAAAGTTAACACAAGAAGATGATTAAATGTTTTGAGAGGCTGACAGAAAGGCATTAGTGTAACTTCACAGAGTCTGGAATCAGCTCAGTGCAAGCATCACCATCCTCCCCATCTCTATTTATTGCATTATGCATAAACTCTGCTATCCGGGGAGACGAGCAGATCTTGACATGCTGTGACAAGCTGCCAAAGTTTCTGCAAACAGGCAGTTCCTGAGCAGCCACAATAAATGAGGACAGCCCACACGTGCTCCTAATGAAGCGCCTGCAATCTGCCTCCCCTGTCACCCGCGAGAGGCACTCCAGGAAGAAAGGAACAAATGGTGCAGGGAAGTGCCTGCCGAGGGGAGCAGCACTGGAGCTCAAGGTGGGCTTCTGCAGCGCCTAACAGTCAGCGCTGCTGCTTTACGTCAGGAATTAAATGAGCAGTCACAGGCCTGAGCCTCTGTCCATCCAAGGGTTTAAACAAACATACTCATTAAGATGTCATTGGACACCATGCAGTTTTGGGGGGTGAGACCAAAAGCTCTCCTTTCCTTCTTAGGCTTTCTGTCTTGTGAATGCACTAAAATCTGAAAATTATTTAGCTGCTTGCACAAAATAAGAGGAGGAATGAGGGAAGGTGTGGCAGAGCCAGGTGGTTGTCATGGCAGAAAACCTCTGTGTGTAAATGCTGGGATCCATCCACAGGCTGCAGATGAACTTGTCTCCAAGAACAGAGATGCAGATGCAAAGCACGTGGTGTGTGTTCTGCTCCTCTGCAGCAGCTTCTCCTTGGCAGCCCCTGGTTAATTATAACTTTGAGGAACAGCAGCCTATAATCACCTACATGGAAACTCATTTCTCTTTAAATGAAACCTGGCTAATGGTTGCTTTTTACCGGAACAATTTTCAAATAAACAAGCTCTGAAACTTAAAAGGAATCTTAAACTCCATTAAATAATGCAGTTCCTTCCCAGGAATTTCTCCTGGGAAGGGATGTCTTCTATTCAAGTGCCATGTTATGACAAGCATGACAGACTTGATAGCGATCTGTTCCAACTCATGACATTGCTTAAATTAGGTTAGATAGGATCTGTGCAGGCTTTCCAAGGGAAGCTCCTCTGGGCAAAAGCACTATTATTTTTGTTAATGGCTGTGAGTTATGATTTTCTCCTCCTAGGAGTCATAAACTATGTTGCTACACAGTAGTACATCATGTAATGTATGTAGTACATGATTCCTTAGTAGGGGAGGAAACTATTACATTTGCATACATTAGAGCCAGGGTTGCAATCAGAATGTGTTTTCCCACTTCCTTCATTGAATATTTATGGGTTTCTTTCCCTTCTGCTGTACATGTCTCCAGCTTGACCTGGTGTCTTGCTCTATCTTATTCAAACTTTGGAAGGGTACATGTTTATGGCACATTCCTGTTGCTTTGCAAACACCAAGTGACTGGCTTGCTTTCACATTGCTCTCCAAGCCTCACACACATTCCCATGCATATGCAGCTGCAGCCTCAGCCATGTGAAAAGACAGATGGAGGCAGAAAGCAACTGAACTCCATCGCTGTGGGCTCTTGAGCACATCAGGGCACCAGACAGCAGCTGATGACACCAAGGACTCTTATAGGTAAACAAGTGGGATTTTAAGGTTGTAGCAACACCTGAGCGAGCTTGAAGATGCCACAGCCAGCAAGTGACAAGGGCTGCCAGACCAGCAAGGGCTATGAGAGAAGAGAAAAAAAGCCCATCCTCCTGTTTCAGTCCTCTCCTAGCAAAACACCTCAGCACCATCATTAGCAGTATGGTAGAAAGGCACAGGGCAATGTATTCAGTGTGTTACAGAGCTGTTTCCAAGGGCTCAGATCTTCAAAGGTGCTCTTGGGCTCCTAAGTCACTAAGGTTTTATGCAAAGATCCTACTTAGTGATCCGCCAGGCAAACCTACACTTGTATTCCTCCACACCTTTGATGATTCATGCTCTGAATGTGATAAAAGCCATTCAACTGCAAACCCAGATCATTAGAAAGTAGATTTAAAGAGTGTTTTTTGAGCTTATGTGAACACACCTACTTCCCCATCAGCAAAAAGTAAGTTGAGAGAAGACTCACACCTACCTGTAATGTACAAAGACAGCTGGAGGCCAGCTGGGCAACTTGGACCAAGAGAAGTAGCAAGTACACTGGTTTTGATGTCACACATGAGCAGCAGATCTGGAAGACTCTCAGAAGAATCAGATTCAGTATACCACCAGGGCAAGGTAACATTCAGGACTTTGGAAGAAATTCCTTTTGATTGCTACAAAGCAACAAAAAGATGTGAACTTTAAAGAAATGCCCCTGGATCTCAAGTACACAAACCCACATCTGGCTCATTTTGCTAATTACAGTTTCTGCAGCCTATGTAACAGCACATCTCCAGTCCCCTCCTCCAGATAACACCTGTACAAATGTCTGGGGTTATAGATGAAACATGAGGTCAAGTGAGATTGCCCCCCCTTTGCCTCCTGAAACCTTTCTGAAGCACTCAGCCATCAACAAAAGTGACCAATTATGGACATGCTCTCAAGTACACTGATGGTGATCAAAATGAAGCAGATCTTCTCAATGTCCATCATGCTGGCAAAGGCTCAGGCAGGTTAAGAGAGGGTTTCACACCCATGTGTCAAAGGCTTACAGTAATAACAGGCTGCACATTCAGAACCGAGTTTTTGTTGGTGCAGGGAGCTTAGAGAGAAACCAAGAGCATTTCTTTCTGACTCAAACCAATTTCAGCTCAGGTTTCCAGAGTGACATGTTGTTATTTGCTAGCTGAGAGATCATTCAAGGCACACTTCAACCTTGCAGGCAGCCTGTGGGTAGCACAGCATGCAGTGATGGGCAGGGGTTGGTGTTTGCTGCCAGCAGGAGCTAAGAGTACTGCATGGCTGGAGACCACTGTCACTGAAGGGACATAGAGAGATGTCTGGTGTGCTACATAGAAATATTCTCCATCTCAGAACAGATTTATTGCTCAGCTGCCAGGGAAGAGCTGCCTTTTCTCTCTTTCATTAGAGGGTGGGTACAGGGTGAGACTTCTGAGTGCATATCAGAGCAGGAGGAGGTAGCATTACGTGATACTCCAAGTGTTCTAATGTACAACCAAAGAGGTACTTATAGCTAAAAGATGTTTAAGTGCTTAAAAATTGAGAGAAGCACATGGGCCCAGATCCCTGAGGAAGAAAGTTATTCCTGAGTGTAATTTCCAAGTCTCCCCAGGCAAAGGACATGCCACAACAAGAGCACAGCACCTCTCTGCTTTGGTTCTCTCTGCATCTCAAAGATGGAGAAATGCCTCTGCAGAACTGATCTTTGTGCTAAAGGACAGTTACAAAACTAAAAGATTTTGAAAATAAACAGGATGTTGCAAAGATGAAAATAGGATGAGAACCATGATGAACTATTGGGACAGACACAGAACAAACAGTAGCAGGTGGTTTTACTTTCTACAGTGGAATTCATGACAAGTTGACATTAACACACACACACACAAAAAGGAAAGAAAACAGGAAAAGGAAAGAAACAGCAACAACAAATGCTCAAAATAAAACAAAGCCAATGTGAAAAGCATCTTGAAATAACTTTGATGCCTCTCTTCCTCCGTGGGACACTAGCCACAGTGATCTAAATATTGCAATAGAGTAATCTGCCATCCTGGGCTGGACAGACACCATCACTCTGCTCCTACGTTCAGCCTGGAAAGATCATTTATATGAAGCAAGCAAGGAAGAAACATACTTTAAACCACTGTTCAAACTCACAGTCCCTAAGGGAGGAGGTGTCACATAGCATTGTGCAGATGTGTGTCCCAAATTCCCACTTGGTTCAGGACAGATGCCATTACAATTGCAACACGTGGGGAAGTTTGTCATTGCATTGTCTCATGATTTTTCCTGCTGATGAACAGCACACTTCAGCCTGCAGTGCTGTTAATCTAGCATCCCTATGAAAACAACATGCATTTTTCCAAGAGAAGAGGATATTTATGGCTGATAAGTGTTATTTGATCATTTTCACCAAATTAATTTGAAGTTCACACTGCAGCCTCTCCAAATTACTCTATAAAATTACACTTACAGCAAAAATGATACAAATCATAGGCAAACTGATACAATCCTCACTCCTTAAAAGTACTGCATGGATATTATTTAACCATGATGTATGCAAATCAAATGCAAATTAAATAGCAGTGGGTGTGGTGGAGATGCAAATTTCAAACCCTACCCATGCCCAATTTCCCCTTCATGAACTGCCTGCAGCTATAGCTCAGAATTTATGAGCTGCTCATCTTCTAATACAATCTTTGTCATTTCAGTGAGACAAAGAGAGTGGAAAATGATACCGTCAACCTAGAGCCAGAGCCCTCATTCCTCTTCAGGGGTCTGGCCACCCAAAAGAATGCAGTCTTCAAGACAGACAGTCAAGATGTAGCACAGGAGGGTGTGGGTGCTTCTGAAAAATCCTCTGTACAGAGGGTACCTGGAGTTTTTTCTTCTGTTAGCTACCAAAGAGCTGGAACAGTGAGGACTGGGGTTCACACATGGGAGATGGCACTAAATAGCAGCCCCTTCACCGCTCCTTCTGGAAGCTCAAGGGTACAAGTAACCAAGAAAAAACTCTGCAACTGTTATATAGCTCATACTCACTGCTCTAACCTACATCTCTCTCACTTCCATCAGCTGTAGCCCAATTGCTGCAGCAAAAACCACTTTCATCAGCATCTCCCCATGGTTTCAATGCAATTTGTCTCTCTGTTTCCCATCAATAATGTGAAATGACAAGTTCCATGGAGAACTCTATCACACCTATACCTAGAGGGGATAGTTTTTATGTTGCTAAGGCCTAAATGCCTGGATTTAATTTTTATGAAAGTAGATCCCAGGTCTTTGGACCTGTTTCAAACCAGGTTAACGTTTGGGGAAGCCTTCACATCTCGTAAGAGAAGGTGGGCATCATCCAGGCCCCCAGGCACAAACACAAAACTCACCTCAGCAGCAACCTTTGGAGATCAGGTGCAGCACAAAATGCAGAGAGCCTCCCAAACAGAACAGGAAGAGGGGAAAGGACAGAAATTGAGGTTTTCTTTTTGAGGATGGACCAAACCACACAACCAGTCAGTAAGTTTGCTTGATTCAGAGGTTCACCAGGACCTTCAGCTGTAGCCCACCATTCACATCTATGGGAAAGGACTGTATTTGCTACTTCAAATTTACATTTTCTACTAGCCAATTGCTAGCAACACAGCCTGTCATAGTCCTGTAAAGAGGAATTCAATACATAGAACAGAGACAGGCCTCAACAAACAGAAGATTTGGTTCTGACTTAGCAGCTCCATGAGCCGCAAAGGAAAGCCCGCTTTTTACTTCAAACTCAGCAAAGGCAAATCTTACGTTCCTGGAGTTCAGGAAAGCTGCCTTTTCCTCTGTAAGCTCATTTTGCACATAGCACAATTTCTCCAGGTCCAGAGTATCTTGGAAATCTCTGCACTAGATAATACATCCGAAGAAGAAATCAAGGTAAAACGCAGTTCTGAGGACAATGTGCATGAAGCATCTACTGCAAAGTGAACATCCTAATTTGTGACTGCAGACCCCGGAGTAACACAATCTAAGGCAGTTTCTGCTAAAGCAGTATTTGTGACTTGCTTCTGCCTGTTCTGTTCCCACCTAATTATCCCTTCCTTAAGTGACCAGAAAATAGTTTCATCTGCTTTTGTAAAGTTCACTCCATCAAATTAGTCAGTGAGGTACCCAGTGCTTTCACTGCAGGGAGAACTGATGCCTAAGAACTACTGAAGAAAACAAAGCTTTCTCTCAGCAAAAAATGCTCCATTTGACAAACTCAACCAGTTCCTCCCATGAGAGGAGAAGCAAAATGTGCAGGAAACTGCTCATCATCCACCACCTTCATTTGGCACACACTCACCTGGCTCCTTCCCATCCACCTTCAAGTCCATAGGATAGGGTAGGGTAGGGTAGGGTAGGGTAGGGTAGGGTAGGGTAGGGTAGGGTAGGGAAGGGTAGGGAAGGGTAGGGAAGGGTAGGGAAGGGTAGGGAAGGGTAGGGAAGGGTAGGGTAGAAAAGACCTTCGAGATCATCAAGTCCAACCTATCACCCAACACCATCTAATCAACTAAACCATGGCACCAAGTGCCTCATCCAGTCTTCTCTTAAATGGTGAGGAGCATTCAAAATTCCCATTCCTTTTCCCTACTGACCGCAAGAAACCAATCAGAAAGATATGTCCCTTTTTCCTCTCCTCATTCCACTTGCTGCCCACAGGAGCAGAGGATTTCCCAGAGCTGATGGTTGCAGCTCACCAAGTCTGCCATCCTACGAGCTGTTCTCCTCAGCCTTTCCAACATTTCATAACATATGCTCACTCCTACCAGGGATTAGGTAGCTGCAGTAAAAATCACACTGCTTCAGAAGGATAGAGAGAGCAGGCAGCTTTTGGATTAGCAGGGCTATCCTCCATTTAGGAGTGTCTTAACCTATTCTTGGCCTTGGAAGGTAGCAAGAAGTACAAGCTCCTACCCAAGGGGTAGTGTCCTTGGAGTATTAGCAGTTCTGCAGTTTGGGAGCCCTCATTAACAATGAGCAGTTATTTTATCTGCTGCTGTTAGGCTGCATCTGTGCTTTGGTCTCATGAGTCTGTCAAAGTAATAATGCACCTGACATCTCCTCAGCCTGCTGTACTTTTTATGGTTTTATAGCTTATTCCTCTATAACATCACTATATATATGCACTTCATGTAGGATGACCTTGAGAGGCAAAAGCTATGGTTAGATAACTACTCCCATAAATCCAGCTCTATCTTGGTGTCCCATTCAACCCTCTCCATACTGAGCCTAACCCAGGTCTGGTTGAAACTCATGGGAAACCTCTGGCACCAGACAGAATTCTCTTTACACTGTCTTCCTGCTTCTCTGACAAAGGAAGCTATAGTGTTACTAAGTTTTCCTTATAAAATTAACCCTTCCTTATTGGGAAATAAATTTAAGGCAATGAATCAGAGAATTACAGAAAACAGACCCACAGGGGAACTGGAAAATGTTACCCAGCCTGTTCCCCCATTGCCAACAGAGGAACAGATCTGCTTAAGCTATTCATGAAAGATCTTGTTTAAGCTATTCTGAGAATCTCCAGGAGTGAATTCTGCTGTGATTGTATTTAGACATGTTTTTGGGGTTGTTTTGGTTTTAATTATTTACACAGTTTAGTCACAGGTTTTTATATAAGTTCCAGCTCCATGGAGTGAAGCAAATTAAAGATCATTATTACTGGGGGGTGTTGAGGGTTGGTGTTTGTGTTAAACCAACGTGTAAAATACACAAGACACTGTCAAAACAAACTGGGAGACTCTTTGTCTGCACTTCCCAGTCTGAAAAGATGCTGAACTATACAATGCAAAACATACACAAAGTTGGAAAGCATCCTGTGGGGAGAAATAATAATAAACCAATCTGATGCCTTTCCAATTTGACAAAACAAAGAAACATTCTGAGCAGCGGTTTTCAGGGATAGAAGTCATTCAGCTTTTCATTATATGTGTTAATTTATGCTTTACATGTTTTAAAAACCCAGCAAATTTGTAACTTGAAAAGCTGTTATTTCATCTCACTGTGAGTGCCACTCATGTAACATGCAGAGATGCACTGGTAGATCTAAGCACCAAGGATGCTGTTACAAACAACACTGGTTAGTTTAACATGGGATGAAGCTTCACTAACTGATTTAGGTGGTTTTTTTCTCCCCTAATCACAGATGGCCATCTCCTTCCCAAACACAACTCTGGCCTCAGTGACATCAGTGGGAGGAAGGTCTTAGGACAGTTGGCTCTGTCACCTTACAAGAGCGCCCAGCACTTTGATGTATGCTTTAGTGTGTTACACCAGTTGCACCCAGCTAAAGAACAAATGCAAATCTCCTTCTATAGAGTCCAGTAGAGCAGAATAAAGACATTCCCTCCAGGGTTCAGGAACTGGAAACCATCAGGATAAAGTTTCTGCAATACCATTGCCCTAAACCTTCTAAATCCTCAGTAAAAAAAAAAAAAAGCTATAATCTTCCAACTGTGCCATATGTTGAAATGTTTCTGAAGCCAGTTGCTCATTCTGCAACATCATTAAACAAAAAAGAAGGGGAGGGGAAGCTTAATGCTCCAGCAAGTGACTGCCAGATCAGATGCCAATAAAACCAGTCAGACAAGACAGGATTTCAGTTTGGTTGTTGTATTCAGTAGCGATCGCATCACTGAGACACAGAATCATAGAATCAATAAGGTTGGAAAAGACCTCAAAGACCATCAAGTCCAACCTGTCACCCAGCACTTCATGACTACTAAACCGTGGCACCAAGTGCCATGTCCAATCCCCTCTTGAACACCTCCAGGGATGGTGACTCCACCACCTCCATGGGCAGCCCATTCCAGTGCCTAACAACTCGCTCTGTGAAGAACTTACTCCTCACCTCAAGCCTAAACTTCCTCTGGTGCAACTTGAGACTGTGTCCTCTTGTTCTGGTGCTGGTTGCCTGGGAGAAGAGACCAACCCCCTCTCCTGGCTACTTTCGAGTCTTGAAAAGATAGCTCTTTCCCCTTTGTTCCTTCTCATCAGAAACTCTTAATTCACATTCCAGGATATACTTTGGTATGTGCCAGACAAATGAAAAGGAGAGGTTAGCTGCTCTCTTCAGATTCAGATGCAGAAAGCATTCTTACATTGAATGAACAGAATTAAAAATAGAAATAATATTTAAAAAAACAAGGCAAGCCAGACAAAAGTTGGAAAACAAGATGACCAACAGCACAGTCTCCTCCAAGTAGAAAGCCTTCTGACTTTGTCAAAGAAATTATAGATCAATTGCTACCATCATGGGGAAGCTTCATCTAGAAGGGTTCAGCGCCAGGAAAAAATGCATCAACTCAATCCTATCTTGAAACCTGTGTTGGTATTGTCTGGACTTTCCCACAAGGCAGAAACTTTCTGCATCATATTTTCAATACAAAATCAGAATCTTGTATGCTGGGAGCACTACAAATGCAGCACAGCACTGGAATAATTACCAACTAGTGTGAAGAGAGGTCAGAGGTTAAACTATACACCAGCAGCTTGGGAACAAGTGAAACTGGTTTGCCTTACAAAGAAGCCTCAACTTGTCCTAGGCAAGCAAATCATCCAGAGAGAAATTTGTTACATATTATCTGCTCCTGTTTAGGCAGCCTCACGCCATCTATTCCCTTTGTACCTACCAAGAAGGTCACTCTCTGAATCTGGAAGCCAGCAAAACAGAACTTTTCCAGTTGTGGAGAAGTGTCAGCTTATTAATCATGTGCATATGGCTCTTTCTGGAAAAGGAACTTTCACCTACAAGCAAACTGATGTTGATGTTTCTCTGCTCCAGCTAAGTTCAGCCCATCACATATGCCAGATCATTACAAGTTCTGCAAAAACTAAACTAAAAATTAGAGCCATTATATGTGAAAGAGATTGATGGCTTTCCTGCCTGATAAAAGTCAGTGAAGAATAACAATGCTCTACAATAAACAGAAAAAAACCCAATAGCTTTAAAAATATATATATATATTTAAAATAAATATTTTTAAAAGAAAAATAAGTCATTGAAGTGTTTCCTTCAACAGGGAATAGTTTCTTCAAGTTTTACAAAAGCTAATTCTTGCCCTTGAATATTCTAACACAGGTTCTTCTCTTCAAAGAATCGTAGAATCAAAAAGGTTGGAAAAGACCTCAAAGATCATCAAGTCCAACCTGTCACCACAGACCTCATGACTACTAAACCATGGCACCAAGTGCCATGTCCAATCCCCACTTGAACACCTCCAGGGATGGTGACTCCACCACCTCCCTGGGCAGCCCATTCCAATGCCTAACAACTCTCCCTGTGAAGAACTTTCTCCTCACCTCCAGCCTAAACTTCCCCTGGTGCAGCTTGAGACTGTGTCCTCTTGTTCTGGTGCTGGTTGCCTGGGAGAAGAGACCAACCCCCTCCTGGCTTCAGCACCTCCCTGCTACCTGCCAACAGTACCACCTTGGTCAAAACCCTGTAAATCACACAGAGGGATGTAGTCCATGAAACAACATAGACAGCTCTGCTGACACCCAAAGATGTACTTGTGGTCACTGTCATCCTTACCCTCTTGAGCCAGTCTGCAGCTTTTGCTCCAAAGAGTGTTGCTAGATTCTGTTCTTCCTTCTTTGAACAGCCACAGGCATCCACATAATCCTCATTCTCTCCATTAATTATGCAAGATGATTGGGAAAGATGGAGAGGTGTTGCAGGCTTGGTTACCAACAGTCTGCAGATGATAGTCAGTGTCCTTGCACTCCACAGATACAACCACTGACACTAATGACATGCCAGAACACCTCCAGGAAAATAGCTGTTGGAGAGGAGCAGATGGCTTGAACTGGATCCAGGAAAGGCTGAAGTGCTGAAGTGAATGAATCCCAGCACAGCCAAAATGCAGGATGAGAAGAAGGAGTTCTTTAAACAGCTCATGGAAACATCATCTTCCCCTCTGTGGCAAAGCATGTTGCCCACATTTGTCAAAGCTGTGCCTTGGGTCTGACACCTTGCAAAGTCTGGCTGGTTAGGTGGCATCAGTATTCCATGAATTTGTCACCTCTGGGCTGGATTATAATAACTCAACATGTTTTGAAGCTCAGTGTGGGAAATGTACACCAGCTCCAGCTGGTTGGGAATGGGGAACAACTGCTTTTTCTATGGCAGATATGCCAAAGGCATATCTGGTTTGTGCTCAAGTCTTTTCCGTAGCTCCCAGTCAGCATCTGATGCCAGCTTAAGGCCCCAGTCCTATTTTTCAAAGCAATTAGTGTCTCAAGACCCAACACATCAAAGTCTGAATTTTCAACCAGGAACCCCCATGGCAACTGCGCTCCTCTGAGAGGTCTTAAAGTTCAGAACAAAGCATCTAGGAGAGTTGTGAAGAAAACATATCCCTTTTATCCCTAGCTATGGAATATTTTTCTAGTGAAGGCAAGTTCAGGTTCTGGTACACTTCAAGCATTATTTTTTTAAGGTGGATTTACTTCTTAACTTGAATGCACAACTCAGATACTGTTCAAATTCCATAACTCTTCCTGACTTCTTCATTGTATCAATTACCCTTTGTAAAGAACTGGAAAAGACTCTGCAAAGTCCATTTAGACACTTAACACTGCCACTGTATTTGCCCACAATGTACAGATGCCCAGCAGTTTAATACCCTTTAAAAAAATACAGAAGAGTAAAGGCAGGAAGGAGGAATTCAATTTAGGCCATGCTTCAATTCAGCTTTGACCAGTGTTGTGTTTTTTTCTGGTGGCACACCATATCAGGCAGGAAGTTAAGAAGGTTTTTCATTTGGTATACATACATACATTCTCACATCTGAGGGTTTTGCACCTTCCTCACGTGAATTATTTTGTTCATTCTTCTCAAGGATTGGAAGTAGATTTGGGAAGCTTGTTATTTACTCCTCCTTCAGCTCAACCACCTTGATAAGTGTCCAGGGCAATGTTATCCTACCTTGAATACTGGTGTGTGAGAATGATTTGGTTGCAGCTTTGACTAGTGGAAGTACCAAGTTTGTTTGCATTAAGGCAACACTTTGCTGTGAGGGAGCACTGGAACAAGCTGCCCAGAGAGGTTGTGGAGCTTCATGCTCTGAAGACTTTCAAAACCCCCTTGGACGCGTTTCTTGTGCAGCCTGATGAAGACTTACCTGCAATAGCTTGGAGGTTGGATTAGGTAACTTTTAGAGGTCCCTTCCAACTCCTGACATGCTGGGATTCTTTGAATCAGTGATTGAAAAACATTTGGCTTTCTAGCCATTTTTAGGAAATAAAAACCAAGAAACAGTCTTTTGCAGCTGGACACAATCTTACACCTGAAATGTGTGTTAAGCTGACTTTTCCCAAGGCTGCTTTCACTAGCCTGAGCCATTCTCTTCCTATTTTCTTCCCCTCTCACTGAACTTTCTCAGCCTCAAGTCCTGCTAGCGGTAGATGCAATTATCTTACTGTTCCTGCCAATGTCCACAGCATCAGTTGTTGAAAACACTCAGAGTGGCACAGGCAACCCTTCACATTCATCACATTCTGCCCCTACACAGACAAGATTAAAGACCTTTCAAGTAATTAAAGACAGAAGGATGTCATTGAAAGGTACAAGGCAGCTGGGGAAGGTGAGTTATCCAAGTGACACATCTATGATTCTCTTGTCTTGCTGACCCCTTGCTCTGAGGGCCACTGTTTGTAAATCAAGATTAATGAGAAGAACAGCACTTAAGTGCACCTGATCATAAATCTGGGAGAGTTAGTACACTCTCTGACATGATTAATATATTTTATATCTGACACTGTCTGTGTAATGCTCTGTGTTCAATTTATTACCATCTCAGACCTGAAAGTGGAGCATGGGTTTACTTGCAGTGCAACTTTCAGGGTTTTGCAAAGCATTTCATTTACAGCTCTTTAAGCATTTTTATCACTCTTGAAGTTCTTTTCATTACAAAAAAAGCACTTTTTCTCTTAAACATAATTCCAGCATAATCATATGTAAAAGAACTTCTTGGATAAAAGCCACTGACAAGTGCTGTTGGATTAGGCTGGATCTTAGGAAGAAGTTCTTCGCAGTTCTTCACAGAAGAGTGATTGGCCATTGGAATGTGCTGCCCAGGGAGGTGGTGGAGTCACCATCACTGGAGGTGTTTAAGAGGAGACTGGATGGGGCACTTGGTAAGCTGCAGCCATCAGCTCTGGGAAATCCTCTGCTCCTGTGGGCAGCAAGTGGACTGAGGAGAGGAAAAGGTGACATACCTTTTTGATTGGTTTCTTGCTGTCAGGAGGAATGGGAATTTTGAATGCTCCTCACCATTTAAGAGGAGACTGGATCACAGTATCACAGTATAACCAAGGTTGGAAGAGACCCCAAGGATCATCAAGTCCAACCTGTCCCAACAGACCTCACAACTAGACCATGGGACCAAGTGCCATGTCCAATCTCCCCTTGAACACCTCCAGGGACGGTGACTCCACCACCTCCCTGGGCAGCCCATTCCAATGACAAATGACTCGTTCAGTGAAGAACTTTCTCCTCACCTCGAGTCTAAACCTCCCCTGGCACAGCTTGAGACTGTGTCCCCTTGTTCTGGTGCTGGTTGCCTGGGAGAAGAGACCAACCCCTTCCTGGCTACAATCATCTTTCAGGTAGTCGTAGAGGGCAATGAGGTCACCCCTGACCCTCTCAAGTAGTCATAGAGGGCAATGAGGTCACCCCTGATCCTTCTCTTCTCCAGGCTAAACAATCCCAGCTCCCTCAGCCTCTCCTCACAGGGCTTGTGCTCAAGGCCTCTCCCCAGCCTTGTTGCCCTTCTCTGGACACGTTCAAGTGTCTCGATGTCCTTCTTAAACTGAGGGGCCCAGAACTGGACACAGTACTCAAGGTGTGGCCTAACCAATGCAGAGTCCAGGGGCACAATGACCTCCCTGCTCCTGCTGGCCACACTATTCCTAATACAGGCCAGGATGCCATTGGCCCTCTTGGCCACCTGGGCACACTGCTGGCTCATGTTTAGGCGGGTGTCAATCATCACCCCCAGGTCCCTCTCTGTTTGGCAGCTCTAATGATGAGGCACTTGGTGCCATGGTGTGGTGGGTTGAAAAGGAAAGGCTCCGCTTTCCCTCCCCCACTGAGAAAGAAACCGTGGCTAGAACTCAGAGAAAGGAGACTGTATTGCACAAGGAAACATTATATGTAACACAACAAATACAGGTATTTTACAATATATACAGAAATATACAGCAAATAAACACAGTCAGAAACCAGCCCCCCAACAGAGGGGGCTTCCCCCTGTGCCCCCTTCACCCCCTTACCTCCATTCTTCCCCAAAAAGGTAGAAAAAGAGAAAAGAGGGGAGTTAGCACAGCAGAGACCTAAGCATAGGGAGTTAGTTAGTTCTTATCTCTTGGCAAGAAGCCCAGAAGCAGTCCAGCTGAAAGGGACAGCGAAGAAAGGAAGACTGAGAGAAAGTCCCAGCCGTGCTGGGTCCAATCTCACCTCCCACCTTACCTAGCCAATGAAATTCGTTTAGAATACCAAAATATTTTATAAACATCTAGCCAGTGTGCCCCTTCCTTAAAGGCACAGCGTCAAACGATCACAAATGGTTTAGTTGATTAGAATAGAATAGAATAGAATTAACCAGGTTGGAAGAGACCTTCAAGATCATTGTGTCCAACCTATCATCCAACACTACCCAATCAACTAAACCATGCAACCAAGCTCCTGTCAAGCCTCGCCCTGAACACCCCCAGCGACGGCAACCCCACCACCTCCTCGGGCAGCCCATTCCAGTGGGCAATCACTCTCTCTGTGTAAAACTTCCTCCTAACCTCCAGTTTAAACCTCCCCTGATGCAGCCTGAGACTGTGTCCTCTTGTTCTGGTACTGGTTGCCTGGGAGAAGAGACCAACCTCTGCCTCACTACAACCCCCCTTCAGGTAGTTGTAGAGAGATGGTGTTGGGTGATAGATTGAACTTGATGATCTTGAAGGTCTTTTCCAACCAGGTTAATTCTATTCTATTCTATTCCAAGGCCAACAGGCTGGGAATTTTGGGGTGGTGAAACATGTCAGAAAATGTCTTTTGACCTAAATCAAAACATTTTGTAGTTAAAGCATGTTTAGAAGTTTGATACTTAGGGGAAAAAAAAAATCTCATCTGAACTACTTTTTAATATACTTTTTTACTTGAAACAGCCTGGTTTTCATATAGAACAACTTTCTTCCTTTGAAGTTTATAATTATCAGCAAATACTTCTTTTACATTTTAAAAAAGGCCTGAACTAAAACTGCAGTAATTGCAATCTACAAAATATGCCCTTTTTTTGTTTTGTTTTGTTTTCATAGACTCATAGAATTGCTTTGGTTCAAAAAGACCTCTGAGATCCAGCCATCAACCCAACACCACCATGGCCATTAAACCATGTCCCAGAATGCCATGTCTACATGGTTTTTCAACACTTTAGAATAGAATAGAATAAACCAGGTTGGAAGAGACCTTCAAGATCATCGTGTCCAACCTATCATCCAACACCACCTAATCAACTAAACCATGGAACCAAGCATCCTGTCAAGCCTCGCCCTGAACACCCCCAGCAACGGCGACCCCACCACCTCCTCGAGCAGCCCATTCCAATGGGCAATCACTCTCTCTGTGTAAAACTTCCTCCTAACTTCCAGCCTAAACCTCCCCTGGCACAGCCTGAGACTGTGTCCTCTTGTTCTGGTACTGGTTGCCTGGGAGAAGAGACCACCCTCTGCCTGACTACAACCCCCCTTCAGGTAGTTGTAGACAGCAATAAAGTCACCCCTGAGTCTCCCCTTCTCCAGGCTAAGCAACCCCAGCTCCCTCAGTCTCTCCTCATAGGGCTTGTGTTCCAAGCCCCTCACCAACTTTGTTGCCCTTCTCTGGACATGCACTTTCAGGGGCAGTGACTCCACCACCTCTCTTGGCTGCCTGTTCCAATGCCTGACCACTCTTTCAGCAAAGACATTTTTCCTAATAACCAATCTAAACCTCCCCTGGCACAATTTGAGGTCATTTTCCACTTGTTCTATCACTTTATACTAGGAAGAAGAGACCAGCACCTACTTCACTACAGCCCCCTTTCAGGGAGTTGTAGAGAACAATAAGGTCTTCCCTGAACCTCCTTTCCTCCAGTTTAAACAACCCCAGTTCCCTCAGCTGCTCCTCATCAGCCCTGTTCCCAGGCCTTTTACCAGTTTTGTTGCCCTTCTCCAGACATGCTCGAGGACCTTAATATCCTTGTAGTGAGGGGCCCCAAACTGAACCAGTTTCCTCCTCTAAAATTCAACCAGCTGATGAATTTTTGTATTTCTGCCTTAATTTGAGGCAAAAAAAATGTTTTTCAGATCTTGAATTTCTCATAGATTAGGAAACAAATTCCCCTGAGCTGTAACTGGCACACAAACTCTACCACTTGAAACAATTTCTTTAGCAGATCTTTGGGTACCTGGAGGTTTTTGACTGTTGTCAGGGAACATGCTGATGTTCCACAAGTTGTCTCATTAGTGAGCTAAACACACCTAGGATCAGCAACAAATTGCAGAGAAAATTCTTTTGCACAATGGCTGCACCAGTGACAACGACATCATGGTGCAACAGCAAAATAAATACAGCACAAAGCAACAGATCCCAGAAGGAGCATGGAGAAATGGGAATCAGTCCTATTGAAAGCTCTTCACCAGCTGCTTCCTCCCTGTTCACTTCTCCTGAAGCCACTCCCGTGGTCCCAGTGAGCCTCCCAAGCCATAGGGCTGCTCCTCCTTCCAGGACTGTACATTTACAATATGTGGCAGACAAATAGCTCCTGTCCCCTCCTGAATCAAAATTAGAGCTAGAGAGCAACCAACAGAGGCCCCAAGTTTTATTCCTCTGGAGAGCAACATATGGTCAGAGCTTGTCCACTTTTCAAACTGCTCCTCTAATTCATGCCATAACTCTAGTGGCTTCCAGGCTGACATATGCCATGAGAAGTACATGCATGACAGAAGTTAATGTGACCACACACATTTCTCTCCCAAGACTCACCACGCTTACATGCTTTGATTCTGCTTTGCACACTCAGCCACGCTCACCAGTTCCTGCCCTTTGCCACAGCACTTCCTAAAGTCAGCACTCTACCAAGAGGTTGCTCCTCATTATATCTCTTGCTATTCAGTGCCACTGTCACCTCCTCCCACCACACCATATGTTCCTCATCTCTTCCCCGCTGAGCAGTCTCTGGTCTCTGAAATCTGACAGCTGAAATGACCTCCCCTTCCTTGGCCCCCTGTTCTGTCTCAGCAGAAGTCAGTGACTGCATTTGATGTGCTCTGCTCTCCTCAGGAACCAGATCCACACCTGTGAACGAGGGTAAAAGCATGTCCTCATTCCCAGCCTTGATGTACTCCATGTCCTGATGCTGTGGGCTTTTTGAGACACAAAGGTCTCCTGGTGTTTGGCTGTAGAGCACTTAAACAGTGCCTCACATCTGATTGAGGTCACTGGGTGCTTTTGTAACACAGAGAGCCGAACCTGCTCTCCAGATTACTCCTGACTAGCCTTTGCTAAAGCCTTTTTGTCATCAAAACCTTCCAACAGAGCAAGAAGTCTCAAAGAGACTCTCAGGATGCAAGGTCAGATTCTTGCCCGTAAACAAACCACTTACTCCCTGTTCGTGCTCCAGCTCTGCAGGCAGGACTAATACAAAGCAAAGCCAAGTTTTCTAATCTTCCACAGTATAAAACAGTCAGCAATCAGAGGCTTATTAGCAGATAATGATTTACTTTCTACCCACCAGCTATTTGCAAAGATCATCCACTCTCCCTGTCTGAAGTACCGTTAGGGTTTCTCCAGAAGTCTGCTCCATTTATCATTAGGGGGATTTACACTGTAAACAGGACAGCTGCATTACTAAGTCTAATTATACCCTGAGAAGACAAAGCACCGTGTGCCTACACATAGCACTGGAATTAGAAGTCCAGGTAGAACAGAAGAGAGGCTTTTAATTAAACAATGTCAGTTACTTCTCACAGAAAGCCTACGATTTAATTTAAGCACACACACAGGAAGAACAGTAGGTCAAGCACCTTCCCCATCTTGTGAACTTCAGGCCTAGAGACTGCCAAACATGACACAATCATTTCTGCCCACCTGCCTCTCATTTCTGCTTAGGAGTACTTCATCCTTTTATATTTTTTTTTTCCTCCTTTCTTTCTTTTAATTAAGAGTAAGGAAAAGGTTGTAGTAACTTCATAGCATGTCAGGTTTAATTTACATAAGACCCCATCACAGGTGGGGACTGTGTGTGTGGTAGGAGTTTGTAATAAAAGATTACAGAATGCACCTGCTGCGGCTGAAATATTGTGAGCCTTTTTCTGGGCTTCTGGAGGCCTGCATTAGGTCAGGTTTGACTTGAACATTTATCAACCTTTGGCGTTGGGATGGAGACTGAAGCACTGTGATGATGCCAGCTGATTTAAATTGCCAAGAAAAGCAATCAGCTTGTTTGCACGAGACTAGAGGAGTGTTTGTCTTAATGGCTGTTTCAAAGATGGGCAGAATTCCTTAGCCCCAGACAACATATTTTTTTTTGTTGGGTCCCAAATGTCACCAGATAATGACTTTTATGCCAACAAGTTAATTGCAAAAGCAAAGCAATGCAAATATATACCGAGCTATAATCATGCATTTGCTACGATGGCTTCAAATTTAATGCAATGAACAGAGTGCTTTGTGAAGGAGGATTGCAGATGCCGTGGAAAATAAGTGCTGTTTCTTAGTGTAACCATCACCCAGCCAAATTATTTGTTAGTTCCCCGCTTTGTCCTGCTCTTTGCTTACATCTTCCCCAGGATGTGGGGCACCGGGGTCAGTTGATTTCTTCACCTGAAGGGGTTCACCCCAAAGCTCACCAGCGTACGCCTTTGCCATCTGGTGTAGGTACGGGATGGACACCTTCACTGCAACCAGCTGAGGCAACTCCATATTGTGTAGGCAGGTCCAGGATTACTGGTGCAGACAGAGCACCTGCACACTCTCCTACAGTTTTGAGAAGTCTCCTGCTCACAATTCTGTTCCATTTACTGGTTTTGAGGTCATTTTAACTAAGAAAAACTCGCTGCAGACCATCGCTGTCATGTGCAGTTATACAGCCTGCTTCAGCAGCTCTTGCAAACACCAAGCAGCAGCCAGCAAATGAACAGAGAAACAGGGAAACAGACCACTTCACCTGGGTATTCTCAGCAGCAGGGCTGCAGAGCTGGCCTTTGCATCAGTCCAAGTATGTCTAGGAACCAACCATCTTTGGAGGGTTAGATGTCTCCTTTTGAATAAATCACTTGTCAGTTCATTGCTCACAGCTGCCAGGGTGCACCAGACTATTTACTGCATCCAAGCCATTTCCATTCTAATGGTACACAATAGAAGAGAAAGACATTCTGAAAATACACAGAGCAGTGACAAGTGTTAATAGGGCTGCTCTCCTGCCTTACAGCAATTCTATTAACACATTATACTGCAGCCGAGGGTAATTATTTCCAAGGGAAATGGGTTTTGCGACCATGACCCATGGTAGGCTCTCATAATGGTGATTAAATTCACAAGTGACTAATATACATAAGACATTAACTGAAGTTGGAGGATTTATTAAGATTTGCAGAGACATCTGCAGGGCCACAGAAGACAGTCTCCTTGGGCTGATGGAACCAAAAAAAATGAAAGGAAAGCTCACGCTGGCCGACGAAGCTAAATAAATTCATTTCAGATTTTTCAGTAAGAAGTCTTAAAGTAATACCTCTGCAAATTATATTTAGTAAAGGAAGGAAAGTCAAAGGATTGTTGCTCATAACATGTTATAAAAATATTTTTAAAAAGACATTTTGCCTTAGAATCATAGAATCAATAAGGTTGGAAAAGACTTCAAAGATCAAGTCCTCATGACTACTAAACCATAGCACCAAGTGCCCCGTCCAATCTCCTCGTGAACACCTCCAGGAATGGTGACTCCACCACCTCCCTGGGCAGCCCATTCCAATGGCTAACAACTCTCTCTGTGAAGAACTTTCTCCTCACCTCGAGTCTAAACTTCCCCTGGCACAGCTTGAGACTGTGTCCTCTTGTTCTGGTGCTGGTTGCCTGGGAGAAGAGACCAACCCTCTCCAGGCTACAACCACCCTTCAGGTAGTTGTAGAGGGCAATAAGGTCTCCCCTGAGCCTCCTCTTCTCCAGGCTAAACAATCCCAGCTCCTTCAGCCTCTCCTCATAGGGCTGGTGTTCACGGCCTCTCACCAGCCTCGTTGCCTTCTGTTTAGCAGTTCAGTCTAGCACTGAATATTAAGTTAATTTAGAAACATGAAGGAGGCAGATGAAAGAAGTAAGGAGCATTTAGATTCACTCATCTGGCATTGCCTGGGTCTCCCTTACTGCAGCCGGATGGCAGCACAATGTTGTGCAGTCAGTCTTCCTCTGCATGGAAATATGCAAAGTACTGGTAAATATGGGATAATTCTTGTTCCTTTGCACCATCCAACTGGCTAAATCAGTGCTGGAGACTGATAAAAGCTAGCAGCTGATCACTTTGCCAATGGGAAATCTCTACCTCTGTCTCCCTCCTGACACTGGGCTCACCATTAGATGCCAGTCTGCCTGCCTTCTGCATGTATTTACCGCTCACCCAAACCAGTCTCAGCAGGGACTATAAACAGAGCAAACAGCAAAAGTGAGAATGCAAGTTATGCACTGCCATGCACGCTGCAGCATTAGGACATAAAAGCCTATCCAGCTCCATAAAAGGAAATTCTTTTATGCATGTCCACAGTGACTGGATGTGATCTCTACAGTGACGGATAACTGAGAGCAGCATCAACGAGCTAACAGCTTCCCGTATGCTCGCAGGATGGCTTGGCTGTTTATGGTATCTGCTTGCAGCTGTGGAGCAGTTGGCAAACCTTAAGCTTGTCCTTTACAGGAAACCATGCTGCAGCACCTGTCTGGAAGAACCAAATGCTGTTATGGAGATCTTCCCCTGGTGCACAATACTGTAAACATTCTTGAAGAACAGAAGATGTTATTTTGAAATGGGGAAATGGCTCTCATTTAATTCTGTCCATGCAACAGCAGTGCAGGCAGCTTTAATGAGTATCTCTCCACTGCCTTTTGAATGTCTGTTTATACACAGCTTTGGATACAAGAAAGTGAAGGGAAAGGGGAACAGAAGCGAGGAAAAATTGGATCTACATCATGGATTGAATGAGCATAGATGCAGCTTTCACCACACAGCCAAGTTTGCTGCTATAATGCCTCACGGTAGCTGCACACAGTCAGGATTTGACAGACAAGTTGGCATAGCTTCTCACACCTTACAGTGTCTACTCACTACACAGCAGACTGAGAGCTGTAGGCTGGCAGGCTACAGGAATCCACACTGGGCTAACCCTAAGGTCTGGCTTCTCCCTTGGACCTGCACCTCATGGGCAGGGTGGGAACACTCTCAGTGTCTCAGCTCTTGCTTTTCATAGAATCATGGAATCAATAAGGTTGGAAAAGACCTCAAAGATCATCAAGTCCAACCTGTCACCCAAGACCTCATGACTACTAAACCACAGCACCAAGTGCCATGTCCAATCCCCTCTCATTTTGTAAGTCAGAGAGCAGAGAAGGGTGCAACTGCCTTCAGACACTGACTGCAAACCTTTGGGCTTCCCCCATTCATGCTGAATGTCTATTGACAAACATCCACACTGGGATATCCACTGCATTTATAAGTCTATCTACATTAATTCAACCATCTTGTTATCATTTGTACGTAATAGCCTGGAACTGGATCTCAGCTACAATCTCCATTGCATGACCCTGATTAACAATAGAACCACATAAGCATAGAATTTTTTTCAGTTGGAAAAGATCTCTATCATCAAGTTCAACCACTGACAACACCACCATGGCCATTAAACTACATTCTGAAGTGAAACCAAATCCAGCATTTCTCTCAAGCAGGTGACCCTCTCTTTCAGTCCCTGAAATCAACTGAGAGCTGATCCACGTGATGCAAATCAGGATATTTATGGACTTAACAGAGAGAATTATTCCTCAAATATGATTTTTTTTTTCCTAGATCTGAGGACATCATAAATCATATTCCAGAAAGTGTTGTAATGGTAGAAATTGCTAAGAAAAGAAAGAACCTTGTTTATCATTTCAGAGGTTACTTATTCATCTGAATAGCTACTTATTAAGTGGGGAGAACATTTATGACAGGCCAAATAACATCATTCCTTCTTTAAAAAAGCTCTGGAATCTCCAAAGCAATCCTTGAACTGAGCCTCTCCTACAGGTAAAGTACTATTTGAGACTGCAGAAAATGTTCCTACTTGTCTCAGAGTTTTTCTGACAGGACATAATTCTACATACCTATAGATCACCAGATCAATGACCCAGGAACATAACTCTGTTGAAATATTCTTGGCATGGTGAACATTAATGTCTTGGAATGGGCCTACAGGGTCTAACCCATCAATGCACCTGCAGCAATTCAGCAGATTGTAGCATCTCTACAATTGCCACCAGTCCATTAAACCATAGGTCTACAAATGTACATCTCTCTAAAGGAGGGGCAAAGTCTCATTTCATCTGACAGACTGGAATAGCCTCATCAGGACTATTAACTAGAATATCTTTAAAGGTGTTTATGGGGGCTTTAGATTGCGTTGAAAACCCCACTCCTTTTCCATGCCATGACTCCAGAACTCCAATGGGGTGCTTGAATAGACAAGCCAAGATTTCAGTAATGAAATTACATCAGTGCAACATAACAGAAGCTCCACACACGGCCCAGACAGCCTTCCTAATTTGTGATCATCAGGGCCTTTTTCCAAAGTAAGAATGTCCAAAAGGATTTGAACTTGGCACAGTGCTGCTCAGCGTCAGAGCCTTGCTTTGATTTGGTGGATTAGATGTGGTCAAGCCTCTTTCCTGAGCCAGGAGGAAAGACCAACAGCTTTCTGATTTCACCCAGCCCAAGCATGTCACTTTCTGCAGCTTCTCATTTTTCCTTTGTTCTTCCAAATACTTCTGCTCCTCTCTCCTCTGCCCTTACTGACATGTAAAAAGGGCTCACTGGAAGGTGTGGAGAGGCGAAACTTGGGAGTTGAAACCATGGGGAAGAGTAGAGCCGTGAGCAGTCAATGTGCTGAACTCAACTTGGTGCACCTGAGTCCACAACATTAAAGTGACTTGTGTCTCAGCACTTAGTCACTCGCCTCCTGCTGATTCACAGATCTATATTCTTCAGCACTTCTTGTCAGGAGAGGAACTCAGGATGAAGAACTTTGTGAAGGTCTTCATGACCTTCACAGAAGACACTCTCTTGCAGTGAGGAATAAAACCTGGTTTGTGAGTAAATGGAGAAAAAACAAGGGTACAAAGGAAACAAAAGACACAGTGGTGACAATCAGAGCTATACCCAGCCCACATTTTGAGGAGTTTTCTGCAAAAAAAATATTTACTGATATTTAGATAGAACCTTTCCAAAATGAAAGTTAAAATATTGATACATTCATCACAGATAAACATGTCATACCACAAATGCAGCTTTATGGAGAAGAGTCCTGAGAGACTGTAGAATCACAGAATTGCAAGGGTTGGAAGGGACCTCAAGGGTCATCTAGTTTCAACCCCACCCTGCCATGGGCAGGGACACCTCACACTAGATCAGGTTGCTCAGAGCCACATCCAGCCTGGCCTTAAAAACCTCCAGGCATGGGGCTTCTACCACCTCCCTGGGCAACCTGTGCCAGATAATACAAACAGCTGAAAAATTTTCCTCTTGCATAAACTCCAGCAGCCCAGATCCATTTTGTTGCTAGGCTTAGTTTTCAATCATGAATAAAAAACAACCAACCAAACCACCAAATGCAGCTTTGGCTGAAAGAATGCAGATATCCATGTGCTTCCTAAAAGAAAGTTCCCTCTTTTTTTTGACATGATTACCTCAATCTAATTAAAAACTGTCCTTGTCACATCTTGCAAAATTAACTGTCTTCACACAGGGCAAGTGCTATCACTTGGAGAGGTCAGGGTAAATTACTTATAAACAAAAAAAATATTAAAATTAATTCTTGCTCCAAGTACCAAATTTTTTATAAACCTAATTAAGGAACAACAGAAAAAAAAATCAATGTCCTGAAGTGACTCTGAGATGCTTCCCGCTGGCAGAATAGGAGTCTGGGTTTAAGGGAGCAACTCAAGGCATTTGGGAAGGAGATGGAAAGCACAAAATGAATAATCTGAAAGATGAGAGAGAGGATTTCATGCAAATATGCCATGAATACCAATGCATCCCCAACACCAGAACAGTGAGTGCACTGTTATGGTGGAAGCTGAGCAATTGGCTTTGTTGGCATTCAACGCCCAAGATCAATACTCAGCCTCCTTCTCTCATGACACTGTCACGAGTCATAAATTATAAACTGGAGTCTTTTGTGAAAAGTTCCTGTTTACAAGGTTACTCTGTAAGTTAAAATGTTTGTTGCCCTGCAGATCTCTACTGTAAAGCATCTGTGGCTAGATTTACATGATGAAGTTGATAGATTTGTATTTTGACAGTACATCTGTCATCTTTGCTTCACGTGTCAAGAGGTCAGGTGTGCACTTGGTGTTATCAGGTGGCTCATTAGTGTCCTGTGGGATGTGCTACCTTGTCTGCTTAGCTTTAAGTGACAAAAAAAATGTTCCTTTTAGCCCTTGCTGCAAAGATTCATCTCCCCCTCCCAACTGTCTGTATTTTCCTGCTGTCAGAAGAATGGAACAAATTTGTAGCATACATAGAGAGAAAACGTCTAAGGACACAGCACTCAATTCCTTCACACCCCTTCCAACCAATCTGGGCTGCTAAGGGTGCAGAGTGCCCCCATGGCCTCTTCTCTAGAGGACTTGAAATGCATATTTGACACTCAGCACAGCCACATTACAACTTGAATAGTCTCTGTCACATAAATGTGTGTTAACCACTGCCGACAAGCCATCAGCTCACTGCTAACCACTGTTAGACACCAATGCTGTCTATAAGGGCAAGGCCTACTCCATAGGCTTCCAAGGCCATGGTCTGAAGTAGAATGAAGTAGTTTTCCCATTACTTTCCATAGACTGCAGAAGTTTTTGAAAGTAGCAGTACTCTTTCTGTGCTCTTCTTCCCATATTCCTCATGGATTTGTTAATGCCTCCTGCTGTCTGCAGGCACAGCTTCAAAAGGCAGGCTAGAGAACATCATAGTGCATTCATCTGGACCTGTGTGAACTCATCAGCTCCAGGAGCTTCATCTGAATCCAAGCGAGAGCAGAGTTTAGTCCTGCGAATACCAGCGCTGTTTTACAAAGCACCAGTTTTGTTTTGTTGAGACTTAGAGTAATGCATTTTACATTGATTTTACCACGGTAGTAGATTACTTTGCAGGCCACTTAATTTAAAGGGTAAGCAAAGAGCTGGCAGTTTTGCTTGCAAATCGCTTGTTCAAGTGAATTTTAAACGATGGGCAGATTGGTTGAAAAATGAAGAGAAAAAATTATTGTGTTTCTGGAAGATGGAAAAATCATTCAATGCATGAGCCTGGGTGGATCTGCCTGCTACTATACAGCAGACAAACAGATTCACTCCCTAGTTGTGGTGCTGTTTGGGTTTTTTTTGCTGTCTTTCAGGTTATTTTTCCACTCTCGTAATGCTCCTCATATCGTTCTTGTGGTGGCTGATGGATGGCGTTGTAGATGTTCCTTTAAGGAGCATGAAAATTATTTTTCCACTTATTGTGGCTCTCTGAGGCCTCAGGCACATGAAGGCTAAAGGTCAACTACCCTTGAAAAGTCTGTTGAATAACACTTTATATAAATAATGTGGAGTACCTTGAGGTAGATACCTTACCGATGTTACCTTGTTGCACTGCCGCCTCCCTGTAGAGATAATTTTGTGGAACTGGATGAACCTTGTCCCTCTTAGCTTGCTTTTCATGTCTGAACCAACCTCCCTCTACACAGAAGACTCAGCTAGAAGTTTCCTGACTGGAAGGCATTCCTGTGAAAAAACCTCCCTGATGATTCCAACTTAAAAAAGCCCCAAACATTTTATATATATGTGAAGAAAGTGCATCCGCCCACAACCCGGAGCTGCAAAGAACACAAAAAAAGGACTCCTTAGCTGAGAGCCATGAGTGGGATTACCAAACTTTCACCCAGTGCAGACATTAAAGAGCAGAAGGGATATTGGATTCCCACAATTTCTACCTTCTTGTGTAAATGCCCTCACCAATCTGTGCAACCTCACATCAGTATAGATCCTAATGAAGTGAAATAGAACTCCTGTAAGCGGACAAGACATTTGGCATTCCTGTTCCTTTGCTGAAGAGGTTTTCAATGACTAAACACCAAGATATAAGTGGGTGACTAAATACTATGATCTAAGTGGAAGGAGGCAGTTCTGCAGCATTTCACTTGGATAAGAATTTTTGGTATACTCTAAGTGAAAAAGTCACTGCTAGTGCTAGATTATCCTGTGTCCCTAAATAACCACTGCTTGGCAGATAAAATGCAGGTTGGGGCTGAGGCAGACCACTATACATGAGAGAGTTAATACATCTATAGAAGTTACTGTCCCCCAGCTGCAACCTTCACAGTAATTTAAGCCACCAGATTTTACTACTTCTTCCATAGACCACAAGCATGAGTGGTGCCTGCATTTCAGGTAAGGACCAGCGTATTGTTAAGGTGCACTGCTTAATCACTTGTGATCTGACCATGCCCTTAGACACCTCTCAAAATGAAAAACCTATATTGGCTAGAAGAGATTTATAAGGCTCTGCACTTCAGTCCCAGGAGGGTGTACAAAGACTGAATATACAATCTTCTTTCTTCATTGCATGGCATGGGCAAGAAGATTGAAGCCACAGCTGACTTTCCACTTAGTCTTCCTCATGTCTGCACCCTTCACTAGGCATTACATCTCAAAGGACCAGAAAGCCGTATTCACTTCCAGGACTCATTTTGGGCTGGTAAAATGCAACAGTGGCCTTCCACAGCCTTGAGCCTCTGCATTCAGTGCAGCCTGCAGTGACTTTTCTGGCAAATTTTCATTGCCCATCATTTGGTATAAATGATTGTAAGACAAACTTTTTATCTATCCTGCCAAGGCTGCTCTTTTGAGTGCATGTAATTTCTATTGGTATTAATGGGAATGTCACACACAGAGCCAGGGAGAATAGCCCCTGAAGTATTCTAACAGCAATATTAATTGCTCCTGGAGGGTGGCTTTGTCCTCATCACAATACTAAAGCTACAGCATTTTATTTAATGCAAAAGTTCTCTTGAAGGTTGGCACAAGCTGTTATTCTAACCTATTACCTCTGTGAATTTTCATCCAAATTAGGAAAATCTGGTAAGAGAAACTTATTCATACAAGGTTCTGGGCTTTAAAGCACAAGCTGAAAACATTGCCCAGGTACTTTTCAGTTTTCTTTTGTTTTTACAAGAGTAACTGTTAAACAAGCAAAACACACAAAGAAAATCAGTGGGAGATACACTGCTTATTTATCAGGGGGAAAAAAATACTTGGAAAAGACCTCCAGGTTTTATGATTGTGCAGATAATCCTGCTTTTGCAAAGGGGATCTAGTTGCTCAGCTAAACACTGAAGCAGCCAAGTGGAAAATAGTGCATACTCTGTGTTTCCAGGTGTAGGAGTCTCATTTCCATGCAGTGAGAATCCCTGCAGCCAGAATCTTCAAGCAAGTATTCTCATGAACTCAACACAACCAGCATACTCCAACCAAGCTCCAAGGTGAGCAGTGCCATTCTGTGTCTAGACAGAACTAGCACCATATTGTAGTGGGTGGGGACACTGTGAAAAGCAGCTCTTTAAAGGGCATTACTATAGTTTAGAGGCATTTATTTCTCCTAAATACTTTAAAGTTGTTTGCTTGTTTTTTTTACAGGCTCATACTCCAATAGAAATTTAAATGTCTATTGTTATGAGTTATGACAGAAGTCAACTGTTCTCTTACCTCAGTGTCCATTTGGTCTGCCAGCAAATTGTTAACCTCCAAAGACACTTCCTGTTGCTGTAGGTTTTGTTAGGAACTAGCTCTGGAGAAAATGTACAGCAAATATAAAAATTATATTCACTCTCTTCAGATACAAATTCTAAAACAAATCCTTGAAGATAAGAGACTTGGAGGTCAATGGAAAATGGAATAACCTCTATCATGGATTTAATAGAGCTGTAGGATGCAAGAGACACCTTACAGTGATTTCTATTAAGATAATTTATTTTCTAGATAAAGAAAATCCCTTGTGTCTAGTTTAATCTATATATCAAAGCATTATTTTGATACCACAGATATTTCTTTATGAAATTGGAGAAGATAAGGGGGGTGGTGAGGAAATGGCTAAAGACCGAACAATGGCACTTTCTGTTCGAAACAAGATAGGATGAAGGTTCCTCACCAGCCAGTCTTGGTGGTGTTCAACCATGGCCTTGCAAAGAGGCACATGGAAAAACCTAAGCACAGGTAACAGGCAACACCTCATGACCTCATCACTTCAAAAAGTAACAGTGGGGGATGTTGAGCAGCACAAACTTCAAGGCCAGTCTCAAAGGTAGACTTGAACAAACAGCATCAGCAAAGAGGTATGAGCTGAAAAAAAGCAAGCCTAGAGTATTAGCCAGGCACTTGCTGACTGAATTGCTGGCATGATGCAGCTATGAGAAAGGTAAAAGCAATGTAGGCTGTAGAAAGTGAAGTACTTGCAGCAGAGATGGGGAAGTGCTAATAACACTCGAGAAAACTGGCAATGGTAGATGTCAAACAAAGTGCAGAATTCTGGCAATATTACTTCAAAAAAAAAGGTTTTCCTAAATTGCTAGGGATGCAAAGAGGGCTAGACAGGGGGGTGGGAGGGTGGAAATGAGATGAAGAGGCTGTGGTTGTTTTATGCCTAATGAAATGTCACCTGGGTGAACAAAAATACCTCTGAGTCATCCTAATGAGGAGAGAAAAGAATGCAGTCAAGAAGTAAGATATAGGTATAATCAGGACATAATCAGTTCAGCATGGATATTAGAATAATATCTCATCAGAGAAGTGTCTGCCACAATCTTTGTTAGAAATTGTATGGCAAAACATTGCCACTTTAAGACCAAAAAGATTACTTTCTGAACCATATGAGGATACAGTGCCAGCTCAAACAAAAGTCTGGACATGATGACCCAAGGGTTTTAGACCCATGGGAGCTTAACAGTGGGATGTAAGCTGAGGTTCCTATGAGATTGCAAGCATGCTGCTTATGAAAAACACTCTTCTAGAACAAGCAGATAAACAAACTCAGTCATTTACAGAGGGAACACACCAAGAATCTGGGACACTGATCTCTTCCACTAACAGAGCTGTTGGCAAAGACTTTAATTTTGCTATTGCTCAGCAGAAGAGCAATGCTGGTGTCAGATGCCAGACAACAGAATTAGAAGAGGCAGCAATCCTCCCAAAAGAGACAGGCATATATTACAGCATTTGTGCAATAAGTCAGAAAAAGCAGTACATCAACCCATGATCCTCTGGAAAGAAGCTGCTTTCAGAATATAAAATCTCTGTCATGGGCTAAGCATCTCAGGAAGCAAGTCATTCATTTGGGCTGTAATTCATAATCCTGTGCTATCAAACTTACACCATAGTTTCCCCCTTCCTTAGCAGAAGCAAAAGCACCTTCCAGGTGGCTATTCCGAGGCATGTAACTTAGTGTATCCCTGTTGGGTAAGCATGTTACATGCTATAAACAGGAAACCAAGGAGTTTTGGTTCTGTTCTCAGTTCTGCCACAATTCCAATGCATGACCATTGGCAAGTAACTTATTTACTTTGTATTTACCCTCAAAAAAAAAAAAAAAAAAAAAAAAAACCCAAAGAGAGAAAAATAACATCTTTTTCTCTGAACCTCTTGCTTGTCCAGTTAGAACATCTCAGCATCTCAGCATTTTCACAGAATCACCAAGGTTGGAAGAGACCTCAAAGATCACCAAGTCCAACCTGTCACCACAGACCTCATGACTAAATCATGGCAACAAGTGCCACGTCCAATCCCCACTTGAACACCTCCAGGGATGGTGACTCCACCACCTCCCTGGGCAGCCCACTCCAATGGCTAACGACTCTCTCAGTGAAGAGCTTTCTCCTCACCTCCAGTCTAAACTTCCCCTGGTGCAGCTTGAGACTGTGTCCCCTTGTTCTAGTGCTGGTTGCCTGGGAGAAGAGACCAAACCCCTCCTGGCTACAATCTCCCTTCAGGTAGTTGTAGACAGCAATAAGGTCTCCCCTGAGCCTCCTCTTCTCCAGGCTAAACAACCCCAGCTCCCTCAGCCTCTCATCGTAGGGCTTTGCAGAGCAGTTACCTAAATAAATAGAGTCTAGGAATGGGTGAGTGTTGTACAAGCAGGAAATGGAACTCATCTTCACTGATGAAACTGTCAAATATATATGCACAGAAACAGGAGAAATAGTAAAGGCAATTTTAAAATTTAATCATCAAATCAGAACAATGGAAAAATATTAGGAATGTGGAGCTCATTAGGGCAAGCACAGTCTATTAACTGTTCAGCTGTCCAAGCAGAGAGCAGAAAATCTCTTGTTTACTTATCACCGAGTACAATGACCACTATGATCCCAGCTGTAACCAAATACAAAATTGAAAGTGAACTAAACCAGAGAAATCCAAACTAAAATAAACCCACAGGGCCAGATCTTCCCACCACTTACTTCCATGGGCTTACCTGGCTGAACACTCCCACTCACTCTAGCAAATCAAAAGCTAATAAATACTACTATAAACAGCTTCACACTGCTGATGGTTTCTTTCCCATAAACTAGAAAGCTTACACAAGATGACCTAAATTAGCACCACACTTGGTTTGTTTTGGGTTGTTGGGGTGGGTTTTTTTCTGTCTATATAAAAATTAGATGCACACTGTTACCCTAATATTGACATAAAGCATAACAATGAACTCAGTAGCAGGGTCAGCAGCAGTTCATCTGCACAATAGCCGTCTGCATCACTGCATTTCAGTCTGTTTGAATGCATCTTAAGTCACAAAATGTTGGAATGGGGAACAGACTGGCTACAGCTGCACCTCCACTCACTGTTCTATTTATGAAGACTGATGACAAAAAAAACTGCAACAGGCAAATAAGAAGAGGAGTATGAAATGCATCGACAATAATGTGGAACAATTATGTGTCACAAAAAGTAACCACTTGGAAATTCAGTGTGTCAAGGAACTGGACATTTAATTATCATAATAATTCTAAACAAGAGCTAATTGAAACTGAAGATTCACTTTTATCTGGAAGTTTGCTTACGAATTTTAAGTATGTTACCTATTAGGATATAACCAATGCTATGAAAATCCAAATGACTCTCCTTCCAGTCAGCCTTCCTTATGCAGTACAAGCATGCTTTCCTTTTTTCTTTGGAGGCATCTGAATGAATATTTCTAGCTAATGGCTAAATTCTTTTCCATATCTAGATTCAAAGAGGCAAGGAATATGTATACTTTGCTATTCCCCTAGAGAATGGATTTATTTTGGGACAAGAAAAGCTATGTCTACTTTCAATTATTTTTTTCCCCTCTCTCTTCCCATGCTTTCCTGCCATCACTTATGAATGTAAAAGTTAAACTACCTATAAACTAGCTAAGGAAATAAATTTAATTGCACAGACATAAGCAAAGTATGCCCTACAACAAGAGCTACTGATTTGTAAGTTCCATCTTGTCACCTTCATACAACCTCGATAGCTACTAAACCACAGTTGAAAACACAGTAAGACATAATTTACTAACACTGTCCTCTCAACTCACTTAGCATTGGGATCAGCTTTGCATTTTTATGCTGTGCTGTAGGTAAGAAGCACCTCAGATGAATCCATAGAATCATTTAGGTTGGAAAAGACCTTTAAGATCATCTGTACCAGGTCTAACACAGGCATTTTACATGTTACATTCATGACCTAACCTCATTCAATCAATTTTACATATCTTAGTATCATTAAGAAAGTCTTATCCTCGGTGCACTGCAGAAGTTTAAGTATATGCTTCCACAAATTTCTGCCAGGTGTCACATCCTTGGGAATGCCAGGTGCATTTCAGGTAGAGCCAAATCTCCTTGCTTTTTTTTTTCTCCCATGTGAAATTAAAATGTACCATACTGTATAGCAAAATCCAAGTCCAGGAGCTGCAGCCACAATTGAAAGGAGAAGTATTGTCCTTTTTGCTGACTCATTTTGCAAGTTCAAA
Organism: Dryobates pubescens; assembly: GCF_014839835.1. Lineage (NCBI taxonomy): Eukaryota > Metazoa > Chordata > Aves > Piciformes > Picidae > Dryobates > Dryobates pubescens. The sequence continues at coordinate 9,497,646 of NC_071612.1, forward strand.
GAATGAAGTCAAAGGGATCATCACAAAAAAAAAGGGTCTCTGTGTAACAGCCAAGCAACAGTTGCACATGTCATTGTTCTGGTAGTGACCCACAGGCTTATTCTTTGCTACCGTGTTACCTAAAAAAAGAAGAGGAAAGAGTTACCTACACAGAATCAGGATGATAGAAAGAGGATGACAGAATGTGCTTTGCTGATGCAAAGAAATTGCACACATGAATACAAGAGGAAGAAACTTGCCCCAGCCATGCCATGATACCCTGCAGAGAAACAGAATCTGTATGTAATTGCATGTCACTCAGTAGTATAAGGGAGACTTGCAGATGGAAATCTCCCTCTGTTTTATTTTGCTTAGCACAATTTTCAACACCAATGCCTACAGCACAAGTGCACAACTTCCATCCCAAAAGCTCACTCATGCCAAATGCTACCCATTCCCAGCGGTCCATCTTAAGGGAGGAAACTAGGGATCAGGTGAATCATTGTCTGCGGGTGGGAGGAATTGTTCCTGCAGCAGAAGCCACTTCCAGCTAATACATGTCCCACAGGATTCCATAGCCTCCTCACCCCCTTAAAGCCATGTGCATGCTGGGTCAGATGCCAAGAAGACCAGTGGCATTCTGGCCAGTATCAGGAATTGTGTGGCCAGCAGGAACAACAGGAGGTCATTCTGCCCCTGTACACTGCACTGATTAGGCTGCACCTCGAGTACTGTGTCCAGTTCTGGGCCCCTCAGTTTAGGAAGGATGTTGACTTGCTGGAACAAGTCCAGAGAAGGGCAACGAATTTGGTGAGGGGTTTGGAACACAAGCCCTATGAGGAGAGACTGAGGAAGCTGGGGTTGCTTAGCCTGGAGAAGAGGAGACTCAGGGGTGACCTTGTCACTCTCTACAACTACCTGAAGGGAGGTTGTAGACAGACGGATGATGGTCTCTTCTCCCAGGCAGCCAGTACCAGAACAAGAGGACACAGTCTCGGGCTGCACCAGGGGAGGTTTAGGTTAGAGGTTAGGAAGAAGTTCTATACAGAGAGAGTGATTGCCCATTGGAATGGGCTGCCTGGGGAGGTGGTGGAGTCGCCGTCATTGGAGGTTTTCAGGAGGAGACTTGATGGGGTGCTTGGTGCCATGGGTTAGTTGTTTAGGAGTGTTGGATTGGTTGATGGGTTGGACGCGATGATCTTGAAGGTCTCTTCCAACCTGGTCTATTCTATTCTATTCTATTTAGGGATGTGTGTGCAAGCCTTAGTGCACAAACCCAGTGGGTATGGCTGCATGCTGAGGAGGGTGCAGGTCAGATTTCCCATGCTGGAAATGGGTGAGAACAGCAGCCTGCAAGGAGGAAATCTGTGCCATCTCTGCTGTGTAGTGTCTTGACATCTTGCAAAACTAAACAGACACACAGCACAGAAGTTTTTGTTTCCTTCCCTGAGGTAACTGAAGTAAGATCTTCAGCATTTCACATTCTAACTGTCCCACTCAGCTGCTAACTATTCATCTAAATGCTGAGCAGTGTCAGGAGTGCTTCATGTATTTCTAAGTCACTCTAATATTTCCACAACATGAAAAGGTAGAGGACTTAAAATTGATTAAGCAGCATTTCCTCTTTCAGTATGTAATTAACCTGTGGAAGTCATTGTCCCAACTAGCACTGATCCCAGGGTCTTAGAAAGCTTTAAAAATTGATTAGAAATTTAAATGGTAATGAGATCATCTTATTAACAGAGGGAAAAAAAAAATACAGAATGGATCCTAATTCTCATGTTTTAGACATAAGCCAATTATTAAACTGGAAGGATTTCATGAATGTTTACATTGTCTGTAATTGTCCACAAGGGTTTAGCTGTGACTTTCTGATTTAAGTGTCCCAGCACTGAGACACCATGGCTGCTGCATGCTGTGGGTTACCAGTCCGATGGTTCATACAGTCCTCTCTGTGAAAAGTTTGAATAGTGCACCTAGAATGTATTTTGCAGACTGAGTTGGGACAAATCTCTGGTTACTTTTTAAAATAAACAAATAAAACAAAAAAAGTGAAATCATCCTTTCCTTCCTGAGAGGCCTTGAGCACAAGCCCTACAACGAGAGGCTGAGGGAGCTGGGATTGTTTAGCCTGGAGAAGAGGAGGCTCAGGGGAGACCTTATTGCTGTCTACAACTACCTGAAGGGTGGTTGTAGCCAGGTGGGGGTTGGTCTCTTCTCCCAGGCACCCAGCACCAGAACAAGAGGACACAGTCTCAAGCTGCACCAGGGGAAGTTTAGGCTCGAGGTGAGGAGAAAGTTCTTCACTGAGAGAGTCATTAGCCATTGGAATGTGCTGCCCAGGGAGGTGGTGGAGGCACCATCCCTGGAGGTGTTCAAGTGGGGATTGGACATGGCACTTGTTGCCATGGTTTAGTCATGAGGTCTGTGGTGACAGGTTGGACTTGATGATCTTTGAGGTCTCTTCCAACCTTGGTTATTCTGTGATTCTCCCTATAACACAACAAAAATATTGCCCCTTTATTTTCCTTCTATTTCAGTACTACTTAGGCCACAAGTTTCCATTCTCAATCTGGAGTTTCCATGACTTATTGCTTTTGTGCAGCAACTGTATCTTAGTAAACAAAGAAAACCCCACACAAGACAGGCAGAGGAAATATGGATCACAGAATCAAAGAATGCACTGGATTGGGAGGGACCTTTCAAGGTCATCTAGTCCAACAGCCCTGCAGTAAAAGCACGGACTTCCCCGACTAGCTCAGGTGCCAGAACAGGTTCTGCAGCACAGCTTTTGCTGTCCAGCAAGCAGCCATCTACATATAAGCTTGTCATCCTGTTCTTCCTTAAAGTACAGGGGAGAGAAAGAAGTACCTGTGGGAACAGTCTTGTGAATGGGCTCAGTCACATCACTCATTTCTCCTTACCTGATTTGGAAGAATCTTAGCCATCTCTGCTTGGATGCACGTACCTGTAGTGGCTCACAACCCACAAAACCTTGGACGAATGCTACCCCTTCTTACTTGTAACAATAAGGAAGACAAACTGCATGATTTCAGACTGGTTCTCAAGATGTGCAATACTGAAAGTTAGCTACAAGAGGAACGACAATTTGGTGATAATATGACAAGTCCTCAGCTTTTAGAAATGTCACTGCTGCTGAGGATATAGCTCTGTTAAATCTCAGTCTCCTAAAGGAAGTCTTCAGAGTTCATTTAGTGACACTGCCAGTAAATGCATGAAAAAGCTTTCATGGGTCACCCCAAAGTGTTTAAAAACATGAAAGTAACTATTTCCTGTAGTATCTCACTGCCAGTGTTGGAAGAATTTCTAGCAAAGAGTAATTAAAAAGGGAGGAACCATCCTCAAGGCATTCTGCCTGTTCCCTTCCCTAACATGGCAAATCACCAGTTAAAGGTTAGGGCTCTCTTGTGTCATTTTAGTGCAACGTTTAACCACTAACTTCATTATTCATATCTAGATTTCTATTGCTGCAGTACTCCAACACTGCAATCAGAATCAGGATCTCCCTTACAGTGTTGCTAAGCACACACACACAAGAAAGTATAGTCGTGACTTAACGTGTTCAAATCTAAACCAACACAGTGCAATAAAGAAAACCAAAACCATGCAAGGGAAATGAACAGTTCTCATGTCAGTAATACAGTAGAATGATTCATGTCTAAACACAAGTGCCAGGTCTTTCCTTATCTTTTCAGTTAAATGACCCTCAAAGAAATCTCCTCTGGTGATAAATATCAATGCAAAAGGCATTACTCCACATCCCAGCAAAGCAGAGGAAGAGTTTAATGAAACAATGTTTGCCCTCATATTGCTACTCTCTGACCTCTGTTAGACCTAGACAGGCTCCCAGGAGTTGATTAATTTGCACAGTCTAATTGCAGCCAGGATGACTGTTCCACACTAGCTTTAGAAAGATGTCCCTAAATGAATGCACTACCATATTCTGTAGTTTGCTGGTTGCAATAACCCAGATTTGCAACAATTCCTCTGGTCTTAAAGACAGGAAGAGGGTTTATTCTATTCTATTCTATTCTGGACTGATTGGTTTGGTCAGGCGTTTTCAGTGAGCCTAACACCATGCATCATTTCTAACTGAACTTTAGAACACCAAAATACAGAATAAACCAGGTTAGAAGAGACCTTTGAGATCATTGAGTCCAACCTATCATCCAACACCATCTAATCAACTAAACCATGGCACCAAGTGCCTTATCAAGTCCCTCCTAAATACCTCCAGTGATGGTGACTCCACCACCTCCCAGGGCAGCACATTCCAATGGCGAATCACTCTTTTTTTGTGAAGAATTCCTTCCTAACATCCAGCCTAAACCTCCCCAGGTGCAGCTTGAGACTGTGTCCTCTTGTTCTGGTGCTGTTTGGAAGAAGAGAACAACCCCCACCACACTACAGCCTCCCTTCAGGTAGTTATAGACGGCAATAAGGTCTCCCCTGAGCCTCCTCTTCTCCAGGCTAAGCAACCTCAGCTCCCTCAGCCTCTCCTCATAGGGCTTGTGCTCCAGACCCCTCACCAGCTTTGTTGCGCTTCTCTGGACATGTTCCAGCAACTCAAGATCTTTCCCAAACTGAGGGGCCCAGAACTACACACAGTACTCAAGGTGTGGCCTAACCAGTGCCACCACAGCTGTCCAAACCATTGACTCTTCCATTCAGATTTTTGTACCGTTTTCACTCCTCAAAACCGTCAGGATCAAACATCCAGTTCTTAAACATTTTGCTTCTTAATGCAGACTATGACCTAATTCACAACATTCATTCCCACCTAGAGGAGGCTGCAACAGAGAAAGCAAAGCACATCTTCCCTTGCTATTGCTTCCCAAAGACTCCAAATTCTTAGCATATTTAGATATGCAGTTTGCTATGAGTTGTTGAACTTCAATGCAGGGAACTAATTTTAGATTGTCAAGCAGACAGAGGACATGGCATTTTCTCTCTGATGACCATTAATTAAGAAACAGGATAGAATAGAAAAGATTTTGTTGGGTTTTTTTTAAAGGCCATCTACAGAATTGCCTGTAATTAGAAATTATCTGAACCATCCTGATTTCTAGCCATACTCAGGGTCCCACAGTTACCACTGACATCAGGGCAGATTCTCAACAACTTCCAAGACAGGCTGCCAATGCCAAAAGCTGAAAGGACTTTCCAGTATCACAGTAAACTAACTTTAAGTGATGCTGGTAAAGACCTTGGATCTGTGTGCTCAGTCTGCAGACTGAAAATTAATCTTGGAGCATGATTATCCCTCTAGCACTGGTCACAACAGAATGGTTTCCTTGATCACTAAACACTGAAGCAGGGCTTTCTCCACTTTGACCCCAGTGCTCAAGAACTTAACAAGGGGTGACAAAGGGAAGGTTCTGACTCAATGAAGTAGTGATTCTGACTCAACATTCCCCTCTCTGAGGACAACTGCATTAACCACCCCTTCTCAAAACACTGGGGAGTCCTGTGCTGGAGCTCACACCCACATATGCAATGCAATAAGCAAGTGCTATCAGCACACTGTCACCTTTAAATATAGGCGCTCGCTGTACTTGCCTTTGTGGTTTTGACTTTATTTCCACTGCTGCAAGACCAACCTGAGTAGTCTGGTAGTACTTTACAGTCTTCTCCATCCAAACAAGGGTTCATGTGACACCACCACTTCTGTAGGACAATGGAAGCTAGAAAAAGAAACAGGAAAGAGAAATAGAAAACAATCAATTATTTTTATTAGCGCTGGGTTTAGAAGGGAGGTTGGCTGTGCAACTGTCAGTTGTTTGGTTTCAAAGGGTAGAACCAACAGTTTTAATAGCTAATCACACTGATTGTGTTTGAGCTAAAAATGTGGTCAAAACCCTTCACCAGCACCTAGAAAGGTAGATGCAAATGGTAAAAACAGACAAGCGCTGCCAGAGACTGAGCAGCGTTTGAACTAACCTCTCCAAGTGCCTTTCCATTTCCAGTGACTACAAAGAGGATTTGCCTCCTTCATTTACATGCTTCAGCCAAGTGCCTGCTGTAAGGTAGAAAGAAACTTAAGCTTCTTGTTTAACCCAGATATGCATATGCCAGACTGGACGAAGAAACACCAGTTTCTCCCTTCACTGGGTGAGAAAATAGAATTGCACAGAGATGTAAATACGTGAGGTCTGTCAGGAAATAGCACAGATAAGAGGGTAGAAACCACAGGATAGCAGTAGATTATTAACTAAAAACCTACTTGGTTACACTGCCAGCTTTCAGGACGCTTTGGAAGACTGCAGCAGTACACCTGAGCTGTGCAGATTTATTACTTTTCTAGGCAAATTTCCACTAATAAGACCATGCCTTTTTGTTGTCACAAATGTACTCATGGCTTTAGAATCATAGAATTGTTAGGGTTGGAAGGAACCTCAAGGATCATCTAGTTCCAACCCTGCTGCCATGGGCAGGGACACCTTGTGCTAGATCAGGTTGCCCAGAGTCACATCCAGCCTGGCATTAAAAGCCTTCAGGGATGAGGCTTCCACCACCTCCCTGGCCAACCTTTGCCAGTGTCTCACCACCCTTATGGTGAAAAACCTCTTTACATCCAATCTGAATCTACCCATTTCTATTTTTTTCCCCATCCCCCCTAGTCCTATCACTACCTGACACCCTAAAGTGTCCTTCCCCAGCTTTCTTGTAGCCCCCTTCAGATACCGGAAGGCCACAATTCAGTCTCCTCAGAGCCTTCTCTTCTCCAGACTGAACAGCCCCAGCTCCCTCAGTCTGTCTCATAGGAGAGGTGCTCCAGCCCTCTAATCATCCTCGTGACCCTTCTCTGGACATGTTCTAGCATGTCCAGATCCTTCCTGTAACAGGGGCTCCAGAACTGGACACAGTGCTGTAGGTGGGGTCTCACCAGAGCGGAGTAAAGGGGAAGAATCACCTCCCTCGACCTGCTGGCTGTGCCGAATACTGCTGTAAGCAACTCATCAGCTTTCCCACAAACATCTGCAAACATCTGCATGCATTTCTCAGCTTTGCATCACTCATGGGATTCATCAAAAGCCAGAAAATTATGATGAAATATGCCAGTTCACAATCTCACATCAGTTAAATTGGATTTCAGAATAAAATACAGCTTAAAATGTTGGTTTAGTTCCTCTGCATTATGCTGCTGTGTGCACAAAATACTGGATTGCATGCTTTAGAATATCCCACACCCAAAAGAGATCAACAAGAATAATTTAGTCTACTCCTTGTAAAGCACTTTTGTGGTGTGGTTGGGTTGGTGGGTTGTTGTTTTTTTTGCTTTTAATTTCAAGGTGGATTTGTACATCTGCAACCTTCAAATGAGGGTGACAAGCAGCCAAGCTGACAGCAGGATATTGCTGAAATGTTCATTCAATTACTTTTGTTTTGCACTTTCACTCTAAGCCTACATGAAAGGCACAATGAAAAACGTAGTGCTGGAACACCGGTTAGGCTTCTAGAAACTATTTTTCTCAGTCTCATAAAGCTATAAAGTAAGTGCAGGATCCTTGTCACCAGCCATTGGGATCTTGGGTCATTTGCCTTGCTGCTGATTGATTGTTGACAAAGCAGGTGAAAGTTGGCTGAGCTTCCTAGGAAGGGAGGGATCATTTTCACTCCAGCCATAGGGTCCATTTATCTATTTTATCTGCTTTAACTCTCCTGTTTTCTAAACATACCACATTTATTTCAGGTAAACATGAGCAAGTCTGGAAGGGCCGAATCAGGAAGACTGAGGGCATGCACAAAGGTCCCTAAGCAAGATGGTAGCAAGCTAGTATTGTCTTCAGAGCACTGTTTCAAAGCCAGAAAGTCCTCCTGTGAGGTCTGACTACCCCATCACAGAGCTCTATTCTATGTATTCTCTGCTCAGTGCTGTTGTAAGCGTGGATGTGGTGACAGGTTGAGACTCCATTCTGACACGTGAACATGCTTTCATATATTTAGTGCTACCACAAATTGTGAGTTTGCTTTCAGGTTTTGAAAACCACCTCTCTCTCTCACTTCCTACAGGTACCTAGAATTCCTTGTGCCTCAGTTATTCTGATAATTACTCACATCTGACCTTGGTTGGGTGCCATCTATTTTGAGACCACAGAAAATGCACCAAACACAGCAGTTTTTGTTTATCTGTACAACCTGCATCAACCTGCTTCTAACCCTTGATTAAAAAGAACAAAAGCATCAGCTGGGCTCAGGAGTGGGTTCACACAGTATTCATGACAAATTATGCCCATGCATCTTCCTTCTCCATGTGAACCACAGGGAGCTGAAGATAGTTAAACTGGTCCATCATCTCCAGCTGTACTATCTTCCATTAAACCAAGTGCAGATGTGAATGGCAAACATTGCTGAGTCAATCTGTAACTCAGATCCACAAGCTCTTCAGTAGACTGCATATTTCACCTTCTAGTCATCTCTTGTTTAGATATTTTCTTAGTGACTCCTACCCTTTCTGCTGCCTGATTTCTATTCTGTGCAGATACCTCTCTCCTCAGAGCAATGGCAGCACTTTGAATACTTAATACACATCTCATTCCATTAGCTTCCAGCAATTCCTCAGTTCATTGCTGTAACAATCAACTAATTCTTACATCCATTTTATGTCCAATTTCTTCGTAGTTGCAATGTCCACTCTGCTGATCTGTGTGTCCCAGCTGGCTGTAGCTGTTTGTGTCAAACACACCCTTAAGATTAGTCCATTAGAATTCCCCATCAGAGCCTTAGGCTTATCTACAGAGCTAGAGGTCTTTAACTACTGTTGACCCTGTAACTGTGCAGACTCACTGGAAGACAGAGAGGCTTCCTCTCCTGTTCAAACTGAGGCACTCTTGGAGAGATTTCAACAGACGACTTTTCTATGAAATGAAAGAGAGGCCTCAAGCACAAGCCCTACGAGGAGAGGTTGAGGGAGCTGGGGTTATTTAGCCTGGAGACAAGGAAGCTCAGGGGAGACCTTATTGCTCTCTACAATTACCTGAAGGGAGGTTGCAGCCAGGAGGGGGTTGGTCTCTTCTCCCAGGCAACCAGCAACAGAAAAAGAGGACACAGTCTCAGACTGCACTAGAGGAGGTTTAGTCTCAAGGCGAAGAGAAAGTTCTTCACAGAGAGGGTTGTTAGCTGTTGCAATGGGCTGCCCAGGGAGGTGGTGGAGTCACCATCCCTGGAGGTGTTCAAGAGGGGATGTGGCACTTGGTGCCATGGTTTAGTAGTCATGAGGTCTTGGGCGACAGGTTGGGCTTGATGATCTTTAAGGTCTTTTCCAACCTTATTGATTCTATGATATGATTCTATGATTTTACTCATACACAGCCACCCTCATGAAGGGAGAGGATATGGCTTTAGTTTGACATTACCCAACTGATGAAAAAAAAAATCAGCCAAAGACTAGCCAGAAATAAATCTAGGCACTGATGCTAGATAAAGTGACTCCATGGAAACAATAGGTTCATAGAAAGTAAAGGCAAAAAGTGCCAATACCTCATCTCATCTTGCCTCATGCAGCTCACTGTGTTGTCCTCCAGTTGTGTGTGCCTACACAGTGTCTTGCAAGCTGACCTGGAACAGGTGAAGAAAGAAATTTCTCCCACTGTCATTTTTTCCTAAGAGTTAAACAATTTCAGCATGAAACACACAGCCCTAGTTTTCTTTCCCTTCTGTCTTGTTTTCTTCTCCCACATTACAGCACCTGTTAGCAATCATCATTTTCTCCCTGTGAAGGTACTAAGCGTGCTGCAATCCAGTAACTTTTCAATCTTCTGCCTGATAAGCTGAGCTGATTGAACTTCTTTAGTTTCACACCACAATGCATTTGTCTTCATTAATGCAGTTATTTCAAACAGGTTCTGCTTCCTGTGTCTAGGATTGTGCTGTGTGCCTGCCTTGGGCTTCTCCTTAATTACTGCTTTACCCCACCAGGTGAAATCCATACATATTTTTGCCAGGATAGATTCTGTATTTGCTTTAGGGTCACTGCTGAAAATGCTGCGGTCAGGTACTGAGCTAAGCACTGTGAAATCTCCATAGGTGTCTATCTACCTCTTCTACTGATGACTCTGGGCAGAGGTGTGGGCTTGAGGTATGAGCAATGCCTGGCACTGAGCAGTGTACACAATGGCATGTGGTTCGAGATTAAACAGCTTACAAAAGATAAGACTTAAACCCTCAAATGTAGTTAAGAACCAGCCCTTTGGCTGAGTAAGCTATACATTGTATTCCAAGGTAACTTGGAGAGCAGAGGCTTACATGTGCCAAACCCAGAAATTATCTGTATTAATCTTGAAAACTTCTCAGCAAATGACAAACCTCTTTTCAGAAAGCCACATAAACTCTTGTGATCTGTACTCCAGGAATTCCTTGCTGACTGGATACCCTATCAGCTTCTCCATTACATGCACAGGACTGAGATCAGTCTCAGTTGCCCCTAAGTATCTAGACCATGCTGCATATCCTCAGGGCACAATACCAGTGCTTTTCTAGTCTGTTCCAGGTATTCTGAAATACATTTCAAATTACAACTGACCAGAGATCTATTAGCCAGTTCTTTAGGGCTCCAAAGCACTCAGAATCAGAAATTCAGAAGTATAAGACAAAAACCACAATTAAACAAAGTTGAATCACAGCAGATGTTGGCTACAACCTTCTCTAGTTAACAATAAGTTGGTAAGTAAGAAGATGAGGAGATACTTTCTAAATGGAGAACTGTGGTACTGATCAGCCTCAGCACTACCAATGTCAATATCACAGTATCACAGTATCACAGTAACTAAGGTTGGAAGAGACCCCAAGGATCATCAAGTCCAACCTGTTCCAACAGACCTCACAACTAGATCATGGCACCAAGTGCCACGTCCAATCTCCCCTTGAACACCTCCAGGGACGGCGACTCCACCACCTCCCTGGGCAGCACATTCCAATGACGAATGACTCGCTCAGTGAAGAACTTTTTCCTCACCTCGAGTCTAAACCTCCCCTGGCACAACTTGAGACTGTGTCCCCTTGTTCTGGTGCTGGTTGCCTGGGAGAAGAGACCAACCCCCTCCTGTCTACAACCACCTTTCAGGTAGTTGTAGAGGGCAATGAGGTCACCTCTGATATTTTCTCTGATATTTTCTCTGATATATTTCAGGCGTTATGGGCATACATGATTTCTTTCAGGATTTCTGTGTGTTCTACTTGAACACACAAATTGGTACAGTCTATAGTCTGGACAAATCCACTGGATTATGCTTTCTAACATAAATTTTCAACACATTATCCATTCTACTGTATGTTTCCTTTTATTCTTCGAATACTGACACAACATTAGCATCCTTTTGAATTCTCAAGTACTCTGAAATCCATTCAAAAACAGTGGGAGGGAAATCTTCTCAGCTATTTCTTCTTTTATACATTTCTTATGTATTGATTTTTGGTTTGTTTTTTTTTTTTATTCTATATGCACTCTTCCCTTCAGTCTGTTACCCAGATGGGCTTTCAGCAGAAATTGTCTTTTCTCTTCATTATGGTTCTTTGGCCGCAGAGAAAATGCTTAATTCTTTAGTCCCATTCACATTTTTTCCAATCTGAGTGTTTCTTCCTCATAAATTCTTGATCTAATGCAATTGCCTGGATGGAGGTGATTTGGCTAGTGATGATTTGCTCAGAAGCATTTAGCACACTTAGCTAAGACAGCCACTCCACAGACAGAAGTTACTAATGTTTTATCTTCTTGGCACTAGCTCTAAGATAAGCTGGAGGTACTTACTCAGAGATGTTTATTTCTATAAAGAAAATGGGCATAAACAAAATCTCATGACTACTTTTAATGTAATGTAGTCATTGACAGAATGAGTTGGCTTTTGCTAAGCAAAATTTTCTGTAGCTGCAGTCTAGTATAGCTGTGATTGGAGGCAGGGAATGCAGGCTGTGTGCTCTGTCCTCTATATATTTAAAGTCTTTCATCCTCTATATATTTAAAGTCTTTCATGTTCACTGGTGGCTTTTTTCTCTGAGTTCAGTGGCTCAGTTTATCTACAGCAGCATCTCTCAAACTACTAGATGGGCCTGTGCTTGGAAGCTGAAATAATGGAAAATGAGGTGTGTATGTGTACAGAAGTAGCCTTGGTTTTTTGTTTGTTTGTCAATAGCCCTCAGAACTAAGTTCAACTAAACAAATGACAGAGTTTCTTGTTGCATGCATCCAAAATGCAGCTAAGTAAGTGTGTTATCATGGACAAAGGATTAAAAAAATATATACCTTGATCAAAAGAGCTTTTGCCCTGTAGTCTCAGCTAGTCTACAATGAGTGATTTTTTTTCCTCTGCTTGTAAAAATGCTAGGAAGATCTCAAGTCTGTAAGAAACATTGATTTTCACCTTCATATCCTCCTTTCTGAATGATTTACTTTGACTTCTCCTACTACCAATATTTAAAGTTTCCAAGATGAAAGGCACTCCAGCAATGCAAAGCACTCTATAAATGTCAGCTGGGCCCCACAACACAGTACTACTGCACAGCATGGGAAAGGACTGATTCATAGCACTAAAGGCAATGAAAACTTATTTCTGTGTTTACAAGAATTAGCTAACTTTTCTTTTCCTTCCTGCACCACTTCCACACATTTTTCTTGGAACTCACATCTCTTCATCTGTAACAAAGCATCTAGTTTCCCACACACACTTAGTGCATACTATGAGAAAACAATATCACTTCTATGTGCAGGTGTGTGCCTGAATGTAATCAAGCAAACATCCACTCTGCCTTGGTTCAAAAGTGAGGCCTTCCTGACATTTTGGTAGCTGTGAATATTGGTACACATATCCACTACTCTTTTTGAGCAGGGCTTAGCCTTAACATATAGAGCTGCTCCAATAATCTGCTTTAAACCTGACCTGTTGTAAAATTCTTTAGCATCTGTCAACCTGCTTCAAAATGTTAACATCAAGCTGACCTATGACTGTATGCTAAAAACCATGATGATGGGCTTGCCTATTTCATGGCATATATATATATATATATAACACAAAGGGGCTCAGTGCCCAACGCACATCAAAAAGGAGCTCTGTTTGACGAACTAGGCTCTACCCCCACCCAAATTAACAAAGAAGCTGACACTGAAATGCAGTGGGATCTAGGTCAGGAAACCCATATCATAGAATCATAGAATCAATAAGGTTGGAAAAGACCTCAAAGATCATCAAGTCCAACCTGTCACCACAGACCTCACGACTACTAAACCATGGCACCAAGTGCTAAGTCCACTCTCCTCTTGAACACCTCCCTGGGCAGCACATTCCAGTGGCTAACAACTCTTTCTGCAAAGAACTTTCTCCTCACCTTGAGACTAAACCACTCCTGGTGCATTTTGAGGCTGTGTCCCCTTGTTCTGGTGCTGGTTGCCTGGGAGAAGAGACCAGCCCCCACCTGGCTACAACCTCCCTTCTGGCAGTTGTAGAGAGCAATAAGGTCTCCCCTGAGCCTCCTCTTCTCCAGGCTAAACAATCCCAAATGTTGCAAGACATATGTTGCAAGACAGAGAAAACTAAGGGGGTGGGGGGGGAAGCCAACTAAATTTAAAACTTGTACAATACTGTTATTGACCAAAATACAAGGTCAAACCATTCTGTCAATGACTCAATTACATTTAAAGTAGTCAAGAGATTTGGCTTATGCTATTTTCTTTATGGGAATACACACCCTTGAGTAAGTACCTCCAGCTTGTCTAACAAGCTAAAATACTAAACACAGATACATAAATTTCTAATGAGAAAGGTTTATTCTTCTTTTTTTCTTAATTAAAAATAAAATTTAAATTTAAAAGAAAAGGGTCATAGCAGAAAGCTGCTCAATTGTCAGGTTTGAGTACTGAACAGAGGGGTTCCAAACCCCTCACCAACTTTGTTGCTCTTCTCTGGAACACGAGCTCTATGAAGAGAGGCTGAGGGAGCTGGGGTTGCTTAGCCTGGAGAAGGGGAGGCCCAGGGGAGTCCTTATTGCTCTCTACAACTACATGAAGGGAGGCTGTAGACAGGTGGGGGCTGGTCTCTTGTCCCAGGCAACCAGCAGCAGAACAAGAGGACACAGTCTTAAGCTGTGCCAGGGGAGGTTTAGGCTGGAGGTTAGGAGGAAGTTTTACACAGAGAGAGTGATTGCCCTTTGGAATGTGCTGCCTGGGGAGGTGGTGGAGTCACCATCGTTGGAGGTGTTCAGGAGGAGACTTGATGGGGTGCTTGGTTCCATGGTTTAGTTGATTAGGTGGTGTTGGATGATGGGTTGGATGCAATGATCTCGAAGGTCCCTTCCAACCTGGTCTATTCTATTCTATTCTATTCTATTATGGTAAGTACAGGTTGCTAGACTTTGCAAAGGTCCCAGACCATTGCAGTCTTCCATAACCTGGAAGCATCTATTTCTTGAGCAGCCTTACTTTCTCATGAAGCATCTACAGTGTATGGCCAGTGATGTTCTTGTCTGGCCTAAAGGAAAGCTGGAATCTGGTCATTGTTTCCTGGGTTGCTAACACTGAAAGAGAACTCAGACCTTCATTTAAACAGAGTAAGAAGAAGCAGATTGCAAAATCATTATGCAGATCTCACCAAAATTAATTGTAATTATTTAATTATATAACAGTTCATTTGTTTGGTCAAGAAAGGAAAACATAATTACATCCTGATAGCTTTACAAAGGCTGCTGCTCTGCATAGAACATGAAATAGGATCCCATTTACTCTGCTCCAATGGTATTTTTGGAGCTACCCAAAAGAGAGCTGAAGAGTAAACCCTCAAAAATTCAAAGACAATGCTGAGAGGCTGGATTCATTCTATTTCCTATTGGTTTCCAGCATGACTTGCACGAATTTATTTCCTTTTTGAATGGAAGGCAGCTAAAATCCAAACAGAATGCATTTCCTAAATTCAAATAGAAGGTACTTCATGACATCTGCTACAAAAACTGCTGAGCACTAAACTGCATTCATCAACGATTCCAATAAGAACATCCCTTTATGTATCACTGGAAATTGTCTACCTTGACAAAAGAGGTGGGTGGCACTTTCTGGACACATATTCAGTGACCACAAACTACATTAGTTTCGTATTTTGTCCAAAGACAGTTCAGCACATAAACAATTTGAGAGTGGTCAGCTGCTCAAACAGTCATGACAGCAAGTTTGACAGAAGAATTCAAGGAGTATCTGGGTGATGCTCTTAGTCATATGATTTAGTTTTAGCCAGTCCTGTGAGGAGCAGAGATTTTGATTTGCTGATCCTTATATGTCTCACCCTCCAATGTGAGATATTCTGTGATTTGAGATAGGAAATGCAATTGCCAGCCACTGTGTAATGAACAACAGCACAGAGGGAATTGCTGCCCTGATGTAAATGATAACTACTCCTGGATGAGGTCTGAAGTTGAAAGAAAAGACTTTTAAAGACTACTACAAGTTGGTTGTTCTATAATGTATTTTCTTTTGATTAAAAAAGTAACTCTGTGCTTTGGGTATGTCCTTCCCTTGAAGCTCAGAGCAAAATATAAGCAAATTAAACAGCCCTGAATTCAGTAAAATACGTGCTGGAGAAGAAAATGAAAAGTCTGTATCAGAATGAAATATAAAAACTCAAGACAGTATAGAATTCTACTGAAGGATATGTATCACACACAGTATCACAGTAACTAAGGTTGGAAGAGACCCCAAGGATCATCAAGTCCAACCTGTTCCAACAGACCTCACAACTAGATCATAGCACCAAGCGCCACGTCCAATCTCCCCTTGAACACCTCCAGGGACGGCGACTCCACCACCTCCCTGGGCAGCCCATTCCAATGACGAACGACTCGCTCAGTGAAGAACTTTTTCCTCACCTCGAGTCTAAACCTCCCCTGACACAACTTGAGACTGTGTCCCCTTGTTCTGGTGCTGGTTGCCTGGGAGAAGAGACCAACCCCCACCTGGCTACAACCACCCTTCAGGTAGTTGTAGAGGGCAATGAGGTCGCCTCTGATCCTTCTCTTCTCCAGGCTAAACAATCCCAGCTCCCTCAGCCTCTCCTCATAGGGCTTGTGCTCAAGGCCTCTCACCAGCCTTGTTGCCCTTCTCTGGACACGTTCAAGTGTCTCGATGTCCTTCCTAAACTGAGGGGCCCAGAACTGGACACAGTACTCAAGGTGTGGCCTAACCAATGCAGAGTACAGGGGCACAATGACCTCCCTGCTCCTGCTGGCCACACTATTCCTAATACAGGCCAGGATGCCATTGGCCTTCTTGGCCACCTGGGCACACTGCTGGCTCATGTTTAGGCAGGTGTCAATCAGCACCCCCAGGTCCCTCTCCGTTTGGCAGCTCTCCAGCCACTCTGACCC
This sequence comes from Dryobates pubescens, assembly GCF_014839835.1. Lineage (NCBI taxonomy): Eukaryota > Metazoa > Chordata > Aves > Piciformes > Picidae > Dryobates > Dryobates pubescens. Next base: position 9,513,984 of record NC_071612.1, read on the forward strand.
CAGCCTGTAGCTCTGCATGGGGTTGCCGTGGCCAAAGTGCAGCACCCGGCACTTAGACTTATTAAATGCCATCCCATTGGACTCTGCCCATCTGTCCAGTCGGTCAAGGTCCCTCTGCAGAGCCTTTCCACCCTCTAACTGACTAACATCTGTTCCCAACTTGGTGTCATCTGCAAACTTGCTGATGACTGACTCAACCCCCTCATCCAGATCATCAACGAAGATGTTAAAGAGGATGGGGCCCAGCACTGATCCCTGGGGGACGCCACTGGTGACTGGCCTCCAGCTGGATGTGGCACCATTCACCACCACTCTCTGGGCTCGGCCCTCCAGCCAGTTCCTAACCCAGCACAGAGTGTTGTGGTCCAAACCACGAGCTGACAGCTTAGCCAGCAGTTTACTGTGGGGGACGGTGTCAAAGGCCTTGCTGAAGTCCAGATAGACTACATCCACAGGCCTCCCCACATCCACCAGACGGGTCACCTGATCATAGAAGGAGATCAGGTTGGAGAGGCAGGACCTGCCCTTCCTAAATCCATGTTGGCTGGATCCATGTATAGAGCAGGAGAAAACACATCTAATCCTGAGGCTAAGGAAATACAGATTCTGTGGTACAGCAACCAACTGTAGTCTCAGATACTTGCAAAAATAAGTGAAGCATGCTAAAGCATTGCCCTAAGGGATGAGGGGGAATCAAAGGCTTCACTTTAGAAACCAAAACTTTTATATGCATAATATTTTGTCATATTTAATTTCAACTATACTTGAAGGAAAAAAAAAAATAAACAGCTACTAAATTATTTCTGCCACTGTTTGCCTTCACTGAATTAAGCATCTGCAGTATGGTGCATTTATATCTTTCTGGCACACAATGATGGTGTCACCTTTGCAGTCCTTAGGCAAATTTAAAGCAATGCCTGATCTATAGAATAGAATAGAACAGAACAGAACAGAACAGAACAGAATAGAACAGAACAGACCAGAGCAGAGCAGAGCAGAGCAGGTTGGAAAAGACCTTCAAGATCCTCGAGTCAAACCTATAATCCAACAATATCTAATCAACTAAACCATGGCACAAAGCACCCCATTCAGTCTCTTCCTAAACACCTCCAGTGATGGTGACTCCACCACCTGCCTGGGCAGCCCATTCCAATGGCCAATCTCTCTTTCTATGAAGAACTTCTTCCTAACATCCTTAGCCTGGAGAAGAGGAGACTCAGGGGTAACCTTATTACTCTCTACAACTACCTGAAGGGAGGTTGCAGTGAGGCAGAGGTTGGTCTCTTCTCCCAGGCAACCAGTACCAGAACAAGAGGACACAGTCTCAGGCTGCATCAGGGGAGGTTTAGGCTGGAGGTTAGGAGGAAGTTTTACACAGAGAGAATGATTGCCCACTGGAATGGGCTGCCTGAGGAAGTGGTGGGGTCGCCGTCGCTGGGGGTGTTCAAGGCAAGGCTTGACAGGATGCTTGGTTGCATGGTTTAGTTGATTAGGTGGTGTTGGATGATAGGTTGGATATGATGATCTTGAAGGTCTCTTCCAACCTGGTTTGTTCTATTCTATTCTATTCTAAACCTCCCCTGGCACAGCTTGAGACTGTGTCCTCTTGTTCTGCTGCTGGCTGCCTGGGAGAAGAGACCAACCCCCATCTGGCTACAACCTCCTTTCAGGTACTTGTAGACAGCAATAAGGTGTGCCCTGAGCCTCCTCTTCTCCAGGCTAAGCAACCCCAGGCTCCCTCAGCCTTCCTCATAGGGCTTGTGCTCCAATCTCCTCACCAGCTTTGTTGCCCTTCTCTGGACACGTTCTGTCTAAGAGTATTTCTGCTGTTTGATTTGTCACCCAAAAATATAGAAGGTACTTCTGATTCGACAAAAATTACTTAGTAAGTTACAAAGATAGATCTGATTGTGTTCCTGATTGTGTCCCAGAGGCATGAAAAGAGTAAGCAGATTAAAATAAATAAATAACTAAAGCTACTTTCTTAAGTAAGAGGTTCTCAAAACTGACAATAGATTTTGAAGCATTTGTTTAATATTTAACATGAAATTATTGTGATTTCATGGGAAATAAAAGGAATAAGAAGAGTTGTGCCTATGGTGAATTAATGAAATGGGGGAATCTGCTAACTTCTAGACTTTTAGTAGAAGAGAAATATAAACATTTAACAACAACAAAAAAAGTATGCCTTGGAGTAAGTGTTTGCTGAGTTAATAAGAGGAGCAGCAGCCTTTCCAGCGAAGAGACTCTGATAGTGGAAACAGAAGAAGGGTAACCCTCAGTTTCTGAACTGCTGGTAAGCCAGAGAGGAAATTGGTGCTAGGTGCAGAGTGAACCTCAGGGAGGTTAAGTTTTATGCAGCCTCAGAGCACCTGGTCAATGTTACAATCAAGGTAGGATTTTAACTTCAGTGTGCATAATCAATTTAATTATTAATTTCAAACAAGTTATGCTGCTGAAAGCATAAGGATGGCAATGTTCATCTCTGTTGGGTTTTCAACATATGCACAGGAAAATTATGGACTAAGGCAATTTATTACCACATTTTTCCAGAGAAGAGCAACAAAGTTGGTGAGGAGTTTGGAACAGAAGCCCTACGAGGAGAGGCTGAGGGAGCTGGGGTTGCTTAGCCTGGAGAAGAGGAGACTCAGGGGTGACCTTATTGCTCTCTACAACTACCTGAAGGGAGGTTGTAGACAGACGGATGTTGGTCTCTTCTCCCAGGCGGCCAGTACCAGAACAAGAGGACACAGTCTCAGGCTGCACCAGGGGAGGTTCAGGCTGGAGGTTAGGAAAAAGTTCTGTACAGAAAGAGTGATTGCCCATTGCAATGGGCTGCCTGGGGAGGTGGTGGAGTCGCCATCACTGGAGGTTTTCAGGAGAAGACTTGATGGGGTGCTTGGTGCCGTGGGTTAGTTGTTTGGGTGGTGTTGGATTGGTTGATGGGTTGGACGCCATGATCTTGAAGGTCTCTTCCAACCTGGTTTATTCTATGTATTCTATGTATTCCTTCTTCAGGGAGGTGTCCTAGCTCAGATGCTGTCTCCTATACAGCTGCTTGCTTGCTCTGCTTTCCAGACTCTAATGTGTTTGGGGTGATATCACACACACACAGAACACATGCAGACACACACAGAACACACACAGAATCACCAAGGTTGGAAGAGACCTCAAAGATCATCAAGTCCAACCTGTCACCACAGACCTCATGACTAAATCATGGCACCAAGTGCCACATCCAAACCCCTCTTGAACACCTCCAGGGATTGTGACTCCACCACCTCCAACACAGGAAATTAACTACATGTGAGGCATCATTGTAGCCCTCATGTCCAACATAAGAGCCTATTAGGCATGTAAAATTCATTAAGAGAACAGCTCTCAAAATTTGACATCCCAGCATTATTTGCATGCCGAATCTCAGGGACGTATTCATTATCCAATGAATTTTTAGCCAAGCTTCTAAGTCTAAAGACAATTGGAAGGGTTAACACCTTAAGCTTGATTTTCTTTGCTTATGCTGTTTCCAGAGTAGTTTTAAAGGATAATTCTTGTGTGAAAAAAAAATAAAACAACCCTAAGTAGTTTTGTTGGCACAGACACGAAATGGACGAGTACATATATTAAGAGGATTAATTACACCCAGATTCATGCACAGACTCATTATCATCAATGCACAGAGATGTTTCCAAAGTTAACAAAAGGAAGGATTACGCTTTTGAGGCAGCGGGAAGTCAAGCAATCAAGGAGACTAAACTTCTCAAACGATCTTAATGAAGCAGGAGCTAGCAGGAGAATGCTTACCTTCCACGCACGAGGGCTGAGCCCTCGTCGTCCCAGCCACCTGGCCCGGGAAGCAGGAGCACTTGACTGTCTGGGAGCGTTCTTCAATCCGGTTCTTATTGCAGCAGCGGTGCACCGCCACAACCTCGCACGTCCCTTGCTTGACTTGGTGCTGGCCTGATAATTGCAGAGATCAGCCGTGGGGAACAAAACAAAACATGAGCTTGCAAAGGAAAAGCTACTTTCTACGGTTGTACAAGATAAAGCAACCCCACTTTAAATCCCAGGGAGATGAAGGGGCAAAATCATCTTGTAGGACCTGGCTTATTCTCCAAGATTATCCTTTTCACAGGCTCATGGAGTGGTTTAGATAGGGAAAGACCTTCAAGATACATAGAATACATAGAATAAACCAGGTTGGAAGAGACCTTCAAGATCATCACATCCAATCCAGCCCACCTAAACAACTAACCCATGGCACCAAGCACCCCATCAAGTCTCCTCCTGAACACCTTCAATGATGGTGATTCCACCACCTCCCCAGGCAGCCCATTCCAATGGGCAATCACTCTCTCTGTGTAGAACTTCTTCCTGACATCCAACCTAAACCTCCCCTGGCACAGCCTGAGACTGTGTCCTCTTGTTCTGGTACTGGCTGCCTGGGTCATCAAGTCCAACTGTAAACTCAGCACTGTCAAGTCCACCATTAATCATGCCGCTACGCACCACCTAGTATTGCTAGGTTCATCACTGTGTTCACACAGTATTGTTATGAATTCATCATGACAAGTCAATTTTTCGGCCTATCTTCCCTGGCCCTTACAAAACCACAGGGAGAAAAGGTGATTGGAGTGGTCAGTTAGATGGATTAGAGAAGAAGACAGCCAAACTCCTCCTTCCTTTGGCTATTTTGCTTTAGGTTTTATTTACTTCTTTCCATTCATAAAGGGACTTAATGGACAGGATAGTATTTAATGCAAGGGATACTTAAATAATAAGGAAACTTTCTAACTTAAAAATATGTAAACATTGCTTGCTATGCCTCTCATAGCAGGTAGGCTAAGACCAAGGTAGACTGAAAAGTTGTCAGAGATGTTTAAACACTGTCAAAAAGAACTCCCACTGGCTGTAAGAAACTTGGAATAAATCTCTTATTGCTTTCCTCTCAAGTGCCTTTCTTCACAGCTCACCATCCTTTATTTCTCTGAGTTTATTTTTCCCTTCCTCTCCTCTTCTTTCCTTGCTCCTGCCTTCCCATCTTAGCTCCACTGCTCCTTGCACCTAATCACTTTCCGCTACTGCTAGACTTGCTCTCTGCCCTGAGTAAAACCCTTTCTCAGAAAGCCCACTTCACATAACCCATCTCCTCTTTGCAGAAGTCATTTCCATGTCCTCACTTTCATGAGCAGCCTTCAAGTGCTTCATCTTGCATTTCTCTTGTCTTATTTAGAGCCTTGGACGGCTCTTATCGGTGTTTGTAAAGCACCTGGTAAATTAACAGCCCTACAGAACAGGGTGAGTTTTTTCATAAGTGATCTAGACAAGGAGACAACACTGAGAAGAGTAAAAATATTCACCATCAAAGCAGTACAGGCTCCTCAGACAAGAAAACACTACAGTACAGATATTGGTGTAAGTGTGGGCAATATCAAAGACACTGCAGCCTACAGAAAGGAAGGTAAAAGGAAGAGCACTATGGAAACAGACAACCCTCCACATAGCAAGCATGGAGGATTATCCTGTTTCCTACTCCCTCCATGCTTGCCCTCTTTTGTTTGCTGCTCATATTTTTCACAGCATCTGTCACTAACTAATACCAGATACAGAATTCAGAGTTCGAGAGCACCATGGTCTGATGCAATAAGGCAAGGCTTGCAGCCTTATAGATGAAATCTTATTGAGTGCCTAAGATCGCTGTCCTTTGGGGGCAGAAATTTTTGTGAGTTAAATGGGAAATCTTAAGCTTCAGAAGAGGTAGTGACGCAGTTTTGGCTCCTCAGGGTATTTTCATAAAGCGGAAAGAAAGGAAAAAGGGGGAAAAAAGAGAAGAGTATTCAAACATATATATCACTCTCTTTAAAGCTCTCTTGGCAATGATCCTTTGCTGGATGTGTATTTTGATTTCACAAGTATTTCAAGCACAGCTAAAGAGCTCCCTGACTTTTGATGCTGAATTTGTATTCACCACAACCTCAGTGGACAAGAAACTAAGTATATGCAACCCCGGGAAAGGGAATTTAGGCTTCTATTTGGGCATTCAACATATAAAATGAATAATATATACCGAGATGGTTTGGGGTTGTTCTTTTTCTTTTTTCCCCCTCTTTTCCTGAGGAAAAAGCCACACTGTTCTTTTAAGCAAAATATGCTACAGCAGAGATATGCATAAGCTATTTTACATAAAGTTGGAAAAATGTTGAAGCCAGCATAAAAGTCTCTTACATAGCTGCTGCAATGAGTTTATTGGCAGGCTGTGAATTTTCATGCAAGTACTTAACAAATAGAATAGAATAGAATAGAATAGAATAGAATAGAATAGAATAGAATAGAACAGAACAGAACAGAACAGAACAGAACAGACCCAGAACAGACCCAGAACAGACCCAGAACAGACCCAGAACAGACCCAGAACAGACCCAGAACAGAATAGACCAGACCAGGTTGGAAAAGACCATGGAGATCATAGAGTGCAACCTATCACCCATCACCATCTAATCAACTAAACCATGGCACTAAGCACCCCATCCAGTCACTTCCTAAACACCTCCAGTGTGGTGACTCTCATCTGTGAATGTTGGAAATAGGAACAACTTAGAGTGGCATTACCAGTCTGGTCACTTTAGAAAGTCACTTTGGGACTTCAGGCTGGGGTGTGGGCAGCAGTAAAACAGGTTGCTCAAAGAGGTAGTAGATGCCCCATTCCTGGAAACATTCAAAGTCAGGTTTTAGAATAGAATTAACCAGGTTGGAAAAGACCTTGGAGATCATCAAGTCCAACCTATCAACCATAACCATCTAATCACCTAAACCATGGCACTAAAAGACTCATCCAGTCTCTTTCTAAACATCTCCAGGGATGGTGACTCCACCACCTCCCTGGGCAGCACATTCCAATGGCCAATCACTCTTTCTATGAAGAACTTCTTCCTAACATCCAGCCTAAACCTCCCCTGGTGCAGCTGGAGACTGTGTCCTCTTGTTCTGGTGCTGATAAAGATCTTCAAGATCACAGAAACATTCACTCAGGTTGGAAATGACCCTCAGGATCATCAAGTCCAACCCATGAACCTACTCTACAAGGTTCACCCCTAAACCACATCCTCAAGCACCACATCCAAAACACCTTTATACACATCCAGGGTTGGCAACTCAGCCACTTCCCTGGGCAGCAAACATGAATAAACATGAGTGAGTAAGCAGATGGCCGGGGCTTCTGACAGGAAAGACTGTAAAATGAGGTTGCTAATTTAAAAGAGTTTGTTTGTTTGTTTATTTATTGATCTATCAAATCAACAGTCCAAGTCAAAACTCTTTGGATTAAACAGGGATAATTTCCATTGGTTTCCTGTGGTGCTTACGGTGGTGGTCCTGCATTCACTGGAGTCAACAGCAAAGTTTCTGTTGACTTCAGGACAGCGAGGCCACAGCCTGGACTGCTTCCTGAGGAGGAGATTTCATAAGGGAGGGAGGAAAAAAGCCAAAAATTTGTAACTGCTCAGGCCAGATGCTTGAGTTTTCCAGGTATCTCATCTGAAAGACCAAGTGGCCAGGTCATCTTTCTAATTAAAGTCATTATTCTCCAGACATCAGATGCCAAGGTAAGAGGAGAATCCATTTTTTTCAGATGGTATATCATAAGGATTGGACTCGATCCAGCCCAAACAATCAATATGTAGCTGAAAGAATGTCTATTTTCAAGCTCAAATTCTGCTTCCTTTAGGTGGACAGCCCTGCTAAGTCAACACCAAAATAAATCAAACAGGTTGGCCCTGAGCATACAGCCCAAAAAAACTTGGGTCTCGCTTTCAATTATCATGTTTGAATTTCAAAGCAGTGACAGTGCTCCCCTGAAGTGCCAGGAGTCAACAGGCACACAGATGTTTGCAGAAGGCAAAATTAAATTACCTCATGAGTGCATCCTTTGCTTTAGTAGCTGTTTTACTGTACACTTATTCATGCTTCTCAGCTACACAAGCAGGTAAAAGGAGGTGTCCCCTCTTCACCTGCTGGCAGGGGTAGGGTGCTAAGGTTTGAAAGTACTTCTGCTATGCAAAAGAAGACAGCGCTCTCCCTCGTCCCTAGTGTGCAGTTCTTATGAAGTATAACAGTGCAAGGTACTAAAAATCCAAAGACATCTGCATGCATCATTTGCATTAATTGGATTGCCCTTGTAATAGTCTTTCCCCTCCCACATGTTCACAGTTCTTACTTCCTCCTGCTTGTTCGCACACATTTTAACACTTTTTATTCTGTTGAACATCATATTCATTTCTTCTTAATATTCAGACACATCTGTAAAGAGGTGCTGAACAAATTCTAGGTGTTAACATGCTACAGTCCTGTTTTTGTCAGTGTTCATCAACTAGCACATAAGGAAAAGCATCTTTACCTTAAGGGTGACAGTAATGACAACAGCACTGACAGTACTGGAACAGGCTGCCCAGAGACGCTGTAGAGTCTTCCCTGGAAAGATTCTAAAACCTGCCTGGATGCAACCCCGTGCAACCTGCCCTGGGTGACCCTGCTTTAGCAAGAGGGTTGGACTAGACAATCCCTGGAGGTCTCTTCCAGCTCCCACCATCCTGTGATTCTGTTACTTAGAGGACAAGTGCAGAGTTTGCAAAGTGGTTTGGATATCTAATAAAATAACCATCAGCTCAGTCTATTCTCTGCCCAGGTCTGCTGAAACCTGTTGCAACTACATTCATGTTTCCAAAGGCAGCAAAAACTAAAGAATATAAGAAGACTCTCCTGCACATTTTAGTCTCCATCTTGCACTAGATAAACCTTCATCTCCGGTTTAAAATACATTTAAGGTACAACTGAGAGCACAACAGCAGAAAAACTCAAGAACAGTCTTAAAATATTTCATATTCAATGGATTCTCAGGAAGCCAAGGCTTTAGAGCAGCAGGGGACAGAAGAATTTTTACAGTTGTGACGATCACAGTAAGTGAATTCTATGCTGGACACATCAGGAAAACCATTTCATAGAGAACTGCAGTGAGAGATAGGGAGAAAGGAAGGCTGTGGAGAGTAAAGCCCCTCAGGGCTCACTTAGAAAAAGCCCATAAATTTATAGCTCTCCACCTGTAAACCTATTCAGATCTGCAACTTAAGGGCTGTCAATATTTGCAGTTCAAATTCAGTTATATCTTCACATTTAAATAAGAGAACTCTCCAAGGAGAGATACATTTTATCAGCAACAGGACCAGAGGAATGCTCCTGTCACAGAATACTTTCTGCATACCGAAGAGGGTTGGGTCTGCCCAGCCAGGCAACGTGGAGGGCAGAGGGTGAATGTTGAAAACTATGGACCTCTGGGTTAACTCTGATAAGGAGTTTGGCACTTGTTACTCTCCACATCCTAATTTCTTACAGCTTAACTTCCCTAGAAATACTAATGCTGTTCAAGTTCACTGAGGACACTTTTCTGATCTCTCCATACAGGGGATAAGGCTTGCTAATGGAAGCACCCTCCAGGACCCTCCCTTCTATGAATGGTCTTAATAACCTCAGAGACTGTCCACAAGAAAGCTCTGTGACTATTTCTTTGTTACCTCTCGGCTTTCCAGCCCAGGGGATAGACTATGTAGAGCTGCTAGGCAGCCTTCACAGCTTTCAGAGAAGGCAGTCACTGTTTCTGAAGAATAAAAAAGTACAGACTAAGAAATTATTAGGCTTCCACCTTACCAGCCAGCACAAGTGTTGTGAGTAGAGTTGACTGAATAATCACCAGAGAACTGTTTAGCCTCAGTATAATAGATTTTTTTTTGCATTTAATATACTTGACAAGACCTTATTTTCACTTCCTTCATAGAAGTCAGAGGGCAGATATGCAATTAATGTTTCTCAAACTCTATGAAATCCTCAAATGAATAGAGAGAAATAAAATTATTGTTAATAAAATATCAAACACTATAGTGATATGCTTCAAAACTACAAAGAAAAATATCAAAGAAAGAGGAAGGCTTTCAGAAGGTTGCTAGTCAATTCTGTCAAGATGCATTTTGTCTCTGTGACCAATTCTAATCACTCCCAAAGAGGGCTCTTCCAATGCAAGATACATGCAGGCAGCCTGCCTTTATGAGAAATCCTGCATAACCTCTCATTTTTTTAGCTAAGATACAGATGGAAAAGAGATGCTTAAAGGGAGTTTTTGTCTCTATTTGATGAAGAAAACAACTAGTACTGTGGAGAACAGTACATCTAGACAGTAGGACAATATGATCCTAGCTCAGCACATTCTTCAGTAATCCTCAAAACCAGCAAGCTTGGTCTGCACAAAATCAACTGCATCATTTATTTAAAGGATAAGAGGATGTCTGTCAATAGGAAGATGAATGGCTATGGAAGCTAATATTGCAGACAACAGTAAGAGAAAGAAATGAGTTTAGAAATCAGCACTGATGCTGTTTGGAAGAAAGCACTCTAAGAAGCTTGGCACCAGTTCTTCATCTGCTCCACATTAATTTCCTGCTGGCTTTTGCTCACAAATACGTGAACACACAGAAGAACACACCAAGAGGTAAACATTCTTAGAGAAACACATATATTAAAGGAAAGAACAGTTATTATTTTTCACTTTTTTTTAACCAAACAGATTAATGAGAGATTGTCCAGCTCATGGGGTGGGGGTTTTTGGGGGGAAAGGGAAGCAGGGGTGCTTCTAAAGATTCACCTCTTCTCAAGAGATGCAGCTAAATGTCTCACCTTCTACACTGAGCATTTCAGCAGAGATTTCTTTATCATAGTTCCATCAGCCACTGGATTTTTTCATAATAATTTCAAACTCATGTCAAGGTCTTGACTTGGATGCTCTCCTTCCTCAGGGATATACAATATTAATATATATACTTTCTCATGAATTGTCTCTGCATATACAATGCAGTCCGGTTTCACTTGTAAAGTTTTGACTTTTCACTTGTTGGCAGTGAGGGATTGTTCAGAGTGTCCAGAACTGTCACCAAATGCCAGTTCCACTACTCTGCAGATAGACAGACAAGAAATACCTTCCCATAATCACCTACCCATGATAACAGGCAATGTAAGATGTAGTACACTGTTCTGGTTTCAGATGGGATAGAGTTAATTTTCTTCCTAGCAGCTGGTACAGTGCTGTGGTTTGAATTAAGTGTGACCATAACACTGGCACCACACTGATGTTTAGTTGTTGTTAAGTAGTGCTTATCTTCAGTTAAGGATTTTTCAGTTACCCATGCTCCCCAGTGAGCAGGTGCACAAGAAGCTGGGAGGAAGCACGGCCAGGAGAGCTGACTGGAACTAGCCAGAGGGAAATTCCATGTCACAAAATATCATGCTCACTATATATAAACTGGAGGGAGTTGACTGAGGGGGGACAGATCGCTGCTTGAGCGTCTGAAAGCAAGTGGTGAGCAGCTGCACTGTGCATCACTTGTCTTTTCTTGGATTTCATTTCCCTCTCTTTTTGTTCTTTTCCTATTCATTATAATTGTTATTGATATTATATTATGTGGTATGGTATGGTGTGGTGTGGTGTGGTGTGACTGTAGTAACTCAGCTGTTCTAATCTCAACCTGCAAAATTTATTTCTTCCCAATTCTGCTCCCCATACCACTGGGATGGGGAAGGAGTCAGTGGCTGTATGGTGTTTAGTCACTGGCTGGGGTTAAACCATGACACACACACTCCCCAGAATAAAGGGAGCAAGAAATTCAGGTTGCTGTGCCTTACTCTCGTATTCCTCAAATACCTGGCAGTATTGTGATTACTAGAGCTAACATCTGTAACAAAGCAAGCAAGGAGAGAAAGACTGATCTCCCAAATGAAGGGAATGAATTTGGTGCTCACACAATATGCAGGTTTCAAAGCAAAGAGTTTCTCAGTGTTCTGTGTCAAGACATTTGTACTTCATTGGCATGTGTAAAATCACAGTCAGCATTTAAGTGGATAACAAGGGAAGCAGCACTGAACCACTCTCACTTACTTTGGGCAAGAAGCGACAGAGTGAGGAAAACAACAACTCTCAAAACAAGCAACCAATTTGAGAGGAGCAGTGGTGGTAGGGTGGATCTAGATGTGCATTTGTAAAAAAAGGTGAGTGACCTCAAACCCTGGTAATGAGACCTGAAAAGTTAATGAAATCAAAAGCACAGCCTTTCAATGCAGGTGGAAGAACATGCTGACACAGCTGGAGTGACTCATGTAATACAGTGAATTCTCTGGCAAGTGTCAGAGGTCACATCCATATGGAGATTAAAGTCCCCTGGAATAAGTAGCATAGGTGACCTTAGATCAGACACAAGCACTGACACTTCTCCAAGGAGTGAAGCATTACATCTGAGTGGTCGATAAATCAAAACAGCCAGGACCAAAGTAAGTGCCGTAAATGGGGAAGAGGCAGGAGTGAAAAGTTGCTGTAAATGAAAAGATAGGTGCATGAAGAGTGACCTGGAAGCAAAAACAAACTAAAACTTGAGCCTCTCTACCTATTGGGGCGCTATGCTGAAGTTAATCAATAAGGACTGCCTTTCAGCCAGGCAGTAATATCCATCCTGGTTCAAGCACACATACCACTTTTACAAATTAAATCCAAGAGCATAAAACTTCATAAACTACCTTAGTGTAAAGCGGTGATAATCATTTCCTGCAGGGAATTTTCTACTGCACAGCTATTTTAGGTGAGGTAGAGAAGAACATACAAGGGGAAGATTTGGTTTTCCATCATAACTTGTAGCAAATGAGCAACATTGTGCTCTGTAATACAGAAGTATTTCCCACGTGTCCCATTAACATTCGCTCTCGCTATTACATGCAGGTCGCTCTTTTCCTCTCATTTGTTCCTTCCTTCACAAATTTATCATGAGAGAAAGGGAAAAAGAATGAAACTACTCCCCTAGAGAGATTTCTGCTTGCCACACATACATCTGTACAGGGCAGGTTTATGGTTACCCACCAGTTTGTAAGCAAAAATTAGATTTTTTTTTTCCACCCCAATTGTGAGAGCTGATGGTCTCTAAAAACAGGGTTGCTCTTGCCTTAGGAATGGAAAAAATAGCATACCTAGGACTGTAAATAATGAAGGACTATCCCAACCACATCTGTAACTAGCCCTTCAGAAGCCATCCTGACCAAGATGTCATCAATTCAACCCCAGGAAGCTCTGGGCTCTAGGCGAGTTCACTGTCCTCAGCATCCTGCTGCCACTTGCAGCTGCTCCCCACACAAAAACTCACTGCTGTACTTGTGCAACTTAATACCTCACATCTATGGCATATCAGAAGATCTTTAAATGTTATCATAAAGTTTAGGAAAGAAAAAAAAAAAACAAAGAAAAGAAAAAATAAAAACAAAACTCTTAAGCCTGTCTCTTGAATGCAATAAAATAAATGTTAAGGATTAGGCCTTGAGCCCTTCTGAGCATTCCTCCACCACCTGAAATACCAAATGACCATCTGAGGCTTAGCAGTGTAAAACAAATGTTTGTAATCCACTAAATACCAGAGGTATTTTTAACCTAGTTCAAGGTCACTCATCAGACAAGCATTATATTTGTGTAGAGAATAAGAAAACCACAATTGTCATCTAAGTCATTAGGCTCTGCAGATTAAGTCAACAGCAGCTGCCAGAAAACAAAGTAGGTGTTTGGGAAGGAAGCATTTGCTTCATTTCAAGTGAAAGCTGGTTCTTGATTCTCATGTCCAGGTATAACAGGCAAAACAGAGGAAGGCAAACAAGAAACCTTTGTACTCTGCTCCATTTCAGCACTCAAAACAGCTCAAATGTACCAGGTACAGAGAGCTGCTGCTTTCCCAGAGTTTATTTTTTGAATACAGAAGTGTGTTTCCCCTCCTTCAATGAATTCACTTTTATGGCACTGTGAAGCAATAGGACCGTGCCTGAAGTTGGCAGCTAGATGCAGGCAAATGAATAATTGTCACTCATTAGTTAGCCTTCATTTGAGAATCTGCTCAAGAACGATCCAGACATAACAGTTGTCATTAAAGGGTATGGTTTATGGTAGTCTTGCTGGTGGTCCCATTTGGCAGCCTTCATTTCAAAGACTTTGGCAGCCGATCTCTCTTGCCATTAATTGCTGGGTGTTTATTGAAATCACGCAGCAGTATTTTTTGCCACCAGAAGAACTGCCTCTTGCAAAAGCCAGTGGATAAGGCTGCAGGTTTGAATGATACATTTGATTGCCGAAGTGAGATGAAATTTTCCTGCCACAGGCAAATCAGCCAAATGGAATTTCGAGGAACGTTACAAGCAATCAGATCACTTAATGCACTGGGCACCAGGCCATCAGCTCCTTGGCTGGTCTTTAATCCCTGGAAAAGCCCCTATGTCTTGATCACTACTGATTAATTATTTTCTGAGTTTGCCTCATTTTATATCAGGTTTTATATAGCTGTAATGGTTGTCTTGGGTTTATTCTGATGGAATGGACAAGGAAAGCATTGCAGCAGTCCAGCTATAAGATCCAGCTGCCAGTTAAGCAATAACAGGTCATAAAACTAAATTGCACAAATGCATTTTTAATTCTGAGCAGCATGAGGACTTTCAAATGGTTTCAGTGTGTGCAGACTGTATCTAACCTGGCTGCACAGCTAACTGGACTTAAGCTATTGTAACTATTGCATGCATAAGTGCAAGGCATCAGTGAGGTTTACAGAATGCTGACGGAGGTTTTTATAGTCATTATTATTATTGAATTAGGTGGGGGGAGGATCTAACACTCAAAAAGCCCTGCAGAACACCCACCATTTTCATGGAATGGTAGGGGTTGGAAGAAACCTCTAGAGAGCAGAGCTAAGGCTGGGGTCAGAGCGGCTGGAGAGCTCCCAGACAGAGAGGGACCTGGGGGTACTGATCGACAGCCACCTAAACATGAGCCAGCAGTGTGCCCAGGTAGCCAAGAGAGCCAATGGCATCCTGGCCTGTATTAGGAATAGTGTGGCCAGCAGGAGCAGGGAGGTCATTGTGCCCCTGTACTCTGCACTGGTTAGGCTGCACCTTGAGTACTGTGTCCAGTTCTGGGCCCCTCAGTTTAAGAAGGACATCGAGACACTTGAACGTGTCCAGAGAAGGGCAACAAGGCTGGGGAGAGGCCTTGAGCACAAGCCCTGTGAGGAGAGGCTGAGGGAGCTGGGATTGTTTAGCCTGGAGAAGAGAAGGATCAGGGGTGACCTCACTGCCCTCTACAACTACCTGAAGGGTGGTTGTAGCCAGGAAGGGATTGGTCTCTTCTCCCAGGCAACCAGCACCAGAACAAGGGGACACAGTCTCAAGCTGTGCCAGGGGAGGTTTAGACTCGAAGTGAGGAGAAAGTTCTTCACTGAGCGAATCGTTCGTCATTGGAATGGGCTGCCCAGGGAGGTGGTGGAGTGACCATCCCTGGAGATGTTCAAGAGGAGATTGGACATGGCACTTGTTGCCATGGTCTAGCCATGAGGTCTGTGGAGACAGGTTGGACTCGATGATCCTTGGGGTCTCTTCCAACCTCAGTTATATTGTGATACTGTGAGATAATCATTGAGTCCACCACAACAGTGAAAGAGACAACAATAAAATTCAGTCAGGATCAAACTAAATGAGAATCAGAACCTGGCAACAATTTCCCATAGGCTTACACCATAACTCATGATCCTGACATACTGCTAATAAAAGAATAATTAAAAAGAAGATCAGAATTCAGAAGTTGTGAGGGGCTGCACATTTTCTGTTTCATACTGAAGACTCTTTTTCAAAGCTTCAGACTCTTGTTCAAAGCTTTACCATTAACACTTATTTTTTCTTTTTAAGGTTGTGCAGATCTCTTGAGCCTCTCACTTCCCACTTCTTAATTCTCTTTACTTGAGAACAGAGGTGTGAATCTAAAATTTTGACATTTCAGTTGCAGGCTGTAACCCAAGAAACTCCCAGAGAGATGCAGTTCAGAGAGCCGAATCTGGAGGTCTGTGCTCAATAGCTATGGGCAGGCACACGTGGGGACTGCCACAACACGTATCCTGTTCTGATCTTTCACTTTATTTCTTCCATGTTATTCATATTATTAACCCTATGCCTTATGGAGCAAAAGGTCTTTTTGCTCATTCTACCCAAATGTAGCTGTATTTGACAACTAGCATCAATAAAGATATTTCACTCAGGCTTACAATGTGAGTTTCTGTGAATGGAATGGAATGGAACAGGAATTAACCAGGATGGAAGAGACCTTGGAGATCATCAAGTCCAACTTATCATCCAACACCATCTAATCAACTAAACTACGGCACCAAGCACCCCATCCAGTCTCTTCCTAAACACCTCCAGTGATGGTGACTCCACCACCTCCCTGGGCAGCACATTCCTAGGGCCAATCACTCTTTCTGGGAAGAACACCTTCCTAACATCCAGCCTAAACCTCCCCAGGTGCAGCTTGAGAGTGTGTCCTCTTGTTCTGGTGCTGGTTGCCTGGGAGAGGACACCAACTCCCACCTGCCTACAACCTCCCTTCACGTAGAACAAGCTGCATGAATGAGCAAAACAGAGTGTGAACACACCCTGCTCAGAAATGGAAGAACTAGACGTTAAGACACTATTTTTCCTGCTTTGCAGATTCTCTTCCAAGCACCAGAGAGCCCAACCCTACTTCCACGCTTATTAAAAAGGACAGTTCTTAGCAACCATTAGATAGTTTTGGGGTTTTTTTTTTCCCCATTTTAATTAAGCCTTTCTGCTTAAAATGTAAATTTTGAAATACAGCATTAAAATGGTACAGAAGCTACTGTACCCTGCACAACAGGAGCAAACTGGATAGTAACATCAAAAGCCTCCCTCCACACCATGTCTTAGCTTTGACAGAAAGAGACTGCAACTCTGGGAGAAAGTCTGACAGTTTAATCCTTGAATCATATTCAAGCCTCACTGTCATCACTCAGAGGACTAAGAAGGCTCTTGTCTCTTGAGGATTACCTCACTTGGAAGGAGTTTTTCTGCCATAAGATGGAAATTTGCTCCCTGATAACTGCATGCATTTATTTTGTGATGTAGCACTAGCAGCACTTTCCTACACCTGTTTGTAGCAAGGCAGTCACTGGCTTAGTTCCAGCACACTTAACAAAGCATAGTTGGATTGGAGGTTTAAAAGAGGTAGAACTGAAAGGGGAAGTCTCAACTTCCCAAGGGCTTATAGATGCCCAGTGGAAAATGAAACCTATTTGAAATCTAGATGTTTGAATGGAAGGAAGACACTTGGATACAGAATACAGAATTAACCAGGTTGGAAAAGACCTTCAAGATCATCAAGTCCAAGCTATCACCCAACACCATCTGATCAACTAAACCATGGCACTAAGTGCCTCATCCAGTCTCTTAGAATACATAGAATAAACCAGGTTGGAAGAGACCTTCAAGATCATCGTGTCCAACCCATCAACCAATCCAACACCACCCAAACAACTAACCCACGGCACCAAGCACCCCATCAAGTCTTCTCCTGAAAACCTCCAGTGATGGCGACTCCACCACCTCCCCAGGCAGCCCATTCCAATGGGCAATCACTCTTTCTGTATAGAACTTTTTCCTAGCATCTAGCCTGAACCTCCCCTGGTGCAGCCTGAGACTGTGTCCTCTTGTTCTGGTACTGGCCGCCTGGGAGAAGAGACCAACATCCGTCTGTCTACAACCTCCCTTCAGGTAGTTGTAGAGAGTAATAAGGTCACCCCTGAGTCGCCTCTTCTCCAGGCTAAGCAACCCCAGCTCCCTCAGCCTCTCCTCGTAGGGCTTCTGTTCCAAACCCCTCACCAACCTTGTTGCTCTTTTCTGGACTCGTTCCAGCAAGTCAACATCCTTCCTAAACTGAGGGGCCCAGAACTGGACACAGTACTCGAGGTGCGGCCTAACCAGTGCAGTGTACGGGGGCAGAATGACCTCCCTGCTCCTGCTGGCCACACTGTTCCTGATGCAGGCCAGGATGCCATTGGCCCTCTTAGCTGCCTGGGCACACTGCAGGCTCATGCTCAGTCTACCGTCGACCACCACCCCCAGGTCCCTCCCAGCCTGACTGCTCTCCAGCCACTCTGACCCCAGCTTGTAGCTCTGCATGGGGTTGTTGTGGCCAAAGTATCTTCTTAAACACTTCCAGGGATGGTGACTCCACCACATCCCTGGGCAGCACATTCCAATGCCAATTACTCTTTCTGGGAAGGACTTTCTCTTCGCCTCCATCCTAAACTTCTCCTGGCACAGCTTGAGACTGTAACCTCTTGTTCTGGTGCTGTTTGCCTGGGAGAAGAGACCAACCCCCACCTGGCTACAACCACCCTTCAGGTAGTTGTAGAGAGCAATGAAGTCTGCCCTGAGCCTTCTCTTCTCCAGGCTAAACAATCCCAGCTCACTCAGCCTCTCCTCATAGAGTTTGTACTCCAGACCTCTCCCCAGCTTTGTTGCCCTTTGTATCTTCCTTGATCTTGGTCAAAAGAGAATCCAGGTCAGCCAGGAAAGGGTACATACATCACTCACTATAGGAGAGAGGGCTTGTCCTTTTTAGCAGGAACACTTGTCACAATGGGGCAGGCTGCAGAAACAATGTAGTGAAGTTGTCTTTCTAAAGTATGCCAGCTAGCCTGTCATATTTGACAAACTTTTGTTCTTACCAGAAAACAACAGGCTCCCTCACCTGGTGAATTTTCCCTTGGCCCTAATGAGACTATCAGCAAACACAGAGATGAGTTAGAATAGTCATCAAGAATGCAGAGCATAAAAAATGAGCCACAGAACAGGTCAGAACAACAAGGGTGAATGAAGAAGAGTACATGCCATGCCACAACTGCTGCAGATGTGAAGGAAACAATCAGGTGAGAGAAGCAGATGTTCCTGTTAAAGCCATGCAGATTTGAGGGCTGCTGTCAAGGATAATGGAGTAGCCATAGGTGGCAGGAGAGGACATGCCATTAACTTACACAGCGCTGGTTAGAGTCCCTCAAGAGCCATTGACTTTAACAGCGACACTCCACCATCTCCCCTTTTTGAATAGGGCTAAAGGTGACCTGGTACAGTTGTCATTAATTCCACCATCATTCCACAAAGATGGTACTCTAATTAAAGTGGTTGGGTTTTTCTCCTCACAGTGTGTGCTTTTGTAAATATTTTGGTTTTTTTTTTTCCTGATCATTTTCTTTTTTGAAGAACTCAATAGTTGCACTGCTTGTTTGTCTCACTGTTAGAAACTCTGCTAATGTTAACTCAGTAGAAAACGGTTCCTGCTAGTGTGGCTGGCTTTTTGTGATCTCAAAGCTTGCATTGTCTCACTTGTGAGATAAATTGTCAGAATGGTAACTGTGAAAATCCATGGACACCATCAGATTGTCTATGGTGGCCTTCTGTACTTCAGCTCAGTGTCCCACCAGGGACAGGGTGGCTATTGCTTGTGATAGCTGTTCTACAGTTTAGGAAAGATGTTGAGTTGCTCAAATGTGTCCAGAGAAGGGCAACAAAGCTGGGGAGGGGTTTGGAGCACAAGCCCTATGAGGAGAGGCTGAGGGAGCTGGGGTTGCTTAGCCTGGAGAAGAGGAGGCTCAGAGGAGACCTTATTGCTGTCTACAACTACCTGAATGGAGGTCGTAGCCAGGTGGGGGGGTTGGTCTCTTCTCCCAGGCAACCAGCACCAGAACAAGAGGACACTGTCTCAAGCTGCACCAAGGGAGGTTTAGGCTGGATGTTAGGAAGAAGCTCTTCACAGAAAGAGTGATTGGCCATTGGAATGTGGTGCCCAGGGAGGTGGTTGAGTCACCATCCCTGGAAGTGTTTAGAAAGAGACTGGATGGGATGCTTGGTGCCATGGTTTAGTTGATTAGATGGCGTTGGGTGATAGGTTGGACTTGATGATCTCCAAGGTCTTTTCCAACCTGGTTAATTCTATTCTATTCTATTCTATTCTATTCATCAGTAGCAGCTTCATAAGGGCAAATTCCTTTGCAAGATCTCTTGCTGGAAGGTCCTGAGAAGCCAAGAAAAGCTCATTTTGATCTGTAGAGAATCACAACAGCAAGGGTCAGAGGCAGCTGCACTAGTTCCACCGTCAATACTTAGCTATGAAGTCCTTCATTGTCTATACAAGAGGCTTGAGCTGACTGGATAGGCCATGGAAAGAAACTTTTCCACCCATACCTGTTCAGCTCCTGCTGTTTTCAGGAACACAGTGTGTGTTTGGAGTGCTTCTGTCACATTATTCTATTCTTTGATTACACTCCTCTTTAAACTTGAAGTCTTCTGCTGACTTCCCTCCAGCACTCACACCAGAGGATTCAAGACTGACAGCATCATCACTACCCAGCAGGTAGGGCTCAGCACCAGTGAAACTGACCAGAATCACATTAATCTTACCCAGTCAGCTCACTGCAAGAAAACAGCACACATTCTCTACTATCTAGATAACAGGGAAGGAGGCAACCAGAAAGAAAAGCCCATCCACAGCAACATTTCTTAGGTGGAGAATTACTAACAACCAAGAGATTTCCAAATAATTTCACACTAACTACCTGTCTGAAGGCACTTCCAAACACTAGCAAGGAGATTTGGATTGGAACCAATGACCTTGAGGTGAAAGACTCTGAATCTCATTATGAATCCATTGAGGCTTCCTGTTCTCGTGTGTTTGCATCTTGTAATTAGTTACAACTGCCTCTTTCAAGCACAAGAAATTACAAGACTTACTTTATAGTGACTATACACCTTTGGAGCTTGCAAACCTCACCATTGGAGATTAAGCAATATTATTCATGTATTTGATTCTGCACTACCACTTCCATGAAGAATCATAGAATCACAAGGTTGGAAGAGACCTCAAAGATCATCAAGTCCAACCTGTCACACAACACCTCATGACTACTAAACCATGGCACCAAGCACCATGTCCAATCCCCTCTTGAACACCTCCAGGGATGGTGACTCCACCACCTCCCTGGGCAGCACATTCCAAAGGCTAACAACTCTCTCTGTGAAGAACTTACTCCTCACCTCAAGCCTAAACTTCCTCTGGTGCAGCTTGAGACTGTGTCCTCTTGTTCTTGTGCTGGTTGCCTGGGAGAAGAGACCAACTCCCTCCTGGCTACAACCACACTTCAGGTAGCTGTAAATAGCAATAAGGTCTCCCCTGAGTCTCCTCTTCTCCAGGCTAAACGACCTCATCTCCCTCAGCCTCTCCCCAGCCTCACTGTCCTTCTCTGTCAGCACACTGACAGTCCTGGCTAGCCCAGTTAATTTCTACCATGGCAAACAGAACGTTTAAGGAAAATAATTCACATGCCTGAATTGCCATGCAGTAACTTCTTTAATACAAAGGTCTGGATTTGGGGCTGTAAAAAAATATTTGCATTTCTGCATTAATAAAAATCAGAAGTTTGCTTTAGAAATGTCACAACATTTTCTTGTTAGGCAGTAAGCATGGCATTATCTAACATTCAAATGCTAACAAACAAATGGCTTTTGAAAAGTCTTTTTGTCACTTTATGTATGATTTATTGCTTAGAAGCTTCCCATTTATGTGCCTCTAACCAAGTCATTTACTTTTTATTCATGCATTACCTATAAAGTAAAAGGAAACCCTAAGTGAGGTCTCCAAGAAGTTGTTTCTGAGAGTGCAAAAATGGCAGTGCAGAATTGAAGGCAAAATTTCCTTTGGTTTTGAGCAAAGGTTAGGGGAAGACACAAAAGAGGAGGAAGGTCTAAAGTTCCTAGAGTGGGTATAAAACAGTTATTCAGTTTAAAACAATCAAATACAGTGAAGGATACATTTTACTGTGAATCACTGACTGTGATAAGGAAAGATGGATTTGGAATGGGTATTTTTATTCATTCTAAAGCTGGTGGCAGATGGCCACCAATATGTACACTATGGAGTGGCCTTAGCTGAGGAAGGTATCTGTCTTCAACAACATAATCCCAAAAGAGTTCACTTAGAAAGAGGAAAGCAGATTTTCTACTATCAAGTTCCAGGCATCCTGTGCTCTGAGAAGCTGAAAAATAATGATCTATCTTTAACCTCTACAGTTTGAAACTAAACAGCAAGCTGGAACAATGAGCTGACAGTCTACATGTTCACAATCTGACCTGGCAGTGTGTAAAGTATCCCAAACTCCAAGTTACACAAATGTTGGTTTACAAGGCTCAGCACAGCAGTGACTTAGACCTTCAAATATAGCCTTTAGCAACATCTGACACTTCACTTAAAATACCCTGCTTTTACTGAAGGAAGTTTGCCATGAAAGCTGACTGAAAGAGCAGGGAAGCACCAGAACATAGATCCATTCCTGGCACTTACAGTTCCACACAGGGTAGCAAGAAGACACATTTCCGTGCCACCTTTTCCTCAGGGGCTATATTAACACTAACATGTCCAACTGAACCACCACAGTGAATGACAGTAAATGTCATTTCCCCAGCTATCATGACAGTGCCAAGGAAGACAACACCACGAAGAGAGGCAGTCCCTGGGCCACGTGTTCTGCATTGGTCAGGGATGCGATGCTCAAAGAAAAGCATTATAGTTGCCACAGGGACTTCTCTGCTGCCTCTCCACAAAGCCCACTCAGGTCATACCACACTATTTTGATGATTCCAGCTGGCAGACAACACCAGCAGAAAAGCTTGGAAGAATTTTCAAGTATAGCTTCCAAACAGAATGCAACAGTTAGGCACCTGAAGGATGGAATCACTGTATTTAGTATAAATTTCACTCCCTTCCTGAGCTGTAGGTAAAGTACCTGAAATGTCAATAGTAAAAGTCTCAGACCACCAACGCCCTCTCCTTAGCTACAAAGGCTGCCCTTTCCCCCCTTCCTTTTGAAATCTATTCAGGCTGTGAGCTGGGGTGGTTTCGTTTCCAAGGTGCCTTGGCTTCACATCCATTCTTCAACACAGAGGAGGCACTGAGAGCTCTGAATGGCCACCCACAGGTATCTTTTACAATCAAATGAACGACGAGGTGTGTCAAAAGATTAAACCCAGCTACACTCCAACAGAGAACTATTCTCTTTTTCAGTTTGCACTCATTAAATTTTGCTAACTGTTAGACATGGAATCAGACATGTTATTTGGCAACAACAACTACTTTCAATGGACTAGAAAAAAAACCAGCATCATTTATCTCCGGCAGGAATGCGTTTTGCACTCTGAAATTAAAAGGTGCAGTCTCTTGATAACCATAACTCACTTTTCCTTATAATTATTTATTTTGTATCACTGATATTTTATCAGGAACTTTGATAATATATCATTATTTAAAAAAAAAAAAAAAGCAACAACAAAAAAAAAAAACA
The DNA here is from genome assembly GCF_014839835.1 of Dryobates pubescens. Classification (NCBI taxonomy): domain Eukaryota; kingdom Metazoa; phylum Chordata; class Aves; order Piciformes; family Picidae; genus Dryobates; species Dryobates pubescens. The sequence goes on from NC_071612.1 coordinate 9,537,269, forward strand.
CTGAAAAATGGGTAAGAGAGAATAGATTTCTATTTCTTGTAATGCCCCTGTCAGTTTAAACCACAGGGATTTTGGTGTTAAGTGAACTTTTTACCAGTCCATTTAATTGCAGTAAAACTTGCAGTGGAGAAAAAGTCTGTTAATCCATACTGATGACTGGTTATGATTCACTGAATTGGTAGGTTTCAGATGAAAGGTGGATGGCAATTACAGAATCACAGAATCAGTCAGGGTTGGAAGGGACCACAAGGATCATCTAGTTCCAACCCCCCTGCCATGGGCAGGGACACCCCACACTAGATCAGGCTGGCCAGAGCCTCATCCAACCTGGTCTTAAACACCTCTAGGGATGGGGCCTCAACCACCTCCCTGGACAACCCATTCTGGGGTTTCACCGCTCTCGTGGTGAAGAACTTCTTCATCACATCCAGCCTGAATCTCCCCATCTCCAGCTTCATTCCATTCCCCCTAGCCCTATCACTACCTGATATCCTAAGTTGTCTCTCCCCAGCCTTCCTGTAGGCCCCCTTCCGATACTGGAAAGCCACAATAAGGTCACCTTGGAGCCTTCTTTTCTCCAGACTGAACAGCCCCAACTCTTTCAGTCTGTCCTCACAGGAGAGGAGCTCCAGCCCTCTGCTCATCCTCGTGGCCCTTCTCTGGACAATTACTGGGCTGAGCAGATCCTATGCCAGAGATTCAAGATTCTGCCAGTCGAATGCACTATCCTTTGTCAGCTTTCAAGCAATTTCAAGCATTTGGATAGAGGTGAATTATTAGACAGTTTATTTTTCAAGGCACAGATAGTTTATGAAGGCTCCCTGTTAGAAGTGGAAAACAACTTTGCTGGTAAGATTCTGTAAATGGCTTACTCAAATACCTGATGTTTTTACTGAAACTGAGCAGGGACTCTCAGCTGCCACCTCAGAGCGTTCAAGATGCTGAATTAAAATCTTTAAAGAGAAGCCTGTAGTGAGGAGTGACCAGTTTCCAGCTATGGGCAGAGAGAAAACACAGTCTACCTTCTTTTAGTAAGCAGTCAGTCCTTGGGTGTAAAAACAAAGGCAGTGTGGCTTACATCTTATCTTGCCCAGTACTGAACCAAGGCAGGCAATTAGGCAAAACAAGAACAGACTCAGTGAAACAATTTGCTATTTGTTTACAATATTGTATAATCTAATAGAGACTCCACAGCAACAAAATCCCATTCTGGAGGTCTTTGCTTTGCTCATAACTCATTACCTTAGAGACAAGAGATATCACTGATGCTATTTTAATCCTGTAAGCTGCCTTTGCTCAGCTGTACAGCAAACCTTATAAAACTCTGCTCTGTACAAAGCAAAATCTTCTCTCTCCTAGCAAGAAGACCTTGAACTCCAAGGATTGAATCTCTAGCAAGTCAGGCAGCAAAATGACTAGTCATAAATAGTAGTGCAGGATAACGCCTTATATTTTCAAATGTTAGGTTTTGCTGCACTGTATTATTGCACATCCAGCAGCCCTTGTCACCAGTAATTACTATCCCACAGCAACTACACTAAAATACTCGCCAATTAACTAATTTCATTTTGACAGTTTTGGAAACAGAGGAGAAGAAATATTGACGTCTCCAAACCACAGGCAGCAGCTGACACGCATCTTCTTTCTATCCAAAGGAGCTGCTGTCAAATGAATTGCTTAAAAAGGTATTTGAGGTGGTTCCACAGACTACAGCAAGGATGTATTGCAGAGCTTTCTGCAAGTATTAATTCTCAGGGTACTGTTAAGATCAGTACAAATGAAAAATACTCCTTGGTGGCAAGAAATGACAAGTTGAGAAAAGCACTATTTATAGATAGCCAGTATTTTAAAAGCTAAAAAGAATCCTGAGAGCAGCAATTGCCTCAAAAACAAAGCAAATCTTGACTTTTCCAGCACTATGCACTAAATATTTAATAAGGGATCCTGGAGCTCAGAAAGGTTTAAGACACTGTGTTAGGATATTGAACTAATAAGCTCCTCCAGTAAGCCTCTAAATACGTATGGTTAACACTACCTAGTTTATTTTAATTATTTAACACAGAGACTGAAGGAGGTTAATGTGACCCAGTGGACTTGTTTATGTTGAAAAGTATTGCCTCTCCTCACTCAAAAATCTGCATGCTGAGCTGCATTGTAGCACGGAGTTACAAGGGAGCAATAAGGAATGGAGGTTTACAGCTGCTTGCAAACATCCAAATGATAGCATTTATACCAGGGCAGTGACTGCATGAAGGCACAGGTAATAAAAAAGTCAGGCCCATTGACTTTGCTGACATCACTGGAGAAACTAGTGCTTGTAAGTTAGGTGCATAGCAGAGCTTACCCTTGATGCTGGGATATTGCTAGTTTCCAGAATTTAGTTGTAGAAGTACAAAAATCCTCATCACTTATCATTCAAGCTTACAAATTCTAACTGCTGTTCATAGAATCATAGAATGGTTTGGGTTGGAAGCAACCTTAAAGATCAGCCAGTTCCAACCCCTCTGCCATAAACAAGGACACCTTCCGCTAGATCAGGTTGCCCAAGGCCTTATCCCACCTGGCCCTGAACACTTCCAGGAAGGGGACATTCACAGCTTCCCTGGACAGTCTGTTACAGTGTCTCACCACCTTCACTGTAAAGAATTTCATCCTAACATCCTATCTAAATCTACCCTATTTGTCCTTCTCTCCCTTCAGATCATGGATGACACGCCATTTGGATCTTCAGCCCTGTTCTCCAGCTAAGGCAGTGGAGAAGCAACCTTCACTAGCCACTGAAAACAATGAAAAAGGCAAAAAGAAATAAGAAAACCACTTCAAAAAGCCCAAAGCAAAGGCATAAAGGTATTAAACAAGGGGACAAAGCAGTCCCCTTGCAGTCTTCTGCATCCAATCAAAAAGAGAGAAATGAGGGAAAGGCAAGCAGGGCAGGGAGGAATAATCCAGTTTTAAGCAATACCAGCTAATGCCCTGTGTATTCATCTCTTCCTTAGAAAGCCTAAAAGCTAGTCTTGTACAAATGACAAAGAGCTTGAATTTCATTTTCAGCTGGGCATTTTAAAAGAAATCTTGTTCAAAGGTATTTGTTTTCGCTCGTCTTCGGGAATGCAAACATGAGATTAGGTTTATGTTCTTTTCATGCATGGAATGCAAAACCAAAAGTCTTATGCACAGCACAATGTGCCAGCAAATAATGTGGTTTAGTTCTGCAGTATTTCAGACTACTTCAGAGCAATGCTCAGAGACATCCTTTTGATTCTACAACCAACCTTCTACAAAGGTTGTTAAAGTAAGGGAAAAGTTACTGATAGTAGAAGTCATGGGATAAATTGGCAAAGGCTGCCTTTGGAGTTCACTGCATTAGATGCACTCAGAAGGGAATAATGGTAATTCTGCATGTGTGTCCCCTAGAAACAAAGGATCTGCTGTGCATCAGGTCCATTCATGAACACAGCTTTGCACTGCTCTACTATTGGAGATCTAGTGATTTAGAACTGCAGATCCTTCCCAAAGGCATGATAAACACTGCTATTTCAGCTTCTCAAGAGACCAGCACCGGTACCTTGACCTTCTGCCATTCAGTCTCTCTCACTAGCACCATCAGCTTCTTTGCAGTTATAAACATGGAATGACTGTGACTGTGCTTTGTTTCTAACTCGGTGCTCTGCATTTTTAAATGCTTTCTGAGCCCCAGGTGCCTAAATTCCACAGCTATTCAATTTGCATCATTTGAATGCTGTTTGTGTTTTGGGGCTCTGTCTTCTAGAAAAAACAAAACTTCATGAAAATTACTGATTTCATAGTCAAAAATAAATAAATAAATAAATGGTTATTAAACAAAGCTGAGGTAAAATGGTACCAAAGCCTCCAAGTTAGATCAACATCATCTTCAGCCACCTAGAATCTCAGTACTGGGGAAATCAGTGGGGCAGAAACAAAGAGGGAAGATCATCCATACAAAAAGAACATTTGAAAATAATTAGGGATTCAAATGTTTTATCTGAGAATGAACCCTGGAGGCAGCAGTCTCCTTTACTCCCAGTCCAGAATAAAAATAGCACACTTAAGACTTAATTTTGTTGGCTTATTTTTCCTTTTCTGCAGGATTTTCATTACTGCTTTCCTTTAAAGCTCTCCCAAGACTCAGTTATGTGCCCAGAGAGCTTTTAAAGGAAAAGAGCTTACTTGCTTGGCATTGCTTTCCAGCATCTCTTAGCTCTAATTACAAGGTAAAGACTGAAAAGACAAATGAGTTTTATTGTTGCATCTTTGGCCTTTTGGAATAGAAGCAAAACCCAACAAAACCTAAAAATAAACAAAATGCACACACAAAAAAAAAATTAAGGGGGGAAAAAAAAACAAAGCAAAACAACCAACAACAACAAAAAACCCAAGACCAAAATCCAAACAACAAACCCCAAAACCCAAAAAAAAAAATCAATGGAGCTTCCAACCTCAGGTAAAATGCTGAAGTCAGCAGCTTGTAATGAAGGGAGGGGGTGTGGAGAAAAGAGAAAATCCAATTTACAAAAATTTCACCACAAAGCTCAAAATGCCTTGTGGCAATCTTGCTTGAGTACAAAGTTGTGCAGCATGCAGGTGACATAATTAGGTCACTGGGGGGCAAGGATCCTTAGAACTATTACATAAAGAAATCCATAAAATTTCTCAAATTAGACTTCCCTCAGGTTTCAAGAAGGTTCAAAACAGCAACTCTGCAGGTAACCTGGAAGGAAGTCCTTCCTGGCAGCACATAGCACTTCACTTATACTATCTGGCTAACTAACTAGTTACTTTCCATCATTATTCCATTCTCCACTTACAATTATTTATGAGCTCCTACTAAATACATTTCACAACTTTGGTACTCAACATGAAACAAGATGAAAGAATACATAGAATACATAGAATAAACCAGGTTGGAAGAGACCTTCAAGATCATCGCGTCCAACCCATCAACCAATCCAGCCCCCCTAAACAACTAACCCACAGCACCAAGCACCCCATCAAGTCTCCTCCTGAAAACCTCCAATGACGGCGATTCCACCACCTCCCCCAGCAGCCCATTCCAATGGGCAATCACTCTCTCTGTATAGAACTTTTTCCTATCATCCAACCTAAACCTCCCCTGGCGCAGCCCAAGACTGTGTCCTCCTGTTCTGGTACTGGCTGCCTGGGAGAAGAGACCAACATCCATCTGTCTACAACCTCCCTTCAGGTAGTTGTAGAGAGTAATAAGGTCACCCCTGAGTCTCCTCTTCTCCAGGCTAAAGAGATGCAGTAAGTAAGCTGCTATTGGTATTTCCCTGTCATTCAGGATGAGTAACATTGCTTATTCAGGGCTAATAAGAGAGATTTTGCCTACAGGATTTGCAGAAGGGTCTAACAGGTGACCCAAGAGCCATTCAGCCAGCCCCCAACCGAAAACAACCATCTTTTCTGCTCAGCATTTGTTGCTACCAACTCAAATGGATGATATCTAATAATCAAAATCTAAAGTAATACATATCCAGCATGGGCTGGACACTCACATGTGAGAATGGCAACAGTTGTGATGGGAGGGATGTACCCCAGTGTTGGGATCCCAGTCCACACTGACAATAACAGCTACAGGCCACAGCCATAAGCAATTGCCCATTCACTGGATTTTTCAAGATAGTGCAATACCTGCTCCTGCTCACTGATTGCCAATGGTTAGATGGCATTGCCCCACAATCTTACCTTGGGCCCATTTCCCAGTGGCAATGCCATGAAAACCAGCATTCAAATTATCACCGTCTTCACCCACCAGAAGAAACCAATTTTATCTGACATTAAACAAGCTAAATCTCATCTCAGAGGTGAACATCACTTCTTCAGGTGACTGTAAGAAATGATCCCTCTCTGACTGTGCTCTTTCACCGAGTTGCATCCATGACAACGCATCTGTTTTGTGTCCCTGTCGAACACCACAGCCATGGCTTCCAGTCTTAGCCACTTCAAAGCACTCAGGCACCTCTGTGCCACTTAACCACATAGAAAGTGCTGGCTCCAGTGTGGAGGTGTGCTAATCAGCAAGCTACCAGGATGCACAGGGCAGGTAATCCTCACAATTGCACTGTGACTTATTATTAATGGAGGCAATAATGTACCCCACTGTTGTTTTTCTTCAAATTCATAGGAACTCTACCACATTTAAGATCTTCACTTGGTTGGTTTTGGCCAAGCTGTTTAAAAAACAAAAATTGCTGGGGAGTCAGTGACAGAGGGACTGCAAAACTACTGATGTCCTGCTCCTTTAGGAATTTTCAGTCTTCATGGTCAGGATGGGTTTGAAATGCAAGTTGTACACACAGTTCCCTTTTTGGAAAGCACTCTGAATTAAACAGTCTGACTAAGCACACTAAGACTCAGCCATCTCTTGTCCTCTGCAACAGTCCCAGATCCATTTACTCTGAAGCATTTCATAATTAATTCAGAACATGCTGGCCTATTGGATTCACAAGTATCACAGTACACAAGAGCGAACAGAAATTAAACAGACTAACTAAAGAGAACGAAGAAACAACTTGCTCAGGACAAGAACCAAACTGTTGTTCTGGCCACCTGTAGCTAATCTCAATGTCTGGAACACCAACATGGGGATCTACCCAACAACAGCCTTTTTTGCACAACTATTATGACTACACATCAATAAATTCTTGATCGTTCTTTCCTAATGAATGTACAGAAGAGAATCCCAGCACACATAGAATCATAGAATTGGTAGGGTTGGAAGGGACACCAAGGATCATCTAGTTCCAACCCCCCTGCCATGGGCAGGGACACCTCACACTAGATCAGGTTGCCCAGAGCCACCTCCAGTCTGGCCTTAAAAACCTCCAGGGATGAGGCTTCTACCACCTCCCTGGGCAACCTGTGCCTGTGTGTCACCACCCTCATGGTGAAGAACTTCTTCCTAATATCCAATCTGAATCTACCCATTTCTAGTTTTTTGTTGTTGTTGTTCCATTCCCCCTAGTCCTATCATTACCTGAGACCCTAAAAAGTCCCTCCCCAGTTTTCTTGTAGGCCCCCTTCAGTTACTGGAAGGCCACAATTAGGTCTCCTCAGAGCTTTCTCTTCTCCAGGCTGAGACACATGTATGTTATGCCCTTAAAGTTCTAAAATTCTCCTAACCACCCCAGTTTCATCTGGATTATTTCATGTGTTTGCCCGCTAGATCTTTCCTGTTCTCTTTGTGTATTTTCCATCATCTATCACCTTGGGCATAGGCAGCACCAATCCCTAGGGGTCAATCACATTGTTAGAGTAATAATGACAACCAGTTGCCTTCTCTCAGTGACACAATTAACCCTGATATCCTTATTTCTAAAAAAAAGTCCTGCTTCAAAATGATTTTTGCTTTAGGCTTTCAAGACAACCAGATAAACTGAACAGCTGGGACAGTCCCACAGGTCAAACAGCCCCAATTCCCATAGCACGGCATCAGATAATACATTCAGCCAGTACACATGGCTTGTATTGATAAGTTGCAGACAGGTTTGTGTCACTGTATCTGCAAGCAAGTTCAAAAGGAGGTGAACAAGTTGCCAAAATCTTATTTCATTCCAATATTGAGGGCCATAACAGAGGTCAAGCCTATACCAGCTCCAGCCTTGTATTTTCCCCCACATAATAATTTTCCTTATTTTATTATCTCTACATTCTTGCCTTGTGCCATCACTAGGGCCCGTGGTTGGGGTTTTCTCTTCTGCATATTGAGAAAGGAACTGATGTGGAATTAATGTTAACAACCCAGTCACTGGGTGTCAGTGCAACAGCAGTGCTGCTGTGGGCAATCTGTGTTTTGATCTCTCACCTGCTGCTTACAACAAACAGCACTATCTTTATTCTGCCCACTTAATACTACATTCACCCCCCGATAAATACAAGTGTTTCTGCTTAAACTTAGGACCATCTCCAAGGAAAGCAGGTGTGATATTTTCCAAAATATTACTAGCTGTCATTTCAGCTGCAGTACTTATTACTCAAGGACAGTGGTTTTTTAAAATACGTATCACAGAATTGCCAGGGTTGGAAGGGACCTCGAAGATCATCCAGTTCCCACCCCCTTGTCATGGTGTGACGGTTTGAGGCTGTGCCTTTAAGGAAGGGGCACTCTGGCTAAATGTTGATAAAATATTTTGTATTCTAAACGAATTTCATTGGCAGATTAAGGGGGAAGTGAAGTCTTAGACCCAGAGCGGCTGGAACTTGGGGGCAGTTTCCTCCCTTCACTTTCCCTTTCAGCTGGACTGCTTCTGGGCTTCTGGCCAACTAACAGATAAGAGATACTAACTCCTTGTGCCTAGGCCTTCGTCTGCCTTGCTAACTACCCTTTTCTCTTTTCTAACCCTCTTTGGGGGAGAAGGGAGGTAGGGGGGTGGAGGGGGCATAGGGGGAAGCCCCCTCTGTTGGGGGTCTGGTTTCTGATTGTGTTTATTTGCTGTATATCTCTATATATATTGTAAATACCTGTATATGTTGTGTTATATATCATCTGCTTCCTATATATGCTTGTAAATATAGTCTGCTTTCTCTGACTGAGTTTTGCCGTGGTTTCTTACTCAGTGGGGGAGGGAAAGCGGAGCCTTTCCTTTCAGCCCACCGCACATGGGCAGGCACTCCTCACACTAGATCAGGTTGCTCAGAGCCCTATCCAGCCTGGCCTTAAAAATCTCCAAGGATGAGGGTTGCCCTTCCTGGGCAACATGTTTCATTGTCTCACCACCCTCATGGTGAAGAACTTCTTCCTAACATCCAATCTGCTACATTCCCTGCAGTCCTATCACTACCTGATATCCTAAAAAGTCCCTCCCCAGCTTTCTTTGTACTCTCAGCATTTGGTTGCAAGAGACTAGAAGTCAAAAAAAAACCATAAAAATAGAAAAGCCCTTGCTCTGCTGGTTCTTGTATATTCTCTACCTAGACAGCCAACAATGTGACCATGACTGGAATTTTTGTGGGACATTCTCAATCTAACTGTACAAATCTCTTCTGTCTTACTGCACACACACTCAGCACACAAATAGCTGGAAAATACAGCACTGGCACTGAGGTGAACAGCCCACAATTTCATCCTAATGGATTGTTAGCCTCAGAGGTGAGCTGGATCCCATTTGAATGCTGACACACATATAAAGTATTGCAGGTCTGAGCACTCAGCATAAAATCATGACATGCAGTTAGGAAACACGTTGTGTTGTAAAGGTACAATGCCACACAAGATGTTGTTACAAATTTCAAGCCACATCATTTGCATTTTAAATAGGCTCCAAAATTCAGATACTGCTTCAAGTAACATGAGGAATGTGGGATTGCTCAAGGTCAAGTCTAATTACAGAGCCTGCTAAGATGAGGATCATTTTTTTAAGCAGTTGGAAATTAAATTATTTGTCCACGCTATCTGGCAGTAAATACCTGCCTGTTTTAATTGCTGTTGATGTAGCCTAATAAAAAAAATTGGAAGGCAAACACTCATGCTCAGTTTGTTCCCTTTCCAGGTAGAGTTCTACCTGATGCTCAGTGAGCTGAGCTCATTACTGCAGGCTGGTCCCCAACGCGTACAGAGACACACCACTTACTCGTGGCTGACTCAGCGCCTTGGCTCTTGGAAGATCTAGTCCAGCAATCTGGGACACAGTGAGGAGACTGAGTATCAAGGAGAGCTGTGCCTCTCATGGATACACTGGGGCAGATAACAGAGCATTAAGTAGAGAGAAAGTCACATGAAAGCTGGGAGAAAATGTTCTAACTTGGACCGTCCAACTGCGTGCAAGGAGGGAAAATAAAAGGAATATATGGATGTGTTCTGCTGCTGCCATCCAGTGGGAAGGTTGGGTAGGAAGCACTTGCGTAAAGATCGATGGCTAGCAAGGGCTGAGCCTCAGTCACTGCCACATTGACGCTTATTCTGCAGCTTGCTGTCAATGTCATCCAAGAAAACAAAAGTTTTCACAGGAAGTAAGATAAAGCAGGTGCTGAATAAAAATAATAAATAAACTGGAGGGTTTTCTGGTTTTGGGGTTTTTTTTTACAAGTTAACAATCTGCTCCTCCTGTGCAAGGACAAAAGAGGCACTCTGCTGCTCCAGCTCGTTCCTGGTGCTGCCTGTGAAATCGCTCTATGGACATGATCCACTTCAATCCTGCACCTATTTAGCTGGTTTAAGACGCTGGAGCTGACAGAGGGATGGTTACACCGAGCTCTGGGACATGCACCTTATACCATCAGAAATTTTAAGTCTTCAAATCTATAAATTGCATTGCAGGTAAAATGGAAGTTCAGCAAGCACCTTGCATACAAACATTTGAAAAATCCTGCTGGCTGCTAATCTACAGCGATAGGAATCTAAATACCTTGCTCAATCTGGCTTTAAAAGCCTGCATCTGCCTTGTTTCAGTACTTGGGAGCTCAGAAAATGGATATATAGAGCAAAATGAGACTTGGATACTCTGCTATCTACTTAGCATCCCCTCATCGATAACAGAGAGCCTCAGAACTAGTAAATGATAGCATAACATTTTCATTATCAACATCATTACTTGCGGATGATGAAGCAGAGGCAGCGACAACAATTTAAAGGCAACTCAAATTGCCACGGTGCAGTCTACAGGGCAATTTGTGAAGAAGATAAATTTCTAATGCTAATAGGACTCTACAGCAAGACATCAGTAGGCAAGGACTCCTCCAGCAAATCAAGGAGAATAGGAGGGAATCAGGGAGAAGTGTTCTGATTTAGGACTAGGAGAGAGGAAAAGACAAAGCTTTCCTTGGCAATCGAGCTGCATAATCAGCACTCAGCTTTGCAAGATTGTGAGGTGCTGCTGGGACTGACTCTTGTTTCTCTGTGAGTGTGTTTTTTATACCTCCATAATATTTCCAAGACCCTCACAAAACTTAATTTCAAAAGGATTAATTTAAGATAGCTCTCTTTTGTCAGTAAACAGATGTCCTTAATTGGGCTCTATAGCAAAACACACACAAAAAAACCCCAACATTTTCCCTCTAAAAACATTAACTGTAGCCTGGTAATTCACATCCCCATAGACAAGACCTGCAATCTTATTCTTCAACTAAGCCATCACTCCAACTTTACAGGAGAAGTCTGCTGTTGCACTAAAAATGTCTCATCACTTTGAGGGATCCACAATATTCTATTTTAGGATTAAATGGTATTTTTAAGCTTTCTACCACTGAGGTTGTCCAAATGGTGGTGTGGTGTTATCCCTGTAGAAGCATCCCACACAGACAAGACACAGACCATGAAGAACAACCTCAGCCTTTGCAGATTTCTACTGCTGCACTGGTTTTGAAACTGTCACTTCTTGGGATATGGGGCAGCAGAATTAACTGAAAATGTACAATATATTATTTAACTTGTGATTTAGTCAAGGGAGTGTGTAATCATTAGCACAGACCTATTTATCTCCATCTCACTTCATCCTTCAGTAATTCAAAAGATATTTTGAATTTCAATTGGCTTATCAAGTGCTCGACGACATCACGAGATCCTGTCTCCACTGAAAGTGATTTCTGCCTTTCTTCTTCCTTGAAGACAGTCACATCCTGTTCACACTATCAGTCACCCTGGCATGATTTTCCTCTCACAAAGCAGATAGCTTAAGTCATCAGATTTATGCAGGGGAAAAAAAATAACAAGTAGCTCTCATTGCCCCAGAGAGCACTTTGCAACTGGATGTTGTTCTTCATAGGCTCTTACTGAAGCACAGTGTTTATCCTTGTGTGTCTCATACCGACTCCTTTTCATATTCATCAATTCTCTGCTGAATGCTTTATTTACAGTAGAACACCAATGACCTTTTCCTAAACAAATATACTGCTTACTGATTTTCCAAAAGATGCAGAAATAAAGGTAAAGAGGAAATGAAAAGACAGAGCTATTTAAGAAGCCCATTCACACAGAGTGGAATTAAGATCTAGAATACATAATCATATGGTAGTGTAAAGCTGGCATCTGTTAAGAAACACAGGCCTCCACACACACCACAGCACCCAGAGAACTCCAGTGTCCCACATCTTCCTTTCTAGCTTTTGTGGTATAGATCAATGAAGTAATTTTGCTTTCATTTAATCCTGTAATCTTATTCTTCAACTAAGCCATCACTCCAACTTCACAGGAGAAGACTGCTGTCTCACTAAAAATGGCTTATCACTCTGAGGAATCCAGAACATTCTGGTTTAGGATTAAATTGTACTTTTAAGGTTTCTACCACTGAGGTTGTCCAAATGATGGTGTGGTGCTATCCCTGTAGAAGCTCAGAGGTCTGCATGCCCTGATGAGTGATGGCTGTCAACCAAATATTTCAATGGGGCAGTGCCAGACTGCTGTTGACATCTCCTAACGTGGGCAGTACCTGAGCCATCATAGCTGCTGAGGGAATAAGGCATTCTGGCTTTCTACAACTTCTCTTAAGTCAGATAGCAGTTTTTGCAATTTATCAAGAAGTCATCATGATATTACTGAGGAAGTAACTGTATCCTTCTCTGTCAGAGCTCTGTACATGCTGCTTTTCAGTTCTAGTTCCTTTAGTGTTAACTGTGCTTCACACCAACTTCTGCATGAAATGAGTATCAACCTATCAGTATTCAATGGCTGTATTATCACCTCACTCATCTGAGACAGAAGGACCCCACTTCTTCTCTCCCTCATCCCCACAGGCAAGCGGCAAAACAGTTCTTCATGAACATGCTAATGTAAGACCAGTGGCAATTAGCAATATCCATTGTCTCACTACAACCATCTGCTGAGGCTGCCACAAAGCAGACATCTTTCCACTACTTGTCCCCTGACTGAATTCATCATCTCACAACATGCAGTTTTCCCTTGGCCAAGGAATGACCTTGTTAATACTTTCTACTATCTGACAGATCTCAGACTGAAAGCCTAGATCATACTGCATCAGAAAAACACAGGGTGCAAAACTTAACAACTGTAAGAATAGAGTATTAAGGATTTAATGTAAAATGTCAATAAGAATTGAAAAAATCCATTTCTTTGCATGGCTTTTCGAACAACTTAGCTAACAGAGTCTAGACTAGGAAATATTGGAAATAAATTTGGGAAGGAGCTTGCTGGTCACTTGTTAGCTTTAATAGTCATACACTTTAACTGCAGCTGGCCAGCACAGTGCAAAAGAATAGAACTGAATAGAATTAACCAGGTTGGAAGAGACCTTTGAGATCATCGTGTCCAACCTATCATCCAACACTATCTGATCAACTAAACCATGGCACCAAGTACCCCACCAAGTCTCCTCCTAAACACCTCCATTGATAGCAGCTCCACCACCTCCCTGGCCAGCCCTTTCCAATGGCCAATCTCTCTTTCTATGAAGAACTTCTTCCTAACATCCAGCCTAAACCTCCCCTGGAGATTCTCCCCTTGAGACTGTGTCCTCTTGTTCTGCTGCTGCTTGCCTGGGAGAAGAGACCAACCCCCACCTGGCTTCAACCTCCCTTCAGGTAGTTGTAGAGAGCAATGAGGTCTCCTCTGAGCCTCCTCTTCTCCAGGCTAAGCAACCCCAGCTCCCTCAGCCTCTCCTCATAGGACTTGTGCTCCAAACCCCTCACCATCTTTGTTGCCCTTCTCTGGTGAAGGGTGGTATGGTAATGATGGTATTTAAGTCCTGGCCTGTGTTTGCATAAACAGTAGCCCAGCCATCAAGTCCCAGGCAAGGCAATCTAAATATAACCTCTGGCACTGGTGGGCCACTGGGTCCAATTTGTTCCCAGGACCTGGAAGCATTCAGCATGCACACATGTGTGTCTCAGCCCCCCCCCTGTTATATGAGAATAATCACCCTTCATTTGGTAAAGCACTTCATGTTCTACTGACAAACACCTTGCATAGCTTTGATTTCAGGAAGCCTGGCTGCCACAGCAGAGTTCCTCCAGTTTATTGTTGTTTATTTAGACTAAAGTGCTTGGGGCAAAGACCCTTCCCCCTTTGCTGAGAGGAAACACAGCGAGAATGCTGGATCACCTTTACCCCTCTGGCAATCTGGTCATTCTGCAGCCAGAGTTCTTTGCAGCACTGTTTTGACACAGTTCCTGCTATAGCCCTGAGGGAAAAAAATGGGAATTTTTTTGTAAAATAAACCACCAACCCTATTCAGGCCTTGGTTCTGATCCAGAATTCAGTTAATTCAAATCTCTTGATCATAGAATCAGCCAGGTTGGAAAAGACCTCAGAGATCATAAAGTCCAACCTATTAGCTAATACCTAACACCTCATGACAACTAAACCGTGGCTCCAAGTGCCACATCCAATCGTTTTTTGACACCTCCAGGGACGGTGACTCCACCACCAACCTGGGCAGCACATTCCAATGGCCAATTACTCTTTCTGTGAAGAGCTTTCTCCTCACCTCAAGCCTAAACTTCCCCTGGGACAGCTTGAGACTGTATCCTCTTGTTCTGTCACAGGTTGCCTGGGAGAAGAGACCAACCCCTACCTGTCTACAGCCTTCTATCAGGTAGTTGTAGAGAGCAAGAAGGTCTCCCCTGAGCCTCCTCTTCTCCAGGCTAAACAACCCCAGCTGCCTCAATCACTCCTCATAGGGCTTGTGCTCGAGACCTCACCACAGCCTCCTTGCCCTTCTCTGGACACGTTCAAGTATCTCAATGTCCTTCTTAAATTGATAACTGGGGAAGGGTCAGAAAAATACTTTCCATATTCACTGTTGGATTAGATGTTCCCCCAGAAGAAAAGGGGAAAAAAAAAGTGTTCTCAAGGGTAAACTCTCTTTTCTCTCTAGCTTGGCACAAAGGACCATGTGATACAGTCTGATAAAAGGATGTTTCTTTGCATTAGCATAGCAGAATTATTTGTCAGTTCTAGACTAATTATCTTGGCTCCTTGTCTGGGGACTGTGGCCTCCCTTGCAATAAATTGCATTTTGCTGAGGACAGCAGTTTTACTCCATTTCTAAAGAATGTTCACACAAAGTTGTTAGGCTCTGTGTATTTCCAGTAAAAATAAGTGTGTGGAGGGGGAGAAACATAGCACACCTGCCACAGCATTTCCAAATGACATGTCAAACTAGTGCTTTTTCTTATCTAGTTCAAACACCAACAAAAATTGAGCATAGGTCTGACAGTAACATCCACTATGTTGTTCCCTCTCCATTTCTGAAACGTTGGAAGTAGAACAAAATCTGAAATATTACCTCAATGTAAGTGAATTATTATGAGTGGGAACTCCCCAAACCAGACAGCTCATTGGGACACACAGTCAACCAAGTGACAGCCCTAAAATGCAAGTTCCAGTGCACTCAGGTTTCTTTCTTTTTAAGCAAGATGCATTTAGAAACACTAGGAATATAAATATCAGTTGCATTGCAGCTCCTCAGTGACCCAACAGTGTTAACTCCAACAGGGTGCAGCTGGCAAACAGTGGGGATCTCTTTCTCTATTCCAACTGTTTCAAATGAGAAATTTGAGTTGATTTAGTTTAAAGGGGAGGGATGCATTTGTGTGTTTTTGTTTGATGTTTTGGTTTTGGTTTTGGTTTGGTTTTCAGCCGAAGGAATACCAGCAGCTGCTGAAAGGACTCAATAGACAGAAATCATCAGCACACCTAAGAATCTAAGAATACTTAGGAGTAACAACAAACATCAGTGACAGTTTAGAGTCTCATATCTTCCTCTGAACAGAGAATCTCCTCAAAATAGTAAGTCCTAAGAGGACAGGCACCGTTCCTTTGGGTGACCAATTATCTATTCTACCCCATTTAGGAAAAATAATTGGGGGGGGGGGGGGGGTAGAATGTTTGTATAATTACTGCTTATTGATGAAATGCAATGCAATCATCTGTTTCCATAACTTCCAGTGCTTCGAGGTACTTCTTATTCTATCACCAGGCTGTGCAAATGGCATCACTGGCACAGGGGGTGAATGGGTCAGAAAGAATGGGTCAATACTTTCCAATTGTGTGGCACGTAGGATAGTATAAAAGAGCTGTAAATGTGTTTTCCAAGACATTTTGTCTTTCATCATCCTGTACATTAGATTAGGAAGAGCATTGGATCCAATCTGGTACCTTACAAAGGGCATAGCTATGAATGAGGGACTAGCAAGCTCTTCCTCTTTCCCTTGCTGCACTGTTTGATGCTGAAGGATACATGCTGTAACCAAGTAGGCTAATGCCACCTTAGAGCCCTTGAATCCCCTCATTCTCATTTCCCATCCAGTGACAATCAAAGGGCAGAACAAAGGAGGAAGGGCAGTGTACTCTATTGGCTTTTACTTCCTGCAATGCAGAAGGAAATCTCCCAAGGAAAAGGGAGTTATTGAAAATAAAACCCCACAAAAATATATAGAGAGCACAAGAGATACTCTAGGCTTTGTCATTCAATCTGAAAATAGGATGCACAGGAAAGACTACCCTACTACATGAAAATCTTTGCTCTAACAGTTTAGGCTTTTGCTATCAAGAATCAGCAACATGAAAGCAAAACTGGCCACATGCAGCATCCTACAAACTACACAGTATCTCTAAATTCCTACACAGTATAACTAAGGTTGGAAGAGACCCCAAGGATCATCGAGTCCAACCTGTCCCAACAGACCTCACAACTAGACCATGGCACCAAGTGCCATGTCCAATCTCCCCTTGAACACCTCCAGGGACGGCGACTTCACCACCTCCCTGTCCTCATAAGGACACCAGGATCATGCCACTCCACCCCACAAGCACAACACACCAACATAATTTGCAACAATTTCTCTCCATGCAAAAAAAAGAGACAGTAAAAGAAATCTGTTTATTGGAAGATATTTGCTGCATCATAGGATGCCACTTTAAGGAAACACAGGTGTAAAACTAATGGAAGAACTGGTGTCAGGAAGATGCAAGCAGTAAATAACGCTGAGAAAACCCCTGCTTCCTACTTATCTGGTCATTATTTCTTGAAACAAGAGCATAAATCATCACCGGATCACAAGGCATACAACTGCTGCCCATCAGGGATTCAAAAGTGGGAAAAAAAATATATAAAGGCCAAATACTAAGCAATAAAAATGTTGATCCTAGAATTTTCCACTCCTAACTTCTGTCATTTGCCAGGTATTGTTGAACATTGCCACTCTGGAAGATAATGAATGTCAGGTGTAGTCTCCACTCCTGTTCTGATGGATAGCATCTCTGGTCTGATGAGGAGAGATTACCCTGCTGAACCTTACAAGACATCTTTAATCTCCTGATTTAGAATCCATTGTCCTCTACAGGTTGTCACTCTCTGGAAAGAATGCAAGAATGCTGCCAAGCACTGAAAAACAGACAGCTGCAGGAAAGGGCAATGGGCAGCCATCTGGAGGTGCTCCGCCAGCAAAACACTTAAAAGTTAGTAGAGGGGGAAAAAAATCCATCTTCAGGTTCTTCCATTATTAATTAAACATTTTCTGGTTTCCAAAAGAAAAATGCTTGCTCAGACATGTCCTTGAAACCAGAGACACCAACAATATAAACTTCTAAACTCACATGAAGGGTTAGCGCTCTGGAAGGGGAAAAATGCCATGATTTGCATGAGAGCAGAGACAAGAATTTCATACAACCTGAATGGAGGTGGGCAAGTTAGGTACTAGAGCTAAGCAAAACAGCTACTTTCCTGCTCTTAAATACAGGGTGAATATTTTGTAGTGACCACAGCCAAAACCCTGGACAAATGGAAGCCAGCACGGAGGGTCAGTGTCCTACTCTGCTTTTAAATCAGTCTTCACCAGGCAGCACAGACAAAATTTAGTCTAAATCATCAAATCAACAGAAACTGCTGTCCATTTCCATGATTTTTATTCAAGCCTGTGCAGTCACTCACTTGGGATGAAACTCTCCAGTAGCACAAGGCTTTGCAATTTAATTGAAACTGGGCTTTAGGTTCGGGACGGGCCCTGTGCTGCCATTACAATTGATGCAATTGCAAGGGCAGCCCATGCAGTAAGCACAAAGATGTCGATCGATAGCAGAACAGGCCCTGAAGTAATTTCCATCCCTCAAAATGGCAGTGATTTGCAAAACACTGGATGATGAATTCTGGAAGAATGACTGGCTTAAGCGTTAATAAAATCATAACTATGAAGTCTAACTTTTCTGCTGGGACCGAAAACCATGACATATCCGGAGCAGGCTAGAAACTAAATCGCCAAAGAATCACAAACTCTGGCTTCAGTAGGGTCAGGACTTCATCTTAGACAGGTCTCTTAATCATTTCAGAGCAAGGAATTCAATGCAAGTGCTTTACATTTCAATCTGTTGCCTTCATCAGTCAAGCATTCATCCTCCCAAAGACTCAGCCTGTTGACCTCCATATAAACCCAGAGCCAAGTTCCTGAGTAGAACACGTTCCACTCTTTGTTGCATCACTTCACCCAAATGAACACTGAGGACAAGATGCTTACCATCCTATTTGTGGATTTTTCACTCATCCAAGCATTTCTTTTTTTTCTCCCCACGTTAGTACAAGCCTCCTCATGTGCAATATAATATTTTTTTATAATACAAAGTTCTGAGTTTGGAGAAGTAGATTGGGGGGGGGGGGGGGAGAGACAGAGAACAAAGAAATCTTTCTTGGTTAGAGTTTTGGTCAATGGAATGTAAAGATTATCATTTATCACAGGTTGCAGCTAAATAAAAAAATGAGGCTGTCAATGTGAAATGAATAAAATAAAGACAGTATTTTCAAGAGCTTTCCCCAAAGGCTTTAAAATAAGGTCACTTTGATATTGCAGGAAAGAGCTCGGTTTCAGCCTCCTGCTTTAGAGATTGATACGCTGGACTTGGTCATTTGTGTGTTAGATGAGACTCCATCTTCTTTTTGTTAAAGAACTTTTCCTCCCTCCACTTTTGAGACACAATGAAATGAGATACACAAAACCTGCACATTCACCACTTTCTCTGTAATTCCTACCACCCCCACCCCACACCCCTCCCCACCGACTCCCTGAAATACACAAATCTTTTCCTACACAATCACATGCCACACAGTTAAAGTGCACATTCACAGAAAACAGTAGCAGAAGCTACATTTTACCCTGCAAAAGGCTAAATTAACACTGAATTGCTCTTTACTGGTAACACAGCTAGGAATCCAAATAGAAGTTGCTGTCAGAATTTGTCATATATATTAAAAGTTCCAGGGGGAGGTGGGCAAGGGGGAGCAGGGTAGAAAAAGGGGAAATAAGAACTGCTTCCTCCTCTTTTTTTTCATATATATATATATATACATACACCAGCAAACTCCATTTTGTCTTAAAGGGAAC
The DNA here is from genome assembly GCF_014839835.1 of Dryobates pubescens. NCBI lineage: Eukaryota > Metazoa > Chordata > Aves > Piciformes > Picidae > Dryobates > Dryobates pubescens. Next base: position 9,556,571 of record NC_071612.1, read on the forward strand.
CTATTGCTCAACTGAATTGCTTTCCCTACCTTATTACTCGAAGAGAATACAGCCAGGGCTATATATTGTAGCTACCCTATATTTAGAAGCTAGATAATAAAACACATAAATAACACGCTGAATAAAACATTAAGACATAAAGGGAGTTAAACAGAACGAAAGGCTAAAGCTTATTGTGCACCAACCATGTCTGACCCATTGAAACACAAAAGGACTCATAATTCTAATTAGTAAAATGCACAGTTATGATTTAAATCGGGAGGAAGCCAGCACGGTGCCTGGCTGGAGGCGCGCACTGGAGCCCTTTCAGCGGCAGTGCAGAGCCCTCTGGTGGAACGAGGAACGGTGGCCATGGAAACTGCACAGCAGCACAACTTAAAATGACACTCCAACCCAAAAATAAGGTGGGTTTTTCTTTGAAGCAGCAATGTTTTCAAAAGAAAGCTTCATTTATTTATTTCAGACATACAGCCTTCACTTAGGCAGATGAAATCCTGGAGCCTGGGTAAGGGAGGAATTGTTCCTCTGACTCTACCAGGGACAGGATTCTGTCCACAGAGTCCTTGGAGTCGTGAAAATCTACAACTGATGTGGAACAATGCAGTCTGCTACCAAAAGCCTGATTGAGAGGTATTAATAGATCTGAATTCCAGCTGATATTGGCATTTCACTTTCAGGGCTTAAAATCATTAGACTTAGGGAGCCCTGCAAACCAGAACCATACATGCCTCAGCACATGAGACTCTGTTTTGGACATAAAGAAGCAACCTTCTCCCAGGACATTCCCAGTGTCATTCCTACCCACCTTCATTCAGCCACTAAGCACAGTACAAGAGCCTCACTGAATCCCTTCTCTATCCTTCAGATGAGCTGTGATGTCCATTTCTTCTTCATCTGATGTCTGTCTTACTGTTCACAGAATGGTCTGGATTGGAAGGGACCTCCAAAGGTCATCCAGTCCAGCCCCACTGTAGTCAGCAGGGACATCCTCAACTAGATCTGGCCACCCAGAGCCCTGTCAAGCCTCACCTTGAATATTTCTGGGGAGATACGTACCACAGAGGTGCTGAATGGCTTGGTCTTGGCCAAAGCTGTTACAGTAAGGGATTCCACACTGACAACTCATCGAGGTTTTACCTGCCATAGGCTGCTTTTCCTCCCTCACTACCTAAAAAGGGCCAATGCAGCATGTACTTTTCCAGAAACCAGGTTTGTCCACTAGGTTTGAGGGGAATTCTCCCACTCCTCCAGGGTATTGACTTCTCTGTGCTGTTTGGAGCACAGAAGTGAGCTACTAAACACATACCCTCTGTATTGCCTTCAGCAGGTCTGGTTTGCTGCCCATCAAGAGTGGATTTTTTTGCCTCAGATCCATGTATATTCAATACTTGCCACTACCAAATGACCATCCCTCTGACAGGTTAGACGAGCACCTCTTCAGAGAGCCACCAAAGAAGCGCACACACAAAGGAAAAAGACAGACACATTCTGAAAAGGACTGCTTTCCATCAGCCAGAGCAAGCCTGTTGCTGCATTACCCACTCAGATTGCTCTACACAAGCTGAGCCTTTCCATGCATCCATCTCTCCCTGCTCAAGCATCACTCAGTAGAAAACAAAGGAGAACACTTGTAGAATCCCACAAAATTACCTCAGGTCCCAGTTTGGGCCCTGCCCAGCAGCTAACATAAGAAGCTTGTCTTTTACACGAGATGTAAATCAGAGGTCTTCTGAAAACCAGCTAGGATAGCATTCTGGTTGCTGGAAATCAAATCTAAGATGCCAAGCAGCAAACTGCAAATTTCAGCTGGATTTCACTAAGCAAAGAGTTTACAACAGCTCAGGCTGATGATCATTCCCTCCTGAACTGCTTTCCCAGTCTCTACAGTCACATGTATTTTCTGGTCATTGTCACTTGACCTCTGACAGCTCTGTAAATCATAGAATCATACAATTGTTAGGGTTGGAAGGGGCCTCGAGGATCATCTAGTTCCAACCCCGCTGCCATGGGCAGGGACACGTTGCACTAGGTCAGGTTGCCCAGAGCCACATCCAGCCTGGCCTTAAAAACCTCCAGGGGTGAGGCTTCTACCACCTCCCTGGGAAAATAAAATTGTCTGTGGAGCAACAAGGAACAAACTCCATTAAAAATGTTGCTATTTATCCCTCTTGTTAGCTAAAAGATCTGCATCATCCTGCAGGTGTGGTAAGCAAGCAAACCATTAGGACTACCACTGAAGGCTTCACTTGAAAGAACAAAGAAAAGAGAAAGCAAGTACTAAGGCAACTGAGACATAAAATTGGTCTTGCTGGAAACTTCAGATATTCCTTCAATATATGGATTCTGGGCATATTAATAATAATGCACTTTCAAAAAATCTAGACCTTTAAGCAAGCAGAAAGAGGCCAAAAGAATTTCAGGTGTGAGAATCATCACATAAAGGTAAAACACTTCAGTCTCAAAAAAAGCCAAGCTGCACTGGTAAGTCATGACAGAAACTGCTCAGCTGGCTATACCAATTAATGCTCTGTAAGTCCAACCCCCACTTGAGGTAACCTGAGAAAGTATCTTTTCAGGGCTTCATTATTTGTGGATCCTGACTTACAGCAGTGAGGTGGAAACAAATCTTTTCCAGTACTAAATGTATGTCGCTTCATTCAGCACAGCATGGAATTGATAGTTATGTCGGTATCAGTTAGGTACTCTGGGAGCCTGAAATATTGTCCAATTTTAAACAGCTATGGTAAGGTTGGTGGTAATGCTTCCCTCAGCTATTGTCAGTGAAAAGACAAGCTCTTCAGAAAGGTAATTCAGAGCAACAAAGTCTTCTCTAGATAGATGTAGGGGGAGCCTGCTGAAATAATCTGCATAAGCGACATCTTCAGTGATCTACTGGTAATGAGAAGGAACATTTCTCCTCTACCTTTTGCCTAGTTAACTCTGCCAGTCAAAGCAATTACAGCATTTAGAATAAAAAGCCAGGCTGTGGCCTCCAAGCTGGGCTCAAGATCCAAAGAGTTTCAAAGCAATGGCAGGACTAGCTTGCTAGATTGAACAGCCTCTTTCTCCACTAGCAATTATTTGATGGTGGTGAATCTTTTGCAGTACAAAAGAAAGAACCAGGTCTGCCTTACACTTCGTTGCAGTGAAGAGGCCCTCTTTGTCAAAGGGACTGCTCAATGACATTCTCTCCCTCTTTTGAGAAAAGGATGGTTATTGGGTCCTTAAAGATCTCACCTCTGTTCCTGTCTGAAGATGGCAGAGACAGCTGTCGACTGTCATTCTTTCAGGCACCATCTAACACGACCAAAGTCAATAATTGTTTTTGTCCAGATTAGGCTCCTTAAAAATGACACTATTCTTAAAAGAAAGGGGGGAAAAAAAACCCACACCACTCAATCCCCACTTTTCATCTTAAACCCTATTGTCAGCTCTTGCTTAATAGACTTTCTTAGCTTTAATGAGGAAGTAGTTTTTCTAAAGTGACCAGGAATGTCAAGCACACATGGATTTTCAGGGGCAGGCACAACAGCGTTCTTAAAAACCAGCTCCTCCTAGCACAGGCTAAACACCTCCTGCCTCAAGCAGCAGGTATTGCCCACCTAGCACATGCCTGTCAGATGCCAGCTGCTTGACCTCGGGGACTCTGGACAAAGCCTTTGCCTACCCCAAAGCCTGAATTCCACCCTTTAATGTGCTTCAGAGTATTTCACTTTGAAAAGGCTGTCTATTGACTGCAAAAAAACGTTATCTCAATTGCCATCCAAGAACGTGCTAATTTGTATTAAACAAACAAGGCTAATTATTTGCTTTATCCCAGAACAGGCAACACTTAAAGCCCTAAATGATTTGTTTTCCTGATGAACGATGTTGTCTCGCTCCTCCACAGCCCTGACCATACATTAGAAGGTCAGTCTAGGTGCTGCATCAAACAGCATAGATTATATGAGGCTGGGAAAGGCAGTCCCCTTGAGCACGGACCTCCAAGTCTTCTAAATGCTCTGTGGTGCCATATGTCAGACATGGGGAACTGGGAATCAAAACCAGGGTGACTGTTTCATCTGCTACATGGAAGCACAAAGGGGGATGGAGGTCACTCCAGTGTACACATCTGAGAAACTCATGTCCAAGGAAGAATATGACACATTACTGATGAAAAAGAGCTCCACAATCTAACCAAACCATTCCTGAAACCAAACCACTTACTGTGTCCAGTTCTGGGCCACTCAGTTTAGGAAAGATGTTGACTTGCTGGAACATGTCCAGAGGAGGGCAACAAAGCTGGGGAGGGGTTTGGAGCACAGCCCTATGAGGAGAGACGGAGGGAGCTGGGGTTGCTTAGCCTGAAGAGGAGACGCAGGGGAGACCTCATTGCTCTCTACAACTACCTGAAGGGAGGTTGTAGACAGGCAGGGGCTGATGTCTTCTCCCAGGCAACCAGCACCAGAACAAGGGGACACAGTCTCAAGCTGTGCCAGGGGAGGTTTAGGCTGGATGTTAGGAAGAAATTCTTCATAGAGAGAGTGATTGGCCATTGGAATGTGCCGCCCAGGGAGGTGGTGGAGTCCCCATCACTGGGGGTGTTTAGGAGGAGACTTGATGGGGTGCTTGGTGCCATGGTTTAGTTGATTAGGTGGTGTTGGATGATAGGTTGGACACAATGATCTCCAAGGTCTCTTCCAACCTGGTTTATTCTATTCTATTCTATTCTGAAGAGCAGAACCTTTCTTCAGTCTAACAGAGAAAGCACAGTACACAAATCTGCTTAACAGTTGAGCAGCTTGATTGTGTTTTACAGTGCCACTTTGACACAGGAAACAAATTCTGGATGTGAAATAAAAGTATACAGTCAAACATTCTGAAATGTTATGCTGAAGAGATTGTCCTAATTTACATAAAACATCATGGGTGTTCATCACAGAAGCCCACCACACAGGATCACGACTGCCTTGTTACAGGTATTCCCCTTACCTACATATGCAAAGTGCATCTTTGAAGCACAAAACAACATTTCTTTTTATAAGACTCTTCCCTGAAAGGCGAATGCTGCAGATGGCTCTTCTCTAAGTGTAGCTGTGTAGTCAGCTCTGAAACGCTCTGCTAAGCAACAGTTGTTTATAGGAAGGGTCAAGAGGGCCAAATTAACTTGTCGTTGTGCATAGACCCTCTTCCCCACTGAAGTGTTTCAACTAGTTTCCATAACAGCTACCTGCAAACTGGTACCACGGATCATCCTCCAACACTGTGCCCACTGGAGTTGCTTTAAGGGCTTTATTCTCCAAAACCCATGACTGTGTTCTATGGCAAATACATAGGAGTGCTGCACAGCACCAGGGAACACAAAGCTGGTGATGGGGCAAGGCAAGGAGGTGGTTTGTGTATCTCTCTGGTACACACACTGCTGACATGCTGTGAGCACACAGACCCAGCAGCTACAGGCTGGTAACAGTCAGTGCTGCTCACCAGGACTTAGGAAGTCTTGGTGAACACATGAGAAGCCTTCAGCTCCTACCTAGATAGTTACCAGATGCAGCAAGAAAAGAGGCAAAGGGTTCTTATCTGGAGAATGGATCCTCTAACAAACGTATCCTTACTTACTAGCACTGAGCTGAAGTGGGGGTTAACATTAGACCTGGACCCACCATAATTTGTCTCAGAGTAAAGAACATCACATGTGGATTTCAGGCATCACACTGAATTTTAGAATGAGACTACATGACAAACAGCAACACTTGCAGAAACCCCCAAGCCAACATGAAGCTAACTGTTGTACTAAGAATGTAATCATCTCCTCATGGCATTGCAGCCAGGCTTCCAACCTCTCCTAAAAAGCAGAGCTCACAAGTTAACTCAACTATACAGTTTTAGGGCTTGCACTGAGATCTTTGCATTAGCACCTCAATATTTCCTTCTGCTTTCAAGCTGATTTGCCTACATGATCCTATCACAGAGATGTTGCCTTGAAGTTCCAGCCTAGTCGCTCTTCATGAAGTCAGCCAAACTTGTTCTGAGCTACTTCTGCCATTTATAATAAGATACTACACTGTGCCTGGTAGGTGTACCCTACTGCAATAACATGACCTCTTAAATGCAGTAACTTTCTCTTTGCTTCACTGTGAAAATTAGGGGAAAGTGTATATTACAAGGTGAACTAAACCACAGTCAAGTACTTGTGTTACTTAGAGAAAGAACTGGCTAACAAGTCTGAGGGCTTTGATCTATTGCCCATCAAAGCCAATGATACCCTTTGTAAAGTCTCTTGATAACAACTGGATTAAGAAAGGGAAGATAAAGACACATTTCAGAATATCTTTGGGTAAGGATAAAGCAAAATGACACAAATCCCAAAGTCCTAGCAGTCATGAAGTCACTCCAAAAACTGTCTGGTGAGCTTCAGTACATAAAATTATTACAGAAAAATAGCATGAACAGTTACAATAACTCATTTTCCCTTGTTGTTTTTGCATTTTTAACCCATTTCACTGGTTATAACACAGTGTCAACAGCCTCATCAATTATCCATAGCTTAAAAGTGGCCCTAGCATTCTGCAGTGGTATTAATTGGGCTCAGTAGCACATAATGAGTTTAAAAGCTCCTACCTGTGTGCCCCCGGGGATGGTGGCTAGAGGCGGACAACAATTTACAGCAGACCATTAACACATAGAGCAGAAAGAGCCAGTCAGATAGAAGCATTGATTTGGCACAGAATCTCATCCTGGAGGCAGAAAAGGATGCAGTTGAGTGCAAGAACAATGTGAGAAGGGAATAGCATAAAAATGATTGGGGAGGGGGGGGAGGAAAAGCTGAGATGATGTCACAGAATAACTAACATGGCTTATTGCAAGGCAACACTGACAAAAAACACCCCACCACATATCCATGGTTTAATTGTGATCAGTTCTTTGTTAAGCATGTTTTATAGTCATAAGCAATGGCTATCACATTGTATTACCCACAGACACAGATGTAGAATAACACAGTGAGTGCAATACATCTCTATAGATTGGAGATAAGTGGTGTAGGGCTTTTTAAATAAGATCCATCCACACTGAAATTTAAATACCAATAAAGTTGTGCTACTTTTTTTTTTAACTGCATCTGTACCACCATCACAGGAATATCACAAAAAAAACATGTCCTTTTTGCTTCATACTTCTCAGGACATACTTGCTGATGCTACTAACTCCCATGCAGCCACACACTTCAGCTGGCTGGATCACCCAAGCACACAACATCTGTGAGCTTTCCTGGAGATCAGTGAATTTTCTGAGGGTTGAACACTCATGAAACCAGCACCCTGCTCACATATGTGAGGACTTGCTGCTCTGCCAGGGTGTCAGAAACTGCATTTCAGAAAACACTTGCTCTAAAGAAGGGGGATATTGTTAGTCTTTATTCACATAAGTGTAGGAACTAAGACCACAAATCCTCAGTCATTTTACTGCAGATATCTACAATTAAATCCCCCCAATAGCTTATGTTATGCCATTCATCATACAGAAAGGTAATCTAATCATTTCTTTTTAAACTCAGTTATGATAATTTATTACTTGTGCTATACATAAATGGGTATTATGCATTTGAACCCTTAGACACAATGTTCCACACTTGCAGCAAATGCTGTAAGCAGGAATACATCAAATTAATTAAAGGCAATTTATAGATTTGCATAAATTGAACTAAATACTACTTTCAGAGCAGTGACGTTAGTCTGCAGTTAATCAGCACACTGGGATTTGCACAAGCCTATCCTAAGCATGCTTATTTACACCAAAAAGTCCTTTGGGGACTTCTTTTTCCCCTGCAGATTCCAGTTCTGATTCTTCCAAGCATTTTCTAAACATTTTGTTTCTCTCTGCAGCTTCAAAATACCTGAGACTCTTCCTCTAATCCAGTACTGAAATGCTGAACGGAGCTGGCAGTTTGAAAACAAAACCCTCATGCCTTAGACAGCGCTACTTTCAAACCCAGGTGCAGCACTTGGATCCTGCTTCACATATGATGGCCACCTACAAATGAAACCAAAACCTGGCTTTTTAAATTCTTATTTTAAAGCATTTGCATAATTTCCCCTTTCTCACATCACAAAACAATTTTGTTCTCTCACTGTGTGTGAGTGGGGATGTTGATGAACCCCAAACAACTCATAGGTGCACTTATTAATAGAAAAAGTTGGGGCTGCTGTATGTAAATGCAATTTAGCAACAAAACACTATTTTACACTTGAGTGAGGGGAAAAAAAGCCACACACGGTGGTGAAAACCTCAGCACCTTCAGCTGTCCTTGTAGACTTCACTCCAGCCTACAAACTTCTTTAAAAAGCCACTCGAATGTTGCTAAAATATAACTCACTTGCATACAGATTCCTGCAAAAAAACACCCCAAAACACTTATTTTGCATGTAAAGAAGTGGCCTCTTAAGGACTGATTTGGCAAAAAGATACCGTTCCTTGCTTTAAGAAGGTGCTTTATTTCAAACAGAGTATATTGCCATCCTGAATACAAATGAACCAGTACAGGAAGAAACACACTGTGGCTCTTTTGCAGCAGTATATAGCAGCCTTGTGCAAACATGAATCAAGCCCAGAAGATAAAGATGTCACTGGTTCTTGCCTACCCTACAAGTACCCTCTTAAGGAGCACTCTCAGACTAATTCAGAGCAGCTAATAAGCATGGGCCTAATTCACCTCTTGCACCCAAATGAACCACATAATGCTGCTGCAGCTAATGGGATTGAGTCACTATGAAACAAGCATAAATGTTATTGTTGCTGTTGTTCTAGTCTAAGGAAACTGGCCAGTAAGCTCTGAAATCAACTAACCATTTCAGATTTTAGTCATCCAAAGCTTGCCCAGGTAAGTGAACCTCATTTTCTTGAGTAGAGTGATGAATCTAACCTTGGTTTTCTTGTTCTGTCCATGAGAATCACAAGGCCTATACCTTGTGCACCAGTTACCACTGACTAGGAAGTCATCAACTGCTCGTCTTGCAACAGCATCCCTGTGCTGCACTAAATGCAAACATAAGACTGGGTATTAGTGGAGACCCCAGCTCTGGTGTCATTCTGTGGTGTCATAACGAAGACAGGGACCTTTCTTTGGGTTTCCTGAGGTATGACTGAAACCAGGATCTCACCCTTGGAATTAAGTAAATAGATCAGACCTTTTGAACATGCCCTTTCAGGTGTGAGCTGAAGGAAGGGACAGGTGTTTATTCCCAAATCATGTGCCACATGCTCAACAGCTGCTGCTTCAGCATTTAAGAACCCAGGTGTTGCCACCATTCCCAGTGCAGGGCCAAAGCTGGTCTCAGAGGAAATGGTTGTGCGCTGAACTAATTGCAAAAGCTTTCCCAGATTATGAGTTTGACTCCTTTGAAGCCACAGGCCTGATATTAGACAGGGAATGTTAAACCACGTTTCACCAGGTTAAGAGGGTAACCTCACCCCTTTGTAAGTGTATTCAAGTCCAGGAAAACTTGTATCACTACAAAGCAACAACTTAGTTATAACCAAACTGAAAGGCTGCTAAAAGCATTCAGTACCACAAAAAGGCTGCAACACTTGCTGGCTTTAGTCTGCTCGGAGGTAGGCAGGACACAAGTCTTCAGCCCAGTAATATAAAGAAATACAGGAAGCCCTTTTAAAAGGCAGAAGAAGAATGAAATCTGGCAGACAGATGCAGCAAGGGGTGCTGAGCCCTTCAGTGTCAGTGGGCTGCCACTTTCAGAAATGTCAAGCCTTCATTCTCTGTTGGATTCAAGTGGATATTGTTGCTAACCAGAACAGCGAATCTTCAGTGTCTTTTGAAAGATAAAAAGTGCTCTTACCTTGGGGACTTTGCAAGAATTTTGTTCCAGTCAAACACAATTATTTCAGTGTGTTTTTCATAGTTATTCCAGATTCCCATTTGCAGCAGCAAACAAGTCTTTCTGCATTTCAGAACGATTCCTTCGCTTTGGGGACCTAGAAAGCAAGCCACATTACACTGCAATTAACGGCTGGGACAGTGCTCTGAAATACATCCTGCTTACCAAAACCATTGTTTCACAGTGCCACCTACAGTGCAATCCAAGGCAAAAGGCAGCAGCCATATCACTCTTTCAGCTTGTTTCCAAGAACACAGAGAAACTGTGCTAAGGCAGCTCTGAAATATCACTACATTAACTAAAGGCAGAGTTAACCATATTAGAAATTACAAACTTATTGTGTTTGGCTCACTGTGTCCTTACAACCACATGTCCTCTTGCAACTCAACTGCTGGGAAAGTTGGAAGGTCTAAGAGACCACTGTAGTACAGATTTCCACATGATTATGTGAAATCCCCAACAGTCTGAACCAGAGATTATCAAAGATGGGAAAAATCCTTCATTGTCTTCATAAAGTTTCAGCCAAGGAAGGTCTTTGGAGTCCAGCAGCCTCAGGAGCAGAGGGTCTGCAGGGTCCTGTGGGTCACACCCACAGGATTGTGTCTGTGTGATCAATGCATTATAAGCACCCTCTGGCACTTTTATCTCTACGTGCTTCCAGCATCACATCTCACCCAGCCCACCTATACCCAGAAGCTACACTTTGAAACCCCACTATGTGGAGACACTTTTGCACCAGTTCTGCAGAGTAATGAGCTCAAACACTGCATTTCATAGATGTCTGTTTCTCTTTGCTTTTAGTGTTTGTATTCGTTCTCTCACTTTTATCCCTGGGCTGAACTTGACCTTCTGCTATTGAAAACACAACACACTGCAATTTGTGAGAGTAATAATAATGTGGTCTTCACATACAAAGCGATCACAATAACCTGTTCTCATCTTCTCCCACCACTCTTTTCATTTCACCCTTCCTTTGATCAATTAGAAATGTGCTTTTAAGAAACACAAAATTACACTATCACATCAGAGGGCAAAGCATCTCTGGGATCATAAAAGCCTGTAAGCAAACACCTTTCAGAAGCTTAGGACAGGAAAGCCCCTGGCTCAATACACTCAGCTTTCTGTTCAGAATACCATGAGAAAAGAGAGTAATTGCTGGAATTAAAGAGGTACCAGGCCAGCAGTCTATAATTAATCACATTTTACTCTGTCTTCATTTTCCAGTGTGGACTGTTTTAGAGTGAGGCAAAATCAAAACAAAGTGTGGGCATAGAGATGTCTTAAGACAAAGTGCTACCATCCTGCATCAGTCCTTTCTTGTACAAATACACACAAAATAAAATAAATCAGCATGACTCAAGTGGCCTATTGAGAGAAAACAAACAAACAGACTTTTCAATATCATATTGTATGACCAGAATGGTGGTGTGGTATATTTTTTACCCATTTCATAATAGGACAGGTAGATAAATATATTCTTACAATGCTCTTGTAGAAATCAATATTGCAATACACTAACTGGGGCTGTAGTGCTTATCTGTTCCATCATTTTTATTAGAGAGGGGGGAAAAAAAAATAACTGGTGTGGATGCATCCACAGGTAAACACTAACTTAAGTGTAACCTGCTCTGTAAACATGTTAGACCCTGGCAAAAGACAAGGAAGTATTGATTATTCCAACTCCTTCTAATTAAATGAATCCAGCCAAAATACTACATGATACAGCCAGCAGCATATCTTGGGGCTTTCTGATGCCTTCCAGTGATATTTCTTAAGAAAATAGGATTATTTGAGATGAGTGTAAAGCAAACTCCTACAGTACAGTCTTCAGTCTGAGGTTCAGCTGGTTGATGTCAATAAAGGAGGCAGATCAGAGCAGAAACAAGAGGCTCAGCTTGTTCACAGTGGTAAAAAGAACACCAGGTTTCTCACGGCAAAACCATGTTTTGTGTGCATTTTGTGACCAGGGGTTTTACAGCTGGTCCCTGCCAAGGTCCAGTATGACTTCAGAAAGCACAGCTCTTCTTATCTGCAGGCAGTACAAACAAGCAACTCACTCCTGTCCTGCTCCCAGAGCTCTGGGGCCGTGAAGCTTGCAAGGGGAACTGTTACCACAAGCAGGCACTAACACCCCACCAGCCACCCACGGGCAAAGCAAGTGCCACTGTAGATGAAATAAAAATCAGTGTCAGCTCCCAGGACACACCAACATTTCTGCCAATAACTGGGATTTTGTGCATGAAGTCCTTGACTTCAGTGCTGCAGGGTTGGTTTACATAGGAGGGATTTGAAGAGAAGTTACCCATGGAAAGCAATCTTATGAAGAAAGGAATTGTTTTGAAACAAGAAACTCTGGTCAGGAAGCCACAGATGAAGGTGATGGGGGAGAGGGGAAGAGCTCCAGTCTCAATATTTACACATGGGTTGGCCATGAACAACTCCTGCTTTGCACCTTAGTCTGCTTGGACCCCACTTCAGGTCACACAACTCGCCATGAGCCCATCCCGAGTCTGTGTTCTGGTATCTGAAGAGAATTGCAGTGGTCGGATCTGCAGCACCTCAGTGCCAGCACAGTCTGTTCTCTGTGACTCTGCACTTCAGTGCAATAGCTATAAATAGCATTTCTCTATGCCAGAGAAGTGTTTCAAGAATAGAAACAATAAAGGTCTAAAACTATTTGAAAATTGTATGGGCACTGTATAATTCCTTTGGCAGATGGAACAAGATAGCATTTTAAATTAGGTACTTTTCCTACTAATATTTACATGTTGTAAAATATTTCTTATAGCTAGTTTCTGTAAAGAACAAATTACTAAACCCTTTTATGCCATCTTTTATAATAAGCTATTAAATAATTTACAACACCTTCATCCATTAAATATTTAAAAGGCTTTAATTTCTCCATTCTCAATAATTCCTCATTTAAAATAAAGATATGGCATCCCTTAAAAGACTCCTTTTCTGTAAGGCAATTGGTAGGAGGAAAGTAAATATGAGTGCCACAAACTTTACAGGGGGATTTGCCAGCCTAGAAGTTTAACCTCACCATTAGCCCTTTGAAACTTTTGTTTTTGTCTTTGTCTTACTGAATAAAGAATTGAGAGAAAACGGAGCAACATCTGCAGTTTCTTAGAACAGGAGGAACAAGAATCCAGTCTGGTCATCACATGCGTTTGTGAAGCATCGCTGTTTGGGGGGAATCAGAGACAAAACTCGGGAGCTACAGTTCCGCTGGGCTTCATCCAAAGCAGTGCTGGACAGCAGCAGATCGAGATGAGCTCTGGTGAGACCCCACCTGTAGCGCTGTATTCACAGGACAGGAGAGACATCGACTTGCAAGGCCGTTGGGCTGAGACTCTAAAGGTCCGTTCCAGCTGTGACTCTCTTTGCAGAACTCAGGGGCAGTACGGGGCGGTGGGGCGCGCCTCGGCCCTCCGAGCCAAGGCAGGCTGGGACGGGGCAGGGCGGCCGCTGGCCTTACTGCGTGGCGCTACTGCCCCCTGGCGGTCGTCCACCGCCTCGGCGGCTCCGCCGGCTCCCGCAGCGCGCCGGCACAATGGAGCTGTCCCCGGCCCCGACCGCATGCATAATTCAGCGGCGAGCTATTAAACACTTCCAACTTTTGTCATTACTCGGAAATCTCATTAAATCTCATCCGTACAGCGTGCACCGATTGCTCTGCAGAACCCCGCTCATTGTTCCCCGCCGGAGCCACCTCAGTCCTCAGAGAGATCCCCTCCGAGCCCCTCACCACTACCGCAAAGCCTCTAATTTGCTGGCGCTCCTTTGTGCCAGAATGAACTGTCCATGCAAATTAAGTTTCATAGTTAATCATATTAACACGTTGCTGTCACAGGATTGCTCTGTTCGCTGCCCTCTAGGAGGGCAGGAGTGTGGGCAGCTGCAGGAGGGGGACAGGGACTGTGATCCTCCTTCACCACCTCACAGGCTGTGCCCTGTCTCCTCAAGGCTCTCCATGCACCCACAGAAATGGGCCAGCCAGAGGGAAATAACGCGGTTTATATTCGCATTTAGTCTCCCATGCAGAAATCTCTATCAGGCCAGGTAAGTTTAGCATGATCTGAAGACTTCGAGTGGCAGTAAATTCACCACAGCCTGAGTTACTCCAACAGTTAATTAACCTCACTTCAAACACTGCACCCAGTTTCCAATCTGAACTCTTCCAGCTTCTACTTCTAGGCATCTGATCTCATTAGGTCTCTTGCTGGCAGATAAAAGCCTACTCTACTTTCAGGTATCAATGCCCACAGCCCACTGTCATGTCCCAGACTTCCACATAAGTGAGATGGAGGAAGCCTCTCCTTGGAAGGCTTTACACTATTAAATCCATCATGCAGTTCTTTTCTGCATCACTGTCAGTTTCTGAACATCAGATCTTTTGAAGTGAACCACAGAAGGTACAATAACCAGAGATGATCTTTATCAGTACCACAAACAGCAGTAATAAACCTTCCAGCTTGTACCTCATGTTCCCTCCTGATATTCCTGCTTGTCTAAACAGCTGGTGGATGGACAAGTAAGATGCTTAAAGTCTTCAGTTCTGCCCATCATGAATCACACTGACAGTTACATCAGAGTAAATAAATACAGTAGTAAATAAGACTCTTCTCACAGTGCAAGAAACCAAAACCTCTGCCGGGCCCAGATCCTCTACCCTTTGCTCCCAAAGTCAACAGCAACTCTTCTGTTGTGTTTGCTCTCCTGCAGCTATCACTGAGAGACCCAGTCACAGCAGATGGCAAACTGAAGTGAAAAGGCTCTTCAGACAGCAAGAAAGTTAGCCAGACCAGGTAGCCCTAAACTACAAGAGCATCTCTTCCCTTTTAAGCCAAGCGTGTAGCCTGATAACCACAGGGGGGCTGCAGCAATTTCCAGCACCTTCCAGAGCCAAGCAGACTCCCAACATGCTTCACCTGCAATTTTGTAAGTTTTAAAAAACTTAAATTTGTAAAATTTTTGTTAAATCATTTCCCATTTACAGCATCAGTCTCTGCTAGTGGCTCCTCAAGTCTGTCACCAGTAGCCAGCCCTTTCCACAGGAATATTTCAAACCTCACTTACAAGCAACTGGGGGAGGAGTGGAGAAAAAGAAGACCACACCCAGGAGAGCTAAAGGAAATAAAAGTCACAGCCTCCTAAGGAAGGAGAATCAAACTGCCTTTGTAGCCACATAGCATAAGGTATCAGCCACACCAGCAGCTGTACCATCCACACAGACAGACATCCTAAATGCTGTGTGTTCTGGGGAGAATGCATCTGTCTTCACCAGCATTTGGAGTTCTCTAAGGTCTGTCTGTCTTCGCTGTCTCCATCAGAGATGAGAACAAACCTTCCATTCATTGTGGGCATGCTAAGAGGATGTACTGGGAGAACTGCAAAAGTGTAGAATACAGAATTAACCAGGTTGGAAAAGGTCTTTGAGATCATCGAGTCCAACCTATCACCCAACACCATCTAAGCAACTAAACCATGGCACTACACACCCCATCCAGTCTCTTTTTAAACACTTCCAGTGATGCCTAAACCATCTCATTTCTGGCTCTAGTCACTGTAGCCTTCCTTGGCTAACTGTGGCAGAATGAGACTAGTGAGTCAGGTGAATGTTCTCTTGGAGCCTTTTTCAGTCAGACTTAAAAGTGAAAGTTTGTGGCTGCCAAGTTTAATCCAGTGGAGCTCAGGTCAGAAAAAGCAACAGCAGTGCAGAGAATCAGAAAACAAATTCAAGCAAAGGACTGAAGGTGAGAGCTAGCAGACTGCCAGATCTGAAGTTTACACAGTGTAAGGAGAAGTTAGAAATCAAAGCTGTTGCCCTCTTCTGATGAAGCAGACTAAGTCAGGTGTCTACTCAGATGCAATGCAAACTACAGGGCCTAGCTCAGGTCCCCTCCAGGCCAGGCAAGAGTAACTTTTTCATATATACCAACTCCAGTGCGTATTCAGGGGACCTTTGGTCACCAGAGCTCACAGCTTTGAAGTGTATTTACAGGGCAAGAAGTAGCAGTTTTGTAAATGAAGCATATGAATTATGCCAGCAAGAGTAGCTGATCACTTGGAGTACAACCTCTGTGTGTCAAACAATCATCTCAAGGGACATAAAATCTCAGCTGAATTTTTAGAAAAACATTTCAGAATCTCCTCTCACATTTCATAGAATCAGTAAGTTTGGAAAAGACCTCAAAGATCATCAAGTCCAACCTGTCACCACAGACCTCATGACTACTAAACCGTGGCACCAAGTGCCACGTCCAATCCCCTCTTGAACACCTCCAGGGATGGTGACTCCACCACCTCCCTGGGCAGCACATTCCAATGGCTAACAACTCTCTCAGTGAAGAACTTTCTCCTCACCTTCAGCCTAAACTTCCCCTGGCACAGTTTGAGACTGTGTCCTCTAGTTCTGGTCTATGTATGTATAAAGTGAGTCCTCATCTTTGCATTAGGAAAAAGCCTACCAAGACCAACAGGACTACTCAGAGAGTAAATTACAGCTATTCTAGGCAAAGTGAACTCCCAAAGAGGTATTGCCTTCAAAGTTCCATTTGTAAGGTTGCACTGACTTCCTAACTTAGGTACCCGGCACAGGATATCTCCTCATTACAGCCCAGCGCTTCAACTCTTTCAACCACATTTATCAGAGAGAATTTTTCATTGTGATTAGCCAGGTTCTTTCAGTCCCTCACTACAGCTCAAAAATCTTCCACACCCTCTGGTGTATGGCACATTTAAGAGATGGGCAGACTTACAGGCAGTGTGTTCAAGGAAGCACAGGAATTGATTCAGCCCTGTTCAAAGAGGAGGCAGAGCACAGGCAGTGCCCTGCTCCACTCCCACTGACCTCCCTAGAAGCAGAGCAGCACTCACGTAGTGCAAGCAGCACATCAAAAAACATGGAGAGAAGTGTCTTTGAGGGAAATACCTTCAGCAATGTTTCAGACATGGCAAATATGCATTTTCCCTTACTGTAAACTTCTCCTGCCGGGTAGCAAATCATTAAAGTTGCTGCACAGCTCATCTCAAGCAATGAGACAGAGTTTTCTATTCCCAGGACTTTTATTTCTGCCATGGAAGGAAAAGATAACTGACCCACTATAGAGCAGGTCACTCACCTTTCTTCCCACTCACTAGGGACCCAGGTGAGCTGCTAGGTTATTATGCAGAGATTACCCAGGAGAGGAAGGGAAGGAAAGGTTGGAGAAGGGATCTCATGTAATTTTGTGCCTCTGGGTAATGCACTGGGAGGTCCCAGAGCTGTTCTGGGTGCCTGGTGGCCAACTCAAGGCTCACAATATAAGAAGTAGCTGGTAACTGACTGTGGGTGAGAATTCAAATTAAGAACAAGAGGTAACCCCAGGGGAATAACATGGAAATGAATAGACTGAACAATTGCAAGCAGTAAAGGAAGGTTGTGTTATTTAGTCAAAAAAAAAGGGAGTTTATTGGAGACATTTCTAACTGTCTCCTTGAAGAGGTTTGAAGGAAGAAGGGTTTGATTTTAACAAGTGGTTCTCTGTAGCTACTGCAGACAGCATGCAAATAATTTAGGGGCCTGCAAAGATTATTTAGTGTGTGTGTGAGAGGAGAAATTTTCTGTGTCTAACCGTGGGAAGCTTGTGGTGCAAGCCTGATTTAAAATTGGCTGAACACCTGTGAGATGGGCAAAGCTCCTTTCTCCATTCACAGGGCTGGATTACATGTTTGCTCAAGGTCTGGAGCAGAACTACATCTCCTGTGTGCCTTGGAGCAAAAAACAACTGGACTGGAATATAAATGTGAGGTAAATAGTCACTGTTCATAGTGTCATCCTCAGTACCCTGACCACAGACAGTCATCAAGTCAGAGGCTGGAGGAGGAAAATTGTGGTAGAAAGAAACTCAAAATACCTCCTACATGTATTGATTTTTTTTTTGTTTCATGCAGACAGGGTCAGCTTGGTTTATATTTAGATATCTTTCTGGTTGGTGTCCGGGCTCCTGTGCAACCAAATTTGGATCTTCTGATTCTACTGCATTAGAAGACTATTTTCTCTTATTATTCTCCCAAACACCTCATTCACAGCAAACAATTACATCATGTCTCCTCATGCTTCCCTAAGCCGTGTTGGCCTCTGCCTGCAACAGGGTCTGTCCATCTCTATACCACCTATACAGCCTCTGCTTTTGTTTCAGTTCATGGAACACTCCAAGGGGAAAGCACAGAAAAAAACTACTTTTGCTTTTAGAACACAAACATGCTTTATGAGCAGAGAATGCACACTGCCTGATGAAGAATCCCAACTGTCTGGGTGTATGGGATAATTGTTCCACTTGGGACTCATTAGCTAATTGTTAAAATAGTCTAAGGAGAAGCATTTCATAAATACAGCACTAAATTTTCCAGAGGTGTAATTATGGGCTGAATGCACATTTTTACCACCTGTGTTGTCAACTGCATAAGCCAACAGCAAAATATCTTGTGGCGTGCCCTCTCTGTTCTCCCTGCCCATCTCAGGGTAGTATGTAGGATAACTGCTAGCAAAGTGGAAGGAAACATTTTTGATATTCCCAGTTTTGTATAAACACAAACATCAGCTTGGGACTAGCTGAAGATTCTTTCCCCTAGCACAAAGAATCTCCTGTAGCAACAGTGAAGAACAAAACTTTCACAGGAGGAGTGAGGCACAAACCAAAGAGCTATAACTCAGCTCCTTGATCTTGTTTTGTCACTCGACTTTTCATGTTACAAAACCAGCTGTTTACTCAGTGTTAGAAAATAATGTTTGCTTAGCAGAATCTGCTTCTCAAGTTATGTAAAAAAAACCCAAAACATTGTACAACTGAGTAGGAAAATTCCAAAATTGGGTTCCCAAGCCATCAGTTCAGAAACTGCTACCAAACCTTTTAAAACAATAACAAAATAATACTCCTCATTCTCTGTAACTGAATGGCAGAAGCAAAACACTGTTAACAACCTGGCAAGGCATTTGTGTGGCATGGTCAATACACAGCTGCCCTTCACAGGGGAACCCAGCCTTGTCCAATCTTGATCCCAGTTGAATGAACAAAAGCATATTCAGAACCAATCACAAAGTTGCATTGACTTTTCTACAGCTTGGCATCATCATGCTGGGTGGATGAACTGACTGCACCCACACTGTACACAGCACTGCCTAAGCTAGGAATAACTTCATGTCTACCCCAGAACTGACAGCACTGATCTTCAGTCTTAAGCTCTGACTTCTGCTCAACATGGAGAGATGTCTGCTTGTTTGGAGCTAGCTGGAGCACCACAGTCACAGTACAGGCATGGTACAGTTGGGGTTTGCTCTCATTGATTCTGAGAGACCTGGGTGAGGCTGCGGCTGTACGTTGTTTGTATTGTGTCCTTCAGGTACCAGGTTTTCTAAATCCTGACAGTACCTTACTACTGACTTAAGAAGAAAATTGAGCAGATAGATGTATCTGTTAATTATCTCCTGAGCCCTTGGTCCTGTGGTGCTAGAATCAATATTACATTGCCAAAAGGAAAAGAAAACTTAAGAAGTGGACAGATCTCAAAAGGATCTTTCATTTGTGATGTGCAAGCAATGTGCTCTAGCTGGCATAGTTTCTCTGGCAGACCTCTGCCATGTACATGGAGTGACTCTACTCCTGTCCTGCAGATCTTTGGCTTTCTCCTTGTAACCAGAAAAGTCCCAAATTCCAGTACAGACACATAAGGTTACACACTCTCTCACATAAGGTTACACACTCTCTCAAGTATTTTAATATTAAGCAAATTGCATTTTACCTCCTTCAGTCCAGAAAGGATTTCCTTCATCCTTTTCTCTTGCAGTCCAATCCTTCAGGCCTCCTTCCCTGTTCCTCCCCAGCCCTCTGTTTCTTGCTTGCATAGCCTCTCTTCCTGCCTCCTCTGAGAAGTTCAGCTGCATAGCAGCAGCACGTGTGTGAGCATCGAGAGAATGCTGGCAGGCAGGGAAAGAGGCTACACCTGAGTGTAGTGATCAACAGTGAATAAAGGTCTCCCTCTTTAGAGCAAGTTAATCATCTGTTGCCTGCTGCTCTCATCCTTTCTGAACAGGCGTGAGGAAGCCATCCAGGCCCCTGGCTACTGTTGCAATTAAAAAGGACAGAACCTCAAAAGGTGCTGAGGTATTTGTAAGGAGACTAGTCCTGGACACTATCCCGTCTCTGCTCTACAGAAGCAGTAAGAGGAGTTGTTAGCATGGTATTTCCCTCTCAAGCACCAGAATTGTCAAAGGGTCCTCCTTCCATTAACAACCACTTTCCACACAGGAGGCTCAATCAGTTCCTCTGAATGAGCCTTTGAATGAGTAAAACCATATCTAAAAGCTAGAAACTCTGAATTTTTTTGTTGTTGTTATTTTGTTGTTGGGTTTGGGAGGGTTTTTTTGCTTGCTTGTTTGTTTTGTTGCTGTTTGGGAGTTTTTTTGATTGAAGGTTTTTTTGGTTGGTTGGGTTGGATTTTTTTGGTGGGGTTTTTTGTTTGGTTTGGGGTTGGTTTTTTTGGTGTTTTGGGGAGGGGGGGATCAAAAAGAGAAAAAGAAAAAAAAAGAAGAAACTTTTCTCATTCACAGAGCTGAGGGGAGGCTGAAATTTTCAGGTCCCCATCTGCCTAGGATGGACTTGTTTTTCTATCGACCCTTCATTCGTGCACAAGCCATTTCATGGTCATGTAACTGTATGCATGATTGATGGGAGGAGCTGGGGGAGGAGTAAGTGGCATAAGTTTGATTATGCTTTGAAATGTGCAGGGTTGGAAATCAAGTACAAGATCCCCCCACTTTCCCTGCCTCACTTGAAGGCAATTATGATTGCCCTAAAGATGTGGGACCTGTTGAAAGTAATAAGTTGTTGATTGTTTATTTTCAGGGTAGACAGGAATCATCTTTTAATCAACTTTGCATCACCACTGGAGAGCTATTAACTCTCTTTAAAATAATTATAAAACAGAAGAGAAAAATGCCCTCCAATTATTTTCATCCATGAAACTGGGGCTTCATGAAAAGAAATCTGAGGATTCATAGAAAAGAACTTGATGGCACATTCAGTTCACTCGTTTAACAATGAGATTGCCAGAGAGGTGGGGAAACAAAGCATGAAAAACTGAGTTGTACTTAATATCTTTCCACAAAGCTTGTCACAAATAGTCACCCACCAGGCTGAGTGCAGATTGACTCCTACACCTTCTCACAGCCAGCACTGCCTGGCTCTCCCCCTTCCAAATCTCTCTCTTAAGATTTTCTCCATCTTCTGTTTCCCAGAGCATTCTCCTTTGACCGCAGCCTTCAGGTTTAGTGCCATATTGGCAGCTGCTTCCCCTTTTATCTCCCCAATATTTGCCTGCACTCATAATCACAATGGCAGAGCTAAAGAAAACCACTCTTTTTGTGGATTCTGCCTCTTGAGCTTGTGTGATGTCACAAATAACAAGCAATGTTTGCAGCCTTTTGGGTGGACACTCAGTTATTTCTGATGAAGTCTGTGGGTTTTTCTAAAGGAAACTGATGGTAGGAGTCTTCCATTTCTCTGATATGTGACTAGTCACAGAATCTTGTCATCCAGTTCCCCACAATACATATTTCCCCCCCCCCCCCCCCCCCCCCATTTTTGAATGAATTAATTGTGGATATTGTCCTGGGGCAAATGGTGCTCAAACTCAGCTACAATAAAGAGAGCAACCTCCAGATTCAATCATATTAGCAGCAGGTATGAAATGTCTCAGCAGATACGACCTTCTTGTCACCTCAGACAGGTAACTAAAATAGAGACTCTCCACCTCACATGAAACTTTCCAGAGGTTTCCCCCACCAATAATCCCATGAGAACATATCCTCAATGTGACTTATTTTCTTCCACTCTACTACCACAAACACCTTTGCCAGTATGCTGGTTATAACTCAAATGCAATCATCCTTAGAGGAAAACAAGATCAATCATGAGCACTCTGTTGGATCCTGACACAGCTGCTGCTGTGCTGTTGCTGAACTGCTGCTTCACAGGTATTTGCCTTTTAGGATGGTGACCCAGGCAGAGTTCAATATATGCTCCTAAAGTGTGGTTGAGTAGCAAGCAGTCTTTGGTAAGAGGACTTGGGGACAGGTAGGCTTTGTTGTTATCACAATGCAGGGAAACGGTCCTCGAAGCAAAGAATAGAATAGAATAGAATAGAATAGAATAGAATAGAATAGAATAGAATAGAATAGAATAGAATAGAATAGAATAGAATAGAATTAACCAGGTTCGAAAAGACCTTTGAGATCGAGTCCAACCTATCATCCAACACCCTAATCCACTAAACCATGGCACCAAGTGCCCCATCCAGTCTCTTCTTAAATATCTCCAGTGATGATGACTCCACCACCTCCCTGGGCAGCCCATTCCAATGGCCAGTCACTCCTTCTGTGAAGAATTTCTTCCTAACATCCAGCCTAAACCTCCCCTGGCACAACTTGAGACTGTGTCCTCTTGTTCTGGTGCTGGTTGCCTGGGAGAAGAGACTAACCCCCACCTGGCTGCAACCTCCCTTCAGGTAGTTGTAGAGAGCAAGAAGGTCTCCTCTGAGCCTCCTCTTCTCCAGGCTAAGCACCCCAGCTCCCTCAGCCTCTCCTCACAGGGCTGTGCTCCAGACCTCTGGGCATCAGTCCACTACGAGAACTCAGATCCAGTAAGAGCTAATTGAACAAAAATACAATGGGCTGTATAAAACTGATCAGATGGTATTATGGATTAAGGGATGACTGTGAAGTGCTGAGGTAATTAAGTACTCCAACACCAGCACCCCAGTGCCTTTATTTTATGGGGGGTTTTATTTTTTTCAGTTGCCAGTTGGAGATGAATTGTGATTCACTTTAAAAAGGGATCCTTCTTGTAAATCAATCAGTATTAGATCCATTTGACCTACTAGTGTCTCCTTAAAGATTGATGAACTGGAACACAAAAGTGAAACTCTCTCACTTTAACTGTTCCCATCTGAGTTTTGTGCACTGAGATACGTTTTTAAGAGGTCCATGGAGTGTTTGCATCATTGCTTCAAATGCTGGGGTGATTGCACACAGCATTTCCACACCCTGGCAGCGGGCAAGAGTGCCACACAGACAGAGGAGAAGCCACTAACAAAGAAAGTCACAGGACTGGTTCAAATTAAAAACCGCTGCTATTAAAAATGTGCTACATCTCAGGGACCATAGCAGGAATTTGTCAGGCATTTTGCTTCAATACTGGACATTAATTAAATGCAAACCAGCCACAGTAATTAAACAAACAAAACAAAAGAAAATCACTTCTTGGATTTGTATTTTCCCCTCTCCAAGTGGAACTCTCTTCTTGCAGCTGACAAGTGTTTCGGCCAAGATTAGTGAGAAAGGCTACAGGTAACCAAACCTTCACCCACCAGAGAGTTCCACTGCATTCAGAAAGAAAGATACAGAATTTCAGTGCAGAGCTGTGCCTTGCATTATTTCAGGCTAACCTCACTTATTTCCCTGTAGCTATCACTGGTTTAGTCTGACATGCTGGTTTTCAACCAGTGTTGAAATCCCACCCGCTTCTATCACAGTATCACAGTATAACTAAGGTTGGAAGAGACCCCAAGGATCATCGAGTCCAACCTGTCTCTGCAGACCTCATGACTAGACCATGGCACCAAGTGCCACATCCAATCCCCTCTTGAACACCTCCAGGGATGGTGACTCCACCACCTCCCTGGGCAGCACATTCCAATGACGAACGACTCACTCAGTGAAGAACTCTCTCCTCACTTCGAGTCTAAACCTCCCCTGGCACAGCTTGAGACTGTGTCCCCTTGTTCTGGTGCTGGTTGCCTGGGAGAAGAGACCAACCCCCTCCTGTCTACTATTACCTTTCAGGTAGTTGTAGAGGGCAATGAGGTCACCCCTGATCCTTCTTTTCTCCAGGCTAAACAATCCCAGCTCCTTCAGCCTCTCCTCATAGGGCTTGTGCTCAAGGCCTCTCCCCAGCCTTGTTGCCCTTCTCTGGACACGTTCAAGTGTCTCAATGTCCTTCTTAAACTGAGGGGCCCAGAACTGGACACAGTACTCAAAAATTCACAGACAAGGGCCAAAATTCCCTTCTCTGCTCACAGGTACTGGGATTGTTTAGCCTGGAGAAGGGGAGGCTCAGGGCAGACCTTATTGCTGTCTACAAGTACCTAAAGGGTGGTTGTAGCTAGGAGGGGGCTGGTCTCTTCTCCCAGGCAACCAGCACCAGAACAAGAGGACACAGTCTCAAGCTGCACCAGGGGAAGCTTAGGCTTGAGGTGAGGAGAAAGTTCTTCACTGAGAGAGTTGTTAGTCATCGGAATGTGCTGCCCAGGGAGGTGGTGGAGTCACC
Source organism: Dryobates pubescens (assembly GCF_014839835.1). Lineage (NCBI taxonomy): Eukaryota > Metazoa > Chordata > Aves > Piciformes > Picidae > Dryobates > Dryobates pubescens. Next base: position 9,580,809 of record NC_071612.1, read on the forward strand.
ATCCCTGGAGGTGTCCAAGAGGGGATTGGACGTGGCACTTGGTGCCATGGTTTAGTAGTGATGACGTCTGTGGTGACAGGTTGGACTTGATCTCTGAGGTCTCTTCCAACCTTGGCGATTCTGTGATTCTGTTTGGTGAGCACCCAAAGGATATTTTTGAGAAAGTCCAACCACCCTTATTTTGCCCTTTTTATCCTTTTTCTTTTCTTCAGTTGGCTTTGAGCAATTAGGATGAATACTTGGGTATTTAGCTGTTGAGCTTCATTCAATTTATACAACTCTGGGCAGGTATTTTGTGAGTGTGAAGCGTTTTGTGACACCTGCATGTCAGAAAAAAAAACAGCAGGACCTGCTTGGTGGAGTGGTAGTACTGCAGGAGACAGAATAAACAATCAGTGGAGGGTGTGGTATGTAATTGTAACTTCATTTTGCACTCCAGACAAAGACAGCTGGTTTCACAAACCATGATTTTTGTCCTTTCTGCCTCCTCCGTTGCACAAGAATTCCTAATTATTCCTCTGCTTGCAACAGCACCATCCAACTTATTAACTGAGAATAGCAGTATCACATAAATAATCTATTGCCTTTTTAACCTCAAGGTCTGAACATCTGGTTTTCAGGAATATGAAAAATTTCTAATTTAATAATGGAATATTCCTGTGATAGTCACCCTAACTAGAAGGTATTGCTTTCTGAAGCTTCCTGTTCTCCACTCAGGAGGATTTAGGATCAAATAAATTAGTCAACGACAGCATATCCTCTTCCAGCAGAGACCCAGAAGCGTGGGGAGAGATCAAAAGCAGCCTGGCTGTCACATGAAGAGCCAAGACCCACATGATTTTTGTCAATATTCAAGTTAGAAGCATGAGGAGGTTGCAGGCTGGCTTTTAGCATTGTTGTTCTTGCTCTGTGCTTTGGATCTGTTCTAAGTTAGCAGAACTCTCTGAAGAAAGGCTGAGTTGAGATCCTTCAGCCTGGAGAAAAGAAGGCTCCAGGGAGACCCTGTGGCAGCCTCTCAGTAATTAAAGAGGGCTGATATGATAGCTGGGGACAGTCTTTATAGCAAGGCCTGTGTGACAAAACAAGGGATGATGGTTTTAAACTAAAAAAAGGGGGCAATTTAGACTAGAAAGAATTTTATTATAATGAGGAAGAAGATGCTCCATCCCTGGAAACACTCCTGATCAGGTTGTCTGGGGCTCTGAGCTGCCTGCTCTAGTTGAAGATGTTCCTGCTCACTGCAGGGGGATTGGACTAGATGGCCTTTAAAGGTCCCTTCTGACCCAAACTATTCAGTGATTCTATGACTGATATGGTGCTCAAGCCTGGCTTAAGCAACATTGCAGAAGTCCAGAGCGAGCTGTAGGTTATCTGGGACTTACTGGAGCTTTCATCCACCACAGACCTCTGGCTTACCTGTCTCCTGACAGATGTCCCAAAGCTCAGAACCACAGCCATACTCTTTTCTGCATGTGGTACAAATGTTTCAGAGTGAAAGGGGTTGCTGCCCTGGCACTGAAGACCAGGGGACTGTCTCTCAGCTGTGACTGGGAAGTTTCAGCTGAATTTGCACAAGGACCAAGATGGTTTTTTCCTTTTTTTTTTTTACCATCTCTAAGAAAGATCTGCTGAGCACCATGTAATAAAAATAAAGACAGACCAGACTTGACAGGTTTGCAATTAATTTTCCTTGGCTCTTATTTACATCTTTGATTCTGGCAGTCTTCCTCTTCTGAACAAGAAACACTGGCTCCCATTTGTTACTCCTAACATAGCAAAAATCCATAATGTGGCAGGTGTTTGCTGCTCATTTCATTGACACAAGTATCATGTTTACTCAAAAGCTGAAGCAAGACAAAAAGAATAAAACAAAGTAAAGCCTGAAGCATCAGGCTGACCTCAACCCTTCACAGTTTGGCAGGCCGTTGCTGGGTAGAATCACCAAATCACAGAGTGCATCAGATTGGAAAAGTCCCTCAAGGGTCATCTTGTCCAGGGTGGTTACCCTGAGGTGAGCAGAGACATCCTCCACTAGATCAGGTTGCTCAGAGCCCCATCAAATTTGATCCTGGATGCCTCCAGGGATGGGGCCTCTACCACACCTCTGGGCAACGTTCACCACTCTCACTGTGAAGAGCTTCCTCCTAATATCCAACCTAAATCTGCTCTGCTCTAGTTTAAAGCCATTGTCCATTATTCTATCACTACAAGCCCTTCTAAACAGTCACTCCCCAGCCTTCCTGTAGGTTCCCTTCAGGTACTGAAATGCTGTTATAAAGTCTCCATGGAGTTTTCTCTTCTCCAGCCTGAACAACCCCAACTGTCTCATCCTTTTCTTGTAGGAGAGATGCTTCAGCCCTCTGATCATCTTTGAGTCCCTCCTCTAGACCTGGTCCATCAGGTCCACATCTTTCTTGTGTCGCGAGTCCCAAGGCTGAATGCAGGACTCCAGAGGAGGGTCTTACAAGAGTGGCAGAATCACCTCTCTCAATCTGCTGGCCACTCAACTCTCCTGCTCCATCTCACATGAATTTTGCCTCAGCACCTACAGATACAGCTTCTTTCTTAGCTGAACTGATGGTTTTAGGCTATACTCTTTAATTTTTGGAAAGTAGGTGTACACCTCTGCGAGCAGATTGTTCTTTAGCAGCATTTAAAAATGCTAATGGCTCATGCCACAGGGTCCCCATTTCAGTCCATGGCTTGAAGAAAGCAACTGATTCTTCAGAATTAAAATTCCAGTTAGTTATACAAGTGAGTTTGCTCCAGCAATCCTCCTTTAAGGAGTGTGCCTCAGTACTTGCAGTCCTGCAAGACTGACGGGCTGAGAGCTGCGTTTGTGCTTTGCCTCACAGAGTCGTCCCTCAGCTGCAAGTTCTAGCTGCAGTTTGTTTCCTTCTCCTGGCCAGGACCAGAGAAATGTGAGGGGGGCCTGGAGCTGCCCCCATGAAGAAGACTGAGATACAGACACCACTAGCCTGGCATCCTCCACATTTCCTCTTCGCTCAGCACCTCAGCCCCATCTCAAAGACTAAAATTTGTCTTCGCATCTAACTCACTGCAGTGTCATACTGTTGCCTCAAAGCTCTACAGAGACATCCTGGCTGACTTCTCAGTTCATGTCCTATCTACCAACCAGTACTTTACCCAGAGATTTTATAAAGTCCCCCTCCAATCCCTCCCCATTACACATATGGCCTGCCTACAACACACCACTCTCTCATCACCCAGCTGAATTGCTTCACACAGGACAACCATGAGCCTACCACTAGAATAATGCAATCTTTGTGAAGCAGCTGTTGCCTCACCCCAGAAAGCTAACAGAGATGTCCAGAAAAGATAGAAATAACTAAACTTCAAAACAACCCTTGGACAAGGCATTTGCAACAGAAAGGCGGTGACCCAAGGACCTGAAGCAGAAGCTCAGCCATGCTTGTCAAATGTTGTATTTGTAGCTGCACAGAGAATTGAGAAAATATATTCTGAAAAATAAGATCTTCAAGCCTGAAAGCCAGCATGACTTAGGAGTCACTTAGAATTGAAGCATGAGAATTGTGAAAGTCTCATTCAAGGCACAGCACCGTATACGCAATTATTCCCAGCAGGGAATCCTCCAGTGGAACTCGCGTGGGTGCTTGCTCTGTTATGCAAGACCAAAAAAAACAACAAACCACCAAAAACCACAACCTGAAAGAGTTTGACACACAGAGCAGCCCTTCTAGCAGAAGGCTGGTTATCTCCTCCTTTAATAAGATCAACAACCATGTCTTAATAGAGCAGCTCCTCCTAACAGCTCCTCCTCCTCCTCTACACTGCATACCCTGACAAGATCTACACGATATCAGAAGCAACGCTGGGTGGGAGACGGAGGCCCTGAGATGTCCCTTTTTCCTCATGTATAATTTATAAAGGTGGTCAAAAAATAGCTAGCAATTGAGCCTGGAATTTTGCCAGCTCTGATATTCATAGCACATGTGATCAAAGAGCAGAATTTGCCAGTCACTGGGAAAACAATCAAGCTCATAAACCTGACTTCCACCACAAAAGACAAAGCCTGTAAACATTACTATTGATCAGAGCAGAACTGCTCTCAACAGGCTGCATGGCACTGGGCATTAAACATCTGCAGAGTCAAAACCTATGTAAGCTGAAGTTGGGGCAGACAGTCCCAAGAATTTAACATTGCCAATACAGGAGCAGTTTTCAAAAGAATGAGCAACTGAAGCCACTATGAAATCACACTGGGAATTAAAGAAAAGGATACAATGGGTTTTACATAATACCTTGGGTTATGTTACGGCATATTGACATATACAACAAATTAAAACAGCTAATTCATCTTACTGCCTTCCACTGATAATTTTTTAATTAAGTAACTTATCTTTATCTACATATTTAAGAATGTACATCTTTCATTATTCATCTCTTAAAGAAAATCAATGTTGTCCTGCTTTGCTAGAGCTCAAACAAGCGAGCGGCGTTAGCTAAGATAAGACAGCCTAATAGAAAAATAATTCATTAACTGCATTAACAAGCCCAGAGAAAATTCTATTCTGTCTGCACGTTCCTAAAAGTCTGAATTATGAACCAAAAGCTTCATGGTGTTCAGAATGACTAAAAGATATATAATGGATTGTGTTTTTTTTTTTAAGGGAAGAAAATAAAACCAACCTTACAAATACAAAAGGAAAGGGGAGGAAACTATTAAAAACTATTAGAAGAGTTCAATGAAACTGTTTGAGAGTGTTCATCCCTAATACTGAATTGTATTATTAAACCACTAACAAAAAGCTTCCTAGTCTGTAATAAACGAAGAGTCTGGAAGCCAATCTGAAGCACTTGGTTAGGCAGGAGTGTCTCAGTGCCTATCCACTAGGCAGTTCTGAACTATTTGCACATCAAAACCGACTCTGGTTTTACACTTGGGATTCTAAAGCCTTCTGAAAAAGACACTGTCGAAAGAGTAAACTTTGCATCTCAATTTCTCGAGGAAGCAGACTTTTTCTAGTCATCTTCAGTGTCCTTTTTCTTCTCAGGGTGACCTTAACTTTCAGGTTTGTAAAATGGGCTTCCTCTGGTGTTCAGTCCCACAGTGCAATAAATTTTGAAAATGCCTTATTTATCTTCTTTCATATATTAGTCACAGGGAGCAGGGGAGGCCTCGGTGGGAATTTTTCCGCTCTCGAGTTTGCTCAAGCTTAAGTCAGTGCCGATTTAGAAAAGGCAACTTACGCTCTAGCAACAAACAATCATGAATATATTTATTGGAATCACATCTTCCCATTCTCCTCCAGCAGCACGTGTGGGTTGTCACTCCCTGTGCCATATATTGATATCTATTTACAGTGACCAAGGCAATCTGAAAGTAATGTTTTGACGTGGCCCGTCTTATTACGCTTCCGCAAGCCTGAATCGCTGGCATTTGGCAAACAAATGAAACTGATCATTCTGCACCACCACCACCACCAACAACATGTAAATGAAATGCAAATTAACTAGGCAGGTACAAGATCTATTTCTTTCTGACAGGTGAGAGTCGGTGCGCTGCTCCACACCCGCCTGTTGACCAAGTTCTGTTTAAGCAAGTTTAAATATTTGTTGATTTTTTTAACCTTACTAATCATGACCTCAGCTGCTTGCACCATGTAATGACAATAATGAATAAACATGCTGTGCTTATGAAGAACTAGAACCTAACAAGCTGATCAATTGTTAATTCTATAAAGTGACTAAAACGTGTCTCTACTATCAATAAGTAAATCAGCCTCTATTTGTAGGACTAATGCACCTTGTATATATCCTCCAGCTATCCTGCCCTTCTCTATAATAATGTAATTATCAGTTTGGTCATATTTAAGTACAACCTGAATGAGATTTGATATTATTTTTTTTTCCTGAGGGTGAAAAAAAAAACCAGAAGGAAAAATTATTTGGCTGTTTAAAGAGACAACACTACCTTTGTTTGGAGGATGCAGATTTTCCATTTGCCCTCCAATTAGGTATACACAATTACTCATTTAAAGACTAATTATTTGACAGTATTATTCTTAAATCTTCCAGGCTATTATCAGACAGACATTCCAGAGAAGAAGGCCTTTTCATTACCAAAGCCCTCTTGCTCTAAGCCTCTGCAACAAAGAATTTAAACAAAAGACAACAATGCTCATTAACTGTAACAGAAGATGTTATGTCTGTAGAAAAGGTATTTAAAACAAGACCAGTTTGGCTTTATTCAGCCTTTCGTTTTCCTCTCAGACAAGGAAAACACAGAAGGTGTATCAAATTTTCAGCCTTAATACAATTATGTATATTCCGAATATGCTAATTACAAATAGCTGCCAGTCTCCACCACATTTCCAAGTGAGATTTAACAGCAATAGTTTATTCATTGCTGAGGATTCTGTTAAAGAGCAAGAATGTGTAACACATGCAAAACTCAAGAGTTTTGCTGAAAATATCTGCTTTCCTTCCAGCTCCTACAGATGCCTGGGAAGATATTGGATGAATGCAGCTACCCTTCATCCACTCAACAGCACAGCTCGTCTCAGTCCGGGGTGCAACTAGAGAGCAAGCACAACCTGAAGCATATTGCAGGTGAATGATGCACATTGGCAGAGTAAATAATTGTATTTAAAGTTGCCTCACCTTTTTCAGAGTGATAAACAGTAATTATTCTTAAAGGTTTAGGGTTTCTGTGTCTATTCTGTTTTTAAACCGAAATACATATTGTGAAAATACATTAGAAGCATCTACAGGAAGGAAATGTTCTGGAGGGAAATGCTATTAAGTATGTGGATAAGCTCAATACCAATTAATTTCTGACCCTTAATGAACCAAGTGGATCTATTAATTCTTCAGGTGGAATATTGCACTAATTCTGTCAGAAATTCTGCGGCTTCACCTCAGATCCATCCCTCCGTGTGAATTTGGTGTAGAAAAGGAAGGAGAATCCTTTTTGACCCAGGACTCCCTTAAATTAAGAGAATCTTAAGAGTCTTTGACATTTTCTAACAACATTTTGTTCTTTTAGTGGTCTCTGAACAGAAATAGATCTGTCATTAAACAAAAGCAGAATGGATCATTTGATCAGCACACCAAAAATATGAGGATAGTTTAGCACTAAAATAATTGGTTTGCCTTCTCCCCATTCAGCACCAGCTAAGCCAGTACATCCTCTAACTGGTATTTCCAGTTAAACTGTTACTCCAGTAGTATCTTTCAGCTAAACAAGCCAAAGTCTGATACTGTCTGATGTTCTTTCAAATAAGAGATAGCCACTCAAAGGTTCTGAGACACTGATTAACTGAGTAACCTCACAGGAGTACACACATATAACCATCTTTCCATACCCCACAAAATTACTAATCCTTTATTCAGATTCAGTGGCCTACTTTATGTGCAAGTCCACTCAGTGTTTGGGGAAAATTTCATAGCACTTGACTTCTAACCCTGGTGCTTAGCAGTCATTGAACTGGCAGTGCTCAGCACAAACAGTCAGGCAGCCCACATGAGCACACCACACAGTCTAGGGCAGTGTTTTACAGCTACCTGTATTCAGGCTGGGCCGAGTCCTGTAAAAAAGGGTTAACCTCCTAACCATGCCAGCTGGCCAACATTAACATTACTGGCTCAATGCATCCTCATTTTCCTAGGGATGGAAGTAGTGTTGTGGCCCCAGAGCACAGCCTTCTCTCTTCTTGGCTCTTTGAGTGTGACTGACAAGAATCTCCTTCCCTGCCTATTTGACAAGACACAATCCAGGGAGCGTGCCTGAGTGGTGTCAGGGAAGGCTCACCCAGTTCCCCCCAGGAGCTGATGCACATAGTGCACTGGTGGCAGTGGAAGGGAGCTGCAGGGCATCACCAACATTTCTTTCACACTCTATCACATCTTCTAGGAACAAGGCAAATGGATATCCTGAATACAGCCCTGGCAATGACCGGAAGAAGAGATAACAGCAAAGAGGAAGAGATGACATCTCCTTCCTTCCCAGTAACCCTATCTGCTGAGCATTTACCGGGAGATTGCAAGGAAACCAGCAAGGAGTGCAGGCTTCCTGAATGCCCAGCAAAGGGACCCGCACCAGAAACTGTAGCTTCTCCATTTCCTTTTCAGGATTATAAGGGGGGAAAAAAGTCCCCCAAATCAATTTAAACAGGTCCTATTAACCTCCTGCCTTGTGTCCAAAAGCATACTTCCACTGAAGACTTCAAGCACATCTGTTTAATAGTTTAAACTAAACATGAAGTTTCATTGAGGAGTGTAAGTTAAATGAATTTTGCTAGGAAATTGTAACATGGATGCATTATATTCATTCCTGAAATAAGGCATTTCTCTTCCTGCCCCCAACATTATTAGCATGTTACAGTGGCTTAAATTAAAAAAAGAAACATTTATTTTATCACCCTGATATCAGCTTGCTGCAATATAACATTTCTGAAACAGGAAAATATCACAGCTTAGCATCATAAATTCAACACTGCAACAAGATAAATCCTTCCTATTAATGTAAACCGCTGCACTTCACAATATATCTGCATCTGCAACGCACTTCTGCTTGCTGGTTGGACTATCATAAACACACATAATTCTCACTGAATAATGGAAACAGCAAAGAGATCCAAGGGTTACTACGTTCTCTAGACTAAAACAGCCACAGCCTGGTCCCTCACAGGGATTCGTGCGTGCAGGGATGTTCCTGCTTGTCGACGACAACATAAAACACCAGCATCACCAGAACCAGAACCTAGATAACACAGCAAATGACATCAAAGTATAGTCACTCCTTAATCACACATGCCCAGAGTGGATGCTGGAAGCTTTATTAACTTACAATATATATAGATAAATCCCAGTGATGCATACATGCAAAGCTGGGTGCCCTATCAATTAGGGATCTCCAGATCTCTCACTGAATACCTGAGGTGACACTGAAATGACTCAGAAAAAGAAAAGAAGCTCATTAAAATTTGTTAGAAAGAAAAATCACTACGTGTTCAGCGCTGCTTACAACCACCAAATTTCCTCCCTTCCCCTTTGCACTGAGATTAACTCTCTAAAACTTGTGCCAAGTGGGAATTGGGCACCCAGTTTAGGAAATGTAAACACATTAATCAACAACCTGAATTATGCAAATATGAACCTGAGATTTGCAGTTTGCTTTTAAAAGCTAAAAAGGCTCCCATTAACTGGCTTATCTGTGCCCAGGCTTTACTGAAATGCTTCTGGTTTAGTTAGCAGTCTCTTGCAGGCAAGAGAAAAGCCTACAAATGCCTTAAGGGATAAAACATCAGAGTCCTGCTCTCTTCTTCTAAAGGGTTAGATGCTTCCAGAACCAGCAAGTCCAGGCTGACCCCAGTTACATCATGTCCTTCAGTTCATAAGGATGTAAGGCATGACAGTCGTGCATTGCAAGTGCCTGGCTGGAGAACAGAAAGGGGCAAGAGCTCAGTATGGCTGGCTGGGGACTAAATCCTTTAAGCAGACTTTTGCCATCATGTAACACCAAGGCTGGGATTGCTGCCCCTTAATATATTTATCTCTGCTTGCTCTATCTCACAGCACTTGTAACACAAACGTTGCTTCAAAGGAAGAAGGGAGAAAACTTGTACTGGTGCTGTGCAGAGGGAAATACCCTCCGAGGAGAAAGGCTTGACCCCACCAGAGTTTTTATTCCACAGATGTTCCCTGCATAGTGTAACTGAAATTGAAACACAACAGAAGAGGCAATAAAAAACAACAGGTCACTTTTTGAGTCACTGAGATACCTGATACTACTTTCCTTCATTTGAGATTTACTCCAGCATAGTTGTAGCAAGTCGGAGAAAATCAGCCTTGCAGCTCACACAGCCTTTCCAAAATAATTGCTGGAAAATATAAAATAAAGCAAAACTGGTGAAATCCTCAGTCCTTTGTTCCTCCTTATAAGCCTCTTTAGAATAGCAAAGAGGCTTCAGTGACACAGACCAACTGCAATCCCCACAGCTCACGAGTATTCAGGATGCTTCGCCACTGCAAAGCGGCTCACATCCACTGCCTAACCTCAGGTGAAAGTGTGCTGTGATCTTCTGATCTGCAGGGTTGGCACCAGCTTCAAAACAACTGCTTGCATGATGGGTATCAGATTTTTCAAAAGGAAAAGAGATGCTGAGGGAGTTCTCCTCCTAGACCTTGAGAGGGAGCAAGGAGTCCCAGGGCCATAAACCGCGACAGCGATACAAGGCAAACCCAATACCTTGGATTAAAAGTGTGTGTATAAATATATAGGAGAGTTCTTTATTCTGAATATGCTTCCAGAATCCAGGGCAAAACTGTTTGCTCAAGACTTTCCTCAGGAAACTGGAATGAGGCTTAGCACTCCAAGGTACCTCACTGCTCCATATTCATATCGATAGTGAGTTAAAAGGCATTTTTCACAGTGTATTATTAAAGATTGATCTCCTAAACAAAACAAATTCTTGCACCCACAAACTGAAATACAGCTCTAGATTAAGAGCTTTATTTTTCACGGGACACAGAGCAAGGTGGCATTGCAAGAACCAAATTTCAAGAATTCAGATGAAACTTGAATCTGACAGCTAGCTACTTTCCATCAAATAATATTTTGCTGTTTACCTCTTAAGTGTACGTTTTCTTTTAACACTTGAGGTGTATTGGCCAAGTTTTGCTCTTTTCACTCCAAGCCCAGTTCTTAACTGGGCAGCTTGCCTGAGAGAGGACAGCAGGTGTTGGCCTTAGATTAATAAAAGATTGGCACAGGGAGACCAGGAGCTGCTCCACGCAAGTACCACCAACCGGTTGCCAATTCAGGTCTGATCCAGAGCAGTCACATCTGGATGGCAATACCAGGTTAACACCTGCACAGATGACCAGGAGAATGAGTGGATTTAATCTAGTTCTTAGGAATTTATAGAAATCTCAGTGAAGCCACCAGGAATCTTTTCATGCAGTTTATAACATATCCCAGAATTCCAGAGCTGGAGCAGCCTTGGAGGCAGCTGAGCAGAGAGTCCGTGGAATAAGTGGCACGGACCCAGACTATCTCTGCACCCTGGCAAGGCAGAAAGCACTTCAACATTGGCCTGAAAGCTACTATGAAGCCTCTTACATTATTTTGCCAGTGGTTTTTTTCTTCAATAATTAGGAGCTTTTAGCCGTTAGAATACATCAAACCTTTACTTTCTGTGAGCACTGGAGTCACTCAGAAAAACAATGGCAAACACCAATGCAAAACTAGAAGGCAAAAGGGGAAAAAAATTGCTACAGCATCATCTAAACATAAGATAGTAAGTAATAGCATTTAAAAAAAAAAAAAAATCTATTTCACACAGATGAAAATCATTATGGTTCTCTAGGGACCTTCCCTCTCTCTCTCTGCAGTAACCCGTGTCATTTCCTAGCTAGTAAAAATGTGCCACAGGATATCAAAAGATGGCAATGTTCTTCTAATTTTAATATTCCTCTAATCCAATAATGGCTTGTTTACTGCTTTCTAATTTAAAGGTAATTCATTAGATGTATCCTGTCACGTCTTATTGGCACCGAAGGCATAAAGAATCATAACACACCTCTGAGGCATCTCAGTTGTGCTGCTCATATTCTGTGTGGTTCCCCCCAAAGCCGGGGGGCTCTCGATGCAGCGCAGCTGATAAAGGGGTGCCTCTGTGTGTGTGTGCACAAAAATTACAAGCAAAAGTATTGGAAAAAAAAAACTTCAGGGATGAGTTCTGGACCCTGAAATTTGCATTCAACACGAAGAACTGAAATAAACAGAAAATACTTAAGCTGTATGAGTGGTGTACAAGTGCAAATATTTGATAGGGACACAAAGGGTCTCGCACAGCCTGTGGGGAAGCCCCCAGCTGACCTGCCAGGGACTTGAGTGAGTCTGCTGCAGAACGATGAAGGTTAAGGAGACATTAGACAGAAGGAGCAGCCTGAACTCAGAAATGCACATTTCAAGAGCCAGACTGTGCTTAGCAACATCTGTTGTGATTCTGCAAAAGCCACCCAAGACAGCCGAGTTTTTGAGTAAGCCTCCAGCAATGTAACAGGAACTGAGGCCAAGGGCTTCAAACCTGCTAGACCTTGGCAGCACAGAAGCACTGAGGTCCTGAGGTGAAGGCAGGAGCACAGCAGGAGCCATTAGCACAGTGGGGAACACACGGTTTTCTGCCTCACCAGCCACAGCAGCATCCACCTGGCTGCACAGTTTCCCTCCTTGCTTTCCTGACAAGGTCTGTGCCCACCTCCACATGAGCACTCTGTTCCAAGCAATAAGACAAAGGAGACAATTTACTACAGGTAAATCCACTGTGTGCTACAACACATTGTTCCAGCAGCTTTCCTGCCACAAGGGCTGAGAACTCTTTGACTGTTTATATGCTGTCAGCAACCAGCTCAGTCACATCACCTCTATCTATACTAGGGAACTAATGTGCCCATGTTCAATAATCTCTTCCCAAGAAGCAAAACCTTTGATCAAGCAGAGGAACCACACACAGTGGCTAGTTAATGAGCCATGCCTAGCTCAGAGGAGGGCACAACACTGAAGATCGTAATGAAACCAGGCTTGGAAACCACCCCATTTGTCCAAACTCACATTATTCCTTTGGAGCACAGCAGGATCACCACATCAGTTTGGAAGACAGTTTGGGTCAGTACTTGTCCAAAACCATCACCTCATTGGCTGTTGATGATGTCATGCCCATGCATTAATCCCCAGTGACTGCAGGTTTAACATCGTGCACATCACCACATCATCTATGCAATGGCAACAAACCTGAGTCTTAGAGGAAATTACTGGAGCAAAGAATAAAGCAACTTGTTGAAACAAGGGGAAGTCACATCTCTTAAGTGGAGGAAATAATCCTATTTCCAGCTTGGTTTTGGCTCTTCTCTTTTTTGTCAAAGTGAAGTTGGTGGGGTCAGGAAACACCACACACCTTGCTGAATTGAATGGGTATTGTCATGGCTCTGTTTTAAATAAAGTCAGCTTTCAAGATCTGCCACTCAAAAAGGCAAAAGTCACAGAGGTAAGGAAACCATCTAGTATGGGAAAGAAAAGTATTTGGGGAGCTATAAAACGACTAACTGAGATTAAAAATATTTTTTAAAGTAATCTGCAGAGCAATCTTGTCCATTTGCCAGTGACAGAATAGCTGTGACAGTAAATGAATCGTGCACACACACCTACAAGGATATATTTCATTACAATAAGAATACTTGAAGTGTTAGGGACAGACACACAGTCACACTTCCAGTGCCAGAGCTAGCCCAGCCTGCAGGGTTGGCTAAGGACGCACTTAAAAGCCCAAATTATCCCAAATGCTTGCCGGCAAATGGGGGGCTGCCCTGTGCCGGGCTGCGCAAGGGGACCCTGCTGCCCCCCCACCTCCCACCCCCGCCCCGGACCCCGCTGGCCACTCCGGGCACCGATAAAGCACTATTACTCACCGCGCTTCCGTTAACTGCCCTCTTAAACACAAGTTACATCGCCGATCAAGCTTCTCCCAGGACGGCTGCAGCATCTCTACGCTGGACCACAACCTGCGCCCCCAGCCCGCCCGGGACGCGCAGCGCAGAGCCCCAGTCCGGCAGCCAGAGGGGATCGCCGGCCCCAGCTCTGATCCCCGGGTGCCGCTTACCTGGCCGCCGTCTCGTCCGAGGAGAGGCTGCTCTGGAGCCCGCCGCAGGCAGGAGAGGAAATCATCCAGGGCAGAGCAGGGAAGGAGCGCACCCGGCTTTAAGCTGCCAAGAGGATGCTCCGCACAGGCTCCCGCACGCAGCGGTTCATCACCCAAAGTGGCTTTGGAGCTCCCCTCCCGCTCCTCTTCGTCAGAGGCAGTGCGGGGGAGGAAGCACAGTGCTACGGCTTTCCCCTCTCTCCCACCTCCGCGGGGCTCCCCGCTCCCTCCCGTCACTCCCCCGCCCCAGCCCCCGACCCCACCGTGCACGGCAAGAGCTGTGTGGGCAAAGTGTTCCCTGCTCCCTCCGCTCCGGGGAGCGAGATGCTGCCGGGGTATTGTGCTGCCTTCCGGAGGCTGAGCCCTGCTCAGCCCGGGCTTTTAACTGCCTGACAGAGCCCTGACCTTATTTTAGCATGCGAGCGGGCACTGCTCAGCCAAGAGAAGAGAAACGAGACGTTTCTGCAGCTCTCAGCCGGGCCGGAGTTCGCAGCATCTTTTAGAGAGACCCGCAACTTGAGAAGGGTGCACAGGGTCAGGGCCGCCACCTCCCCCTGCCTCTGATCGCCTGTCTGATCACTGACACCACCGTCCTACGGGTTATCAATAAATTAGCACCTTCAAAAATTTAGTTTAAGTGGAAAAAAGTGACAGATGATGTTTCACTGGCTACAAAGCCCGAGTCGCTTTGACAGGCTTTCCAGCAGCTACTGGGCAACGGATTCTGTTTCTTTCTCTGCCACTGGCTGCCTGCACAACCTTTGTCACCTCACTTTGCACCCTCAGAGTGCTCCTGTAGCTCTGATCCTTGCTTGAACAGTGGTGTCCAAATCTGTACTTCAGTGGGAGTCGGACATTTAAATATCCATCAATATTAGTCTCAGTCTGTGAGAGAGGGCAATGTCTCACCGTAAGTGACCACAATGCTCAGTGCAACAGTAGGCTGATCTTGGCTATGCTCCCTAAATGCTGTTATGATGTAAATCACCATTACCCTGGGCAAACATTCCTTAAATTGGAAGAATCACTGAAAATATCCCTTATGGAGCAGGTCAGGCTACTTTTATCACAGGAAATCCCTCCTCAGTCACTGATGTGGAATGGCATAGTGCCTGTCAAGTTGTCCATGTGCAGCTTCTCTAGTGCACATGTACAAAAGGGGGGGGGGAGGGGAGGGAATCTCAGTAGCTTTTACACCACGAGTCATTGTAAATTAATAATGGAGCACAGACTCTCACAACTTGGATAAATTCATTTAGCTTGAAAAAAAGGGTCCAAACCCCCAGCTCTCCCTTAGCACAATGCAGCTTTGCTGAGGGGACAGGAGAAGAGGCCTAGAAGGGAAGGAGCTCCAAGCTTGTACAAAGGATTGTGAGAAGCAGATCTGGGGGAAAGGGAGAGAACAGAATGTACTGGTAGGGAAGGGAAATATGTAGAGGTCAGGAAACAAATCAGCTGGGAATAGGTCTGGTCTTGCTGCCTGGGCAACAATTTGTTGAAAGCAGGCTAGCCAGGACATCAGGAAGGGATTAGGTAGGATCACCATCCCCTGATAAGTGTGGACAGAGCAGTTTGCCTGCCATAGGTGATCTTACAGCTGGGCTACTGAGCTGTAGGAGACAGGAGCTTGCTGCTCTCCCTGACCTGGTGCTATCCTGGGCTCACCTTTCCTTCCCCAGACACCTCTGTCTCAGGGCCTCTCTTAGATTCAGTTTTCCCATCCATACAATGGAGACACCCACATTTCTTGTGCAGGGCTGCTGTCAAAATGAATTAAGTGATGTCCAAAGAGTACTTTGAAATGCAGATATTATGCTTGCTAGTTTTAATGCCTCCAAAGCGGTCTCTAGATATCTCTAAATCCTCAAGATATCCCTGATCAATTCCTGTTTTACTGATGAGGAAGCTGAGCAGAGGGACAGATGCTTTAGTCCATCTCTTTTATGTTGGGTTCTGTGGGTCCTCCTGACCTTGCCAGGGCTCAGGCTTCCCTTTGCTGGCCAACAGTGATCGAGTCCCATCCAAGACCACATTTTGCTGATGGCAGAGAGCAAGCATCATACATTGCAGTGTCTCCACCTGATTACTAACCCCCTGTAAAGCTATTTCCTTTGATGAGTGAATGCCTAGGTTTGAGCTCCCATCCCCTCCCACAAGCTGGTGTTACACACACATTTCTGGGATCTGCTATGCACTGCAGGGCATGGTGAGGCTGCACTAAACACACCCCCCACACCACACCCATATTTTCCTTGCCTGTGTAGGTGTATTGTGAAGGAGCAGGACACAGGAGCTTCTAGTCCCCAGGCCTGTGATCAAATTATCTCTCCCTCTGTCACACATCCTAATCATCACAGCTGGCGGTCATGCCAACAATATTAATGCTGCTGAGTAGCTTTCAGTTTTGCAATTAGCAAGGTTTTCTGCTTCCCTCGAATGAAAAATAGGCGTGTACTCCTTAATGCTGCCCAACTGAGACAGCCACATTCAAGGCCCATGTTACTGTCTGGTGGAGACCAACCAACACTCTAAGAGCTGTAGATATTCCAAATCTTTTGAAGATTATGACAGTTACACAGCTCATTATCCCTAAAAGATGTTTATCCTTCCTCTCCCTTTTGTTTGCAAAATTGGGTGATGCACAGTTTAAATAAACAACTATTGTACTATTAAACATTGATTAAAGAAAAGGGTTCAATTTAAATTATTAAGCTCTAAGATAAAAAGCAGCCCTTCTCTTTTGTACGCCACTTTATTCAGAAGTCAAACTTCTGTAGTCTCACTGAATGTTAATGAGCAGCATAATAATGCACAAGGGCAAGAGGGGGCTGAGTAATTAAAAACAGAGGCCAGAAATCAAAGGGCTTGAAATATACTTACCAAAATAATTCAATTATACATTAGAAACCTGGGATAATCAAGACACATCCCACGGTTTCATTCATCATTATGCCCCAATTTAATATCTGTGCTGGTTTGCTGTACATGGGAAGCAGCGACTGGGACTTTTCACGTGTGATGCCTCAGCTGAAGAGACAAAGGCAATGTGCACTCAGGTCCCAGTCTCCTCACCCTGCACCTTGGAAATGGCTTCACTTGTCTGACTGTATTCTCAGTTATCTCATTTAGGCAACTATTTTTAGCCACAAGTTATTTTTGTATTGGTTGTATATTTCTTTTCTCTGTAGCTCTGCAATTAATTAATACAAACCTCCACACCCACCACTTTATCTTCCCTGTAAATCCATCTCCCACCTCTCTCCTTGGCTTCACCTCTTCTTGTGGCTTTAGGCTTTCCTGGTTATCCACAAAAACCTCTGCCAAGCAGTGCTGTGGGTAGGTTAATTCAGCAAACCATAGATCTAGCTGGGCTGGCAACATGAGCCTTTGAGGTTTTCAGGCAACACAAGCTGGGTCAAAAAATCCTAAGGTAGCTTTGCAGCATCACCACTCTTATAGGCCAAGCAGTTCCATCACAGGTTCTAGCTTCCAGTGTGGCAAAGTATGGGGTGGAACACCATATTGCAAGGAAATTCCAGAGCCATGTGATAAAACAAGGGGAAAAGAGACAGTCTGACTTTGTTCACTGGTTTTGGAGATCAGCAAAGGATTGATGTGATTTTGTTTTGTGCAGACTCAACAAAATAAGAAATGATCAAACCTAGGCCCATTGACACAGGTACAGAATACAGAATGAACCAGGTTGGAAAAGACCTTCGAGATCATGAAGTCCAACCTATCACCCAACAGCCTCTAAGGTAACAGCTTCATGGAGGGAACTAAAAGTGATGCACTGTCAGGAACCATGGCAAAACCAGAAACACCGAAAAGAAGTTTCCAGCAGGCAAAGGACAGTTTTGCTGCTCCAAAAGTTTGCAAATGCACAAGTTTGTTTCCTCCCTTCTGGCACATAATTAAGACCATAACAGGTGAAAACAGTCGGAAACAAACAATTTCAGGGAGGGGAAAACAAAAAGAAAAGAAGAATTTCAGCAAAACCAACTCTTAACTGCATCTCAGCTTCCTGACAAATCAGAGTCTGATTGTCTTATCCGAATTTCTAAAGGTTTAAGCACAGAGACTACCAGTTGTCTCTAATGAGCCAAGAAGTCAAACAAAACACCGCTGTGCTTCACAAGTCAAGAGGAGCCTGTAGGTCAGTACAGGTCGCAACATTAAGCAGTAGGGGAAAAAAAGGGGGAAACAAGAATCTCAGGTCAAGTTTTGCAGAACTAGGGGTTTTAATTAAAATGGAGGTTATGACTTTAGCAGACAGGTGCCATTTAGTATAGTCCCAGCTATTACCGAGATCTGCTGCATCTTCAGTTTAGAACAAAACAAAACACTGCATGAGAAAGGCCGAACGAATGTGCTTCGGCCAGCTTGTAACTAGCAGCTAATGTGGATGCCTCAAACTTTCCCAGCCCTATCAGCTACATCTTCCTCAATCAGAAATAAAGCTCCTTTTGAGGTGAGGCAGCTTCCCCCAAAGATGTGCGTTCACTTGTTAAAAAGATTATTAAGACAAACAAAACCAGCCTGTAACGTGAGCTGGAGGAGGGTTTGGCAAAAGGGGAGAGGGAAATGGACAAGATCAATAGAATCTCAGCATAGAGTGAAGCAGAGAGCAAAATGCTTATTTTCCCCTATTTTTCTAATGAGGAATTAATTTTCAGAACAAAATGTACACATTGCTTGATTCTGCAGAGGGATTGACTGAAAGCGGGGGGAGCTCTGTCCAAGGGCAGGGCCTGAGCTACCCAGGAGCCCCACTGCTCAATATTCGTTTCCCAAGTTTGGTGATGAAATACTCTAATGGATATCTTAGTGACATCCTTTTCTGAGACACAGTCTGGGGCAGTAATTCTAACAGGACAAGTCAGCTGTAATGAATCTCTTTCCTCAGCACAGATGGGGCCTCACTTTACTCGCATGCAGAGCTTCTTCCACTTCCTAAGACTACAAGGAGACAAAAGCGAGCGGCTCTGGCCTCTTCTGCTTACCTGCCTTGAACAATAGAGTGGCAATCAATAAATAAACAACTACTATTTTTTTCCTTCTTCTTTAAATATGCAATTACAAGAAATAGATTATAGAAGTGACAAAACTCAGAACAACTCCACAAACACAGAGCTGGGCTCTGATTTCTATCAGTGTGAGATCAAAGTGGTGTAGTTGCTCACTTACAGCTCAAAGCTGCATTATTTTCTCTAACTGGGGCTGTATTGCTAGTCAGCTGAACTCTGCAAAGCAGAAATATCAAGCCAGCTTGATATTCCTCCCACAGTAAATAACAATTTACAAAGGAGGTGGGGAATCTCCCTTTCCCTCCCTCTTTCAATTCATTAAGTTCAACTGTGATAACCAGTGAGGCATACAAGAAAGGGTTAGGTATCTCTGCCTCTGAATATTTAATTCAGGGCTAAATGTAATGCACAGCATCCTTATCCCCTTGGGAGTTCAGCAGCCAATATGCCAATGAATATATCCTGACAATAGTGATATTTTCTGCACTTTGGAGGCATGAGTGACATTTGCTCACCACATATGTTACATTGGATGCTGAGGTCTACACTTGTGAGAAATTAATCAGAATCCATCTGTTTCCTTCTCATCCTGGACAATTTCATTACAACTTAACCAAAGATTATAGGATTCCCATGTCTGTGTCCCCAGCCCCCAGCCCAGTCTTGGTGTTTCCATACTGAATGATTAAAGCTGCTTAGTTTAAGGAAGGTCAGAATCAATCTTCCTTCCTGTAGGGAAAGGCATAATGCTCATAAGCAGGGTCCAAAATCTGCTCTGAATTGCATGTAGGTAAATCCATAATATCTCTACTGAATCAAAGGGGGGTTAGATTTATCATGGTGCAGGATCTGGACCTTGATCCTTCAACACGTGTTTCTGCTGGCTGATTTTGATTGGGATCAGGCTCAAGATGCCACAGAGACAGTCACACTGCAAGTCCTCTGTTTCATTTTCATTCACCTGCCCAGGTGGCGAGCAAAGGGATGGCTCAGCCCTCCTGTCAGGCTAGAAGATATCGTGCTGCTGCTGGGGAAAAACAGTGTTCTGCCTTAAAATACTCCCTGCATACATGCAGCTTAGCAAAATGCTTTGCTAGTTTCTTATTTACTAGCACCTCTTTAATTTGATGCAATAACAAGGGAGAAATGGACATAGAAGTTGCTTGCACTCAGTGGATTTATTGTGCTCAATATTGCACCTCGACAGACATATTTGCCTAAAAGTGTTTTGTTTTGGTTTTTCTAAGAGTTCTTTAGATGAGGTACAGATGACAAAAAATTAAATAATAATTAAAATAAAGCATGAGTGCAAATGAGAATCTGGTACCCAATTGCTAGATAACAGCTGCAGCCAAGCCTGCTGACAGGAGGTTTCCTGACAGACAGGGAAGTCAAAAAGTGGCTATGAAGCAAAAAGAGAGGTTTCCATTACAGAGCTATTGACACCAACTGGCAGGCCTGGAGAAATCTCTATAAAGAGGGAAATGAGCCCCTGTGATAAGGAGCTGAGAAGCAGCTCTAGAACCCAGGATCCACACATTAGGGAGGTGAAACCTGGTATACAAAGGCTCAAGAGTGCAGGCTGGATGCAGCTATTCACCAGGAGTGCAGTGGGGGCTGCACTGACAATCCAGGGCATGAGATGACTCCTCTGTATGGCAGGTCCCTTCTTAGGGGAGCAGCATCTCCTCTACCCAACACCAACCCAAAACCTTTCAGTCACTTACCTGTGAGTGCTTTTGTGGCTTGACCTGAGTGAAGGAGGGTACTTGGAGATGTGAGGCTTTCCAGCAGCTTCAGGAGGACCACTCAACTCTTTCAGGTGTGGCTGTCCCACGATGTGTCTCAAAGTCCATATCCAGGCTTGTGAGATGGCAGCAAGCAGGCACTGGTCCTGCTGACCATCAAGCTGCTGGACAGGAGCAGCAGGACCCCAATGGGGTTGGGTTAATGTGGTTGTCCTAAACTAGGCAAACATATCTCAGCACTGCAACTTCATGGGGACCAGTCTGAAAACCTGCTGGCAGTGAAAGAGAAAGGAAGCAGTCAAGCAGAGCTGTGCAGGACTGGCTAGAAACAGAAGCCATGTGCAATAGGTTGCAGCCAGATTTGTTTGCAAGCAAACAAATTCATCCAGCAATGGGGAGGTGGAAGCTGAAGGCAGATGAGGTCTGCAAAGCAAAATGCCACAGAGCCAGCCCGAGATGAGAAACCACACGAAGCTCCCTGACCCCGTTTGGAGCCGTGCTGCCTTCCCCACCACTCACAGCTATTATTCCAGCTGACTTGCAGATACCCAATAGTTATTTTTGAAATGAAGGTGCATTCAGATCAGGCTGTCACAGCCTGTCTTTCCAATCAGGAGTTACTTGATCAGATGCTTTTTCACTGTAATGCAATCACATGATGCTGGGGCTTTAAAGAGGACCTGTATTCTAGCTCCAGTGTTGGATACTTCCTTGCCAGAAAGCTATTGACACATTGGGAGATAGCTATAAAAGAAAAGAAAGATCTTGCATAAATTAACTTATGCTATTTATAGACATGGAGAGCAGTCTATCCATGGGACCATCTGGTAATCTGTGTCCCATGGCAATTAAATTCAACATTTCAGCGTATCTTCTCCATCAAGGGCTGAGATTATGCACTGAACTCTTTTTATTTGTATTGTGCCAACCTTATATCTGTGCTTTTTAGTGTCTCCTTACACCTTGCCACAGCACTTCCCATACCCAGTGTCTCAAGAGGCTCCTACAAGAAAGGAAAATGTCCAACTGTTTATTTTTATTACTATAAGGTCAAAGGGCCAGTAGGTGACAAAGGCTCTATTTATTCTATTGATCCTAAAGAATAATCTCTTCATAAAAAGAAACCAGACATTATGCACTAGATTATATATTAGGTACAGAGTGGACTTCATACAGTTAAATCTTCCCAGTGCTCCTTGCTATAAACATCCCACAAACATTTGCAGAAGCAACTTAGCTTTTTTTTTTGGACACGATGCTTTTCAGCATCCAGCCCAAAATGCTGGCCAAAATTCTCAACAAACCTGTGAGTAGCCCTCTCAGAGTCTCATTTTCTTCAAGGAACACTGAAAGCCGAAAAATTGTGGCAGCCAAACACTTTGCTTTCGAAAGCATGCAAAAGACAAAACCCAACCGTGCTTAACGCACAGCTTGCCCGCGTCGCAGATTCCAGGGAATTTTCTGAAGTAACTTAAAAGCTCAAGCCCTGCTGCCTTGTTCTCTCTCTTTTTATACACAACACATCTGTGTAATTTTAATAATTTATACTGACACCACCATTTCAGCAATTGCAGTGAGTGCATTCAGCAACAGGAGTTACTATAAAAGCAAGGAAGAAAATAGAGAAAATTCGATTAAGCAGGAAGGTTTGCCAGAAAAGCAGCCTTGCAGCAGGGCTGAAGGACTCTTGAGCAGGGAGA
The DNA here is from genome assembly GCF_014839835.1 of Dryobates pubescens. Classification (NCBI taxonomy): domain Eukaryota; kingdom Metazoa; phylum Chordata; class Aves; order Piciformes; family Picidae; genus Dryobates; species Dryobates pubescens. The sequence continues at coordinate 9,602,969 of NC_071612.1, forward strand.
GAAATTGCTTTACAGGAGTAACAGCTCAGAGGTACATGTTTCATGGACACTGATACTGATACACTTAGTTAATTAATAGAATATAGGATAAAATAGAATAGAATAGAAAAAAGAAATAGGAAAAATAGAAGAAATAGGACAGATAGAAGAAATAGGAAAAATAAGGAAAAAATAGAATAGAATAAGATAGAAAAAAATAGAATAGAATAAAATAGAACAGAATATTATAAAATAGAATAGAATAAAATACAGTAAAAAAGAATAGAATAGAATAGAATAGACTAAAATAAAATAGACTAGAATAAAATATAATAGAATATTATAAAATAGAATAGACTAAAATAAAATAGACTAAAATAAAATAGAATAAAATAATAGAATAAAATAAATTAGAAAAAATAAAATAATAGAATAAAATATAATAGAATGGAATAAAATAATAGAATAAAATAAAATAGAATGGAATAAAATAATAGAATAAAATAAAATAATAGAATAAAATAAAATAGAATGAAATAAAATAATAGAATAAAATAAAATAGAATGAAATAAAATAGAATACAAAACAGAATAGAATATAAAAACAAAAGCTTTCTTAGCTGGTATGGGTTGGCCAATCACACAAATAACATCTCCAGCAATGCTCTGCCTCTGACATGGCTGATATTACAAGAAGCTTTTTTTTTTGAAGATGTGTGTGTGAGAGGGAGAAAGAAATTAAAATCTTAAGCAGTGATGTAATCAAATATTAATCCACTTTGGTCTGAAACTTAATGCAGTCACAAGACAATTAGAAATTCTGTGAGCACACACACACCTCTCCACAATTTATCCTGCCTGAGTCACCCTGTGTGGGAACCACCCAGATCTCGCCCTCTTTTCTGGTATCCCCATGACTTTCCTCTCTCTGGTTTCCACTTTACACGAATAGAATACATAGAATAAACCAGGTTGGAAGAGACCTTCAAGATCATCGCATCCAACCCATCAACCAATCCAACACCACCTCAACAACTAACCCATGGCACCAAGCACCCCATCAAGTCTCCTCCTGAACACCATTCTAAGGCGCGACACAAAACCTCCGAGAAGGAAGGTGCTGAGGATGTGCTTCATAACCATGATTGTCTTCCTAAAGGTCTAAAATCTGCTCAAGACCTAAAGGTTATTATGCAAAGTCCTAGCGGAGAAAAGCTGGTTTAATACCTTCCTTCATCATCTAAAAAGGACATAACCCACCATTATTGGCTACGGATATACCATACACAAAGTATACCAGGGCCTAGATGTAAGTATTTGTGGAAAAGCTTTAAAGCCATTGTTGTCCATTTTTGCACATTAAAACCCACAAAGAGATTTATTTAGAGAGCACTGAATCATTTCACTTCTCTCTGGCTAGATTTTTTTTTTTTAACTATTAAAATATTCATCATGCACTCCAAGAATCTCTGTGCCAAGAGATTTATTTTAGTGGTTTGGGTTGGTTTTTTTTTATAACCTTTTAAAGAGCTTCTTTAAAATACCTTCAGGTGTACATGTTGCTCTTAAGGAAGAAAAACAGGGGGGGGGGGGGGGGGGGGGGGGGGGGGGGAGAAAGAATAGGAAAAAAAAAACCACTGAAAAGAAGAGCTTTTTGTAAAACACCAAAGAGAGAAATGAGGCATCGGGCAGAGCTGAGAGCAGAGAGCTGCCCCTCGGCAGTGGCCTCTGACCACAGTACAACAAAGGGGTGGATTCCACGAATTTGGGTGCTTAGGATAATCAGAAAGGGCATTTTGAGTTGTGGGTTGTTTGTTGTTTGGGTTTTTTTCAGAGTTAAAACTTTTCAGAGTGAAAGTTCCTGGGGCTAAGAAGAAGTGAAAAAACTAAGAAGGCTGCTAAGGAGGTGGAGGAGGGAGGGGATAAATAAATAATTAAAAAAGCTTCTGTAAAGAAGGTAGTTGAGTCAAAACCTCCCTTTCAGATTTCCCTTCAGATGGACAGTATTTGTTATAAGGTGGATGGTTAGCACTGAGAAAAATCAGTATTTTCTGTTTGAAAATCTCCTTCTCATTCTCTTTGACTGACAGGATGCCACTAGCCCTGAAGTGATGCTCAGCAGCAATCAGCCCTCTTAGCATGAAGGCAGGGTGCTGAACACAGCACTGGAGAGGCTGCCCTCCTTTTTTCACCATGTATCATAGATTGGTAGAATGGTTGGGGTTGCAAGGGTCATTAAAGATCATCTAGTTCCAACTCCCCTGCCATGGTCAGGGACACCTTCCACTAGACCAGGTTGCTCAAAGCCCTGTCCAGCCTGGTCTTGACCATTTCCAGGGAGGGCACAATCCACAACTTCATAGAATAGAATAGAATAGAATAGAATAGAATAGAATAGAATAGAATAGAATAGAATAGAATAGAATAGAATAGAATAAACCAGGTTGGAAGAGACCTTCAAGATCATCGTGCTGAGCAACCTGTTCCAGTGTCTCACCACCCTCATATATCCTAAAACAAATCTGTGTGGTCAAGCAGAGAGCTGCACATAGCTGGTAGTGTGACATAGTGGGTACTGATCAGCCCAAGCTGCATTTGTCAGAGACGGTTAGAGCTGCCCCATCCGAGGTGAACATTGTGTGGTGATGCTGTCACCACAGCTGGCTGGCATCATGCACTTGGCACAGGAGGCAGGAGGAGCCACATACCAGCAAAGGGATCTGCTACCCACGGTGCAGTGGGATGAAAGGCACAGACACTACAATCATCAGATGAGCAAGAGCTGGATCTGCAGCTCCGGAGCTCCTCCCAGCACTGGTTTCCTGGACAAAAGATCAACAGCACCATGGAGGCTCAGTCCATTTCATCCTGTACCTTTCCCTATGGCAGCAAATTCCACCTGGAAAGACATCTTGGATGAAGCCTCTGACAGAGTCTGGGGCTGGCTCAGATGCCTTTACACCCCAGTGATGTGTCTGGTCCTCACCCTGCAGCCTCCTCAGCTGGAGATGCTGAATGTGATCAAATACAGTTTGGCAGCTGTAAAGCTCAGTTACAAACTGCCTGGGAAGAGATTACCTTCCGTTTCAAGAACATTTCTTTTAATCTGAAGAGAAGCAGACACCTCCCCCTTCCTCCCCTCCCAATGAAGCCTCTGCTTTATGCACAGAGCTAACCTTCTTCTCTAACACCAGAATCTGAACCATTACGATCCTCTCTCTATTCCCATATGCCATTTAGCTTCTTCCACATGCAGAAAAATAATTTTAACTATCTTTTCTTCTGCTTCTTCTCACAAACCTGAAAAAGGGATACCAAACTTCCACCAACTGCTTTGGCATCTCCTCCAAGAGCTCTGTGGCCACCATGGCTCCTTGGGGAATGATGGTAGGCAGCGTCTTCAGGTGATACCGTACAGAATATGTGTCATTGCTTCTCTGTCCAAAGGGGTTTCACTCTGCATCTGTATAAATGTGGAAAGCAGAAGAGGCTGTTTACTATTTATGGTCTCCAAGGGGTAAGGGGTGTGCTTGTACATAGTTATTACACCTGCTTTGTTTTCTCTCCCAGACACTGAGATTAATGAAGAAAGGCAAGCACAGCTGCATTGGTAGACACTGACTACATTATTACTGAGCACAGAACTTAACACTGAATGTCTGGGTCACTTAAAAGGTGAGATGCATTTGTGAGGAAACACATTTAGTTTATTTATGGACCACAGAGACAGGCAATGGATTCACTGTTTCATAGGCTTTCCCAAGGAAAATGTTCCAGTCAAGGTAGAGTAAGAGAAGACATCCCGCAACTGGGGAGGGAGCTTGCTTTTTATCAGCAAATTGCTGCTTATGGTATAATAGATTCAACATCATAGAGTGGCTTAGGTTGGAGGGGACCTTAGAGGTCATCTACTCCAACCTCACTGTCATGGTCAGGGATGCCTTTCCACTAGACTCAGCTTGGCCTTGCACACCCCCAGGGAAGAAGCATCACAACCTCCTTGGGCAGCCTATTCCACCCTTGTACTGAAGAACTTCTTCCTAAGATCTGGTCTAAACCTACTCTCTCTCAGCTTAAAACCATTTCCTCTTGTTCTGTTGCTAGACACCCTAGTGAAAAGTCCCTCTCCAGCCTTCCTGTAGGATCCCTTCAGGTACTGCAAAGTAGCTGTAGGGTCCCCCCAGTGTCTTCTAGGCTGAACAACTCCAGCTTCCTCACCTTGTCCTCATAGCAGAGGTGTTCCAGACCTTGGATCATCTTTGTGGCTCTTCTCTGGACTCACACCAACAGTTCTGTGTCCTTCTTCTGATGGTGATACCAGACCTGGACAACCATTAATGAATGAAATAACTTTATCTGAAACATGACCTGCTATTTCCACAAATGAGTCCCTTAAGTTTAGCACATTTATTTCCTGCAAACTCTTTGATTTTCATTTAATGTCTATCTAAAAGGCTAAAGACTCCACCTGGCTGCACTGACATTATCTTTTAATTAGCAGAGGTCACTTAATGTTTTAGTGCAATCAACTTCTCCTTTCTTTCCACGATCTGCTGAAAGAGCCTCACAGCTAATGCAGACTGATTAAAACTTGAAGATCCCTTAGCATAAAAGCATCTGAGGACAAATATAATCAAGTTATTGCATGCAGATCATTTTCCTTGACAGCTTTGATTGCCACTCCATTAGCTTGTGACTGATTAACCTCACAGACATAGAATGATTTGGGTTGGAAGGGACCTTTAAAAATCATCTAGCTCCAACTCCTCTGCCATGGGCAGGGACAACTTCTGCAGCTCACCAGCATGCAGCATCATTTTATGTAAAACACCCTAATTTGTGCAGCAGCAGCAGGTCACAGGAAGAACAATTAAGGACCTCTGGTAAATGGCTTCTCTTCTTGCATTGTGGGTTTCACCAGAGGACTGACAAAGCCACGGGTGAAATTAATCCCCAGGGCTGTTTCCAGCTGCCTGTGTTTGACATCCTTTAAGTGCTTCCAAAACCTTGTCTCAGAAGAAGGAAAACTAAAATTAGGGTTCACATATGATTGGTAAGTGATAAATAAAGCTGACACTGGAGAGACAACTCGCTGCTTGGCATTGCAGCTGAATGCACACATAAAAAATGTGCCCAACCCTGTGGTGGCTTGCAAGTGATAAATCAAGTTCCCTCAGGCATAGATGAAGCTGGGAGCCTCACCAGATTTCAGTGGAGAAAGGCCTACTGGCTGTTTGGCAGTGAGAGATTTGCCTAAGAGTGAGCTCTTTGGGAACAGGGACCATGCTCAGCTGAAGAGGGTGGCAAGCCTTCTCCCTCCAGAGCCACCTGACCTTTTGTGGTGGGTTGAAATTACCACACACACACCTCCCCCAGCATAAAATTGACAGACCAGCTCAGTTGAAAGCAAATGAAGCTATATTTACAAGCACACTAAACTCTAGAAGTGTGGAATGAAATGAATATGTACAAAACATACAATATCTACATACATTTACAATTTATAAACAACATAAGAACTCCCCTGGACAAAAGCAAGGGGTTACCAACAGCTTCCTCATCTTTCCCCCCTTTTCCCCTGTGCAAGGGACAAGAGGGGGGGGGGCAAAAGAGAAAAGCAAAGAGTAGCTTATTAGTATTTGGCCACAATAAAGAACACAGCCAGGACAGCAACAGCCAAGCAAAAGCACCCAGCTAGTATCTGCTAGAGTGAAGAAACTGTAAAAAGAGAGAGAGTTAGTTTACACAACTAACTTTATGTTAGTAATTAGACCAGTGGGACTATTTAGACCTTATCATAGAGTCATAGAATTGTTAGGGTTAGAAGGGACCTCAAGGATCATCCAGTTCCAACCCCCCCTCCCATGGGCAGGGATGCCTCACATTACATCAGGTTGCTCAGAGCCACATCCAGCCTGGCCTTAAATGCCTCCAGGGATGAGGCTTCTACCACCTCCATGGGCAAGCTGTTCCAGTGTCTCACCACCCTCATGGGGAAGAACTTCTTCTAACATCCAATCTGAATCTATCCATTTCTAGGTTTGTTCCATTCCCCCCAGTCCTAACACACTAAAAAGTCCCTCCCCAGCTTTCTTGTAGACCCCCTTCAGATATTGGAAGGCCACAATTAGGTCTTCTTGGAGCCTTCTCTTCTCCAGACTGAACAGCCCCCACTCCCTCAAGTCTGTCCTCATAGGAGAGGAGCTCCAGCCCTCTAATCATCCTTCTGGCCCTTCTCAGGACAAGTTCCAGCACCTCCAGATCCTTCCTGTAATAGGGGCTCCAGAACTGGACACAGTACTCCAGGTGGGGTCTCACCAGAGTGGAGTAGAGGAGGAGAATTACCTCCCTCAACCTGCTGGCTATGCTTCTCTTGAGGCAGCCCAGGATGTGATTGGCTTTCTGGCCTGCAAGTGCACACTGGTGGCTCATGTTGAGCTTCTTTTCCCTTTTACATCCCACAGGAATTTATTTACATTCTATCACTTTCTGTTCAAGATCTGTGGGAAAATTTTCTAGGCGCCAGCCTAAAACTGCCACACCTTTTAAGAGGCAGATTTTTAGAGCTAAAGGCAAACTAACAGGGCTGCTCTTTATCTAATAGTTTTGTTAATCATTATCCTTCTGACCCATGCACCAAGAAAATTATTCCAGGTAAGGTCTCCCTTACAACCCTTGTGCTACAGAGTATCTGCTGTTGAATTTGGCAACTCAGTAAAATGAGAGGAGCTCTTGCTATGCCTGTTACAAACTAATGAAGGCTTCTTAGTCTTGGGAGCTTTTCATTGCTAGACAAGGAGCATATGTCAGAAAACATATGGCAAACAACAAAACCAGGATGAACCAGACCAAAAACAATAATAAAAGAGAGAGAGGGGGAAAAAAAAACCAGAGCAAGCATTTCTATTTAAAAAACAATTACATAAAGCTCCTTGGAATGGCCATATCCATCCACAGCCCAGCAGTTTTCATCTCCTCTGCTGCATTTAGGTTATGAAAGGATTTAGTTTCCCAAGAAGAGCATTTGAGACACAAGGAATGCAGGACAATTTTAAATTAAGCAGCATGACTAGGGGAACATCTGCAATAGATTGGGTGCCCTAAACACAGGACGGGAGATAACAGTCAGCTTATCTATGGTTTGGTAAATAATTTCTCCTACCTCAAGGGCCATTACATCTTCAGCTCTTCCTGTCATTTGTGATTCCACTGAGGGGCTGAAGAATCAAGTCCCTACAGGTGCTTATGGTGCAAGCGAGCAGCTATAAATAACATCCCCATGTCCGGCTGCGCAGGACAAGAAACCTCATTCGCATCCTGACGTTCCTTCATTAGACACCAACTTTCAGCACTACAGATCTCAGTGGCTCCCAACATTGAATTTGGCAGGCGGTCACCAACCAGCAATATGAGCCATTAGGGAAAGGTTTTCTGCTCTCCTGTGTCCCCAAAGCTCCACAGTCGTTGAGAGAGAGAGAGCTGGGGAGTTGGGGTGAGGGAAAATCCCACCAAGTGGCACGTTCCCAAACTGGTGAATCTGCAAGCAAATCTTCCATTGCAATCTTGAAGTCTGAATTCATGAGGTGAGGGATGACACCAGCCCAGAGCAGATCCCCACTGCAGGGGTAGTGCTACCACATCTTTTCTTTCCCCGTGCTGCTGCTGGGTGTTTGCACAAGGCTCCCCTAAACTTCCCAGCTGCAAGCTGCTCACAGTTCACTGCCCTGGGAAGGGCACTCCTCAGCTCTATCACAAGCTGCTGTGTGTAAAAATGAACCTGTAGCTCTGTGGCTGGAGAGTGGACTTCTGTCACCGAGGAAAAGATTAAGACTGGGGCCAGTGCAGCAGCATTCTCCCTGCTGGTCCAGACAGACACAGGCTCAGCCCTGCCCATGAAAGGCACCAGCACAAAGGGAAGCTCAAACACAAGGCTCTGAGGGAATCTCGTCTGGGTGCTGGTATTTTGGGGAGCATCAAAAAGAAGTGTCACCTCAGCTAAAGAGAATGAGGAGGGAAACCCAGCAAGATTTAGTGCATAAAGGTATTGAAAGCAATGCTGAGGAGGCACTTAGCTCAGGCAGGCAGAGCTAGGCACGTAAGCAATGCACAGAGATCTCATGGGACAAGGCTAGGACAGAAGTGACAGCTGGGCTGAAGGAATAGCATTTTAAGATCCAAAACCCTGTCAGGAAAACCCAACCGTTGCGGGCGATAGAGAAGTTCAATAAGAAATGTGCAGGCAGAAAAAGGACAGGAGGTACATAAATACATGGTTATTCAATAAAGCAAGAAATGGAATGGCAAAATTGAGCAAACAAGGCTGCCTGGTGATGGGAGACAGCCTGATTTATTTGCCTTGCTGAAACACGGTAGCGTGGAAAACACAGCAGGGGAACTGTGTTGTCTCAGTAGGAATTATTCCGCAAAGGAAGGTTAGGTCATGGCTAGAGCACCTGAAAGAGCTTCTGGAAGCCAAGTTTCCAGAGGAAGGGGAAAAAAAAAACAAATCACACAGATGAGGCACAACTGATGCAGAGGCACCAGGAGGGTTGTACAGAGAGGAAAATTATTATTAATAATAATAACAACAACCCACAAAGAGTTACTAATAAAGCAGTAGTGACTTGTAATTAACTGTATGCAACTGTGTGCACAGTGACAAGCTGTTTCTTAGCAACTCAAAGGCAGCTTTTGGAAGGGCTCCTTCCAGGCAGAGAAGCTCCAGTCCCCTGGGGACTAAAGTTTAGCAGTAAAGTGTGCCTGGACCATTAGGTTTTAGGGGCTTCAGTAGATTGCAGCGATGTAATTCACCTCCCATAGGAAGAGATTACACTAAAAAAACCCATAGATTTGGTAATGTGGACAAGAATCAAGCAGTCCGGTAAATGAGGATATTCAAACTGTGGATTTGGCATTGGGGATCATAGAATTGTTAGGGTTGGAAGGGACCTCAAAGATCATCTAGTTCCAACCCCTGCTGCCACGGGCAGGGACACCTCACACTAGATCAGGTTGCTCAGAGCCACATCCAGCCTGGCCTTAAAAACCTCCAGGGATGCCCAGGTGTTTCTGGCAGAAGGGTGCAGCAGCACAGAGGACAGTGCAGATTATCAGAGCCAGACAGCTTCACTCAAAAGCTCTGCAAGCAGAGCGCAACTGAGTCATGAACCTGGAGATACCTCTTCATTAACCTCAGGAGTCTCCCTTCTTGTGAAATGCCCAAGAGAAATCCACTTCCCGGCCGTGATATTTTATGCTTGTGCGAAGAAGTCATTAGAAGTTGCACACAGCTAGGTGACCAACGTGTTTCTGTAGAGGAAAACTGCACCTTCCCACAAGCTGAGCTGCAAATTAATAAGGGAAACTCACATATTAATCATAGGATCTTTGAAAACATCTTGGGCAAAGGCACTGGCAAAGGTCTTTTGATGAGCTGAAGCACCCAGGAGAGAAGGACTATTGCCATGGCTCAAGAACTGGTCAAGGGAGTGGCAGAGCTGGCTCATTTTTAAGTGGATCAAAGACCTGCATCACCACTGACACTTAATAAATTAATGAGCTAGAAAAGCACACCAAGAGTAAATGCCAAATACTAGAGAGAAGATAGAAGAACTCCAGGGGTTCAGGAAATCTGCATGAGCAGACATACAGAAAAGTGAAGAAACACACCCAGAGCACAATGCAGCCCTGTTCCTCAGTAGAGATGAGTCTTTTAATTAGTTGGAAACTGCTTCCAATAGCAACTAATAGTTAAAAAGAATGTAATGAAAAGGAGCTGCCTACAACTGCCCTGCCAAAACTTTTCTCTGTGAAGTGCTGGCTGAAGACTGGCTGGCAGAAGTGCCACCATGTTAAAATGACATGGGTCCCCACCTTTGATGCAATCTCAGCATCTCCAAAGTCCCAGCTGTGGGTTCAGTACAGGCAGTGCCAGCCCCCATCTTCCAGATGGCAAAGTCCAAAGTGTGACCAAAAAACAACCACCAAAATGAAGCAGTCCAGGTCTGGTTAACATCAACAGGAGATGAGTAACTGAGGGTAAATTGTCACCTGCCCCCAAGGAGAGAAATTTCAGCATCAATTCTTAATAGAGCAACAAACCCACCCCCCACCCCCCCCAAAAAAAAGCTTTAAAAAGGGCTTTTAAAAAAGCACATGGACAATAGGAATTTAGAAGTCATGGAAAGAGATATTCAAGGACCAAAAAGCTTCAAGGCATGTGCTGTACTTACACCACAACAGGTCAATGTCCAGCAAGATGTCCCCCACTGTGGGATTTGCACAAGGATCCACAGTCATGTTCTTCTTTGTCCTTCTTCATTTAAATGTCCCAAGAACAAGATCTGACAGGGAACTCCCTGTATTGCTGCATTCAGGAGAAACCTCTCAGACAGCAGCTGAAATGCATCCCCTCATGAAAGGAGCTTTAAAGAGCTGCCCTATTTGAAGTCACCTGCCAACAGAAGGGTTTTGGCTGTGTAAAGGTGATACTGGAGAGTTGTTAGAAAGCAACTATGGGAAGAAGTAAACAGTGTTTTACCAGGGGGGGAGGTACAAAACCCAGAAAGCTTTAGAGATAAGCAAAATTGTTCACTATTCATAAAATATAAGGTCAACATTTTTAGCTGAGTACCGAGTCAGCAGGACCTGGGATGTTCTCAGCCAAGTCCCTTCTGCTGAGATCAAGCTTCTGCCATGCAGGCAGGGTTTGTACTTTCTCCTGTTGTCTCCACAGTGACAGCAGCATCCTCAATTGATGTCATCGTGCAAAGCTAATATTAAATGCTTTCAAATCTGATCAATAAAATCCAATTTGCATTAAATGACCAGAAAGCTGTCAATTCTGGGTTTTAATCCTAGACTTTCTCCTGAGTTCCTGACTCAAAAGGAAAGCATTATGGTTATTAAGTAAGTAAAGATTGATTTATTACACACCACTCGGAAATGTTTTCTTTGAAGCCTGCATTAAAAGGTCAGAGATTCCCAACTTTTTCTGAGGGTGGAATGTTAAAAACACTGAATAGATAATAGCCAGTTTTGCATCCAAGGACATTAGTAGGAGGTTTGGAGTATCTGTGTTCCTCTTCATTTTCTGGCAAAGCCAGAAAATGGAGTGTTTGACCCTTCTGCACCACACTAACTACCTGGGTTTCCTTTGTTAGGGCAAAGCAGTGCGATGAGCACCATGACACATTCTGGACTCACTGCTTCCACCCTGCAGACCTTGCACACTGAAGCGAGGGTGGGAGGGAATGGCACATCTGGCAGCAATTCAAACACCATACCCAGGGAGCAAGCAGATTGCTTGGAAGAATTCAAATCAAAGCATCACCCAGACTTCAAACTGTACAGATGCATTCTTCTGCTGCAATTGTTCCCCTCAACAGTTACTCAAGTTTGCAATGAAGCACAAGGCAGGGAATGCTCTGTGCTCCAAGTGCACCTCCATCAAAGGAATCTCCTGCACTTCACCAGCACTACCTCAGCTGCTGCAGGATGGGATGCACCACGACTCCAGGTTCCACCAGGAACCAAGTTTCCACCCAGCTGTCTGAGCACCATTCCCTCCACTGTACCTAAATTGCCACCAAGCCACTTTTTTGCTCAGAAAGAGCTCCCAGGCTTCAAAGCAGCACAGGTTCAAGCATCACTTCAGCAGGTACTTGAGTGCTTTGCTGAAGCTGTAGCACTTGAGCTCTGGCTGCCTGTCTCAGCTGGCTATGAAGCCCTCTGCTCCTCACTGACTTAAAGCAACAATGCAGGCACAGAATGAGAGGGCAGAGGGGCAAGAGCATCCCACCCTGCCGCTTGCCTGCTCTAGAGCTGCTGACACAGATACACAAATAACTGATAACATTAAGCTACCAGGGAGGGGTGTGTTTTGTAAAGCAGAATGCAGGCTGCTTAAATAATGAATTAAGAGGCATCAAAGACTGTGTGTGGAAAAGGACAGAGAGGGAAGGTCTGATATTTTAGACTATGCTAGACCACCATGAATAAATTATAAGAAAGGCTGAATACTTTACTAAGTATAAAGATGTCTAGCAAAAAAAAAAGTTCAGTTCCTACACTTCTCATCCCCTACTGGGTCCCAAGCTGAGGGCTCAGTTGGTTCATGAGGTTTTTTCCCCATGTACATTAAAAGTGTCTTTATTTAGCACCATCCATCCTGCCTTTGAGCCTTTTACACCAGGGACAAGCTTGCTTATTTTCCTGCTGCTGAAGTTCTCCCAGTCATAACAGCCTAAGAACACCCAGTCAGTTTGACAAAGATGAAGTGATGGGTAGGAGGCATATTTCATTACACTATCAAGGCTTTGGCGTGGCAATTGGTGAAGAAACAATTCAGAGCTGTCAGCTCGGTACATGCAGATCCACTGACTGATGTGCTGAGTCCCTGATGGGGTAATGAATGATGTGGAACAGCGGTCATTGCCACACTCACACCCTCTTACCCAGCAGCCTCACAAAGCCCTGACCAGCGTGACCATTCCTCCCCATCACAGACAGGGCCCCTCGATCCTTCTTACACATCCCAAGGGTGAGGGCATGTTCTCACACCTGACACTCAACTGTGATGGGGATTTTAATTATCTGCAAGATGCAAAAAATCAAATACCAAACAGGGAGGACACCCCTCTGCAGTTTCCAGCAGAGCTGTGTACACACTGCACTGAAGGTCCAGGACTGCCCAAGTTCCTCACCTGACACAAAGCCCGGGATGATAGCGGCGAGATGCCAACTTGTAGCAGTCAGCTATTGACCTTCACTGGCCTTTCTGTTTCCACAGGAGCTGCTACACTGAAAGGAAAACTGTAATTTCCAGGTTTCATCAGATATACCCACAGAGAGACTCCAAAGAGCCCCAACTCAAACACCAAAGTCAATGGATGTATTGCTCTTGCATCACAGAAAGGGAAACCATCTTCCCTTTTCAACACTTCCAGCCTATTACAAACCTCACCTGGCTTTCCAACCTTCTTGCACAATAATTCAATTACCACCCTGTATTAACTTCTAAATCCTATTTTTATTTTGCTCAGCTGTTGAAAACTGTGAGTCAGATGCTAGGCAGAGAAAACAACTCCACCAGCATCCTCTAGTGAGCAGGGACAATGCAGGACACCACAGCCCTCCCTGGGGCAGCCAGTGGCCTGCATCAGCTCAGAGTTTCCAAAGCTGCCAAGAAAAGTCAATCAGTTTCTTTTTTGAATCATCAGCTGTGGGATAAGTTTGGAAAAGGGATAATCTGCAAAGCTCAACTATTATTCTTCTTTAAAAACAAAGGTCCTTGTTGGACAGTTGGCAATTACAGGGTTTTAAAAACAGAACAGCTCCCCCATTTCCCACTCTTTTCTTACTATTTTTTGAGTGTCACTGGCCTACATTTTCAATTACACCAGATGCACACACACATCTCCCAGGGAACTAAATGGGAGAAGTAAGCAGGCAGTGGAAGATGCACAATGTATTGCAAGACTGGGCAATGTGTTGCCTTAAGTGAAAAATCAAGACATTGCAGCAGGGTAGGAATTGCCTTAACTGCTAAAAAGTGACAGATTGGCACAAAATGTTTTTACAAGAAAAAGAGAAGCAGCATTTTGCCACAAAAGATTAAAAGATTAACTGAAAATTGTTTTCCAACACCAAGCAAGTTGCTTAAAGAAAAGCATTGTGATATTACAGCAGCTGAAACACTAAAATCTGGGTTCACGAATTAATCTGTTTCTGGGCATTTCCTTCTACAAACAGGAAGGGGGGAAACCAAAACCACCCTCTGCAGGAGCAGTTGCTTTGTTGTACTCCTCGGTGAGCTGCCTCTTTGCATTTGAAATGAGATTCCCTTTGAACGAGCCAGCCAACGTTGGAAAGGGCTCTAGTGCCACCTGCTGCACTCCACTAACATAGGTAGGAACATCTGCTTGGCCTCACCTGGAGATGAGGTATCTACTCCAGAGCAAGAGTCATTTCCAGCTGTCAGATAACCAGAGGGACAAGCAGCAGCCTCCTTTTGTGACCCTACAGCACTGCCCTTGAATGAAGTTGAATAGAATAGAATAGAATAGAATAGAATAGAATAGAATAGAATAGAATAGAATAGACCAGACCAGGTTGGACTTTTGAGATCAGTTATGCTCTTCTGAAAGCCTGAGGTCAATGAGACTTGGCAAACACCACTTAAACCTAACTGGCCATAAACACACAACCAGGCAAAGCAGATTTCAGGTTCTGAACTGATGATATTCAGCAGCTAATAGAATGAACCCAAATTCTAAGCACTGGGGTAGCTGAGGTCTAGGCAATTGATCTCTCACCCTCTACTCAAAGGCTTTGTACATTTTGTGGCCTGTGTTGTTTCAGGTACTTTTCTAAGAGGCAAAACCAACTTGATTTAAAAGAAAAGAACAGAAAAAAAATCCAAGTAAAAATATCACCATCAAGTTTATGCACACTCAAAACAAATTCAAGCATTTTCATTCTCAGGAACAGCATCATTTTACTTTTTTGCTGCTTGTTCCCCTTCTGATTTGCCATGGAAAAATAGGAAGGGGAAGAAAAGGCAAGAAAATATAAGAGATTCAGTCTGCTCTTCAGTTTTATTCCCTTATCCAGAAGGCAAAGGTAATAGAAATAGTTAAAGCTAGATAAATGTATTTCTAGATCATCATTATTTGTGTACACATTCAATGATATTTTTAGCTATATATTTTTATAGTATTAAAAGTATTATATACTATCAAAATATTTTTTCTAAGGCTGGACAGCAGACTCACACACACAGTTGGGAATGTGCTGTCAGCTGTCAAACTGTGGCAAAAAATCAACCTCCACTGCCCTTTCTAGCACAACCTCCAAGTCCTGACCCAGTTTTCCAGTCCTAGTCCTTCTTCCTCAGAGTCCCAGCCAGCCAGGGATGCACCTCCCCTCCTCACCTGGCTCACACTAGGGGAATTCAGGTCAATTTGTGTATCACTCCTCTACCTCCTTCTAGTTTATGACAGTCTTATTTCCCTCATTCTTGGCTCTGTCCCAATGGGGTTTCCACACACTTCACTTGATTTATAATTGTGTTCACAGAGGTCTTTTGAGCTTCAGCTTTGGGAATGACTCTCTGCTCGTTTTATCTGCCTGAAGCCTTTACACTTACTCATTCCTCCTTTCTCCTCACCCTTCTCATTCCCTCTGTGCATTTCCCTCCCCACCTCCACTAAATGCTTTTATCAGCTGCACTATTTGAGATATCCCTACTAGAAACTGCTCAACACAGAAGTTACTAAAACTTTGGGCTCAGCAAGACTTACTTTCTTCTACCTCTGCATTTTCCTAGAGAGGTCACCCCAACCACAACCTAGACCCATCCACCTGCTATGAGGTCCTGCCACACCAGATGAGCAGCTCACACAGCCACCCCTTGCCCTAGAGCCCATATCCACAGGGAAAATGAGCCTGTGGCAAAGTTTAACCTGCCAGCTTTTAAGGCTGTTGACTTGTCCAGAGAGCTGGTAGAAGTCCCATCCCTGGAAACATTCAAGATGTAGTTGACCTCTGAGCAACGTGACCTAGGTGATGTCCCTGCTCACTGCAGGAAGGTTGTACTAGGTGACCTTTAAACAGTCATTTCCAGCCCAGATCAGTCTGTGATTCTGTGACTTTGGCTGAAATGAGGCAGAAAGCCTTCATGCAAGCTGATGGATGCAGTCCATGGGTGGGAGGAGCAGCTCCCATTCAGAGTAGGTCAGCAGCTTCAGCCTCAGCACATTCAGACCCACACTGGGAGACCAGGAACTGAAGTGCAAAAGGGATGATGAGAATTTATGAATGACTAATGAAGTGCCAAGCTACCCTGGCTGTTTCAAGGCCAAAGCCAGAAGAGTATTCAGTAGATGTTCCTGTAGTTCAGACAAGGAGCTTGATCCACGAGGAATGGGGTGTTCAGAGGACTGGAAGTCAGAGCTCAACTTGAAGGCAAGCACTGCAAATTGTAACAATTACTCAGTGTTGAAATCAAAGAAAATTTCCCCTCACATTTTACCCTTCTGAGCAGATAAAAAGCTCTCAAGGAGACTTTCCTTCAGTTTCTCTCCTGTTTAAAAAAAAAACCACCCAGAAGATTAAGAGACATTTTAAACCCCGAGTTCTCTCATGAATGGTCCAACTGGTAAGATGAACAGCAAAAATGAAACTATTATTTCATTGCTTTAAAAAAAAAATGTATTGCCTTAATATTTGTAATTGTACTCTCTTAAGATTAATAGCCCTGATGTGCCACCTCCCCACCACAAACCATTTCTCACACTTACCCAACTTCTACAGAACTTCCCAAATGAAAAAGGGAAAAAGAGATCTCGAAGACTTCCGAAATAAAAAGGAAAGACACCACATGCATCCATAAATTATTCTTTATTTCAAAGCCAGCTCTCAGTTTACATCCTACATGAAACACAGGCAATCCTGTAAACATCCAGGACTGATAGCATTCACTGAATCCCAAAACTGGATTGGAGACACTGATGCCAATCTGCCAGTTAAAACAGACTCTAAACTGAAATAAACTGGAGAGACCAAACAAAAAAAGACCCAAATCCCAAAAACTCAGAAGTAGCAAGGAACAGGATTCCTATAGTATGCCAGGGAAATAATCCAGAGCTATACCCTGCCTAAAGAATGAGTAGCCCAAAAGACTCATGGGTATCCCCAAAATAAAGGGAAAAAATCAAGACACGAAGCCAGGAGACCCACACGGTTAAACGGGGAACTGCTGGACAAACTCAAGTGGAAGAAGAGTCTGCAGATCATGGAAGGAAGGGCTGGCAGACTAAGATGACCCAGCCCCTCTTTAAGAAACCAGGAGCCAGATCCTTGCTCTTGGCCAGGATTTATTGTGCTCCCTCAGGATTTATTGGCAAAACCCCATTAATCCAACCAAACCTCTTTCTGCTGCCAAGATCATTTTGTGACTATTTGTAAAGCTAATCAACCAAAATACTATTTTCATCCCAGTAATATTAAGCCATAAAGGCTGAAGAATATTTTTGCCATCAACTGTTGATGCTGCACTCAAATTTGCTGAAAGGAGTGAATGCTGGCAGGGTATTTTGCCCTTGGATTAAATCCCCACAGTCTCCCTCCACGCATTCAGGCATATGTTCGACCACTTGCTTTAGTGAGTCCTCATGTAACTTGAAAGAGAAGCTCCTCATTAGCTGCTTCTGTACAGATTCAAGCACTTGCACACTGGCTTCTTCTGCAGCACAGAAAGTTAAGCAGATACAAATGTTTTCCACAAACCAATCTTAAAACATCTGGCAACAAGGCCATCAGTGCAAGGTGACAGTGTTGCCCCTGAATGATTCCTGCATAAACCAATCTGAACATCAGTCTGGACCTCAGAACATCAGGTTGTCATGGCAGGGAGAAGCAGAGACACATCACTCTGTGCAATTAACAATATTCAAAGCATTTGCCCCTAAAACCTGGCAAACTGTGATCTTTGATTTTTATTTGTTTTTCATTAAAAAGTTCTTTGTTTAAAAAGTATCCAACATCTGTGCACAGTCCATAGCTAAACATCATCTTTATTTTGAGTTGGTTTCATTCAAACTCAGACATCCTACAGACTTCAGTGTCATACTTCTTGGTTTGGGTTTTTTTTCCTTTAGAAATCCCACAAAGTAAAAAAACCACATTCACACACAAATACAAAAAGCTGTTTCCTCAAGGGCTTTTTTGTCATGTCAAGAAGTGCAATTTTGCTTCTATGGTTCTTTATAAGCAGCTGTATCCCTCAGTGACACAATACACTACACACTAGGAATTGCACCACATACCTTCCTCTGTCATATGTATCAGCTCTATAGCTTTTCCTATGCACTGCTTAAAGTCATGAGAGATCTATATGAATATCATCCTCACAGGAACTCATCTTTACCAGTATAGGCAGGTCAGTAAAAGTATCTACCCTGTGTGAAATTGCCTCTGACTGCTGGAGAATGGCAGTCAATAATATCTACAATTATAGCAGTCAAATGTTTACACTTACTCTAACTGTTTTGCTTTTGCATACAGAAGTCTGCTCTGCTTCCAGCCACTGAGACTGTGTGATTATACTGCAAGTCTGCCAGGGGAATACATTCTCCAATTAAAAAAAAAAAATAAATAAGAAAAATCCATAATTTAACACAGAACTCTGCTTTTTATCTCACTGAACTTGATTCTTCCACACATCCTTCTGGCTCCCGTTAAGACAACAGAACAACTCCCTTCTCTTTTTTTTCCCTACTAGCACCAATATGTCACCTCCAGAGGGAATTTCATGAAGAACTTGGCTATGGTTTAGTATTTCCTTCACTGAGAACAGAAAGCTGTGCTACTGGCTTTGGAAGGATTTTCTCTGTTCTCTAGACTGACACTTCAACATATTGAGAAAACAATATTAATAGGTGAGGCTTTTAATGACTCTTGGAACAAGGGTCCTTAGGAAGTCATTTCCTTTCAGCTGCTGCTGAAAGACACCTTATACATCTTATCATGTGTCATTAAAAAAACCCCAGAAGCCCATTCCCTTTAGCATCCTGAAGAGACTCAAGTTCTATTCCAATTTGCTTACTTTTTTTCCCCATTACAGAGTGCTTATTTATGTGGAAAAGTAGGACACACCCACATTACCTGACATTTTAAGTGTTCACTTAGGAGAAGTTTTACCTGCTTTGAGCCAGAGGACTGACTAAACCTACCTAGAATTTAAAACCAGAGGGGGAAGAGTCAGAGTTTGTATTTAATGCAAAACCAGGACATACTGCTGCTCTCCAACTTGAAAATGTTTCTAAACTCGAAGTCTGCACCTACCTGTTGTGCCAAACATCAGAAGTTAAAGCTTACTTAACCATTTCATTCTTACAACCGCTATTACACAAAGGAAGGTCTTCAAACCTTGAAACAACATAGGGGCAGGCATAGCAATAACATAGATGGTGCTGGAAAGGAACTAACCAGCCATCCTGGAACCACCGTGTCATGCAACTTAACTGCAAATGGCATCCCAGCCAGTGTCTTAAACAGGAAGGCAATTCCTATCCAGGTTTTTAATTACAGTTACAGACCCTAGTAGAGGAGCATCCAGCTCCTTAAAAAGAGGAACTGAGAAGCTCTGACAGGCCAAGTTCTTTGCCAGAGAGACTACACTGACACCACTCCCCATCCTTCAGCACTTCCTCCCATAACACCACGCATTCAACGTTACTGGATTAATATCTTACCTGAAATGGATGGACACATCCTTTTTCTATAAAAGGCAAGTAGTTCAGAATTTGGAGTGCAAAAAATACAGTGCAAAACCCAAAAGGAGTTCTGAAAAAAAAGTAGTTTTGGCATAACAAAACCTCCCAGAATTAAAAAGCAGGGCTATAAAGATAAGGTATGGTGCTAAGAAGTGGCTTGACAAGTTAATAATGGGTTCTCTCCCTCGTAGAGGTTTACATGTTTCACACCAGCATTTTGCTTTATGTTGTTACAATTATTTTTTTTTTTTCCAAAGGAGCATTATTTAAAAAGAATATTGCAGTCAGCAGTCTAATTTAGAATTCATCATGTTTTACTCTAAATGGCCACTTGGAATGCTGTGAAACATGATTTGCAGCCAGAAGCACCAAGTACATAAATTCTTCCACATCAAAGGAGTAGTTCGTAAATTTTGGATGTTCTCCCAGCGTTGGGTGGTGTCCCTAGGAAAATGAAATAAGGCCTTTTAGACAGAAAAAGGGGAGGGGGGGGGAACCAACATACATCTTCCATTCAAAAAGCAAGAAAAAAAAAATTGAGCATCTGCCACTTTAATTTATTATTTCTGATCCACCGAGCTGCTCCGAGGGGAAAAGAGTCAGCAAAGTAGCAGCGTAACAGGAGTACTATGGATGGCTTGGATTAATGGCCAATTAATTTCATTTCTCTTCTTCCCTCAGCCATTAATATCAAATGATTTCTTATTCACAACAAGGAAGTTAATTTGGTTTAGGGAATGAAAACCATATTTCAAGTATCAGCACAGAGATAGCCTGTGATGTCGAGTTGCTGGAACTTGTCCAGAGAAGGGCAACAAAGCTGGGGAGGGGTTTGGAGCACAAGGAGAGGCAGAGGGAGCTGGGATTGCTTAGCCTGGAGAAGAGGAGGCTCAGAGGAGACCTTATTGCCTTCTACAACTACCTGAAGGGAAGTTGTAGCCAGGTGGGGGTTGGTCTCTTCTCCTGGGCAGCCAGCACCAGAACAAGAGGACACAGTCTCAAGCTGTACCAGGGGAGGTTTAGGCTGGATGTTAGGAAGAAGTTCTTTACAGAAAGAGTGATTGGCCATTGGAATGGGCTGCCCAGGGAGGTGGTGGAGTCACCATCACTGGAAGTGTTTAGGAAGAGACTGGATGGAGTGCTTGGTGCCATGGTTTAGTTGATTAGATAGTGTTGGATGATAGGTTGGACTTGATGATCTCTAAGGTCTTTTCCAACCTGGTTAATTCAATTCAATTCAATTCAATTCAATTCAATTCAATTCTATTGAATGCTCCAAGTGCTAATGCCCACCCTTCCAGCAGTGACCACCATTACCCCATCCTGAGGGAAGACTTTGCTCCTTTTCCGCCAGGTGATGTAGTGAATGCCTCTCAGCCTTGCCAGATCCAGGTAACAACGTTCATCCTCACAATTGTATCTAAGGACAGACAGGGGGGGGAAAAAAAATTCACATTTAACTACAGGGATTGTGCTGGTTTATATTGACCCAGGTTGCCCAGAAAGGTGTCAGAAGCCCCCTCCATGGAAACATTTGTGGTCAGGTTGGATGGGGCTGTGAGCAGCCTGATCTAGTTGAAGAAGTCCCTGCTTGCTGCAGGGTGGGTGGGGGGTTGGACTGGATGACCTATTAAGGTCCCTTCCAACCCAAAACTGTTTTACAAAAATATGTAAAAGGAAGCCACAAGAGAAATTCAGGTAAAACAGAATGACCCTCAGCTAAGCTTGGCCAGCAAGCTGGTGCTCATGTCCTGAGTCCAGAAAAGAGCATACAAATAACCTTTGCGGGGGGATCTTTAACACCCTGGACATGAAGCTTATGTAATGAAATCACCTGGGTCACCAATAAATTTCAGACTCACCAGGCAGAATCTGAGCAATGAGAGTTTCTCTATTTTTTTGCAATTGTTGACCAGGCTGCAATGTATTTTTACCACAGAATCTTAAGAAATGACAGAGTACAGCTGGGTGATAGAGTTACACTGTGCTTTAGAATGAAAGCTTCCTTACTTTTGATTCCTAGAAAAGACTGACAAAAATGAAGTCTAGAGGAGGATGCTAGACAAATACTGGCAAGGGAAGGTGCTTCATTAACATGTATGAACAGCTATCAGCAGTTGTGGCATAAGAGGGTAGAGAGAGAAACAGACTTACAGTTCAAAAACCACAGCCCAGTCTGGTAAGAAAAGCAAATGGGTAAGTCCAGCTCCATGCATCCCAATGAATATATCAGAGTTGTGGGTAATCCTCAGTTGCTCTGAAAATTCAAGTTCCCTGCAGACAACACAACAAAACTGGTGATCTGGCACTGGTAGCCACCTCAGCAAGAGTTAGTTACGTGTAGAAAAGTGCAAAATGAACTTCAGTGAGTACTGAAAGAGAATTGGTTTTTCAGGGAACGATACCAGGAATGTCAAATGCTGCAGTCAGCCATAACTCAGCAGGGAATTAGAAGAAATGCAGACAGGCTTCAAAATTTCACAAGAGCCTGTCCCAAAAATTAGACTTTTTTTTCATTTCTCTTTTTTTTTTTTCCAAGTTAAAGTTTATGTAAGTCTGGGGGTTTGTTTTGTTTTTCTACTTGCCTCTAAAAAACGAAAGCTTGCATTGCTTGCAAGAAAAAAAGCCCAACATAGAGGACCTGAACTGCTTTTAATGTAATGTAGAAGTTTCTCACTCTTCCTGCATGATCCATGATGCACCACTGAGGAGATGGGAGCTGTTGCCATCTGGCACAAGGGTTCACCACTTGGGAACTTTTTCTTCAAGCCATTTTTCACTAGCACAGTGCCTACTACATCTGGGCACCACACATTGACATCAAGTGGTGACTTCAGAGGCCACCAGGGCAGCAAGTAAGCTGAGTTATTACTCATTACTAAACTAAAGGTCATATAAAATAAGACTCTGGCATCCTACAGAGAAATCCCTGTTGACCCACAGGTACTGCAAAGCATTACAAATCCAAAGGGTGATGGAACCAGAGCTGGTTTTGAGAAAGGGGAAGAGATGGAAAGAAAAGTGATTTCAAACTGTTCACTATATAGTAGCTTTAACCTGAGCCTACTAATGCTAGGGATTCATTTCTTAGTAATGCATCATGGGATGCGAGTGGTTAACTAGCTCACTCAGCACTCCCTTTGCCACATTCTTCCTTCCTTCCTTACCAGTTCTTGGATTTTGCAAAAGTTAGGTATTGGGGCATATGTAGGCAGGCCTGCAAAGAGATTTCAGCAGCCACAGGTGGCATCAGATCACACAAGTGTCTTCTACCAACTTACGTACTTGTATTTGTAGTCTACAACTCTGACCTCCAGTGTTGATACTGTTTTCAAAGCATTCACAAGCTAAGGACAAAGAGAAAAAGTCAATGATTTGGTGGTGTCCTTCAATTAATTCCTCCCCTGCATTCCTGATCATCTCATACATTCCTCCTCCCCACCAGGGAATTACAACGAGCAAGACAGAACATAGTGTCACTGATGTATAAAGCTGCAGTTCCCTTCCTTTTCTGCCTTCCCAACTAAGATATTTATGTTATTCCTGGGAGAGAAAGCCCTGGAATCATAGAATCACTTTACTTGGAAAAGCCCTCTGAGATCTCTCTGGAGAAGAGACTCAGATCTCTGACATTCTCACACAGGCTACTGCAGACTTTTACATGCTCCAGGACATGACCCTAAACCACCCAAACTAGTAGGAGTTTTGCCACAGCGTGAAGATGTAGTTGGAATTTCAAACAAACCCTCTAACATCTAAAGATGCAAACTGGTGGCTAGAAGGATTTTCAGAAATACCTTACTAGGTCAGACACCTGCCCACATAAGAAGTAAAACCAAGTTAGAGCCTGGACTTCTAAACTAAAAGGCCTTTTTTTAAGTCTCCAATTGCAGACAGCAGAAAAGGGAAAAAGAAACAAATATTTTCTCTTGTAAAAGTGTAGTAAAGATGAGATTAATTTCTCCCTTTCTGTCATGTGCTCATTGCCAGAGAACATGCTACATGTAACAGTGCAGGCATGCACAGTGGCATGATGTAATCCTTTAATCCATTACCCAATATGCCATGCTACATGCCTTGTCTAGCAGGTAAGGCAGACATTTAGCCATCCATCTCTTCTGCCACTCAGCTACAGCATCAAACCTCTGTTTCTCCCTACATAAGGTAGGGATGATAATGCCAATTCATTTCTGCCATTCACTAAAAGCTCAGAATGAAGACAGGTATGAAAACTTTTGATACTAACATTTTACCACAAAAGAAGCTATACCATAGGTCCACCAAGCTGTGTGATTTGAAAACATGAATCAGTAGGAAAATTCATTCACACTCAGACATATTAGCTCATGCATCTTAATCTGCAAGCAATTTTAGCCTGGACAAGAGGAGGCTCAGGGGAGACCTTATTGCAGTCTACAACTACCTAAAGAGAGGTTGTAGCCAGGTGGGGGTTGGTCTCTTCTCCCAGGTGGCCAGCACCAAAACAAGAGGACACACTCTCAAGATATGCCAGGGGAGGTTTAGGCTGGATGTTAGGAAGAAGTTCTTCCTGGGCTGCCCAGGGAGGTGGTGGAGTCACCATCAGTGGAGGTGTTTAGGAAGAGACTGGATGGGGTACTTGGTGCCATGGTTTAGTTGATTAGATAGTGTTGGATGATAGGTTGGACTCAATGAACTCAAAGGTCTCATCCAACCTGGTTAATTCTATTCTATTCTATTCAATACAAAGGGTTTCATTAGAGGCTTCAACACTGGGGATGCCAGAAATGAAAAAGGTAATTTGAAAGAGAAATAATTCAATGTTATCAGGAGCTCTGCAGTGTCTGTTTGTTAAGAGGAAATACTTTCAGTATTAGACATCTGTAGTCTTCCATTGGATAGTTAGAAAGGGCAGTAAGGTTCAGTGTCTGGTGTAGATAAACAGAGACTGGCTAGAAGGTGTAGGAGAAGAAATTAATATTAGCATTGAACATATTTGTCCAAGACTTGTCAACAGATAGGTGTCTTGGCTATACCTTTAAAAAAAAACAAAAATCCCTTAAATGAGCAAAATTTCTAATCAGTTTGTTTTAAAACAGTACAAAGGATCTCACCTCATTCTGGTTTAATATTTTCCGGTAATCTGTACTGCGTGCAAGGATCGTGACTCGAATTTTCCCAGCCTGAAAAGAAAGAAGCAGCAATGTAATCACAGAATTGTTAAGGTTGGAAGGGACCTCAAGGATCATCCAGTTCCAGCCCCCCTCTGCCATGGGCAGGGACCCCCTCACATTAGAGCAGGTTGCTCAGAGCTACATCCAACCTGGCTTTAAAAACCTCCAAGGGTGAGGCTTCCACCACCTCCCTAAGCAACCTGTGCCACTGTCTCACCACCCTCATAGGGAAGAACTTCTTCTAACATCCAATCTGAATCTACCCATTTCTAGTTTTGTTCCATTCCCCCTAGTCCTATCATTACCTGACAACCTGAAACGTCCCTCCCCAACTTTCTTGTAGGCCCCCTTCAGATATTGGAAGTAAACAAGAATGTCTCCTCGGAGCCTTCTCTTCTCCAGACTGAACAGCCCCAACTCCCTCAGTCTGTCCTCATAGGAGAGGAGCTCCAGCCCTTTGATCATCCTCGTGGCCCTTCTCTGGACAAGTTCCAGCACCTCCAGATCCTTCCTGTAATAGGAGCTCCAGAACTGGACACAGTACTCCAGGTGAGGTTTCACCAGAGTGGAGTAGAGGGGGAGAATCACCTCCCTTGACCTGCTGGCTATGCTTCTCTTGATGCAGCCCAGAATGTGATTGGCTTTCTGGCCTACAAGTGCACACTGGCGGCTCATGTTGAGCTTCTCATCCACCAGCACCCCCAAATCCTTTTCTTCAGGGCTGCTCTAAAGGTAGACCTACATACCCCAAAACAACCAACCAACCCCAAACACTTCCATATTTACTTTTGGCAATTAACGGGACCAACTAAGTAAGTTCCTCCTTCAAGTAGCAGATGATGTAACCACCTTACAATTCACATGGTATTTTCCAACAAATTAAAAGGTGCCCAGAATTTTGTGGAAGTTTGACTATTAGCAAAGGACTGAAACATTTTCTGAAAGATTTCTTTTATTCAGCACAAAAGAGCCTTTGTGTTGCAGGTTACATGGCAGTTTTGGAAAGCAGCTTTCAGAATGGGTTCAGACACAAGATCCTCTACAGAAAAAAATATTTCACTTCTGTAACAGTTCCTCCATTTGCCTCTTTAAATTAATTGGACTCGCAGGGGTAAGTGTTCCAAGTGAAATAAAGAGATTTAACTGCATGAGTCCCATTAGTGTCAGCAGGAGAAGCATAACTGTGCAGTGCGCTGAATGTCTGCCCCTCAGCGATAATGTGTAGGCTTGCTCTCCAGCAAATACTTCAGGAAGCCCCAAGTTGCCAGAGCCATCCATGTACCACTGCAACTATCTGCAAAGAAACACTAGTGTGTACAGCAGAAAAGCCCAGGGATGGGCAGATGGTGCTAGGCAGGGATGGGAAGGATCAGATTCAATCATTTCATCCACTGATCTGTGCTCAGCAGTAATTAGGAGGCTTGGTAAAGAGCTAGCTCACTGCATTGCTCTGTGGGATCTCCTGTACTGGACCCAAGGACAGCACCTTGCCAGCATGCTCCAGAAGAGTCCATGTACCATATATCTTGCATAACTAGGAAGGGTACAAAGGCCTTGAGCACAGAGAAGGAAGTCAAGGAAGAGCTCCTAGGGTTGGAAGTTTTAAAGTCTGTGCTATGGAAACAAGACACAAGGGTAACACTCACAAGCATACACAAATGTTTGCTGAAGGCCGACTTACCGGAAAACATCCCAAGCATCACATTAAAAACAAGAAGTGCACTACATGTCCTTAACTCCCCACCAGGGCCAGCTTGCTAATGCTACTTTGGTGGTAAAAGCCACCAGCTCCACAGGACAACTTTATTAGCCAGTTATCATACCTTGGGTCCTTCCTGTGTGATATTTAACCTGTGTAACACATGCTGAGCAAAGGCTCTAAACAGCCCCGTACCGTGACAGCCAGAGATCTGAAATTAAAACACCAATTGTTAACACAAAATGTCAATTTGCTCAGAAAACCTCTTTCTGATCAGTCTTCTGCCATTTTTTTTGTGGCACAAAAGCCTAGTATCGTGCACTGAGCTGAACATGTCACCATCCACTGCAACACAAGTGGCATTTTCATTTACAAAGAAATACAGCTCTCTCTACAGTGTTACAGGTTGAGCACATGAGCTGATACCCTCAGGGAAGTCTGTCAGTGTACAAGCTCCTGTGCTCTGCAAAAATACCAGCAAGTTTCACAGTGCTCACCCATTAAAGAGGAATAATCTGCACCTCATGAACTGTGACACAGGGGACTGCACACAATGAGCTACTATCAACCAGCTAAAGTATCTGCAAACTCCTAATCTTTAGGGAAGATTGTTTCATTTGGAGTTGCACAGACCTTCAGTGCAGTACATTTCATGGTAACTCAGCTAGCTATTGAGAGATTCCTTAGCTCAGATTTTACACTGGCACAGCCCCATCTGGTTAACACAGCAGATGGGAAAGAAAAGGACTCACCAATGGGGTGTTATAAAACAAGCCATAGCGCATTCGAGGCAGTAACGAGAAGACTGCTTCTTTAAAGCACACCTGCAGAGGAAGATCACAAGAAGTTACACTGCACTGCTACCTTCTGCTGGCACATCCCACGTCATTCAGTGGGATCACTGCTTATAATGAGCTAGCAATTACATGCTCCTGTCAAGAACACCCTCACTTCCTTGACTGTGCAAGTGAATAGAACAAAGACAATCCTGATCCCAAACGAGCTCTCACTTAGGATGCTACAGATTCAAGTGTGGGAAGAGGTAAAAAAACCCAACAACCAAACAATACCAACACCTCCAGAACAGAACAAACATGAACTAACTAGAAGAAAACCAGTTTGAGATTAGAGATCTTAAGACAGGTTGTAAGAGATTTAAGAGACTGGAATGAGCTCTGAATGAATTGGCACATTTTTTAGTGGGAGTAAAAATGTTGTTAATGATAAGCAGCAGGCATACAAACAGTTGCAGAGGAAGATAAAACCTCGGGAGGAATCAGAAGACTTAGAAATTCAGTAACATATGGAAACCCTTAACTTCAGTAGTATGTCCTGCAGAAGTGAAACCAATACACAAATATCACCTCTCAGAAGACACAAAAGTTAGGTCCATCTATATGAAGCATAGACAGGCCACAGAATTAGGTTACAGCTCTGTCTCTCTAAGGTAGAATACTCATATTACACAAATTAAACATGCATGGAAAGTATGAATTGCTTTCCTCTGGAACACCCATAACCACAAGCAGCACGAGAAGCTGCCATACTTGCTACCTAGTGGCAAGGAATTAAAACATAATATAAATAATGCCATACCCTTTTAGAGTCAAAGCTTTTCAAGTGTATTATTTCATAGTCTGTAAATGCCTTCCATGTCTCACTGAACAGGTCACCATAGCCATATGAGCTCTAGGAGGAAAGATAAAAACACAAGGGCATAATGATTACACAAATGCATATAAAAACTCTCTTCATGATTTACAGGTACTGTATATGAGTTTTAATACAGTTAACATGTGCATCACCACCATGGGACTAGCACAGAACACAGACATGATAGAACACTGAACCCTGCACTTACAAGGGCAGTTAACTCAAATTACCTATCAGGTAGTTAATTTTTAATGAAAGAGTTCTATAAATTATCAATCTAGACAAGTTCTTCAGCAGTAGATGAGAACTTATGAGTCAGAAGCAAGAAGTACCTACTACTTTCCTCAGAGAAATCAGAATACAAGTTAAATTTGAAGTAATAGGAACACAGGGCACCAGACATAGGGATGGTAGAAAGTATCTGTCTCTTGAGACTAAAAATGCACCTAGGAATTCAAGAGCAGCAGTTATGTGCTTTACAAGCCTGCTTTACATTTGCCTCTGTTTGGGAATCATCACTTGCATATTGCATATGTATCACAACTTGAAGGAAGAGATTTGATTTGATGCAACACAGAGCCAGGAAACTTCTGGTGTGTATTGTTTTGACAAGCTACCACGAAGCTTCTCTACAGGGCAGTATAAAACTTTCCCCTTTGCAGCAATGCTCTGTGGAACTTTTTAGGAACCACCTACTCCCTTCAACATTGGCCTAGCAGCTGGGGCTCTTGTCTTCAAATCTGTAACACTTCCTACACCTCCAAGGGCTAAGTGTCACCGTCTCTGGCTGTTTGAATGCAATTAAATGTGACCTCAGTGGCCCTGGTGCAGACTCTCCCTCAAGGCTTCCTTTCAACTCTGGAGCTGGTTCAAGCTGCTTGGAAAGTTATGTGGAAGCACTTTCAACCAGAAACATGAAAAGACTATAGAAGACAGCAAATATCTAGTGAAATGTAAGAGAATCTAACATGTACCACATTTCTTTCAGCTGAAGGGCTGCTTCCTTCCCCTTCTTTTGCCATTAAGCTTTAATGAATTTTGCAATCCATACTACTGTGTTACAAGAACTGTTTTTTCCAGATTAGAAGTAGAGAACTGATCTTCAAAGCTGAAAATACTAATTTCTAACCCTATCTTGTCTCCTTCAGTGCATTATAAAACTTGCTTCCCTGCCTTTGCAGTCTACAGATGACCATCCTAGTGGATCACCTACTCATTTTCTGCTTTGTTTAACCAACAATCTAAGGGCATTACTGTTTAATAAGAAGAGTGCATGGATTCCACAGGAGCTAGAAAGTATGGCCAAACCTAATTACACCAAGCTAAGAAAAAAGCCAAGAGAATGAATACTAAGCTGGTCCTTCTTTCGATCAGCACAGACAGTCCATCAGCAGTTAGCTGGTGCCATCATCTGGTTGTACACAGTAGAGGACTCAAGCAGGCTGAGCAGTTAAGACTGGGCTAAAATGAGAGCACTCTGACAGTACCTACTTTGAAAGGTGCATTTGCAAAGAGTTATTTGATTCAACGACGTGTAATACAAGACAAAAAGCTGCTTTTCAAAGTCATTTACAAAGCCATCTGACACATCTGATCTTTCCAGCAAGCCATCAGAGCTGGATTAACAAGTCCCTGTATGACATCTAGAGAGCTGGCTTAGCTGGCAGGAGCATTTATTTTACCTTTAAATGTAAAAGAACTAGACCAAAAAAAAAAACCCAAACCAACAAACCCAAATAAAATAGAAGTTTTCTTACAGCAAGCAGGGAATATTAGCAGCTCTCTGCTGAATACCACCTGTCTTAGCAATGACTATTCAGAAAATCCACTATTTTATGATGACAAGATAGCCAAGGACTGTGTGATTTTAGGACATGATTACACATGTTACCTGGCATATTAGAAATTGCCTAGTTTTTCATTATTTAGTTTAACCCTCTGCTATGCAAATACTGGCCCACAACACTAGTATTACTCTTAAACAGTCAAGGTTTTGACTCAGCAATATAGCAGAAAGAGTCCCACTTTAAAATGTGGTGTGGCATTCTAATCACGGCATTCTGAGAGGTGACTGAGAGCAGCAACTACCAGAAAGCTCTTTAAAGGAATTAAGTATTAGACCCTGTCTTTTTATATATATGCCTGTCAGTACTGGTTAGGCCACACCTTGAGTATTGTGTCCAGTTCTGGGCCCCTCAGTTTAGGAACAATGTTGAGTTGCTGGAACATGTCCAGAGAAGGGCAACAAAGCTGGTGAGGGGTTCGGAGCACAGCCCTGTGAGGAGAGGCTGAGGGAGCTGGGAGCTCTACAACTACCCGAAGGGAGGTTGTAGCCAGGTGGGGGTTGGTCTCTTCTCCCAGGTGGCCAGCACCAGAACAAGAGGACACAGTCTCAAGCTGCACCAGGGAAGGTTTAGGTTGGATGTTAGGAAGAAGTTCTTCACAGAAAGAGTGATTGGCCATTGGAATGTGCTGCCCAGGGAGGTGGTGGAGTCACCAGCACTGGAAGTGCTTAGGAAGAGACTGGATGAGGTGCTCGGTGCCATGGTTTAGTTGATTAGATGGTGTTGGATGATAGGTTGGACTCAATGATCTCAAAGGTCTTTTCCAACCTGGTTAATTCTATTCTATATACATAAAAGGATTTAATTTAGTTGTTTTATTTATTACAGGCTGCACACGACTGAGTTAGTCAGTCTGCATTTCATTTTCAACACAGAAGAAACAGATTTGAGTAGATCCACTTCAATAGTCACAGAGAGAGGAAAAAAAGCCTATAGAAAACAGCATGAAATGTTCAAATGCTACATATTAAAAATATAGATCATGTTATTTTTGAGGTCATACCAAAACCAAAACACATAATTATAGAGCAGCAAAACATGAGCTATGAAGTACTGCTCTAACAGCACATGGTTTATTGCAGAAACATCTGTTCCCTAGCCATTGTTCCTACACCTGTATTAGCAGAATCCAAAAATGGATCAGTTCCACGTGGCTAAGCCCACAAGACAAAGATTGGGCGCTAAAAACTTCAGAGTCTCAATAAAGCAGAAATAGAACCCATTATAAACATATTAAAAGCACAGCAGTCTTACAGTGTCCCACATGACTATGTTGACATCAGTACTGAAGGAATTGTTGATATGTTGAGTAATGTAAAGGTTGACAAAATCACAGAAGTGGTGGTACATATTAACACCTGGGAAAGAAAGAAAGAAACTGTTAGCAAAACACTACATTACTTGCTCTACTTGATATTGCTTCATGCATTTTTTCCTTATAGTACACTGCATTTTTAGTAGGTTTTCCTTGCTTCAAACTCAGTGCTTCTTAAAACATCCTAAAAAGGTGAACCTTTAAAGGGAAGGAACCAAGGGAAGAAAAAAATCTGAAGATGTGTTTTCATAACATTTCAGAGAAATTAGCTGAGCAGCCAAAAGACAGCATGAGAAAAAGGTAAGTTTCACATGCTGTTTCTCATTACACTTTCCAGCTGCTTTCTGAAGTATATAAAAGCAACTACTGCTTTAACAGTAGCTAGTTAGACATAGGGGAAACAATAACAACAGGCCTTTGGCACTGATCTCAGCTCTTCTTTACTGTGTTAAGGGAAGCTCTATCTGCAGGACTACAAGACAGAGCTTGTACCTGCACATGAGCCAAAGCCCAAGGAATTCCTCAGGGTTTTTTTTCCTCAGAGCTTTCTTGTTCATTCTTGGTTTCTTAAACTGATCCCAAAAGACCATGGTGCATAAAACCTACCTTGAAACAAAAGAGCATTGTACAGTTTCCTTGCTAGTGAAGGCTAGACCCCCAGGTTTGGGACCATGTGCATGCAGCCTCTGTTTCCAAGCTGAGCTGCCATCACAGGAACTAGCTGCTAGGCGTCCCATACTGCTCCAGCAGCAATTATTTCTGCCTCCCCCAAAAGAAAGGAGATGGAGAAAACTGCCTCCTGAACCACAGCCAGACCACCCTGCTCAAAGGTACAAATTGACAGCACAGCAGCCCATCCACAGTAACTGTTCAGAGGCCTGCAATAACTTTGCTTAAAATCTAAGCTACTGGCCTGCAGGGAAGAGGAGCTATTCAGTTTAAAGTTGCAGTGTGACACTGGGTCAGAACACTGCAATTGCCCAGTTTAAAACACAGCTTACCCCACAGCTGTTATGTTTGTATCTCTACACCCTGAACACCCCCATTCATTTACATTTGCCAGCAAAATATGCTGCATGAACAAAAAGGCTGGTGAACTTCAAAACCTGTCAGAAATCACTGGCTGATTGCTGAAGCTGCTCTGGTGCTGTCCCTCTCTGAATACCACTTCCTCTTCGACATCATTCAAAACACAAAGAACCCTGAACACTGCAAGACAGGTACACCCATGCCTTGTGTCTCATGGTATGAAACCTGTCATCCAAAACCAAAGCTAAAATCACAGAGACTCTGCAGACTAGTCCTTGGCACAAAGACTGCCAAAACACAGTCTAGAGAATGACTCTGCAAGAGAAGCAGCAGGAAATTGTTCTGATTTCTTGTTTTCAATCACCTGAGGGAAAATGTAAGGTTTTAAAATCTCAGTTTCTGAGTTCATCAATGGAGGTACAGAAAAAAGTGGAATGAAAAAGTCATATCATTTTAAAAATTAATAATTGTATTACAAGAGAACTTGACAATCACAGAGGTGCAGCAGACAGGCAAGCTGGGTATGGGCTCTTTTTCCTGCAGTAACAAAACAAAAACAAACTAAGCAAAGATACCAGTTACCTGCATCTAACTTCATGAAGTATGTTGGCTTTTCAATAACCACATCACACTGCTCATCTTCTAGAGGCCTGAAGTTTAATGCGGTAAATGTCTGGAGTTCTGCAAACCTACAAAGATGCAACCACACAGAACATGTTTTGTCATTACACACTTAAACAAATGTACTTCATACATCTAAGACATAGTGAGTGTCCCACCTGATTTAACAGCACTGCTGAAAACTGATAGTCTGACAATTACAATGATTTGAAATTGTAATGGAAGGTTCTTCAGGTTATGAGCTTCAAGAGGTTAAACACTGCCTTTGATCTCAGGGGTGAACAGCACCTTTGATCTACAAATCAAGGCAGCAGAGATGTAACAAAGAGCCTCAGAACCTAGGTCTGTGGATCTATCCAACTTGATCTGCATTGTATACGACACCAGCAAGATCTTCATGCTTTGGTCAGAATAATGAATGTAGATGTAATATTCATTATTCCTGGATCTGTACAAGGATGAACAGTTAAGAAGACAATAGCAGGTAGAGAAGAAAAGTCTTCCTCCTCTGCAGCTGCTCTTAACTGAAATCAACCATCAATACAAAATGAGGGGGGCGGAGGGGAATCAAGACATGAGAAAAGCATAAAAATCAATTCTTACATGGAGCTCAACAGCTTCAATTCCTTCAAGTTTCACTGATGAACTGGCAAAGCAGCTTTGAAGTGCTAACATGCAACCTGTGATACTTAACAAGCTACCACAGAGCACCCTCTGCACTTCCTACTCAGCCTGCAGACTTGCCCATTTCCCATTCCTAACAGGCTCCCTGAGAACACCACAGGAATTGATAGATATGAATATATATCCAGATCAGGTATGGCACTGGCCTCAAGGACTGTGTGACTCCAGATGCTAGTGCAAATTTCAAAGGCATTTCACAACTGTCTCCTATAGGCAGGTAAGGTGTAGCACCACCATCATGTCCAGAGAACACCTGAGGGTTAGAACTTCAAATTACAAGGCATTTTCTGATCTTTTTCTGCTGCAAATCAGGCAGGACACAATTACGCACAGCATAGTTCAGCACATTCTTCACGGATGTAATTACCAGAGATGTCTAACGGGAACTCTCAGTTTGACCTGAGAAAGGAGCAACTCTTTCCTCAGTATGAAATGCCCTATATCCCTGCTAATGCTAATGAAGAAAAGGAAGAAGAAAAATCGGTAAGTGAACTTGGAAGCAGCCTTGACAAGCCATTCTTACCAAGACTGCAGAGGGCTCTTGCGTTGTCCTTCAGCCAAAAATCCTTGAACATCAAGGGTGCAATGACCTCCAATTTCTCCCTTCTGTAAAAAGTCTTCTTTGAATCTAATGCAAATGAGTAAAGGTCTATCAGCTTTTGTGTAACAGTGCTACAAGCACTCTGCAGTCTTGATTACATACTCAATCTAGCACTAGTTAGTCTCAATTCAGCAAGTTACTTCATGCATATTTAAAACCCGAGTATTTTCTCCAGCATAAATCAAGTATTTCCCACAATTCCTAAATAAAGACAGTGCTGCCCTACACATCAGTTTAGAAAACAGCACTAATCCACCCAGAATGTTATTAGGAATCATTATTCTGACATACTCAGAGGAGTAATTTAACTACATTTTGCTATGTGACTACTTACAGAAGCGTTATTAGTTGGGAGTTTTCCTTTCTCACTGAAATTCACATCAAATTTCACCACCCAGATAGGAACCCAAAAATTTTATAAAGCATACAAAGAGTGAAGTGTAAGAACAGGTTTCATGAAAACCCAGCAAATCCATTGCTTAAATTAGCTTTGAGGATAGGCTGAGAAACAAAACTTCGTTCTGAAGGGTACTTGGTATCCCAGTTATGAACCAGCTCAAGTCATGTGTCCAAGATACTGCAGAAGGGACAACGGGTGACGCCAGCATCACTGCTATGTTGGGGGTGTTGTAGTTTGAGCTGGGTGCCCCCCTGGTGCATTCACTTCCTGTGTCCAGAAGTCCAGCCCAGAGGGATGAACACAGGAAATTGTGTATTTCCTACCATAATTCTTTGCACCACTATAAGATCCAGTGCGGAGTCTGGCACTTCCTCTTTCCTTCCCTCTCCGAGACTTGGTAACTGGGGGAGAGATCTCCCGGCCATGGGCCTGATTGGGCCCAAGGCCACAGGGGGATGGGCAGTCTCAGGCCTGGCCAGCTGAGACTAGCCCAGCAGAGGGAGGGGGAAGAAGGAGCCCTGGGGGTTTTGGATGCACCCCCAGGTGGGGATAGGATCTTTCTTTGTCACTGCGCTTTGGGTTTTCTGTAACATTCACTGCTTTCTATTTAAACTTTCATCACTTTTGCAATCCGTTTGCCTGAGTCGTTATTTCTGCCTGTGGTGGGGAGGGGATCTGCCCCAACCCATTACATGGGGGCTTCACCCAGTTTTGCAATATGCAGCATTTGAATTTGGGATATGGAAGATCCAGGTTCAGATCACTCTTCAGTCTCACTGTATCTAAAATATTTCAGTTCCTGCTTCTGGCATCCAGTTTAGGAACCAGCTTCTCATTACCTCATACAAAAGGAAAGGATGAGGCTGGGGACACAGAAAAGTATTCAAGGGAGGATTTAAACCACCCATCATCATTCCACAAAACAGACAGATTAGGTTTTTTAATAACCTGGCAACAAGCACACCAGCTTTGTTGAGCAAATTCTGAGACCCTTTCCCTGCCACCCCTTGGTTTTACGCTAGCACAAGGAGATCAGAGACCTGTCGTGGTTTCTCTTTATAGTTCGTAAATCGATGTACAAGTTTGTTGCTCTGCAATGCTGAAGGTACCGAGAACAAGTCAGAGATGAATCTCCCTGTTAAGAAAAGAACAAGTAGGATTTCATCAATAACAAAAATTACATTAAAAACAAGGGGCAAGTATCATATCTGCCAGAAATACTTACTGGTGCTGCAGGCTTACAATGGGTTTTCATCTCATTGAGCCTCTCTCGAACATAACCAAAGTCAGCTTGTTTCCAGAATATCTGCTGGGCTGTCTCAATGTCATTTGCCCTGAAGGATGAAGGAGAGAGGAATGAAGAATAAATAAAATCCAGGTTCACCACTCTGCGTCCAGTTCTGGAGCCCCTATTACAAGAGGGATATGGACGTGCTGGAACATGTCCAGAGAAGGGCCCTGAGGATGAGCAGAGGGCTGGAGCACCTCTCCTATGAGGACAGATTGAAGGAGTTGGGGCTGTTCAGTCTGGAGACGAGAAGGCTCAGAGGTGACCTAATTGTGGCCTTCCAGTATCTCAAGGGGGCCTACAAGAAGGCTGGGGAGGGACTTCTCAGGCTCTCAGGTAGTGATAGGACTAGAGGGAATGGAATGAAGCTGGAGGTGGGGAGATTCAGGCTGGATGTGAGGAGGAAGTTCTTCACCATGAGAGTGGTGAAGCCCTGGAATGGGTTGTCCAGGGAGGTGGTTGGGGCGCCATCCCTGGAGGTGTTTAAGACCAGGCTGGATGAGGCTCTGGCCAGCCTGATCTAGTGTGGGGTGTCCCTGCCCATGGCAGGGGGGTTGGAACTAGATGCTCCTTGTGGTCCCTTCCAACCCTGACTGATACTATGATTTCTAGCAATAACTTCAACAAATAGCCTTTTTCCACTCAAAGTGAAACAGAAGATCCAGTCAGCTATTTTACTGACATGTAAGATGCAAAGCAGGAAGCAACTTATCAGCTGCATGTAAGTGAAAACATCAGTGACAATTTAAAGCTCTTCTCCCGTAAAAGGGTATCATTTTTAATAACATTTTTTCCTCTCTTTTTAAGGCTAAGAAAGGAAATCCAGAGTTATTTTGGGAATCTGAATTCAAGGCTAAATCACAATAATGAAAACATGTGGCAGGAAGCAGTTGAGAAAGTATTTTCTTCCTTAAAAAGTTAGTATTTTTCATTAAAGCAGGTTGAAACCCACATGTGCTATACAAACACACACATATATACACACACCCACCATCCTTTAAACTCTAACTACCACAATACTGCTACCTTCATAGCCAATAGGAAAGCGAGTGCTACACTCTTTTTGAACAGACTGTATTTTATACATTGAAAAAAGAAACATACCATCCAGTTTCAACATAATCACACACTGGGTAGCTGAACCTGTACTCTGAATTGCAAGATTTCTCATAACCCCAGCAGGATTTCAGCTTCTTCAAGTATTTCTGTAACACAGAACAACCGAATCGGGTTATGTGACAGCAAAATGGGAAATCACCTAAGTTAGTTGTTAGCTTATAAACCACCTCTTGCTAATCTTGCATAAAAGGCTCTTGGTTTGGTCTGTTTTCAAACAGTTACAGAAAGCACACCCAGATTCTTCATGCACAACAGAGGCTCTGTCTGCTCCAGGACAACCACTTCTTCTGACCCAGTAAGTAGGATTCCAAAATCTTCACATCACTGATAGATACAGATAACAAAGCTGAGCTCACAGAAAACACAGTGCTCCAAGCTCCAGACTGAGTGTGCCACTGCTCCTCAGACAAATCTAGAAACAGAGGCTTCAGCAATGATAAGGGAAGCCAGAGAAGGGGCAGCACAGCTCCAGCTCTATGAAGCAGCTCCAGCCTGATACGACACTAGAACTGCACCCAAGCCACATGCAGCCCAGGTCCTCAGGTTCACTACCCCGGCTTCAGGTGAATGAATTATGTGCAACCACAGAGTAAGAGTATATATCAGCATTTAATTGACTTGCCTATACTCTTGGCAATTCCACAAAAGTACTACAGCAACCCAAAACTCACAGGCCTGGACACTACCAACTACTTCGCTCCAACACGCTTCATGCACACAGGAGTTCAGATCAAGATCATCATTTTACCTCTATAACAAACTGTATGAGAAGGGATAAAAACCCTGCCACACAGTATGTCAAAAACCCAGGTTTGTGACAGATCCAGGGAGAGCCTTGTAAAACTATTTCAAAAGCCACAGTTCCAATTGCCAGCAGAACTGTTTTAATTGGCAAGGAAACCAATTCATCACCACCTTTTACTGCTGCAACTCCAAGAACAAACCACCACAACATTACATTTGAATACACAAAGACAATTTAAAAAAACCTACTTTATATGGGCAATGAGAGTCCTGCTCACAGATGCCAGCAATGTGCTGGTTGTTGTGCAGAAAGTATGGAATATGCTCATCAGCCAAGTTGATAGCTTTGTAGCTATAGAATGGCTCTTCTGGAATGCTTTTGAATTCAGTAAGATTTTCAGCTTGGGAATTAACCAGGATTTCTTGCAGTAGCAATCCAAGTGCAAGCAACATGAACATGGCAACCTAGGAGTTCTTATACTTCACAGAAAAGGGGAAAAAAAAAGACAAGACATTGAATATACCTGCAGCAGAGCACATTTCAAGCATACAAGACAATATTCAACCCAAATCAGTCATAAAAACAAAGAATTTCTGCTGGGATTTCTGGGGTGGATTCTTTTTCCTGTGAAAGTTAAACCCTCAGTATGAGAGGAGACTGCACAACGTCAGGATTCTCTCTGAATCATTAGTCATGGAGGGCTATTACGCACTACCAGCTCCCAGTCAAAGTGAAATGGGTGTGTTTACTTTAGCTAAATCCCATGGGATCCTGAGAGTTCAAGTGTGGAAACTAAGTATAGAGCATACAACTTCCAGACAGCAGGAAGAAAATGTAAGAAGTATTTAGGAGGGAGGGGTGTGGAGGCATTTCAGTTTTTACCAGAAGGTATAAAAATAATATGTTCTCCCCTTTCAAACAAATTAATCATTAGCTGAAGGGAGACTATGCAGCCACAAACAAATGGTCAAACTTAAGCCTGTTTTGGGATTCTTGTTTACAGTAGTTAACACTGTATTAAACTTTAAATACTGAGTTAGGCACCTAAAATGAACTACAGGTCCGCACATATCTATGGCAGCCTGAACACCTTTCTGGTAACATAACCTTCTCACCAAACAACCCTGGTTTGAACTGCTAAACTTTGTAAAAAACAAATAAAAAGAAAAGAAGAAAAGAAAGGATAGCCTGGATCTGAAACCCCTTTTTTGGCATTATAATTTGCCAAAGTTTGCATGCTTGCACGCAACTGGAGCCGTTAGCAATATTCTTACGATATAAGTCGTTTTACCTGTTTGGTTTGAAGAGAACTGCTTCAGATTTCCCAAGTACACAAACCTGGGGGGGTGAGGGGGGAAGCAGAGTTAAATACATCCTGTTCGTCAGAACATAGCGCTGCTCTTTCAGAAACATTCCCAGCCATGCCAGCAGCCTTTCGACAGCCCCGGAGCGTTTTAGCTCGTCTGGGTACTGGGATCCCTGGAAGAAAGCGCTTCCCCTTCCCTATGGCACACACCCCGGGGTACGTGGAGGATCGCGGGAGGTCACACATCGTTCCCCATCCCCAGCTCCGACCCAGCACTCCGGTGTCCGGCTCTTCTGAACCGCTTTGCCCCTCACTTGCTCCTCATCCGCTACGTGAGGATCTGTCCGTTCAGGAAGGCGCCCGACACTCAGCGTTCGTGCCAAGCCCATATTGGCACCACGGCTAAACCCAGCCCGTGGCCTGCGCCAGACCCACAGCGAGCCCCGTGAGGCGCCACTGCCCCGCCCGAGCCACCCACGCCCCGAGGCCACGGCGGGCAGCTCACCTCAGCTCAGCTCAGCCCCGGACAGCCCCACGGCCCATGGGACCGGCTGCTCCTCCCGTTAGGCGCTCGCCGTCAGCTTTAATCCTCATGCCGCCGCGGCAGCTGCCGGCTGTCCGGGATGTGGTGGGGGAGCGCGCACTGGCCGGCGCCGCCGGGCTCCGTGGGGCAAAGGCGGCTGCAGGGAGAGGTCTGCGACCGCCCCCCGCCCCTCCTTCACACCCGCGGGGAGCGGAGCGGGCGGCACAGCCACACCCCGTCCCGTCCTCCACGGCGAGGAGCAACCGCGGCCTGAGGGCTGCCGCCACAGGGACCCGCCCCACCTGGAGGCGGCGGGAGCGCTGAACCGCTGGGGAAGGAAGGAGGAGCTCGGCCGGGCCGGCGGCGCCGCCGCTCGCCGGAAACCGGGTGGGGGGTGCGGGTCAGGCTCCGCTGCCGTTGCTTGGCGCCCCGGCGCGGTGGCCGTCGGGTGGAGCCGTGGCGATGCCCGCCGGCAGCGCTGGGACCGCGGCAGAGAACGCTGCCGCCGGGACCGGGCCGTGCGGCACCTGCCCGGGGCCACCGCCTCACTCCGGCACGGCCCGCGAAGGGGAAGCGGAGCGGCAGCGGGTGCTGGCGGAGCGTCTTCCTTCTGCTGCCGGAAATCAAGCGCTGCCGCTGTATGGCAGCGGGCACGGCGTTCGCAGGATGCGGAGGAAAAAAGGCCTTTTCCTGCCGCCGCTCAGCAGGAAGCGCAGCCTCCGGGCACCCCATTGTCTAAGGCGTCCTCCCCCCCGGGAGCCTGTGCGGGCCGGCTTTCACACGGCAGGGAAGAGCGGTGCCGGGCGGCCCAGCGCGGTACCACAGCCCCCGCTGCTCTCAGCCGCGTTCACAGTTGCAGGCAGAGAGATTAATTAATCCCCTGCTTCGCTTGAGCCGCAGCCAGGCACACGGCATCGCTCTTGCGCAGCCTTTATTGGAACCCACAGCGTCGGTCACAGTTTCACTCGATCCCTACTTTGACAGGCGCCGCGGGGGTTGCAGGCAGCAGCACTTAAGTGCTTTGAAACCTTCCAGCACAGGAAAGACCTCTTCTCCCCTCGTTTACAGGTGGGAAATGAGGCACAGCCCTCGGTGACTAACACCTGGCCCTGGCACAGGACACCCGTGGGAGAAGGCAGCGGCAGATGTGCTGACATCTGTACGGACACGGCTGAATCAGAAAGCTGTTCTACTGGAATAAAGGAAATTGGTCTAAGTTTCACATTATCTTTAATCCCATTACTGCAGTGCTTTTAGAAATAAACCAGCCTCTTGTACCTAAATAGCCATGACTGTACAAGATTGTAACTGGCATTTTTAACTCCAACCTCCACTTGATAGATTCCAACTTTAGCAGCATTTTCCTTTCATACCACGAGGTTCATATCCACCCACCACAAAAAGGCTTTTAAAATCTTTTCTCAAAGAGAACCACAGCACAGTCTTAGCACAAAATTTTATTTACCCTGCCCCCATGCTTTTTACAGTTTATACACATTTTACAACTAGAAACCAAGAGTTCCCATTTCACTGTGTGATAACTAATTTAATTTCATACTCAGGATCATTATAGCCCTTAGCAAAACAAACTTATGTTAATTGCAACAAACTTGTAACAAGACAAGAAACTCAATAGACCTAACCCTCTGTCTCTCATGTATGATCACCTAGGATTTTGAGCATCATCTCTGGTGCTGGTAAAGGATGGAACACAGTGCCCAGGGAGGTGAGCACCAGCTCAGTCTATACCTCCACAGACCAGGGGAAAAAAAGCCTCCAAACTCACAGGTACACTTTGAGTAAGCTTTTAAAGATAATTTCTTTATACTTCCATATGCAGTGAAAATGAGCTATAAATTAGTTTGATTTCAGAAGGAATAGCCTAAAGTAATACATTTAAACAGAAGTAGACATCAGCATCTGCCCTATGTCCTTTCACTTTGCATGTTGCTGTTTTAGGCAATCTCAGTAACAGCAATGAAATTAAGGTGCCTGAGCAGACGTCAGCCTTTCCTCACATCAAACATACGAGATTTGTATTGAGCATAACCAAACCATAACACATCGTCTGTTACCTTCCAACAGCCACTTTGTCTTCTAAGGCTTTGATGATTAAGACACAGTTGGCCACCCAATTCTCATGACAGTACAGGCTGCATTAAGAATGAAGAATCTAAAAGCAGTCACTAGAAATAGTTCCATCTACTTTTGTAACTTTAAAAAAAACCTGGTGCTCTGAGAAGTGAAGTTGTATCTAAACCAGTTAGTGCTGACTGGATGTTAACATTTCCCATTTAGCTTTTCCTGAAAAGCTAAAACAGCCTGAGACATACCCAAACCTGCACCTGTGTCAGTCCGTAAGGAGAATCTACTCACACAGGACACAGCAAATGTCACCACCAAAAGTGCCAGCAGCAAAAGGTAAGATCCTTTGCAGCTTGATCTGGATCTTTTTAGGAATGCTGCATTTGTCTACCAAGATTGTTAAAACAAAACAAAAAAGGTGAAAAAATCAACAACTTACTGATTTGCTGCAGTGAATAAAAGCTGAACAGGGTTTCTAATCTTTGATCATCCTGAAGTCATTTCCTTTTTTCAAGGCTGAACTTCTAACATCTGCACATGCCACCACACAAATCAGCACGTTCCAACAAGTGCTTTTATAGAGTGAGGTTTTTATGTGGGTTTTGTTTCGAAACTCAGAGCAACCAACCCTGCTTCCACAGGAAGGCAAACGTTTAGAATCTGAGTTTAGAGGACAAATGGTTTCACCTTGGTTTCCAAATCTGAAGCTAAGACAGTAAGAGGACAGTTCCTTCCCATCTCCCCTCAAAAAGAGAAAAAGGAAAACAAAAAAAAGAAAGGAAGAAAATAAAAGGAAAAAAAAGTATTTTGTTAAAGCAGCTGAAGTTTCTATGACAAATGGGGAGTTAAGACAAATTTTAGTGTTCTTTCTCTGTGGCTTTATTGAAATCCTCAGAATACTTGCCTGAATCTCAAGCTCAACTAGGCTTTTCCACAAACATACCCTTGCCTGTTTAACTCCAGTTCTCTCAAGGAGGAACAAATCCTTGATGCCTGTAGAAAAGTCCTCTTACTACTTTTCTCCAGAAGCAACTTCTCATCATTCACATCCTTTGTTGCTCTCAGGCCATCAGACACACAGGCAGCAACAGAATTCTCTAACACAAACTAGAACGTGCACAGGTGTGAAAAATACCTCTCAGAACAGAGGCAACGGTGTGACAAGCAAAGAGTTTCAACTGCTGAGCATTTCACAGTTCTGACACATAGCAAAATATTTGCTGTCTGGAATGCTGAGAAGACGACACTTCTTTCCCCAATTCTCAGCATTCCCAAGGGCCCAATTAGAACATTTCCTCTGACATTGCCAAAAATGCAGCCAAACTTCAAGCCACGTGGATGCTGTCTGACCAATACCTTGCTTAAGGAATGGCATGAGAAATATTTTGCAGCCACTGGAGACTTGCTTGAAAACTATATTAAGTCACAGTACAATTTTGCCAAAAGTCTAAACTTTGCTACTTATATACAAGGAACCGTGAGAGCAGCAGCAATTCATTTGAAAAGAAAACAAAGTTGGAAAAAAAAAAATCATCTTTTTTTTTTTTCTATGTTGTTCTGAACTGTTTTAGCCACAGCTAAAAATAAGCAGCCAAATCTAGATCGGATATTGAACAGTTCAGGTTGGTGGCGTTAGAAGTTAAAACACATTTAGGATCACAAGCAGAGCTGCTCTTGCCACACAACACAAGCAATATACAAGATGGGGCTGTAACATAAAGCCTCATCTGAGTCTCACACTCTTTAAGTCCTTTAGAGGACTTAGTGTAAAACAATCAGACTAATCTGATTTGCTCAAGAATAGGGAGCTACCACCCCAACATGTTCAGGCATCAGTACAAATATGAGGCTTTCCTGTCAGAAATAGCCACTAATTATGCTTCAGATAGCAAGCCACTGCTACTTTAAGCATTTACTACTGAGATTTTAGAAAATCTTGTATTAAGAACACTTAAAAGAGACTTCTAGTTATCAGTTTCATAAAGCAGAGTTTATGACCTTGAGGCTGCTTTAGTCAAACTCAGGCCTTCCAGTGCTGTTACTGTTCTGCGCTGTTTCTGCTACCGTTCACAAGTAAAATGGTCCATCGTTTAGCAAAACCTTAAATAAAGAGATGACTGAAAAAGTAAATTAAATATTGCACAAATAATTTAACTGCAAACAGTACAGGACACTTAAAGCATTGATTTTTCTGTCAACATATGAACTCTATTATATAGTCACATCTTCTATAATACAGGAGGGGTTTTTTTACAAGCTGTTTAAATTCAGCATTTACAGAAACAATTCTCTTTACATTCTGTTCTCACACAATGTTATGAGTTGCAGCTGGAGTTAATTTTGTCTTTGTTTTAGAAGTTCATCTATCTGAGTCTTGTACATGTTTTTCACATCTTCCAGATCTAGTCGGAGTTCCTCAGCTTCCTCTGCCTTCTCTCCATACATCTGAAGAATTGTATTGTACCTCTGATCCAAATCCTGCAAGGACAGGTAGTTTGTTAGCTGACTGGTTTTCAACTGCTAGGGTAGTGATTTGCTCTACCAGGGAAAATAAGTTTAGTATTATTCTATGCAGGTATAACAACTTTACAGTGAAACACAGAATAAACTCTTCAAACATACTTCATGCTTTAACTCTCTCAACATAGCAAGAAGCATAGCCAGCAGGTCGAGGGAGGTGATTCTCCCCCTCTACTCTGCTCTGGTGAGACCCAACCTGGAGTACTGTGTCCAGTTCTGGAGCCGCTATTACAGGAGGGATCTGGAGGTGGTGGAACGTGTCCCGAGAAGGGCCATGAGGATGATTAGAGGGCTGGAGCTCCTCTCCTATGAGGACAGACTGAGGGAGTTGGGGTTGTTCAGTCTGGAGAAGAGAAGGCT
Organism: Dryobates pubescens; assembly: GCF_014839835.1. Lineage (NCBI taxonomy): Eukaryota > Metazoa > Chordata > Aves > Piciformes > Picidae > Dryobates > Dryobates pubescens. The sequence continues at coordinate 9,647,170 of NC_071612.1, forward strand.
CTGAGGAGACCTAATTGTGGCCTTCCAGTATCTGAAGGGGTCTACAAAAAAGCTGGGGAGGGACTTTTGAGGGTGTCAGGGAGTAATAGGACTGGGGGGAATGGAACAAAACTAGAAATGGGTAGATTGAGTTGGATGTTAGGAAGAAGTTGTTCCCCATGAGGCTGGTGAGAGACTGGCACAGGCTGCCCAGGGAGGTGGTGGAAGCCTCATCCCTGGAGGCATTTAAGGCCAGGCTGGATGTGGCTGTGAGCAACCTGCTGTAGTGTGAGGTGTCCCTGGCCATGGCAGGGGGATTGGAACTGGCTGATCCTTGAGGTCCCTTCCAACCCTGACAATTCTATGATTCTATGAAAACAGAGATCCTAGACTGGCTTCAGAGGGGGCACTGAAGCATCCTGAAGTTGAGCTGCTCTAAGTTTTAAAAAAACAGTTACCAAATCACACCAAGTTTTACTACAGCAATAACCAGTCTGGGAAATGTTTCATCAGGAAACTTAACATTCAGCATTTAAAGGACAATGATCCTTTTCAAAAGTATTGCAGAACTATTCCAAGTATTTCAATTTGAGGTCTTAAACATCCAGAGGACTAAAATGTGTCCCATTACCTGTATCAGTATTGCACATTCAGTTTCTGCATCAAACTCTTACAAATCCATGCTATTTATCAAAACACCCTCTTCTCTAAAAAAAAAAACCAAAGCACTACTTCCAGACAAGTGTCTTTAACTAAGACAAACAAACAAAAAAGGAGTTGTCTATTTGGTCTTATGCACAGCAAACATTTCTGACAACTACATTTTTGAAGTGACCACCTAGTCATGGAATAGGTGTTTTCAGATTTTAACACATGAGAAAAAAACTCAGGCTCTTCAGACATTTATGCTTAAGGAAAGATTTCATTGTAACCCTAAACTGAAAAAAAAACACCCTTTAAAATGTCAGTTTTACATCAGATTTAACCCAGAAATACACCCACCTTTAACTGTGCACGTAGTTTTGGTATTTCCTTCACTTTCTCCTCAAGTTCATCGTTTTGATTTGTTAATTTCACCAGTTCTTCTGCCATTATTGATCGAGTTTTCTCAAGGTTTCCAATTTCCAGCTAAAGTAAAGACTTTTTACAATTAGGAGGAGGACAGAATTTGCTGTGTTTATAAACCATTGTATCAAAACACTTGGAAACAGTAATTAAGGCGTTTTCTTAAACCAGATTATGAAGCAGCATGGCCTGGAAGCACTGACACTTTCTTCTCAACTCTGATCTGTGGTTTGGGGTTTTATTCTTTTCCAGACAGAGAAGTGCAGTTTTCTGGATAGCTTCTTGTCAAAACAAGATGGAAGAAACAAATCCTTCTCTTGCTCTTCCCTACACATTCCTCCACTGGCTATGCTTGTTAACAGCATGGCTGTGAAAGGGGAAAAGTGAATGCATTCTGCTGTGAGAGGGACCGTATTTCTGAATGTACAACTGATGGCATGTATTTTGTATTGAATATCAAATCTGAATACTGATTGCAGTAGTATTTACACTTATCAAGGCTGTGTTTGGTTATGTAAGATTACCTGTAGATGTGAAATCTCTCCTTCTCTTAATTTTAGTTGTGATTGAAGGTTTTCAATTATACTTGAACCTGCTCCCATCCTTATAGCATCATAAAGATTGCTCCCACTGGTAGCTGCTGGCCCAAATGAGTGCTCATGAGGATCATCCTACAAAGATAATATTATAGAAGTTTGAAATTAGACCAAAATGACCACTCTTTGAAATCCTCCTCTTTCCAAAGCTTTATTTCATTTAAGATTTAAAATTAGACTATGACTAGGCAAGCTAGTAAAAAGCTGAAGGTGAATAGGTACAAAAGTAAAAGCTGAAGGTGAATAGGTACAATGTGAGATAGCTCCTTACTGGCAAGTTCTCACATCACCTTTACAACTGTTATTTAACTTGGGCATCAGTAACTGAGTTCACAGGAAAGCAGCAGCAGCAGTGGATTTCACACCACTGCCAATGATACTGCCTCAGGAACAGAGCTGTATCCTGAACCTGGATTGCTAGTAAAAATACTTTAGTTTGATTCCTAGTAGTGTAGTTCAATTCTTCCAGATGAAATCAGACATAAGAACTCCACAGCAGTGCAAGAAAATATTACTGTAATAAAAGTTATAGTTCCATACTGTCTTTCACAGATGTTTTACAGCCACAGACATTTTTTAACCACATTTTGGGCACTTCTGCATAGCAATTACCTCACCTAAGGCAATTATTTTCTTCAAGAGTCATTTTCTGCATTAATAAAACTTCTGGAAGAGGAAAAATATCTGTCAATATGACTACATGGTACCTGTGAGAGGAAAGACGTCTGAAGACCTGCCATGTCAACTCCACTGATGGAACTAGAGCGTGACATAGTTGGAGTGCTTGAAACAGTTTCAACAGTGAATGACTTCCGATCCTTTAAAAAAGAAGCCGAAACTCAAACAACAAACCACAAAAACACCACACAGCACCATCAGTTAGATAAACAAGATTACAAGACAGATTCTGCAAAGAACAGACTGCCCTTTTCTACCACCAACTATAAAACACAACATGACAGATAACCTTTTCCCTTCTCCCATCCCTAAAACATGTGAAAGTTGAGCAATGACAAATTACTGTGCTACTAACACTTCTAGCTTACATTCAAATCCTCAGATTTCTCTGGAAACGAAGACAAAGTTGTAAATTACACCAAGAGATTTTTTTCTTTCAAGAAGCCAACTGCCCAAATGTATCACAGGAAGACTATCCTAAACCCAGAATCCTTTTAGAATGCATGGTAATACTTTCTTTTTTTGAGTAAGTGTAGAAATTCAATTCCGAGATCTCTGACATGCTAAATACCTTACTGAGGTACCTTCCAAACAGACTAAACTCTTTTTACAGGCAGCATCTGGAAGTATGCTTGCCTCTGATAAAGCAGTTACAATCTAGAACTGGAGATGGTTTAAAAAACAGTAACATTCAAGTAAAAATGTTTCTAAACTATCTACTACTAATTAGTAGTAACAAAGCTACTGATTATTATGGATTGCCCTGTGACTTCTGACTTCAGCTAAAAAGCACATGATACATTACACACTGCTCTGTAAAACAAAATTAACATAGTGGAAGCAATGCTAGTAGTCAAAGCAAAGAAAACAAGTGGCTTCAGAAAAATCCAAAACCATTAAAAAACCCCAGAAGATGAAACCAATCATTACCTACATTCTATCTCTTTTCAGGTTAAATAGATTATTACCCAAGACCCATTTCAGTGAGTGTCACACAAGCACTTACTTGACTGAGAATAAAAGGCTGTTGCAATACAGAAAAAGCCAAACCCCTAATGCCTAGGCTGACAGTATAGACTCTATTGCTGTAAGTTACTTGTGACAGTTTCAGGTTCTAGATACCTACTAAAATAGAACAGAACAGAATTAACCCGGTTGGAAGAGACCTTTGAGATCATTTGAGTCCAATCTATCATCCAACACTATCTAATCAACTAAACCATGGCACCAACCACCCCATCAAGTCTCCTCCTAAATACCCCCAATGATGGGGACTCCACCACCTCCCTGGGCACCCCATTCTAATGGCCAATTACTCTTTCTATAAAGAATTTCTTCCTAACATCCAGCCTAAACCTCCCCTGGTGCAGCTTGAGACTGTGTCCTCTTGTTCTGGTGCTGCTTGCCTGGGAGAAAAGACCAACCCCCACCTGGCTACAACCTCCCTTCAGGTGAATAATGATAGTATCAAGAAGATTGAAAGGAAATGTTTGGGTTTGGTACCTTCTCCTTTGCTGCTTCTTGCACAAAAATTGCCTTCTTTCTTTCCTGTTCAACTTTCATCTTCTCCATTTCTAACTGCGTAGCCAGCAGCGTCTACAAAAATAAAACCAGGCTGTTAGATAGCTCAGACTTCAACAGGACCACAACTTAAAGCTGAAGTAGGCAATAACCTTCTCTTTCTTTGCATCTTCCAAGGTTTTTGCATATTCATCTTTGAGTCCTTCTAGTTCAACTTCATACCTGCATCGAGGAAAGGGAGAAAGTCAGTAAATAAGCATTCTATGCTGACTTAGATTGATGTACTTTCAAAGCAAACATAGCTTCAAGGCTTTACACCATTATGAAAATAACATACTCCAAACAATCTTTAGCAGGAAACAAAATATGATGACTTTGGCAGCTCTATCAGTAGCTGTCATCATTCTGCAATCATATCAACACTCACAAAAGAATCAAATATCCCAGCTTGCAAAGAGACCTGCTGCAGATAGTTATGTAAGACATGGCTTACTCCATTTCACTACTTAAAGAGGTGCTATTAACCAAAGATGCAACCCACCTACTGTTTTCATTTTCCATCTTCTTCAATTTGTTCCTCTCCACTTCTAGCTGAGCCTGAAGGCGTGTGTTTTCTTGCCTTAAAAGGCTATTTTGAGATTCAGTAGAAGACATCTGAATTTTATTAGAAAGAAGTTCTTCTGTAGCAGCCCGTTCTCTCTCAGCAGCTGCTGCTAGAAGAGTCTGAGACTCACCTAATATTAAGAAAAGCATGGAATTTAACTTTTTTTTGATCAAACATCTATAATATGGGCCAATTACTTAAGCAGCAAAATGGAAGCTGAGATTTTATATGCAACTGATTTACCTTTTAAAAAATTGACCTGGATGATGTTGTCCAGAAAACAAAGTATTTTCCATCATGCATTTAGAGGAACAAGGCAATGCAGAAGATGACTTCATACTCATTCAGAATGCAACACACAACTACAGACTGCCTCCAGAAATGAAGCAGTTTCTCTGGGTCCACCTTAGAGAAGTTTATGCATTTTCCATTGAAAATAATAAATTACAACTGTATCAACAAACCCACTGTCTCATTGCCTATTCAGTCAGGTAAGTAAATGAGTCATGGCTTTACAATACAGAATCTAAGAAACAGGCTTGACAACAGAAAATGCTGGTGTACTTCCAGTGTCTCACTGCCCATCTTTCCTTTAGATATTGGAAGGCAATGTAAACCTGAACACCTCTATCTTACACAGAATACATAGAATAAACCAGGTTGGAAGAGACCTTCAAGATCATCGCGTCCAACCCATCAACCAATCCAACACCACCTAAACAACTAACCCACGGCACCAAGCATCCCATCAAGTCTTCTCCTGAAAACCTCCAGTGATGGCGACTCCACCACCTCCCCAGGCAGCCCATTCCAATGGGCAATCACTCTCTCTGTATAGAACTTTTTCCTAACATCTAGCCTGAACCTCCCCTGGCGCAGCCTGAGACTGTGTCCTCTTGTCCTGGTACGGGCTGCCTGGGAGAAGAGACCAACATCCGTCTGTCTACAACCTCCCTTCAGGTAGTTGTAGAGAGTAATAAGGTCACCCCTGAGTCTCCTCTTCTCCAGGCTAAGCAACCCCAGCTCCCTCAGCCTCTCCTCGTAGGGCTTATGCTCCAAACCCCTCACCAACTTTGTTGCTCTTCTCTGGACTTGTTCCAGCAAGTCAACATCCTTCCTAAACTGAGGGGCCCAGAACTGGACACAGTACTCGAGGTGTGGCCTAACCAGTGCAGTGTACAGGGGCAGAATGACCTCCCTGCTCCTTCTGGCCACACTGTTCCTGATTGCAGGCAATCTTATGTTACAGTGTTTTAAAGAGAACCAGTGAATTATCTGTCAAAGAACCTTTGCAGAATATCCCACATAAGATTTCCTTATAGAAAAGCATTTTGTGCTCATTTTTTCCTGACTCACCATCTACACCTTGGGCAAGTGTCAAGTTCTTTTCATGTACTTTCAGCCATTCTGTATTTTCATCAAGAGCCTCACTGTTCAGTAAAAGCTCAAAACATCTTACCAAGTCTGTCAGAGAGGTTCTTTTCCAATTTTTCCCAGGCAGAGGTCTGTGCTCCCAGCGTGGCTTGCAGATTTTCTATCTGCCGGAGGAGCGGCCGTGTAGCAGATGTTACACTTTGGCTTAGCTCTTGGTTCCGGCTCTCTGCTTCTTGGAGTCTCTGAAAACACAAATTAAATATAATTAAGCTTTTAAACAGTGTGATGGATTTAAAGATTAATAATTAATTCAGCTAAATACATAGCAGTTGCTTTACATGCTAGAACTCCTATGTTCAGACTCAGAGTGAAGTAAAATTATAGAATCAACCAGGTTGGAAAAGACTTCAGAGATCATCATGTCCAACCTATTACCTAACACCTCCTGACAACTAAACCATGGCTTCAAGTGCCACATCCAATCCTTTTTTGAACACCTCCAGGGATGGTGACTCCACCATCTCCCTGGGCAGCACATTCCAATGGCTAATGACTCTTTCTGTGAAGAATTTTCTCCTCACCTCCAGCCTAAACCTCCCCTGGCACAGCTTGAGACTGTGTCCTCTTGTTCTGGTGCTGCTTGCCAGAGTGTCCCAGCACTGTCCCCTTCTTAAAGGCACAGCCTCAAACGGTCACACTGGGAGAAGAGACCAACCCCCACCCGGCTACAGCCTCCCTTCAGGCCTCTTCTCCAGGCTAAACAACCCCAGCTCCCTCAGCCTCTCCTCGTAGGGCTTGTGCTCGAGACCTCTCCCCAGCCTCACTGTCCTTCTCTGGACACATTCAAGCGTCTCAATGTCCTTCTTAAATTGAGGAGCCCAGAACTGGACACAGTACTCAAGGTGTGGCCTAACCAGTGCTGAGTACAGGGGCAGAATAACTTCCCTGCTCCTGCCAGCCACACTATTGCTGATGCAGGCCAGGATGCCATTGGCCTTCTTGGCCACCTCGGCACACTGTAGTGAACTTTCACAAGTAGTGAAATTTCAAGCCAGAAGCCTAACATTTTTAACTATATGACAGAGCAACAGCCCAGAAATTTACATTTCAAGAGCCCTCTGGACATCACTCAAAACATTTTGGCAACAGTCTATCAAGTGGACCTAAAGAACAAGAGAAATATTCTTAGGAAGCAGCTAAAGGGTAATTGAGAACATCTTTGCTAGCAATTTTAGAGGACTACTACAAACTTAATGGCTATACTTTGTCATACTAAAATAATAACATTCCAGTTAAAAGGTATCATAAAATCATGACTTTGTTTTCAATATGCAATTAAAAAAAAATATTTGCTGTGGTACTTTTATGATGGTTCTACACAGCACTAATACTGCAGGTAATCAGGAAAACAAAGCCTCTTTTCTCAGGCTCTTAATGTCACGCCAGCATTTCATTTTCAGTTTGCAGAAGCCCTCCTTGCAGCTACAAGTTGACATCATCTATTTGCTGGAGCACCTGCTGTAGTTCACTGATTTCCTGGCGTAAATAGTCTTCTTTCCTTGCTGCCTGCTGCTCTGCACGTTGCAGTGCTAGCCTCAGGTCTGCCACCTAAATAAATAAGACACAGTCATTAATCTCCTGCCAGAAGCTGTTTTACCAACTATTCCCTGCTGAACACTGCTAGGGTATGACTGTTTACAAGTCAAAGGCTTAAGTGTTGCAGGCACACAGATACTGACAATCATTTATCTACCACTAGAATTTTGTCCAACTAAATTTCTTCAAATTTGCATCATGGGAAGGCCACTGCCAACTTAACACAGAGCCTCTCAAAGCCCCTTAAATTAAAATGATCTTAAAATAAAACAAGTATTTTAAAGCTTAACACAACTACCACTAGAGACTGAACAAGTTCACAGGACAGAAAACCCTTGGGTATTTGCTGAGTACACAAAAATGAGTTCCACCTTTTACTGCAGCTGTTGGCTTGTATCAGATGTACACAGCACCCCAGGACGCTTATTTGTTCAATTGAAAAAGTTTTATTCACTGCATTTATGACCCACCTGAATTGCCAAAGCTTCCTGCTGCTGCCGTGCCTCATCCTGGGCCTTCTCCAGAGCTAATCCAAGCTCCTCCTTTGCCTTCATTTCCCGATTTAGGGCTGCTTCTTGTGCCTCACTGTCCTTTGTAGCATTAGCTTTATGAAGATCTGCAAGTTCCCTGGGGAGAGAAGAAAAAATGCAGGAAAGCATATATAGTTTATACAGCGCCAACGGTGACTTTGGTGATAACTTTGTCGTATGTTAACATTTCACAAGCATTGCACAATGGACAGAGAAGCTCTGTGAGTATGGTCTCTTCTCCCAGGCAACCACCAACAGAACAAGAGGACACAGTCTCAAGCTCCACCAGGGGAGGTTTTGGCTGGATGTTAGGAAGAAGTTCTTTGAGAAAGAGATTGGCCATTGGAATGGGCTGCCCAGGGAGGTGGTGGTTACCATCACTGGAGGTGTTTAAGAAGAAACTGGATGAGGCACTTGGTGCCATGGTTTAGTTGATCAGATGGTGTTGGGTGATGGGTTGGACTTGATGATCTCGAAGGTCTTTTCCAACCTGGTTAATTCTATTCTATTCTATTCTAATTCTATATCTGCTTACTTGTATGCACTATCAAGTGCTGCCTGGACACTTCTGTTCCGTTCTTCAAGGTCTTCCACTTCTGCCTGGAGTTTTGCAAGATCCTTTTCTTGTCGCTCCACAACACTGTTTAGTTGTTTAATGCTGTCTCGATGTTGCTTCTCAAGGTCTTCCTTGCCATCAAGCACCTATTAGAGTGCAAACAAGAAGCATGAGACTAATTTCAACACCATGTGAGGGCAAGTAACAACTGTGGCAACCTGTTTAGGATGAATTAATGACTAAAATGGCTAAACCCATCTAACAGTTTCCCAAAGAGAAACGTTTTGCTCCCCCATCTTCCCCAGAGTGTAGGGGGCTACTCTGCACCACAGTTTCACATACTTCCTCATACTAAATCTGCTGCTTCTAAGCTCTTGATTCAGTCACTAACTCAGCAAAATAAGCTGTCAAAATTTTGTTGGTATAGGTTTTACAATTAAAATTTAGGACACTGAATTTGGTCAGCCCACCTGATAGCCAGACAGTGCAAATGCAAACAAGCAGCAGGAGAGACACCTGACTGTAGTTTTAAACTGCTCTGAGAACACAAGACAGCAATCACCTCTCAGTGTTCTAATACAGTGACAGAGAAGTCTCCCAAAAATGAAAAAAAAAATCAGTTTATTTAGAGCCTCCTCAAAAGGCTGTTCTGCAGCTCAAATGAAAAACCTTAAAACAATCCCCCAAAAACCCACACAAATCTCACTTGTTTTAAGTGTTGCAACTCCTCTTCCAATTCCTTTATCTTTTTGCTCTGTTTTGTGTTAGTATTTTCTCTCTCTTTCTCTTTGGCTCTCAGTTTCTTAATGATGTTGGAGTTGTGCAGCTGCTGTTTGGAAAGCTTTTCTCCTGTGAAAAAAAATGACAGAAAATTTGTGCATATTGCTATTATTCTATGAGCTTTTCCTTTTCACACCTCCCCCTGCTCTTCAGTTCCATGAAAATAATACTTTACTTCCAAAACAGTTAAGTGAGACACTGTAGAAACTCCCTGAACAATGCCCTGCTTAGATTTCTGGAGTGTTGTACTGCATGCCGTTTTTCTCTCACAGTATCTTTAAATACAAAGTGCAGGAAGTGCCCCTCCAGCCATCTGTGTCTGATCCCTCCCATTGCTCTTTGCTGTTTACTGAATTGTTCAAATGTTTAGAAACATCTAACGTGCCTCAAACACTGTGGGTTTTCAGTATGGTGCAAATCAGCCCACAAAATCTTACTATTGAAAAAAAAATTCTCACCTTCCTCCATTAATCCTTTGATTTGCTCTTCTTTTTCTTTCAACAACTCAACAGTTTCATTGGTATTAAGTCTAGTAGCCAATTCTTCTTTAACAGTCTTTACTTCCTAAGTAAAGAGGTAAAATTCTTAGGACCATTTATTAAAATATAATTAGGGGAAAATGCACAGTAAGTTACAACTGATCTCCTTTTATTTCTCTCCTTCCTCTCAAAAGGCTTTTCTTTGAAAACAATTTAGATTGGAAGGGAACTCAGGAGATTATCTGATCAAGTCAGATTGCTCAGAGCCTGATTCCATCAAGTTTTAAAAACCTCCAAGGATTGAGACTCCATAAATTCTCTGTACAGTCTGTTCTAATTCCTCCTTCCGTTTCACTTTCTATACTCTAAACTTCTGCAATATAGTAAAAACAGTTACACCAGTTTGTTACTTGCATCAGTTGTATCACAGATATCAGAAACTTCTTCTACTTCAACTTACTTCTGTGCCAGCACAGTGACACCTACAGTGACAAAACAACTGTGAAAAATACTTTCCTTTTTCCCATTACAGATTTGAGTTCATTTTTTGCAGGCTAGCAGTAAGCTAGATAAATGCAATGCTGTGATACCAGACCAAGAAAATTTAAACTCCATAAGCTGCAGGCTCCTGCAGCTTATTCCAAACCACCACCAGTATTTAATTTTCCTACCAGTTAATCCTCTAAAGAAGCCATTCCTGTTCTCCACCACTCAAGAAATTTAGTTGTGTTCTAAAATAATAAAAATTTATTTTCACTAAAAAGCCAAATTACCTTTTTAGCTGCATCTCTTTCTTTGCAGGCTAGCTGGAGCTTCTTTTCAGCATCTGCAATCCGCTGAGCAAACTCCTCTTTCAGAGATGAAAGGCTACTGCTCTCCTCTTTCATTCTAAACATTTCACTAAATTGGAAATTAACATCCCAGAACAGTTGCAGGGTTATGAGACAATGCAACAGGTTGTTGTAAAGGCTTTTTTAAAGTGTTTGGGGGGGTTTAATTATTCATTTTATGCATGTTAACTATTAGTCAAAAAAACACATCCATATTGAAAGTACTAATCAAAGAGCTTTATTAACTTAGTCATTTACCTGTGAAAGAAATGGAATGCTTCATTTACCTTAAATGTTTTGCAAGTTCTTTCTGATTAACCATAGCCTGTATAACATACAGGGCAAATGATTAAATGTATTTTTAAGTTGAGGTGAATTTAGTCACTAAATAAGACCTTCATATATTATCTGTACACTTTCAAACTTGATATTTGATCACTAAACTGGTAAATCCAACTCTATGGCTTTTTTCCTTTTAACTGAATTAAATAATTCTTGGGTTTCCCTACAGTCAGCCCTTCTGCTCATCTTCACTGCCTACATTTTAGTGATCAAATTACTCAGTAAATAAGATTCATCAGAAAAGTCAGGTCTCCCTTAATAGCTGAATATAAAGATCTAAACAACTCTGGGTCTACACATCTGTCATTCTTGCTGCTTGGTTACTGAAAATGCTTTCACTAACTTCTTCCCAAAAGAGCTTTTGGACCCAAGAAATACTTTAAGAAAAGACCATTGCAGCACACGCAACTGTTATTTCCACCTTTCCCAAACAGTGCACACCCCTTGCAACATTTGCTCTAGTTCCAAAGGCACTTATTTTATGATTTTGTGTACTGATTGCATTACAGTAAAGTCACAGTTACAGCCACTACTGTTTATGTTTTCATACTTACTCTTTCAGGTTATCATAAGCTTCTTCCAGGCGCGCCTTGTCTTTACTAGTACTTAATAACTGTATTTCCCTCTTCTCCAGTTTCTCAGTTAATGACTCAATCATCTGGACAATGTTTTTACAGATAAAGATCAGATGAATGGGACAATTAAAACACAAGAGGGGCAGGCTTCCCTTTCCCCCCCGCCCATCCCCTCCCAACACTATTTAACGCTGAACTTGTCAAGGTTGTTAGGAACTTGAGGTAAAAGTCAGTCAGGATCACCATGTTTCTGCCACATTAATTTAGAACTAAGCAGTATTTAAACACCAAACAGGATTTCTACAGGTGGCTCAGCCAAGTTCCTCAAAAAAAAAATCAACAGTCCACAGCCTATAAAATTAAAGCTAACATTAACCATTAAGGCTCCCAGTGCTCCTTATGCCACTCTTCACAGAATCATGGAATACTGGAACTATATTAGCACAAAGCAGTGTTAGATAAGGGAAGAAAACTTCCAGGCAGGGTCAAGAGCTCTCAAATAGCATAATCAAAATAATTTCTTCCTACTAGGTTTTGGAAAGCTAAACAGAGAAGTAACACAAGCATACATGGAAAGAGACGAATATAAACAAATGAAACAGACTCTAAAAGCATAGCTCAATATGGCAAATAAAGACAAAATTTGCTGTGGTCCATTATCACCATTTCCCACCACAGTGAGAACTTCCTAATTTTCCTAATTGCTGTTAGGAAAACCTATGGATAACAGCCCATGGCTCTGGAGTTCCCCAGGGAATTTACACTGACATTCTGTATGATGACACTGGGGTTTACAAACTCCCTTAAGTAACTGCAGCCGTGAGGGAGGCCCACGTGTATCACACTTTTGGGATACAGACTGTGAGCAAACCACAATGCAAAGAACCAGAGCAAAACACATGTTAAAGGAGCTCAGAAAATAACTAGAGAGACTTAGGAAATGTCAAAAAAGATAGTGCACGTAACAGAACAAACAGAACTGGGCAGAACATGTGCTTCAAAGCTCTGGTTTAGCCTTCCATACACTTGAGTATTCTTCATCACATTTCTAGACATCTGATCTATCTAAAGCAGCCATACAAACTTCATCTATTCACTGGCCATAACTATGCTCATCATCTTCATTAAAAAGTCTGGTGTGGCCTCTTTTAGAAAGTAAAGTGTGTTTTTTTCCTGCTGAAAACAACCATTAATTAATCTAGCAAAAAGCTTGCCTCCTATTTCCATAATTCAAATCAAAACAGTCCAAGGAAACTCTTCACAGAAAAAAAAACAGTTACCCCAAAGAATTAAAATAATACATTTGACTTGTCAAGGCTTCCTGTTTGCTGGCACTACTGGTATTTTACAGTGATGATAACTAGGTGGGTTAGGTGAAACCCAAAACTCTTTGACCAGAAATCTCAACAGTATTCTTCCGCTGCAGAACATCAAGGACAGTCTTCTATGAGGTAAAGTATCTTGGCATCAACTAATTCACTCAAATTAAGGTGAAGCTGATACCTACATAAGGAAATGAGTTTCATTTGTACTTAAAGAGTGTGTTTCCAAAACCAAAAATAATAATTCAGGTACCTTTTTAAGCTCTTGCTTTTCAGTGTCCTCTTCTAACAAATTTTCAACAGCATCTTGCTGCGGTGGCTCAGTCTCCTCTTTCACAACTTGTTCTTCACCAGTTTGCACAGCAGCAATCAAAACATCTGGCTGCTCAGAATTAACAGGGGTTGCACTTCTCCCGCTCTCCTCCATCTCAGCCTCCTCAGCAGGTACAACAGGAGCATCACTCGAGTTCTCAGAGTTAGTTTTCAGGGCATCAATCGTTTCTGTCTTCGGTGCAGAAGGACTGACAGCAGCAGATGCTGAAGCAGAAGCCCTGCCTGATAACTCATCATCTGAATTGATTTCACTTACACTTCTACTGTCTAAAGACTGTACACTAAAAGAATCAATTCTTTCAAAAGCATCAGAGGAGCAGCAGCTCTCAGTCATTTTTTGAAAGTCATCTAGCCGATTATAATCTGCACAGGCAGAGGTAGATAAAAGCTGAAATGATGTTTGCATTAGATGAAGGCTGGATTTTGAATCTGCAGCTTCTTGTCTTGAACTCACTGAGCTCTCACTTATTACACTTTCATGGTCCAGAACTTCAATGTCACTAGTTGTGGATGTCCCCGAGGAGAAAGTGCTAATTGGAGGTGATGGTGTATTGCTTTGCCTGTCCTCAGGCTTTCGCTCCTTAGTTTCCAAACCAATGTCTTTTGTACTTGCATTAAGGGACTGTGAACTGCTCTCCGGTGCACCTCCCGTTCCCTCCTCTCCTCCACTGGATTTTTCATTAAGAGCATCTTCAGGTACTTCCACATTTAGAGCAGACACCTTCTTGTCAGTAACTTCATCTGTGCTCTCCTCATGCTTGGCATTAGATTTAAGCACAGAATTCTCTTCCGATTTCTCCTTGGGAATATCAAGGTTTTTCAAGTCTGCTCGGCTGGCTACAGAAGAATCCTTCACTTCTGCCTCTGTTGTCACTGGTACTTCCAGCTGACTTGGGGGCTGAGACTCCTTTAAACTGCTTTTCACCTCCTCTTTGGGTCGCTGTGATTTGGCTGGAGGTTTGGACACCACTGGGTTTTTCTGTATACTCTGAACATCTGTTGGAGAGAGAAAGGCACTGAAGAAGTTTTCAGATTCATCTACTACTGTCCTCCTCACAGGCTTAGTGATTGCCGTTGGAGACTTTGGCTGATTCTGCGGTTCTGCATTTGAACTCAAGCCCCAGGAAGATGTATCCCATCCTCCACTTATGAGAGAATTTGATCCTGAAACAATAAAAAAAAAAAAAGAAAATAGAAATGGTCTAAGAACACTTTTTTAGATGTCACAGTTCAGAAAAATAAATGTTTTCAATATAATATACCTTAAAGTGAGTATTATACACAACCACAAACAGCATCCTTTTTTGTTACTACTCGCTTATAAAGCTTGGAACCAATTTGTAGACAACGCAAAACAAGCTTAAGGCAGACATGAAGGTGGATACAAACACTTCTAGAAAGTAGGAGTACCTGAATGGAACCAACTTTCTCCCTCCCCATTAAACAGTACCTTAAGAAAGAAACCACACAAATTCCAACAGTAAAGCCAAGAGTGAAGATTTCAGAAAGAGGATGGACAGAAGGAATAGGGAAGGTGAAACAAGCCCACACATCATTCTGAAAGCTACCAGGGCAAATCTGAAGCCTGTTTAGGCACAAAACCCAAGCATTTGCTTTGCGAAGGGAAGAAGGGAATGTGCCCTCGTGCTTCCTGTAGCAAGAAGAGGCTGGGCAAAACAGTCAGAAAAACTGCAGTTCAAAAGTAGAGAATTGTACAGATTATAAAAGGAGGAAATAATTATTAGGTCTTAAAAGATGTGTGTCAGCAGCACACAGACAAACACGTCACACACCATGACAGAAAACAGGGAGAAAAAGCTTTACATAATTGTAGAAATTTCAGGAAGGGTTCTTGCTCTTTCAGTTTGTGACAGGCTTCATATTTTTTCCTCACACACCAAGCAACAGCAAGAAGCTGACAATGCACAATGTCAGCAGTCCTGCAAAGATGAGAACTTTTCTTTCTCTCCTGTGAAGAAGATTCGTTCTGAAGCTGCCCTAAAACCTGCCCTATCAGGTTTTCCAGGACTTATCAACAGCAAAGATAATGAGAATTTCAGCATCACATTTCAGTAGCTTCCCAAGAAAGAGTGATAAATCAACACAACAAAAATCCAATTTGATTTTGTACCTGCAAATATAACCTGGACAACATATCTATTTCAGGCTACTTGAAAACAACCTCACTTTACACAGCAGCATCTACTCAAAGACACTTTAAGGGCAGTCTACCACTTTCAGAAACTGTTGATAGCTATTGGCTTCAAGACCTCAAATTCAGATAGTTACTGCTCTTGTTGCCAAAAATATTACAAACACCTGATTTATTACTACCTTGCCCATGACCCAATAGCTTCAGAAAAAAGCCCTGTCAGTGAACTGTAACATTCAGAAAATAATTCAACTGCTTTCAAAAATAAATATGCTTTCCCTGAAAGAATAGTTGCAGGGTGATCTTTGCTGCTTTCCTTACAAACTACAAAACTGCTATACTATAAATACTAAGATATAAATGAAACAAGCAACAGCAACAAAATTATTTGGACAAGGCTAAAGTTTAAAGAAACTAAACATAAAACAGTCTTCTACAAACAATTCCTGTATTTTAAGGTAACACTGGACTCCCAAGCTGGACAAAGACATGCAAAACTGACCATAGGCTTTGGTGAGCAACCAACCTAGCAAATACTCTCAATTTTCACAGTTTTCAGTTTTCAGAAATTGAACTTTACTGTGAGTACACCTGGAAATAACCAAGCCTGGGACTGTTCAAAGCCAGGTTGGATGGGGCCTTGAACAACCTGATCTAGTGGAAGGTGTCCCAGCCCACAGTACTGGGGTTGGAACTAGAAGATCTTTGAGGTGTTTCATGGGTTTAGCCAATTGAACCTGCTGATGAGGGCAGATCCCTTCCTACACAAACCACCCCATGATTCTCCTTCAAATACATACTTTTCCTCTAGATACAGGTCAATAAGGACACTGATTGCAGATTTCATTTCCATACTTTTTTTCATTCTTTAAGGTATTATTTAGGAGAGAAGTTGTTTCTAATGAGATATCCTTTTTATTCCTTCATTTCCAAACAGCAATTTAGGGCTGGATCATTCTTCCAGGTTTTATGTTAGCACACACAGAACAGAGACACTTCCTCATAACCAAGCTGTGACAGTTCTTCCACCAACACATTCCTTTCAACAAACGTTGGAGGATTATGAACTTAACACCAGAAAAAGTGGAAAGTAAGTCTCTTAGTCTACACAGATCAGACTTTATGCTTCAGCTCTGCTCCTCCTGTCACAAAGAGCATACCCATGTACACCTCGGAAACAGAAATAGGGACATAAGGCCCAGCGCTACCCGTGCGACAAAAGCAGGACACGGGTGACAGCCACCAGGTATCCTGTGTGCTGCTGAGGTTTCCTCATCTTTCTGTCAGTGTTATCCCCACCTCGCCTGTCAGAATGGAACGAGAAGTATCACAGGGGTTTCAGGAGGTGCTTTGGACAGGGAGGGCCAGTTAAAACCCCAAGAGCGTAACCCCCCGCGCTCCGGGTTAAGGAAGAGACCCGAGTGGGGTGGAAAAGGGCGAGGAGAAGAAGGGGCCGGCACGGCCAGCCCCGCTGCACGGGCCGGGGGAGAGGCCGCGAAGAAAGGCGGCTCAGCCCGCCTGCATGGGTCCAGAGTCCCGGCGAGGGCCGCCCGCCCTCCACGCTTACCGTCACCGTAGTCGGGGATGACGGCGTCGGGCCAGGGGGTCTCCTCGGCCTGGATGTCCAGCACCCGGTCGATGGACTTCTGGGCCTGCGACAGCGCCTGCTTGGCAAAGCTGGACAGCTGCGAGGCGTTGAACCAGCTCATCCTCCGCGCTGCCCGGTCCCGCGCGGAGGCGGCGGCACCGGGCCACAAGCAGAGAGACGGACGGGGAACAACCCCCTCTCAGAGCACGCTCCCCGGCCGCAGCGGGGCCGGCGGCCTCGGGTCCGGCTGCGTTCGGCGGGGAGGTGAGGGAGGGAAACGAAAGGCGGTCCTAAGCCTGCGCGCCGCCGGCCTCCACGTCGCAAACAAGCCCGTGCGCAGCCGCGCGCCGGGCCCCACACACGTCACAGGCCGTGGGAAAAGGCCTTCCGCCTCGGTACAGGGCATGGCGGCGGCGCCCACCCGCTTCCGCCCGCTGGCTTTCGTGGCGGGGAGTGCGCACCCACTTCCGCCTCAGTACCCGTCATGGATCGAGAGAATGGTTGGAGTTGGAAGGGACCTCGAAGGTCATCCAGCCCAGTCAGTGGGGACATCCTCCACTAGATCAAGATGCTCGGAGCCTTGTCAAGCCTCACCTTGCATATCTCCAGGGAAGGGGTTTCAACTACTTCCCCAGGGAACCTGTTCCACCTTTCTACCACCCTCACGGTGAAGAACTTGTTCCCAACATCCAACCTAAATCTGCTCTTCTCTGATTTTACACCATTGCCCCTCATCCTATCACTGCAGACCTTCAGAAACAATCCCTCGTGAGCCTTCTCACAGTCCCCCACCTTCAGGTAGTGGAAGGCTGCTTTCAGGTCTCCGACCAAAGCAGCCAAAAGATGCCTTACATTTTTTTAATCAAGGTTATAAGTCCTCTGGGATGTCCACTAATAAGCCACAAACTACAATGTCTTTAAGATTTTTTTATTAATAAATACCTTAAGAGCACCAATGATACTTGAACATAAATCCTGCAATACCGTGCACCAGCAGCTCCTTGGGGACTGCAAGTGGACCTGTCCGGATTTTCATGTAGAGTTGGTTTTGTCCTTGTGTGTTTGCTTGTAAACAAAGTAATCTCTTCCATATTTAACATCTTTCATAAAACTGAACAAATCAATATCAAATAACAGGAAAATGCTCATTTTACTCTTTTGGTTTTAAAGGTGACTCATCAATGTATAGGAGTGATACAATTTAAACCCAGTTCACTGTGGTTCCTTTTCAAGGATCATCTTTTTGCACAACTGTACGCACATGTGCTGACAGCAAGGCTTTTTTGGCCACCTTCAAGTTTCCACGTGTCTGAAAGTATTTTAGCATTAACATTTTGATAACTGGAGGGGGGAAAAAAAGGGTATTCTTATACATCAGAGTTCTGTATATTAATAAGCATTTATACAAATATAATCCACCAAATATTGGCTTCTACGTACAATTCTCAAGTACAGTGATTCAATTGGATTACCTAACCTTGAACGAAGCTAGAACTAACATGAACGTTTCAGGTTGCTTGAACACACACAGAGTATGCTTGTTTCACGAGGTGGGTACAGGTTTCTCTCCCTGTGTATGCAGTGTACTCATGAATAAGTTAAGTGATGAAGTGAAGCTTGAACAACACAGTCTGTGGGGTCGTAATGTCAGCAACTGCAAGTTCCTGGCCATCCACAAGCCCCAGTTCTGAAACGGAAAGAAAAGTGTTAAGTACAGCAAAACCTTGTGGTTTCTTTTTTTATTTAAAAAAAAAGAGAAAAGTTATGAATGCCATTCCCATAAACCATGAAACACAATAGAAGAAAGCTGCAAAGAGTTCACCAGTTAAACTAGCATTCATCTCAACGCAAGCCAGCAGCACGCTCATGCAGCCCAGAAGGCGAGTCGTATCCTAGGCTGTATCAAGAGGAGTGCAGCCAGCAGTACAAGAGAGGGGACCCTGCTACTCTGCTCTTGTGAGGCCCCACCTCCAATACTATGTCCAGTTCTGGTGTGACACAGAGCAGCTGGAGCACGTCCAGAGGGCCACAAAGATGAGCCAGGGGCTGGAACACCTCTGCTCTGAGGACAGGCTGAGGGAGCTGGAGTTGTTCAGCCTAGAGAAGACTCCAGGAGTACCTTTCTAGCTGCCTTCCAATAGCTGAAGGAAACCTACAGGAAGGCTGGAGAGGGACTTTTCATAAGGATAAGAAGGAACAGTTTTAAGCTGAGGGAAAGTAGGTTTAGATTGGATCCTACAGGAAGTTCTTCAGTGCAAGGGTGGTAGGACTCTGGAATAGCCTGCCCGGGAAGGTTGTGGATGCCTTCTCTCTGGGGCTGTTTGAAGCCAGGTTGAATGAGGCCTTGAGCAGCAGAGTATAGCTGAGAGGTGCCCCTGCCCATGGCAGGGAGATTGGAGTACATGATCTTGAAGGTCCCTTCCAACCTGAGCCATTCCATGATCTGATTCAACCAGGAGAAACTAAAAGACCTTGTGAAGAAATAGCTAAAGTATTACTGAAGTACATTTAACTTACATCAGTTGTCAGCTCAATTTGTTGCAGCATTTTTCTCTGTAACTTAAATGTTAATCTACTTCACACTTAAGCTCAAAGCTCATCTCTGAGCACCCTGAGAAAACTATACTGCATGTGAAAGGATAAGGAAGCACATTCTATTGCATGGTGCAAAACAAAGCTAAACTTGCCATACAGAGGAATGGAACCAATTTGACTTTCTCTTTAGAGCAGTATCCTGAAAAACTACAAACAACAAATGCACGATACCTCTTAGTGTCTTGGAAAGATTTGGCCTTGTTCGCTCTTCAATTGAAGCTACTGTCTGTGAAAAACAAAGATGAAAACAAAAGCCTAACATATCCTTTCAAATGCAGGAAAGTAAATTTAAACAAATTAAGATTAAAGACAATTACAGATGTTCATTCAGATTACCTGTAAATAAAGTGTTCTATTTCTCCCATACATAGTTGCTGTGATTGCAGGAGATTTCATTTGCCTAGATGTAAAACATTTCAAAAAAAGAACATACAATGAGGTAAAAATACACTTAGAAATTACCTTTTTTTAATATACATTAAACTACCAAAAATTATCAAGTCAGTCAGAACAGCTGCACACTTACAATGAAGCATCATTTGTCAAGTAATCCAAGATCTCCTGCAATTTAGCTGATGGGGAAATCTCTATGTTTTGGGGAAGCTGGCTGCAGGCTGGACAGTTTTCCTACAACAAAGTAGCAGAATAATCCATGTTACATTAAATATGATTTCTAAAAATGCTGCTAATAAGGCCTCCAAAACTATTTGTGTGATTGTGGAGTCTCTTTTAAGCTTTTTGCTCTAGAAGTATTAATACTGTGGCAAACATTAATGACAAAACCCAAATTCTCATTAAAGCTGTCGCTGTCCAATGGGCTCCCAAACAGCACCTGAAGTATTTGTGAACTACCAATTCTATCTGATGTAAAAATACTACAGACTTTCAAATCAATAGTTGTCATAGCCTTTTTAAGAAGATTTGCTTATGAATCTCAAGATTGTATGTTTTGTAAACCACGTTTCCTGTGTTACAGGGGCAATCTTCAGGATTCACTCTGAAAAAAGGCAAGACCTGTTTTCTTCTGCAGTAGCATAGCAGAGGCAGTTGAGATACCAATGTTAAAACAGCAGCCACCACCCAAACAGCTGTCTGAAGAAGTGCCCTTATGTTAGAAGCTACTTTTCTAAGTATTAACAAACTTGCCTAAATGGGGAAAAATTAAAGATGTCATTGGCTGGAGGGCCGAGCCCAGAGAGTGGTGGTGAATGGTGCCACATCCAGCTGGCAGCCAGTCACCAGTGGTGTGCCCCAGGGATCAGTACTGGGCCCCATGCTCTTTAACATCTTTATTGATGATCTGGACGAGGGCATAGAGTCCATCATCAGTAAATTTGCTGACGACACCAAGCTGGGGGCAGGAGTTGATCTGCTGGAGGGTAGAGAGGCTCTGCAGAGGGACCTCGACAGGCTGGGCAGATGGGCAGAGTCCAACGGCATAAGATTTAACACATCCAAGTGCCGGGTTCTGCACATTGGCCACAGCAACCCCATGCAGAGCTACAGGCTGGGGTCAGAGTGGCTGGAGAGCAGTCAGGCTGAGAGGGACCTGGGGGTGCTAGTCAACGGTAGACTGAACATGAGCCTGCAGTGTGCCCAGCTAAGAGGGCCAATGGCATCCTGGCCTGCATCAGGAACAGTGTGGCCAGCAGGAGCAGGGAGGTCATTCTGCCCCTGTACACTGCACTGGTTAGGCCGCACCTCGAGTACTGTGTCCAGTTCTGGGCCCCTCAGTTTAGGAAGGATGTTGACTTGCTGGAACGAGTCCAGAGAAGAGCAACAAAGTTGGTGAGGGGTTTGGAACATAAGCCCTACGAGGAGAGGCTGAGGGAGCTGGGGTTGCTTAGCCTGGAGAAGAGGAGACTCAGGGGTGACCTTATTACTCTCTACAACTACCTGAAGGGAGGTTGTAGACAGACGGATGTTGGTCTCTTCTCCCAGGCAAGCAGTACCAGAACAAGAGGACACAGTCTCAGGCTGCGCCAGGGGAGGTTCAGGCTGGATGTTAGAAAAAAGTTCTATACAGAAAGAGTGATTGCCCATTGGAATGGGCTGCCTGGGGAGGTGGTGGAGTCGCCATCACTGGAGGTTTTTAGGAGAAGACTTGACGGGGTGCTTGGTGCCGTGGGTTAGTTGTTTGGGCGGTGTTGGATTGGTTGATGGGTTGGACGCGATGATCTTGAAGGTCTCTTCCAACCTGGTTTATTCTATGTATTCTATGTACATATACTACACAATAGGTTTTGATAAACTGAGGGGTAGGAGAAAAGGTTTTGTTACCAAGACATCAAATAAAAACATCTGTTGATCTGAAGGTAAACAGTCCTGTTGCTCCACATGAACAGATCACCACTGTCATCACTACTAGACTCCAAAACCACAGAAGGTGAAAAAAAAGTAATCATTATCCTACACCCTAAAAGAAATACCCTGAAGACATCTCAGACTAGTAGCATTGTTGTTTATGCTTTTAAACCTCCAGAGAGAATATCTTTCAGTGCTGGGTGCCAAGAGATTTAATATCAGGTTGCAGAAATACATACAAACTGCATAAGTTCAATACAAATCATGGAATCAAATCTTCAGTGCCACTAACCTTTCTTTCAGCCTCAAACGTGTATGTGTACAATCCATCCACATCATTAAACACCAAGTAGTTGTTAAGAGGCATGTATGAACTGGAATGACAAACATGGTAAGTGTTAATACATGGCATTGTGTTCAAAGTCATGTATGTTATCAATGAGAAATTAAATACCTTGTGGCTATTTTAAAAACTTCAGTGGCACAAACAGCTGGAATGAGGAAAAAAAATAGTTTCAGTTTCTTCACTTTCCACCTCTGTCTCAGAACATGCAGACATTAGTGCACAGTTGTGACAAAAAAAACCCCACCCAACCCATTGAGTATAACAATTTGTAATAGCTAAGATAAACACCTGAAGGTAGCTGGTAGTTCTATGTATCAATAGCATAGTTCCAGCACTAATCTGAGACTATGTTAAGCTTCTATACTGTATTTTCCAGTATTATTTTTTCCACAGCCATACACGAGCTTAAAATTTATACAATCTATGGTAAGGAGAAATGAGACTGTAAGAACAAATCAGAGTCATCTAAACATTACTACTACCCTCCCCAAGTTCTCAATTCCAAAATGCTGCCTTACAACTCTAAAGTCTGCAACACAGAAAGTGAAATGAGTTCTGTTAACATACCTGCAATTACTGCATTTGTAGAAGCTACTGCTGGAATAATTCGTTTAACCACCCCTGTGAACACAAAACATAGAGCTTTGTCTTTTCCAAGCACTGTACTGAGGGAAGACTTTTAGCCATCATAATTACAGAAGGGTGTACCCAAAGGTACTTTAAACTTTCCAGGAATTTCTGTAATAAGGTGGAATGCCAGGCCGCTCACCTACTCTGGCATTTTTGTATTTTAGGAATGGATCAAGCATGTTGAGAAAATAAAAGGTACTACACAAAGAGAGGCAGTAAGCAAATTCCAAAAAAAAAAGAAAGTATTTTGTATCTGGCTCTGAAAATTAAAACTCAGTGCTATTCCTGTTTAACTGTAAAAATGCATAATGGAAAGACATTTGCTTCTAGTATTCCTTCTGCATGAAAAGAAGGAAGGGCCACGAGGATGATCAGAGGGCTAGAGCACCTCTCCTATAAGGACAGACTGAAAGAGTTGGGGCTGTTCAGTCTGGAGAAGAGAAGGCTCTGAGGTGACCTAATTGTGGCCTTCCAGTATCTGAAGGGGGCCTACAAGAAGGCTGGGGAGGGACTTCTCAGGATATCAGGTAGTGATAGGGCTAGGGGGAATGGAATGAAGCTGGAGGTGGGGAGATTCAGGCTGGACATGAGGAGGAAGTTCTTCACCATGAGTGGTGAAGCCCTGGAATGGGTTGCCCAGGGAGATGGTTGAGGCCCCGTCCCTGGAGGTGTTTAAGACCAGGCTGGATGAGGCTCTGGCCAGCCTGATCTAGTGTGGGGTGTCCCTGCCCATGGCAGGGGGATTGGAACTAGATGATCCTTGTGGTCCCTTTCAGCCCTGACTGATACTATGAACAGGCTTGCCCTAAGTGTACTAACACCTTCATTCAACTCTTCTTACAGAGCCCATCCAGTCACACAGCACAGGACACGGATACAAAGCAAGGCTTCCTATGCATACAAGTTTGTATATCAGGAACAGGGAAGTTCACGCTTTTTTCAGGCCTGCCAAAAAAATGCTACTAGAGAAGCCAATACAAAGTGATGCAACAAAAAAGACTGTAGTATGCTAGGTGGGATCTGAGGAAGATACACAAGGATTCAGGTCACTCTTTTTTAACAGAAAGGCACACAGGTTCAAGTGCAGCATTTCAAATGTATTCGGAGTACTGTAAGTCAATAAATGGAAGTTACCACAAATTCTGGAGCTTCTGTATGAGATTCTCCACTCCTTTTCTATTTGATTAGCATTTAGAACACTTATTTAATGAGTTACATCCTTCTGCCCCTGTATTCTATGTGAACAGAGGCACATGCAGCAGTAAAGACAAGATGCTATAGTCTGAAGCAGCTTAAACTGACATAAAGCGTTGCTGTTGCAACATTCTTTTGTCACATTCTTTTGTTCCTGCTTTTTGAACCCAGCAAAAGTGGTCACTGTGTAATGTAAACTGAAGCTGCCCCAGGTTAAAAATAAGATGGCAAAAAAATGTTCAGTTTTGTCCCAGGCAAGTTCCTCTGATTCATGATGAATGCCTGAACATCTGACTAATCATAAAAATATTTGTGCTGGCACAGGAAACAAGTTGCTTGCTCCTGTTTGAAGATGCTAAAGGAGAAAAGAACCATTTATTTCTCAGCAGAGCTGCCACCTCAGTCATATCAAAAACCAAACAATGCCAATCCAGCCTAACTGCAAATGCCATAAAGTCAGTGAAATGCCATACCCTTACCTTGTGTGAGTCTGTAAGTAACACCCTTAATATTAAATTGTGATGCTCTTTCTAAAGACTTCTGGTAAATCCACTGTATGTGTTCAGGGTCATCTCCATCCAATGCAACACCCTCTACAGCAAAGTTAAGAATTTACAGTTAAGTTGCAATTTTAAGAGTTCTTCAGAAACACTTCTCAAAGAAATCCTTTTGTTTTAATTTAGGTTAATACTAACAATCCATTAAGCTATTAAAATTTGACAATTTAATTAAAGCATCATTTTGACAAACATCATTAAGTTCCAACACGTTCTGTACACAAACTATCTGAACTTCACAGATCTATGGTGCTGTTAAAGGCTGTATTTTGAGTCGGGGAAAACACTGAGCAGTATGAGACAGTCAAACACATTAACAAACATGGAACTGGAGAGGGAGTCCAAGAAAATCCATCACCAGCCCAGAGGAGGCTGATTCAGTATGGCAATGAGTCACTTAAGCTTAGACTAGACTATTATAGAATAGAATAGACCAGACTATTATAGAATAGACCAGACCAGGTTGGAAGCTCTATTTTATTAGAAGTAGCTGTGAATACCTAAGTGAAAACAAATTAATTACAAGAAGAAATGTCAGTTTAGCATCAGTCTGATTACCTCCAAAAGGCTGGTCCTTTGGCCACTGCAGTATCCTGACATACTCAATACAATGCTCTGGCAGTCTGGGCATAGATGCAATAGTACACATGGGAAAATTGACCTGGTGTAGGCAGGGGAACAAAACCAGAAGAAAGCATTTAAAACATTATGTACAGCAGTAGGGAAGGAAACAAGCAAAGTGGAGGAATTGGAAAAAAAGGGGAAAAAAAAGGAAATACCACTGGTTGCAATTACCTGTGGTGGATACAGCTCAAGTGTGCATTCCACACATGCTGTCATACCAGGAATGATCACACGAACGTTCCCTTTAAATCCTTCTGTCCCTCCATCTATTAAAGGTATGATGGAGTCTGTGTCCAGTTCACCATTTTTATAATGTAAAAATGACATCTAACAAATACAGGAGGGGTTTTGTTAGGTTGATTTTTTTTTTGAAAGAAAGTATAAGGAAAAAGAATTCTGAAGACTTTATTCTCAATGGTACACCACGAGGTTGAATGTTTCATGTACATCTTGCTTTAAGGGTAGATAGCATACAAAATACTACTTGTTTGTCAGTGCACAGGACTTCTGCTACCAAACCACACCTCCACCTCCCCCTTCCCTTAACCCCTTGCCTCCTCCTTCCCTTACCCCCTTGATAAATGCTATTATTTTCTTAAGTATATCAGAACAAAGAGTTGGCTGGTTTGAAGTACGTGGGGGGTTGATTGTTGGTTTGTTGTTTTGGTCTTTAAATACTGGTAAATACTCAAGATTATTATTTAATAAACAAATTCACAAGGGTAAACCTCGCTATAAATAAAGAAAAAACCCAGAAACAGGTACAGAAAGCTGTAAGTTTCTGAGCTGTGAACCTTGAGATCATTTTAGTGACACATTCTACAGAAATACACTTGATTTGAGTGATCTACACTCAAGCAATAACCAGGCTTTAAAGCAACTGAAGACTTTACCAGCATGCCATTTATCCATCTTCTTGCAATTATAGAGTCCAGCCCACAAACAATAATGTGAAACTCTAAGAAGGAAAAAAAAATGAGTTATTTAAAGTCTGCATTAGTGCATGCTCTTTAATACAAGCAAGTCTATAACAATCTGGAGCAACTGACTGCAGTTTAACTACCTCCCCTAGAGCAAGGTGGCAAGTATTTCAGTTTGGTCTGGATTTTTACTTCTGCTTCCACTATACTGTAGGAGACTAAAATAATGAGCAATCTAACTACCAGGAAAAGCATAAAGTAGCAACAAATGCAACGTTCCCACAAGGCACCCATGGCTGTCTGGCAGACAAACAAATAGCACTTACGTCGATAGAAGCTTTCATCCATGTCTTGAATCTTTTTAAAATAACTGAATGGAAGCCCAGTAAAGGAATATATTTATCAGGTAGTTAAGTTCACTGTTTTCTATTTGGTAACCTAAAGCCAAAACTTTAGATAAAGTCTTAGTATAATTATAAAATAATCATGTACTTACTGTCTTACTAAGTACTTTTTAAGTACTTTACCTGCTGATGAAGTAAGCCTTACTTACTTTGATATGACACCTTTAAAAGAAAAACGATTGAAAGAGACAAAATTCTCACAGCTGAAGCTGTGGTATCTGGCAAAAGTAGTAAGGGATGCAATGCAATAGTCACATATAGGAGAAAGCTCAGCAGGTAAAGCACTTAGGAACATCGTTAACACATACTCTCACCAAATCTTGTACAACTAAGTGCTGCTTTATGTTTATAAACTGATGTCTCCTACTGGTACATACTTGAAACACTGTGGGGAATCAACTCATAATTCTAATATTTCAGTAAAAATCAGAATATTGTAATTGAATAAAAAGACTCAGTGGAAACATACAAAATAGTTTCTTGAAGCTCAGCCTTCTCTCCCTATGCATAATTCCTGTATGCTACTGTCACTGAGAAAGAATTCTCAATCACCAGCTGAATGGATCTGTTCATCACTGCATGAAAAAGAGAGAGGATGGCAGCAAAATACTTTAGATAGTCTCACCACCTACAGAGTTTGCTAGGGTTTTTTTGAAGCCTTCAGGGCTACTACTTGTCTCCAAAAGGATACGGTACGACAGTACAGTTGGGAATGCGGCTGTTCAGGAATTCTGCTGCAACTTCTGCTTTTGGTCGCCCAACATCCTTTGGTCTGGGAGAAAATCCAAGCAATTTCCAATGCATTATTTCAGTAAAGTCAATCTTCTAAAGACTTTCTGCACTGCAATACTGAATTAAGTAGCTAATCATTGCTGTAGGACAATTTATTGATACAGATCATGGAATCATAGAATCAGTAAGGGTGGAAGAGACCTCAAAGATTATCAAGTCCAACCTGTCACCCAAGACCACATGACTACTAAACCATGGCACCAAGTGCCACATCCAATCCCCTCTTGAACACCTCCGGGGATGGTGACTCCACCACCTCCCTGGGCAGCCCATTGCAAGAGCTAAAAACTCTCTCTGTGAAGAACTTTCTCCCTGTAAAGCACTCAGTATGAGAGCCAAAACACATCCATGGAGCTACAGTTATCAGCACCAAAAAGTCATAGAATACATATACATAGAATACATATACATAGAATAAACCAGGTTGGAAGAGACCTTCAAGATCATCGTGTCCAACCCATCAACCAATCCAACACCGCCCAAGCAACTAACCCACGGCACCAAGCACCCCGTCAAGTCTTCTCCTAAAAACCTCCAGTGATGGCGACTCCGCCACCTATAGAATCATAGAATCATAGAATCAGTCAGGGATCACAAGGATCATCTAGTTCCAATCCCCCTGCCAACAGCTTTTCATTTTGCTTTGAAAAGAAAAGGGTACCAGAAAAACTGGTATCTCAATCTGTGTGTGCTATTTTTTGGTGTCACCTTTTCCATCCATTACTAGCTGTACTGAAAGGGTAAGGAATGTATGTTAATTACCTTCATGTTCAAATGATGACATAGAATCATAGAATTGTTAGGGTTGGAAGGGACCTCAAGTATCATCTAGTTGCAACCCCCCTGCCATGGGCAGGCAGCCCTCACACTAAATCACGTTGCTCAGAGCCACATGCAGCCTGACATCACAGATCTCAAAACCAGAAGGAATCACAAAATAACGTTTAGTTAATTTTGAGGACTGTTGTGATGTGAAACTTTGTTATTTTGGTTCAACAAGATGTCATTAAAAATTACTGATCATATTCACCTATTTAGGTACATTTAGAAAAGCCAAAGTCAAATGGTGACAGTATCACTTACCGGAAGAGGAACTGTCGGTTGAGATTAGAAACATCTATGGTGTCCATGTCGATAACATGGATCTGCCTAAAGCCAGACAGTGCCTGTTTAAAGAGAGAGTCAAACTCATTTAATGGATAATGACATGCTTGCTAGTGGTCCAGAATTCATTTCACATGCCAAAAAAGCAACCTTTGGAGAAGCAAACATACTTGCTCCCCGTTCCCTGGTTTTGCTTTGATGGGTTGCTAATGATGATATTTAGACAGATGAAATTAGTAGCATTCCAATGGTCAAAGACAATGTTGTACTGAACATATTATTTTAGCCTTCCCAATCATAGCATGGGGAAGCCAGTGGTAGGCTGATGTAAGGGGAATGTGCAGTATTCCCTCACAACTGCAGTGTATCAAAAGCATTCATTGTGAAGGAAAAAATGTAGAATTTGAAGAAATACCAGAAGCACATCCTTGCTTGGCAGGAATAGAAAAACAACGTTTCATTCATCTAACATTTTAAGGTTTTCAACATTCACCACTTTCACAGTTGGCATATACGAGTCTGGCACATCCACCCTCAAATCAGAGCTCAAAATACGCCAGCATTCAGTGCTGGAACAGAAGGCAAACACAAAGTCACCTCACTATCCAAGAACATGCTGGATCTCTGACATAATTCTGCCCGAGATGTTTGCACAAAGCCCTTTGCTAGATTTGGCAAATAACTTTGAAGTGTCTTAATTGTGGGTCTGATCTGATATAGTAGTAACATCGGTCATGTACAAAGAAACAATGTGAATTGTGGTTAAAGGAAAATAATCACTGCAAAACAGTGGGTTTAAAGGAAGGAAATGTGTTCTGAGGTTCTGAAGTGACCCCAGAAAAATTTGAGTCCCGTTCCATTAAGAATCAGTATTGTTACATTGTAAGACCTTCCAACCTTTCATTATCCATTTTCTGAATAAGCAGAGCCATCTCATGAGTACCAACTATTTAAAGTGCAATATTGGGAAACATTAAAATGAGAAACAGGGCTAAAGTTTAGCAGGCTAGAAGTGAATTTCAGCAAGAAAAGCAAGGATTTCTGTAGGTCCTATTGGGTACCCTGTGCTGAACAATCATTTAGTTTCATTGATAAATGTCCAGCTTTTATTCAGCACTATCAAAGCAGACTGGGAGAGCCTGCTAAGGAAAAGAACAAGGCTGGGACATCACAAACATACAGACAGGAGTCTTTATCAGATTTATATTTGTGATCCCAAAGACATGAATAAATGTGAATAGAATCTAAACTTATGAGCTGTTTCGGGAGATGATAAAAATAAATCATGATAACTTAAAACGTTTTGAAGAGATCTGATCACACACAACAGACTATCAAAGTCCCTCATCCCATACAAATCCTCCTCTCAATGAACTATCCACAGATTGAATTTATGCCCAAATAAATCCATTAAACAGTAGCTCTCAGCAAAGGTTAAGTACACCAATGCTAATTTACCAAAGAAGGAAAACTGCCTCAGAGCTGCCACAGACTCTTCAAGTAAAATCCTGTTTAAGCACTGCAGTAACAAACTAGCAACCAAAAGAAAAGCATACACAAGTGCTGGAACTGTAAAAACCCTGTGCAACTGGATCTGAAATGTCAGGCTTTCTATGAGGTTATTCATTGACCAAGCATCTCAGGCTTGGAGATAATCTGTAGAAATACTGAAACAACAGTATTCAAGTTCTGTAGTAAAACACAATGGTGCATAAGTGTTGGTATAAATTAAGGGAAAATGTTATTCCATAGTCAATTATTGTATCAATCCACACATTTTCCCATAGAATTCATAAGGATTGAAACTCTTATTAAATGGAAGCATGGAAAAGTACAGTATCAGTCTCAACTGCCAAACTCAAACAGGATGGTAACAGTGATGATAAACATGAGTGTCTGTGAGGATAAAGAACACATTAATAGGGTAATTAAATTCATACCCATTTATTAGGTGAATGTCTGATAGCACATGATCCCATACCTGTATTTTAAACACATTAAAACTGTTTTGCAGAACACAGTGAGAGAATCCATTATAAACTAACACTGTGTAAGAAAACTACAGGATAGCTTCTGGTAACGTATACACCAGGGGAATCCTGTAATATTCTTCCCCTGTTCATACCCTATTTGCTATTCCTCCTTTACTATTTTCACACAGGATAGATAGCACATGCTGGTTTGACTCAGCAAAGCTACCCTTACATAGGCTGAGTTCAGCAGTACAGATGCAACTCTGAGGGAGTGTCCGGGCTCTGCAGACAACTTCTGACTTACTGGTCTTGGGGAACTGGAAAACCAGAGAGCCACTACTCAGGAAGCCAAATACAAAGGTTACCACAGACACAGTAATTCTGGCTCTACTACTTTCACTATGGAAGAACATAAATCCAGCAATTCTAACCTCACTTTGGAATTAATCTAAAGACATAAAATAAACTGAAATTCAACTTTGTACCAGCTACTTATGACAGTTCAAAGTGACTTTTCACAGATACGTTGTAGCCATTGTATTCCAAACACTTCCTTGTATCATTATGAGCATGATTTGTTCTTAGTTCACTTCATTTCCCTACTGATTTCCTCATTATTAGGGAAAAATACCATCAGACCATATTTGCAAGTGAATTCTTGTGTACATTTCATAAATAGCACCATGTTGTCCCTCATGACAAGCTTTGAGAACGTTAAATAACATGTGACATGCCAGACGACCACCTTTAAAGCTTATTATCAAAGTGCATTCTTCAAGTTTATTGTCTGTATCATCACATGTTTTATCTTTTGATTAGACCTTAGAAGTTTAGTAGCTATAGGCAATCAAAATTGTCATTTAGCAAAGGTAAAGAAGATTAGAAAAGAGAATTTCCTCGAGAACAAAAAAAGAGGCAAAAGTAAGACTCTAAGAAGCAAAGGGTGAAAACTGAGTCATTACCAGATTTTTCAGGAGTTCACATCCTAATCCTCCTGCTCCAATAACTAGTACTTTACATGTGCTTAACAAAAACTCAAAACCCTGCAGAAAATATAAAAAAAAACAGAAGAAGAAAATTAATACACTAAACAGGAAAAAGCACCATTTGTCATTTGCTTCATGACCTCTATAAATTCATTATGACAAGTTTCCAGTGCCTAGTTTCACATAAACCAACTTAGATCACTGCAGCAATCTGTGCTTGCAGAAGTAATTACATGTTGGACTTAAGTTAGGTATTGAGTTTATGCAGTTCCAATATTCCATCTTACAGGAAAGCAAGATCTTTGTTGCTAACAGAATTCTACTTTTTTGACCATGAAAAAAAGCAAGTTCCACTTTTATTTTTATTCTGTTTAAAGAGGTAACATTTTCTTCCTCAAAATACTTGTATATAATATCAAAAAGAAATCTAAAGAGGCAGACAACACTTCTGGCTACAAAGGATTGACATTTTTAACTACATAACTGCTGTGTATTGTTCTACTAGACCTCAGCCTCAAACTAGTAAATAATAGAACAGTACATTAGAAAGGTAACAGTAAAATACATTCAACTGTAGAGCTCTAAACCAAAACGTACCAAAAAAGGAGAGCAGAAGAAATAATTAAAACAGTCTAAACTTTGCTTTTCCCTACTGAACATCTTTCCCACTTCTCTAAGTACTCTTATTAATCTTCATTCTTTAAGTACAAGAAATTCCTTACTGTATCTAATACCTTAGATATGGAAACAAATGCTGCTATTTTTCACATGGAACTAAAAGACAAAGCATAATTAATACCTTCTTACGTAATTCTACATATGATGACAACAAACTTGTACCTGACTGCACAACTTAGAAATACAAGCTTAGAAAAAGAATACAATGCTCTTCTAAAATCATAATGTTTAGCTGATTAAAACATAACCTTTTCATGCAGTTTTACTATTCACAGCTGCTGGTGGTCAATTAATGAAACTGTTTACATCAGTTGCAATACATGCTACAGATTTGTTACGTAAAGTAAGTGTTTCTCACTTGAGTGCCTGGTTCGAATTCAGGATGTGTGAATGGTCCAGATCGCTCGAGGAACTTCTTTACATGGTTCCAGCGACCTTCCCAGTCTCCAGTGACCCCACACCCACCATCAACAGCCATTCTGCACAGAACACAGTAAATTCAGCTGCAAAACCATACAGAAAAAGCCACACCTCTAAAATATTTTTTTCTTTATAGATCTTAAAAGCACCTAAAACGATTGACCATTCATGCAAACACACCTGCACATTCCTTAACGCACGTTAAGTTCTGTGCAAGAACGTTTGCATGAGTGGGTTGTATTTGTGGAACTAGAAGCAGATATGCATCGAGGGGGAAAACCTCAAGCATTTCAGTAAATCCCACTGATATAGCTGTTACTAGTAAAAGTTGACCTGAAGTGGAAAAAAAAAAACTAAGAGAGTCTAGCCCTTTGGCTTTTATATTCCTCACATTTAAAGAGGACACAGAAAAGGAAGCTGCCCCATTAGATTTGGAGGGTGATTTTCTTTTTTTTCCAATCAAAGCCTTGCATCCTCTTTTTGACAGGCTTTTTTTAAGTTCATAAACCATGTTGAGAATTGTCACTTTGTAACCGCAGCTGTGAGGCGCTGCAGATGTAACAGCAAGATGCTTCAACACTGCTTTCCAATCTTCACAGTAGATTGTTAAAAAACTGTGTTAAAAATGGGAATTTTGAATGCTCTTCACCTTCAACTGGTACTATGGAATTTAGAACACCCCTGTTTTTCAATCCCTGTCTCAGTAGCATTCATGCTTGGAAAACAAAGGAATGTTTGCTGCTATTTTATTTTAAATCAGAGACAGAATTTCTATCAAATACTCCCCAACTTTTATTCTACCTTTTCAGGTCACTTTTAGTAGTAGATAACTATAAACTGTTAAGAGACTTACTGGAATAGTTCAAAATCAGCTCTCTTAAGTAATTCCTCAAGGTAAGATCATTACCTACACAGAACAGGCCCTTCCTTAACAGAATACACTTCCCTTTTTAAAGAGGAGAAGAATTGTTCTATGTTAATAGAAAACTAAGCCTATTATAAAAGAGCTTCGCCAACTCTGAGTGTGAAAGGTTGTGTCACACTTGATAAGGAGTGTTACTTGCTTTCTCCTATGAAGCAAGCTTGTATCAATAACCCTTGTTGGGTAACATTTAGAATTTATTATTCCTTCTGATGACTCATCTCAAACTAAAAGGAAAATGTAGTGAAAACATTTAAGACAGTGAATGCCTTTACCCTCACAGAATTCATGATGGACAACACAGTATGTCTGCAGTAACTTCATCTTAGGGGCAATTAATTCTGCAGCTTTTCAGTAACAGAAAAACCTCACCAAACTGCCAGAATAGATGCATCATCATTTGTATTTTGATTGCAGACTGAACTCATTCCTGGTTAGCTATTTACTTTAGGTAAGTTAACTTACTGTATTAGCAGTTAAATAAGATCTACAAAACCTATTTGCATTGGTAAGGGTCTTTTGATTGCTGACTTGCATTTTTGTATCTCCTCCCATTTTCATAATTCACATAAAAAATTAGGGTGTGAATAAACACAACACCCCCTTCATTGAGCCCTGGGCTCATCTGTTGTAGACTAGTGTTCAGGATGTATATTAGGCGGTGACTTAAGCAAATAAAATGGGTCAATATCACAATAATTGCTCCAAAATTTTAACTTTTCTGGAAACAAGTTCAGAAGCTACACTTGGTGACAGTAAGAGCAACTTTTTGTTTAACCCTGACAACCAGCCATTAAGCAGCAGCACTCCTTTACTGTTTAGATGGGTATTTTCTTTTATAAGTGACAAAGAGTGGTAAGATGCAATTTCAATTTTGCAATTATTATACTGCAGTTTGGATTTTTACAGGTTTGGACATTGTGGAGAACTGAGAAATGCCAGTAACTCAACCTGAGATTTTATGTTTAACTCTAGAACCAGTTTTAATGTGTTTATTTTTGTGGTGTTGTTACAGCATTACCAGATACTTGCATTATGGAGAGTTTTAACAGAATTCTTATTTATTTCATCAAATTAATTTTACATTTGGGTTAAAAGAGCAGAGCACCACAGTCCTTGTGTTGTTTTCAGCCCAGACTTTTCCCTGCCACCTTCCCATCTCCAAAGCTCCATGCTTTTGAGGGACTTGGCATGCACCCACCAATCCAACATGCCCGGGGATTTTTGTGACCCTCACCCCGACACACACATGCACTGCCTGCAAGTCCACTGCTCAGACAGGCAGGTCTGCTTTGGGTTCTTTGGGAAGAGGGCCACAAGCAGATGGAAGGGAATAGTTAAGGGATGGAAGCAGATAAGATTAAAGATTTTGGAACATTAGTTTTCAAGGCCATTAAGACAGATGCATAGAATTTAGGGTTTTAATAAGCAGAGGCAACTCTTCCGCAGCCTGAATTTTTAATTTTCAGCCAATTTTTTAGTCACCTGCTTCTAGCCTAGAGGCCTTCCCCAGATCGCTGACCAGCAATGCAGCTTTTTCCATTCCTGTCACAAAGCTCTCCAGCACACCAGCCTTTACTCATGCCAAGCTCCAAGCCCGCAATTCCCATTCCCACTCCGGGTGAGCCCCTTGGTCCTCTCCCCAGGAGATTCCTCTTCCCCAGTCCTTACTGTTCAAACGCCCTTTCGCATTCCCCTTCTCCTCACACTAACGCACCTAACACCTTTCCTGGGCTCCCTCCTCGGACCCTGGACTGTACCATTCCCTCTCCACTCAGCCCACCGGGCCTCGGGCCGCTCATGCACGGTCGCCTCTACCAGCGCCTCTCCAGCGGACCTCGCAGCCCTGAACTAACTCGCAGCCTCCTCCCAACCCAAACCTCTTCTGCGGGGCTGCGGCTCGCCCTGACCTACCAGCCGCCCCTCAGCAAGCACTGCCTGCCCCTGCCCCGGGCCGGGGGCCCGCTCGCCCGCAGCCCCGCACTAACCCATCCGCCAGCAGCTCCTCTAGCCTCCTTCTTTTCTTCTCCCTAAAAGAGAGAGAATAAAAGAAGGGTCAGTATCGCGCTACAGAGACCGGGGAGGAGGGAGAGGGGACCCCGGGGCCCACCCATCCCCGGGAAGCAGGGGAAGGGGCAGCCGAGCACACACATACAGGGTACTTACGGTTCCTCACCATCCGCCATATTTCCCTCTGCTTCCCACAGTGCCCCACGGCGCCTCTATGGGCGGTGCTCTGCCCGGACGCCGCCACGGCTGCGGGCCCCTCGAGTCCGCGAGAAGATAAAGACTGCGCGGGCGGGTCGCTGGCGCTCTGACCTCCATGGCAACAGACCGGGCATTCCTCCCTGGACCCCCGCCGCCCTCCCTTGACCTGGCCGCCACAGCCGCCTTCCCGCCCCGACCGGCCTGCGGAGGAAAAGCCCGGGCTGAAGCGTTCTCATAAAATCCCAAGAGGTGTCTTGAGACCCGGAGAGGCCGGCGCCGCCTTTCCTCTCTGCCTCGCCCCCGTAACGCCAGGCCGAGGGCTCTCCCGGCACCCACCTCCCTGGTCCTTCTCGGGAGCCTGCAATGACTTCCTCAGGGACAAATCATGTGGTGTTGCCGGCGCTGTGAAGCCTTTGGGCTGAATAGAGGTAAAAGGCAGAGGTAGAATTAGCCTCAGGCCGGTCGCTCCCTGTGAGCCAGGGAGCCTGGTCCACCTGAGCCATTTTCATGGAATCGTAGACTTGGGTGGGCTGAAAGAGACCTTTAAAGGTCGTCTAATCCAAACCCCCCTTGCAGTGGGGTATTGTGATCACATTTGGCTTACTGCTGGCCCTCATTTTTGAGTGCTATAGAATCATAGAATGGTAGGGGGTTGAAGGAACCTCAACATCATCTAATTTGCCCTCCCTGCTAATGCAGGTACACCTAGATCAGGTTGCACGGAAGCACGTCCAGGCAGGTTTTGAAAGTCTCCAGAGGAGTTATTTCTTCACAGGTAGAGGGTTCTATGCTTGCCCTTGTTGAACTTAATGAGGTTCAATTCTGCCCAACCCCCCAGCCTATCCAGGTCTTGCTGAATGGCAGCACAGCCTTCTGGTGTGTCAGCCACCACTCCCAGCTTGGTTATAATCAGCAAACTCGCTGAGAGTAGGGCATTGTTGCTTGGCACATTGCTACAGCAGGCCTGGGGTGCTGTATGATGCCATGCCTTGATCTGAAGGGGTTGAAGTGCAAAAACACAGAAAGAACAATAGCGATTCTCATGAGGACTGCTGGGGCTTTAACTACACCGGCTCTTGGCAGCAGCCACCTCCTCTGAGGCTGGAGGGTTTGGGGCACAGCCACCCTGCGATGGCCTGACGCTCCCGTGGTTCCTCTGCCTGAGACAGACGCCTCCCTCTGCACCTGAACCTCAATTCCCAGTTTCAAAGAGGACACAAACTAGCTTCTCCACATCAATATTAAACGTACACCACCTTACGCCGAAGAAACAATGAATATACTGAGGACAGCAGCGCGACGCCGCTGCCAGCTGCCCTGCCTGGGCGTGGTAAAGCGCGGCGCGGTGTCACACGCCTATCATTTGCGCTGCCGCTCGTTTCTCGCTGCTTTCAGCAGCAGAGAAGCGGCAGGGGCTGGGCGGCGGCGGGGCCGGTGGCGCGGAGCCGG
Organism: Dryobates pubescens; assembly: GCF_014839835.1. Taxonomy (NCBI): domain Eukaryota; kingdom Metazoa; phylum Chordata; class Aves; order Piciformes; family Picidae; genus Dryobates; species Dryobates pubescens. The sequence continues at coordinate 9,684,176 of NC_071612.1, forward strand.
GCCGGGAGCCGCCCCGGGGCGGCGCCGCGGAGCTCTTAGGCCTGCGCGGCGGCGGGGCGCTGGTGGCAATCATGGAGGTACAGCTGGCGCCGCTGCGGGCCTGGGATGATTTCTTTCCCGGTTCGGATCGCTTCGCCCGGCCGGACTTCAAGGACATCTCGAAATGGAACAACCGGGTGGTCAGCAACCTGCTCTACTACCAGACCAACTACTTGATAGTGGCCGCCGCCGTTGTCTCCATCGTGGGGTCAGTGCATGGGCCTCGCTTGCCCTCCGGCAGCGGCGGCCGGGGAGGGGCCTGCAGGGAGCGGCGGGCTCCGGGACTGGAGGGACGGTGGACTGTGGGGTGGTCCCGCTCCCCGTCTGGGGAATGCTGCGTCTCACCCGGTGCCTTTCGGCTTGGCCCCGGGCGCTGCACTGCCCGGGGGTACGTCGGGAAACTGCTTTCTTTCCTCTGCCCATCCCTGAAACCTCTGATTTACCTGGTGTCGCATAAGAAATGAAGGCCTGGTTAGAGCCTGCCTTGTGGAGGGGGGTTGTTAGCACAGGAGTGGTGTTTAAAAATTACTCATTTATTAGTGGGGGTCTAACAGATTTGAGGACTCCTCCTTATCTTCCCCTTCCATGCTCGTCAATCCCCTTTGCCAAGGAAGAAGACTTCAGTCGCCCAGCTTGTCATGGGGCACTGTGTGCCTGGCAGAAGGCAGTGGTGGGTTTGTGTTGGGATGTCACAGCTCTGAAACGCTGAGCTGCATCCTGCGCAGCCATCCGTGCTTCCTCGCTAAATCTGTCCGGTGCGACTGCTCAAGCTGAGAAAAGCTTCACAGTGAATTTAAAGAAGGGGCGAGTTCTGCTCTCTGTTATGGTGCCAAGCTTACATCTAGGGGACAGAACAAGCCTTTCTTATTTCTGAGATAGCTCATACTAAAAAACCTCGAATATAAAATAAATAAGGCACCTATTCGTATAATTTTGGTGGACAGGCTTGAGAGCTTTGAGACAGGGCCATCTGCTAGTACGATCGTTTAGCAGGCCCAGCTTTCCTGAACAGAATTGGGAAATAACCTTATAATCATCTTATGAATCAAAGCCTATGCAACATTTCTACAAGTATTGCTCTAGAGTCAGGTCAGAATGCTTTTAAGCAAGACATGCAGCAGAGGCTGATGATTGAGCCTATTAATACAGAAACTGGAATGCTCCCCTCTTTACAACAAACAATGCACAAGTGCAAATGCTTGAATTGGAAAACTGCCCAGCCCCTAGGCCTGAATAATTTTGACTGAAGAGCATCTTATCTTGTATGTTGCAGAAGCTGGAAATTATTCCACTCAATCCATTATTTACTCAGTTAAGCAGTCTGCATCTTGAAAGGGCTTCTGAAGCTGTCGAGCTAGCAACTAAGTTGGTGAGGATTCTCTGGGCTGCAGGGAGCTTTGGCTTGTGATCTGCAAAAGGAGGGACTGAGAACCCTGATGCAAAGGTTTGGCACAGCACTGTAGGCTTTCTTCTTAATTTTGGTAGGGATAAAATGAGACTTCCATGGTCTTGCTGTTCTTGGCCTAAACTTCAGTGTTCATTTGCCCTTCTTTAGCAGTGTGATGCTGTAGCCAGCTCTCAATAAGTAGGTAAATTGCAGGTGCCCTGGAAATCAGAACAGCGCTTCTCCCAAAAAAGGTGGGGGAAAAACTGACTAGTTATGATATCTCTGGTTGAAAAATGGGGATGGTAGCAGCTTTTACTCAGACTTCTAAATTTCTCCTTTTGAACTCTGATCCTTTTTCTTTAGATAAGTGTGTTACATCTCCCACTTATTCCTCACTATTTCATTTGGGTGGAGGAGAAGAAAGCCACAGGATATGGAGATTAACATCAAAGCTGCAATTCTAGTATCCTAACTATTGAGTGGTTACCCTTTGAATTGAGAACTTTGGAATGAGGAACACCTGGAATTAGATCTCACTCTCACATTGTTTTTTTTATTGCATGTCTCAAAGCCTTTGATGTATGATGAATCTGATTCTTCTCATGCTGAAATAAAACAGGATGAGAAAGGAACTCAAAGGAAACGGGATAACACTTCAACAGAGAACCTATCCATTTATTTTATGAAAAATACTTTTTGCTTGGCCAGACTGTGGCTTGGGAGAAAGGTAAAGAAAGTTCTCCTGGTAAATTTAACTTGATGACTATGTCACTTCCCTGCACTCTGTTCTGCAGTGGGCAGGAATGGCCGAATGATGAATCATGGCTTTTTAGGAACTCCAGGGCTGGGGGCAGGCCTAAGGGCAGAATTACTGAAGCTGCTAATGGAGTGGTCTTCCTGTGATCAAAAATAACTTAGCCCATGACCAGCTTTACCTGTTTTCAAGCCATCTAATTATATGTAGACAGACCTGGATCACAGAGGTGATATTTTTTCAGCTATTGTGACACTTGGTAGGGTGGTGCTGGGCTGATGCAGAAATTGTAGCCTGAAGCTTCCTTGATACAGGAATTACAGTTCTTGTTGCCACACCTTCAATATAGTGTCTCTTGCACAACAAAGTTGATCTCTTTAGCCTCTTACTATCTCTCTACAAGGTATGGAATAACCTTAACATGAATGTACTAGATCTGTAGTAGCCTCAACTGCATCATTTCCCTGCCTTTCTCCCTCCATTTGCTTGTCTAATAGCTACTGTTACATGTAAATGATCTTCTGTGCTTGGCAGCCATGTGGGTTTTACTTTCAGCTTATGGGAGGTGTAGGCAGGAAATCAACTGGTGAAGGAGAAACCATCACTACTGAATTAGTGCCACTCTACTAATGCAGGCTGGTATCAGCAGCCCTGTCTCCTCCACCCTCCACACCCTGCACATTCCTTTAAGAGTGAATCTGGGCAAATGTGCTCTCCCTTCCCCCTACACCTCTGTTGCAGTAGACTGCGGATACAAATCCAGATCTTTAGCAAATCAAATTGTGCCCTTTCTCCCTGTTGTATAAAAAGTTGGGCTGCCCATTCTTACCCTGAGCCAGGGCCCTGTCACTGTGAGAGTTCTACAAATAGTGATTAAAATCAGTGCCTCCCACAGCAGCTTGCAACTCCCCTCAAACAATCTTTCGTTAACAAGTGGAATTTCTCTGTGCTTTCACCTCCTCCAACAAGGCTGCTGTGTCTTCCAGCTCAAACTTAACTGCTTGATTTGATGTAATTTCTTCCAGGATTTTGTTGCCATGTACTTGCTAAAAATTAGTTTCTAAATCTGACAGTAATGAAAGGCATGCTGGATTTCAGCATGATGTGTCTAAGCCTTCACTCTTTCCTGGAACAGTATTTTCACTGCAGCCTGAGGTTCAATGTCTCTTTCCTTTGCTAATCCTTCTGTAAAAGATCTACTGCCCATCTGCACAACCTTGGGCAGTTTACAGACCACTACCTTAGCTGACATGCTTCTAGTGATTCCCTTGCAGAAATGAAAACTCCTGAGCAGCAAAATGCTTCATTTCTCTAATGCCTGATTAAAGATTAAGCAAGCAAAACACATTACTTTAAAGCATAGTTAACATAATAATATCAGTACACAAGTTCATAAAGGTCTGGTAGTTCTGCAGGAAGGAATTGGTCTCCTTTTCTCAGAGCAATGTAAGTGAGGAAGCATTGCTGAATCACCTGGGACAACAAGCCATGTATAGTTTCATGAGTTACCTCTATTTACAGCTAGGCACATGAGGGGGAGAGAAAGGGCAGCATTTTAAAGATACTTAAATTAATACAAATGTCTAAGGAAGCATTTACATGCCCACTGCTTGGAATGTGGTGGAGCAAAAAGCCTTCTGAAAATGTCTCTTCATTCTTATTTGGTGTAGTAGCCTAACTGAGCTGCTCTAAGTAAAAAGATGCTCTCAATGACTGCAAGTATCCCGCTCAGTGCTTTATTTCAGTCTTGCCTGGTCACATGCCAAAGAAACAGATGTGACAGCAACTGCTGAATAATCACCCTGAGACAGTCATCTGAAATGTAGATGATTTACAGATGAAACTAGCTTACTTTTGCTTTTTCTGTGGCCTGTCCTAATTCTGGGCTTATGCTGCTGGAGGCTTCCTGTGTCTTGCTCTTTTTTTCCCAACACTGTAACTGTGTATCCTCCAAGTAACTGTTCACCTTTCTTGCTGCAAGGTTGTTCACAGGCGTGCAGATGTGAAATAACCTGACAGGAAGAGGTGATGTGGTAAGTCACTGAAAGCAGAGCTCTTTGGGCTTTCCTGCCTCAAGGTGGAAAATCTAACCTGTCTCCTGTGCATGTAGGGATGAGTCTAGAAACATGAACCCGGTGAAAACAAAGTATCTCATCGTAATCTGGTTTGGCTGGCCAGAGGTAGATGCCAATACTTCTTCCTGCGCAACCTCCCCCACCAGCTGCAAGTAGCTCTTCTGTTTGTTGATAATACTTACACAAATACAAAGTGTCCTATGGTGCTACTTGGCAGAGGACACTGCCTGTGTCCCTGCAGCCAAGCAGGTTGTTTCTTTTCTTTCCCCATCTGTTTACTTTCTGTCAAAACAGATGCCAAAGGAAACCTGGTCTCTGAGGGGCAGCAGGAGCACAATTGGAAGTTGCCTTGCAGTGCTGCTGACAGGTGACAGGTTTTTCTTGCCACTTTGTCCCAGCTGTACTGGAGGTCACAGCAGCCTAGCAGGGCTGTACCATATTCACTACAGAGAGCAGTGCAGCAGATCAGCCAGCTAGGGTGCTGAGCGCTGGGCTGCTAGCCTCAAATTCTACTTAGTCCTGCAATACTGGCTCCTTTCACTGTTGTGAAAGTTGGTGGCTTGCTTCTCCAACCCCAAAAGAGGTTTCTTCTGAGTCATCTGATCACTGTAAAATCAAATTACCACACCATTGCTGTGCTAATAGTTTTGTGCATTATATTTTTAGGTACCTGAGAGGTCTCATAAATACCTGCTAAAGGGAATTATATTTAGAAGGTATCTTGTAGCACACTTAATAGCTGGTCACTTACCTTGTCTCTGCAGCTTTGAAAGACATCCAGCCTTCTTGCCTGAGCATGGATTTGGCATAATGTGTTCTGATATCTATAAATAAGCCAACATTGGTGGCTCAACTGTAAGGTGACTTCTAGGGCTGTTGTAGAGCTCTCTTTTCCCCAGATACTGGTGTTCCAAAACAACTTGTACATGTTTTTTCCTTTTCAGTCTCTAGTTATTGTGTTATTGAGAGCAGTGTGCCAACAGATCTGAGTGAAACTGGATAATGGAGGCCTGCCTTCCTGAGAAATGCCGTTGCTGGAGAAGACATTTCTATGTACATATTTCCAGGAGAATCTCTGTGCTATGGATTACACTGTGGGCGAATCAAGCAATAATGGGGAGCTTGGCATGTGACACCCTATCCAGCACTGTAATCAACAGTATTGAAGTGCATGGACACATGGATGATAATTTGAATACCAGTTTTCAGTGGCAACTGCTGTCCCCATCTGTTTTCATGTGCCTCTGAATGACTTCATTTGATACTTAGGTTCACTGTTTCCTTGTACTCATTGGAATGCAGCCCACTTCAGAAAACATGTAATTCAAATTACTTTCCCCAGGAAAGTGGGATCCTTTTGAATGCATTCTTCTTTTTTTTTTCTTCATATCCTTTACAGCCAGTCAGTTAAACAGAACCTGGGTAATACCAGAAAGAAGTGCAGAACAGAGAAGTCTTTGGTCTCTTCCCTATAAATAGAGAGGTACTGCTCTTTACCACCAGTTACTGAAGTTGTAAGGAGAGTAGATGCAAGGGCAAGGGAGATAAAGTTCTGAGAGTAATTAAAAGACATGGAAAATGTAGAGTGGAGCTCTGCCTATTCCTTTGCTGCATCCAGGATAATATTTGCCTGTAGATTTTGGGGAAGAAGAAATTGGTTGCTGTCAGCTGTCTGAGTAAGTTTGGCCAATTCTGCCCCAAGCTAGCTGTGATGTGGAGATGACTTCTACTGTAAACATCTCCTATGTCCAGTAGTATGTATAGAAGCCAGGCACCACTGTGGTCCAGTCGTGAGTCACCCTCCTGCTGCTGCAGAGGAGCACAAATGAAACTGATTTCTTTCCAGAGCAGTGCTGTTCACTTTTTCCAGCCTGGAAACTTAAGATTGACAATTCAGTGCTAAAAATAATCTGGCTGGCTGCAGGGAGTGACTCAGTTGCAACAGGCAAGTCTGCCCTATCACCACTTCCAAAGGACCTGGTAGCTTTTCAGTATGAGTAGCGGGAGCAGGTGGCGAACAAGTCTTAATTTTAGTCTCTTTCCATCCAGTTGTCCTGTCTCCTGTTGGCACAACTGACTTAAAGAATCAAAAGCCAGACTTTGCTCTGAAATAATTTTTGGGGGTTTTGCCTTCTTGAGGAAAATGCTCTCTGGCATTGCAGGTAGAGCGTTGGCATACCAGTTCAATAGATTTCTTCTGCCTGTGCCGGATATGAAGCACAGACCACAAACCATAGCATCCTCCTCAGCAGTGGGGTGGAGTGATGAGTCATTTTGCCTGTTAGCTTTGGAACAGTAAGACTGACTGCAAAGTCTTCAAGGGGAAATCTTGACTGTGTCTGGTTTTATCAGGGTGGTGTTATCCTGCTGTTATAACAGCTCAGAGCCTTCAGCTGCTGTGTAATTAGATCAGTGCACATACATCAAGCAAATCAGAATGCACATGAAATCACACAAGTTATTACTATGTAAGTGAAATATAATAGAGCCTGGAGTTTTTGCAAGTACAGAAACAAGCTTTGAACACTTGGGGAAAGTGGTTTGAGCAGGTGATGTTCTTGCTCTGGTCCAGAAAAGGGACTTGCTGTTTATAGTCCGAAGCTGATCCACTTGGTGGCTTGGTTTGCTTGGTAACTCTGTTAACAATAATAGAACACATACCTCAGGAGTGACTCTCGTGCCAGGCCTGGCTCTTCTTCCTGCAAGATCCTTATCCTATATTCCAGTTCCTTCTGACTCTGAGGCATTCTTGCTTGGGAATGGGCTTCCAACTGTTGTGCTGATGGTAGGAAGCTCCTTCTACAGGTTCACAAAATTATTTTGTGTGCAAAATGAGAAAGCTTATTCAGAAATACAAACCAGTGCTGTAACTCTTTGCTCAACATTCCCTTACTTATCCCATTTTGCTATTGAAAAGCTAGTTCATCTGAAGGCCTAGGCTGAGCCTGGCTTTGGTCATGGGCAAGGAGATTGATCCCTTGGGCAACTGACCTTTGGCTCCATCTGCTGTCAGGATTGCACATGCAGGAGACATGCTGATGGTAAGCGCCACCAACGATGAGCTGCTGCAGTAACTCTTCCTGAGCTATGCACAGGAAGGGAACATAAAAGAATCTAAATTCACTGGCAAAGGTTGCTCATTCAGTTACACTTGTTGCTTTCTTTAGCTTCTGCCTAAAAATCAGAGATTGGTAAAGGTGTTGAGAGCAACAACTGACTTCTTCATGCGTTATGTGCCTAGTAACAGGCTATCAGTGAGCTCTCTGTTTGCTCTATGGACACAAGTTGTACAGACTCTGACTTTTTTTTCCCCTCTCTCTCTCTAGATTTCTGAGTCCCCTGAACATGCTTATTGGTGGTACTGTGGTGGTGCTGGTGTTCATGGGGTTTGTGTGGGTATCGCACAACAAGGATATACTCCGCAGGATGAAGAAGCAGTACCCAACCACGTTCGTAGTGTTCATCATGTTGTCTAGCTACTTCTTGATCTACTATCTGGGAGATGTCATGGTGTTCATGTTTGGGATCACGCTTCCTCTCCTCTGTAAGTATTTCTCCTCTTCTCTGGGGTGCTAAGGGCTTGAGCTTCCTCAAGTGAGTCTGCAGAGTCTAAATTGGCTGTTGTTTACTGTCTCTATTTAAATGATCCCAAAACAAAATTGCAGGGGAGGAGACACAAAACAGCACAAGGCCTCATTCAAACTATTGTTAAATGGATACCTGTGGTTACTTAAACAGTCATTGAGACTTCATCTTCCAGTGATGTCATGACATTGGAGTGTGAAGTTGAATGCTGCAAGGACTGTGCATTTCCTGGGCATTAACAAGTATGTTTCTGTCCTGCAGTGATGTTTGTCCATGCTTCCCTGAGGCTCCGGAACATAAAAAACAAGCTGGAGAACAAGATGGAAGGAATAGGCTTGAAGAAGACCCCAATGGGCATCATCCTGGATGCTCTAGAACAGCAAGAGGATAGTATCAACAAACTGGCTGACTACATATCCAAAGTGAAGGAGTAAGCAGCTGCAACATGGTATTTTTAGCAGTTGCAGGAGTGTAGTTGCTATTCACTGTTGTTCAAGCTTGCTTTCAGTTTGTGTACAAAGCAGGAAATGCACGTGGTACAGATTAATAGTTGCAGAATACAGGTATTCCAGGGTCTTCAGGGCTCCTCTAAGAGCATAAGAGCAGCAACTTTTTTTCTATTGTATAGCAAAATGTTCTGGTGTTTACACAAATACATACTAACTTCAATGTGTTTCCTTGTCTCTTCTTCCGGGGAGAGGTAGAGGAGAAAGAGATGGAAACCTATGGAATGCAGTGTCTCAAACTGTCTTGTAGCAAATTTGTCTGATAGAAGTAACACACCTTTCATCTCAGTTCTACAAGATGGCAGTTCATCCAGTTTATGCTGGGTAGCATCTTCAGGGTGGCAATGGTCAGGGTGAGCTGGAATGTATGAAAAGTCTTTTGCATCCTCCAAGTCCTTCCCTTGAGTGGTCCACTTTGAGACCACGTTCCTAGCCTAACTAGCAAGCAGTAAAACTGTGCAATGCTTGTGATGAATATGGATTCCTGTCCTCACCTCACATTCCTCCTTTAGAAGCTGGGAAACAGTCTAAATAGATCTAAGCATGCAAAATATACATGACACCATGCTGCTGTCAGTTCCAGTAAAATGCACCTTTGATGTCTCCACAATCTTGGTCTATAGACACTGCTCTTCTCTGCAGGAGAGACAGACTTCCTTGCAGGTCAGCTAAACTACAGCCAATCATGGGGAAAAAAGAATATTTGCAGATAGAAACCTATCTCATCCAACCTATTTCTACCCTATTGATGTGTTTTTAATACTGCGACTTTAGGACTTACCTTGTTCTGGTTTAGTCTGTATAAGCTGTTTGTAGATGGAGGTGTATGCGTGTTCTCAAGCGTGGGTCACCTTTTTCTTAAGCAGAATACAAAGCTATAAGTAAAACATGCATCTCACTGACTCTGTGCTTCTGACACTCTTCAAAGGAATAAACTGGAGTTCAGGTTTACAAGTAAAAAGCAATAAATGTCAAGATACAGTTTTTGAAAACCCATTCTAAATTCATGAAGCTATTTGCCTGTCACAGCACCTGGAAGGGGTGTGGGGGATTTTTATATGTCTATATTTTAACTTAACTGCCACCTCTGCTAGAATTACCTTGATACTAGGAGCTCACAAACACTAGGGTGGGAAAAGTTGTCCAGGTGACACTCCATTGCAAATATTCTTGCATTTCTCTTTTCTAACAAAGTAATTAATCTTACAAAAAAAAAAGAAAGGGCAAAGATCCTTCAAGTTGAGGCTTTTATGTAACTTACCATGCTGTTTTCATAGTGAACTGTGTAGAAATCTGACAATGTCATTCCATTTAAGTGTTGAAGTGATCAGTATTTATTGAGAATGTCTGTATATTCCAGCTGAAGAGTCAATGGCTTGTTCCTCACTTGTAGCGCATGGTCTGTGTTTCCTCCCTTCAAGAACACAGTAGCCTAAAATTTTGTCTTTACTGTAGAATTTTAAAGAGCTACACAGTTATGAAGGAAAATAAATTCTAATGGTGATTACAGAGTGCATTTATTTCAGATTTGCAACAGTGGTTGGACATTTCAGCTTGTCTCTCTTTCTGCAGTTGGTGAAAAGCCCCAGAGCAGCAGTGGGAGATCTGCTGTCACCCCGCAGCTTCTGCCACAAGCCCATGCTTGTAGCTGAGCTGCTGGCTTTGAATTCTCTATATCTGTATTAACTTCATTCAGGCATGAGTGACCTCTGAGCTGCAGGAATGTTATGGCCTTCCTCTTACATCCTCACAAAGGCTTCTCTGCAGAGGTGGAGTACTTAAAGTGTTTGTTCATGCTTATATAACTCTGCTTTACTTAACTGGGGTTTTACATTTCTTTTAATTTTCTGAGAGGGATTTCTGCTTTTAGGATTACTGAACAGTAGGAGGAAACCAGCTCTGCTGCAGTCAAACTAATGGTGTGATCTCTATCTGGCTGCTTCCTTTCTGTGGTCACGCAAGAGGCTGCTCGGTGGTAGAACATGGAGCAGGGCAGGGCTTTGCATGTCCTGCACTATGGACCCTGGTAATAAAAGTCATCTGCTCTTGGGTGTAGTAGTTATTTGCACCTGGCATCTCGATTGTTAACTGCTGTATTTTCTTTTCCTTTATAATTCCCTGTCCTAACTGCTCTGGTCTCACCTGCACTAGCCTGGCCTTGATGCCAGCATGGAGAGCAATGTGCTCCAAGAGCTTTCTGGAGGAGCTGATTTTTGTACTTGTCACCTGCTGCCATGCTCCATCTGTGAGGGCTTGGATAAAAGTACAGAGTTTCTTCACTTTGCTTCCTTTCTCCTTTACAAGAAGAGAGGGCTGTATGAAACAGGTGCAGTGAAAATGCTGCTTCCTTTTTTATATCTCTGCCCTGCAGAAATGGCTTTCCCTTCCCTCTTACATGATACCTAAAAAACTACTTGCCATGTCTTAGATGTTGCATCAACCAGGAGGCCCAGGGCTGCAGCACTGTGGTTACAGGGAGAAGCAGAACTAAGAGAGAGCTTTGCAATTCTGCAAGATGGAGAGTTGAAAGATACCAAGGGATAGACAAAGAAAGGAGAGGGATAAAGGAAATTTTGAAGTAACAGTAGTGGAGATTACCTTGGATTCAGAGAGGTCCTGGACACAACTTCTATTGCAGGCTGTTTGTAATAAATGGAGGAAGGGCAAGCAGGGTGGGACTGGGATTTAGCTGCTGAGGTAGGGTTGCTGAAAGTTATGAGCAAGAAGCAACTCACCTGAAGAAAACCCTGCTGGGGACTTCAAAGATGTGCCCTTCAAGCAAGTGTAGCATCCAGAGGAAGGCAGAGGAGCTGCACGTTAGCAAAAGGAAAGGCTTTGTTCTTTCTATATGCCTTATAGCTTTAAACAAAAATAACTCCAAACAACTGGTCTCTTATGGGTGTGTTCCATAAGAGTGCGACTTACCTGTAGCTGCTTCACAAAAAAGGCTTGCAACAAAAAAATAAGTGATTAAAAAGGGGAGGAGAGAAAAAAAAATCACACAAATTATAGGGAAATGCTAAGCTGTATATAATAAGGTTCAACCCTATCATATCCAGCCCTGCTAGAGGTGAAATGTGCTATTCATGAGGAATTATGAGTTTCTTAAACCCCAGGCAAAGACAGGGGTAAGCCACATCCACCTCCCACAAGAGCAGCATGGATATAGAGCTGAACTGGCTTTTCAGTGCTCTGGAGTGGCTGTAATTAAGGAACACTCATGGACAAAAGTGAATTGTGGGCAATAAGGATTACAGCTCTCAAAGCAGAGCGTGGCATCATCTTTTAGATGCTGATCAGGTACAATGCCAGCTGGACTGTTTTGAAATACAGGTAGCTGGAAACCATCAAGCTAAAGGATTTGAGGTACCAGAACACTCATTCTGTTCGGTGAGCTGCTTATTAGCCATGGAAGTGCTGCACACATCTTACAGAGAGAGCTTTATTTCATTTCTCTTTCCTTAACCTAAAAAATGAAGCTGTATACATGGAAACCAAATACATGGACAAGAGAATAATAAAGGAGCATGTGTGTGAAAAGAAAGATAAGATAAAGCACAGCATGTTCCTGCAGAATCTGGCAGCAGAAGGACGACGTGGAAGCAAAATAGTTTGCTGACAAACTAGAAAGACAAGGTTATTGATGCCTCTGAGAAAATACTCCCACAACAAACTGGAGCCTCAGATCCACTTGGCAGACAGATGGCACTGGGATTGTTTGATACCTGATGGAAATGCTTAGCACTGACTTTTCCCATGCCAGCCGTTTTCCCCACACTTACAAAAGTGTGTGCCTCAAGCTTTGTTCCCAAAGAGTTGTATGTACCAGAAAACATCTGCTGAATTAGTTGTAAGCAAAACTTAAACAGTCTTTATTCCAAGTTGTTGTCTTCAGGGCAGTCTGGTCTCTCACTCCAGCTGCTTTGGCAATGGCACCTGGAAAAGGACAGTAAATATTAAGAGGAGGAAATGTCTCAGTCTTATTTCCCAAGCCAGTTTAGTTTTGTATAAACCTTCAGAAACTGTAACAAGATCAAAAATACACCAGCTGGGTGATTCAAGGAGCTCTGGTTAGGAATTCTTTTGTCTGTAATTCCCCACTTGCTGTTTGTGATGCTTAATGCCCAGTAAATCAGTTTGCAATGAGTCCCACCAAGGAGAGAACAAACTCCCAGCTCAGCTCAAGCAGTAAAACCCCAGTTTAGAGAGGAAGCTGAGGATATTGAGGCAAATAAGGAGTTACCAAGATCACACAGGAAGGTGAGAATAAAACCCTAATGCCCAAAGTCTAAGTCTGATCACCCCAAATCCCACAGCCCTCCTTTATGAAAACCTCCCAAGAATTTTTTGGGAATGCCAGGGGTTCACTGTTGCTTCCTGGCACCTGACAGCACCCAGGTGTCTTAAGTATTACAGTATCACAGTATCACCAAGGTTGGAAGAGACCTCAAAGATCATCGAGTCCAACCTGTCACCACAGACCTCATGACTGGACCATGGCACCAAGTGCCACGTCCAATCCCCTCTTGAACACCTCCAGGGATGGTGACTCCACCACCTCCCTGGGCAGCACATTCCAATGACGAATGACTCGCTCAGTGAAGAACTTTCTCCTCACCTCCAGCCTAAACTTCCCCTCGTGCAGCTTGAGACTGTGTCCTCTTGTTCTGGTGCTGGTTGCCTGGGAGAAGAGACCAACCCCCTCCTGGCTACAACCACCTTTCAGGCAGTTGTAGAGAGCAATGAGGTCACCCCTGAACCTCCTCTTTTCCAGGCTAAACAACCCCAGCTCCCTCAGCCTCTCCTCACAGGGCTTGTGCTCAAGGCCTCTCCCCAGCCTTGTTGCCCTTCTCTGGACACGTTCAAGTGTCTCGATGTCTTTCCTAAACTGAGGGGCTCGGAACTGGACACAGTACTCAAGGTGTGGCCTAACCAATGCAGAGTACAGGGGCACAATGACCTCCCTGCTCCTGCTGGCCACACTATTCCTAATACAGGCCAGGATGCCACTGGCCCTCTTGGCCACCTGGGCATACTGCTGGCTCATGTTTAGGCAGCTGTCAATCAGCACCCCTGGGTCCCTCTCTGTTTGGGAGCTCTCCAGCCACTCTGATCCCAGCCTGTAGCTCTGCATGGGGTTGTTGTGGCCAAAGTGCAGCACCCGGCACTTGGATTCATTGAATGCCATCATATTGGACTCTGCCTATCTGTCCAGTCGGTCGAGGTCCCTCTGCAGAGCCTTTCTGCCCTATAACTGACCAACATCTGCTCCCAACTTGGTGTCATCTGCAAACTTGCTGATGACTGTCTCAATCCCCCTCATCCATATCATCAATGAAGATGTTAAAGAGGATGGGGCCCAGCACTGATCCCTGGGGGACGCCACTGGTGACTGGCCTCCAGCTGGATGTGGCACCATTCACCACCACTCTCTGAGCTCGGCCCTCCAGCCAGTTCCTAACCCAGCACAGAGTGTTGTGGTCCAAGCCACAAGCTGACAGCTTAGCCAGCAGTTTGCTGTGGGGGGCAGTGTCAAAGGCATTGCTGAAGTCCAGGTGGACCACTTCCACAGGCCTCCCCACATCCACCAGGTGAGTCACCTGATCATAGAAGGAGATCAGGTTGGAGAGGCAGGACCTGCCCTTCCTAAACCCATGTTGGCCGGGCCTGATCCCTTAGCCATCCTTCAGGTGCGCAGTTATTGCCGCCAAGATTTTATTATTACTATTATTGCTGTGCAAAGTGAGAGCTGTGCCTGGCACCATCACCTCCATCTTTCTGATGGGAGGTAGCAGATCCCACAGCAGTGATGGACCAACCTGCCACCACAAGCAGCATCTTGGCATGCACAGATAAACTGTGACCTTTGTGAGAGCAGGTCCTGTCATGCTAGACATTGCACCAAAACACAAAACACAGACTGAGGTCTAGAAAGGCCAGAAATGCCCAGAAGAGAGAATACAGAATTAACCAGGTTGCAAGAGACCTTTGAGATCATCAAGTCCAACCTACCACCCAACACCACCTAATCAACTAAACCATGGCACTAAGTGCCTCACCCAGTCTCTTTTTAAACACCTCCAGTGATGGTGGCTCCACCACCTCCTTGGGCAGCACATTCCAGCGGCCAATCTCTCTTTCTGTGAAGAATTCCTTCCTAACATCCAGAGGCCCTGGCTGCAGCCAAGTCAGACTGGCCAGCAGAACCCCACAACCCCCAAATATGATTTGGGTGCAGAATGGTCACATTAAACCTGGGCCCAGGGTCAGAGGCTGCTGCAGGACCCGCCCCTGCCAAAATTTCAGCACAAACTACTCTCTCTGGAATTACTAAGGGGATAATTATTTCTGTGTAGGTATAAAAGAAAGCAAAAACATGCCCACCATATATATATATATATATTTAAAAAGTCAATAATAAACAAAATAGGAATTATGAAATACTACTTGGCCATTATTAATTGCAGCACAAACAGATGCATTAACACCACCGGCTACAAACAGAGCAGCCTGCTGTTAGTATTTCTGGAATACTGGTAAAATGCCAAGAAACACAACATTTTAGGAAAGCAAAAGGTTAAATCTGATGGCCAGCATTTTGAGAAGAGGCCCATGAATTTAGTACCCAAATGAGAGCATCACCAAGAGGCAGTTACCACTGTCTGGGACTTCCACTTCACACTAAAGATTTAAGTTCACAGAATCACCATGGTTGGAAAAGACCTTCCAGACCACCAAGCCCAGCCAGGACTACTACTACACCATAGCTTCAAGCTTCAGTCAAGCCAGAACAAAGGAAGGCAGTCTCACACCACCATTGTACTCCAGATCCTTCTTGTTTCCCACAGCCTTGGCCTGTAGGTACTTCTTGCTTCTCACAGCCTTAGCTACCAAGCCAAGCCAAGCTACCAAGGTTTGTGGCAGCACTGAAGGAGTGAGGTTACTCTCCCCTGCCAGCCCAGGCCCTCAGCACCCATGGTGGGGGCAGGCAGAGGCAGAGGAGCGTGGCCAACTGGAAACCCAGTTCCTCTGTGCAGTTCCTTAAGTGAGCTATTTTGCTGCCAGTGTTTCAGTTCATTCTTTACCAAATGGGCCAAGTGATTGTGCTGTCTTGTGTAAGGTGAGAGCTAAAGAAAGATATGGTTACTGAAAAGAGAAATGTGGATTCTGTGGGAGACAGAGGACAGTCTAATGTGAAAAATATCTGTTGCTCTCCTGAAACAAACACCTTAACCCCCCCAATTTTTCTGTCATGACTAACACACTGTTCCTAGTGTGCTTACACTGAATTTTTGTTGTTCTGTCTGCCTCCTGAGTTAATTTCCTTTCTTCTACCTGCATGGATGCAGAGAGGAATGGGTGCCTGCTGTCATCTCTCTGTGCAAGCCACACCTTGGTGCTGCCAGGGTATACAACCACATGCATCCCAGTAATGGCAGTGTGATGCTACACCTCAAACACTGGGTTCAGTTTGGGAACTCCTCACTACAAGCAGTTTGAGGTGCTGGAACATGTCCAGAGAAGACCAACATAGCTGGGAAAGGGTCTGGAGAACAGGGCTGGTGAGGAGCAGCTGAGGGAACTGGGGTTGTTTAGGATGGTGAAGAGGAGGCTGAGGGATGACCTCATTGCTGTATTGAGGTAGGTGTGTTCTCTTCTCCCTATTATCAGGTGATAGAACAGGATTAAATGGCCTGAAATTGCACCAGGGGAGGTTTAGGTTGGATATTAGGAAAGATTTCTTTGCTGCAAGAGTGGTCTGGCATTGGAACTTGCTGCCCACAGAGGTGTTGGAGTCACTGTCCCTGGAAGCGTTCAAGAAACGTGTGGACATGGCACTTGGGGACATGGTTTAATGGTCATAGTGGTGCTGGGTTGACAGCAGGGCTCAATGTTGAAGGTCTTTTCCACCAAAACAATTGCGTGATTCCATGCCATGTGATGACAACACACAGTGTGCAGGTGCCTTTGCCAGCCCCACCAAGTGGCACCAGAGCATGCCAGGTGAACACGATTCCCTCCCAGCCCAGCCCCTGGCTAAGCACCTACCGGTTTGAGGTAAGCGACGTTACTCTGCCGAATGTCGTTGAGTAGCTGATCTCTCGGGGTTATTTCCACCAGGGGAGGTGGCCTTCTCCTGGGAACCGGTTTAAGTGTTTTGATGACGTCTTTGAGGTTGGTTTTCTCGGGGGGTTCCACGTACTCCGGCACAGGGGGTTTGCGCTGCATCTTCTTCAGCTTAACCACTCTGAAGCCGACAGTCTTCTCTCTGGGTGGCTGCTCGGGGGCTGGCTGCCTCATGCTCTCCTGCCTTTTCCTCAGAGATGCAGCTGTAGGGACAGGTGGCTTCGGGGCTTGTGGGGGTTCATGCATCCTTGTCTGGGGCATTGGGCCCCCCAGCATTTCCCACATCCCAGGAGGCAACCCAAGTCCGTTTTCCAGCATCGCTATCAATTCTCTCTGCTCTTTCATTTGCTGCTGCCTTTGCTCCTCTTGCCTCTTCTGCCTCTGCTTGTCCAGGTTTCTGCTGAGCAGGTTGGTCACCACCATCCTGGGCCCCGGCAGCTCGAAGTGATACCCCATTTTAAGGAGGGTGGCGTTGGATTTCAGCAGCCTGGCGATCTCCATCTCCGCTTGGTGGCCCAGCATGCCCCGCTGGTTGTGAAAGCGGAGCTCCGTCAGCGTCTCGTTGTACTGCAGGCATCTCATGATGGCAACGATCCCTTTGCCAGAGATGAAATTGGAGTCGATGTTGAGGGTGGTGATGCTCCTGTTCTCGCGCAGCATGTTGGCCAGCGCGAACGCCACGCTGTCGTCGGCCCCTACGTTGGCCAAGCTGAAGGTTTTGACGTTCTTGTTCTTTTTCATGGCGTTGACAAAGTCTATCAGCATTTCTTTGGGGACGTTCTCTATGTTGTTCAGGTTGAGCTCTTTCAGGTCTGGGCTGTTTTTTCGGACTTTCTCCAGATTCTCCTCTAAATTGGTTTGGTTTCCTGAAGGTCTGGCGCTTAGCTTCATGAAGTTGGTATCCAGTGCCAACTTTTTGGGGATGTTTAATTTTGATATTTTCTTTTCACTTGGCTTTTCTGTGGTTTCTGCTGATTCTGGATCTGGCTTCTTACTTATCTGGTCACTGGGACCATTCTCCTTGGTGTGAGTATCCTTTGTTTCTGATTCAGACTCATCTTCCTCTTCATCCCCTTCCTCATTTTCATCATCTTCCTCTTCTGCTTCTTCTTTCTCTTCCTCCTCATCTCTCTCCTTATCAGTGTCATCTTTCTTTGTCACCTCAGGTTGTGGTCTTGAGCTGGACAAGTGCTCATTTTTGTAATGCCTCTCTTTTTCTTCTGGCACCCTTCCGCCAGCCGCCTCACC
Organism: Dryobates pubescens; assembly: GCF_014839835.1. Classification (NCBI taxonomy): domain Eukaryota; kingdom Metazoa; phylum Chordata; class Aves; order Piciformes; family Picidae; genus Dryobates; species Dryobates pubescens. The sequence goes on from NC_071612.1 coordinate 9,701,897, forward strand.
ACTGCCACCAACATTACTTTCCATCTCCTCTGCAGCATTTCTCTGAGGAAGACAAAACCTCACAGCTGAAGTGATTGAACACAGCTTTGCCACATCAACTTTCTGCTCAAATAAACATGTAACAGCTGGATTTGGACATCTCTGCCCATACATTATTGAATAATCCTTTAAAGTGTCACCACCTGTAAGTCAGGGCTGCGCTGGCTTGCTTAGGAACAGCTGATCTTAAAGTGGCTGCAAACTGGCTTCTCATCTTTGCCTAGTAAATTAAATCCTGACAATTAAATCCTGTATGCATTTAATACTAGGTGAAGACGGTCCTTGAACTTTTCTGGGGGTTAAGTCTCTGATCCAAAGTCTCTTTATGGATTTTTGTGTAATTGTTATAATTTCCTAGAGAAGACAGAATGTTTATTTCATATGCCACAAACCATTAGAGATCTGTCTTAGCTGTTTGCTCAGCCTAAGGAGGTGCAAAAAGAACACATAACTGTGAAATCATCCAGCACGAGACAAAAAGGCTACCTGCTCTGGTACCTGTCAGAGCATCACAGCTAAAGAAGCACATCACTGAAGACAGAGCAAAACAGCAGCTCAGTTTTGAGTCCAGAAATAAGAAACTGGGCTCTTCATGCAGCTGGTGTGAGGCAGTAGGGCTTCTGCCATCAAAATAAAATTAGTTACAAACTTCCACCCTCTCTAGAGGCTCTCCTAACTGCAATTCTTTTTTCAAACACCTTTGTGTAGTGGATCCTCCATCACTGAGAAATTCTAAAATGGATCAACATATTTTCCTAAAAGGCATGCACTAGTTCAGGCAGGGCAATGCCATGGCTTTTGCATCACCAAAAGCCGGACAAAAGGGTCACAAAGCTACTTTCTGCCCTCAAGGCTGTGGTTCCTATCTGCTGTGACAGTGGAGGGGTTTAGTACAAGGGATCACTTGACCAGTTGTGAATGCAGCAGGCAGCTCCACACTCAAATTCCAGATTTAACCTCAGAAGTGTTAAAAAAACACCTGGGAGTTTGAGGGTAACAGTGCTGCAGGAGGGAAAAACCATAGGTTTACCCCCCCCCCCCCCCCCCCCCCATCCAGGACAGCCTATGTAACCTGCCCTGAGAAGTTCATGATGTATGTGGTGCTGTGTATTAGCAACACCACTAGTGTTCAAGAAAAGGTAAATGAACATCAGTTGCTTCAACTTAAAGATAAATGAATACCAGTTACTTCCACTTCACTTAGGTGAAGTAACCTCACCAATCACTTCAACTTAGGTTAAAACACATGAGTGTGTTTTATCTGGCAAAGCTTCCATTTTATTAACCCATTTTGAAGTGTGGTCCTCATCCTGAAAAATATCTGACTATGGTCCTTAGCTTTGTTTCAAAGTCATAGAGATAGCAGAATAAATGTATGGTCTGTATTAAAAAGGGTTGGACCAGTTCCTGGAATTTGCATACTTGGTCATTAGTGAATGTTTCACATTGCTAAAATACAGGGCTTGAGGTTTCCTCCAGCACGACCTTAAATTGTGTTAATTGTGGGTTTAATAAATATGATTCCTAGGGAAAAATCAATATAGTCTTGGTACATCCACCAAGTCCCACGGATTTGAGTCACATTCTGCAAACTGATTTTCTAACAGTTTCTCACTCCTTTGCTTTACTGAAACACAATTAGGATTTCCTTATGTTAAAAAGCTTAGGTAAATATTGAAGAAAAGCAATTTAAATAAATGACTAACCCTGCTGTCAGTCCAAGCAGGATCCTGACACAGCTGAGGCTTTCGGGATGAATTTCAATTTGCTTGCACCGTATCTTATGTAAGGGATGGCAGCAGAGGCAAGTTAGAGTGTTAAAGCTATAAAACAGATCCCACAGCAAATGCAAAATAAATATTTGTGATTTTTTTGCTCATTACCTCAGAGGGCAAGAGGGTGACAGGGACTCTCTCATCCTCGAGCATGCGTCTGGATGCCTTCTGCCAGTACAGGTAGTCAACCAGGGACCTGTGGTCAAAGCTCCCTGTGGGAGGTTTCTCTGTCTGATCCTTCTGTATCATCCCAATTGGGACTTCGGGGTCTGGGGCCATGACTTCCATCTCAGACTGCAGCTCCTTTAGCTCCTCAGGGGACAGGTTGGCCAAGATTTCATCTTCATCAATGTCCTCGGGACACGCTTCTTCATCGGAGTTCTGGCTGAATTCAGACATGTTTGTTCTTCTTCCCTTCCCCTAGTACTTTTTAAACCTAAAGAGAAAGATAAATTTAAAAGGTGTTTTTATCCCCCCCTCACTAGCAGAAGTTAAATCAACAACTTCATGTTTTGGTCATGAGCTGTGGCAGCTCTTGGTCTCACTGTGGGAGAGAGACCGTGCAGCTAAGTCTATATTAAGCTGCACTTGGCTGGATAAAGAGAATTTATGGCGATGCTGCCATGCTCCATTTTCAGCAACCTGTCAGCTGTGCAAGCCCTTCTGACATTTCAGTGCAGCTGGTGTGGCCCCCATTGAGCCAGGCAGGAGACAGCTATTTTCTAGAGGTTCTTGGAACACCACTCCTTCCAGTGCCTCAACCCATGCTGTAAGCACCAGAGGTGGGTGGAGGGACATTTGTGGTACCTGCAAGATGTGTGAGTGACATTCTGCACTGTGGGAAGCATCAGCAGAAGGTGTCTCTATCTATAATGTCTCAGACACCTCAAAAGTGCTGGGACCTGCAGGATCTCCACCACTTTTAGACAGGTGGAAACCCTGGCTGAATATTGCAGGTGGCTTTGGTGTGAGAGCAGCCATCACACAACTGAGGAGCTCTCCCAAATGTCAGATTGTGGTTAAAGTAAAATCCTCCAAGGTGGACAAGAGGCAAGAGAGCAACTGGTATTACACACACCTTGTATTTGGGGACAGGGGTCAATGTGGGGATGGGCATTAGCCCTTTGAACCGGCTTGAGTGGTCCCTAGAGTGGGACCTTAGGGAGCATTTCCCCATAGCATTTCCCCCACCACATCTATGCCCTGCTTCTTGACTGACCTGTTTCTACCATGAACGTTATTTGCACTGTCAACAGATGTTGGCTAACAGTTTAGCCTCTTACTACTTTTTACCCCTTTATTAATTTATTTACAGAAATAACAAGCAACTACAAAGATTTACTTTCCTGATATTTGTAGACCTGATGTAACTCTTTCCTGCAAGAGTAGACAGGCATTGGAACAGGCTGCCCAGGGAGGTCATAGTGTCACTGTCCTTGGAGGTGTCCAGAAAACATGGACATGGCTTAATGGCTGTGGTGGTTGGACTCAATGATCTTAGAGGTCCTTTCCAACCAAAATGTCTCTATAACAAGATTACTTGAAAGCCTTTTCTTTTGCAGTAAGTGTCCATTCCATCTAAAAAGCATCCTCCTTCTCTGTTCAGAATATTTCACAGGCTGCTAAACTTACAGGCAAACCAGAAGGCCACATCTCCATCACCCCTGTGCTCATGGCTGCTTTGTAAAGGGAGAGTAGCATGGGTGAGTAATTTTTGCTCTCCAGTGCAATTTCAGTACACTGCAGTTTGGGCTGCTCACTGGATTAGGAAGGTTTCCTCTAATGATTTCAAATATTCTTTGCAAGGGAGATCAAATCAAATCCCCACCTTGCAGCTATGAACTTTTCTTTCATAGGAAAGAAACTGCTGGCAAGAGGCTGCAAAACCAGAGCCCACCAATTTTTTTAAGCCATATTTCTTGTCGCAGTCTCAGCCAGGCTCTGCTTGAGTCTGCCAGCAGCAAAATCATCTCTGCATGATGATGGCCTCTCTTTGCTGTGTTTTGTAACAAGAAACATAGTGTTCAAAGCCCTATTAACCTCTGTTAAAAAGCCATTATTCAAAGGTCCTCATTTAATTAAGGCTGTTCCACCACAGGGAGGAGGGCAAAAATTTAAGAACACTCTAAAGTGGTAAAGGAAAAAAAAACAACAAAAACCCAAGCCAAGAATGTAATGGCTCCATCTGCCCCTTTGGTGTTTCAAGGGACATCCTTACTTTATATTATGCAGTAGCAAGCACAACAGCAGACCCACACATCAATCCATCTGGTCTAGCAGTTTTAACCCCCAGCAATTGCTGTCCATAATAGAGTCCATAAATGGTTTCCTGATGCTATCAAATAAATCAATGCTCTTTGGGAGCTGGTATGTTATTCCCCCAAACCACGCTGTTTGGGTCACAGAAACTGTCTCTTCAGTGGTTACTTAGCACTTTCTAATTTCTTGACTGTAAATAAAGCCCCATGGCAGCTTCTTGTATTTCCATGATCCTCAGCCAGGCCATCATGGGCCACGGTCTCGCCAGATCTGCTGAGTTAAGTAGGGTCAAACCCATTAAGTCCTCTCAAAAAGGAAAACAGGCATTTAAAAAGCAATTTTTCTTCTATGTAGAGATATATCACTTCTTGGTGCCATGATTAGGAAACACTATACTTCTGGAATCGATGCCTTCTCCACCAGATGCAAAGCAAAGGGTAGCCCAGTGACACCTCTCCTGGTGACAAGGGTGCTAATCCTACAGATTTCCAAGGTGGGTATCACATTTTGCCTGCTTTAGGTTTCCTCCATAAATTACCTTGAGTTCAGGATTCACTTCCTTCTCTAACATGTTGCTTGGTGTTTTGGAGTGATGGAAACAGGACATTAAGGCAACAAATGACACCATGCAGGCTGGGGACACATTCATGGCCAAACCTAGGAGTCATTTCCAAGGCAAAACTCCCATCTTCTTCCCAATAACCTTTGTGAGTATTCCCCTCAGAGCTTTCCAAAAGAGTCATTTATTCCTCAACCTTCACTGAGACAGGAAAGCCACTTCCACGGGTGGTGCTTGCTATTTTCACACCAGTTTGACACTGCCTCAGGAATCCCTGGATAAGAAGCTGCTGCATGAGATGCTCTGCTATTGAATGTCCAAAAGCCCTGCCAGCAGCTGCGCTCAAAGCATAAGCAGAAGACAAAAGGAACCTGCAGTGATCACAAAGTGATCCCTGTGGGTAGCAACTCACAATTCATGTTAAGTAAATACCTAACAAGTGTTAGATGAAAGCAGTTCAGGGGCAAACTGACAGAAGACAGGATCTACTCTCGGTAACTACCGATGAATACTTACTGCTCACCGTTCCTAAGGTTGGTACTCACGTGTGGAGGAGCTCTTGCCTGAAGCCCAGCAGGCTGGTGTGCTGGACTGTAACACATCATCCATTTTTCTCATTCATGCATTCTCCTTCAAAGCTTCCAACCTCTCTCTCCTGAAACCAAAAGAGTTGACAGGCTTATAACTGAAATACCAAGACGGCCTGACCCCTGTGTCACTATCTGCTGTGGAGCAGGCCTTCAAACCACACTTCGAGTGCCTAAAACATGTTCTGTTTTTAAGGTAACTGACGGGACACATGCTGGTGCCAGACAAGACCCACACATTTATTCTCAGTTATTCTCAATCTGTGGCATTTCCAAGTGCCAAGGCATTAGCTGGAGAATGTGCCTGTGTAACATAACCTTGCATTGCTGGTTAGAAACTCATAGGCTTGATGGGGCAGTCTAAAATTGACAATCGGTAGCATACACCAAGAATGTCCAGCGATGCAGTGTAAGGCAATCTGGGGATTATAAAGGGTCAGATGATGAGATCTTAACAATAACAACCACTAAGTAATGAGAGCAATCATAGAGAGACACCCTGTGGGAAAAACACCAGGGATCACGTTGGGGCGGGGGGGGGTGAAAAAACCCCAACCCACCACACCTCCAAACTGTTGCAGATATAAATACACCAGATTAAGTTGGGTGCTTAAATAGAGTAAGGACATCTGACTTTTGAAACATTTGCCCAAGTCGCTTGACAGGGAGCTGCAAAGTCCAGCCCTTGTGGGAGGTGGCAGGCAGGGGTCATGGGGATAGGATGGAACAGCAGGGACAGGGCCAGGAGCCACCTCTCACCCATCCCAGTGGTCTCCAGCTCACCACATCTAACTGTATTGGGGCCTGGTGGCTTCCTTCTGCTCCAAAAGGAGTAAGTGGAGCTGTGTGTCCTGTTTCAGTGGGACCTGGATGCCTCTAATTTGGCCCCCCCAAAAATAATGTCATGATTTTAATTTTTATTTTGTTTTAATCAGTTTTAGTTTCCATTTTCAGAGAAGTCTGAAAGCAGCTACACTGGGTCTCACCAACATAGTTAGAAGCTCCCCCTGTCATCACCCACATTACTTATTACAGGGAAAAGAAGACTCAAAAATGTGTGGGGAGAAGGGGGGAGCGTGGAGGGGACTTCTGGTGTGTCTCTTCTCTCTCATATTAGGTGACAGAATGAGAGGAAAAGGCTTGAAATTGTGCCAAGGGAGGCTTAGGCTGGATATTAGGAAAGATTTTTTTCCTGGAAGGGTGGTCAGGCTGCCCAGGGAGGTGTTGGAGTCACCATTCCAGGAGGTCTTCAAGAAATGTGTGGACATGGCACTCTGGGACATGGTTTAATGGCCATAGAATCATAGGATCAATAAGGTTGGAAAAGACCTCAAAGATCATCAAAGCCATGCTGGTATTAATTTGATGGTTGGACCATATTAAAAAGGTCATCCAAAACCTCACTGTGGGGCAGACGACAGCTCCAAACATGAACGCTGACATTGAATGCAACAGATCCAGTCCAGGGGTCTGGGCTGCACCAGGGCAAACGTTTCCCCCATTCAGAATCAAAACACATTCCAAATGCCACTCTCAGAGCCCAGGTTTCTGTGCTTGCTTGCCAATGAACAATGCTACAACTCACTACTACCCCCTTTGCCAATATAGATACACCCCTTTTTTCACTGACCTCTCTTTAAAGTGGCTTGAGCAGCACCCCCATCAGAGGACACCTGCTGCCTCTTTGCACCACGCTCACGGGCACAGGAGCAGGTCTGTGGTGACAAGAAGGGAGTTTCTACTCCCAGATATCATTTACAGCATGATCATAAGCAAACCACTGAAGTACTCAGCATTAGCTATGTCCCTGCTAACTTGGTATTTTCCTTTCCCACCTAGTAGTATTTCTGTGACCTTGGTAAAGCACTTCCAAATACCTGAACATTTTCACCCCTGGGTGGTGGTTCCTTGCCTCATCTTCCCAAAGAACTGAGCTAACAGCTGCCAAACAAATGAAAACCAGCTGGTGGTGAATGAAAATGGATCTGTGAGAGACCATGAATGATATTGTTATTGTATGGAGAACAGACAATTCATGAGGGGATGCTGGAGGTCTGACCACAACTTCAGGGACAGAGGTATGGTTGTGCTTAGGAGTTTTCACTGATGTGCACAGCCGAAATGTGCTCTGAGCTGCCCCAATGTGTTTTCACTTGCTTTGGGACAGAGCTGTTACTGGTTATGGCCATCAAAAAGGGACACCCACCCCCTGTGTCAGGGACTGCCTGGGGACAGAGACCCTGGTCAGTACTGCCTTGTTTGATGGCCACAGCTTGCCTGGAAAACAAGGCAGCAGAGATGGACACAGGGGTGAATCATGGGCATTACGTGAGGCATTTACTGTTATTATTCCAAATCTGTGTGCAAGAGAAGCCCAGGCAGAAATATTCTATACTTTGCATCAGAAGTGCAAGCCTGGACCCTTGGAGAAGACATTCATTCTCTTCACAGTCTGCAGAAGAACCTACCTGTGGCAGCACATGCCATTTATCTGTGCTCTGGGTTTTCACAGCAGAGCCTCAGGAGTGCCTCACACTGAAACCAGTAACTAGAATTAAACTTTCAAATGTCCCCTCCCTTTCTCAGTCTCATAGTTCCCCTCCCAATATTGCATGACAACACTATTAAATTAGTAACACAGCACCAGGGCCTCTTCAAGGAGCCATCATCACAGCCTTCTGAATGAGCACTCACATTCATGTTCATGAGACAGTGAATTCAGCACCAGCCAGACCAGGTAAGAAATGGAGTCATTCTAGGGAACAAAATCACCCTTCACATTAACCATTTGGTGTATCTTTCTTCTGCAGCCCCCAAACTGACCACAGTCCCATACCTTGTATCCATCCAGCCACCAAAACACATCCATGGGCAACAATTCCAGCAAGGCCACAGGAGGATTTTGTTGTGGGCACACGGGCCACGTCCTTCCCTAACCTCAGCCTGGGAACAGGTGGAAGGTTTTCTTCTAGAGTTACTCCAGCTGAGCCTTGGCTGGCTGCAAACCCTTCTCCATCTGCAGCTCTTCGATGACACTCTAATGATTAAATATAAATTGAGATTCATGCCTGCTGCACTTGAGATGGGCAGGAGATGCCCTGGGCAACAGAGCACATCCCTCTGCAGTCAAGGACTTGCTGAAGGATTTATGGCAATTCCCTTCATGAGGGACAGATAAGGATAATGAAGGTGGATGGATGGCAAGGAGATGCTTCTTGGTTAAATACCTTTCTTCTCTTTCACGAAGGTCCTGACCTGTCCTGTGTCCTCCTGGGCTACCAGCACTGATCACAACCACACCATCCCTGTTCCAGAGAGGAAACATCACATCAGGTTTGACTTATTGCAATCACAGCATGGGGCAACTGTCTTTGATGATAAATCCTGCCCTGGGAGATGATCCACATGGTCCTGAATTTCTGACTAATAGCTGTGAGGGGAAGGTCCAAGTCCTGGGGGTCATGCACCAGGCAGGATGTCACAACCCTTAGCCCACTGGTAGCGTGGGCATCACTGCAATGCTGGGAATGGGAGAATGCCTTTGGAAAGCTCTGCCAGGCACTGTGGACACAAGCAATGGGTCCTGGTATGCAAGGGTGCTTGGCCAGTACATGACAGGTGAGGGCAGGTGGAGGAGAACATTGAAAGGAGGGAAAGAAGGTGATGACAATGCAGTGAGCGTAGAGTTGCCTCTTCTTGCCCTGCCCAGGCCTACAGTGGGATCAATTCTGAGGTCCTAACACTGAGGACAGAGAGCAACCAAAGTTTCCAAAGTCCCAATCACACATGGGTGTCAGCAAGGACCATTACTGGAACCACCAGCCACAACGAAACCCATCCTCCAAAGTTTATACCTGAAAACTCTAACGGACACCACGTGCAGTCCCAGCCCTGTCCCCAGCGACACCATCTGTGCCAGGATGGAAGTGAAGCAGCAAACATCCAAGTAAGTGGATTTACCCAAATTACATAAATCCAAATGCTGATTCCCAACTCTGCAGCTGGGGCCATCAGCCTGGTGCCTTCAGCAGAAGAATAAGGGCAAGCACAGGGGACATGGCAGGGCAAGACACAAACCCCAGTAAAGTGTGATGAGAAAGAGCTCACAGAACTGTTTATGTCTCCAACATTGGCAAAATAAAATCAGTGGGCTTGCCCCCCCACCATGTATTTAGCCCAAACAGCTGCAAAAAGTGACAGAAGTAATCTGAAAACCACTCCAGGAAGTTTCAGTTACCAACAAGATAAATTTTCCTAAGGCTGTGAAGTTTTTTCCCCCTAGCATAAAAAAACCCCAAACAAACACAACAGCAACAACCAAACAACAACAACAAAACCCAGGAAACCTAGGGAAAAATTATATAAATCCATGGAAGACAGATAATTGAACTTAAATTAGCAGCCATTAAATAACAGGTGATAATAAATATAACCATTGAATAAACATAATACAAATAACCCTTAAATAAACGTATTTGTGTGAGGCCTTGCTATAGCTGAAGCTCTCAGCTTTCTACACCAGAAATTTGTTAAATAGGACAGAAAAGCAGAAATGGAGATGAACGGTGGAAAAAGCAGAAAATCTTCTTAGAAGAGCTGCTAATTTACCCCCAAAATGCCCCAAAAGTGCAATGACTGAGAGCTTCTCCACAGAATCAGCTGCTTGCAGATGCAGCTCTCCTGCACTAATCCCCGAAGTCCAGGAGATGGAGCAAAACTTCAGCTCTTGTCATAGGAGAGTTTGTACTGGAAGGAACCTTAAAGATCATCTGATTTCAACCCTTCTGTCAGAACATTTTGGGACTGCCTGGAACACAATGGAGAATTTTCAGCCATCTAGGAGCTGCCCAGCCTTGCTCCATGCAAGATGCTGCAGCAACATTGCTCACATGAAGGACATTGAGACACTTGAATGTGTCCAGAGAAGGGCAACAGAGAAGACTGGGGAGAGGCCTTGAGCACAAGCCCTGTGAGGAGAGGCTGAGGGAGCTGGGATTGTTTAGCCTGGAGAAGAGAAGGATCAGGGGTGACCTCATTGCCCTCTACAACTACCTGAAGGGAGGTTGTAGCCAGGAGGGGGTTGGTCTCTTCTCCCAGGCAACCAGCACCAGAACAAGGGGACACAGTCTCAAGCTGTGCCAGGGGAAGTTTAGACTCGAAGTGAGGAGAAAGTTCTTCACCGAGTGAGTCGTTCGTCATTGGAATGGGCTGCCCAGGGAGGTGGTGGAGTGACCATCCCTGGAGGTGTTCAAGAGGAGATTGGACGTGGCACTTGGTGCCATGGTCTAGTCATGAGGTCTGTGGAGACAGGTTGGACTTGATGATCCTTGGGGTCTCTTCCAACCTTAGTTATACTGTGATACTGTGATACATTTAAGCTGAACAAGTCCTAGATGACAACTTGCAAGGGTCACATCCTGTATGTCTTGACAAATAAGTTTTCCATAAGTATGCTTGAGTGAATTTTGAAGATTTGTGATCTTTAAATGCTTGCCTGTGCTTCTGGTCTGAGCCTTGTCCCTCTCCAGTCTCTGCACTGGAAGAATGTCAGACCCCAGCCTCCTGCAGGACTTGTGGCAGCTCCCACGGGAGTGTGTCCTCCCACATGTGTGAGTGTTCCTGCTCAAAACAGCAGAGAAAAAGCAGAGAGCAATTAAAACCATCAGGCACAGCTTATTTTAGCACAGTGCCCTAATGCCTTTTTAAGGATTCCTGGCAAGGACTGGTTTTTCTTCTTCATCCATCAACTGAAAAGCACTCAGAAATGCTCCATTACGTAGGGTTTATGTGGGGTTTATTTTCCCTGTGCACTCTTGTGGAGTCAGCAGCAGGTTCCACTTTCTAAAGAGAAATGTTTGTGACACTGAACCCTACGAGTCTGTGGATGCTTTACATTGAGGTTTCACTTTGTTCACCTCTTGGCTTTGTTCTGGATAATAATAAACGTACATTTCTAAACATGTCTTCAAACTGCAAGGGAGATTTCAGCGTACGAGAGGCAGGAAAGCTCCTCTCTTGCGCTCTGCTGGTCAGTCACCAGATGGCCTCAGTGATCCTGTGAGGAAGAAGGGCTGGGGTTGAACAGCAGAAAACCTAGATGAGATAGGAATTCAAACAAATCAGGGGTGGTTTGTATTTCAGCTGTGGAAAAGCACGACAACAATTACAAGCATGTCTTTATTACCCCTCCACTGCATTATACAGGCCTGGCTCTGTCAGCAGTGGTACTCACACGTCAAAACACTGCTCCAGATATGCAGTGCAACCAAGGAAGCTGGGAGTCTGCAAAAAGAAAGGTGAAGGGTCCTAGGGAATAACTGGCAAAACTCAGGTGTTGCACAAGCTGCACAGTATCACCGGCTTCTTGCTGGCGATGGGCACAAGGTCTCACAGGAATGTTGTGCCCTTCCCTCTCTTTCCCTGTGCCACCCAACACCGACCCTGGCCCTTTGCCACTTGTCCCAGGTGACATCTGAGAAGTTGGATCTTATCCTCAGCTTCTGGGCCTCCTCCTTCACTCTGTACTTCCCCCCCTTTCAGAGGAGTTTCTTAGAGCACAGCTTGTGCAGAGCCAGGCATGGAGAGAACCACACAAGGGGCTACCTGCCATGTTACAGCTCTCTGGTTTCCAGCTCCTCTGCAGCTTTGCTTTTGCTTACTGGGAGCTGCCACCACCTTCTGAACTCTGGCCCTAGAGGTATTATGCCCAAATATAACAAAAATTCCTCCATCCAAATTCCCATCTTCTCAATGGAATCATCCAAAATTATCTAGGCCCTGCCAGAGCAAGCGGGAGGCCAGGTTGAGTGCCAACACTGTGCTAACAGAGATGTGCTAGCCTGAGATAAGCCCCAAATGCTAATGAAAAAGCCAATACAAAACTCAGTGGCTACAACATTAAAATAAAGGAATGCAAACAATGCTTTGAACTTGACACAGACCTTGTCACACACCTCATTTCCTTCTGAAAAGCTTTCAGAATGCTGATAACTAACCACCAGCCTGCACCAACTCTATTAGTTCTGGGTAAGGCACTGGACTTTGAACCACTTAGCTTCCCACTCGAAACACCCATGCCTTCTAACAGCAGTGAGCACAATTCAATGAAGAACTTGTGAACAAACCTCAAAAACTACTTGGAGAAATGGCCAAGTAGGACCACATGGGGGTATATTTAGCAGACATGTCTGCAAGTTCTTCTCATCAATACCTATTCTTACCAGCAACCTGGAAATAAGCAGAATATTCAGCAGTGGTGAAGCTTATGGATGTCACAAAACATAGGGAATGACAAATAACTCTGAGGGGTGAGACTGAATGACCTCAGCTTGGTGACCAATGTGCAAAAGCAGTTGTACATAGAGACTGACTTGCTCTTCCAGAAAGGTGGACATCTCAGAGCAGAAACTCAAATGAGGACCCAGCAGATGAGAAACTAACCTCCAACAGCCTCCAATAGATTTCAGGTGCAAGGATAGACCAGCAAGGAGTGTTTCCAGAATCATGAGGCTGTGCATCACTGCCAGGATGAGGCTGGGCAGCACGTCCAAGGATTAGTGGTCCTCCTGTGGGGATGTGGGATGAGCACCGCTCTGCACCCTCGAGACAGCTGTGCCAGAGAGGCCCCTGCAGAGGCACTGAATGCCACTCCTCCCTCCCCTTGCACCCTCAGGAATTCAGACTTACCCTTTCACATAATCACAGAATACACCTGGTTGGAAGAGATCTCCAAGTTCAACCCTCAGTTTAGCACTGAAGGGTCAACACCAAACCATGTCCCTAAGCACCAGGTCTACACTCTGCTTGAACACCTCCAGGAATGGTGATTCCACCACTGCCCTGGGCAGACCATTCCAGTGTTTGAGAACCCTCTCAGTGAAGAAATATTTCCTAAAATCCAGCCTAAACCTCCTCTGGCACAGCGTGAAACCATTTCCTCTAGACCTGTCGCTTGCCATCAAGAAGTTGGCCTCCCCCTCACTCCAACCTCCCTTCAGGTAGCTGTAGAGAGCAATGAAGTCTCCCCTCAGCTTCCTCTTCTCCAGACTGAACAACCCCAGCTTCCTCAGATGAGGGGCGGTCTGAACTGCCCTGGGACAAGTTTCCCCTACATTAGACCACAGACCCTCTGCACCCAACTGCAGGCCAGAAGAAATCCGATCACGGTGGTTTACTCTCTCTTAAAGCCCTGCAAATAACACACAGAGCACTTTTCCAAGAACTCAAGTAGAAACAGGAGGACTGCTGAAGCGGTTTAGGTAGCACACTTTTTCGTTTATTGACCTATACAAAATAATAGGTCTAAAAAATCCAGAAGTAGTAAAAGAATAAGCAAAAAAGAGCTTTCGCATTTCTAGAAGGCTATACAAATATGCAAAACCAAGGAAATAAGTTATCTTTTCTTTTGGTGGGTGGGTGGCTTTGTGTTGTTGGGGTGGGGTGGGTTGTTTTTTTTTTGTGGTGGGTTTTTTATTTTGCTTGTTTAATTCCAAATCTCACCTCTAATAGTACAAACCACTAAGTACCAGCTTTACCAAGTGTGTCCTTCTGTATATATTACACGCTCTGGCAATATTGGTAAAAAACCAAAAAGGTCCAAAAGGTTTTATCAGAAACTTTTCTATTCACAATATGAACAAGGAGTTAACTAATCCTTTGTATAAAAGAAACAAACGAGCACCATTTATGGAATCCTGACGCACAGTACAGCTGAGACGCGGAGAGAGATCTTACCCTACGCAAACGAGTCCTTGGACATCGCACAAGATAACCCGTGCCAATTTGTTCCCACAGATGGATGGTGTGAGGTAGGTTTATCCCTCTTAGATCAAAACTGCAGTTGCACTTTTTTTTTTTCTTAATCTTTTCTTTTTTTCCCCTCCCCACACAAATGGTTTTGTGAAAATGCTGTTCTGTCACTTAGTGACTTTGCAACGCACCTGGCGGTTCAGGTGACTCGCGGTACAATCCTAATGCCCCTCATTTTAAGGCACCCACTTGGCTGTTTGTATCTGCAACCACCTTCAAATACTGGCCATGACAATCAAGTTGTTTGCCCTGGGCTCCCTGGAGCTGCCCACTGTGGATCCTCGATGCCCTGTGGCAGAGCAAAATGCAATCACCACCCAATGAAGCGGGAGTCGCCGTGCAGCCGCCATGAAAATTTGCCTCCTCCCACACACAGTGAAGTTGTACCATGGAAAGGTCATCAAATGGGAGGTTATTAATTACACTTTATCAAGGAAAAGAGAATTCAAAGTTTACTGCTTCTGTTTCCAAAATGCAGACCACCTACAGTTTTACACAACAGTTTGTGTCAGCAAATCCTTTTCTTTCCAGAGCTCGCTTGTGGTGCTAACAAACACTCTCAACAACACCCCAAACCCAGATAAACTCAATCAAACCTCCATAGCAATAATAATAATAATAATAAAATCCAGCCTTCCTTCAAGTAATGTTCCAATACTGTTTAAGTCACCCTTTGCCTCACTCACACACACAGTATCTATCCTTCATAAGCCTATGAAAGTCCTTCCAGATCATCATAAGCCATGGCAGAATAAATTTTTGCTTCTTGCTCTTTCAGACGTCAGAATTGTGCTCCTAGAATTCCTGGGGGTTCCATTAAGAGTCTCCTTTTCACATTTTTTGTTTTCTCTGAGGTTTGCCTTCAACACCTTCCAGCCTTCCCAAAAAGTGCTTGTTAAGTATAAATACTTCAACCAAGTGCTGCATCTCACCATAGATTAAACTGCGGCTTGGCCTTGCTCGTGTAGGCTATCTGGATTCAGGAAAAAAACAAAAGCCAGTCAGGGCTAAGAACTTGTAATTTTGCTGCAGTCCCTTTTAATGCTGAATTTAACCTTTCCCAGCAAAACAGCCTGCTTCCTTTTCGTGATCTGTTTGGAAGTTCCAGCCGAGGTCTGCCTCGGGGTCACAGCGTTCTGTGCAAGGCACGCAAGGGTACAAACGTGGGGCTGAGGACAGTCTACACGAACGTGCCAGGCTTTGAATCCTCGTGCCAAAATAACCTCTGCTCATTGCTGTGCAAGTCCTCTTCCAACTGGCTCTCTTCATCACCACCCAGTTGGCTTGTCTCTGCATACCCTCTGTAAAAAAAGAGACATGGCATCAGGGATCAGATAATGATAGGACTAGGGGGAATGGAACAAAAATAGAAATGGGTAGATTCAGATTGGATGGTAGGAAGAAGTTCTTTCCCATGAGGGTGGTGGAGTCACCATCCCTGGAGGTGACACTTGGTGCCATGGTTTAGTCATGAGGTCTGTGGTGACAGTTGGACTTGATGATCTTTAAGGTCTCTTCCAACCTTGGTGATTCTATGATTCTGTGACACTGGAACAGGTTGCCCAGGGAGGTAGTAGAAGCCCCATCCTTGGAGGTTTTTAAGGCCAGGCTGGTTGTGGCTCTGAGCAACCTGACCTAGTGTAAGGGGTCCCTGCCCATGGCAGAGGGGTTGGAACTGGATGATCCTCGAGGTCCCTTCCAACCCTAACAATTGTATGATTATATGATCTGAGGGTCTTCCCCAGACCCCCAAAGTGCTGCCCAAACACACAACACCCTTGGCCTTGAAGTAAGGCTGGCCATTTTGAGATCACTCCAGAGCCATTTGGATCCAAACACATACCCATTTTTGTGTGTGTGGTAATTAGGAAAATCGTGTGCAACAGGATCTCAGCTGCCTAAATTGTCAAGGCTGTAGGGCGTACTGATGGCTCGTTTGCCATAATCATATTAAGACAGCAAATAAAACAGATGAGCAATCAGACAAGTGATTCAGAATATGGAAAATTAATAGCTAATAAACCTCCTTTGGATAAAGCTGACAAAACAAGCATAGTTTTCAAAGCCTAATTATAGGAAGTTAAGAAATTAGCAGAAACTGTTATTTTTAAACGCCGTTGCTGCAGATCTTTCAAACCACTGCAGTAAAAAAGCCCATGGCATTTAGCTCAGAGACAAGGATCTAGCAGGAGCTTGTACAGCTTTTCTTACACTTTGGTTTATTTGAAAACAAACACGATTAAAAATGCAGCGATTTCACACAAGTCAGCCTGGCAGCAAACACAGCCTGCAACCCACAAAGCCAGAGGCACAAACTTAGGGTACTTACTACAGCTGGCTACACTTAGCATAAGTGTATTTAAAGGTGATGGCATTTGCGGGGGGCAAAGCCCATCCCCTGGGCAAGAGCTCTATGTCCTACGGAGGACAGGCAGCATACTGGAGGGAAGAGACCAAAAGCACTGAGTAGAAGCAGTGAGAGCGCTGCAGGAGATTTTTGCAGATACAGATCAGACCCTGGGTTCCCCACAGTCCTCAAGGGAGCCCCCCTGAAGCAGGGCAATCTGCAAGCAGGAGCATGTTTAACCTGGGGCCTAAGTTAAGCTTTGCCAAGCAAGATGAAGAGGACACAGTCTCAGGCTGCGTCAGGGGAGGTTTAGGCTGGAGGTTAGGAGGAAGTTTTACACAGAGAGAGTGATTGCCCACTGGAATGGGCTGCCTGAGGAGATGGTGGGGTCGCCGTCGCTGGGGGTGTTCAGGGCGAGGCTTGACAGGATGCTTGGTTGCAGGGTTTAGTTGGGCAGTGTTGGATGATAGGTTGGACACAATGATCTCAAAGGTCTCTTCCAACCTGGTTAATTCTATTCTATTCTATGAACTTGGCAGATGTGGTATTGCCTTTGAACAGCAGACATGCGTGTTGAAAAGAGGTGATCCCTTCCTTTTCTTTTCCAAGTTTATCAGCACTGGCACTACAGATTCAGAAACACAACAGGACAGAGTCCTGCTGGACTGCTAATGGGGTGCATGAGACACCTCCTGTTCACAGGGTTTGTGAGGGGCTGGGCTCAGCATGTGCTTTGTCCCCAACACTGCTCTGAGCATCACAATTACCAGGGATTGCAAGATCCTCCATACTCAGGCATCAGCCAGAGGAAAAGGCTGTGTGACAACTGAGCTCATCCTCCACTGACACTGCTTCCCTCTGAGTATCAGTGGTATAGTTAGTGGCACAGCTGACCTACTCCACACATAGAAGGCTTGCCCCACAGAGCCATTGTCACAATTATTCTTCATCCTGGCCCTTGGAAATCAAGCTGATTTTCTCAGAAGTGTGAACAGCCTGTGAAACACAGAGGGGAAAGCAGGTGAGCTGGGTATTCTCCACTCACCTGCTCTGCAAAGGGAGGTTGCCATAAACGTTCCCATAACAGCTGGAGTAGGAGGAATGAGACAACGTATCGTAGTCGGAAAGTCCCAGCGCAAGGGGGTTCCGCCAGTTCCCAGCAGCGTTGGCTGAAGATGCTGGAATGAAAAACAATAAACTACATTAAAAGAAAAATAGAGCAAATTAGGTCTTCCTCCAGCTAACCCAGCTGAGACAAATGAGAAAGTTCTCATTAGTGATCTCTACGGGGTTCTGCAGGATATATGAGCAGACGATGCAGACACAGTATGATTTACAAGCCCTGTGTGGAGGAAAGCACTGTGTGGGTGGTGTTGGGGAGCTAAGGAGTCTTTGAAAAGGCTTTCTGACACATCCAGTGATGGTCACTCTATTGTGCTTTGGAATCCATCACTGTATTTATGTGACATGAAGTTTTGCATGTTGTTTCTAGTCAGCAAACATGTCTGTTTGAAACCCATGTGGCTTTTTATGCTTCTGTGGACTACTGTGCTCTCAGAGGGTGAAGATAGCTTTGCCCACAGGAAAAAATAACAAGCGTGGAACAAGACCTCTTCTTGTTGAAGGTCTCTTCTCCTTCCAAATAACAAGTGATAGGACAAGAGGAAATGACCTCAAGTTGTACCAGGGGAGGTTTAGGTTGGATATTAGAAGTAACTTTATCACTGAAAGGGTACTCAGCACTGGAATGGGCTCCCTAGGGAGGTGGTCAAATGCCCATCCCTAGAGATGTTTTAAAGACAGATGTGGTGCTGTGAGACATGGTTTAGCACCAGTCTTGGTAGAGCTAGAGAATGGTTGGACTCAATGATCTTAAAGGGCTTCCCAACCAAAACAATTCTATGATTCTCCAAGATCCTACTTTGTTCCTCATCTACCATTCAGGACAGAGCTGTAGCCTTGCTTCTACTCTGTTGACTTCACTGAGGCAGTGGAGGAGGGCAGAATTTGATGCAGAGCAAGGACTTAGCAAAGCATCCAGCACAGAAGAAACCAGATATTACCTAAAGAGAAAGACGATACCCGACTGCTAGGAGAGCATGGCACCTGCAGACCAGCAAAGCCCAAACTCCTTTGAGATCCTCTGTCAGAATCAAAGCCTGCCTGCAGGCCATGACCCTGTTCCTTTTGGCTGGAGGCACGCTGGTACCAGCCACGGAGGTGCTCTGCTACTAAGGCCTTGTGAATGTTTTTGGTTATGTGCTCCGTTTTAACAGCCTGCTTCCTCGGAAGCCGCAGGGTGGCGTAGGGGTTGTGCGGAACTCTGTCCACTTCGTCCTCTTGGTAGGACCTGAGCTCCCGGTAACGGTCGTATCCGTAATGCGCCGAGGAGCGATAGGAAGGGTTGACGCTGTACTGTCCCTCCGTGTCACTCTCATAAACATACCCCCCGTTGTAATAAACCTCTGGCTCGGTGTACGGGGAATAGCCAGAAATATAGTAACTGGAAGAAGGCTGCTCCTGGGTTTTGTGGTAGACGCCGTTGCGGACGTCCTTCTGGGCAAGATTCGGCATGCTTCCGGAGCCCGCCCCAGAAATGTTCTGTTTCTTCGAGCGTCTTCGACCCCTGGTCCTGTTGTCGAGCGTCTGAGTGGTATAATAAGGATTGGGAGTGGGTGTGGCACAGTAATACTCTGCGCTGGACTGGCTAGTGTAGGATGATCCGTCATCGAGGATCTCTGTGCTGCTGCTCCGCTGGGACTTGGAGAGGGTGAAGGTCGCCTTTTCGGCAGGCGCCTCGGACAGCAGGTGTGTCTGGGACTCCAGGCTCCCGCTGCGCTGCCGGCAGTGGTGCGGGGGGACGTCTGGCCTGAAACAACGCAGGTGTTGGTTGGTTAAAGGCAGTCACACACAAACATGCACACAGAGGTGGAGAGAGCACGAGTGGACACGTCAGGCATGCTGCCTCCCTGGATAAAGCACAACACTAAGCCAGTCTTAGCTCTCCGTATGGAATATGTGCATGACAAGAAATAGAGCTTGGCTTGAGTTTGAGATTTAGTGCAGCAGCAGGAGGAGATCTTGCTTATAAAAATCTGTCATGGTGAGCCAGGTTAGTCTGTGATGGGTACATGTAGCACAGCTCACAAACTTGTATTTTTAAATGATTTACAGGAGGACTACCTTAGTTCTTAGTTAAGTCTACATAAGCAACTGAGCTTGGAGCAGAACATAGGAAGATGGGTTTCCTTTGGCTCTGGCTCTCAAGGCTGTACTACCCCTGCCAAATAAACCATGGACTCTTGCTGACATTATAGGATGTATAGCAGCTCTCCTTCCCCAGCGTGGATTCTCAGCTGCCTAATAATACAGGTGAGCTCATGGTGTAGCTCTCTTCCCAGGGGAAGGGCACTAATTGGGATCTCTCTCCTCTATCTGGCCACTTACTTTTAAAGTCTTGTTGGAATGTAATACACAGCAGACATCTATCAGCTTAGAAACAATTTTTTTTTGTGAGGAGAACGCTAGGGGATGGACAGTACAATTTCATAAGCCTTGCTTTGTTAGAAAACGAGGCCACAAAGGAACATAAAATAACTTCTGCCTATCCAACAAGTATTTTACAGAACCTCTTTGAACACCTTGCTTGTTAAAACTCCCTGTAGGTGCCTATCTGGAAATGACTTTGCTCTTCCATGATCAGATGGGCAACATTTTTGTGTGCCAGCTTCCAGCTCAGTCCTAATTTTGCAGACACCCATTTGTGTGCGCTGCTAGGTACCCAGAGTGGCTCTGTGCTCACATAAATGCCCTCCCTCACGTGCTACAAAGCTGGTGCAGGATGCTGCCAGAAGATGGTGGCTGTTATAAACCCTGTGCTTCCAATACCCAAGAAAAAAATACTTGGAGAGGCTGCATGGTGAAGGACACTTTTTCCTCTTAACACTGTGTGCTTTTGTTCTGCTGCTGCCTGGGATGGACATCACACTTAAAACAAAGCCCCCTTACTGTAAGTGGCTGCTACTGTAGGCGTTGCGTGTGAGCACAGGGGTTGTAGGCATGCTCCTCCCACCGTGGGGCTGGGGTGGCCGGTCCAGGGTTCGGTAGGGACTGCTGTGAGTTGAAAGTGGGTCCCTGTAACAAAGGAGACAATCCCAGTTAGGTTAAATGCTGTGCAAGTCACAGGACACAGAATATGGGCACCCTACATCCTGAAGAAACAAAACAAAAGGCAGAAAAAACAGGCAAAGGCATGACTTGATGTGACTCCCTGGATAGAGACCAGAATGGTTGAGCAGGAAGGAAAATTCAACCCCTTCTTATGGTTCAGGAGAGGTCCTCAGAGGATGATCAGTAGAAAAAGCTGCTGCCAAAGCACAGAAAAATGAGACAGAAGTGACAAGAGCAGGTAACAGAGAAGCAAATGAATAAAGTCTCAAATTAAAGCACATCACAGCTGCAAGGTTACGTATGGCTATAACCCCCTTCCTTCATGGGGTGGAATGTTCTGCTTATCTTGAGCAAGAGGTGAGAAAAAGGCAAAGATACAACACTGTCCAAAACTTCAAAACAACTAGCACCAGATCAGACCTGTACAACATGATCAGATCAGCAGAGCTACTGCTACTGGTGTGCTCCATGGAACTGTTGTTCTAGCTCAGAAAGTGCCCGGATTTCATGGGTACACACAGGAACATCAGGCAGTTACTGCAGCTGGCACTGCTGAGGGTAGCTAGTTGAATCCTAGTAACCCTACTCTTCCATGGCAAGCTGTCCACCAGGACTGACACAAGTTCTGTATGGACAGCATACCTCCTGAAATCCTGCTAACCATCAGGAGGGATGGATATGGCTTGCCTCTATCTGAGGCCACTAAGTACAGTCTCCAGGAAAACTACAACTTATTTAATTAACACTAACAAAGCCCAGAAATGGAGGTAAGGAGTGACAGCACTAGGGTGGGGTGGGCACAAGCAATTCCTGAAATATAGCCCTTGTTATTAAATTTCCCACCCATCTTGAGCCTCTTCACAAAACTACACTACTTTATAAGTACACACTCAGAGACCGTGGCAACTATTTACACACACTTTTATTACTAAGCAGTACCTATAGGTCCTACCACCAAACTCTGTAATTGCAGTGGAGTCTGGAGGCAGCAGGCTCTGCTGGACTGCCCATGGTAATGGGAGTCTTGGCAGGAGCAACGCAGAGCTTGTGCCAGCAAGGCAGAGAGCATGGCAGTACTGAGAGGTACCCTACCTGGAGTGTCTGGTATCCAAGAGCTGGTCATTTACAGATGACTTTCTGAGATGAATTCTCTCCACCCCAAGGGACTTTGGTGGAGGAAGCCTCGGAGAAAGCTGTGCAGAGCTGGGTCTCTGTGCTGACACAGGAAGTGATTCACTGACTGCTGGAAAGGAATATGTATTTTATTAGCAAAATCCTTGATATTTTTTGCTCCAGATACAAATCTGTGGCCCCTAAGCAGACACACTTTGCACTACAGAGACAACAACAGAAGCCGTGAGTCTAGAAAAGCTCTTCTGTCTGCACTGAGCCCTCCTCCATGTGGGCATCACAGAGACTTGTACAGATCTCAGCAGCACAGACTCCTACAGAGATTACAGACAGCTTGAAGCTGTGCCAGGCCACAAAGTGGAACTTCCTTGGGAAAACACCTGTTCGCAGTTCAATCCCTCCCGGAGTTGAACAGTCAAGCTCAGCCTCGGTGAAGGCCAATTCCTCTTCCTCACCTCCCAGCTCTCCACTTGAATATGACATTTTAAGAACTAGTTTTGAAACACAGCCTAAAAGAGACTGACTTCAAAAGCGACTGAATGAGCAAAGACAGCTGACAGACACTTTTGGCTGAAGGCAATGGGAAGACACCGGTTTGATCCTTGTTCTCACTTTGCTTAGGGCACAACCCAAGTCCCATCAGAGCCAAGAGGAAACTCCAACTAATACATATAAATGCAGGATGAGCATCACAGAGAACACATTCACGAGTCAAAGCCATGGCTCTGCTTCTACTTGTACAAGCAGGAATCAGGTCTAACTCTGTTTTAAAGCAGATGGGTCGTACAAGACTGAAAGTGGGACAAAGTGAGATTAGAATCAGGTCCCTCACTGAAAAGTGAGTAATAATTTCGATAATGTTTGTCCCCAGTTGGTGATTATCCAGTTTAAGGGAGAGGCAAGCCAAGTCCCTTCCACCTTGTGGAACAGGGTGTGACTGTGTGTGGCTGTGGGTGTGAGTGTGAAATGAGTAAGCTGAGCAAACACCATAGCCATGCAAGGTGCAAGCTCACCAGGTAACATGGACATAAACAGATTGTTATTATCTGCAACTATTTTATTTTTAAGTTTTACAGCAGCTGTGAGGACAGAAAGGCTGGGCAAATCCTCCCAGCTCCCACTCCTTCACCTCTGATCCTAGGGATGACATATCTGGCAGCCAGTGTGTCCTCAGCTTACAGGTTGGTCACATCAAAACCAGCTGCCTTCTCTAAAAGCAACTCAGGTCAACTCACAGAGCTGAAACTTCCAATAACTCACTCATTGTGAGGAAAGTCATTCCTGACTCAGCTCTTCTTCCCTCTGATACAAAGTCATTTGTCATCAAACACCACCAAAAGAGTAGGCTAAAGGACATTAAGACAAAGGAATGTCTCTGAAGGGGCACACTTCGGAGGAAGAAAAAGGTAAGCACATACCATCATCATAGGTGGTTGTATCTGACAGGGAGCTGCTCTCAGATGGAATGATATCATCTGTGAATGGAAACAAGCAATTTAGGCATGGGAGACCCAGCATCAATTTCCAAATAATCACAACACAGCTGATTTTCTATGGCTCCATTGTCACCTTCAGTCTCTAAAGCTTTAGACCTCAGCAGCCTGAAGGCAGCCCTGCTACAGAGTATATCATGACCTACTTGTGTTCATTCAACAAGCCACCTATGTAATTATCAAAGGAGACTTTTTTCCAGGTGCTGCAGGAATCAGGCCAAGATCTACAAAGGTGTTTTTTTTCCACTCAGCTTCCAACAGATCTCACAGGGTGTTTTGGTGCCTCAATAGGAATCAGAAGCCTACACAGACAGGTAGATCTTGGCTGCAAGCATCTCATCTCCTCTGGGTACACCTGAAATCCCACCAGGGAGGTAGGAAATGCCTTTTGAAATCTGGCATTTGCTTTTGAGTGTTTCATTAGGGTACAAAATCTCTTTCAATTAAATGAATAGCAATTCAAAAAATGACTCCACTGGTTTCAGTCAAGCTATTGCAAATTCCCAACAACACAGAGAGCAGTGAACTGTTGTGTGGACACTGTAAGTGTTTTCTGTTTCTTTTATGTTATTTATTCAAAGTGCTTTATTGCACCTGCCTGTCCTCCCACTCTGAGATTTCACACTACCACTCGCTCAGACACAGCCTGTGCTTGCTGAGCTTTCAAAGAGGCTAGACCAGAAGTTAGGCTGGTGATAAAAAGCAGCACAAATGATAAGTCACACACAGGAAAATCTCTTCCTAGGTCGTTTCTGCCAAGACACAGTGCTGGTGGGGCAAAAAGTCTATGGAACTTCCATACAAGGAGGAGAGGAAGCAGCAAAAGACAACCATGGCAGCCAGTTTATCTAGGACACCTGCTTCCTCCATCATTCATCAGAAGCATAGGCAATGTATGTTGCTGTCTTGCTGTTGTGATTTGCTGAGAGGAAAGGTTTGGTTGCAACAGTTTGGTAAATGGAGCAGCTTGTCAAGAACTCAAAAAACATTAGGGCTGGCCCATGCCCTGAGGGGACTTGTCAGACCACCGAGGATGGGTTGTAGCTCTGCTTGTAACCCAACACCAAGAAAAAGCTCCAGGGAACTTTATTCACATTAATTTGACCACGTGGTGGTGAAATATGGAACTGGGCCCAGAGCAAAGAGGAAAAAACCTACCTAGGGGAAAAAAAATAGAAAAATCCAGCTATACTGTTGGATTCATGTGGGGTCTGCAAGGCTGACATATGGGGGAGCTCTGAATTTAAATCCTCAATCTGTGCAGTTCCCTGCAGAAGTGGAAGAAACTCTGCCCTACAGAGGAAGCAAAGGGAGAGTGGAACATGGGGAGCAGGAGACAGTCAGGTATGTCCTTCATCTCCTGGCCCTTGGAGCCTGGGATGAAAATAACAATGGTTTGATTCAATAAATCAGTGTTACTGTTTAACATGTTATTTCCAACGAGTCATTCCCCAAACTGACAAATGCAAGTGACTCATCACTGCTCAGCCTTCTGAAACCCTGTAGCTTGAGTACCATCAGCAATGGTGAAAGTGTGACACAAACCCAAATATTGAAGCAGATGACAGTTCTGCTTCAGATAAACACACACTGCAGTACAAGAGTCAGGAACTGGGAGGGAGTGCAGCTAACTTAATACTGGCTAAATACTTGCTTTCTTGCAGTCCCTACCTGCAGGAAGACCTAAGACATGAAGTCTAGTCCCTTCTGGCTGTGTCCGCCTCTCCAGATAACAAACACGGATGCCATGTGTCAAATGCTAGAAAACGATGGGCTAAATGCATAAGGACCAACTCCTAAGCTGCCTGTTTGCACAAGAGGACAAAAACCTGCCTGCAACAAAATCAGTGATTGTGCATGGATGCTGCCTCACAGGGCTCTCACTGCTCATGGGCCTCCAGCAGCCTCCTGGTGGCTACCGCACACCACATGTGCCAGGTAACAGAGAACCTCCCCCAATTAGTACCCAGATTGGTGAGCAATGGACTGCAAAACCAGATGTTTTTCTCCCCTCTGTCAACCAGCAAACTACTTGAGCCATTTTGAAAAGCCTTTCAGAACAAGCACTTTGTGATGATGGACAGCCCAGTGCTACCATGGTTTGTGCTGGGTCCAACACAAACTCTCAATGGGAACAGGACCCAGAAAAGGTTGCTCAGCAGAAACATGGCAGGGCACAGGAGAAGAGTCTCTTCCAGAGAAAATACATGTTGGTAAGAGATCCCATCTCAAGGGTCAGAAAGAGGGTAACAGCAGCAGAAAAATCTTGCATTTTCTTTTCACTGTCTGACTCCCAGTGAAAATCCCACTGGCCTCACAAAACAACATTTTCTCTGGGACAGAAGGAGGAAAAGAAATCAATTAAACATGAACAATCATCCATATATGTTCTCCATGGAGAAGTGTAACATGTCCTAAAACTTCTAATCACTATAGAAACTAGAAGAGCCTACAATACCTCTGAGCTTTTCCTACTCCCAAACCCCCTCACTTGGCTTGGACACCAACAAGTTTCTATGCTTTATCCTATTAAGCAGCAAGAATCCCAAATCCCTTAGGAGAAAAATAAAATCACACTTTCAGAATGGTGAATCTATCAGAATCTGCTTTCACTGTGCTCTTCCCTGGCAAATGGATTTAGCAAGAAAACCTGTTTGCTGCTATTTGCATTCATAAACTCTTGAACTTTCCTTATATCTTCCTGAAATCAGTAGGTTTTAATTAACAAAAGGCTTTGATCCTTATTTCCTCCATCCTGTGGCAAAACTCACACACTCTGGTTTTGCTAGAGCTGAAGCAGTGCAGAAGGGAAGGGAGAGAGAGATCTCTTAGATCTACAGCTACACTCAATATGAATCCAGCCACCACACCAGTTTCGACTGAGATGCTCCTTTCTAAGTATAGCAGCTCCAGACCGTGCCTGCTGCTGGAACATGCCTCCACTTGCTCCCAAAACTGCAGCTTATTCTGCCCTCAGCCTATAAGCACTGCTCTCAGCGTATCAGATGCAGCAATTGCATCTCTTTTCTTACTTAACTGCCTTGGAGAAGATAAAAATCATAGGGAAGAAATAAAAACAAAACTTGTAAGTGATCCAAATGACTTTTCTGTTTTCATCAGAATACTTGGTAATTCTCTTGTTTACCTGGCAGAGTAAGGGTTGACTTCTGGGTGGGTTTTTTGCCACACTTGATCCTGTACTCATTTATGGAGTTTTCTATCTCTTGCAGCTTTTTTACAGCATCAGCATACTCTTGCTTTCTTTTCTTCTTCACGTTTTTGCAGAGGTCTGGCTCACTGGCAAGTTTCCTTGCAGCTTCCACCAGCTTCTGCTGGATGATAAAATTGCTTTCCAAGTCCTGCAAAGTGGGATCCTGCAAATTCAGGAGATGAGTTAGTTGCTTGCATTCCGGATAGAGATTATCAATGAAGGTTACTTAATAGAAGAACTACTTTTTGTGGTAACAAAACACAGAAATACCAAAGTTTATACACAAGACAGTCCTAACATATGAAACTCTTTGATCTTATTTCTATGGCAAGTATTGGATTATGAACTCTCTTGAGAAAAGTCCAAAGTTCTCAACTCTGGGTGGCATTAGATAGACCTTTAAATTCAGATTTACACAGCTAAATCTTCCTCTGAGTCCAAGTCTGAAAACATCTGCTCAAAATCTCTACTTGGGAGAAAATAAAAATGCAAAAGGATACCACCGCACCTACACAACAAGGAGCTGAAGGCTCCGAATAATCACTTGTAATCAAGATGCTCAGCTGGAAGGCACTGCAGCACTGCTAAGCAACACACTATAAGATCTAGTCAGCAGGGTTTTGTTTCACAGGTTGCATTGGGTTGGAAGGGACCCTCAAAGCTCATCTTGTCCAACCCCTCTGCAGTGAGAAGGGACACCATCAACTAGCTCACACTGCCCAGGGCCACGTCAAGTCTGATCTTGAATGTGTACAGGGACGGGGCCTCAATAACATCCCTGGGCAACCTGTAACAGCATTTTCAACAGGATTTAAGCAGGCTACATAAAATCAGTTTGCTGCAGACATGGATGAAACCATTCCTGCAAGCCAGGACATCGAGTTTCTGATGAAAGACAGATGCAAAGTGCCCAGCAACTACTTAGTACTTGGATGTTACAGCTTGTTAACAAATCTCACAAGGCAGGAGGGGGAATGGTATGTGTCCAGAAACTGCAGATATATCTGAATTACCGTGTCTCCTGAGTCAGTCTCTGCCAGCAAAGTTAATATGAGTTTCTTGAGCAACATAGAGAGCTTTTATTTAGGTGCAACTTGCATTAAGCCAGAGATAAATCTCCTCCTGCTGTCACCTGTCACACAACTATGCTCACAGACAGTTTTGCAAGGGGGACAGTACACACCCCTGCCATGTTCTGGCTTCAAACACAAACTTGAAGTGACACCAATCAATGCTTGAGAAAATGGGTTGCCCAGCAGCATTAAGAACCTGCTCTTCTCTAATTAGCTGCAATGTCCATTGAAATTCAAGCAGTGGGGCCAAATCAGTGGTTCAGGTCAGGGCTTTTTAAGGCCTTTTTGAAGCTGCTCATTTCAAAGGCAGCATGGCTGAAACGAGGGTGGTACCCATCTCTGTTTCCCAGTCTACGTAAGCAACTGTCCCAGCTGCCTTCTCTTCTCAGGGAAGAGCTGGATTATTTACAGGAGGCTTTGGCCACTGGTCTGGCCACCCCACCTCTGCTGTAAAAACAAACCGCAGCACTCACCTCTTCACTTGGGAGCAGGTTGTCATCCAGCTTGAATGCTGTGCCAACACGTCTTCTGACCTGGGGAGGTTCCTCTCCAGCACTGAGAGGATACTCCTTGGGCATCTTGCCTGTCAGCTCCTGGGGAAGAGAGAAGGCTCCATGTGAAGGTCCAGTAGGAGAGAAAGGGTCCACCCACCCCGACTCCAGCATAAAGTACAGTTCTCACCGCCTCTCGTAGGCAGATTTTCTTCAGCTCCTCAACTTTCTGAAGCAGTTTTTCCTGAAGGAGTTTCTCTTTCTTCTTTAGTTCCATGATTTTCTCTTTCTTCTGTTCTTCACTGACCTCTGAATCCTGAGAGCCTGAAAAATGCATTCTCTGTATTAGAGGATTTGCAGTTAAGAGCCATGGTCAAGTAAGCTGAGATGCCCAAAGCAGTTCAGCCCAACAAAATAACACATCCAACAACATCCAACTCTCAGGTCATCCAGCAAGCAGGCTTTTAGAGCATCCACACATTTTTCAAATCTCCAGTGTATATACTTGTGTGGTATAGCCCAAGTCTACACCCCAAAAATACACCACCCAAAATATAAGTCGTCGCATTAGGGTACATTGATATTTTGGCTTTGACTTTGCTTTCAAGATAGACACCAAGGCTTCTCACTTGGGCTTCACCTTGAGGCACCTACATGTGGCAGCCTCCCCCTCCTTTTCCTCTCCTCCCTAGTCAAGGGAGAGATCACAAGTCCACTCCAGAGCTCAGCTTTATTTGGAAGCACATGTCTTCTCTGTTCATTTTTGAGGGAGGTCAAGGCAATTCAGCTCCTCAGGTGCTTAAATTTATGCTGGATCAAATTTCCCTTGGACTTCAATGACACAGACTGATTGACAGGTAAACATATCAAAATATGAATGGGCCAAGAGTATGTGGGTGCTTAGCCATCTGGCATATTATTAGTTTCTTAAGTAGTTACAGGGAGGAAACAGCAGATTATACCACTGATGCTACTGTTTCAGAGACATTAACATGCCTTCATATATGTCACTGTATATACGGTCAAGTAGCCTTCTTTTCCCTTTTAACAACTCCCACTCTACTTCACTACCTTGGATTTGCACAAAGTATTACCTGATGAGATCAAACTGCCATTGCTGGCCATAATAAGCTGGTTCTTTGCCTCCAAAGTCACCAGCTTTGAAACTTTTGGTGTTCCCATGTCCGTCAGATCCATGGCGATATCGTCCAAACTTCTGGCTGAAGGAATTTTTGCCTGAAGGAGTTTTAAAAAGCAATAAAAACTCAGCCTCCTCGAGTTACCACTAATTAACT
The DNA here is from genome assembly GCF_014839835.1 of Dryobates pubescens. Taxonomy (NCBI): domain Eukaryota; kingdom Metazoa; phylum Chordata; class Aves; order Piciformes; family Picidae; genus Dryobates; species Dryobates pubescens. The sequence goes on from NC_071612.1 coordinate 9,731,135, forward strand.
TCAGAACATGGGGGCACAGGAGATGATCACAGTATAACTAAGGTTGGAAGAGACCTCGAGGATCATTGAGTCCAACCTGTCTCCACAGACCTCATGACTAGACCATGGCACCAAGTGCCACGTCCAATCTCCTCTTGAACACCTCCAGGGATGGTGACTCCACCACCTCCCTGGGCAGCCCATTCCAATGACGAACAACTCGCTCAGTGAAGAACTTTTTCCTCACCTCGAGTCTAAACCTCCCCTGGTGCAGCTTGAGACTGTGTCCCCTTGTTCTGGTGCTGGTTGCCTGGGAGAAGAGACCAACCCCTTCCTGGCCACAATAATCACCTTTCAGGTAGTTGTAGAGGGCAATGAGGTCCCCCCTGAGCCTCCTCTTCTCCAGGCTAAACAATCCCAGCTTCATGGTGCTTAGTTTTGTCTCCCACAAAATTAAAGGCTAAAGCAACACTATCATGCAGGAGCTCAAGGGGCACAGGACTGCACTGGCATCCCTTTCTCCCTCTGCCCCCAAAGGTTGAACCACCTCCCAACTTCAAGTCTCTTTGCTGTTTGCACCATGTTCAAAAGGAGCATGAGAGGGAGACAAAAGGAAAAGCAGATTAAGCACTGAAACGTGGGAATTCCCTCTTCTGTGATTACACTTCCCTAGCCCTTAATTGCAGGCAGGCTAAAATGGATCGAATAACAATCCTGTTGCTAATAGACTGCTCAAAAAGCTGACAAAAATAATTTGCAGTTTTTCTCTGGAGAGTAATTCAGCCATGGAAAAACATACACTGAAGGATATGCAGGAAAGGTGTTGAAACTTATGCCCACAGTATAATGTCTTAGGACTCACTTTGCTTTGCTTTCTGTCCAAGTAAAACTGGTGTTGACTGATTGCCATCACCCAGATGGACTTGATCAGGGAAGTGTTTGCATACCAGGTTTGCACTACCAGTCCACTCTGACCAAAGGTCCTTCTTGACACTGAAATTCTGAGGAGGCAAAAAGAAATGCAATTTCAAGATGGGTCTCTGGTGCTTCAAGTCCCAAATGCTTCTCTCTTAACCAGGAATCATTCAGTTTTTGTTTTAGAGATGCCAAAACTTGGATTTCCTTCTCCCCACCACCCAGTGCTGCTGTCTTCCCTTACTCCTCCTCTTCCCTTAATTTTACAAGGTTAAAGTTGAAGTCCCTCCTGGTTAAGCTTTGCAACATGCAGTAGGATTCGCTGCTGTGCCTTTTAGTTCAGCAGCACAATTGTACTGCCACAACCAGCAGTTGGGTAAGCTATAAGCCTAGAAAGAGCCAGCAGACTGCCATGGCATCCTAAAGGAGTCATCAAGCAGGATGGGGCACCTGAAGGCATCAGCAGAGCATCTCGCTGCTCCATCTGGCGATGCTGAGGGGCATAATAGTCCTGTGCCAGAGGTAGAAAGGATGGCAGCAGGAGAAGGTGGAGTGAAAAATTCACCTTGGGCAAAGGCTGTCTTCTTGGGAGGGATCTTGAGGTGAAGGCATAAGAAAGCAGGTGAGCTCCCACCCCAACTGGCAGAACTACTTCAGGCCCCTTAAGGCTCAAGTTTAGAGGGAGCAATGCTGCCAAGGCAGGAGAGACCAGAAGGTGTACAAGAAAGTAATGCAGAGGTCCTGGGGGCTGCATGCCAAGTCTCCTGCTGCACAGGCAAGCTTTGGCAGCCTCTCAGGGAAGGGCTTTGTAAAGTGAATAAATTTGGCCATGCCAAATAGTCCTTCCTCTGCTCCAAAAACTTCCTTGGTGGACACCAAGGGGTGGTCTGAGAGGAGAACACCCAGAGAGGTGGCACAGCAACAGTCACTGCAGATTGCTCACTATGAGTGTGATCTTCCCTCTGCAACATCACAGCACTCCTTGTCCATCGCTCACTGCCCGGATCCAGCTCCGGTCTGTCCTGCCAAACGCAGGATCATGCTCGGTGTTGCAAAAGCCAGAGTAAACTCAGGGCTGTGCTGAAGTCAAGGCACCTCCCATCCCCATCCACTAATATGAGATGACAAATCTCCATTCTGGGTGAAGATTCATCCCACTGCTGTCACTGCCTCCTCCAGCCTTACCTGCGGGGATCGTGGACTTCCACAGCAAATTTCTTTTCACGGAAATAGAGATTTTCCAGCTGCTTCCATTGAAAGAGCTAAGAGAATTGTGAGAGAGAAATGGAACATTGTCACTAGAAGGACCACCAGTCTTCCCCCCCTGGGTTTACATAATTTCACCAAATTACCATTCCTGTGTAACTTCAGCTGTGGCATGGCCATAATGCAATAACAACATGCATAACATCAATTAAAGTAAGCACACAAATGAATTATAGGATGCTCCTCAAGTAATTTCACACTCTCACAGACAATGCATTGCAGATCGACAACATCTGTTTCCATCAAGAGCACATTTAAGTTCACTGCTAGAAGTTCACAGGGATTGTGGGAGGGCAGCTGAAGTCTTTTTCACTCTGATTAAATGCAAAGTAATTGCATTGACACCTATAGTTTCTTGCCTCAGCCAGGATATGTCCATGAGATGACAGCAGTTTGGGGAAAACCCAAGACCTTTCCCTTCAGAAGACACTGTGTGAAAGATTGAGCGTGACATTTTGGAGTGAGGGTACAACATGTACAGAGAAAGAGCAGCTACAGGAGGAAGCCACCCCACCACGCATACTTCTGTGAGGAAACCACAGACTTCCTTCAAAGCACCAGCTGGGAGAAGAGATCAAAGTCACCCAGGGTTTGGCAGCTGCACCTGTGGGATCAGAATCTCATATGAGTCTGCTCTCCCTTTGCACCAGCATTAGACACCCTCTGAGAATGATCCATCAGGGGTTGTATCTTCTCAGCTCAGCTTCGGCTGAGCTGTCCCCATCCCCTCAGTGCAGGCTTCTGGCAGTTCTACTTCCTGCCTGACCTCCAGCAATACCAGGGTGCATGGGTGCCCACAGAGACCCATACAGATGTCCCCAGGGGTGTCACCTGAAGATGACAGGGTGCACAAGTGCAGCAGTATATGCTGTAGCTGTAGTGTACAGCAGGCTGCTTGCCAGAGCCCATAAAGAGGTACCTGAAGTACTTCCATCCAGACTGGGCAGGCAGTGCCAGTGTTAAGCAGCAAAAGATCAGCTTCCAACATCAGTGATCTGAGCCGAGTCACCCAGACCATTAGTAACCCTCCTCTTCCCCACAGGAGTTTCTCAAAAGCCTTCAAGGGTGCAGCCACCACACCAGAAGTCCCCAGGACACGTGACGTGCCCACAGGCCCCTGCCAAACCCTGACATGCTGCACTCCATGGAAGACCTTCACGTTTTGTAAGGAATTACACCATGCTTCATTTGAAACATTCTTAACACAGATCATAAATGAAACATAACCCAGTAAAGGAAACATAACCCAGTGCCTGGGTTTGTGGGGAAAACTTTGGCTCTTTCAGTGACCTTTCTCCACTGTTTAACTAAAGCTTTCCTTTCTAGTACTACAATTTATTATCAGATCCTGCTACGAGAAAAAAAAATGCAGCAAGGGGAAATGACATTTTCTTAAACTAATCAGTCATTTTCCAGACGATCATGGAAGTTTTAATATATTAACTTCGTTTATCTCTGCATTAAAGGAACCTTGTCCCGTCAGCACTGCTTACAGGAGCGTCCTCTTTACAACTTGCCATCGAGCTTTTAAATAAATACATTGGTAAAAGAAAATAACAAAGAAAATATCTCACGATGTATGCCCGGACATTGAGCAACAGCCCCCGCGGCTGCTCCAGCTCGCAGGGCTCCCCAGCGCGACCCCGGCAGCAGCTCAGCCACCTCCCTCCCTAGCACAGCTCCCTTCCCTGCACTCACCTCTCCGCAGTACCGGCCCCCGCTTCCTAACACCAGCGGCCGCTCCGGAAAGAGTCAAGGGCGGCATGAGCAGAGCAGAGCAGAGCGAGCGGCGGCCGCCCTGCCATCCCTCCCTGCTGCCGGCCGCCCGCCCGGTGCGCCGCGCTTGGCCGGCTTCGCCTCCCACTGCTGACACACGCCTGACATCACCGCCGCCTCTGCCGGCAGCGACGCCTCCCCGACCCACCCTTCCCCCAGATAAAGGGAAAACTGAACCGAAAAGAACAGAAGAGGGTTTCTACCGAGGGGCTGCAGCTCCCCGGAGCACCCCGAGGGCTGGCAAAACGCCGAGGTGGGAGCAGGTCTGACGAGGGGGCTGCAGCAGCAGCCGCCAGCCCAGGCCCCCATGGCAGCGGAGTCCCGGCCCCGCCGGCGTTGACTCACGCCCGAGAGGCAACAGGTTCAACCAGAAGCATCGCACCGCGTTCCTGGCCACCCCGCTCCCACGCTCATAAAAAGCGATGGGCGTGCTTCAAACATGACCTCTGGAAAAAAAACCGCCTTGCTGCTTCTTATCGGTTGCAGGTGATGACACTCCGGCCTCTTTATCACTTCTTCTGGGGTTTTTTCCCTCCGGATGCTCTCGGCATTCCTGAGGGCTGTGGGAGAAGGGGTCACCTGTGCTAAGGGCAGTGTGGGTGAACAGGCTTGCATTTGCCAAGGGAAAAAGATGCAGCTGTCCCACCACCTTGAGCAGCTTCCTGCAAAGGAGAAGGAAATGCTACTGTTTGTACGGTCTGGGTGGACCCTTCCATGAGGAGCTAACTGTGCAAATCGAAACCAGCCCTAGGTGAAATGCATCCCTGATCGTCTATTGTGGAGAAAGAAAGAAAGAAGAAAATAGAGCCTTTGCAATTGTAAGGAAACCTGAGTGGAATTGCCTGAGGATGTGGGTAGAGCTTTGCCCCATTTCCTCCCCACCCTGTGAGATCCATCCAAACCCAAAAAGGAGCTGACAGCGCCCGAAGTATTTGCAGCCGGGTACATTCAGCACGGAGACATTTGCCTCTTTGCTCAAAGACACGAAGGACTGGCCCAACTCCAGCTCCCCCTTCTGCTGCAGGAGAGATGGGGAAGCAGCTCTACTAGAAATCTTGCATGCAGGACACATTTTTGCTCTTACAGACTGAAAAGTGCCCTTTCCTTAAGCTAACTCGCTTCAAAACAGTATAAGCTTTTAGCAATCAGCTGCCCTGACAAACCCTGCTGCTGTCAGGCCCTTAAAATAGTGATTATCAGACTAGCTTCAGAGTAAGTTTTGGACTAATATTATTTATATATAGGTGCACTCAAAAATGATTGTGAATGAATGTATTAATGAATTGCTGGCTAACATCCCTGGATGCAAGAAGACAAGAGGGAAAACATGCCTCAGTTCAGAGCAGGAAAACAAAATGCAATCAAGGCCAAATCAGAATAAACCAAATTAAATACCCTAAGCTGCTTCAACTATTTGTTTTCCTAAATTGCAGTCAAAAGGCAATACCTTGGAAACCGTCACTGGCCCAGAGCTTTCCTGCTCCCTAACTCTCTGCAGACAATGCATGCTTCTAAGTCATTCCTAATTCCAATCTTCCCTCAACAACCTGGATATTAAAAGACAAAAGAGTTGTTAACAAAAAAAATAATAAATAGAAAAAAAAATTAAATAGAAAAAAAAAAATCAGGAAATCAGGAACTGGTTTTTGAGGGCTGGAAGAACAATTAGGAATAATTAAAATGTTTTTGTGGAAGTTTTGCAATGTATGTTCCCTTTAACCAGCTGATTAGGTCCACTTGAGCTAATTAATGTTTTCTTAACAGCCTTCCCATCCATTTAGATTGCCAGATCTTGAAAGGCTCCCAAAAGCTCCCCAGCATATCAGGGGCTGCCTGTCCAACTGTACAGACAGAATTTGGCCTGGTCAAGGTTTGTTTTCTGGATCTTTTAAGAGAAGAGATGCAAAGCTCCCTGATCACACTTCATTGCTCAGGCTCCTCTGTGCACCAGCCAGACTCCCATTACCCAGCCCCTGCTTTTGCCAGCCATGAGTTTAAACTTCCTGCATTTCTACTGTGATCCTCTTTGAGATCCAACACAATGTGGAACAAGAAGGTATCACCTTCCTAACTCTCCTTCCCATACAAAAAGAGCTGTAATTGTAGTCTGAGATACAAAACAGACACAGACTGGTTAAGTAGTGAGACACCTCAATAAAGGAAGCAGTTGGGTTTTTACCTGCCTGGTTTGCCATCCAGTTTTGAATAAAATGCAAGTTTGTCTGGGACTGGCAGCAGAAGCTTGCTAGCTCAGAAAAACAGCCCCATCAGGATCACAAGCAGCAGCTGGCAGAGCCCCTGCACCCCTGCCTTGAGAGATGTACAAGAGAGCTGCTCAGGGGCCTGTTGCTTGATTAAAAAAAAGTTTTTAAAAGTCTCATTTTATTATTTTTCTGTTGTTGTTGGGGTTGGGGGGAGGGGATATCAAAGGAATGGAGATCTGGAAAGGAGCTGGCTGTAGGGGTTGTGCAGTCAAGTGCTGCTGCACCAGCCCAGGACACTGCTTGTCAGGGTTAGAGCTAGGCTGTTTATAAGGTTGATGGCAAATTCTGACCAAGAGCTAAATTATCCATCTCTAGATCCCCCCCCCAAGGGATGGTTGGCTAAGGCCAGCGTGGAAGTGCAAACCACGCTGCAGTGTTTGCAGCAGCCTTTTCCCTCGGGAAGTGCTTTCAAAGCACCTCTTGGTACATGTGGTGCCCGTAAGGAGCTTTGGCAACCAGCGTCCCAGGAACTGGCTGGGAATGGCAATCTGCAGACAAATCTTGGCAATTCAGACCAAGGAAACAAAAGATTTCTGCCTGCAGGAATGCACCCCACCCTGATGAAGGAAATTGCCACCCTGTTGGCAATGCTGGAAGAAGGGATGCATTTCAGCCCCTCTGCTGCACTTGGCTGCCTGGCATGCTACCTTCAGCTGAAATCTTTTTGTTTTAAGTTGCTATGCCTGGTCACAGAGGGAAGCATTTGAGAAGATGTCAGGAGAACCAAACTGTCCCACCTGCAGCAAGTTCTAAGCAAAGGAGGCAGACAGCTCCCACCTGTGCCAGCACAAACTGCCAGAGCTCACCTACAGCCATCCTTCATCTCTTACATATTAAACCATTCCTCCAAAAACTTCTTCAATCGCTTCCCCCCCCCCCCCCCCCCAATACATTACAATGCATCCTTGCTCAGTTTTCACTGGCATTGAGAAGAATCAGCAATATCTTGGCACCAAACTGTCCCAAAGTGTGAGTGCTTTGGGAGAGGTGGTGCTCAGGCAACTTGCTGCACATCTGGAAGGAGCTGAATTTCAGAGAAGCCTTGTATAAAACAATGATGTGTTTAAATAATTCTGCGAGCTAGTATCTCATGTCTAAAGCAATGGCTTCTACTTGGTGAGAAATAAACACTGTAAAAGAAATCTCTGCCTAATTAGGGCTGCCTGCTGGGAAGCCTCTACAAGTGCTGCTCTGTTCTGAACCATTCAGCAAAGCAGGACAGCAAATTTACACTGAGTAAATGTTCTGGAAGGGAAAACTTTCAGCACCAGCTCTCAGTGTATGTTGAATTAAAAAAAGAGAAATCATTAAAATTGCCCAATTCAAAACTAGTATACCCTAACAAAAGCATTTCTGAGACTATAATGTCTTCAAGACGACCAGCATCAGAACCGAAATTCTGGTAGATCTGAAACAATACCATAGCAAGATTAGTTGTTCTCTTCAGACATTATAGGTCGTTTATCACCAGGGAGTTGCCCACAGCAACACAATGAAGAGGGAGAACAAGTCAAAAAGCCAGCAGACTGCCTTCTCAAATTCCCATCCCCCCGAGGATCACGATGCGTTGGCTGAACACAGAATAAACTCAACTCATACCATAGCACATGCTCCATAAACAAGACAAGGCATTGTTTATTTCGCCAGCGAGGAGAATGGAGATAGAGATAAAAGGGAGATCTATTCTGTTTCGAAACACATATGAACTTCTGAGACCTGTTTTGTGCTTTTCCGAATTGATTCAGAGGAGACTGGGGACAGGATCTTGGCATGCCACAGTACATCTCTCGATATCAGCTGCAGCTGAATGTTTGCAAAGCAGTAGGACTGCAGAGTTAATCCCAGGTCTGAGCTGAAGTCTGAACAGAGGTTGCCAAATCTAGGCTTTTTTATTCCCTCTGTGACTACAGGATTATAACCAACTGAGCTCCAGCCAGTGTGGAACCACTGCTTTTATCTACAAAGATAATTTTCAGGAATGACAAAAAAGTAATTCACCATTTTTGGTCTACTGCAGCTCTGGAACACAGTACTTCCCTTGGTGCCCATCAGCTCAGTGTCCAAGGTGATGGGTAAAACACAGGTTCGCTTCACTAGAAATCACTTCCGAAGCAACACCCCCTTTCAGGAGTGACTTAGAGCAACAAAACTCCTTTCTCTAACCATCTCAGGTCAACCAGCAAAATATTAATAGCCAGGCTCACACCTCCCAGGCCAGCTTTACAAACAGACAAGGCAGGTTCTCCTGGTCCAGCCCTGAGTTACACACTGTCCTCTCCAACAACACAGGCTCCCCTTACAGATGACTGGGAGCACATGTGCAAGCGCTGGCAAGGCTGAGTGATACAGATCTGCGGATTGCTTCATCCAGCTCTGTCGTGCAAGTTGTTTCCTGTGAAGACTTCTCAACCTTGGACTTCACACGACAGTGTTGATCCAACAACAAATTCTTGGGATAACCACTGTGCTCCAAGGCTCATATTTAGATTTCTTTGCCTAAAGACCTACTTGGATAAAGCCAAGAGATTTCACTTTTTGAGGAAGGTGGTTGTATTTGTTGAGATTTAATTGACATTGCGTTAATAGGTGCACTTAATTTGATGTGTTTTTAATTATTATTAATATATATAAGTCTGAATATGGTCTTGGTTCTTACCAGCCTCCTGTGATGAACACACTAAGCAAATGCAACTACATTTGAAAGCAGCCATTAGCACCACAGAAAAGACACAGGGAGAGAATAAAAGCCCCTGGTGTGAATTCAGGCACCAACTCCTGTTCACAGCCTCCCACCTGAAACTTAGCAGCTTTCCCACTGCAGCCAGTATCCAAGAGGTTTGCACAACCAGAGATCATCTGTATCTTTAAAGTTAGGAAAAGCCAGCTCAGCCTTCATCAGACTTGGACTCAGCCTTTTGCTTTGATTGAGTTAATCAGCTGCTTGTATATTTAAACATCACTCACTGGAGAAGTGGAGCACAATAAGGATGCTCTTTCCCAGCTGGCTATGGATAAACACAACAGCACTTTTGATCCACAGTATAAACAGGAGGATGATACCAGCACATGGCAGTTCTGAGTTTGGCTCCATCCTGAGAGGCAAAGCAAGAAAATTCTACGTAAAGCAGCAAAACTAGAACCTCTGCACCAAAAGACAGGCACAGTTTACATGCCTACTGTTTCAAAAAGGATTGTCCTTGCTGACTTCTTAGGGATTCAGGCAAGCTATACACACTCAAGCTATACAGACTCTTCTCTTTCTGAAATATACTTTGACACATTCATTAATGTGAGCAATAATACTGGTTAAAAGGAAACTCTTGCCTGCCATATCACAGACAGCAGGGCCACAGCTACAGTGAACCAAACAGCAGCATCTCAAGCTTTTAACTCAAAAAACCCCAAATCTGGCTACAGGTGCCTCTCTTGACCCAGGCTCTGCTTTCCTCCAGAAGTGGTCTGCTTACAGTCATTTCTGTGTATCACATCAGAAGCACACTTTGAAATCCTGAAACACTTTTTGTATGAAGGAACTGTCTGCATATTTAGCCACACATTAAAAGTAGTCATGGCTCAGGACAAGCAGTGATTTAAGCCATTTGTACCCTCTCCTGTTAACACCAGACACAAATCTCTAAGGATACTACAGCTATCTCCATCCCCACATTTTGGGGAAGCCCCAAAGGCTTACTGGCTTTTGGCTTATTGGCATTAAACGTTCCCTCTGCATTTAGGCTCCTCTCTCCCACCTTCCCTTTCAATGCCTATTCTCTCTTGTATGATTACAATTACAGCTGAGCAGACAACTGTTACTCTTTCCATTGTAACACTTCCAGAAGTGACCTTTGTTTTTTCTTTTTTTGTTAAACAAATCTCCTGCCACATTCAAAGACAATGCCTCGTAGCAAACCATTGCAGGGTGTGACTTGGTATCTGGGCCCTGCTGACCTTAAATCTCTTCTTAATCTGCCTGATTGCTGTCGTAAACTGAAATCCCACAAGCATTAAAACTGCTTGGTGAAGCAATGCCTCTAGCCAGGCAGGCTGCATTTTCTTGGAGAGTGTTGCTGGCCACAGCTGGACATCTTGGCTAGAGAATGATCAGTGTTTGACCTGAGCAGAGCATCTCTTAGATGTTGCCTAAAACTAGGGAAGTGCTTAAGAGCAAGAAGAGCTCCTTGATGCTCTCCTTCTATGATCAATGGCTGTGTTAACTATGACTTGATTTTTCTACAATTCCCCTCGGGTCAATCTCATGCAGAACACACATGGGATGAAACAATTTGCTTCACTAATCAACACAAAGGAAGGACGCAGGAGTGCAAGCTTCAACACATAGGTATATAAATACACCCAAAGAAACCAAGTGATAGCATGCTTTGGAAAAAGATAAGGTCAGGTTGGAAGCTTGAAGGGGAACTACTCTTAACAAGGAAGTTTTGTTAAGCTGGGTTTGGTGGTTTTGTTGGGGTTTTTTTTGGCACAAATACACTAAACAGTGTCTTTCACAAGTGTAGAATTCCCTGGCAGGCAGCACATGCTTCATGCGCGCTCCTGCCCAGCTCATACCTGGGGAAGGAGAACAGCAAAACTGCAGGTCGCCATCTCCTCATGGCTTAGATGTTTCTATGAAGACACCACCAGTAAGAAACCACACCAACCTAGCCCAACAACATGGCTCTTCCTTCCAGCCAAGTGGGTTTAAATAACTCTTTAAAGGCTGTCAGGGCTCAGTCCTGTCACAGGATGACACGTGTGGCTACAGGACAGGGCGAGCTCCCAACACATCACGTGCTTGTGTTGCGTGATGGGTTTCCAAGGCCACCGGCAGAAAAGCCTACTTGGGCTCACTGAGGGGGGCTTTGAGGGAGCCAGATATGCAACAAGGGACCCTCTGCCCTGCTTAAACAACAAGGGAGGTCGTTGGCAGAGTTTAGTCTGCAGAAGACATGCTAAAGAGCAGGGAGGTGGAAAAAGAGAACAAACTCCAGTAGTTGGCACTTACTCTCAATCCCCCCTTACAATTCATTGCACCACATTGCCTAAACAGGCCTGGAGTTTCACGCAGTTCCCCTTGTGTTTCACAGATATCAGTGGAGCCTTTTATCCCTTCAGACACACAACCAACCACAAAAGCCAAGTGAAAACACTACTCAAGTAACAAGGCCTTTAGTTTGGAACTTGCAGAAACCCAGTTCCTTCACACTTTTGTAGTTATCCCTGGAGGCTGCCAAAATTCCTGTCCAGACTCTCCTGAGACCACCAAACTCAAGATGACACACAAGGCAAAGCTCCCATAGGGATTTTCCACTATTACACGAGAGGGAAAGTTTCACTGCCTCAGTGCCAGCAGAATTCTCCTTCTGCCTCCAGTCCTTGGTATTTTGTTCACCACCCTAATAAGCAACAGCTCAAAAAGTACATTGTGACATGCAACACCATCCCACCTCCCCCTCAAAAAAGGGAAAAATTAGATGCAAAAAGACTTACTTTTCTGGGCTTGACTTTGTCTTGCAAGTCGTATTGGCCTATTCCTTTGTAACTTATTCCAAGCCACCACGGGATTCCTTGTTTATCCTGAAAAATGGATGTGTACATGAAGCAAGAGCTCCTTAGGAATTACACAATTCCAAGATTCCAGCCCGTTTCAGCCTGTGACAAGCACGAGTAGGTATGGAAGTAAAGGCTATTTTTTTTGCAAACAAACTGATGTGAAGTGGATTGCTGGAGTGATGTTGAAACCTTCTGCTCCCGCCTTCTCGGGCAGAGGCAAGAATATAGGAGGTGGTTGTGCAAAGTGGAAAAAAAAGCGACAGTGCGGCTGAGACGAGGGAGTGTCACTCATCACAGGAGTGGCTGTGAAGGAGGAAGGATATGAGACAGGAGAAAAATAAACTGCAGCCAATGACTGCATCCACTAAATTCAGACACGGACAGCCACAGGAAGAGAGAACAGTGCAAAACATCAGCTTCTCCAGTACCACAGCCATGGCCATGACTCAAAGTAAGGAGACACCATCTCTGCTGATCTCTTCTGCACAAAACACTGTGGCCCAGGCTCTGCTCTACAAATGGGAATAAATGGTGCATGTCCATCACTCTCCAAAGATATTTCTCAGCACTTCCCCAGTCCAAGCACGCACCCACTAATCACATGCCACTTAGAAGCCGTCTTTTCTATGCTGTGCTTTTGGTTTTTTCCTCCTTAAACTAATCTTGATTAGAAATATCTCTGGGGAAACTATTAACTGCTTTGGATCTAGAAGTGATAACTGGTTTAATTAAGATGATAGGAATTTAGCTCCTGATAGGATTAGAGAAGGTTTTACAAAGATTCTTTTCTGTCTTCTGTGGCACATGATGCTTTCCTGTTCTCTGGGAACAATTTTTAAAGAATACTGAAAGGGTAAAAAAAAGTAAATTGCAGAGGTTGAAAAAAATGCTGGGTTTAATATTGATAGAAGGGTACCAGATCATCAAACTACTCCTATAGGAATGTAATCACACGTAACAATCACATTATCTATGAGCACTTACTAACCTTTACTCCGTAGTAATGAACTCCATATGTTGGCAAAGCTTCTACCACTTTCATGTACCTGTAGACAGATTTATAGCATATCAGATGATTTTCTCTGGAGAGAAATGTATCTATTAGCATTTTTTTTTTTTCACACATACATTTAGGACATGTCATTTATCATTTCAGCATTTTGAAAGTCTTAATAGTTGAAAGCCCACGCTTTCAGATAAAACTCAGCATTCTGACGAGGGGAAAGCTGGGATATTTTGGCCCTGCTAAAGCAAGTGGAAAATCTCTCTCATATAGCAAAGTATCCAATCTCTTATCAGAAGGTCAGAGAACTAGAAAGTAAAAATTCTGAACTGAACATTTGGCAATAAAGCCCTGCCTAGAGTATTCCATTATGGTGCTCTGATTACAATGGATTTGCTCCAAATGAAAGTGTTTATACAGTTGTACAACTGTTGCATGAAGCAAATCAGACAACCACTGAGCAATGTTTTCCCCTTGTTCCTATTGAAAGAAGTCTCTGAGTTACTGGGACAGAATTACAGGCATCAAGGTATGTAAGGAAAAATTACAAGATGCCTACATCATGCAGCCATGGAAATCATCCCAAACTTTCCTGTAAACTAAAAAATAAAATTCCAGAGGCTCCATATGTATCTTGGAAGACCTTATTCTTCTGAAAGCCAATTTCTGAACACCTCAACAAACACCCATTTGTTGTTTGTTTGTTTAAAACAGGACCTAAGGTAATATTTGACCTAAGTTTGGTGTGAAAACTAATTGACACCAAATAGGGTATGGAGAAGAGTCTTCCAATAAAGTGAAGCCCAAATAATTTCTTTTATAGTTGAGATATCTGAATGAGGACACACAACCTTAACTACAAGCCTGCACAGTGTGAAACTTCAAGTGCTTGAAGTTTGAAATATAACTCAGTAAAAAAACCAAAACAAACTAACCAAACAAATCAGAAGTCTGACAGATACAAATAGTAAAGTTTGCACACTGTAATGGGCAAAACAGCCTGCATTGCCACTTCAACAAAACAAAGGAGGAAGAAAAAGAAAGAAGGAAAGAAAGGAGGAAGAAAAAGAAAGAAGGAAAGAAAGGAGGAAGAAAAAGAAAGAAGGAAAGAAAGGAGGAAGAAAAAGAAAGAAGGAAAGAAAGGAGGAAGAAAAAAAAAGAAGGAAAGAAAGGAGGAAGAAAAAAAAAGAAGGAAATAAAGGATGAATAAAAAAAAGAAGGAAAGAAAGTAGGAAAAAAAAAAAGAAAGAAACAAAGGAGGAATAAAAAAAAGAAGGAAAGAAAGGAGAAAGAAAAAAAAAAGAAAGAAAGGAGGAAGAAAAAAGAAGGAAAGAAAGGAGGAAGAAAAAAAGAAGGAAAGAAAGGAGGAAGAAAAAAAGAAGGAAAGAAACGAGGAAGAAAAAAAAAAAGGAAAGAAAGGAGGAAGAAAAAAAGGAAGGAAAGAAAGGAGGAAGAAAAAAAAAGAAGGAAAGAAAGGAGGAAGAAAAAAAAAGAAGGAAAGAAAGGAGGAAGAAAAAAAAGAAGGAAAGAAAGGAGGAAGAAAAAAAAGAAGGAAAGAAAGGAGGAAGTATAATAAGAACTCAAGAATGGTGTAATAAAAAAAGATTGAAAGAAAGGAGGAAGAAAAAAGAAGGAAAGAAAGGAGGAAGAAAAAAAAGAAGGAAAGAAAGGAGGAAGAAAAAAAAGAAGTAAAGAAAGGAGGAAGAAAAAAAAAGAAGGAAAGAAAGGAGGAAGAAAAAATAAGGAAAGAAAGAAGGAAGAAAAAAAGAAGAAAAAATAATAAAAAGAAAAGTAGAAAGATCATCTTCATAAATTAACAAGTGTCATACTCACTGAACAATGGCTTGTCCTCTGGTCAGCCCTTTAATCTGTATATAATGCTCAATTACTCTGTCCTCACTGCAAAACAAGCACAAAACCCAATTTAGAGGCTCAGTGACTTTTTCCATGTGTGACAGCATCTGTTGAAATTCAGACGCCTGCTCAGCATGCAGAGCAGAGTTCCTCTGTACATTTCCTGCTCCGGTTTACATTCTGTTTCTTACTGATTTCTTTCCCACCCTTCGTTAAGCAGCGTGGAGCTGCCTGGCTGTTCCCTGCCATCGGGTGTCGCGTTCCAGGCTAATTAACGCATCGTTTGGGATCAGCCTGCTCTGCTGCAGATGCTGCTGCAGAAGAATGCTACGAACTGTATCAATTAATTTTCACATTCTAAAGGACCAGAACTTCAAAGGATAGTTAACCTTCCATATGCAAGACAGAAGTAGTTAAACCAGAAAGGTTATTATTCAAAAGCATTTTTCCCCCCCTTGACATTCCACAGGTGAAAAAAAGATTTGTCAGCAATGACCTTTGTGCATTTTTTCCTGTGATATACTTAAACATTTAGCAGAATGCAGAATTAAATATGCATCTAAGAGTCAGAAAAAGGCAAAGAAAACCCCAGCAGTACTCATTCTCAAAACCCCCAAATCATAAGCAAGTACTGGCATACTTGAAAATCCATCAGGTACAAATCAAGCCTAAAATAATTAAACAAATGAGGGAGTCAAACTTGAACAAAAAGCATCAATTCCAAGGAAAAAAAATAATAATCATTGATTCATCATAGAATTGTTAGGGTTGGAAGGGACCTCAAGGATCACCCAACCCCCCCTCCCATGGGCAGGAACACCTCACACTACAGCAGGTTGCTCAGAGCCACATCCAGCCTGGCTGCAAAAACCTCCAGGGATGAGGCTTCTAACACCTCCCTGGGCAACCTGTGCCAGTGTCTCCCCACCTTCATGGTGGAACTTCTTCCTACCTTCCTCCCTTCCTGGGGAGAACTTCTTCCTAACATCCAATCTGAATCTACCCATCTCTATTTTTTAACATTCCCCCTAGTCCTATCACTTCCCGACACCCTAAAAAGTCCCTCCCCAGCTTTCTTGTAGGCCCCCTTCAGATACTGGAAGGCCACAATAAGGTCCACTCAGAGCCTTCTCCTTCTCCAGACTGAACAGCCCCAACTTCCTCAGTCTGTCCTCATAGGAGAGGAGCTCCAGCCCTCTAATCATCCTCATGGCCCTTCTCTGGACATGCTCCAGCACCTCCAGATCTTTCCTGTAATAGGGGCTCCAGAACTGGACGCAGTACTCTGGGTGGGGTCTCACCATTCGAGCCCCAAAATTGGACCTGCCTTTCTATTTCCAGCTTTTCTAGCTTATTTTTACTCCTTGTCTGTTGAGGAGAGCAGCTGGGTGGGCATCTGGCAGCCAGCCATGGTTAGCCCACCACAGAGACTCTACTGTGTGACAGCTGAAGAGCAAGGTGCTCTTTGCAAACCCAGGCTTGGCTGGAGTTCAGATTTCAGCTCTTTCTAACGCATGGTCCCCTGCATAATCTCATCCAGCCGTTTCTGATCCAGCAATTTGATTTGGGTGAGCTTTCAGTGAGGGATTTGCATTGGATCTTGCCTCATTTCTAACCCTCTAAAACCTGGAAATGCTTGAACACGAGCAACGAACATCACACAGGCTGAAAACTTCTTCTGTAAAACTGTTTAAAAGTGATCCAGCCATCATCATTCAGAGCAATAGTTTACATTTTAAGGTTAATAGCTCACCAGTAAGCAAGTGAAGGATGCTCCTGTAATGTCTTGGTAGGAAAGACAGGCAGTGTCTTCAAGTCTTTTCTGGTGATTTCATCACTAAAAATAATAATAAAAAAAAATGGTATAGAGTCACTGTTAGTGAATCACAGATACAGTTTCAGGAGGAGGAAAGGGCTGCTCAAGAAGAGGGTGCACTGCCCCATATCAGGCTGTCATAGCAACGTAACTCTATAGGCCCTCTCACATGACAGCGATGTATACAGTGTCATGCAGCCCCCTTGTTGTAACTCATTACACAAACACGTGATCCTCGGCCACTGCTGCAGCGGCACCCTATCAATATTTATTTTGCACACACTCATTCTGTTTGCTGAGTGCGGAATGAGGCTTGAAACAGCTGCAGAAGGAAAGCCTGTGCCCAAAAGCAAGGCTTGTGGAGCTATTCTTTCGCTTTATCGTTAGCTGAAATCCTACCTAGACAGCAAGTTTCACGAAGCAGCCTGCTATTTGTCAAATCTCTGGGTGTAACACCCATCTGGTTCAACACAGTGGGTTTTGGTTCATGTACTGCAAAATATTTTCACTTGATATAGTTTTCCTGGACTGCTCATTGTGCTGAAAGCTCAAATAGTTTGGACTGCAGTCCCAGCCTGGAACAAAATAAAAGAGGCTGAAGTACGTGAATGCAATTTGTCACCAAAAAAAAAAAGAGATGAGTCCCCAAACAGCAGAATGTTTAAAAACCTATTTACAGGCATCAGTAAAATGGTTAATATTTTCTGTTCCTATGCTCCATTAATTAATCAGCTGAACCTTGCACGCCTCATTTCTGCAGGATTTCGGCATGCCTTCACAGCAGTGCCAACAAGCACCAGCTTGACTTTTCTATGCAAAGAATGCACCGAGTCACGTCCATCAGCATCCACCTCAGCTTCAGCATCCAGGCTTTCCTTGAAGGTGTTTTTCTGCTCCTGACTTCTGTTTTCACCAGATTCTACTACTGAGCTACGTTCCCCCTTTCCCCTCAAAACCAGCACCCTGTGCATCAGTAGAGCGGCGCAGAGCACAAAGATCTGTTCCGTGGGCACCGAGGATCAGCCTCTGCAGACTGAGGAGGCAGTAAACCCCTGCCACCTTTCCATTTCACCCAGCAGATGTCACAAGGAAAGAGTAGTGAACTAAAGCTTTTTTGTTCCTCAGCAAGCATGGGCTAATAGGTCTGCAAGCTTCTTCCCCAGCCTTGCCAATGCGCCTCAACCCTGACTAAGAGGGACCACCTCTGGGGACGAGGAAACAGTTCAATCAACAGCCTATTTATTCTTCAACGACTTTGATGAAGTTGCCAAGAAAGGGTCAATTAGCACCGAGGAGCTGTTGTTGCTGAGCTTTGCAGGCAGGGCCAATGCTCTTCTGCCAGGAGTATGCACTTTTCTTTGCAAGCTGGCCAGCGCCCAAGTGCCACAAACAACGGGGACAGCTGGGCAGAAAATCAGGATCTCTCCTCCCAATGCTCAAATACAGCCAATGCTCACAAAAGCCGAGGAGGTTTTATTCACCCCTTAAAAGCCCATTCTGGTGGGATCAAAAGGTTGTGGGACATCTCAGCTTGCAGCAAGAAGGTAGGTTACCAGTGGTTTGTAGGGATGTACTAAAATGCAGAGAACACCCTCCTGAGGCCTCAGAAACCAAAAGAAAAATAAGTAAGTCCCAAACCAAAACCCCCAAGCCCTGAGCAACCTGACCTGATCTCATAGCTGACTCTTCTCAGAGCAGGAGGTTTAGTCAGACAGCCTCCTGAGGTCCCTTCTGACTTCAATCACAGACTAAAAGGATAATTGATTATTACTTTACTATGAGGGTGGTGAGACACAGGAATGGGTTGCACAGAGCCGTGGACACCTCATGCCTGGAAATGTTTAAGACCAGGCTGGATGAGGCTCTGAGCAGCCTGGCCTAGTGGGATGTGTCCTGGCTCATGCCCAGGGGGTTGGAACAGATGATCTTTAAGGTCTGTTCCAACTCAAGCCATTCTATGATTCTGTGATTACAACGAACGTTTCCTCCTATTTATAAGCCTGACTCACAACTGCCATGGCTGCTGCAGCAGCAGTCAGGGTTGGCAGGGAAATGCAGTGAAGTAGGAGAGGTTTTGGAAGGAAACAATAACAAAATAGCTCATTTGTACTGAACGCAAGGGCTGTTTAAATATAGATTCTCAACCAGCAATATTCATAATCAGAGGTTTAATGGCTGGACTCTCAGCCCCTATTTAGAAACCTCCTTGCCAGCAAACAACAAAACGCCCAAGGGAGGGCTGAAGCACTGAGGAGGCTGATGCTGGGAGGCAATAGCTGAGCTCCAGCAAAGGCAGCCGGGCAGTGGGGACAGGTGACTCCCCAGCTGTCACCATCGCTGCTGGGTGGAGAGCTCCCAAACTCTCCTTTGCCAGCCGTTATGGGGCCAGTAGCTTCCCTGTCACTGAGACACTGCAGAAATGTCACAAACCCTGGCAGCTGCATCCTACCATGCTCTAAAGTATCACTTTTTGCCCAGCTCACGGCCTCTAGCAGGAGTACTCACCTTCCTCTTTGGATTTTGAACCCCTTGCCTCTAAGACCTAGTTCAACAGCAACTTGAGCCTCATCAAAACAAGGGCATTAGTTAAGCCTGAGCGATGAGTAGCTGCTCATCAATATGGAAACGTCTACCACTGAATATAAATTGAGCACCAGCCAGCACACCCACCTCCCTGACAAACTTTATGGGCTCTGAGCTGGAACACTCAGTGACCAAAGGGCTGCAGCAGGCCTGTGCCATCAGATGGAGCACATCTCTCCAGTGCGTACCCACAACCACAGGCCCTGGTGCAATACCTTAGCAGGCAGAGCCCATGGAGCTGTGACACCTTACAGCGGAGCAGGACCTTCTGTGTTCTGATAGCCTACAAACCCATCCAACATCTGGCAATAGCAAAGAATATTATTGCAGAATACAGAATTAACCAGGTTGGACAAGACCTTCGAGATCATCAAGTCCAACCTATCAACCAAATCCATTTAATCAACTAAACCATGGCACTAAAAGACTCATCCAGTCTCTTTCTAAACACCTCCAGTGATGGTGACTCCACCACCTCCCTGGGCAGCACATTCCAATGGCCAATCACTCTTTCTGGGAAGAATTTCTTCCTAATAACCAGCCTAAACCTCCCCTGGCACAGATTGAGACTGCGTCCTCTTGTTCTGGTGCTGGTTGCCTGGGAAAAGAGTCTGACCCCCGCTACAACCACCCTTCAGGTACTTGTTCTTTTTTTATGAGGCATTCTTCTTTTATTAGGTTATTCTTTTATGAGGCAAAGTTGGGACTTGCCTTCCTGACGGGATCCAACCTCATACCCTGATGTCTGGACACACTATCCCCATCTATCTGTAGCTGGAGGGATTCCATCAGAATGGATTTTTAAGGCCCAAAGTCTCTGAGAGGTCACATGAGGATTTTTTTTCTCCCCCCTTGCATAATTTTAAGATAAAGCATGAAGCAATCTCAGAAAAATGTGAAAGACCTGGGAGAAACAGGACACAGCTCCTTGCGTGCCGGATGCCTTCAGACAGTGCAGGCTGGCACGCAGCAGCCCAGAGCTGCTGACTGCATGCCCAAGGATTAGCATTTGGGATGATTCACAGCTTCAGGGATAAAAGTCTCAAATGGTACTCCCCCTCCTTCCACAGAGTTCATTATCACTTCATCTGCACTAAGGAGCCCAAGCATGTCTCCCCTTGACCTTCAGAATCACTTTCCCAAGCCCTCCAAGACCCAGCTGTTCCCCAGAGGTTACAACCCCAGACAGCAGGAGCAACAGTTTGAATCATTACCTTGTTCCTGTTTGATTTCACAACGATCACAAGGTGATACAGAAATCAGAGAGCAGACAGACCTGGCTCCAGATGTCCAACCACTCTTCTATGCTATCTACCAGCCAAACACACCAGTGTTGTATCTGGCATGTCCTTGGTTGGTTCTCATCAAGCCAGGAGGAGGACTCAGCTGTCAGGGTGGAGAGGCCCACTTGTATTTAATCTGACCCCTGCTACAGAGGGGGCTTCTTGATTGGTGGCTCTTGGCAACATTTCAACATATAAACTTAAACCACTCGGAGTCACGGGGAATGAACATGTTTTTGGCAAAAGGTTTGTTTATTCCCCATGAGAAGAATATAGGAAACTCTCATCTCAAATATTTTTCCACTATAAAGAGGAATTAAAGCAAACCAACGGACAGACCCTTTCCTTCCTATTCCACCCTCTAAACAGGGGTGTTCTCTCCATCAGATCCTGAGCAGGACTTGAGCTGATCTGGGCAATGTAAACGGAAATCTACATCAGACCCTCCTTCGCTTGCATCTTGGTGCCATCCATATTTAATTTTCTGTCCCAGCATGAAAAGCTACTGCCCCCAGTGTCACCCTGCTCATCATCAGCAGCTCTATGGGAGACTTGTCTCTAAAGTATCCACCAGTAACATTTATCCAAGTAAGATAGGAGAAGTTCCTGCATTTAACCATGTAGGAACTCCCATGGATAGGAGTTCCCACATTCAGAGTCCTATCTCTAAGAGCAAACCTGGACCAATCCCAAGTGCTTCCTACAACTTGCTGATGTTGCAGTGAAATTTTAGGCATCTTGCTAAAAAATCTGGGAAGGAACCAAGCCAGGCTGTCATGGCACGTTCTGCCAGAGGACACAGTCTCAACCTGCACCAGGGGAGGTTTAGGCTGGATGTTAGGAAGAAATTCTTCATAGAGAAAGTGATTGGCCATTGGAATGGGTTGCCTGGGGAGACAGTGGAATCACCATCACTGGAAGTGTTTAGGAAGAGACTGGATGGGGTACTTGTTGCCATGGTTTAGTTGATTAGATAGTGTTGGGTGAGTGTTGGGTGATAGGTTGGACTCGATGATCTCAAAGGCCTTTTCCAACCTGGTTAATTCTATTCTATTCAAGTGCATTACTGAAAATACTGCATATTTTTGCTCTCAGAAATCACCCAGCTTGTAATCAAATGATACAGCACACCCTGCTAGGCAAAAATTTACAGAACCATGCTAATTAGGACCATTTGTCAATGGCTGCCCAGGCTATTCCCTGCCCCCACTGCCACAAACAGCTTCTGCCTGTTGCTAACGCAGGTATGGGTTCAGATGTGGTTAATGAGACTGGCAGGAAAAGGTGAAGAGCAATAAACACACCCAGAGCAGCAAAAGCAATACGTTGTGCTACAACATAAAAGTTTATCAGCCCACATCATCTTTGTAAATATTAACAGCTCGATAAAGAGAGGACTTCAGACAACTTCTAACTGACTAAAGTGCTGGCAGGTGCTGAATCTCATGGATAACACTTTGTAATGGAGGAATTTGTCACCTGGGAAAGTGCACTGTATAGTGACTTTCCTCTGTTCTCAAAGCCTCCTGACCTCACATAAATACTCTTGTATTGCTACCTGACTCTGAGAACTCCTGGGTCCACCTGAATGTCGGTATTTTATATCCAGTTGATTCTTGAAATGAATTTTTGAGGGCCTTGGTTTTAGAAAAATACTGACCCAACCTCCCAAGTTAACCTGAAAGTTACTTCATGGACACGTTTAGATCAGCAGGTGCTTCTGAGAATCACAAGTGAGATATAAAAAATGGGGAGCTTCACAACTAAATGACAATAAGGAATCACCCTGCATCGTGAAGATGCTTCACAAACTTCCCATGAGGATTTTTTTCTCTTACTCTGCTCAAGATATGTAGAGCTAGCAAAAGAAATACACAGAAGTCGCACACAGACTAGGTACTTAAAAGCTTTACGGTCTAAGCTGTCAGAGGGCTAGTCAGGTTACTTAAATGACGTTAGTAATGGTCCTGCTTCTTGAGGATAACCACTGACTTCCTCTGCCATGCCATTACAAGCAATGCTGTAACAGTACAGGAACATCCTGTGCTCATAGAATCATAGAGTGGTTTGTGTTGGAAGGGACCTTTAAAGGTCATCCAGTTCAACCCCACTACAACCTGTCAGAGGACTCAGTCTCAAACTGCGCCAAGGGAGGTTTAGGCTGGATGTTACGAAGAAGCTCTTCACAGCAAGAGTGATTGGCCATTGGAATGTGCTGCCCAGGGAGGTGGTGGAGTCACCATCACTGGAGATGTTTAGAAAGAGACTGGATGAGTCTTTTAGTGCCATGGTTTAGTTGATTAGATGGTTTTGGTTGATAGGTTGGACTTGATGATCACAAAGGTCTTTTCCAACCTGGTTAATTCTATTGTAAAACATGACTTTGAATGTTTCCAGGAATGGGGCATCTACCTCTTTGAGCAACTTGTTTTACTGCTGCCCACACCCTAGCCTGAAGTCCCAAAGTGACTTTCTAAAGTGACCAGACTGGTGATGCCACTCTAAGTTGCTCCTGTTTCCAACATTCACAGATGAGAGTCAGCAACATAGACCCTCACACTGCAGCTGGGCTCCTTCACCAACAGGTGCCTTTTCTGTAAGCTTTTGTTTTGCTCTGAAATAAATGGGAGGGCAAAGCATGGCAACCTCTCACTCCTACAGAGGTTGGTCTGCCTTTCAAGGTACTACAAGAAACAGGTGTGAGGAGGAAGCAGCAAGCCAAGAGGGGGTGGAAAAAGAATGAGTGGGGTTAAAAGTGCAAGAGGAAAAAAAAATGAGGGGAAGGAAGACAGAGCAGGGAAGGTACAGGGAGAGACGATGGATTTAACAGCTTATGAGTATGTCAGAGCAGCAGGATCTTGGCAGCAGGATTTTGAAATGTGCTTGCTGACAAATCCTCTTTTGTGACAAATGCCAGACGTTTCCCATCATTTCCCAACCTTTCAGTTTATGGTCTGCTAGCACACTCAAGAAAGTTATTTTTCTATTGAAGGAAAAGCAGGATCCGGAAAGGCCACGAACAAGGGACTCCCATTGGTACAGGACAGCCAGAGCTGAACCTGAACCCCCTCAGGCAGTGGGGAGCTTCGCCTGGGGCAGGACTGCAAAGTCTGCCACTTGAATTCCAGATAACAACTGCCTGCTCAGAAAGGTATTTGAAGGACCATTTCTAAAAGCCTTCCAAACCCTGTACGTGAAAAGGAACATGATAAGCAGTGCAGATGGCTTTTTCAGTGCCAGGCTTGCTGCAGCCATGCTGTGGATTCTCATGCAGTGCTGCCACAACAGCTTTAAGGACCTGCACAAGACACAAAGGGTGGCTGGTGCTTGACAACTCTTTCCCACACTTAGCACAGGCTGGATCACAGCCTTGAATCCTCAGGCCTGACCTCCACCTCTAGCCCTACTGCTTTAAGTTAATGTCTTTGCTTCCCAAGCTGTGCTTGGCACTCAGAAAAAGCAGCAGCAGCACTGCTCTTGGGTGACCCTACCCATTGCCTTTGGAAAGGCAGACCAAGAGCACCAAAGAGCAAGCAACACTTCTCATATCAGCTATATGCACACACTTCTCTAGGTGAGGACATGGGACCCAGACAAATGAGGATGTAAGGTGCTCCCAGAGAAACTTTGGCCAACGAGGCACTGTTCCATATTCCCACTTTGAGGTGAGGAATGGGGTGCTGAGGAAGCAGTTCTTGATGGCTAGAGAAAATTCATGACCTGAACTTGCCCTAAATTCTCAGGTTGTCTTCTACAGCTCTTGATGTGCAATAGGAATATTCTGAAGATAAAGCCCTTTGGTCCTTCAACACCACACCTATCACTGGAGGTGGCTCACAGTCCCATGGATCTGGGAGAGCAGATCCATGTTCACAGAGCTGCTCAGCCATACTAACAGCACATGGTAGCACTGCTTCCCTATTAGACCAGACAGGAAGCAGAACAGCTCTGCTTTACCTGGGGATTTTCTGCAGAGCAAAAGCCAACTATTCCCAGCTGATACAATGTCTGAGGGATCCCAAACCCTTCCTAGCAACAGCAGACTGTTATTTCTAACATTCACACTTTCTTCCTGTTCACACAAAAGTCAGCTTAGCCCTATTAGCTGTGAGGTTTTAGCATGTCTGAGTACAGCAGCAAAGTTAAAAGCTTGTTGGCACAGCCCTGTGTGCTGATACAGAGGTACATGGAACCACAAGAAAAATAACACCACCAAATAATGATAAGGACCTGACAAATCTGCAAAGGCAAAAAACGCTGAGGCTGAAAAGCTGCTGCTCCATTTCCTTACAGCACAAAACAGACCCCATGTGACAGATCCCAACCAGCACAGGAAGGAAAAGATGGAGAGGTTTATTTTTGCTTTCTTGAAGTGAGGATGTTGTTCAGAGTCAGACCAGAGCCCAGACTCCTGTTTGCAGGTGACAATGAAAGACTGGAGATACTCTCTGCAGACCTGAAGTTTTCCAGATGCTCCACAGAAAGGAGGTAAACACATGACAACACCAAACCCATGAAACCTGATTTTACAACAGGAAAAGGCAACACATTTTAATGCTGAACCATAGAATCAACAAGGTTGGAAGAGACATCAAAGATCAAGTCCAACCTGTCACCCAAGACCTCGTGACTACTAGACCATGGCACCAAGTGCCACATACAATCCCCTCTTGAACACCTCCAGTGATGGTGACTCCACCACTTCCCTGGGCAGCACATTCTAATAGCCAATCTCTCTTTCTGTGAAGAAACTCTTCCTAATCTCCAGCCTAAACCTCCTCTGGTGCAGCTTCAGACTGTGTCCTCTTGTTCTGGTGCTGGTTGCCTGGGAGAAGAGACCAACCCCCACCTGGCTACAACCTCCCTTCAGGTAGTTGTAGAGAGCAATAAGGTCTCCTCTGAGCCTCCTCTTCTCCAGGCTAAGCAACCCCAGCTCCCTCAGCCTATCCTCCTAGGACTTGTGCTCCAACCCCCTCCCCAGCTTTGTTGCCCTTCTCTGGACACATTCCAGCATGTCAACATCTTTCCTAAATTGAGGGGCCCAGAACTGGACACAGTACTCAGTGCTGAGTACAGGGCAGAATGACCTCCCTGCTCCTGCTGACCACACTGTTCCTGATACAGGCCAGGATGCCACTGGCCATTACATCACTGCAAATAGTCTGTACACTTTGCTCTGCCCTGAGCTGTATGAACCTACAAGCAGCACCAGCAGGAAAAAACAAGAGAGTATCTCTTGCTGTTAGAAGTTTAGCAGAAAATGAGGGTCTTAATTCATTTTTTTGTAATTGCACCTGGTTTGCACAGTGAATTTCCACCTTTTATTGAAAAATAAAACACCAGGAGAGAACATTTTCATCTAGGAAGTTCTCAAGGAGATCAAGTTCAGAAGCTTCCTGCCTGGCTCCCCTCTGCCTGCTGCCTTTCCTCAGCTACCTGCTCCTTAGAGTGCACTGGACCATAAAATGAACTGCATTGACTCATCAAGAAAAGCAAAACTTGCACACTGCTGAAGAAAAATTATTTGGTTTCAAGCAGCTTTTCTTTGAAGAATGTATAAAATTCAATTAAGCAGAGAGCTCTTTGGGATAGTGGATATCTGATACCTGTCAAGGAATCATTATTTCATGAAATACACCTCAAACAGGACTTTCTCCAAACTTATTTACTACCTTGGCCCATTAGATGTTCCAAAATAAAGGGAAGTAAACACTCAACCTCCTCAGCAGACAGGTTCTAAGTTAATAAATCTTTGCTCATCTTGCTTCAAATTAGTTCTTCATTTCAAAAAAAAGTGAGCTCAGGAAAAGCAGAGGGCTGGGTTTGAGTGAGGCAGAATTAATGGTTCATGAGCAAGTGCCTAGAGAGGTATTCAGAGAAAAAAAAGTGTGCAGAGTCGCAGCTGAAAGGCAAAATACACAATGACTCACTGGGCAAACAAGGAGCACAACTGTATCACCAGTGCTGAGCACTGATTTCCAGTGAGGCAGACACAGCCCACGGGGTCCTGCTGGAGAAAGGCTCTGCAAATATCAGTGCACAGGCATTTTAATAGTGCACTTGCATAGAGGAGAAAAGTCAAACACTAAACCATGGTGCTGGCTACAACAGGCACCAGATGGATGTCCTGAGAGTGTATCCTATGTGCCCCGTCACCTCTTCTGTGCCACCCACTGACACCTGTGCAATGAAATCCTCAGGGGCTGAACAGAAACATCCACACTGTGCTCAGGTCTTTGGCCTCTGCCTTGTAACTCACCGCCAATCCCAACAGCCCGGAGAAGACCTTGAAGTGAATGTTTCACAACACATCTCCTTCCTTCAGGGCAGCCTAAGAGGAGGAGGTCTGTGGAGCAAAAGACTTTGTGCTGAGGACATGACTCCCATGCTGTATCCATTTTAGGGCTTTCCTTAGGCCATCTCTAGCCTGGACCCATAGCCTGAGCACACACGAGGAGCTAGCACTCATGCGGTAGGCTCCATTCATAGATTCATAGAATGCTTTAGGTTGGACAGGACCTTAAAGATCATCTAGTTCCAATCCCCCTGCCACGGGCAGGGACACCTTCCACTAGACCAGGTTATGCCCTGTGGATCTACCTTGAGCACTCGGAGACCTCTTCAGGATGAAAATCTGAGAGAAATGAGTAGCAACAACTGGAAGATTTGGCCCAAATTTGCGCTTCTGCTTCGACCTCAGCCCTGGACACAGCCACACCCAGAGTCTGGTGAGATTATCACAAACAGGCTGGACCAGCTGCCTCTGATAAATCTCAGGTGTGTCCTGTTTCTGAAGCTACCTTAAGGCTGAGGCAAGCAGCACACTGAACAGGTGCTTTACGATCAATTATTAACTTCTTCCAAGCAGCTAGTTTCTAGCACTTGCCCAGGTTGTTATTCCCACATCCTTTTCTACCAAGAGATTTTCCAGTTTGTCTGGCAAAACAGTCAAGCAAATGCTAACCCCCCAAAAAAACATCCAACAGCCAGCAATCACTCTTAATCAGGAATAAACTGTTAGTAGCAGTTTTTCTGCACCTAGAGCCAGCACTTCATTTGTTTCCTCACTGAAGTTTGTAAATTCGGGGGTTTCTGAGCCAATTACTCCACAGCCAGAGTTTGCAGGAGTATCTCTCACACCAACCTTTTCCTTTTGCAAACTGTGTTTATCAGCCTATGTAATGATAAAGCCCGGTGCCTTGCACATGTCAGCTATCAGGAATTCAGTATTTTGGCTGTGTTATGTTATACCAGTCGGGAGTTATCTCTGCAGCCCACGGGCCAGAATCAAAATCGAATGTGTCAGCTATTTAAAGAAAATGGAAGCCCTCCTCCAGCAATTTAATTAACTTTCAGGGAGCATGGCTGGGTTTCAGTCCTGGAAACACAAATGGGGCAAAAATACAGTCCAAGATTATCAGTCAGAAGATAAACTTCTTTTTTTTTCCCTTTTAAAAATAAAGTTACTTTCCTTACATAGCCCTTGCAGCTAATCTGATTTTAATAAAGCTTTTCCTAATGCTTAAAGGACAACATTTAGGCCATCTCTGTTATAAACTGGCTCTTCTCATCATGCTACAGAGGAAGATCATACTAAATATTATTGTACAGCATTTTTGAGGGCAGATGCTTAGTCTGTAAACTAAAACCAGCTATGTCTTTTGTTTTCCAAGGAGCAAGACTTTATATGTTGCATATTTACATGGTGAATAATTACCAGGCTGATCTGTTATTTTGCCTGCCAAGACACTGGCTTACTTGAAAATGTAAATACAATTACTAAAATAAATAGAACATGGACTTCTCCCTCCCCAAAGCTGAGCCATATTAGAAGCTGCAGCTTGAACCAAGTTCTCTTTATAAAACTCAAGATGTAGTGAAGTCAGGCTTGCAGGTTTTCCTGTTCCATTTGCAAATGCAAATGGAGGAGTGCAATTAACTAACCCAAGCGTTTCCAAACTATCAATGACTAATACTTTCCTGGAGGTTCTTATCACGGGAGAAAAACTGATAGGAATTCAGTTTCAACAGAGCAGCAGTCAACTGGAAGCCATAGATGAGCTGTGAGAAATGAACAGGAGTCAAATCCCTCCTCTTGAGCAAAACCTGCCTGGTCATTGCACAGGTAGGCAGAGAGCCATGGACTTGCAGCATCCCAGGCTTGCTGGGACCATCAGAGCTGCAGGACTCTTGGGAGGAACTGCTCTGTCCGTGGCATTGACCCATGCAGCGGGGAGAGGAACAGCTCACTGGGCATCCCTGCAATGTGGTCTTCAGCACACACAGGGGGTTATTATCTTGGCTGGGATCACCAGTTCAGTAAACAGGAAAAGGAACTGGGTGTACAGTGAGCTACAGTGATAGTAGTTGACTGTCATCTCTGTTAATCATTCCTCCTGTGGCCTGCAATCCTTTTAGACTGCCTTTGAGACAGCAGGGCTGCCCAAGACAGGAACATATGCAAGGACATGCTGTGGGTGCAGTTTTGAAGCAGGTACTTTAAGTACTAGCAAGATGTCTTGAAAGGCAGGATCCTCTCAAGTGGGACTTGGGTGATTTATCCTAATAAAGCCTCTCTCTGAATGACAAGGTGCATACCCTTGTGCTAAAATCCCAGCACAAGGTCCTAGCATCCTAGTGCAAATCACCTGCAAGAGCCAAACTCTAAAGGCCCTGATACTTTCATGCTGTCAGCGCTACCAGACTGCAAAGTCCCTCCAGAGTGACCTTTGTGGCGGAGAAATCAAGAGTTTTTACTTTCTCCAGGCACCTACATGTCAGCTTTGCTCGCTGAAAATAAACAGATTTCAAAAGAATGTGCTCACCCACTCACCACAGAGTAAGGGAGGGTGTTTCTGGGAGATTGCTGCTCTCTGCCATCAAGACTTTATCTCAGAGCAGTGGGTTGGGAAAGGGATTACTGCAGAGACACAGGTGTTGGAAGCGTTAGGACCCTGGTACTGACCTGCCTGTTCCCAGCTGAAGTCAGTGTGAGTGCCACTCAGTGACCTCACCAAAGGATGTGTCCCTATGGAGAAGCTCCCTAGAGGATGTGTGAAGAAATCAGCCAGGCAGAGATGACCTGCATTGCCCAGACTGGCCCATTTGTCACTTCCAGAAAGCTAATCTCTAGAACTTGAGGCAATTCTTGCGCTTACCTGCGTTCATTCAGCACTAACCCTGTACACAGGAAAACAAATTCACCCCTGTGCTCTCACGTATGCACAAATGGTGCAAGTGCCACATTCCTGAAAGTGATTCAAAGTGGAATTGCCAAACAACAGAAGAGAATGAACATGCCAAGCCCAAGAAACCACAGATGGAGGCAAGCACACTGCACAAGCAGCACTGTTCCATGGAACTGTTCTTTGCAGCACTGGTGAGTTTGGCAGAGGAAAGCAGTCCCACAGTATCTTTGTTAAGATATGCTGGTAATTAGGCTAGTGCTTTATCAGTGGTGGTCCAAACGACCACTTGTGATACGTAAAATGGAATTCCTTCACTTCTGCTGTGCTCACTGTGCCTGGGACAGCTGGCCACGCTCCTTTGCTGCGGAGCCATAACATATGTTTTGTTTAACAGAGGCAACCGCTGCTGCAGCTATTTGCATGCAACTGTTAGGGGGAGAGCTGCACTTGGAAATCACTTTTATTGCAGAGTATTCTTCCCTCTGATTTTCTTGAAACACACTTGAAGGCAACCACAGGCAATCCACTCCTTGCAGCGTGTCTGCGGAGGCATGGAAAATAACCGCGGCCACGGTTCTTGGGTGTGTGAAGCAATACTTACAAACCTATTTATGGCAAATGATAAGGAGTCAGTGTTAAGTTTAAACCACTTCAGGGAGGTTTTCACCACAAAGGCAGTTTTTAACCTTAACCCCTTTTCTTGAGAACTGAGAGCACATACCACGAGTTGCTACAGCTTAGCAAGTTACTTCTTGCTGCAAGCTACTACATTGCTGCAAGTGAGCAATGATTTTCTGGTTCTCTGTGCCTAAACTAAGTTTAGTGTCCTTGGGAGATCAGGTGAGATAAGCAGCCTTTTCAGAGAACCCTGTAGCACTCTGTGACTATAAGCAATATGCTGTGGGTCACAAAGGAGGTCTAGAGCATGAAGAGGAACAGAAATTGTCTGTACAGCCAGCCCATCCAATTGATCTCAGTCACAAGGACATCTTTTCCTCCCTGCAGGTGTGAGAGCACGACAACAAAAAGGAGGTGAAGGTTGTGATGGTCTTCACAGAGCACATCCCTCAGTAGAGAAAGGAATAGCATTTCAAAAAGGGGTCTTGGGCAGCAGCACTGACACTTGACCACTGCACACTGACAAAAAAAGCAGAGTACCTTGCTGCTGGAGGCTCTGGCAGTCAGATGTGACTTGCTCCTGTGTTTGAGCAGGTAACTCTTAACTGACCAATCTCAAAGCATGGTTTTTGAAAGCTGTTGTAGCTAGAGCATAAACACATCTTGCTTTCTACAGGGACACTCACCAAGTAGTATAATATTAACGTGACCAAGCCAACCTCCTGAATTTCTGTTTGCTTAGTGAGCTGTTTCTAATTGAAGGTCTTTTCTTTGGCTCTAACAGGCCTGAGTACGACCCCACCTCCTCCCTGCGGCCAGTTATCAGAACCGGTGCACACAAAAAAAAGCAATCTCCAAGGGTGAGCCCAGCCTGATGGTGCAGCATTAGACAGTTAAAGCCCAGCAACTGGGTCGCACACCAGCTACAACACAACTGACAGGTCAAGTGTGGGAAGGGAGAGGCCCCGAGGGGCAGCTGCAGAAGAAAGGCTCTCATTGATCTCCAGCACGGGCAGCTGAGGGGCTCTGCGTCCCTCTGCCTGCGCTGCCACCCTCCAAGCAGTCTTGCAGGCAAGGTCACCCAGATGGGCCCAAGGCACAGGGCAAGGCACAGGCTTTCTGGTCAGAAAGAGTGAGGGCTTCGTCCCCGAGTCACTTAGGCACCCATTTTCTGGGGAGGGAAATGAAGAGGGATGGCCTGACAAACTGTTTTGACTCAGAGATGCTCACAGAAGGCATTACTCACCCTGCAGGCTCAGATTTTATCCAGCCTAGCAGCACATTTCACTTTCTCCAGCCACTGCCCACGGCTGGACTTTACCCCTGTTTTTGATTGTTTGCAGTACAATGCCAACCGGGAAAAACACATCCATCAAGCACACCAGTATTAGAAAGAAAAATGTTATTACCTGGAATAGTCCCCTTTAGCTTCCTACAATTGAAAAACAGTGACAGAATTAAAACATGATCTCTTCAGAACTCCTCGATTTTCCCACCATTGTTCACTTCCCCACTCCCACAGCTCCGTGGCCAGATCCTGACCCCAGTTACACTCCATGCAAAGCACAGGGGCTGCCTGCTTGTGAGCCAGAGCAGAACCTGGCCCTTTACACTTCTAGCTGTTGGTAGTCCACCTAACACCATAAATAAAACCGCTTGCAAAATGGGGATGAATTTCACATTGCAAATCAAATGTCACTTTTACTGCACGAGAAGTGAAATACAATTCTCTCCCTGGCTGAGCACACCCAGCTGAAGGTCGACTTTGAAGCAGGTCAGCAGTTAAGAGGAATTGTGCTCATTCGGGATGAAAACAGTTGAGGCAGATCAAGCCTCTGCAGCTTTGCTGGAGCGCTTTGCAACTGAGAATGCAATGGGGACGGTGGTGGTGGGGGGAAACAAACAAACAAACAAAGCACCCCAGCGTTCCGAAGGTAGAATTTTCAAAGAGCCCCAAAATATCAGGTCAGAAGAAAGAAATCCATGAAATTTTATTTCATAGAAAGTGGTAAGTATGGGACTATGACAGAAACTGATTAAAGAGAAGAAAAACTGACAATGTATTTTGACATAACAGAGGGATAAAAAAACATATGTTCTGCAAGATTCACAGGCATAACACAGCAAATTTAGCTACAGTATTAAACTCTTTGCTTCCCAGATTGCCAGAACACATTTAAATTAGAGGAGGTGATAAATTGCATGGAAACCTGCCCAAAGAAATGACTCCACTCAATGAGTTTTTCAATTTCAAATTCCTCCAACAAACATTTTTCTCGCTTGTCACTAAGGTAAAAACAGGTCCCAACTTTTTTGGCCAACCCCCTTCCAGGTTGCAGAGACTATAAACAATGCTGCAAAGTTTTGTCTTTATGGAAGGGGTGTACAAAAACCCCACAAAGGTAGAATTCGGCTTAGCTAATGTAAACCCAGACTCCCACCACACGCAGAGGAAGAGGAGCTTACCTGCAAAACCAGGGCTGCCAATTTGAAGACGGTCTCACTTTGCACTTCAATCTGCCCCTGTGCAGGGAAAGAGCAGAACATGAACCGTGGCCCTCTCCACACCTCTGCGGGGGGAGGGGGGGGAGGTTAGCGTTCGGTGCCAGCCCCGGCGAGTCCCGCCCGCGGGAGGAGGCGGCACCCGGGCAGTCCCCTCCCCGCATCCCCTGCGCCGCGACCCCCGCTGGTTTGTGTACACACACACCGTGACAGGACTTTCCTGCCTCCCCCAATTCTTCTCTCGCCTTCCCTTTTCTCTCCCTCACGCGTTTTCTTTACAATCTCTATTTTCTTGCACTCCACTGGCCGCTGCTGTGGGTTATTGCATTTGCATGCAGCCTGCACGCTGCAAAATGCACACGACAAGCTCATCGTGGAGCAGGCGGGGCTGAAAGAGGTATTTCTATGTCTTAAAGCACACCAGCTCCTCAGGGCAGGGACTGTGGCTCTTTGTTGTGTTGGTGGTACCCACACCCCTGATGCTAGATAAGTAATTCTTATTAATCACAAAGGTAGCATAAACTCAGCTTCCTGCGCCCCGTGCAGCCTGGATCTTACAGGCTCCAACTCCTGCACACACACTGCAATTGCAGTTTAATGAACTGGTGTTCAGAATAGCCCCCCATGCTGAAAGCCAGTGTCCTGACCCAGTCCTAGCTTTGCAGCAGCACTATGCACTGGGTGACTTCAGAGGTGTGCAGCTGATACATGCCAAAACATCAAAACAACACAAGGATCCTTTTTTGTCCCCTCTCCTTGCAAACTCAAGTGCAATCTTTCAAAGTTTCTTCCACACAGAAACCCTGGTCTTGGTTCTATACTGGGACCAGCAATAATGGTGGAAGAGTCAAGGAGATGCCTACTTGAACTCAAAGCCCTTACAACTATTGCATCCAGCAAACCATGTATAGAACAAACTGAGCCCATCAATACAGATTCATTTTTGTTCTTACTGACATTCTGCATGTGAAGGTAGTGGGCACAATGCCTGTCTCCTGCCACCCAGAGCCCAACACAACCTCTGTCCCCAAGCTCTGTTGGCTGAACAAGGGGACAAAGCAGATCAAAAGCTGAACTAGTGCCAAAGCCAGGGCAGCAGGAAGACCGACAGAGTTACATACAGATACAGGGAAATGACATCTTGAAATATATAGGGCACATCTGGAGCTGAGCTAATTTACCACAGCTGCAGGTCTGGCCCACAGAGACTAAATTCAAAAGTGAACAAACAAATAATTCAATTTTCATGGAAAGGAAGTTTTTTGCCAGCTTTGTCAGCAAAACATTCCAGCAGCAGCGCTCCCCCGGGCTGCTCCACAACGGCAGACCAGGAGGAATTTCCCCTTCCCAACAGGTGTGGCAACAGCTATGCAGAAGGAGCCTCCAAAGCATTCCCAGACATATTTTATTAGAAGAAGAGGAGGGGCACATCACAAGTTAAGAGGGAAAAAAAAAAAGCTTGAAGTTCATCCTTCCTTCACATCTCTTTCATCTCGATGCTTAAGAGAAAAGGAAAAGATTGCCGCACAGAAACTCTTCACATAGGTGCAATTTTAAGGGACTTTGTTACTTCCAGGTCTGTATCAGGTTAGCCTTTGTCATGCACATCCAAGCTGCCTTTTTTTAAAGCTTAAATTGCATCTGCTCAGCCTCCTCACTGTGGCCATGGGAGGATTACAGGAGATCAGCTCATCCCAGCATCATGCTCTCCAGCACCAGCAGGCAGGGAACCCAGACATGAGAAACTACTATTGCAGGGAATCTCTGCTCAGCAGGAAAGACAGGCTCTGGATCACCGAAGTTGTCCCTCCATCACAAAATCCGGGAAAACAGGGCCAGAAGGTACCTTAAAAGCTCATCCTAAGGACCAGCTCCCTGCCCCAAGGCAGAATTGGCTACATGTGGCTCATCACCTTCTAAGTGTAGGAGAAACTCGTGGAGATTTAACTATCCAAATGCAATTCTCACATCAAAGGTCCTCTTCTCTTTGTTGCTGGCTCCAAGAAAAACTCTGCTGCTCTCCTTGAGCTACTGCAGCACCGAGTCTCTGCTGAGCCATAGCCATGGCTGCTACTGCTGCTGCTGTTACTGGAGTGTTTGGGACTTAATGACCAAGCACTCCATCACTTTTCATCTTCAAAGCACCTCACAACCATTAACTAATTAGCAATAGTAATTAGCAGGCTACTCTTCCCTGTTTATTTACTTGGTCTGAAATATGAGCATTAAGAAATTCTGGTCACTTTAATAGCTGCTATGGCATTGCCACAGATGCTAAGAGTAATCCCACAAACCACTTCATTTAGGGTGCTGGGAGAACAAACAGGCTGAGAAGGGAGAGCAAACAGGCTGAGAAGGGATTGCCTTCTTCAGGTGATGAAGTTTTAGTCTTTGCTTTCATGGTGAGGGTTTTGCTGTGTCCATGTCCTCAGTTTTAATGCATTTGCTTTGAAGATATACTGAGAAGTGAACAGGTAAGAAGGTCCTCTCTAACCTGACCTCTCTCAAACAAGACACTGAAGGTGTCTTGGCCAGAGCAAAGGGAGGACACCGCAGACACAGCTGTTGCAAACCTCAGAACAGGGTGGCCTAATTATTACCACATATTGCCATACAACATTGGCTGGAGGCTGGAGCCACTCTGAGGGAGGGTCTGCACTAAAAAAACACTCCAAAGAGCCATCAGGAGAACCCCTACCCTTTAAAAGGTCTAAAAATCAAAGAGGAAGGGAGATTCAGTGAGGTGAAGGGACTACCCTGAGGTCATACAGCAGCTAAGTAGCAGTTGGAGGATTTGAAGCAAGGGATGGCAAAGCCCAGCTCAGCCTTTATCTAGCAGACTAATGCTCTACAAGTGACAGTCTCTTGCACAATTCCTCTGAGCCTGGAATTATTTTCCATCATAATATAACATTATTTGCCATCTGGCTCCTCAATTGGCCATTGCTATAATGTAATCCAGCCCTGGGCTGTCAAGGAGTTTGGACACAAATCAGTCAGGAGCACAGGACCACAGCTCTTCCCACTCAGGCAATAGTTGGATTTCAAATCCATCTCTCTGCCCTAAAGGCTGGTGGATGGGAGGGGGGGGATGTCTCTGCT
Organism: Dryobates pubescens; assembly: GCF_014839835.1. Taxonomy (NCBI): domain Eukaryota; kingdom Metazoa; phylum Chordata; class Aves; order Piciformes; family Picidae; genus Dryobates; species Dryobates pubescens. The sequence goes on from NC_071612.1 coordinate 9,766,837, forward strand.
TTAGCATCACTTTAACAGCAAGGTCAAATTTCAAAAATAGATGGGGAGAATGAATGTAAGAAGATGAATTTGTAATGCCTGCAATTGCCAGGGTAATGTAAGCAGGGGCTTCAGTGAGCAGACAGGAGGCCCTGGGAGCCAGGGCAGCAAGAGCTCTTGTGGCCATGTGTTGAAGATGAAGATGGAAGGTTTTCCTAGGTTTATCCCAAGTGGGAACAAGGTCACTAGCAGGAGGTTAAGTAGATGGATGTAATTCAGGTAATGGAATCTGAGCCTTCTACATTTTGTATGTAAATAAGGTTAAAGAGAGCAGCAGGTACAGCTCCAGGGAGGGTATGAAACTGCTCTTTTTCAATTAGAGTTTGAACAGGGACCAGTCATTTTATCCAGTGAGACAGATTCAGCCCCTGGTGTAGCTCTCCAAAAGGCCACTGGCTTATCTAAACACTGCATTTGGTCCAGCAGATTCTGGTGGTGGCTTTTATCATTACTGACTTGGTGATTCTGTGACAAACATCAGAATAATAAAAGGTTGTAGCAGATGTCCAAACCGGGCAGCAATTACTGCAGAGCAAGACTAGTCACTATCTTAGCAGCTAGTAAAGACCAACCCCTGCCTTGAGAGCCCTTGGGCAGAATTTGGCCCCCAGTTCAAATGGAAGCTCACATCTTTTGCTGCATAGGCACAGACTTAATAAGTGTGATAAAAATCACGAGCTTGGCCGTGAATAGAGCAGTGAACCCTCATTAGACACAGCAAGAACACTAGAATTTACTGTCAGAGAGATGCAAGGCTGAAATCCTGATGAAAACACAGATCAAGAATGGAGATAGTCAGATGAGCATTAACTGTGCTAAGCAAATCTTTAGGCTGTAAGCTCAGATTAAAGCAGATTTTAAAAACCAAGCAACACAGGAACTGTCATGTTTAACTCTTTAGAGTCAGAAGAAGGAAGGAAAGCTTCCTCAAACTACATGGAACCTCCAGAGGCTCCATTTCACCGGGTGATGATTGGACACTTGAGATACCATCACACTTTTTCCCTTTATAAATTTCTATTAACTGGAGACACCCCCAAATACACACACTATGATGCAACAGACTCAAGATAGCCACATTGTTGACTGTAATTACCCTTGCTTATGGAAAAGTGATTAAGAAAAGATGAGAGAAAGAAGGGTGCAATTAGGCTGAGGGGGAAAAAAAAGGACCCAAATGTCTGCAGCAAGGTGTGCAAACCAAAGGAGGCAATTAGTTGGGTGTGGGCCCAGCACAAGTGAACAAAGTCATGCCAGAGCCCATGCCCTTACCCTGTGACTTCCCACAAGAGATTCAGTATTCCTGTGATGTGTCCTGACAGACAGGTACCAGCAGCACAGAAAGCTTAGTAGCTTTTCAGTGTTGAAGGCTTCTTTGGGAGCAGAGACTGCACAAGACAGCCTAAGCTCCTGGGATGGGCTGGGGAGGGATTGTTGGCCACAGCCCGATACACGACATGAGCTGGGCAGCACGGGAGGAATTAGGTCAGGTAAATTCAGCAACTGGCTCTGTTGGTGTGGCTGTGCTGGGTAATTATACCAAGGAGGCAAATAATGGCTGCAACAAATAAGCCTTCAACTTCCAAGCACCTGTCCCAGTTACCAGCATTCACATCTATGTCTCAATCCTAGTGGCGTCATCTGCTGCTCATGCTGCCCTGCAATGCAGTGGACATCCCATCCCCATCCCATTCCCTTCTGCATCAGAAGTTCCAGATTTTGCTGAGCATCTCAGCTGGGACTAGTTTCCCAAAGGCAGAAACACTGGGCTGAGGAAAAAGCACAGTCAAGTGAGATTCAGCCTCCAGCACATTAGGAAGGGAAAGTAAAACACTAGACCAGCAGGAGATGCAGAATACAAGCCCTGAAAGGAGCAAATTAAAAGGCTGGTCCTTCTGACCCTTCTGAAAAGACCACTTCAGATTTGCACTCATGCTGCACTTTCCCCATTGGGGGACACAGCATCAATTCCTCAGGGGACCTCACACCTTCTTCACAGCATTTAGATGGCCCTGACATCTTTCATTTCATCCACTAAGCCCAGAGCTCTTTCAACCTTCATGAAAACATGATTTGAGAGCAAACACAGCTCAGTGCACATGCAGCAGCCGCCATGGCTTGCTCCTGGCAGGACCTGCTGCTTCCCATCTCAGTGGTTTAGGCCAACCCAGCCAAAAAAAAAAAAAAACATAAATGCTGGTAGTGCCTTGTAGTGAACAAAAGCTTCAGGTTTCTCTGTTGCACCCTTTATTTTGCTGTCTCTGCCAGTCAAGCCACCCTTTTCTTATCTCCCTTGCTTGCATTTTGTGCTTTAGCCATCACTTGGCTGAAACTCCAGGGGCAGCAGTGGTTACTCTGAAAATTGTCTGCAGAGTTCAGTGCAACAGGAGCACATTTAGTGCTGTCTTTTTTTTGGTATTGATGCAAGAGTAAAAGAAGAGAATAGACAAGAACACAAATACTTCCCTGTTCGCAAGCCAGGTTAAGTGGTGAGTGTCATTAGACTTAAGATATAATCACAGCCTTTCGTTTTCCACCCCAGCACCGTGCTGAAGTACCCAACACACACCAAAACCAGAACTGGCTGAGCTGTCACAGCATCTTTACCCTGTGGCCAAGAGATCAAAGGCACAAAACTCTCCACTGCAATTAACACTGGTAGTTAGACCCAGAAAGAGGTGACTATGTCAAGAGATGCAAGGTATGAAACTTTGGCTGCAAACCCTGGCTGCTAAACCTTCATGTGCAACTGTCCAGCTCAGCTGGGACACAACCTTCACCTGCCTTGGCAAGAGCCTCAACAGGTCCCTGGAGTACTATTACCCTTAGAGCAGGCAGCCTTGGACCAGCCTCAGTCACCCTGGAGGCACTGTGTGGAGTGCCTTGACTATACCAACACCATGGGCTGACTCCCTCCCAAGCCACCAGAGCAGCCTCATATGAGGTCTCATTGGGTAACAAGTAGAGGAGCCCATGGAGATCTGCCACTTTTCATCAGCATGTGGGTCCTGACTCCTGCTCCTGTCCCGTTTTGTTCACAGGCATAACCATGTTCCATCTTTCTCATCTGCTGATGTGCTGTTGAGCAGTTTGGGGCTTGGAGGTGGCTGTCAACGCCCATGGAATGTAACAGCCTTAAAGGTGCAGAAGGCCAAGTGGTCCTGCTGATCCTCATCCTGGGCTTTACAGCTGCCATCTTCAGGAGCAGAAGAGCAAATACAGGCAGTAGACAAGAGTATTTTAATAGCCTTGGCTGAAATGGGATGGCAGCGTGTTACAAGGCTGCATGGAAAAGTTCCCCTCTCCCTCGAGATGGGGGAGAACCAGGAAATCTCTGTTATACAGCTTTTGAGAGCTCTCTGATATATGACCACTTTGCTCTCCACAAGCTGGAAGTCAACCAGACTTCATGCTCACACCAGGGGTCTGTTTCAACAGCTCTTCTTGGTAAGCACTGGTCTTCAGGCTGCCAAGGGCTTACAAGCATTGCTGTTCAGAAAGCTCTCACGGTTACAGACTCCTCTGAAAACTTCCATTTCCTTTCTTTCTTTCTTTTTTTTTTTTAAGCAATTCTTACAAGTCCTTGAAGCAAATGGGAAATTAAATAAATAATGCCCCCAACACCCAAATATAGAGAGGAAAAAGGGAGCACAGCCAACTTGACCAAGATCTTCGTTTACAGAACGTATTTTAAGGACTGGCAGAGAGTCAACTGTATGGCTGTGGAGCTATATGGAGGTTAGCTCCAATGCATAATAAACTTGACAGCACTTTGCTAGCCAAGCAGGGTGTTATTTTTCCAAACTGGGGCTGTTTTGAAAGAAAAGACTAATTTATCTTTCCAAGTGTATCATCAACATGTGCATGACCAGTTCTGACCCACCTCCATACAAGCATCCCAGCTATGGTCATGGGCTCTGCAACAACACACTGAATATGCTCCACAGCTCCCCTATCCCTGTGCAAACACATCGCTTCTGAGACACCCATTTCACCTGAAACCAAGTGCTTGGCTGCCACTGTTTGAAATTCCAGCTGTACAGGACATTTTGGAGATAGCTATAAATCTAAACCCGGCTTCTTTAAGTCAATGACAGGAGAGAAAGCTTTTCAATTGAAGTTGTCACCACTGGAAGTTTTCAGGCAGTTCTCAAAGCCTTGAAAAAGAGATCAGAGCCTAGGCACACACAAAGCATCCTTCTAGCCTCTGCATTCTTCCAAACCACATGTGGACAAATGAGTTTTTAACTAAGAGAGGTCCTTCCATAGACCTGAAGATGTAAGTTTTGCCAGCTCCCACCTCTTGCTTGGTGGCCCAAGCTGCTCCTGGCAGTGCATATGGCTTCTCCAAGCTCCAACCTAAAGAACATAGATGCTGGAGAGTAAGAGCCAGGCAGCTGGCTGGACCACACAGGACTCAGAATACCTGGGGACTGCAGCATCAGCCCAGAGAGGAAAATGGGCAGCTCAACATGAAAGGAGGGTAGGGCAAATACACTGACAGCTTTTGTTACAGCAGCTGGAGGCCAAAGTTTGTGCACACATCAGCAGTGGGGGAACACAGGGTCCTGTTGTGGGTGCAGCAACAAATCATGGAATCATGATTGGAATGGTAAGGGTTGGAAAGGACCTCTGGATATTGAGTTCAACCCTCCTGTCAAAGCAGGATTGCTTAGGGAAGGTCACAGGGGAATGCATCCAGATAGGTTTTGAAGGTCTCCAGAGGAGGAGACTCCACAAACTCTCTACCCCTCTCTGGGCAGCATGGTCCAAGGCTCCATGACCCTCACAGGAAAGAAGTTTTTCCTCTTGTTGAGGTGGAATTTCCCCTGTTCCAGCTGGTGTGCATTGCCCCTTGTCCTATCACAGGGAACCACTGAAAAGAGACTGGCCCCTTCTTGACATCTACCCTTGTGTTCAAGGGAGATGGGGACAGGGGGCAAGGCCAGCAAGCACTGAATGGGTCACATGGGCAAATCCAGCAGAGGAAGTTTGTTCCAGCACAGTGTAACCAGCATTAGGCTACACTGTGCAGAAAGAAGATGCCAGTGCTGATGTCATGATGGGTTAAGATGAGGGTACTGCAGAAAGGAGCAGCCATGGACATCCCATGCTGGGTGCACAGTGATTTTTGCTGTGAGTGCATCACTGTAGCACGGATAGAACATGACTCTCAAAAGCTACACTGAGGTCTCGGCCCTCAAGTGCTTTGGGCAAAGAGGGCTCCCCTAGCTCCCCAGCTGCTCACAGGGGCTAAGGACAAGGCCAAAGGGCCTGTGCAGAGAACAACACAGGTGACAGAGGATGCACAAGCCTGGAGAAAGGCAGCAAAGGTCCCAGAGGCACAAAGGAGCTTTGACTGTGTAGAAGAGCGCAGGAGGGGGTGGAAAACAGAATTACATTTTTGGCTGCAGAACTTTTTATTGTCTAACTTGTCTCTTCCTTGCCAAAATGTCTACAGAAACACTAAAATGCACAAGCTCCAGAGTCCTCCAACCCTTGGCAAGAGAAAGTAGCACCCAATGTGCAGAAAGGAACAAAGAGATTTGCAGGAAGGAAGGAGGAGTTGAAAGGCAAAGAGGAGTGTGGTTGTGCACTACACAGCACCAAAAGCCAGCCCTCACCCTTTATGCAGGTTTTAATTCCATTATTCAGAATCCATGTTTTGCAATTTATCACCTAATTAATAATGTATTTAATGTGCTATACTATATGATTTATTCAGGGTTTTTTTATTCAGTTGCAAGAAAAACGTTTCTGGAGTTATCTGGAGCAAGACAGCCAGCACACACCACACAGCAGCTCCAGCCCAGCCCAGCGATGCTGGATTTCATTAGGAAGATGCAGGATCCTATAGAGTCACAGACTGCCAGCGTGATGGGGGTTGGAAGGGACCATTCTCTTTGATTAGATGCAGCCACTTGGAGGATTTTGCACACAGGAGTGCCCACAGATCTCTCAAAGAATATTGCAAACATATTTCTGATGCAGCCTCCGCACCTCACATAAGCCATGGAAAAATCCCCTCCAGGAGGGACTGGCACAAAACTTCACCAATGCACCAGCTGTATTCACCCACACCTTTGGCTGGCTCTCATGGTGTATCCAGCCCAAACATCTCACTTGCAGGGCAACAGCACCTGCCTACCCTCTGCTTGGGAAAGCACAAGCACAGAAGTACAGGGACCTGCACACTGCTGTGCTGTCAACACATGACAGCACTCAGGAATGTCAAAAGAGCACAAACTCCTTCAAGCATCAGACCTCTGCACCATTTGGGCTTTTCACACACCTTTTCCCCGACAGGGATCAAGCTACTATGAAAGCAGCTTTGTGAGAGTCAAAAACATGACTGGCTTTTAAGCAATCTTATCCACACAGGGTTTCTCAGCCTCCAGATATTGCAGCATTTATCCTCTGAGCCACATTCCTGGCCCACACAGGGCAGAAGCTTCATGCAAAGATCCAGGTTAAGATACAGCCCTGGCAGGGCATCCTTCAGCACACCCTGTGCTTTAAGGAGCACCCCCAAGCACGTGGGCTAGGAGGAGGTTGCTGCTTATTTGAGACCTTGGGGTTTCCTCAGTGCAGCAAGGAAAGGAGAGGAACAAAAAAAGAAAGGAAAGGAAAAGCTAAGCTGAGGCAGGTCTCACCTCCTGGAGCTGGATTCAAACTGAGGCATGCCAGGAAACATTCCTCACTGTCATCAGTGAGCATCAGCCACTTGTTTCACCGGGGCTGGGGGTCTGTTGACATTCAGCAGCCGACAGCATTCCTGCAGCCTGAGCCTCTCCCTCCCCACAGCACAACAGAGCCTGGACATGCTGCGTGAGCACATCCAACATGCCTTTGTGCATCCTCTTGTCCACATTCTGCAGGCTTATATATGAGAATTGGTCCCATGTGTGCTTCAGTTGAAACTTACCAAGTTTACCAAGTAGTATAAAACATTGTTGATGTTTTAATGACCTAATTTGATGGTTAAAAGCCACTGGATCGAATGCATCTTGAAAGTAAATAAGCTGGCTTCTGCTGAAGAAGCTGTGGGCTTCTGCTGAGGCAAGGCTGTGAAGGTGCTCAGCACAGAAAGTGCTGCAAGGCAGAACAGAGGCTCTCAGCTCTCCTTACATGCTGAATATCTCTACACTGTTTGAGAAGATCCTCCTCAGGAGGAAGCAAAGCTCCTCATCCCTCCATAGAAACTGGAAACCACAGAAAACCTTCTCTGCTCCTGGCAGCTTTCCTTACAGGAACAGGGAAGCTAGTACCTTAGGTTGCTACCAATGAGAGCACACACCCCACAAGCCGGGGGGGGAGAGAAATATGAACCAGCCTTCACTCAAACATCTTCCAGCTCCCAAGCTCTGAACAAAACTAGAGGATGCTCAGTCGGCTTGTACTCCATGAATCATCAGCACCTCACGTACTATCAGCACTTCATTTCAGTGATGTGAAGTTATGTTGCCTGAATAAGAATACTTATCCAGGCCAGAACTGACTCCTTACTGATGACATGAATACCTATGATGAGGGAGAAAAGGTTTGTTATGCTTCTCTTCTCCTTTGCTTTCTCTTATGCTTTAAGCATGCACATAAAGTCGCAGCGAATGTTTTCACGGTGACAGCATTTGTTTCAATAGCAGTGGCATTTTCCATATTTCATCCTTAAAGCAGGCTCATTTTCCAATTCCAAGCTGATTTGTGCTGTTTAAAGCACTCCAGTTTCCCCTGAAAGGATGACTGTGAGTTGCCAAGACCCTTCATCTAAAAGGGCAGATATGCCAAATGGAGATTTGCTTTTCATTAATCCTAACCAGCCAGGCCCCAGGTTCTTCAAACATCTTTAAAGCTTCAGCACGTTGTAAAAGAGGCCCCAATTTCCTCTGCTATTCTAGAGAGCAATTCCTGTGCAAGGCACAGTGACAACTTGGCACATCAGGTTTCTGATCCCACCATAATGTAATGGATGCTGGATACTGAATCAGAATCTTCTAAAACATGAAGGGTATGAAAAATGAAAACTTTGGGCAACCACAATGAGCTCCAGCTAATGATACAGGATAGCTTCCCAAGAAAAGGTTGTAAGAACCAAGTGGCCCTCTTAGACTGATTGAATCCTGAGTGAAATAAATTAAAACCAGTACCAGATGCCCAAGTTTGACATTAACTGGAAAATCCCAGAAACATCAGGCAGTGCTATAGCCCACTGAACTGCAGCTGCTAATGGACTGCTTTCTCAAGGCACAGCAAAGGTGGCTTCCACACCACACTCTCTCTTTCAGACCAAGGTGTATCTGTACCTGCAGTAGATCAACCTGATTTTTGAAAGACCTTGGCTGCCATATCATGAAATGACTTTCACAAATACATATTTTGCCAATCTGAATATTTTAAGGCAAGAGTGGAAGCTCCTTAACCAGAGAGTAGTTACCCCCAAAAAAGTGCTTTGATAAACAGAAAGTATTTTAGCAACCAACTCTGAGCGCTGCTTTACAGGATTTGTTACTTTACTCCCTCACTAAGGCAGGAAATCAGGGAACTGGGAACTGAGTTCACAGGGTAGGATGCTCCTCATGGGCCCTTTCTTCCTAAAGCAAGCTTGACTCAAGATCACCAAAGTGATGCTTGTCTTGAGTGTTTGCTATGCAGTGTGTATGAAGGATACACCACTGAGACACAACCTACCTGTGAAGTTAGAAGCCAAATTTCAAACAACTTAAAAGTTTTTGGATATTTAAGACTTATTCCAGCACAGGGAGCACACAACAAGGCTGTGAGAACAAGGGCTAGGAAACCATCACCATCCTTATCCATTCGCTTCAAACAGCAGCATTTAAGTGAAGGAGGAAAGTCAGCACACTGAAACCTTAATGCTTCAATAAGACCTAGAAATCAGCTGCAGCTCCTAGCAAGTTTGCAGGATATGCACAACGAAGAGCCCTGAAGGATGCTGAGCCTTACCTGGTGTACACAGGACTTGGCATTCAGAAAGAAGAGCTCCACTGTGGTTTTGTCCTTGAGAAAGGAAATGCTTTCAATGTAGAACCTGGAAATCAAGAAATAAACAACCCACAGTTATTTTCTTGAATAGGTTTCATCTTCCTCTCAAATCACCTTATTTCCTTCACGTTTTGTTCTCTAGCAGTGAAATGTCACAGAGGAACTATGAGCTACTACACTTCATTTCCTGCCTATTAGGAGGGGACAAGCAGAAAATCACGAGCCAACAGCACACTGGGAACAACAAACTCCTTGTAGTAGATGTCTGATGACTTCTCAGCTCATTTAAAAACCCTGTTGAACATTAAAGGAGCAAAGGCCATCCCTCCCATTCAGGCAAAGCCACAGGAGTGGAAAAGGGAACTCCTAAACAGCGTGTTGCAGGTTGGTAAGCTGGCCTGGCACTGTGCTGGAGCAAAGGGGCTGGCAACAGCCCCAGCATTGTCTTTCTTCCAGGTGGAGGGAGCAGTCATGGGCTGAGAGCCATGGACTTTGCTCCAAGCAAACAGAGACCAGCAAAAAAACGTGCTTTGGGAAGGAAAGTTTTGGGGTTGGCTCCAACCCATTGGACACATTCTTCCTATTGGCAATGGGAGACCCAAACCCAGGGATTTACACAGGAGAGTTGTGACCAGCTCAGTTTTACAGGCACCACTCTGCACAGTGCTCACTGACCTCCTTCCCAGCTCAGCCCTGGCTTCCTCTTCCATGGGCACATCACAGGGGCACACACCAAGAAAAGTAATCCCATTATTGGTTACTCTGGCCCAGTCAAGATTAGCAGATGTGTCCTAGTTTGTTAGAGCTACCCTAAACATCTTGTCTGCCACCAAAGCTCTGCAAAATGGAACACAACCTGCCACTGCTTCTCTGACTCACTGGGGGCATCAAACCACAGAGCACTGAGATGTGTTAAGTGGTACACAGAGACCATCTACAGCTTGAGGAGCATGGAACTGTCAAATGAGTTTAAAGAGAGGGAAATTTGTGTGAGTGTGGTCCTGACAATCATGCTTTAGCTGAACCTGTGTGCTCCTTAAAGAGCATGGATGCATTGGGTCCACTCTTTCCCACCTAAGACTAGACAGAAGGTACACTTAATGTTCCAGCCAAGCAAAGACTTGGGCCACCACCATCGCTGCCTGAGCAGTGCACACCACACCAGGGTTTCTCTTGCTTTTGATAGCAGCAGGGTTGGATGGCCAGCACAAGGCATGGAGCATGCTATGTTTATCAGAACCAGGCCAGCCCTGTGGTGCTCCTAAGGCTCCTCACAGCTTCAGACTCCAGCCTCTCATCTTTTGGTGTAGATAATTTGCAAGACACTGGAAGATATCCACAGCAGGAGTGGGAGGAAGAAGCAAAGCCAGCACCTGCTGCACTAGTTTGGAATGCATGCAGTATTTATGCTGTGACTTGAGACAAACAATACATTAACTAGCAATTGGTTTTAATATTTTGCATTCCTCTAGCATGTTACATCAGATTAATTTAAAGCAGAACCCAGAACACATCTGCAGGATAATGAGGCAATTTACCCATTTCACAGGCATGCAACCTATCCAAGGGTCAGACCCAAGCCCAGCAGCCTACCCCAGACATTTGAAAGGGTATTTTACATTTCCATGAGTCACCTTTCATCAAGCACTGTAGGAGCCACAGGTATTTCCACCCTCTCTTGATCACACCTGATATAATTTATTTTCCAACACTGCTGCTGAACTTCACTTTAAATACACTTGAGTGTTTCTCTCCAGAAATGCAGAGCAGAAGGCAGGAGCTTCACTCTTCTTTCTTTGCCAACCTGCTGCCAGACAGGACCTGACCTTCCTCAGTCTGCTAAAGCCCTCCTCCCTCCACTGCACCAAAAAGGTAATTTTCCTGAACTAGTGACCTCATTTGCACTTGCTAAGAGTCAGACATGGCTGACATCCTCAGAAGCAGGTTAGTAGTCCTGGCTCTGAAGGCAGGTAGCTCCCAGTCACTGCTGGTACAAAGCAGGAGACTGGAGGATCTGGGGATTTAAGAAGACAGCATTGGTGAAGAGATGTCTCCTGCCCCAGCCAGGTCTCTGTGCTCTATTTCTTGCTTGGTACAAGCTGCATGCTGTTATCACCACAGTACAGATGGGGAACACTGGACCACATAGATAAGGATGCTCAGGGGATGACAGGCATGTTTGGGAACACCACAAGATGTATGTTCTGCTTTTATTTCCAATGCTGTCAGCATCCTTGAAACTTGAATGGCACTTTTATAGGTCACCAGCTGCATGGAAAACTTATGTGACTGGATTGAGTTTATGCCAGATGAAGAGAAATAATTAAAATCTGAAAGGATTATCATGTGTTTCATTACTGAACAGCAAAAGCTCAGAGCTGAGGAGTTATGAGAAAAAAGAAGGGTCAGAACCAGGTGTCTGGGGATCCCCTCTGTGTTCACTAGCACTACTGGAAACTGTTCACTGCTAAAAGTCACTGAGAGCTGAGGCTGTTGCACATTTGCCTCTGGCTCTGGGAGCAGCAGCTGTAATGGGTTGGGGCAAACCCCCTCCCCACCACGTGCAGAAATAACGACTCAGACAAACTGATTGCAAAAGTAGTGGAGAGTTTAAACAGAGAACAGTGAGTGTGCACAAAAGGAAACATAGTGACAAGAAAGACCCCAAACCCCACCTGAGGGTGCATCCAAAACCCCAGGGCTCCTCCTTCCCCACCTACTATTAGGCTGGTCTCAGCTGGCCAGATCTGAGACTGCCCTTCCCACAGTGGCGTTGGGCACAATCAGGCCCATGGCCAGGAGATCTCTCCCCCAGTTACCAAGTCTTGGAGAGGGAAGGAAAGAGGAAGTGCCAGACCCCACAGCAAAATTTATAGTGGTGCAAGGGATTATGGTAGAAATACCTAATTTCCTGTGTCCACCCACTGGGATGGACTTCTGGACACAGGAAACACCCCTGTAGCAGAGGGCACCCAGCCTAAACTACGACAGCAGCTCAGCGCCCTGCCTCATTATACCTGCATCTCAAAGCAGTGACATTGAAGCAACGTTTGCTCTATTTATGGTTGAGCCTCTCTCAAACATGAAGACATGAGCCACCAGGAGGGCTTACCCAGCCCAGGGGACATCCTGTCCCTGCAGCAGCGTCTACCACTCTCACATCATGCTCAGCTGGAGATGGTTCAGCCCAGGGGGATGAGAGCCCAAAGCTGGTGCTTGCTGCCCATCCCCTCTATGCCACCTGCCCTACACCCAACCACACTTTTCCACACAAGCCATGGGCACATACAGCTGCAGCTGGGGCTTTCAGCTGCTTTCATGAGAGTTTAATTAAGCAATAAGCGATGACAAGGCAAGTGTGTTCACACAAGATAAGTGTCTGGGGCTTATGCCATGGAGCAAAGGCCTAGAGTCACTTACTTATCCAAAAAGTTATGACAAACTAGAGAGCTGCAGGTTTTGAAGTGGCTCTTCTGCTGGAGTATCTATTTTCTGCAGATCAGACAGTTTCTATATTGCTCATTATTCCCAGGTCCTTCCGCTCTGCTTCTCACTTGCTGCCCAGCCCCATGGCTCCTAATTGCTTGGTTTGGATCTCTCAACCTCAGAGCAGTTAGGCTTCAAATTAGCTTCTAAAAGTTGATCTTTCCAAGCCCACTCCTCACACGTTACCTCTTGCCCAAGTCTTTGCACAGTCTGTCCTTAGAGGATCATCTTGCAACAGGGAGTGCCAAAATGAACATCACAAGCCAACAGCATTAATCCCAACCAAAGAAATGCTCATATCATGAGATGCCTTTCACGGCTTTCTGGGGCAGTCATAGACTTTAGCCTCTCAGATCTTCCTCAAACAGTGAGTATACTGAAGAGCCTTTTAAAATGGATTTTCTTCCTGTGGAAGTGGGGAAGGGATGAGAAGCTCTGTACTCCATCACATGGAAGTACCTATCCAGCAAAAACAAAGTGCTGCTTGTTTGAGCTGTTCCCTCAATGACCAAGGTGCAGAGGACGTGGTAAAGCAACAGTGCCAACTGACCCAGGTACACAAGTGGCTCTGCCTTGGAAGCCCTTCAAATAATTAAGCACAGAAGGCATAAATTTGCCACGATATGAAAAGCAAATGAGGTCAGACTGCTCTCATTTTCCTCACAGACCGTAAAGAAAACAGAAACTCCAACAATATTAAGAGTATGATGCTTGGTCCTCTCTGCCAGCACAGTTCTGCCTCTTAGGACATGGGTTTTTTTCAGACTCTGAACCAGCAGAACTTTGCCAGCAAAAGCCCTAAAGTAATGCAATTACATTGGCCAAAATCATCATTTTTGCCAGGGATTTTGTTCTCTCTAGGGGACTGTCTTCAGTATGCAAGCAAAGAAGCCATCAGCAATCCCTTTTAAGTACAGACAACCCTTCAGTAAACACAAGAAAGAAAAATTAAGTACAACTGCTTAAAGAAACTGTATTAAAACTCAGCACTATTACAGATAGGTAAAGCAAAGAAAACACTTAAAATACAGGGGTTTAAGGGAAAAAAAAACCAACCCAAACCCAACCCCCCAACCAAACCAAAACCCCCAACCCCAAACTAAAATACAGGGGTTTAAGAGAACAAAAAACAACCCAACCCCAAACCCCCAACCAAACCAAAACCCCCAACCCCAAACTAAAATACAGGGGTTTAAGGAAAAAAAAGCAACCCAACCCCAAACCCCCAACCAAACCAAAACCCCCAACCCCAAACCCCCAACCAACCAAAACCCCCAACCCCAACCTCCAAACCAAACCAAAACCCCCAACCCCAAATCCCCAACCAAACCAAAAACCCCAACCCCAAACCCAAATCCCCAACCCCAACCTAAATAAAGCAAACCAAACCCCAATCAAAAAAACCACCCCACAAACCCTAACCAAAAAACAAACACAAACCCCAGCCAAACAAAAACAAAAACCCAAACCCCAACCAACAAAACCCCAAATCCCTAACAAAAACCCCCACACCCAACCCTCAACCACAAACCTATTTTCAATGTCCTAGTAACAAGAGAACCCAGCAGACGCCCAACTACTTTGTGTTGTAGTTAAATAGCAGAACAAGCAAGCATCACACCTCCAGGACCTAAGCCCTCTCTAAAAATGTCACTTTGACATTTATTTTCTTGATCAGATCTGTGGCCAGTTCTTTTCAGCACCTCCCCAGCAATAAACAAAGCCAAGCGGTAATTTGCTCTTTGTGGAAGTCATTACTCACCTAACGGCGAAGTACAAAGTTGCTGGGCCTGGTTTCTTGGGCAAGTCATGGTCCAGAACTCTGTGATCCAGCTGCAGCCAGACACTCTGACCTCTGTGGAAACAGGTTGGTGGAGGGGCTTAAAAACTGGGACAAGAACTTACAGAAACTGGGCTCATTGCGGTGCTTGTGTTTACTCCCAGTGTGAAATTCAGCTCTGGGGCAGGCAAACATCTCAGCAAATTATTTCTTTTCTTGCCCCCCCCCCCTTCAGGTTTTGATGCCATTCAGGCTGGGGAGGGACTTCTTAGGATACCAGGTAGTAATAGGACTATGGGGAATGGAATGAAGCTGGAGGTGAGGAGATTCAGAGTGGACGTGAGGAGGAAGTTCTTCACCATGAGGGTGGTGAAATCCTGGAATGGGTTGTCCAGGGAGGTGTTTAAGACCAGGCTGGATGAGGCTCTGGCCAGCCTGATCTAGTGTGTGGTGTACCTGCCCATGGCAGGGGGGTTGGAACTAGATGATCCTTGTGGTCCCTTCCAACCCTGACTGATTCTCTGATTTCTGGATGGCAGAAAAGCCTCTCTACAGTTGTGTTTTCACCTGCACACAAAAGTCACACCGTGGCACCCAGAAAACCCAGGTACTATTGAATTACCCTCTGACTCCTGGTGTCTGGCAGGAGGATCTGATTCCTGATCGAAGTGGGAAGGAAGACACAAAGAAAATAAAAGTCCTCCAAACCACTATAACCTTCTTGAGGACTGTAGGGACAAGGGGGAGTGCAGAAGCCTGTGGCTGCCCAAAAAGGTGTGGCATGGGTGCCCTCCAGAGGCCACACATTCTCTTCTGAGCACCTAGCCCAGTCCTGTACACCCAAAGCAGCCTCTGGAGTCCCAGTGGTCACAGCCAACAGCTTTCAGGTATTCCCCTGGCAGCACTTTAAAGCTCAGTGAAGGAGCATCAACAACCGAAAACCTCCAGAGGAATTTCATGGCACCTCTTCTGGGGGAAGAAATAAGCCAAGCACAAACTATCCTCAAGGGCTTTACAGAAGAGCTGGAAGAAGGTATTTTTCAACACTTGAAAGGACAAGGATGTGGCAAATATGTTCTGGAGAGAGCCCAAAACGAGAGTGGCTGCCTTAAGCAGCTCTGCTCCAGCTCTGTTGGGGAACTGAAGGCAAATCTTCTAGAGATGCTGGCCCTGGGAAGCAGAGTCCTCCCTCTGAGTTTCAATCCTGTGCCCATCAGATTGCATTTCACTGAGGTGCTGAGAGAGGAGTCTAAACACCAGCTGAGATGTCAATTAAGGAGTTCCAGGTTAATGTCACAGAAATGGATCTCCCACAACACTCCAGAGCCTGGCTGTAGCACCTCGCCCTGACCAGTGGCAGCTGCTGGAAGAGGGTGGCAGGGGATGGGCAGCATCACATCAGCACTGAGGACAAACTCCATCCAACACTGGGGAGTGAGGGCTGTGTATTTGGATCATGTTCTGGTTTTGCAGCTCTTTTTGGTAGTTTGCAGAGTATCTTGGATACCTAAAGGTGATAAGAAAGCTAGAGGAAAGTTGTTATGGGGAGGACTAACATCAAATATGAGGTTATTAGGTTATTTCTTGTAGCCCTCACTACAAGAAGGACATTGAGGTGTTGAACCAGGTCCAGAGAAGGGGCACAAAGCTGGTGAAGGGTCTGGAGGGCATGTCTTATGAGGAGTGGCTGAGGGAACTGGGGTTGTTTATGGAGAAAAGGAGGCTCAGGGAAGACCTCTCTACAAACCTTCTCTCCTTTCTGCCTGGAAAATATTTTCCAAATATATTCTGGTTTGTGCCTTCCCCTTTCCTCAGCCAAGCAGCACAAGGAGAAGGGGAGAGAGAAGGGGAGAGAGAAGGGGAGAGAGAAGGGGAGAGAGAAGGGGAGAGAGAAGGGGAGAGAGAAGGGGAGAGAGAAGGGGAGAGAGAAGGGGAGAGAGAAGGGGAGAGAGAAGGGGAGAGAGAAGGGGAGAGAGAAGGGGAGAGAGAAGGGGAGAGAGAAGGGGAGAGAGAAGGGGAGAGAGAAGGGGAGAGAGAAGGGGAGAGAGAAGGGGAGAGAGAAGGGGAGAGAGAAGGGGAGAGAGAAGGGGAGAGAGAAGGGGAGAGAGAAGGGGAGAGAGAAGGGGAGAGAGAAGGGGAGAGAGAAGGGGAGAGAGAAGGGGAGAGAGAAGGGGAGAGAGAAGGGGAGAGAGAAGGGGAGAGAGAAGGGGAGAGAGAAGGGGAGAGAGAAGGGGAGAGAGAAGGGGAGAGAGAAGGGGAGAGAGAAGGGGAGAGAGAAGGGGAGAGAGAAGGGGAGAGAGAAGGGGAGAGAGAAGGGGAGAGAGAAGGGGAGAGAGAAGGGGAGAGAGAAGGGGAGAGAGAAGGGGAGAGAGAAGGGGAGAGAGAAGGGGAGAGAGAAGGGGAGAGAGAAGGGGAGAGAGAAGGGGAGAGAGAAGGGAGAGAGAAGGGGAGAGAGAAGGGGAGAGAGAAGGGGAGAGAGAAGGGGAGAGAGAAGGGGAGAGAGAAGGGGAGAGAGAAGGGGAGAGAGAAGGGGAGAGAGAAGGGGAGAGAGAAGGGGAGAGAGAAGGGGAGAGAGAAGGGGAGAGAGAAGGGGAGAGAGAAGGGGAGAGAGAAGGGGAGAGAGAAGGGGAGAGAGAAGGGGAGAGAGAAGGGGAGAGAGAAGGGGAGAGAGAAGGGGAGAGAGAAGGGGAGAGAGAAGGGGAGAGAGAAGGGGAGAGAGAAGGGGAGAGAGAAGGGGAGAGAGAAGGATATTTCTTCATCAAAAAGTGTTTTTCCATCACACTGAGTTGCCAGTGCCAGGGAGAGGTTTCACATTGCAATAATCACACAGCTGTTGAAAATAAGGAACATACTTACGTGTCATCTATAAACGTTATCCCAAAGTATTCCTTTTCTTTCAGGTTGAAGTGTGAGGCCACCAGATCCAGTAACTCCCGAGACAAAAGTTTGGGCTATTTAGAGAATAAAAATCATTTGTTCCAGTTCAGGCCTGTCATACATAATAAAGTTTTTCACTGCAAATAGTGACATTGGTTTTCCTGCACTAGCAGCAGGAGGGATTTTTCAATTAAGAAAATACTGTGTACTAGGGGAACTTGTGCTTTGGGGTCTGTTATGGGAATAAACCTTGCCCAGAAACACAGACTTTTCTTCCCTTACAGATTACAAAACCCCCACCAACACGAGGAGTGCATTCAATGTGCTTTGTGAATTTTGGGGAAAGCAGAGGGAACTGAGGTTGTTTAGCCTGGGGAAGAGGGTGCTCAGAGGAGACCTTACTGCTCTCTACAACTACCTGAAGGGAGGTTGTAGACAGGTGAGGGTTGGTCTCTTCTCCCAGGCAACCAGCACCAGAACAAGAGAACACAGTCTCAAGATGTGCCAGGGGAAGTTTAGGCTGGATGATAGGAAGAAATGCTTTGCAGAAAGAGAGATTGGCCATTGGAATGCGCTGCCCAGGAAGGTGGTGGAGTCACCATCACTGGAGGTGTTTACAAAGAGACTGGGTGAGGCACTTAGTGCCATGGCTTAGTTGATTAGATGGTGTTGGGTGATAGGTTGGACTTGATGATCTCAAAGGTCTTTTCCAACCTGGTTAATTCTGTATTCAGAGGAAAAAAAAGGAATGCAGAAGTGATGCCAGGCATTTTGCTCACCCTGTACCAATGCTCAAAGGAAACTTTACTCCCAATCCAGGTCTGAGAAAGGGGTTGTGTGCCTGACAGCACACCTGTTCATTCTACTCATGAGTTGCTCTAGATAAGAGAGAACTTCAAGCATCGCTTCAGTGTCAGCCCCCAGCAACACAACTAAAGAACACAAGCAGAGAAATCTGGCACTGTGCTACCAGTACTCAAAAGCATCTGTACCTGAACCAGCAGCTCCAAGTTCCTGTCATCGAGGAGATGCACCTGGCAGTGCCGGCCTTCTGTCATCTGCAAAGACAGCAACACAGCCCCGTGAGGAAGAGCAGGGCCCGCAGCTTCCCTGGCTTGCCCCAGCCCACGTGCAGCTCGGCGGCCAGGGCAGCGTGTAGCGAGCATTTAATCTGCACTGACGAGGGAACCGACTCCTGACTGGAGCTGAGCGTCCTTCTCCAAGGACTTGCTCTGAGGAGCTGCCTTAGCACTCCCAGCTCACACCAAATCAGCATTAAGGGTGCTTAGCAGCGCTCAGGATCAGATAAGAGTGACATAAGTGCCGCAGGAATGTAATGCGAGGGTGAACCAGGCTGGCTAGCACCACAGCCACCAGCAGGAGCAATGGCCTCCTGCTCCACTGAGGAGCAGAGATGACCCATGCAATCCCCATCCATCCAACCATGCTTGCAGATGAGTCAGCCTAAATTTGGTCCATTGACAGAGGACCTGATCTCTGGTCTAGATGGAATCTCTACTAGTAGGTGAATGCTCTTCCTTGGATAACTCTTCACAAGCATTTGAAGTCGTTGCCTCCACAGGGTTCTTATGCAGATCCTTGCACATGTCAAGACAGGTGCTTAAACAGGATGACTAAGAACGGGATTAGCTTTGCAACCTCTAACTCTGTATCTGGACCACCTTGATTCCCACTTTGTGTCACATTTATCTCTTGCAAACGTGTCCCTTTCTTTCTTTAAGAGGACAGCAATTCAGAAATAGCTGCACATTATGCCCTCTTAATATCTGCCCTTTGAAATCCAATACATTCCCACAAAAGCTTTTACATTATTCAAAATCTGTTCTAATTCTGGCCCTCTGGCTGGCTTTGGCAAGGGCCAGCTCCACAGCTCTCTCCGGAAGAGAGCTGGTGAAGGAAACCTGGCTTTTGTGTTTATTCTCCCAGCCCCAGAGTAACTCATTTTCCTGACAGCACAAGTTTCTCACAGACTATAAATTCTGGGCTCTGAGCAGTGGCTGAGGGTGGTTTGCTTAGATAGGGGTTCCCAGAGGGATTAAACGGCAACACACAGTGGTTTCTCCTTTCACATCCCTCTGGCTCTGCAGGAATAGGGACGAGGACAGGGCTGAGCTCTACTGCCATCAGCGCCCTCTCATCACCTCCCGCCCTAGGCTGCCGCAAATCTAAACCTCAGCAAGACTTCAACGCAAACACAATGTATCCTCAATTGCAGTATAAGCAAAGAGAGACCTCCCACCTCCCCAGCCCTGCCCCCGTTCCAACGCGTGGCTGTTTGCTCAGCGAGGGCTGCCCAGACACAGCCTCCTCTGTCACCAGTCAGCCCTAAGAAGCCAAATGAACAAAGCTTTATTGTTTCAACTAATTGAGCTCATTTTGACCAAAAGCTGAGAGAGGGAGTCCCCTCCTGAGGAGCTCTGCAAAGAGGTCAGGGATGAGTGTCTGCAGGCACAGCTCTGTCTGGGAAACTGGGGCTATGGCACATGTGGCACCAGCGCTGCAATTTACAGCCCTCTACATATGTGTCATCACATGGCTCATCAGAACATTGGTGCTGCTGAAGGGACCATTTGCAGAGCGAGTCCAGCTGGAAGAAACCCCTCCCTTTTCATTTCTGCTGCTGCTGTGAATGTGCAGTTGTGGAGAAGGGCCAGATGAAGAGTGACTTCTTGTGCACACAAGGGTGCAGAGATCACCTCGCAGAGACAGCAGCCATGGCCCCCATGCAAACCATTGCCCCACCCCATGGCACTACACCCTCAGGAGACATCAGAACTGCACTAGTCCACATTCCCAGCAGGGTACCACTTCCAGCTCTTTATCTTTCAGCTTTTGGAAGCAAAGCTGTAGCGTCCTGATTCCAACTCCCAGTGTGCTCCCTGCGATTTATCTGCTCGAGCACGCTGCCTGCAGCCCTTAAGTCCATTATGATGTGCTCACGGGTCCATTTGTTCCCCAGAGCTGAAGGTCTGCCGTCACACAGCCATAAATAAGTTGCATGTTACCATCAATTAATCATGTCATCAGCACACCCTTCAAGGTGGTGAACATTTCTGGCTCTGGCATACTGTTACCAATCTGCCCCTGTTGTGAAGCGCCTGATCCAATAGTGTTTTAAAATCATTCCCCATCTGTTGCTCGGAGATAGCACAAAGGTTGCCATTATTTAATTTCTAGCTGCTTTAGCTTTCACCCAGTGAAATCACATTAATCACTTCTGACTGTTTTAATTGCCTCTGTTGTCTATCGTTAAGTAAAAAAGGTTTCCATTATAGCAAACACATCCAGAAAGCCTTGAGCTGAGAGAAAGGAAGGTTGCTGGGAAGATTAAAACATAAAAGAAATACCAGCCATAATCTGCACTTCTATTCAGCTATCCAAGGTAATTGCAAAGCTCCTTAAAAGTAATTAAACATCATGACACCCCTGAAGATAAGCAAGATAATTAGCCCCTATTTTATTAATGAGCAATCATACATGGACACGGTTTAAAATGCTGATTTACAGATAGCATTTAGGACCTGAAGTCTCCAGGAATTTTGTCTCAGAAGAAATCATACAGCTGCTTCCCAGGGCACTGGACAGCTCAGTCAAGGAGTTGCAGAAGATACAGGAGTGTTCAGTGATAAAGCACTGTGAAATGTCATTCCTGTGACAACCCTGTCAGCTCCCCAGCTCTCCGAGACCACGAGCTCCTGTCATCTCTGGGACACTGTTGCATGGCAGGACATAACAGCAATGTCCAGGGCCACGAAATGTCTGCTGATGGCTGTAGTTCAAGGAAGAGCTCTGGCCCCCGAGCCCATGCATGCACATCTGAGGGCTACATCCCTGCCAAGACGCTTTCCCCACCTGGGCTGAGAGGTACAATGTGGATACTCACTGTGTGGCGCTGGAGCCCTGTCAAGGCATACACGTCTGCTGGGGTGACTACCAGATTTGCATTTGCAGGCTCCAGCCCTTAAATTAAGTCACATCAACTAGGAAAGTCCAAACATCAACCCTTACCTTCTTCTTACAAACTCCACACTGCAGCAACCAGCACCTTGGTTTTGCAGCTGTGCTAGAGCTCACTCCAAATATCCCCACCCCATTCCTGATGGGGCAGAGAGCACTTCACTTGGCTTACTCAGTACTTACGAACACAATTAGAAACAAATCACTCCCGATTGCTATCACTGAGCAACACAAGCCCATCCTGCCTCAGGAATTTCACCCACCAGAGAGATCATCTCCAGGAGACAACTCTCTCCTCACATGGAATTGCCACCCTATGCAGGCGGGACTCCTCCGTACAAGACAGTACTCACACTTTGCAAGCCTCATTTGTACAGGGGTCAGAAACTTCAGAGGCTTTTGCAGCCCCAAGACTGCTTCACAAGCTTTGAAGTATCAGTCACTTTACACTGGTCCCATATTGTCTGAGAGCAGTTACACAGAGGTATGGCAAACCTGTGGTGCAGAGATGCCACACATTCCAGCATTGTCATGGAAGTGTAGAATCATAGAATCATTTTGGTTGGACAAGACATTCCAGATCATCTAATCCAATCACTACCCCAGTGCTGTCAAGTCACCACTAAACCAGAGCCCTAAGCACCATCTCTACAGTCTTTTAAATACCTCTAGGTGTCAATGGTCACAGGTATCTGTGGTCTGGTCCTCTTCTCTTGCCTGAAGAAAAGCAGGAGAACTTCATAAAAAGGGCTTCACCACCATAGTATCTCTGGTATCCAGACATAAAAAGGGGCTTGGCCATGGAAGAGAGCCTCCAGCTCAGCAGCCAGAGACAGTAAGCTCCTGGAGCTGAAGCAGCAAAGGACTTGTTTTTAACTCTCCCAGTGACACCAGTGTGATTTATTTGCCTGCAGCACACAGCTTGCAGGCCTATTTCCTCAGGCTCTAGGAAGGGACTTGTAACTCTTGGGGTGCTGGGTTCCTCAAGGACTCAGCACCCTGGGAGCCCCTCACAAATACATTTTCTTTCCTCTTTAATTCATGCTCCTTGCTAATTGATTTCCCATGTTGTTTGGCTGATCCATCAGGAGACGAGCACAGCTGTCTGGCTCAGAGAAGAGGTGTCATGAGCAGCCTTGAGATTTATATACACAAACACATCTCTGATTTCAGTTTATTCTCATTGATTTTCTATTGTCTGTACCAATGATCAATTTTGTTATATTTTTGCAACCTGCCCCTAAGTTGATCTTTTCAGCAGCTATTTTTAACAGCCTGCTTTTAGATAAGCTATTAGCCAGTAAAAGAGGTAGCAGCATAAAAAAATCCATGATGTATCCCTGTGTCTCATCTAATTCCCAATAGGATATTAGCAAAGTGATGTAATGCACAGCCCCATTTTTGGCAAAACCAGAGTGAGATCCTGCCTGGATTCATATTGCTACCCAAAGTCACTTGTATGCTCTGCACACAAGCAAGCAATAAAACCTCACAAATGGAGGAATAAAAAGGAGACAAACACTGTCTGATGCAGAAATGCAATTACATCAAAATATTGCAGCCTGGGCAAAAATTGGCAGCAGGCTTTCAGCAACAACCTGATTTACTCAGATCTTCAGTACAAAAGGCAGATAATGAAGGAGAAGAAATACACAGTTCTCAGAATCTCCATGTGTGGAAATGATGAAAGCATAGGGGGAGATTGTGATTCCATGCAGCAGGTTAACATGCTCAGAAAAGCTTTCACAGAGCTGCATTAAAACCCCCACTGTTTTACTTCATGCATCTTGCTCATGATACCAAAAAACTGAGAGGAACTCTCCACCTAAAAAAATAATCAGGCAGATTTTTCCAAAACATCACTTATTTAAAAAGGAAAAAAAGAAGAACAACAACAACAAAAAAAAAGACAGAAAAAACCCCCCAAAACAACCACCAAACCAAACCAAACCCCAGAACCAAGCAAGCAACAATAACAAGTAAACCAACCCTCCCCTCCCCCCAAACCCCACCATAACTAACCAACCAACCCAAACCAAACACACCACAAAACCAAACTACTTCTTGGCTACTTAAACCAATTCCCTGTTATATCCTGAGCCTGAATGCTTATTTGGGAAAGAAAAAAACCACCAACCTATGCAGGCTATTTATGCTATTTCTCTGCAGCAGAAACTGTGGGCAGTGACTGGCTGGAAAGCAGCCCTGAGGAGAGAGACTTGGGGGTGCTGGTGGAGGAGAAGCTCAACAGGAGCTCTCAGTGTGCACTTGCAGCCCAGAAAGCCAATCAGATCCTGGGCTGCATCAAGAGGAGTGTGGCCAGCAGGTCAAGGGAGGTGATTCTCCCCCTCTACTCAGCTCTGGTGAGACCCCACCTGGAGTACTGCGTCCAGTTCTGGAGGCCCCTATTACAAGAGGGATATGGATGTGCTAGAAGGTGTCCAGAGAAGGGCCACGAGGATGAGCAGAGGGCTGGAGCACCTCTCCTATGAGGACAGACTGAAGGAGTTGGGGCTGTTCAGTCTGGAGAAGAGAAGGCTCTGAGGTGACCTAATTGTGGCCTTCCAGTATCTGAAGGGGGCCTACAAGAAGGTTGGGGAGGGACTTCTCAGGATATCAGGTAGTGATAGGACTAGGGGGAATGGAATGAAGCTGGAGGTGGCGAGATTCAGGCTGGATGTGAGGAGGAAGTTCTTCACCGTGAGAGTGGTGAAGCCCTGGAATGGGTTGTCCAGGGAGGTGGTTGGGGCACTGTCCCTGGAGGTGTAAGCCCAGGCTGGATGAGGCTCTGGCCAGCCTGATCTAGTGTGGGGTGTCCCTGCCCATGGCAGGGGGGTTGGAACTAGATGCTCCTTGTGGTCCCTTCCAACCCTGACTGATACTATTGATAGAAACATCCTCCCTGTTCGAAGCTGGGTGTTGCATGCAATATATTTAGGCATCCAAGTGTGTGTCATCCAGTCAGGAAAAAATAAGAAAAAGCAAAATCAACAAACACAGACACACACAAACAAAGAGAGCAACTAGACAGGGTGTAAACAGGAAACCTCTAGAAAAAAAAAGTTAAGGCCAAAAAAAAAATAGAAAAGCTGACAGAATAATCAGTCTCCTGAAGCACAGTTTAGGAATGGGAAATCCTGAAGAGTTCAGCTCAGAAGTAACCCTGAATGTGTTGCACTTCTTCCAGAGTAGATGTCACCTCCCAGAACCTCAGTTCTGGGATGTCTCTTGGCATAGTTGCTTGTATCTGTCACTGACTTCTATTTTTAAGCCATTTTTTGTCTGTTTGTTTTCAGAAGGTCTGGAGTCTTTGCTACGAGGGAAAGCCAAAAGAAACCCAAGCCCTATTAACTCTGTGTCCAAAGAAGAGAGGATTATGCATAAGCTGTACATAGACAAAATTTGGAACTGTTTCCCCCTGTTGAAATGCTCTGAGGTCTGTGCATACATCCCAGCTGCTCTCATTCGAGATGTGCCATGATTTGAGCTTCAGCAGTCCACATGCAAATGCTTGTGGCACAACCTCATTGCTCTGATGGACAACTGTAACCTGCTCAGGGACAGGAGGTCTGTGCAAGGGTTTTACATAACACTAGGGCAAGGGACAATGGTTTTAACATAGAGAAAGGTAAATTTAGATTGGACATTAGGAAGAAGTTTTTTTCTATGAGGGTAGTGGAACAATGGGACAGGTTGTCCAGAGAGGTCGTGGAGGCATCATTGCTGGAGGCATTCAAGGTCTGGTTGGGTCAGGCTCTGAGCAACCTGATCCAGTTGGGGATGTCACTGCTTACTACAGGGGGATTAGACTACATGACCTTCAGAGGTCCCTTCCAAGCCAGTCATTCTATGATTCTATAATCCACATAAATACACACTACTGGGAGTTTAAAAGCCACTCCCCAGTCCAGTGAGGGTTCACATCCTTGACAGCTCAAACTCCGTGAGAAATCTTTTGGAAGCAGCAGACCTCTTCCCTGAGCTCTTCCCTTCCTCTCAGAATAAACCCTTGTCCCCAGGCATGAGTGTTACTGAGCACCATCATGAGCTCTGCCTGGAAACCACTCGTGTGTGACACCAGGGATTCAATCCCAACTGCACAGAACTGTCTGTGCATGTTTTTCCATAAGCAGCTTGCACACAAAATCAAACTGGACAAACTCCAGAAGATATTACACAGGAAGTAAAACTGCACTGATGCATCTAATGATGAGAGAGAGAGAGGAAGCATTTTTCACTACCTAAGTGGCTGGCACACAACCCTTAAACCTGCAGTTTTAAAAGTGAGAAATCTGGTTGCAGTGCATCATTAGAACATGGATTGTGAAAACTGAAACAGGCTAATCACAGCTAGAGCAATCAGAGCACTGAAGGACATCATACAGATCATCAAAAGAGAAAGAGCAATATTCCCACAAGATGCACATGTCAGTTAGGAAATGCTGGCCTTCTGCCACACCAGCCCAGCCTGCACAAAGCCTGGGGCATGGGGGAAGTGGGTCCCAAAATCCTGCCACCTTGCTTTTAATCTGCTTTGCAGGTGCATGAGTCCAGAGAGCCAGCCTTACACTTAGAAGAGAATTTCACCTCAAAATCCCTACCTGAGCTGCAGTTAACCAGCTATAAAGCATCACCAGTAATTTCCTGTGTGGTTTATTTCCCCCCACTTCCCAATCCCCTTTCTGTAACTCATAAGCCTGTAAGAGATTTCAAAGCTTAGTATTGAAGCCCCTATGGTGACCCCAGATTTCATCAGCATTTAGGTGGTGGTTTTTTTGGTTTTTGTTTTGGTTTTGTTGTGGGGTTTTTTTTTTCCTTTGGTCCTGAAGGCATTTAGGATCAGATCCTCAGCTGCCTTGGATCAGTACTGCCTCATTGACTTTGATGCAACCAGACGGCTGATGGCTGGCCCCTAAACGTGCACTGCTTGACAAAAATATGGAATAAGATGCAAGAATGCATTGCAATGTAGAGCTGCCCTAACCAGGCACATCTCAGGGAAAAAAAAAATAGCCTTTGCTTGTCCTTCTGGAAGGAAGGGGCCTGCATACAGCTGGGGGAGGAAGAGGGGAAAACCAACCAACCAAAAAAAAACACAACACCCCAAAATAAAAACTTATAATGGTTTAAAATGACCTCAGAGTTTCCTGGTGTGTCTTTTGGGAGAGCAAAGCCTCAGTGTGTTCCAGCATTTGGAATCACTCAGAGCTTTAAGGAATAAGCAGAAAAATAGCAATCAAGGGGTTTGTTTAAGAACAGAAATCCTCTGGAAACTTTAAGGACCTGGTTTAAGGCCTCCAAAAACTCCTTGATGCCTGCTGCTTGTGAGCCTGTCTGCAGCCTGAGGTCCTCCCGATCCAGTGGAGGTGGTGGTCACCAAGTGTCCCACTGTGGGAGGAGCTCAGGGGAAACAGATGGGTGGGAGGGTTGGAAATGCTCCATCTGCCCACAGATGACAATCTGGGGAAGGGAAGCATGCCCCCATGCCATTGCCACATCATATCCCACTGTTTACCTCTCCATCACCCCCAGGAGTGTAAGAAGCCCCAAGTGATGCCTCTTCTGCACAGCTGCCCCCTCCTCAAAACCTCCTGGACTCACTGATAGCTCAGAATCTCAGAATCAATAAGGTTGGAAAAGACCTCAAAGATCATCAAGTCCAACCTGTCACCAAACACCTCATGACTACTAAACCAGGGCACCAAGTGCCATGTCCAATCCCCTCTTGAACACCTCCAGGGATGGTGATTCCACCACTTCCCTGGACAGCTCATTCCAATGGCTAACAACTCTCTCTGTGAAGAACTTTCTCCTCACCTTGAGCCTAAACTTCCCCTGGTGCAGTTTGAGACTGTGTCCTGCAAAACACAAAGGGTTGGCTTTGGGGCCAAACCCACAGGTTTTCCCCAGTCTCTGCCCATGCCAGCTCAGGCAGCCAGTGTTTACAATGCTGTGCTGCTGAAGCCTGCCTCACACAGATGCAATAAATTTGCCATCATCCCTTCAAAAGTGATAGCAGAGCTTCCACCAGCTTTACTGGGGGCAGATCATGTCTCCAGACATATTGCCTCTCCTTCCTAATTCTTGAATCATAAAGAAACCTTTGGATGAAGTCCTGCCTGCAACATAGTCAATGTGTTTTAGCATTAACTTCAATAGGGCCAGTATTTTGCCCTAAATAATTTATTTTAGCTTGGTATTAGCCTCAACAGAAGGCAAGATCTGCTTAATGTTAAATAGCCAGCAAGGCAGCCAAGTGGCTGGCTACCTCACTCATTGTTTGTGCCACCTTGTAGGACCCATCTCACCTAAAAGTGGCTCAAAGTACCACCTTCATCCTTCCCCCCCCCAAAGGAAGCCTCAGGATATCTCTGTGCTTCTTGTCTCAGGAGCAGGCCAGGCAGGAACAGACACCTGAAGATCCAACTGAATGTGACACAGACAAATGTTTTCCTACAAGACTGGCTGGAGAAAGCTTAAGTACAATTGCCCCTTTGATACTTTCCATGGATATGTTTGTTCTGATGAAGTTTGGCACAAAGTTGGAGATAAAACACAGTGCTGGGAACAGGGGGCCAGGAGGCTCTCCAGGTTCCATGGCACCTTCCTAAAATAGTGACGTGAATTGAAGACAGGATGAAAACACTGACTCCTGCAGAGCATCAACTGACTTTCATGTAAGCCCCACCAGCTGAGCCAGTAAAAAGCTCTGGCAAAGCAACAGCCCAAGTGCTCTCCCTCAAAGCAGGCACTGTGGCTTTTCAGGGCCAAGTGCCAAGGGGCTTTCTGTGCAAGCCTCCTTTTCCTCCATTTACTCTGCTGTTTCTCATTGCAGGGGATGGTGAATCTAAGGCACTTCTTCACTTGCTTTACAGATGGCCCTGGGTTAGAACTAGATGATTCTTGAGGTCCCTAACAATTCTATGGTTTGCTGATTTGTACAGAATGACAGGCACAGCCTCTTGTGGTTATTGGAAAGATCCCACTCACTAGAGAAGATCATTTGGCTTTAATCCTCACACTCCTCTCCCAAAGATACTCAGAAGTAATGATGAATGCACTGATAAAAAACACAACCAACCAACCAAACAAAAAACAGCCCCCCACAAACAAATCAACCAAAAAATATTAACAACCTAACAGTCCCCAAAGTTAACATCAAAAAAAATCCATGACCAGAAAACCCAATCACCCACAAACAACAAATAAAAATCCCCAACCAAAAGAAGCCCAAACCAAAGGCTACAAAAGAAAACAAAAAAAAAAACAAACTACCAAACACAAAACAGAACCAAAAGCAGTGCTGAATGAAAATCCAGGGAACAAATTGATTGAGTCTTCTTCAAAATGATGAATACTGTTTCCCAAGCCAGGAGATAAAGCCCTTTGCCAACAGGAAAATCTAAAACAGGAGAACTGCTGCTTCTTGGTCTCTACCAGGAACATGCAAGGTGAAAAATTCACCTCACTCCTTCCTAGAAGGAAAGTTAGCAGCGTAGCTGCTTCTCCTGATACTACTGTTTGTAGTTTCCCACACACAGATAAAGGCACAGGGGTCGTTCACCCATGACCTGTGCTACAAACACGCAGGCAGCAGCAGTTCCTGCAGCACAAGGGAGAGGGATGAACTGCTGGAGAAGAGCCTTCACTGACTGTTGGCCCCACGCTTTTCAGCTGACAAGTGGCATCCAGACAGCATTTCACCTCCCCTGACACTGCCAAAGGCCACAGGATCTTGCTGGCAGTGTTATCGGTAGACGCTGAGTCCCTCTGACAGCAGGGCAGGGGTTAGCCACCTTCCAGAAGGAACAGCCCCCTTGTTACATCGGTATTCCCCTTCAAGTGTCTTGTGCTCAAAAGTGTAATGTTTCTCAAACAAGTCATGTCACTCCAGGAGTGCTGATGTTACCATTCCTACCACCCTGCCATGTCTTTCAACTAACAGCAAGAACAGACCAGACAGGCAACGTCACAGCTAATCTGGGAAGAATCAGGGAAATGAATAGGAAACAATCAGTGCAAATCTGCCACAAATATCAAGTCAATGAAATACTTCATCCAACATCTGCTTTCCTTGCAGAATGTAGCTAATGAATTAGTGTCTGGGGAAGACAGGCTTATCCCCAGCAGCACTGAGAAGCTGCAGTCAGGTCATTACCAGGCACAAGCCCATGGTGATGTTTTGTTCCAGTGTAATCCCCTGGGAACTCAGGGGTGGCAGAATGGGAATAAAAAAACCCGATCCTGCAGGGGCAGAGAGCTTTCCCGGCACTGCCCAACAGGGTAAATGTGGTGTAAGCCCCAAAAGAGGGCACTGCATGGAGCCAGCAGCATCCTCTGCCCTTGAATGAGTGGTACACACCATGGGGCAGGACCAGACACCCGTCCTCCTGTGACCTGTTCTGACCTTCACTCCTCAGACAGAAGGGTAGAGGCAAATCAGTTAAGCTCCTGCTTCTTTGCTTAAGTCTCTACAACATGAATCTCAGGAGATATCTGTGCAGAGCTTCTGGTAACTTATCCTGTGTTTTATTCCACCTCAGAAGCCATCCCTGACCCACTTGAAACAGAAACTCAGCTTTCCCTGTTAGGGGAATAGCTACAGAAGACTGGAAGAAAAATCTCCTTAGAGTTTCCCCATCTCCAAAGACTCAAATCCTGTCCATATGAACTGCCTTGGAACCTGTAACTCAAACAACAATGCAAGGAGCAAATAGCCCAAGAAAAGCCTGAAATCCTAGGCTCTGGAAGAAGTCACATTTGTGGGGATGGGTGATTTTTCTGCAGTGTTGCTGGTGGTGAGGAGCCAGCCTGCCCAGCCACCAGCACGGTGCCAGGCACCTGGGGCTTTGACAGATTTGGACTGCCCTGCACTCTGCTTTTAAAGCAAACCAAGCTCTTCAGATCAAAGGCTCTCTCTCAACAGCCCTTAACAATCTCCATGTGCACTGCTGCATCTCCAGTGCCAGCCTCTTCATGAGGGTTTGTTTTGGGGCAAGAGGGGTGGGGACCTTACTGATGAGACGTTTAATAGTTACATGCTGAAAGGAGCTACTGTACCCGGCATTGACTGCCTTTTCTCAGGACTAATGAATCTGTGCTTTGTTCAGCTTAAATCGTATTGCAGAGCTGCCTGTAAGGGTGATCTCCAAAAAAAGTGTTTTCTCTGCAATCAGAAATTACAGACCCCCTCTGTCCAGCTGCAGCAACGTTACCAGAGTCAAGCTTGGATGTAGCACTTTCCCAAAGCAGCCGAGGCAGTACTTACAACAAAGGCAGGAAAGAGCAGCTTTAAATGCTGGGAGTAAACAAGCAGCCCCTTATCTCCACAATAGGGTGCAAAAGATGCTAAACTATTTTTATGGACTGATCTTTTAGGGCAAAGAGAAGGACACCCGAGAAAGTTTCAGCCTGCACTGAAGTACTCCAAAGCAAACTGATTTCACTCCCTGCTTTCTTCTCTCCTCTACGCACAGCTCTCGGCTCTGCATGGTGTTTTAGCAGGGGCACAACAGAACAGCACTGAAGAGCGTTATCTGTTGCTGCCAAGCATCAGAAATTAAAACATAGCCTCTTACCTCGGAGCCACACTCCCTGCTGGGTTAAAAGGGCTGGAGAATCCCAAGAAGTGCTCAGCAGCATGCGTGTACTAAGCCTGCATGTTTTCTGTACGTTCAGGCTAAGGGAAGAGGGGAGACACGGTCCCAGGCTTCTTCCGTTGCCATATAATCTCAAGGAAGTGACCTTCACGTTTGTTGCTTTGATTACAAATTGAGAAACAAAAGCTTTTCCAGCCTGAGTCAGGGGACATGAAAAGTTGGAAGTGTGACTGGTAAAAATGGAGGGAAGCTGGGAAAGCATTACAATGGCATGGGCTTTTCTTCCCCCCTCCCACCCCCACCCCCCCCTTGTAATATTAACCCCTTGATTATGAAACAAAAGCAAGGGAAACCCCTTCAGTTAGTTGGCATAGCACAAGGTGCCAGCCCTGGGGCAGTGACACCTCACCGTGGGATCACAGGTCCCTGCCAGATCTCCAGCACTGTGGCAGCCAGCCGAGGACCCTCATGCCAACAACTCCGTGTTTGCTGGGAGCTGCCATTGCCCCTCCAGCTCTTCCACCCTGCACATCCCCATCCAGGGGACAGAAGGAGCCTTTATGCTAAAACTTGGCATGGTGCTAAAACTTCAAACCACCTTCACTTTGGACCCCTGGGATCAGGGGACTGGCCCTGCAGCAGCAGGGAAGCTCACCTAGTTGTCTGAAGGTGCACAGTTAAATGGAAACAGGCAGAGCTTGTCTCCTCAGCACACCTGCTCTCCATTCTTACACTCACATCTCCATAATCTGTTGCTGCAACAGATACTCTCAGGTATAAATTTTCACTGGATTTCCCAAACTCCTTTCCAAAGCATGCTTTGGTCTACTGCCTCTGATGTGGGCTACCACATGGCATGGAGAGAGCTTGAATGTGGACAGTTTTACACCTTTGGCCATCAGGCTGAATTTGTTCTGGGGTTAGCATTGGTCTCCAGGGGTGCAGTTTACTGCTGGCAGAGGTACAGGAGTCAATCACCTGCCTGCTCATCTGCTGGTCCCTTTGCAGGGCTGCTTCCTGTGTGCAAAACACCAAGTTATGCTTCACCTCCTGGATTTCTTCCCCTCTGGCACATCAACCCACACAAGGCTTCACATACCTCTGGGCTTTGACGCAGCCACGCTAACTATGTAACTGTGTCAGGCAGAGCACAGGCATCACACCAAGGCACCAAAGCCAAGCTCTCCTCCCAAAGAGCTGTCAAACAATTATATAGCACTGCTTTCACTGAAAGCAGAAAAAGCAAAACAAAACAGGAAACCAAGGAACTGTGCACACAAACCCAGGAGGCTTTAGCCTCCAGGGCTCCAACCTGACCTCCAGGCAGGTACTCAAGAGGCACAAGTCTCAGACTGACACATCCATTTACTTTGAAATCTAGAATACAAGCCTGTTTCCTCTACACAAACACATCTCAGCACTACTAATCTCCTTTTGATGTGATGTGGGTATGGGTACCCAAAGCTTTCAGATCACACCACTGACTCACGTCCCTTGGCTGCATAAATGATGGTAGGTAGACTGATGCCAAGGAAACAACCAAGCCCAGGACCACAGCATCCAACATGGGCTGGGAGATACAGGCTAGGGGGAACATTGTGAAATGCTACCAGAGTAAGGAGGAGCTCTGGACACATATGACATCCACACTTGGGAGGGAAAGCAACCTCTTGGTTTTAGCTGAATGCTCCCAAGTGAGCACTCACTTTGCACAGAGAAGACAAACTGTGAAGACTTTTCCACCCTGATTTTTATAATCCATGGATCTATTTCAAGAGGGGAAAAAATATCAGGTTCAACATCTGAAAGAAACTAACTTGCTTTTATCAGAATAAGAAGCAACAGCTTTGGGATCAACCTTTTGAAAATATCTTGGAGGTGAGTGGCTCAGAGGTATCATGTGCTCTTGGTCTCAAGTCCCCTAGACAGAAAGCTCTGTGTACCAAGTGCTGGAGGCCAGCAACAGGCTCCATTAAGCTGTAGAACACTGTACTAAGGCAGAGCCTTAAGAAAGCTGCTGGGAAGAGAAGCAGGGCTGCCTCGTCCATACATTCAAACTGCATGAGTCAGCCCTGCTACCCTCACCTGGGGCTGCCTCCCTAAATCCAGACACCTCAGAAGTCAGCTCACCTCAGCTACCCCAGACACATGGGATGTAGTGAGATGCCAGAGGTGTCTCGCCCTCCTTGTTTAATGCAGAGGAGCCAGCTTTGATCAAATATCCCACTTTCAAGCAGCTGCAGACAAAGAGGTGAGCTTTTTCCCCAAGTCACTTTGCAAAAGCTAACATTCTCACAGTCATCAGACTACAAAAGCTCTCCAAACAATGCTCACTATCACAGGTTTCATGAAAAAAACATAAGCTGGCCCCGCATCAGGCAGAAAGATGCCAGGTCAGGTCCTGCCAGCTGGTCCAGACTGTGCCAGTAACCAAAGGGGTGGTAGCTGAGACAGTTTTGGGAGAGTATTTCAGAGCAACGAACTTGTATTTGTCTCCAAAACAGACTCCAAAGCCCCAAAATAAGATGGAAAATAGACGGTGAGTCATTTTTCCTTAGAGAAATGACGTGGAAGTTACCTGGGTGGTGCCAACTTCTGCCCTGCTGGGCTAACCACAGGGACAGGAATAGCTGGAGGAGGGGAAGAGCACAGCTCCTCAGAGAATCTGGGGCTTCCAAACAGATACAGACCTGTGCTGTGCAATTCAGCTCTGCTCTGGGTTACAGATCAATTTTCTGGACAAGAAAAATTAGAGCTTTAAAGAAATGCAGCATGCCCAGAAGAGGTTCCAGCAGTGGGCAGCTGTCAGAGCAGCAAGAGTTGAGCAGGAGAAATTCCCTGAAACTCAGAGGCTGCAAGAAGAGCTTTGAGATGGGGTTTGGGGGAGGCAGTGCTGCAGCAACTCAAAGGGTCACAACCCCACAGTGAATGCAGCATTCCAAAGCCTCTCTGAATAAGGTGAAGCAGATGCAACGTGCTTGATACTAGAGAGAAATTACTCACTCCCACTTTTGCTATGGCTTAGCCAGCACCATCTTGCATGCCTGCTAAGTGTACCTGCCCAACCACATTCCCCATGGATTTCATCTACACCAACATACTTGCTCTCCCAAAACAACTCTGGCAACCAGACATGTCCAGTCCAGAGTCAGCCAAGCAACTCTGTGCCCTCTTCGCTCAGGGCAGCCACCTTTCTAGAAAGATTTGGGTTGGTTTGTTTGGTTTAGTTTTCCCCCCCTGTCTACCTAGAACCTGTTTTCCTCTCCTATTGCACTTCTGCTGCCTTTTCCCCCCCTACCTGTTTGCTTTCCCACACTTCCCTACAAGCTCAGTTTGGAGTATGGGGTGTTTTGGTGTACACCTGAATGGGGTCAGAATGATGATTTTCTTATTCCCCGATCCCTCTTTTCTCTTCCCTCACTTGCACAGCCTGCACTTTTCACACTATGTAATTCTTCTCCTCTCCTGCTTTTCCAGCTTCTTCACTTCCATCCTCCAGTCCTTTGCCTCCCCCACTCATGCACAAGGATGTAATCAGCCTGCAGGAGATACCAGCAAGCATGGCCTTCTCCACACTGTGTACCCCCTACCCAACTCACATCACCTACCTAGAAACCACTGGCCCAACAAAAAGTAAAACCAGGATGTTCAAAAAGCATCAGTAGCCATGCAGTGTAAGCAACTTATCCATCACTACTCCCACCTCTGCTGGCACCACATACTCTCATCTAATAGCAAGCAGGAAGAATACAGAATTAACCAGGTTGGAAAACACCTTTGAGATCATCAAGGCCAACCTATCACCCAACATCATCTAATCAACTAAATTAAGTGCCTCATCCAATCTCTTTTTAAGCACCTCCAGTGATGGTGACTCCACCACCTCCCTGGGCAGCCCATTCCAATGGCAAATCACTCTTTCTGGGAAGCATTTCTTCCTAACCTCCAGCCTAAACCTCCCCTGGTGCAGCTTGAGACGGTCCCCTCATTCTGTCACAGGTTGCCTGAGAGAAGAGACCAACCCCCACCTGGCTACAACCACCCTTCAGGTAGTTGTAGACAGCAATAAGGTCTCCCCTGAGCCTCCTCTTCTCCAGGCTACACACCCCCAGCTCCCTCAGCCTCTCCTCCTAGGGCTTGTGCACCAGACCTCTCCCCAGCTTTGTTGCCCTTCTCTGGACACGTTTGAGCAACTCAACAGATGGACACTGGGACTCCCATCACCAGGACAAGCTGAAAAAGCAACCACTGAAACATCACAGTCTTTAACGTTGCTTGGACTACTAATGATGGCTTTTACTGGTTAAAAATAGCACATTCAGGCTATTCTCAGCATTTTGATGACCCTTCTGCTCCCCCCAGCTCTCCTTCCCCAACCCAGAGGTGACGCACCTCTCAATGAATGGCAGACCAATTAGCAGGGAACACTGTACATGTGTATTTGTGTGTGGGAGGGTATTTTAAGCTAATATATTCCAGCACTGAGAGCTTTATCCTCTTTGCAGTCTCTGAGAATGAACTGGCCTCCATCTGTACAGAAGATTAGTAGAATTGCTAATCACCAATTATGACTTGGAGGTTTTAAGAGCAACGCAGACTCTACAAGGGTGGCCTGATTTTTGGAAACCGAGGAGACAAAGATAGTGCAGGGTTATTTTAAGCACATGGATGGAGGATCCATCCAAGATTGCAAAGAGCTTCGGTGACAACACTAGCAGAAGAGCTGACAGAAGCTACAATTCACAGCGACAGGAAATAAAGTATGGAAAAAAAACCCCAGCACGTGCTTGTGAAACACTTTTCATTTACCTTTTCATAAGCTTCTTATCCAGTCAGAGCAAGCTGGGCAGCCTCTCTGCACAAGACCAAAGTGGAGATTTATCCAGGCAAGCTCATACAGTGATACCTTTGTACAGGAGCCTGCTTCTGGAAAACGGTGCCAGCGCCATTTGAAATCTAACGTCTTCTGTGAACTGCATCAGCTCCAAGGGGGGGAAAAAAACAATATTTAGACAGGCCAAAGGGGTTAGTGAATAGAAAGCAGTGTTTGAAACTGGCACTGTGACACCCTGAAGGGAATGAGGTGAAGTTCACAGTCTGGATGTGAAGTTTGTCTGCTAGGGAGGAGAGGTACCCCCCCAAAAAAAATACTGCATTTTTGTTTGAATAAACTCGCTCCAAAAGAAAACGTTAGATCATGAGCTCAAGTGGAAATGTGTCTGGCATGGAGCTTTGGAAAGCTGCTGTTGGAAGCAGGTAAAGCCAAGTTTAACTCTAAGCTGTCAGGAGGCAGTGCCCAGAGCCAGGCCTGTTTGCAGCTCTGCAAAAGGCTCCGGCAAAGCCCCGGCCACAAGGAAGGCTCCGGCAAAGCCCCGGCCACAAGGAAGGCTCCGGCAAAGCCCCGGCCACAAGGAAGGCTCCGTGTGCCCTGTTTGAATGTGATGGGAGTTTCAAGCAGAGCCAAAACTCTGCAGGTGATGGATGAGTAGTGTCACAGCATTAGATCCCTTAGAAAAGAAAAACAACTACAAGAAAGCAGTTAGGGCAAAACTTTTCCAGATCAACCAGTAATCCCCAGTGCCCACGCTGAAGTCTTTGAAGGGGCACATATTAAGCATCCTCTAAAAAGGTCTAAAAACTCCCTTTGGAAAGCTCTGGCCCATAAGGATGCCTGAGATGCTTCCTCTTAGCATCGCTCCTGGAGTTTGTCCAGTGCAGAGGAAGGAAAGCTCTGCCCTGACAACACAGCACTCCCCTCCCAGGCTCCTAAAGCACTTTTCATTGTGAAGAGGGAGGGGGAAAAAAAGGTATCTCCAGTTTGCTGTCAGCATTTTTCATAATCCAAGTGAAGGTGTGGTGGCAGAGGAAACAAGGTCCTCACTATCCAAACTAACTCTGTTAGCATCATAGGAAACAGAAGTCAACTGCTTCCTCTCTTGCTCCTCCACCCCAGGTACGTATGGGATGGACACATGGTCAAAGCTTAGCAGTTGTGCTTTGTCAGCAACACTTTTTTTTCCCCCACTTCACACAGAGGAAATGACCTTTCAGAGGTTAAAAACCACTTTGTCCACAAAAAAAAAAAAACACCCACCCCACATGGATTCAATTCACACTTTTATGTCAGAGAGTGTTAGTTAGATGATCAGAGTAACTGGATAACTGCACTGCAGAGGTGCTCCCATGCCTGGTTTCAGGTCCAGCAGACATTAACCACAATCACAGAATCACCAAGGTTGGAAGAGACCTCAAAGATCATCAAGTCCAACCTGTCAGCTGGGGACAGTCTGTTTGGTTTCTCTTCTGCAGTGAGCAGACTAAGTGACATGCACCTAACCCTGACACTAAAGCATTCACTGGACCAGTATTTAATGTTTAAGAAGTTCCCTGCATTATTTACTATGAGGGTGGCAGATCACTGGAACAGATTGCCCAGGGAGGTGGTTGAGGACCCTTTGCTGGAGGCATTCAAGATGAGGCTCAATGAGGACCTGGGCAACCTCATGTAGTTGAGGATGTTCCTGCTGACTGTGGGGAGGTCAGACTGGAGGACCTTTGGATGTCTCTTCCGGCCTGGAGTATTCTATGATTATCAGATAGACTTGGATGCCATTTTTCCTTCATGCTGGAAGCACAGGGGCTAATGAGGAGTGACCACCATGTGGGACATAGGAGTGAAAATCAATACTCAGAGCTCAGGGGAAGAGAGGCACCAGAGTGAAAGTCAGGCCAATGGTAACACCAGTAACTGAATGTGGGACAGATGCTGATCCTGAACGGTTTTGGCTTTGCCACTGCCTATTAACCTCATTTATATAAAAATTTCACTTTCTGTTTTACTGCTCTATAATTAGATTGAAGACAGGTGGCCCATAAACCCAGCATGTGGAGAGCCCTGCCAGAAAACTTTCCTTTGGACAAAGCGTCAGAACACACACTCCCACCGTGGGCATCAGGGGGGCTCTAGGAAGACCCCCAAAGCCTGGCTAGCAGGCCAAAGCACTATGTGCCAGATGTTCACAACAAAAATACAGCCCTTGCTGCTTTCCTTGATAGGAAATGGGTACCCCTGCATGAAAATCTCTGTGCTCAACTCTCATCTGGGATTGTTTCCAAGCCCTGATAGCCCAAATGACCCAGACTGAGTCACTGCAGTTCAGATCTACACCAGCTCTTCTGTCAGCTATCTCCACTAGCCTCTTTTTCTAGGTCAAGCTTTCAGATGTTCTTCACCATGGAGAAGACAGTGCTCCCTGGCATGCAACCCAAGCACTTGCAGAGAGAATAAATTCACATACCATACAGCACTCCTCCCCTCACATGGGTTCAGAGGTTATTAGAGTGAAATGGGACACGCCATCAGCACTTTGGCTCAGAGACTCCTCTGGATGAATAGGCTCTGGGCAAATAGAGCATCCCTTCCCTTTTGGCAGATGAGACAAATGATGGCAAGCACCCTGGAGCAGAGACCAGTTTGGGGGAGTGCCAGAGCTTGGCTTGCTGGGCTGGGGCTGAAGTCTCTAGACCATTAACTGGATGAAACAACAGCTGGTAAGATCTTGGAAGGTGTTTTCCCTTCATACGCATGCTAGGATCAAGGCAGCTAAACAGAAGGTGACTGACAAAGGCTGGTTTGTTTCTTGGTGGTGGTGGGGTGCTTTTTGTATTTAAAGCTGCTAAGGCAGGTAAAGGCTTTATGCTGGCAGAGAGGATTTCAGCCTCCCCTGGCCAGACGGCTCTGCACGTGTGACCACCTCTGCTCTTGCCGACCTCAGAAGATGTAGGTGAGAGCCCTGCGTAGAAGCACGGCAGTCTTAGCAGCTTCTTCATGATGAGATTCAAGCTCAGGTCTCCCATGAGACTAGCAAGAATTTTATATCTAAACCAACAACAACCAAACCCCCACCCCCAGTAACAAACTCAGGTATCCTATTGGCTTCCCTTTCACCACAGTAATGTACTTGATACCAGTGTCCAACTCAACCGAAAGTAGCCATTGACCCTCAAAACAACATTAACCTCAATTATGGATCAAAGGCACCTGATGCCTCCAGGGCTGACCAGCAGCAAAAGTGCCTGTCACCTCACCCTTCTCCACACATTCCTTGCACGTAGCTCAGTGACAAAGTCGTGACTTGTATCCTGGTTTGTTGCACAGTGCACAGCCCAGGGAGTCCTCAGAGAGGATAAAAGTGCAACTGTAGGCAGAAGAGCCTTTATTTGTGGTACTTTTCATGCCTGAAATACAAATCTGAGGAGTCACAGAAATATGAACGTTCTTGATGAAGCCAAGGTTGGAAGGGACTTGGCTAAGCACCTGTCCAGGGGCCAACAGTAATAAAAACACAAGGCAAAAATCTGCTTTCATGGGGCAACAGGACTTCAGGCAAGAACCTGAGAAAACAAATCACATCCTTGGCAGGTAAGAGAATGTAATACCCATCTTACAGACAAATAGCAGGGGCACCAAGAAGACAATTTGCCCAAGATAATGCAGGACCTGTAGTAACTAGGGGACACAAATCTCACATCCAATACTAAAGCCTTGTCCCACAGTACAACACCCACCTCCTCAGAGTGACAAGTCTGTGGAGAGCTCTCCACTGCTTGTTTTGCTCATATATTGCTCCACTGAGCCGGAGGTAAACAAATGTAGCGCAGCATGGCTCAGAGTACAGCTCTAAGTGCAGGGGTCATCCACCTACCATCTCTGGATGTTCCCATAGCTTGACATGTTTCCAAGAAAAAATGGAAAAACAAAAATAATATTGAATTCATCCTCTTGCAGGGCTCCACTAGCCCAACAGAATGGTGACATTTAATGCTGTGTGCTCAGTTCCACACCCACTGGACTCAGCCAGGATTCTGCCAGTGGTTTTAAAAGCAAAGAGCCAAGACTTCAGCACAAAAAGCAACATCTTATGCAACCCAACAAGGAAGAGCTGCAGGGCATTCTTTCAGCCTCCTGTCGCTCTTTAATACATCCCAAATTACCATTAGGAAATTCCTGACATTAAAATGGGAGAGTCACCTTGCTCCTGCCTGGTTTCATCTCCCAGGGATGACCCTGGAGCAACAGATCACCACTACCTGTCCCCAGCAGCCTGGCAGTGCTCTCCTTATGGCTATGACATGCGGTAGGCAGAGAGGGGCAGGGGAGGGGCACTCCCCATCCACCTCCTTGGTTCAAGAGCCAACTGGAAAGATGACAGAGGACCAATCTCCTCTTTTTTTTTTCTACCCATTTTCACATCCCTACTTTGTGAGAAGCATCACTGACTTGTAAGTCTGTGTCTTAAAGAGAAAAAACAGATTAGTCCACCGACAGCCACCGGAGCACAGCCACATTTTGTTTTGGAAAAACATAGAAAATCTTTTCACTTGGAGCCAACCATCACAGAATTCCAGCTGAACAAGCTGAATATAGCTCTTGTCAGAGCTGGTCCTTACTGAGCCATTCTTCCAGCCCTGGAAGGATGGGATTTGCTTCCATGGGGATGCAGCAGGGAGCAAAGGCAGTCTGAGCTCCGTGCTCTTTACTTAAATAGAACCAAAACCTAACTCCCACACAGGTACAGGTGTAGCTGGATTTTGTTTACAGAGAAAGAAGCCAAGACTGCATCCCACATTTCTTCAGGTCAGTAAAGGTGGGCAGATGGGGAGCATCCTGCCTGTACTCCTGCATTCTCTAACTATACACTATCCATGCTCCTCAGGTTACACACATCTCACATATGCCCCAAAGTGTTTACATCCATCATCTGTACAAGATGCATTCAAGCACTTGGAAACACTTCTGTCACTATAAAGCTGCTCTCCCACTCCTGGTCATACCTAAAGCTCAGTAGCAACAGATCCCTTTGGGATTAAATAGGCAGATGTCCTTTTAAGCATGACTTTCCTGTAGAAGTTACATCCTGATGGTTCTGGAGATCCATTTGCCACAAGCCATGTCATTCTCTGTCTTGCAGCACACCAGGGAGAAGAGGGAAAGAGCTCTGAAATATTCAATGTGGTCTAGCAAATACTCTGCCTGGCACTGTGATGGGGCACACATCACAAGTTTATATGGAAGAAAAAAATGCAGACATGCAAAAATAACCAACTGGCAGCAAAACCAGACTCCAAAAGGAGTGACACCACCCTTAGTGCAACTGGATACCACAGCAGCTACCAGTATAGCGATGGGGGGGGGAGGGGGGGTTTGCCTGTAGGAAGGGAAACCTCCCAATTGTTGTTTCAACTCATTGTGCCCCCTCCCCCCCAAATGCAGAGTACTTCCCCGTTATAACCTGCCACTATACGGCATCACAAACAAACAGCAGGAAAAGCCACAGCCAGGCTCTCCCATGGTAGCATCCTGCTCCCAGCTCCTGATGGCAGCCCAGGCTGAGAGCTGAGCTCTGTCTCCCAGATCCCAAGCAGATGGGACAAGGATGGTGACAGCAGCAAAAAGAACTCCAGGGAGCTGTGATAAGGGGGGTGGGGGAAGTGCCAGTTGCCAAAACACTTTTAGACAAACTGGCTAATAAGACACAAGTAGCATAGAAATTATCTCCCCCAAACCCTGAATTCTAGGCAGACACCGAGTGCTGGCTGTGTGACAGCAGTATTGGACATCAGCTCAAACTCAGGTTATAAACCTGTCCAGTATCTTCACAGCAAGGCTGTGGGAGCTGTGGCTTCAGCTTGTTGATGCTCTTCACCTCACCCGTCCCAGCTGCCTCACCCCGTCCCAGCCACCTCCTCCGAGGTGTGCACACCGAGGAATCAAACAGGTGAGCGAGCAGGTGCGTCTCAGGGGGCAAGCTGCTTTCTTCTTACCAAACCTGGGGTGATAACCAGGGGATTTTTACCTGGTAGACATCCCGGAGGCCGCACCATGCTCGCAGGGCTTGCCGGCATGCCCGCAGCCGGGCAGCGTACCACCTCCTCAGCGCTGCCACCGTCACGGTCCAGACGAAGCGGCTGCCGCTGAACAGCAGATCCTCCACCCCGCACATGAACACCGAAGCCATGAGCTGCTCCGTCGGCGAAACAGAATCCCGGTCCCGGCTGGCTGCCGCTGGCTCTCGCTCCCCCGTTCAAACGCCTGGCATGACGGCAGCCCGGCTTTATACGGCGGGCGGAGGGCAGGGGTGTTGCACAGAGCCAGGGTCAAGCCTTACAACAAACTCCTCTTTCACAGCGCTTCCTGGGCAGATTCCCAGGCATGCCCCGGAGCCTGAAGCCCAGCCAGCGGCTGCAGTGGCTCAGCTCTACCAGCAGCTCACACAGCAGCCTTGTCCTTCTTAGCAGCTTATATAAATCTCCGTTAAGCTCCAGTAGCTACCACTATGTTTTCCAATTAAATTTTAACCCCTTTGCCATATGCCCTGACAACAACCCCATTTAGCCGCTGCAGGAGGAGAAGGCAGCGGCTCGGCGGCGTTAATCGGTGCCGCACTTCAGCCAGCCGGGCAGGAGCTCTACCGCCAGCTCCCGCCGAACTCCCGGCGCTATCTGCCTCCGACACCTCATTATCTTCCACGGAGGGAACAAAGCTGTCATCGCGCTCTCCCGGCTGATCCCATGCTCAAATTCTACACTAGAAATCCTATTTTTAAAAAAGCACCTCCGGGAA
This sequence comes from Dryobates pubescens, assembly GCF_014839835.1. Classification (NCBI taxonomy): domain Eukaryota; kingdom Metazoa; phylum Chordata; class Aves; order Piciformes; family Picidae; genus Dryobates; species Dryobates pubescens. Next base: position 9,809,219 of record NC_071612.1, read on the forward strand.
CCAGCAAGTGGAAGAATGGAAGTAAAAAAAAAAAGAGAAGAGGAGCAGAATGCTCCTGCAGAAACAGATGCACTAACTTCTCTCCCAGCTCGAATCGCGGCAGATAGCCACAGCCGGAGCCATCTCTGCGCCACGCAGAGCCACAGAATGGTGGGGGTTGGAAGACACCTCTGGGGATCACTGAGTCCAACTTCCCCACTGAAGCAGGGTCACCCAGACCAAGTTGAGCAGGATCACACCCAGGTGGGTCTTGAAAGTCTCCTGAGAGGAACTCTCCACAACCTTCCTGGGCAGTCCCTTCCAGTGCTCCAGTTATCCTCCAAGCTATTCCTTATGTTCACCTGGAACCTCCTGTGTTCTAGTTTGTGCTCGTTACCCTTTGTCTTGTCACTGGGCACCACTGAAAGAGTCTGGCCCCATTGTCTCGACCCTCACCCTTTAGATCTCAATAAGCATTGATAAAACCCTTCTGTCTGCTCTTCTCCAGGCTAAACAGCCCCAGGTCTTTCAGCCTTTCCTCATAAGAAAGATGCTTCAGTCCCCTCATGCTCATAGCCCTTCACTGGACTAACCTCCCTCTCAGGGGTTGCATGGTACCAGTTAAACACCCCACACCTGCTAAAGGGATGATTTTCCTCTAACTCTTTAACTCCCTTAACGCAGCCCTTGCTGCAAGAGAAAAACAAAGCTGCCCATGCTAGTTGAGGTCTTAGCAAACAGCCCACAGCAAATAAACACAGTAATAATAGCCCACAAGAGACTTGAGCCATGCCTCAATGTTTGGGTTTAAATTAAACATCATCCTGCCCTTTTGGGGCTTACACTGTTGATGCCATCAAGTCACACGTTTACATTTAAGAGCTCTTTCTTATTAAGAGCTAAGGGATGGTGGAAGTCAAAGGGCAATTAATCTTTTTAAGATCCTCTCAGAGGATTTGACACTTCCTAAGCTTTTTGGGAGAGAAGCTGCAGGAAGCCCCACATGATACCACCAGCTCCTTGCTGAAGGTACTACTCAAAGAATAGATTTTTGATTAAATCCACCAGCAAGACCAACTTGTAAGAAGTAAGCTCTCTTGTGCAATGGAACAAACAAAAAGAGGGCAGGAACAGCTTACATAAAGGCTGCATGAGAAAGCTAAATCCCATGGCATTGCTGCTACAACTTCCCCAAGGGAACTGCCTGCCAACAGTCTCTAAGCTAGGTGCAGCAGCCCTGTCCCAAATGCTCTTCAAGGAAGGAAGACATTCTGTGTGCTTGTAGCACAGGGCAAATATTCACAAACCCCATTTCATTCCATATTAATCTTCATGTTGCAAGAGCCTAGACTCATGCACAGCAAGCCTCTGTGTTGTAGTTGGAGTGATGTAATTCTATAGACAGATGATTGCCTGTTTCAGGCAAGCTTTAGACCTGTGGGTCTCCAAGCATCACACTTTAACACATAATGAAGTAAAAGCAGCTCTGCTTTCTTCTTGGTACTGCTATCTATTGCATGTTGCTGCCAGGGAGTTTAAATCTCCCCAGGCCTTGCTTTCACACGGGAAAAAGGGAGGTGAAGATCCAACTTCTTATAGTGAGAGACAACTAAAGACCTGGCTTCTCTACCAAAATCCACCATCCATATAGTCATCCAAGAGCTTTGTCACCCCTTTGAATGCTATCTGAGAGCCTATGGCCAAAAGGAACTCTTCCTCCTCCTTGAATGTTGCTCACCATCACTTTTCTGTGTTTAGAGGACTTGACATCAACATGAATGTACAAAACAGGGGGGGGGGAACAAAAAAAAAAACCATCTTTCACCAGGAGGGACTGGTGATGAATATCTACAGAGTTATTCCACTAACCTAAGCCATGACCAGTGCCAGGCTCGGCAGTGGGCAATGGCCATTCTCTCCTTTAACACTGCTTTAGAGAGGAACCAGCTGGGAAAATCTCCAGTGGCATCTGTGTGTTATGGCCAAGTCACATCCAAATTCAACCACTGAGATAAAAAGAAAATCTGATTTTCAAGTTCCATTTCTATAAGAAAAGAAAAGGAGCTTTGTAGTTAAAGAAACAGCACAGGGAACAGCTCTGTCCTGTGCCAGGAAAATCCAACCAACCCACTAGGAAAAGTTTGAATGCCTCTGTGCTCTATGCCTGCTATCCTCAGTGCCTTTTTGTTTTCCACACCACCTGATTAGATTGAAAACTTAAAGGATGATGAAGGTTTTCTCCTTTAACACAGCACAAGGGATTTGTTTGGTTGGTTTATAATCGGTCTGTGATCCACACTATCTTTAAATATAACTTACACATTTTGCACAGTTCCTCTTCATGCTTCACAAGTTTACTGTGTGCCTGAGCGATGGCCTCAGATGGCTCCACCTCAGAAGACAGAGTCATATGTACTGAGGTCCCTCCTCAGTACTCTCAGCTGCTTTATCCATCAGTATTTCCATTGCCTGATGCAACCTTCACACTCTCATAGTAAAGTTACAGCTCCACATGTAGGCTAAAACAAGGCAAGAACCTGTTTCCTGCCCTTACTTAGGGCACACAGACTTCCAATCCAGTCTCATGACTGAAAGCTTCACACCACCTTGTCATCCCTTCTGCAGATGAGGTAGGTGATAGAACAAAGCAGCAGCTAGTGCCATGTGGACTTCAGCTTTCCAGCTGACTCAAGTATATGAGACAGTAATCACAACATGGAGCACTGTCCCTTGAACCCAGGGCTTAACGTTGAACACCCACAGAAGGAAAAAGAACAAAGGAAGTTTATGGTGCAAAGAGACACTAAATGACATTTACAATCATTCTGGTGATTTTACATGCAGCTGATGAATTACCTGTTCAAATCACTCTTTGTCCTTTACTGACTTCCACTTTCAGAACCCAATTGCAAGTAGGTTAATTCGAAACACTTAAATAATATCCAGGCAACTTACAGCCAGAATAGAGAACACAAAATTCAACAAGAGAAAAATCAGTAGAATATCCAGATGCTTTCCAAAGGCTGTAGCTTCCAGATCTCTGCTCTGTGAGGAAGGCAGGGGGGAAGCTGTCTACCTCAGGAAAGGTCTTTGTAGCTGTATGCACCACTTTCAAGCGAACACAAGAGACAGCTACTGCAGATCTGTTTGATGTAGAGTCATATGAACAACAGGGAATTCATTTCTGGTAAGGAATGAGTCTACACAACAGGAACCTAAGGAGAACATCACTTACAGAAAAGACAGAAAACTTGCTGCATGGCAGGGTTATGCTTTTCCTTACATTATTGATTGCAGTTCCAGAATAGTGAGTATTAAAAAGAATACAAAGGTTTGCTACCAGCACAATAGGAAAAGATGATCCCAGGTGGATTCTCAGGCTTCCTTGCCTGTTATCTTCTGTGCCAAAATGGATGGAATGAGGCTCAGCTGAATTGCTGCTTCTCTTTTCACAGTACCTCATATGAAGTTCACATGAATAGAGAATTTATCTGCCTGTGAGACCACAGAACAAGAGCATCAATCTATCTACAAAGCAGCACTGCTGCTAGGTACGACTTTTGATTAGACATACAGGAAAAAAGACACACACACCCCAAGTCCCTGGTGGCAGGGAATGAAATTAAAGCTTTGATCATTTCTGGTCTCTGAACCTTCAACAGTAAAAGGTGAGTTATTGTGCAGAACCACAAAATGCCTAGTATATGGGCTAGCAGATGCCCGTCTTACCTGATGCTTTAAAGCACACTTTAATCCATGTCCTCATGTTGACTACATGATTGCAACCATTATTCAGAATATTCTGTAGAGCAGACCATAAACCCACTGAGACAGCCCTCACAAGGTTATGAGAAACAATCCTATTTCATGACACACATCCTTTTGAGATTTTCTGTTACCTCAACTCACTCCAAGGGTTCAAACCCTCAAGCCCTGACACCCTGGAATGGTTCCAGAACAATGTTAAGCATCATTGAGGTCAGTGTTAGCATGAAAAGGGCTGTGGTACCACATTGTCTACTGAATTCCCATCAGAATTCAGTTCCATCTCATCCTGCTTAGACCTGTGTGCAGATTATCATCCAGATGTTCCTATTTTGCTGTGGTTACAAGCCAGCAGCACAGGATTGTACTGTATCATAAAATTACATTTAAAGAAAGGCCCAAAGGTGCTGATTTCCAGGAGTTTCATGAGCATGAACAACAGGATTACTTGGGAATTAAGACTTCCTCAGACAATACTGAAGCTGCATATCCAACACTTTTATTTTCCTTTTTTTCCCCCCTTTTGTTCCTTTGTTTTGTTTGATAATTCCTGTCATGCAACAAGCCTGTCAAGCTGTGAGCATTAATGCAATTAACCCCAAATAAAGATGAAGTGACTTTTCAAAACCCATTTTTACTACACTCTGGCCCTTAATTAACAACCTGATAAAGTGAAATACAGTCACTGGACACCATCTCTTTGATGCTATAACCCCCCCAGTATGTAAGATGCTTAAAAGGCAGCACCAGTGCATAGGATAAGCCTGTAATCCAGCCTGCTCTGATCAAGAGCTTCTGAAGCAAGACTCAACCTCTGCTAAAAGGTGTTTACAAATCAGTTTAGTTCTTTAACATCATGGGAAAGAAATGTTGCAAGGCATTCTTAGCTAACCCACTGGAATTCTTTATATTATCACAAATCTGGGGGACCTAGAATCATCCAATGTGTCAGGTTCTGTGTTTGGTCTCTTCTCCCAGGCAACCACCACCAGAACAAGAGGACAGAGTCTCAAGCTGCACCAGGGGAAGTTTAGACTCAAGGTGAGGAGAAAGTTCTTCACAGAGAGAGTTGTTAGGCATTGGAATGTGCTGCCCAGGGAGGTGGTGGAATCACCGTCCCTGGAGGTGTTCAAGAGGGGACTGGAAGTGGCACTTGGTGCCATGGTTTAGTAGTCATGAGGTCTGCAGTGACAGGTTGGACTTGATGATCCTTTCCAACCTTATTGATTCCATGATTCTAGGTTGGAAAGGACCCTCAAAGGTCACTTTGTCCAATTGTCCCGCAGTGAGCAAGGACATCACTATCTAGATCACATTACTCAGGGCCCCATCAAATTTACCCTTCAATATTTCCAGGAATGGAGCTTCCACCATCTCTCTGGGCAAACCAAGGTATTTTCTCTACCTTGAGTACTGTGTCCAGTTCTGGGCCCCTCAGTTTAAGAAAGATGTTGAGTTGCTGGAAGGTGTCCAGAGAAGGGCAACAAAGCTGGGGAGGGGTCTGGAGCACAAGTCCTATGAGGAGAGGCTGAGGGAGCTGGGGTTGCTTAGCCTGAAGAAGAGGAGGCTCAGAGGAGACCTCATTGCTGTCTACAACTACCTGAGGGGAGGTTATAGCCAGGTGGGGGTTGGTCTCTTCTCCCAGGCAAGCAGCAGCAGAACAAGAGGACACAGTCTCAAGCTGCACCAGAGGAGGTTTAGGCTGGATATTAGGAAGAAGTTCTTCATAGAAAGAATGATTGGCCATTGGAATGGGCTGCTCAGGGAGGTGGTGGAGTCACCATCACTGGAGATGCTTAAGAAGAGACTGGATGGGGTGCTTGGTGCCATGGTTTAGATGATTAGATAGTGTTGGGTGCTAGGCTGGACTTGATGATCTCAAAGGTCTTTTCCAACCTGGTTAATTCTATTCTATTCTACCTCTCAGAAATAAATCTACACTTTCGCAAAGATTTGTCTATTGCCATTCACCTTATCCAACTTTAATTTAGACAGCAAAGGGCCATGTCACTCTGCTTTAAGGCCAGCCACAGCACCCAATGTAGGTATACTGGATCCCTCCACAGATGTTACACCAGGAATTTTGATTCCCAGCTTTTGCCCACTAAACTGCACAGAAGTTAAATGACTGATGTAGCTGAAAGCCACAAGTGCAGCCAAAATAATCCACAGCCGCAGAGGGGGCTTTGGCACCTTGTGATCCCTTCTCTGGATGAGGCATAGCCTAATATGCTTATTTAACAGCAGCCTCACATACTTCTAAATGAGGTGTTGACTTTTTTTCCTCCTCTCAGAGCCTGGGCTGTACATATATTGCTCTGCACTAATGATATAAACATAAGGCTGTGACAAATAAACACATTTTTAAAGACGAACGGCCGCTGTGCCAGAGACATGAATTTCCTGCTGTCTGTACCCCATAGTAAACTAATTAGCACTTCCCATCAGAAATGAAGTGCCACTGCCTTTTAACTTGATAAATGATTAAACAGCTTGCAGTCTGATTCCTGGAACAGCAAACTTCCACACCTGCAGCACCTAGAACTACAAAAGCAGGTCAGGTTCAAAAGGGAGCAGCGCACGCTCCAGTCCCACCAGCCAAGCTTCAGCATCTGTCACTGCCGTGCTGCCGCCATCAGAACGTCTCACCTAGTTTCTAGAGCACAAACCTAGCTCCTCCCAGCTCCCTACAGCTTTTGGCACAGCTCCCACTGGCTTCAGTGAAACCTCACATGCCCACACACATATAATCAGGGGAGGATGTAATTCAAGACGTCCAGGGGCAATTTGGCAGCAGCGAGCAGGACTTCTAATGGGTGTCGCTGTGTAACACACACCTAGATGGAAATGGTGGGGACATTTTTAGCCACACACATTTCTAAGCCAGTGGAAGCCTACAGCCTCATAAAGTCTTGTTTGCACAGAAGAGATGCATAACACGGGGACACCAACCCAGTTTTCTGGGGAAAGAAGGGTGAAATACATGAGGGAAAGAGAAAAATTCTCTCCAGCTGGAAGTGGCTTTGTTTCTATCACACACAGGCTGAGGGCATGCAGGATTCCATTTACCCAGCCACCAGCACTGCTATCTGCAGCTCTCCAGGCATGAAGACCTGCCCCAGGGACACCATACAGCAGGTCAGGATGTTTGTGGGCTTAATACAACACAGCCTATCCCACTCCAGGATGGGGCAGGAGCCTGGAGAGCCATCCTTCTCTTCACTGCTTCATGGGAAAGGCTTCCTTCTCAGAGGGGGAGAATCACCACCAGTGACATGGGAAATCATCCTGCACTCAGTGCTACTCCCAGGTCACATCTGGAGGAAACAAGAGAGAAAACGGACACAGGGAGGAAACCTGGGCATCCTCAGAGCAGCAGAAAAAGGCATCACCACCACCTCCCCTGGAGAGGGCTGTGACCAGGGCAGTGGCAGTGATGCTGGAGGAAGTGATTCACTCTGCCAGCCTTATAAGAGGGAGGCACCTCCCAGCCTCTGCATTTTCAGGGAGCACCTGTGGGAAGTGATGGGACAGAGGAGAGGGCACAGTTGCTTTTGGTACTTGTAGTAGCAGGAGTGGTTTCTCACCAAGCTGCTCATTTTACTTTTCCAATACCCAGTCTTGTAGCAAGTTTCTCTCACATGTTGATTCTGACCATGCCTCCACTCCCAATAACCAGTCCACAGAGATGGTGGTCCCCAAGCCTGAAGAGAGAAAAGCAGCCTGTGCAGAAGAAAGGTAGACACTGCAGAGCAAAGGGACAGACATCTGTCACAGTGGTCTCATACCTCTAATGCCCTCAAACTGGTAGGAGAGTAACCAAGTGGACAAAATACTTTTAGTGTCCTAGTTTTAGAGGCAAAATTGTAACTGACAGATCATTCTGACAAAGCTTCCACCTTATATGCCTAAATACTCAGAAGATCAGCATATCTCCCTCCACCCCTCACCTAGACCTGCTGTAGCAGCTTTCCAGCAGCTCAGAGCAATGCCACACATGTCTCTGTGGCTTACATTTAGTAATGGATGTCACTTCTCTTGCTATCACCTTGCTTCAAGGTCTTATCAGGGGAGGGGCAGGTTTAAAGCCTGGAGGTCTATGGCCTGAATCTCCAGAGGACAACACGTCCAGCTTCATTGGTTTGTCCTGAGAAGCAGAAGGATTTCTTCCCTGGCTCTGCTGCTGGGTCACTCAGAAGGGCATTGTGCTCCCCAACACGTACCGGATCTGCTCCGCTTCCCCCAGGCACTAGTCCACCAGAGATACCAGCGTCACCCTAGTGCTGTCCTGGCCAAAAACGAGGCGGTGTCTCCTGCATTTTGAGTCAGCAAGGAGTATCAAAGGGAGCCTGAAGAAGTCAGGTAATTACTTTTGGATGAAGTATTTCATGGTGGATATAAATACGTGAGGAACATGAAAATCCAAGGCTGTCCCAGCTTTATGATTATTTTATATCCTCATTAATCTGCAGCAAATGGAGTAGAATTACTACATAACCTAAGTACTGAGCAGAGATCTACAACACTGTAAGAAGCAGCATAAATGAGACAGTAAACTTTCAGCATTTTTATCATGATATATACAGCCAGGAAGACAAAAACAACAACCCAAACCTATCAGTCTCCTGACAAGAATCTTTTAAAGAGTGAGAAGAAATGATGTGTAACTATTATAATTATATCCTCAGTGCATTCATTCTCTCAGGATGAGTAACCTGAGATGCTGTAGCCTCCAGAAAAAATCATGACTCAGAGCAATGCTCTGCCCTTGATTAGACTTTATGGGTCACACCTAGCCCAGTAAAGGTGTACACCCAGGAAAGAACTTGTCCTCCCCTAAATACATGCTCAGATGACAGAGTTTAGAGCATTACATAGAATTTACATAAATTCTATTACATCCTATCAAACATGAACAGAGAGTCCACCTTGGGTGCCTCTGTGCTTCTCCCCACCCCCAGTTTCAGGGCATAAATCCAGCAGAGTAGGATTCATTTGTGTGTCCAAGCAGTACGTGGCACACCAAACTATCAACACTGACAGAAGTTTTACACCAAAATCCATATTTAAAGTAACTGAGCCCCATCCCGTTGTCACTGGTTGGTAAAGACTAGCAGCAGCATGTCACAGGCAACTGATGCTCTTCCAACACCACAATACTTGCCTCAACTCCCCTAGACCAAACCACCAGTGCCCAGCCCCACTGCTCTGACATGCTGAAGTAAGGCTATGGTCCTGATGCCATTTTTATTTGAGGCTTCCCCCTGCACAGCCTGAGGTCAATAGGTCTTATTCCATCTGCCATGGAGGAGTTCAGTTCTGAGTCTTGCAAGGCAGATTGCAGTAAGAATATCACAAACCAGTGCTAAGAGACAGCACCAGCAAACTGAAGAGGCAAAAAGAAATGGGTATTGTAAGTCTAGACAATAGGTTGCCAGCAGTCTTGGGGCTACAGAGTGAGGTTTTCTGAGAATGCAGATCTGCTGCAACTGAGTTTCTCAAGCTAGGAAGTAAAAACCCCATCATTGCACCATGTATCATCAGTGGCTACAGCAATTAGTGCTTCATTCTACTAACAAAGTACATGGACAGTGCACATTTGGCTGCTCTGGACAAACAAACAGGGACCAACAATCTTGAACTTGAAAGGAGGGGAGTCACTAGGTTCTGTTGTTAGAGATGAGCTCTGGTGTAAGCATTTCTTGAAGGTGAACCTCAGCACTAAGTATTTGACTGTGGAAAAGGAAACAAGTCAAGCAGCTCATGGCATTTCCTCAGAGGGACCACATCACTAGCACAGGGCACTAAATGTTGTTAAAAGACTGAAACAAGTTGTCCAAAGTACACAAGCTACTGAAAGTAGGTGCCCAACAGCATGGGGCCATGGGGCACGAGGAGCAACCGAACCAAAGGAGAAGGAAAAAGAGCAACCATTGAAAGGATTCTTTTATCCTCAGAAGGCCTCCAAAGTAAACAAGCAGCACGCCATGGGTTTGATCCAAAGCCCATTGAAAGCGATTGAAAGGCTCCAGCTGCCCTCAAAAGGCTTGCAGTGAGGCCGGGCATGCCAGGAGAGCTCCACATGCTGCCCCACCAACAGCTCTGTGCCCCAGTGGTGACTCCCGCAGCTCCTTCTGCCACCGCTCAGCTCTTCTCTCCTTGGCTTCAAAAAGCATTTCATACAATCACAGAATCATAGAAATGTTAGGGTTGGAAGGGACCTCAAGGATCATCCAGTTCCAACCCCCCTCCCATGGGCAGGGACACCTCACACTACATCAAGTTGCTCACATCCAGCCTGACCTTAAAAACCTTCAGGGATGAGGCTTCTACCACCTCCCTGGGCAACCTGTTCCAGTGTCTCACCACCCTCATGGGGAACAACTTCTTCCTAACATCTAATCTGAATCTACCCATTTCTACTTTGTTTTTTTTTTTCCATTCCCCCCAGTCTTGTCACTCCCTGACACCCTCAAAAGTCCCTCCCCAGCTTTCTTGTAGGCCCCCTTCAGATACTGGAAGGCCACAAGGTGGTCTCCTCAGAGCCTTCTCTTCTCCAGACTGAACAGCCCCAACTCCCTCAGACTGTCCTCATAGGAGAGCAGCTCCAGCCCTCTGATCATCCTCGTGGCCCTTCTCTGGACAAGTTCCAGCACCTCCAGATCTTTCCTGTAATAGGGGCTCCAGAACTGGACACAGTACTCCAGGTGGGGTCTCACTAGAGGAGAGTAGAGGGGAAGAATCACCTCCCTCGACCTGCTGACTATTTTCCAATCACCACCTAACTCAAGCCATCCAACATCATTTGTTGTATTAAAATCAAGCCAGTTAATTCTATTTTTCGAGCCGGGAATATGGATGGGGCAGAAATTCACCCACATAGCTGGGACCCACAAAATACATTTGGATGTGGAAATCCTGAATTGTGACTCTGCCTCATATATTATGCTATGCCTTCTGGAGCCACCGTAGAGGCCAGTCCTCCCCCAGCCACCACCCTTGCATTTTCCCTTAAGCTTTTTCACTTGTCTGAGGAGAAATCTTCACTGATACTCCATAAGTTCACCATTTCTCTTGCCAAGAAAGAGAGGCCGAGTTAAGATAACATGCAATTTGCATGTTCAAGCTGAGCCCAGCCCCTTCAAGAACAAAAGTAAGAAATCCTGTTCCACTTTTCCCTCCCTTTTCAGACAAAAAAAATAAAGAAGCAGTAAGAGAAAGGCTTGACACCAGCAGTGACTCTATCAGATGCCCCAGGGCAGGAGTGGTGATGCTTGCAAAGGTCAGACACACAAACAATGAAAAAGGAAGTGGTGATGGAGGGCAGGGTGGGATGGCCACAGCCAGCTGCTGAGTCAGCCCATTCAGCTCTGGCCCTTCTGAAAGCAGGTGCTAGACACAGAGCCATGTCCCTGCCAGGTGAAGTCTCCCCATCTCTCTTTCCTTTCTCATGGTCCCCCACCAGACATGTGGCAGAGCTCTGGGGGTCTTGCTCATCCCAGCTCCCCACTTGGTCAGCACATCTGTGACCCCTGATGGTGGCCATAGCCAGATCCAGCAGGCAAAGCTGTGCACCCCCTTATGCCAGTGCACATAGAGGGTGAGAACATGGGCACAGAGGAATGAGTTTCTCCAGCCCACCACTAAAACAGAGCAACTTGGTTTCTCCCCAGCTTACTGGGGAGAAGAAGAGGGCAAGTGATGGCAGAAAGGTAGAGTGGACTTTACCAAAAGGTTGATGACAGCACAGGCTATAAAAACAAACTTACTTTCAGCATTAAAAAACCTTTTAAATATGGTTTGGATTCAGTGTTCTGTTCTGGTGGTTAACCCACCTAAGCTTCTCCCTCATCACCTTGGCAGAGAGGGAAGCCAAGCAGACGTGTTGGGAGCAGGGCTTTTACCCCAGCCAGGTTCCCCACAGTCTCCTCATCCCTTTTCTGGCCGTTCTACAACAACATAAACTCCCCAATGGGGGTCAATCTCAGAACATTCATATGGTTTAAAAAGCTATTGCTGCTATAATGGACACAAATGAGGAGTCAGCATTTGTTAACAATTATCCAAGGCAAGAACTTCCATCTCTCCCTCACACTTCAAACGGAAACAAGGCAGTAACTGAGCAGTACCTGTTGGCAGAGAAACTTTTAAATAGATGGGTAGGAGTGGCTGAAATGGCTCCCTAAAAGAAAAATTCTCCTTGCTTTATCATTTCAGCCCTTTGGGGTATAAAGCAGGCCTGCAAACTGCCCTCGCCATTGTCAGAGCTGTGACTCAATCAGCATTTCATGGTCCTAATTAAGGGGTGCTTGTTTTCACGGGCGTGATTCCTCCTTTGCCAAGGCTGCAAAATCATCAGGCATTTTCCCCCATCCTCCTTGGAGAGGACATGAGAGCTTAGCCAGGGAAAGGAAGCCATTTGGAGCAGGAAGAGGATAGAGCGCTGGAGTGCTCATACTAGGCCTTTTCTGAGGCGAGAGGAGCAAACTGACATCTTAAAGAAGAAATAAATATCTGCTGTTCTCATTCAGGTTAGTGGCCAGAACTGTAGCACAAAAAGCTTTTGGCCTGCCTGCTTCAGCAGGTCACATCACCCTGCCTAGCTGCTCCTGGAGAATGCTTCCAGGAGGCCTGCTCCCATCCTGTGCATGTAGTTGGAAGGGAAAAGGATTGAGGACATCAAGCTCAGGGAAACCAGAGCACTTGGGCCAGCTCTTCCTCCAGTCCTGTATCAGGAAGAAGAAAGAGGACTTCCAGCTGCTGCTGACTGGGCCCTGTTACACCCAGTTTCATTAACTCTTATCCCATATACCTGTTTCTCAAGTCTTGAAAAGCCATACTAGGAACAGAGAGACTAAACTTCCTTCTCCTTACATGCACCTGCCCCTCCCAGTATGGGACACTGTGGACTACATGTATCAGGTGGCTCACCAGCATCCACCAAAGCAGAAGCTGATGCATGCTCCTTACCCCCTACATCCAAAACATTTTCTATCCTTCAGGGAGGCAAACAAGGGTATTTGGACCACAATAGGAGAAAAAAAGATTGGAGGAAATGTCAGGAGACAGGCAGCAGCTTTAGGGTGGAAAAAACTCTGGGACTAGCATCTTGGGGGATAGAGAAAACACAGCTCCAGGCTGAAAGGGCCTCCAGTGTATCATAGGCTGCCTGTAGAGAGAACAGCATCTCAGATCAGGGGCACATATAGAGGGGACTGTTCCTCCCCTGCACAACTGTGTCCTTCCCACCACTCCCCATGCACTAACTTGGCAGGACACAGGGACACCTGCCTGTTCTGCACAGAGGCAGCAAGTTCCTCCAGCACAGGCATCGCAGAACACAACTCACTCCTAGGATTCACACAAAAGTGTTCAGGGGGAAATAAATTCAGGGATTTGAAAACAGATCTAGTGGATGCTACACTTCCAAATCCTCTGGGAATAGTATAAAACCAACCAGCACACACATCCAAAAAAACCCCAACCAACAAACCCCCAACCCAAACAAAGCAAAACAAAACTAAAACCCCGGAATAAGAAGCAACATCTGTATGATATCCTTTGCTCCTCCTCATTGTTAACTCCAAAACCTCCACAAGAATGCAGCAGCCACTGGAGTACAACTCTCTTTGCTGTACTGCTAGTTGCACATTGGTCTTACAGCAGGTAAAGTTGTAGCACAGCACCATCTGTTCCTCAATATGCTTGCTGCCAGCTTCCAGAGCAGGGATTTACTCACACAGCCCTTTCAAGGTATGGCTGAGCTGATGGGCAGAACATCTCTCACCAGAGCAAGGGATCTGCCACCTGCCCACAGCACATGTGGGGACAGATCATTTATTTCCTGACATACAGGTTAGGCTCACAGTGCCAGCTCTAGTGAATAGCCCTTGATGATGCTCCACAGCCTAAAAATACTGCAGGGGATAGCACATTTTCCAGCTGCTTGTGCTGATGCCAGAGCACATTTAGATCAGCAATTTCTTTTCTATGTAGTCCAAGGGTTGCTGCAAGTTTTTCCATTCTGATAGATGAAGGAGAAGGAGAGAAGCAGCCAAATGTCAATCTAAAGATGTGGAAACATGAAGGGATTTGTATACAAGCACATGTGAATGTCTCAGCCGTTAATCAGGGAGCTTCCAACTTTTGGGTTTTGAGTGGGCCTCAAACAGCAACCAAAGCAGCAAGAAGCTCACTACAGAGCAGACCCTGAAGGCTGCTGTCCCCAGGCCCAGCGGTGAGGTTGCAGAGTCCTGCCAGTGCTCAGCTGAGGAGCAGGTGCCCCATCCTGCAGCTCCCTTGGCTGGGTACAGACTTGGCAGGCAAAAGGGCAAAACCCAGGCCCTCAACTCTCCCCAGATTCCTCCTCTTCTGCCTGCAGAGCAGCTAGTGCTCAGCAAGGACAGCAAAGCCCACCATAGCCTGGAGTAGTGCTGGCTGCTGCTGCTGCAGTAGCAAATGCTTTCAGCCTGTGAGGTTCTCAGTACAGTCTCCAGCTCCCAGCCCAAAGCAGGGCAGCTTCCCCACATGGTTAAACCTCTGCCCCCTTGACATCCATGGTAGACATTGTGGCCAAATAGATGCCTAAGCAACATTAGGAACCACACCAGAAGCAGGTGGCAACAGCATGTAAAGTAGGCTGGGGAGAAGCTTTTCAATACCCTTCATGCTCAGACACTTGTGATCTGAGCTCCCAGGAGCACCTCCACCAACCTGAGGAACACCCCCTCCTCCACACCCCCCATCCCTGCCCCCCAAACTGAGAGGGCAGTAACAGTCTCCCAGGGTCTAGCAACTCATCAAATCCAACAACTGACTCTCACCTGAGACTCAGGAGATGGGCACCTTCTGGAGATGAAAGCTGCTTGCACACCCTACCCTCTGCCACACGCCATAAAAACCTCTCCTTCACTCTGTATCTGGATGCTCTGCTCCGTCTCCCAGCTCAGCTCGGGTCTTCTGCAAAGCCTTCTGTGCGGGGCTGTCACCACTCGGAGGCTGCTGGCCACACACCACGGCACCAGAGCTGGTGGCTGGAGGCAGGGGAATTCCTGCAGCGCTGGGAGAAGAGGCCAAGCACCTCCCAGGGCTCCCAGGACAAGAGAGCGCCTGTCAGAAGACAAAGCAACGAGCAAACTGGTTCAGCCTGTTGTTGCCTATGCTGAAGGCCAGCTCGGCACAGGAGGTGTTTAAGTCATGTGTCTGCTCCTGTCCCAGCTTGGAAAGGGGGAGGAAAAAAAAAAGGAAAGTGGTTTTGTAGGATTTAAGACTTTCACCTAACCAAACCATTTTCAAAGGGAAAGTTTTGACAACCAAAATAAGAGCAACACAAGATTTGGAACTTCAGTGCCAAAGTTACAACAAAACGAGCTCTACCTCCTTCTCCCAGATTTTGTTTCACATAGATGTACCTCCTCTTCTACTGTCCAGGACCAGGAAGTCTTTGTTTCCACTTCTCTTGCCCCCCAGCTTCATCTATCAGATTATAAGGAATCAAGACAACCGGCATCACTTCACAAATGACCAGCCTCTACCCCTAACTTCCCAGGGAAGGAAAAGAGAGCATCCATCAAGTAGTTTCATCTCTTCTAGAAGTACAACTCATGACACTGTTGTTATGCCTTAAATATCTTGGTTCCCATGGCTGCAAGTTTCAGTAGGTGCTTTGTTGCATAGGGGGTGCACCAAAACACACAGCAACTGGCTGCTGTGGCTCTGAGCCCAGGGCAAGGTTGATCCCAGCTGAGCCAGCCCAGCTGCATTGGGTAGCAGTGAGCACAGAAACCAGCCCAGGAGCCCAGCTGTGGCTGGAGACTGCCCCTGGACTCCATCAGAAACCCACACACACCTCTTCAAGTTAACTCAAGAAGCTCAGACCCGATGGGACTGAGGATAGACCTCAGGCCACTTTTCTCCCAATGAAATGAGTTTCCATGGAGAAATCAAGCTCTTCAATATCTCATTCTTCAGTATTTCAGCCCTGTTTGTGTCTGTACTTCACAGCATTTCAGCTATCAGTGCCTCCTGGTAGAGAGCTGTTGCTGTTTGGGGAGAAATTCACCTACTTCACTGCTCATCCTGAGAGTGTAAAATCATCACCTTCAAAGAAGCCACTGGCTCGTCCTACGGGACCTAGAATGCTCAACTCAGGTTTGGGCATTCTGGATTTAAAACATCTGAAAGCACTTCTGCATGAGTGCTCCTCTGGCCTGCTACCAGGCTTAACAATTCATACCTGTAGCTCTCCTGCCTTTGCTCATCCTTTTCCACATCATGTCTGTATTTTACCCCTCCATTATGTCACTCCTTTTTATCCAGTCTCTTCATGAGAGAGTATCTGTTTTCCCCTTATAAAAATCTTGTGCATTCTAGAAGGGTGCTGTTTCCCAGATTTTTACCCAGAGCCATGCAGAACAACCTCCCTGTCCTAGCCTGTTAATAGCAGATATGGTTTAGAGATGAAATCAACTCTATCACCAGAACACTGGTGCACAGCTTGAACTGCACCATGGCTCCCTGGTGTTTCTGGTGCCACTCATTCCAGCAGCCATGACTGCTTCATGCCCTGCTTCATTCCACATGCAAACCCAACCTTGCTTAACATCTTTGAAATTCATCCCTGCATAATCCTTCCCTCCATTAGATTAATGAAGTATTTCCAAGGAACAGAAATATACTTGTTACCTAATTATAGGAGTCAGGCTGGAGCAGATCCTTTAAACAAACCCATCCTGACTAAGCTCTTCTAAACCCCCCCCCCCTTACCCAATCTGCCCCCCCACACACCCTGCACCCTTCAGGTATCACCAACAAGCAGCTCCTCAAAGCAGCAGCTCTTTCCTGCTGCAGGACCGGTCTTTCCACAGCCCAGGGCACCAGTGCCTGTTCTCATGCAGGGAAATCATCCAATTCACCTTCTGGGTGAATTTTGCTATCATGCCCCTCCTGAATCTACACACCTGCTCTTTAGAGAGGGCAGCTCTACCAATAAAACCATCCAAAGCTGCCAGGATCATCTTTGGGCTTCTTCCTCAGCAGGCTGCAGCACACTCTGTGAACAATTTTGGGGACCCTCATACATAAGACTTGATGCTGGAGGAACTGCCCAACACACTGCTTGGGCAGCCCCCAGGGATTTCAGTGTTGCTAACCACATCTTAATAACTGCATTTTGACTCCAAGGGATCACAATGATGATGCAGCTGTCAGACAGGACTCACACCAGCTTCACCGCTCTCCACATATGTACTCACCGTGATCACCACGACACACAAACAGCCAGAGAGGTACAGGATAAAGGGCTACAAAGATGATGAAGGATGTAGAATATGTCTTATGGGGAAGGGCTGAGGGTCCTGGGGTTATTTAGCCTGGAGAAGAGCAGCCTGAGAGGGGACCTGATCAATGTTTATAAACACAGTAAGGATGGGTTTCAAGAAGAAGGGGACAGTTTCTTTACTGGTGCCCAGTGACAGGATGAGGCGCAATGGATACAAACTGAAGCACATTGCTGTGCAGCCTGCTCCAGGTGATCCTTCTTTGTCACAGGGGGTTGATGATCTCCAGAGGTCCTTTCCAATCCCTGCATTCTGTGATAAAAAGCCCACCCTGAAGTATCCTTTCCTTAGAGAGACAAAGTAAAACCTTTCCCACCACTTAAATGGTGTGACTGTTGTGGAAGGATACCAGCACACAGTGCCAGCTGCCTGCCCTGTGGGGCAGCATGACTGGAGGATGGATTGGAGCACAGCCCCAGTGAGAGCACAGCAGCAGCCTGCACACAAGGTGCACACTGCCCAGCACCACTGATTCACTCCTGCAGCTGCTAAATGCCACCCTCCAATTTTATTAGAGATAGGATCCTGGTGCAGGAAAACTGCTGTTCAGCTGAGCCAGGATGAATCTCCAGCAGTGTTGCATGTCACACCAAAAAGCATAAGGCAGGGTCAGGAGCAGCCCTGGTGCCAGTGGAAATGCAGAGGTTTGATGTCATATCACACCAGCTGCCTTCCATCTGCAGTAATACTCTCCAGATGTGCAAAATATAACCACAACTCCCCTGCCTTTCCCAACATGAACTAATTGGTTATCTATCACATTCCTGCCACCAAGATGGAGCATCATCAGACTGACATTAAAAGGATTTCACAGGTCTGAAGTTTTCAGAGGCAGTGGGTGGAGAGCCACAATCTCTGCTCCTGCAGTCATTTATCTTGGGCAGCATCTCACTAGAGGGCAGCCAGCACACGGCTTGGCTCCACCACCCCAAACCTCTGCAGGCAGAGAGCATCATCCTGCACCTCTTGCAAGGCTCTTGGAGAAACCCATAAATTTGCACAAATGATGGTGTGGTCTTACTAACCCTATCCTATAGATGTGGTGTGGCTCAGGCACAAGCTGGGACTCTGGAACAAAGGTACACATTTTGCTCCTAGTGCCTTGACAGCACAGACCAGATCATCAGCACCAATATTTAACCCTTCTTTTGATGGTTTTCTCCACAGAAGTGCCAGCACTTAGTGCACAATACAGACCTTTCACCAAAACCTCTAAATTTACCTCTCTGACTTCAGCAGACAGAATTATTCAGCTGCCTACAGAGGGGAAAAAGAAAGAAAGGAAGAAAGAATGAAGGGAAAAGGGCAGAAATGAATAGCAAACAGCCCGTATCCTTGTTTTCTTTCTTACACCAGACAACTACAAATCAATGAACCAGCAGCACTAACAATCACAAGCACATCCCCTGTCCCCAGGGAAGTCCTTCTTTTGCCTGAGCATCCCTTGCATGGCAAGGCATGCCAGCCAGAAGCTGTGAGATCTAACCCCAGTGCTGGAAGATTTATTCTGTATTTTTAAGTATTTTTTCCTCTTGGTAAATTCTTTCCAGGGTGTAATTACCTTCATATGGCAGCAACCTATTATCCTATTAGGAAATACCATGGGACTAGGGATTTGAGGTAGATAGTGCAAGTTCTCTCCAGTAATAACCTCCAGTGGAACTGATCTGCTTATATCAATAGTTAATCAGATCAAATACTCCCAATGGACCTTTTTCTGATAGTGTGTAATTTATGCAAGGGACCAGCAACCTAACCCAAAGCTTACTGGAGTCACTGGGGGCCTTTCTGCCCTGGATCAGTCAGTCCAATGCCAAGAGAGGGTTCTGCAGATGCT
The DNA here is from genome assembly GCF_014839835.1 of Dryobates pubescens. NCBI lineage: Eukaryota > Metazoa > Chordata > Aves > Piciformes > Picidae > Dryobates > Dryobates pubescens. Next base: position 9,828,137 of record NC_071612.1, read on the forward strand.
TGAACCCAGCTCCATGGATGACCCCAGCTCATCTCAGCAGTTCTAACTGACCAAATCCAATTCTGGTATAGCTAAACCTCTTCACAAACCAATATCTAATAGAAGAACAGGCTGAAGGAGCTAGGGTTGTTCAGCCTGGAGAAGAGAAAGCCTTAGGGAGACCTAATAGTGGCCATACAGTACATAAAGGGGGTCTACAAGAAAGTTGGAGAGGGACTGTTTCCAAAAGCCTGCAGTGATGAGGGGCAATGGTTTGAAATTGAAGATTTAGATTGGACGTTAGGAACAAGTTCTTTACCTTGAGGGTGGTGGAACAGTGGAACAGGTTGCCCAGGGAGGTGCTTGAAGCCCCATCCCTGGAAATATTCAAAGGTCAGCTTCAACAAGGCTTTCAGCATCCTCATCTAGTGGAAGATGTCCCTCCTCACTGCAAGGTCACAATGACCTTTAAAGGTCCCTTCCAACCCAAACCATTCTATGAAAATTTTTCTCAGACTTGAAAGGAAATAGAATTTAAAATACACCACAAAAGAGAACATTGATTTCTAAGAGGAAGATGGTTTTCCTCCTGGTTTTATGAGCTCCTCTCAGCTCTTCAAGGCCACCACAGCCCCAGTTCCACACTTAGCTCCGGCATGGATCCCAAATGCCTCCTTGCTTTTAAGGAGTGAAACATGACATATCCAAGAAATTCCTCGTGCAAAGCCTCCGCTTTCCACAGCTCACAGCCACTACCTAATTAATGTTTTCCTTATTTGTGTATTTTAAGAGCATGTTGGCAAGCTGGACTTCATTTCAGACACAATTTTTCCAGCCTGTCCCTTAATCCACCTGAAATCACAGCAAGATGACAAGACAAAGGTCACTCTGTTCCTGGAAAGCGAGCCCAGAGCAATCACACTGTGGGAAAGAGCTTGCAGGGCAGCACAAAGTCACTGCTTGAGACATCTGCAGTAGTTTAGATACTTGGACAGAATGAAAAATTAGCCCTTTTCCAGGACTGCTTATTATTATTTCACCTCTTCTTGAACAGGGATTTTCACTCATAGAAACACTTATGCATAGATCAGAAATGAGAAAGCAACCTGGTTTGAATTAAAGACCATCCTCTCACTTCATAAGCAACACTCACATGCCAAAAACCTCAGATTGGATTTTGTATTTTATTCCCCAACTCCAGTGATTTAGCTGCACATATTGATTTGGAAAGAATGGCCAGAGCTAAATAAGCAGGATGCAGGGACAGCCAGGAATAACTGCTGAGTGAGAGAAAGGACTAGGACAAGAAAAGAAATAATCACTTCATCACTGCAAGATCACAGAAAGAGTCCATGTCTTCCCCAGCCTGAATGGCAAACTTCCCATTGATTTACAGAGGCCACTTAAGACCAAAATCTCTCCCCTCAGATGTCTAGGAAAGTCTGGGTCAATAGGAAAACCAGACCATGTTGTCCAGAGGCTCAGAGTACTTCACTTTGTCCTATAAGGGCAACAAAGCTGGGGAGGGGTTTGGAGCATGAGCCCTACGAGGAGAGGCTGAGGGAGCTGGGGTTGCTTAGCCTGGAGAAGAGGAGGCTCAGGGCAGACCTTATTGCTGTCTACAACTACCTGAAGGAGGTTGTAGCCAGCTGGGGGTTGGTCTCTTCTCCCAGGCAACCAGTACCAGAACAAAGGGGGACAGTCTCAAGCTGCACCAGGGGAAGTTTAGACTCGAGGTGAGGAGAAAGTTCTTCAGGGAGAGAATCATTCATCATTGGAATGTGCTGCCCAGGGAGGTGGTGGAGTCACTGTCCCTGGAGATGTTCAAGAGAAGATTGGATGTGGCACTTGGTGCCATGGTCTAGTCATGAGGTCTGTGGAGACAGGTTGGACTTGATGATCCTCAAAGTCTCTTCCAACCTTAGTTATACTGTGTACTGTGAAGTTCTTCACAGAAAAAGAGATTTGCCATTGGAATGGGCTGCCCAGGGAGGTGGTGGAGTCACCATCACTGGAGGTGTTTAGGAAGAGACTGGATGGGGTGCTTGGTGCTATGGTTTAGTTGATTAGATGGTGTTGGGTGATAGGTTGGACTTGATGATCTCTAAGGTCTTTTCCAACCTGGTTAATTCTATTCTAAAAAGACAATTTATAAAGTATATGTGGAGGCTTCTGGGGCTGCCCCCCCCCAAAAAAAAAACAAACAACCAAAAAAACCAAACACAAAAAACCCCAAAACATTATCTGGCAGTGATTTCAGTACTTCCATGCCCAGTACAGGCTATGGGCACTGCCTGAGCAGACCCACACACCTCAATGCCAGTACCACCATGGGATCACCCTCTTCACCTGCCCCTCAGGACAAGTGCACCAGCAAGAGGCTGCAACCATAGAATCATATGAATCAGACTGGTTTGGGTTGGAAGAGACCTTAAAGATCATCTAGTTCCAACCCCCCTGCTAGTGGCAGGGACACATCCCATTAAACAAAGTTGCTCAAAGCCTCATCCAGCCTGGTCTTAAAATAGTTGAGGGTCAAGGCAACATTTCAGGCAAAGCTTAAGTTCCACATCTTGTGGATGGGCTTTCTGGAGACCTTCCAGCTTAGAACAGAATTAACCAGGTTGGAAAAGACCTTAGAGATCATCAAGTCCAACCTATCACCCAACACCATCTAATCAACTAAACCATGGCACCAAGTGCCATATCAAGTCTCTTAGTAAACACCTCCAGCGGTGGTGACTCCACCACCTCCCTGGGCAGCACAACCACTCTTTCTGTGAAGAACTTCTTCCTAACATCCAGCCTAAACTTCCCCTGGAGTAGCTTGAGACTGTGTCCTCTTGTTCTGGTGCTGGTTGCCTGGGAGAAAAGACCAACCCCCACCTGGCTACAAGCTCCCTTCAGGTAGTTGTAGACAGCAATAGGGTCTCCCCCGAGCCTCCTCTTCTCCCCTGAGCTCCTCTTCAATCTGCTGCACAGGGCTAAGCATACCCTTCCCCAGCCCTGGCATCAGACAGAACAGAACCTTCTTCTTTTTATGACATAAAGCCAGCCCACCCTCACCTTCCAGCAGGACTTCATTCTATCTGGAAAAAATAAAAAGAGAAGAAAGATGAAGCAGTGCAGGGGGAAGGGATTAGCGTTAGAAATTAATTAACGCATGATGCCCCAACAAATGAGTTTCAGCCCAGTTTAGTCACTCCATCCCAGAGGGAGAATATCCTTCTTATCAGAGCAGCAGAGAAAGCGAGGACAAGTCTAATGAAAAGACAAGCTGGGCTTCTGAGAGTTGTTATTTTTAACTAATTGTCCCTTCCCCCCCCCCCCCCCCCCCCCCCCCCCCGTTCCATGTTACTTTAATTACAGGGCTGAGAACGTGCTAAGAGCCCAATCTTCCACCAGGGTTAATCTGCAGCCCCCTGCAAGGCAACAAGGATCTTGGCTCAAGCTGCTGAGCATGATTTCTGAAGAGGCTCTCCTGCCACACAGCACAACGTGAAGTCTTTGCCACATTAACTCAGCAGAGGACAAATGCTGCTCCTGCAGAGCCATGACTCAGCTGTATTTGTCAGGTAGTGTTATGCTCTCTCAATGGTGTTTTCTAACCAGGCATGGGAGAAACGTGCAGCAGTGGGGAGGTTAACAAGACAGCTCCTAGCTTGCTTCTGTTGCATGACAGCCAAAGTTAGAAAAAGCCCCAAATCCAGCCCTTTCTCAGAAAACCCCAAACAAACATAACCAAACAAACCAACCCCCAAAACCCCCACCCCAAAGCCAAACCAACCAACAAAACACAAGTGAAAAAACAAACAGAGGGAGTCAAACTTAAATGTACTGAAGTTGCATCTGCCCAGGCTGAGCATTCTGCATCAGCTGGGGAGAAGAGAGGAATCCACAGCATGGGGATGAGAGCCCACACATGTGCTGATTTCACTTGACACCCTAGGGAGTGCCATGACCCAGCTACTCCCAGCTCATCCCAGGGTAGGAGACCTCGGCTGGTCTCAGTCCCAGATGCACAGAACAAAGCCCACAGGGACATGCTGGGAGCCAAACAAGAGGACAGATTTTCATTTCACAACAGGCAGGGAAACTCAGCAGTCCTTGGCCTGGGGTCATCATCCCCAGGACAGTTGATGGTGCCATTTTGGGGAAGGGATCATGTCACATGGAGAAAGACAAACATCCTCTGCCTACTCAACAGAAAACAAGGGGTTAGGAGATCCCTTCTTGGGGCATCATGCTCAGGGCTAATCTTGTACTGGGGTGGGGAGCACAGAAGGGTTGTGCTAGGGCTCTTCAGAGCTCCCCTTCTCCTGTCTCATCACATTGAAAGGAAACAAAGATCCTGAAGCCCCTGTTTCCATCACTTGTCACCCCTCAGCCAGGAAGGGGCCACAACAGCTTCCCCTAACACCACTCACGAGGCTGTTCATCAGAATTGAATGGATTATGCACAACAACTCCTGTCCTAAAAGCTACAGCAAGGGACAGGTGTGCCCCAGCCTTGCCCCCTGCAAAGAGGGGCATGGCAGAAGGAGCTCAGGGGCCTATGGCTATGCATTTTCAAACACTTACCTCCTTCCAGCAGAGGAAGATTTAATGCAGAGCACCAGAACAGGCTGCCCTGGGAAACCTCCTGCCCAGAGATGCAGCCTTGTATTTATGAGCTGTTCCTTTCCATACACACTGGGAAATTATCTGGGTGAGGGCTGGGAGAGGCAGAATCAGAACAGAAAGCTGCACCTGCACTCTCAGCTCCCTAGGTCAGCAACAACCACCTCCTAATAAGGAAAAAAACCCTGGACTCTGATGATTTGGGGCAACTTCAAGTGATTTTCTCACTTGCCACTGTCTTCCTCCCTGTGCCTAAATGCCATGTGGTACTTCAGAGACAGAAGGGGATTGTTATGGGACTAGGAACAACACACATTCAGTATGTACCCCATCATGGACAGGCCAGTTTGCAGTAGCAGGGTACCAGGCACCCAAGCTCATAGTTACTGGGGCAAAAAGAAGGAAAAGATTCTGACACAGGAGTGCAGAAGTCCAGCTGGCAGCATCTTCCAAATGTAGCTTCCCATAATGCCAGGCATTTTAGGAACAGAGGTGCTCTCCTCTCCAAAGACGACTGCAAGTTTCACTTCTCTGCACCAGCTTAATTAATGCCCATCATAATCCCTTGGGCTTCATGGGGTTTATCATTTTCCAATAAGCAGAGCTGGCAACTTTTCAGCTCCTGACAGCCTGCAGCACCCTCTGCAGCATTCTGAGGGCCAGCTCTGCCAGAGCCCTGGCCCAAGTGGCAGAAGAACCTAGCTGGAGAAGCAAGGCAATACCACACAGCACCCTGCACCTTAGCTACAGATTCTTCAGCTGGAGACTTCTGTCTTCAATTTAAATTCTGTTAAATTATCATATTATTGGGCAACAGTCACTAATCTTGTAAGAGGAGACACTGATGACAACAGCAGTGAGTCATCCTTCTAACACAGGAGCCCCCAGTTCCTTTCACTCCCCCTTCCAGGGTTTGATTCAAAACAGTCCCTTCTGTTTCCAAAGCCGCTTATCTGAGCGCTTTAGCCTCCAGCTCACACGCTTGCTCTCTTTCCCTTTCCTCTGGGAGAGGCCACGTACCAGCTTGAGCTGTGGGTTTGAGCAGGAGGTATGAATGGAGATGGTTTCTCTAATTACTGGTCTGACCCATCTCTGCACCCTGAATCACCTTTCTGAACCACTCTGCAAGTGCTGCCCTACACACAGCTACACTTGAATTCAGCCTGGAACAAACCTCTGCTCCCTCCACCACCTACGGATCTTTCTTTTCTTTTAGGATGAACAGTGGCACATAGCATGAGCTAGATGAGGACAAGGGAAAATAAACCCATGCAGATTATAAAATGCAAGATGCACACAAAGTGCAAAATCATAGAATCATGGAATTGTTAGGGTTGGAAGGGACACCAAGGATCATCTAGTTCCAACCCCCCTTCCCATGGGCAGGGACACCTCACACCACATTCTGTTGCTCACAGCCACATCCAGCCTGGCCTTAAAAACCTCCAGGGATGAGGCTTCTACCACCTCCCTGGGTAAGCTGTTCCAATGTCTCACCACCCTCATGGGGAACAACTTCTTCCTAACATCCAATCTGAATCTACCCATTTCTATATTTTTTTTACATTCCCCTAGTCCCTCCCCAGCTTTCTTGTAGCCCCCTTCAGATACTGGAAGGCCACAAAAAAGTCTCCTCAGACCCTTCTCTTCTCCAGACTGAACAACCCCAACTCCCTCAGTCTGTCCTCATAGGAGAGCAGCTCCAGCCCTTTGATCATCCTTGTGGCCCTTCTCTGGACACACTCCAGCACATCCAGATCCTTCCTGTAAGAGGGGCTCCAGAATTGGACACAGTACTCCAGGTGGGGTCTTACCAGAGTGGAGCAGAGAGGGAGAATCACCGCCCTCAACCTGCTGGCTATGCTTCTCTTGATGCAGCCCAGGATGTGATTGGCTTTCTGGCCTGCATGTGCACCCTGGTGGCTCATGTTGAGCTTCTCATCCACCAGCACCTCCAAGTCCTTTTCTTCAGGGCTGCCCTCAAGCCAGTCGCTGCCCAGCCTATATCAGTGCTTGGGACTGCCCCAACCCCTGACAAAATATTGGCCCAGGATGAAACAAAACTTCACCTGTGGGTTCTGCTTATTTTCTGAGACATGCATGAGAAGTATAGCTCTATTAGGAAAGCAAAACAACAACAACTAGCAAAAGGACAAGATCTGGGAGAAATCCACTTATCATAGCTCCAACTTGAAGGGGAAGGTGGGAAGAGGAGCAGCCCCCTCCAGCAGCACATCACTTACCCATGTCACTTCCAAATGCAAATGTGGACAATCCTGTCAAACAGGCTCAAAAGCTCATCTCATAGTGCAGTTCACTGAAACTACAGGAATTTGCCCTCAAAACTTCCCTTCTAGAACTGATGTCTGTGCTTGGAGATCATAAAAAAACCCACCTACGTCTAATAGATCAAATTAATACTTTTGAAATCTTACTTTAAGTTGCCCACAGGGAATCACATAATTATGGGATGAAAGATAAGGCTTTGTCTGGAGTAAGAATACATCAGATAGTAAAAAAAAAATAATGCATTATGAAGTTATCATCACTTGGGCTTCTTCCCAGGTACCATCTGAGGTTGAGTCCTCCAGGATCTCCCCAGCTACCCCCTGAACACTACAAACTTAGCAAAGGAAGCACAGCTATTGTAGTATCAAGACTTCAGGAGTTGGAAACTTAAGATGTAAGAAGGGAAAACAAAACACCAAGGGCCACAAGCCTTTAAAAGCTGCAGACACCACAGAGATCATCATTCCCCATCATTACCAGGGAGGGCTGGAGCTGCAGCAGCATCTCAAAACCCCATGCACAGAAAACAAGGGCGTAAGAAGACCCATTCTTAGGGCACAGAGCAACCACTAAATGACAGGGGTTAAGATAGAAACTTCCTCTAAGGAGTGGCTAGTTCATAGTTGTTCTGCATCAAGATGCAGCTGTCAGCTGGCTCCTGTCCCTTGAAATTACTTCCATCTGCCTTCACCCAGACTGATAGCCAAGCTCCTGGCATAAACAAACCCCTTACAACCAAACATCCCCCTCTCTCTCTCCACACCCCACTGTGCATTCCCTGCTGGGAAGAGCAGTTTCCATGCTGCTTTGTAGCTCTGCAGGCAAGACTGAACAGTCCCACCCCATTTATCTTTTGCAGCCTGGAAGAGGGTGGAGACAGTTGCCTCTCAACATAATCTTTCTGTTATAGAAGGGTAAGTTTAAAGGATGGCTCCGTGGGTCATACCATCTTCACTAAGAGATAAAGGACATACACCGTGCCAACACTTGCAGCAAAGCTAGCATCTTCCCTTTGGGAGCTGCTTCCATCCCATCTGTGGTCATCCCCTCAAAGAGGGGAGCTCTACACTTAAGACCCTCCAGTATGCACCAAGGACTCTTGCTGTGTCTTTTGGAGTACTCAGCAGCCTGATTCAGAACACAAATGGAACCTGTTTGGCTCCCAGGTGACAAAGTGAAGGAGAAGATAAAGCTCTGAGGAGACCTTCTTGTGGCCTTCCAGTATCTGAAGGGGGTCTACAAGAAAGCTGGGGAGAGACTTTTGAGGGTGTCAGGGAGTGATAGGACTAGGGGGAATGGGGAAAAAATAGAAATGGGTAGATTCAGATTGGATGTTAGGAAGAAGTTCTTCCCCATGAGGGTGATGAGACACTGGAATAGGTTGCCCAGGGAGGTAATGGAAGCCTCATCCCCAGAGGTTTTTAAGGCCAGGCTGGATGTGGCTCTGAGCGACCTGATGTAGTGTGAGGTGTCCCTGCCCATGGGAGGGGGGTTGGAACTGGCTGATCCTTGAGGTCCCTTCCAACCCTAACAATTCTATGATTCTATGATATCCCAGTGCTCAGGAACTGGTTTGTAGATCATCCACCTAACATTCCTCCTGCAGCAGACTCTGCAGTGTTTTACCTACAGCCAGTTAAAGGCAGATAACTCTTTCTACAAAGGCAGCTGTACTTAGCTTCAGCACGTGAAAGCCAGAGTGTATCTTCAAGTCAATATACCAAGCCAAACCAGAAAACACCTCTTGTTTCAAAGCTAAATCATAAATGCTTGTCCATCACTACAGAGACCTTCTCATGGGCCCCATTTCCCTTCTCACAGAACACCTGAAGCACAGACCTGGGGCCATACTCCACACACAAAAAAAAAATCGAGCTTCAGAGCTGGGAGAACAATCAGCTCTCAGCCCAGTACCCCCCATCCAGAGCTACACCATCTCCTCCAAGTGGTCCCTGCAACCAGACTGAAGTAGCAGATAAAAAGAAAAAAAAATCCTGCCATAATCCTGCTTTTACAGCTTTTTTTTTGGGTTACTGTATGCTCCAGTTGCTGTTGGAAAGAGATTCCTCATGTAGCCTGTAGGTCCATTTAACATCCAACTCATAATTGTATTTCATTTCTCAGACTATTAGCATGTAATGGAGCAGCAGCCTGGGCTCCTGCTGTCTGGGGAAAGAGACACTTTGTGCCAAGGGGTAAGTGCATCACTTTGGGCCAGCTGGTCCCTCTGAATCCCAGAGCAAATAATCTAGGAAGTGGGAATCTCCTTGCTCTGCTCTCAGCAGGAATTGGAGATTCTAGTTACTCTGCAGGGGATGAAAATATTGTGTGTGTGTGTATATATATATATATCCCCCCATGTTTCCCTGTACCTCCTCAGCTTCTGTGTTTCCCCCTTTCTAGTTCTCCCAAATAACAGAAAGCTACTTAAATGAGATGTGCATACACATAAAACAAGTTAATTAATGGTCTCAGCTTAAACTGGGGAAACCAGCATGCCCTAAGTAATGATTTAGCAGTTCAACACCCTGTGCTGCCAGACTTTCTACTTCCAAGGGGTCCTTAATCCTCTTATTAACATTTAGCTCCCTGCTGAGGTGTCACTTCCAAAACTCAAGCTCTTTGTGGATTCAAGATAGAAGCATCCCATATTCCCCATGGAACTTATAAGTTGGAGCACCTGCAGCTGAGCAGGAACCAACACAGCAACACCAACAAAGGGATGAGTGCTCAAACCAGAGAGAGGAACAGGAGAGCATGGAAGAGATGAGCTCTCCAATCCCATTCAGACCAGTGAAGAGACTCATTTCTGAGGTACCAAAGTTTCTACTGATGCAGGTTTAAGATTGAAATTCCTTGTTGCTCAAGCCTGTTTTGATTGCTTCATCCAACTGTCATCTTCTCATGCAAGATGTGTTTTCTGATCTTATATGAAGGAAAAGGACAGAGGGGAGGGCTGAGAAAATGGAACACACTTCTCAGAGCCACACCTGTGTTTAACCAACATGCCCAGACCCCAGTTTGCAGCCATCACTGCATCCAGACATCTACTGTGCATGCTGGAGTGGACTGGTGACTGCTCTGAAGACCCTAAAGTCAAGCACTGCCAAGGTGAGCACCACTCCTGCCTGGGATAGGCTCCATCCACATAGCAGAGGTGACAAGGATAACCAGAGAAGTCAGAGCTCTACCCAGACAGCAAGGAGCCTTTGTACAGTTCAGCTATGCAGAGGACCTGCTGCAGGCTTCACAGAGGTCCTCCTACTGCAGAAGCTGCAGGCAAGGAAATTGGACTCAGGGAGCAGTGGGAGGGCTGGAGTTCAGCCAGGTGCTGCTCAGCCCATCAAGGGCTCCTTCCTCCCTTCCACAAGACCTGGCTGATTCCTGGAGATGCAAACCCAGCTGCTTCTCATCAGATAGGGAAGAGGCACTCCAGGGCTCTCCCTATGCTACTCTCCTCACATTTTCACCCCACCTTTCCCAATTCATCTCCAGGAAGGCCAGTGTGGGCAGCAAGGCCCTGTTCTATGCCCAGCTGCAATACAATCCCTCTCTCTTTCTGGGACTCAGCCAGTTAAGGCACTGGGTCAGGGAGAGGACATGGTGACAGCAAAGCCCCAAGTGATGTTACACAGCATTTTGGCACAGTTGGACTAAAGCCAGCCATGTAAGCAGCTATGTACAGAAAGCTACTCCAGTACTCACCCACTTTTTTATCTGGTTAGGAGATAATTTTTTTTCCCCCCTTCCTCAAGAGGATTAAAGCACAAAGAGGGAGCACAAAGGGAGAAGTGGGAGGACTGCAGCAGCATAAGGGAGATGAGAAAGCAGGGGCTCCTGCCTTTGATGTTTGGATGATCACATCATTGCAATTACTATGTCGAGGGCTCTGCTGTGGCACTGGTAAATAAATCATCCAAGGAAATTAACTGTGCAGGGAGCTTGCACCGCAAGTCACAGCAGGTAAAAATGATAACAGAGAAGTCAAAGCATTTCAAACAGAAGAAAAGCTCCAAAACACACTGGGAAAAAACCCAAAGTAACAGCTATTTAAAATAGCTCCTCTCACAAATATCAAATGTGGGTAGATGCCTGGATGGGGAGGATAACAATGAGTTCAGATTCCTGCACTGTTCTTTGGGAAATTAAGCCATCAATTAATCATGTGGACTCTATTGGAGATACAGAGAGCCTAAAGAACTCAAGGATGTCTCTTCTACATGAAAGACTCTGGCACGTGGTTTTCTGGAGATGCCTGTCCTGATGCAGCATTAAAAGCTATGCAACACACTAATTATGTTCATTCATCACAAAAACCCCCACCCAAACCCCCAGCATATGTTGGCTCTTCCCTCTCTGCTGTCGCAATGAATGAGGTGATCCATAGCACATCATATGACACAATTTCATACCCCACTGTGTTTCACAGAGTGATCCAAAGCAAAATGCCATCCCAGCTACTTAATGATGTTCAGCTGATTCCAGTTCCCTTCTAAGGCTGATGCTCATTTCACAGATGAGTAAGTAGATCCATACAAAGGCTAAGACATTTGTCCAAGATCATTTGGGCTAGGAGCAGCCAGGTCTTGCACCTAGTCACAGTATCACAGTATAACTAAGGTTGGAAGAGACCCCAAGGATCATCAAGTCCAACCTGTCCCAACAGACCTCACGACTAGACCATGGCACCAAGTGCCATGTCCAATCTCCCCTTGAACACCTCCAGGGATGGTGACTCCACCACCTCCCTGGGCAGTCAGTCACTCAGCCATGGTAGCCAGCAGGAAACACCACAAAGCTCATTGAGCAAACCAAGTGTGGGAAACACTGCCAAGGCAGTACAAGGGAAGGAATGGAGCAGAGAGTAAGGCACTGCTCACCTATGGGCTTTTCACCATTATTGTCCATCCCCTGGTAGCTTTCTGCTCTCATTCAATCTTCTCCAAGCTCAGCCAAGTCTCATTTCCCCTTCACTTCTTGCCCTCAGCACTACCTCATCTCTCCCTCCATGAGCTCCCAAGCCCAGAGGTGCAGCTCAAAAAAAAAAAAAAAAAAAGCTTTTTAAATGCCTGTTTTGCAATTCAGAACATCCTTAAACTCCTCCATCAGCTCAGTATTTGCCTCTAATCCCCTTTGGATCTCAAGTGTTTATACAGTATTACTTGCAAGAATTAACTCAAAGATGATTAATTCTGTTCTGTGATTTCCAGCTCTATTTTGATTTCATGGCAGCAACAGAAAACCTGGTTTTCAGGATCTCATGGACCTTGCCTTGAATCAAAACACTTGTGAATTTGACAAACAGATGTACAACCCTGAAGAGCACTCAGCTTTTGCCTTCCCCCCCCCATCCTTTTCTCTTTTTAGACAAACTAGTTCCACTTTAATCCACCCCCTCTGTTGTTTAAACCCACCTAGCAATGGTGGGAGCACCAATTCTATGTTCACATTCATAGTAACTGTAGCATGTTTATTTTAGCTCAGCCCATTCCACTTGCAAGAGCTGGAGTAGGAGAGTCAATTAAAAAGAGAGCCTCAGTGAAAGGGATGGTACCACCTACATGAGCAGGCACAGCAGGTGCCACTGCTCTGCAGCCTGCCTGCCCCAGGGTATGGGGATGCAAAGGGAGATCTTGGGCAGAGCATCACACCCCACAGCACAGGGTTAGTGCAGCAGGATGAGGGCCAGCTTTTGAAAAGGCTCACACAGATGCTCTAGCTCATTACTGGAAAGAGCCAGCACACTGTGGCCAACACAGTGCTGCTCCTATTCATGGTAGCAGAGCTGCCACAAAAGGCTGAGACAAACCCAGCCCAGGGCACACACCTTGTAGTGCACTGTTGAATACCTCTGTGGGGTGGAAGACTAAGGAGACAATTTATAGATTTATAGATTTGAGCCTCTGCTTTGAGCAGAGCAGGAGTTCTGCTCCTTCCATGTCAATACCCAGAGTACCCTTCTCTATTCCAACAACTTCGGGGCAGCTGACTTAACTGGTTGCAGGTTTGTTACCAGGCACAGGCAATAGCTACCAGCTAGTACACCTCAGCACTCAGCAAGCTGCAGAAATAGGCTCTGCTCACACTGGTAAATGAAATCCACGCTCTGAGGCATTGAGTAGTACTACAAGGTGGGGTCACAAAGAAATGTTATCCCATGGACAAGGTCAGCAGATACCTTTTCTTTCTAAGCCATGTTACTGACACCAGCAGCCCTCTAACCTGGAATAGCAGATGTTCTTCTGGTACACAGTTTTCCACATTGGTTAAATAGCTAGCTAGACCCTTAGCTGATACAAATCACATTAACTTATTGGAGCTTCTAATTTACACTACCTGATGCTCAAACCCATATACCAAACACACAGGCTTCTCCAGGTCTACATAGGCAAACAGCCCACACAATTTTCTGCTGCAGTGCAGGGACCAAGCTTAGCCCAGCCTGCTGTAGATGTCCTATGTTCTTCATTTTCAGAAGCACCTGCTTTGGCCCAAAGATTATCACCTCCTCAGCATTTTATGAGTTAAGCAATCACCAGTAGACAATTTCAATCTTGACTACTAAATAGAAGCAATACATTCTAGCTCAAGCCAACTATAGTTTTCCCTAGCTCTTCCACAGAGAGTGGGTTTGTCTCTCAAACCCCTGGATTTCTTCCCTTTATATCCCTGATAGAAGGAAGCAGAAAAGCAGGAATGACACTCACAGGAGGCTGTTCTAGTTTTGCCTGGTACCTTTGATGTTCCTGTGCTCTCAAGCAGCTAACTCACTTTCTGCAGGTTTTAATCAGGCACCATGAAAGCATTATTTACTGGCTGAGGGCCTTCACAACATGCACTAGGAACAGCTCCTCCTCATTTAAATTTTGCTAATTGAACTTCTAATCGTTCAAGCTTTGCTCTTCGGTCTGCAAGCAGTATGGATGAAAGCAGAAGTGCTCCAAACGTCAAAGCAGCTTTCAGCAGCTTGCAAGTTGAAGCACCTGTTGCTGCGTCTCCGGCAGCCCCAGCCTTCAGAACGCCTCTGCTACAATTTCACACGAAACCTGACACTTAATGAAATCTAAAAGACCTCAAAGCTTCCTCTCAGCCAGAGCCACCAGCTAACACATCTTCCCTGCAAGAACTGTGTTTAAAAATCCCTGCACCTTCAGGCACCTCTAATTTCCCAGACTGATGCGGCACCTACCAGACTAGTGAGTCTTCCCAACTACATGACCCAGCATAATAGAGTGCTCCTGAAAAGTAATTTATCCTCAGAACAGAGCCAAGAAAACCTTCCCTGGCAGGAACCTTATTGCTTTCAAAGTCAACAGCAGTTACATTTTCACAGCAATAAAGAGCCATGATTTCATCTTAGTAGCAGATTGCAGAAGGCTTTACAAACATCAATGAATCCTCATAGACCAAACTTCAAATCATGACCTTTTCAAGAGGCTAAATGGGGAAAATATACCTGACACAGACAAAGTGAGGGCATTTAAGGCTACTCCTATCCCACCGTCAGCAGTGTTGGAAGCGATGGGTATGATACCTCCAATCCTTATCCTATTGAGCCAACAGTGTGCCCAGGCAGCCAAGATGAGCCAGCAGTGTGCCCAGGCAGCCAAGAAGGCCAACGGCATCCTGGCCTGCATTAGAAATAGTGTGGTCAGCAGGAGCAGGGAGGTCATTGTGCCCCTGTACTCTGCATTGGTTAGGCCACACCTTGAGTACTGTGTCCAGTTCTGGGCCCCTCAGTTTAAGAAGGACATCGAGACACTTGAACATGTCCAGAGAAGGGCAACAAGGCTGGGGAGAGGCCTTGAGCACAAGCCCTGTGAGGAGAGGCTGAGGGAGCTGGGATTGTTTAGCATGGAGAAGAGGAGGCTCAGGGGTGACCTCATTGCTGTCTACAACTACCTGAAAGATGGCTGTAACCAGGTGGGGGTTGGTCTCTGTTGGGGTTTGGTTTGAGCAAGAGGGGACATGGGTCCCAGGAACACCTGGGCAAGCCAGGCCTTGAATGACTTTCTGTTATTAATATAGCAATGGAGTAGGAGTTGTGGAAAAGTTCTGATGCTTGGTATGCTGAAGTCAAGCTGCCCCTGAGAAGGAAGGCAAACAAGATAAGGAGTAGAGAAGATCTGGGAAAAAGAGCAATTAGGAAATTCCACAGAGTAGTGAAAACAATGATGTAACCTTTTAGAAAGTAACCAATAGCATGTGTTAAATTAGAATAGAATTAACTATGTATAAGACTATAAGTAATGAGGTGTGGAACAATAAAGTGGGATGATTACTATCACTCATATTGAGTGCTGTCATCCCTGTCTCCGTTCTCGTCAGGTCTCTTCTCCCAGGCAACCAGCACCAGAACAAGGGGACACAGTCTCAAGCTACACCAGGGGAAATTTAGGCTCAAGGTGAGGAGAAAGTTCTTCATGGAGAGAGTCATTCGCCATTGGAATGTGCTGCCCAGGGAGGTGGTGGAGTCACCATCCCTGGAGGTGTTCAAGAGGGGATTGGACGTGGCACTTGGTGCCATGGTCTAGCCCTGAGGTCTGCGGTGATGAGTTGGACTCCATGATCTTTGAGGTCTCTTCCAGCCTTGGTGATTGTGTGACAGGGCTTGAGGATCAGCACCACAGACACGCAGCGGCCCAGCTGCAAAACACATTAAAAAACTCCAAGATGCTGGGAACAGCCTTGATCAGGCTTTCCCAAAGGGACCACTTTTGCTGGGGAGGAAAAAAAAAAAAGAAATTAAAAAAAAAATCATTATTTATAGCAGAAAACACAGTAGCTTTCTGCAGCCAAGGAAGCCACTTTCAATTTAGGAGATGCCTTGATATGGTGCATTATGTAAATGACATCTACAGGTTTCTGTCGCCACAGGACGAAGTTTTCCCTGTCTATAATCAGGGACAAAAATTCTTTCATTAATTTCAACAGAATCCTGGCCTGAACTCTAAATGTTCTATAAGCCTGATGGGTAACAGCCAAGTTTGCTTCTGTCCACCTCAAGTCCTCAAAGCTCTGTGGTTCACACTCCTCTATCTGACCGCTTTCTGGTCAGTGAATATGATTTGATTTTAACCATCCATTCTTCACACTGAATGGCTGATGTCCTCAGATTTACACTTCCACACCATTTACAATCAAAAGTCATGGACCTGATGATCTTAGAGGTCTTTTTCCAACCAAAACAACACTATGATTCTAGTAATTTGGAGCACACACTGTGACAAGTGACTGCTCTGATGTAGCATTTTGTTGAATAGCTTAGAAGACTGGGCACTTCCTACAACTGCTGTCTACAACTGCCTGAAGGGAGGTTGTAGCCAGCTGGGGGTTGGTCTCTTCTCCCAGGCAACCAGCAGCAGAACAAGAGGACACAGTCTCAAGCTGCACCAGGTGAGGTTTAGGCTGGATGTTAGGAAGAAGTTCTTCACAAAAAGAAAGATCGGCCATTGGAATGTGCTGCCCAGGGAGGTGGTGGAGTCACCATCACCAGAAGTGTTTAGGAAGAGACTGGATGGGGCGCTTGGTGCCATGGTTTAGTTGATTAGATGGTGTTGGATGATAGTTGGACTTGATCTCAAAGGCCTCTTCCAACCTGGTTTATTCTATTCTAATCTTTCTAGAACATGACATTGAAATTCAAGATGTTTTTTTCCACTAACTTACTAGACACCAAGCCATGGGACTTGGCATAGGCTAGCTGTATTGCCCCCATCATTAACCATCATTGACCATGGCTACATGTGGATATGTTTCTGGAATGGACAACTGTGGGGAGGTATTCCTCCCACCCTGCAAAAAAAAAAAAATTAAGATATTATTGCTTTCTAGGAAAATGAGCCTTAAAACAAATATCACAAAATCACAGAAGGACAGAATATTTTGGATTGTACTCTTATATGACTAGAACTGAAAGGAAATAGATCAAACAAATGTGGATAAACACAGAGAAGTTCAAATGCATCCAAGAAAAGATGAAGTCAGAAATGCAAAGCTGTGATCACTGTGGGCACAAGCCCACTAGCAGCAATGGGGTTATTCAGGATGCAATGTGCTGACTTCAGGATGAATTATCACTTGAGATCCATCACACATACACAGGCAGGGCTCTGCCATAGAGTTAATGAGCTACATCCATACACAGCAGTTAAGTTTGTAAGGATTTGTACCACTGCATCCTTTATTTTCCTGCCAATTTCTCATCTCCTGCTACAAAGCTGGGAAGCTGAGAGTCCATTTAGATGTTGCCAGCTCAGACTCTTGGCTGGGTGACCAAGAACAACCGTTTCCCATAGATGCCTGACCTGATGTTGCTATACTTGTAAAAGTTCAGTAAAGGCTTTGCAAAGGTCCTAAGTAATGGTACAGGAGAAAAATAAAGAAGGAGAGGATATGAGACCAGAAATGAAAATGTAGCTCTACTGTGTTGGCTTTTACTGTATGCCACAGTTAGGCTAACTCAACAAATATGCATTACTCAGTCTTTGGGAAGTTATTCTGCCCCTGTACTTAGCATTGGCTAGGCCACACCTTGAGTACTGTGTCCAGTTCTGAGCTCCTCAATTTAAGAAGGACATTGAGACTCTTGAACATGTCCAGAGAAGGGCAATGAGGCTGGGGAGAGGCCTCGAGCACAAGCCCTATGAGGAGAGGCTGAGGGAGCTGGGGTTGTTTAGCCTGGAGAAGAGGAGGCTCAAGGGGGACCTTATTGCTCTCTACAACTACCTGAAGAGTGGTTGTAGCCAGGAGGAGGTTGGTCTCTTCTCCCAGGCAACCAGCAGCAGAACAAGAAGACATGGTCTCAAGCTGCAGCAGGGGAAGTTTAGGCCCAACATGAGGAGAAAGTTTTTCACAAAGAGAGTTGTTAGGCATTGGAATGTGCTGCCCAGGGAGGTGGTGGAATCACTGTCCCTGAAGGTGTTCAAGAGGGGATTGGATGTGGCACTTGGTGCCATAGTCTAGTAGTCATGAGGTCTGGGTGACCAGTTGGACTTGATGATCTCTGAGGTCTTTTCCAACCTTGTTGAGTCTATGATTCTATGTTCCGAGCTCACAGCTCCATTTTCTGTCCTGAGTGGCTCCACACAAATCAAACCAGATACTCTTCTCAGGCACAAGATACCTGCAGTCAGACTGCATGCCTGCTGACAGGTATGCTTTAAACATTTACTCCATAGATTTCTTATGATACACAACAGATTCATCCA
Organism: Dryobates pubescens; assembly: GCF_014839835.1. Classification (NCBI taxonomy): domain Eukaryota; kingdom Metazoa; phylum Chordata; class Aves; order Piciformes; family Picidae; genus Dryobates; species Dryobates pubescens. The sequence goes on from NC_071612.1 coordinate 9,846,235, forward strand.
AAATAGTTCTTATGCTACTATTTCATTAGCAAGGGAAGAGCTCACTCCCTGTATTGCTTTTCTGCATCACTGTCAGCAATTGCATGGTGAAAAAAAGTCCTTTTCTTAAACAAAAAAAATTCCAGATGTCTATGTTGTAAAGTTCTCATTCATCACATGGCATTAGAGGTACTCAAGGGACTCTGTATTGGCTGCAGTGTGGTTTAACACGGGGAGTTGCCCCCCTCCCCCTTTTTATTCAGCATTCTTGGGTGTCATTACACTTGGAGGTTCAGTAGCTGCAAGGGAGGCTTCTATCTGAAACCACCTTTACTACAGTGTGACATGACACTTCAGAAAAAAAAGACTTTTTTATGGGGGTAGGGGGGGAAAAAAGTGTCAGATGACTTGCTGACTTCTGAGACATGCAGATGCAAGGAGCAGAAAGTACAAATCCTGATGATTCCCCAGGTTTGACCCAGAAAAAGCATCCTCTGAAGTTTAGAAATATAGAACAAACCAGAGAGAGGAAGCATTCTAAAATGAAATACTGAAAATCCACAGCTACTGGCAATGGAGCAGGGGGGAGAAAGGACAGGCATGATGTGATAGTAAAAGCATGGGAAATTCCTCTTCATTTTAGCTTACAGGGGTGGCATTAAAATACACACACACACATAATTACACACAATATTTTCTCCTGGGAACCTCAAATTTATGCCTGGTCTGGACAAGACGACAGCACAGCTGTGACAGAGAACAGGCCTGTAATTAGGTCTCTGTTGTGCCATCAACAAATACAGCATTTATGAACATACACCCCTGGAGATGTGGAGCCCACACATACACAGCTGACTGCTCATACATCTCTTCTTTGCAACCCTACCTCCTCATGCATTCCATTTTGGGTTTGATTATTAGATGCCCACAAGCACCTATTAAATAGAAGGAAGAAACTATAGCAGGGCAAATCCCAATTCTGCTGTTAAGCTGGCCCAATAAAGCAGGAACAAAGAAAGCCTGCAGCAGCACATGCTCACCATGTCCTTCCTAAGACACACACACATCCAGGGGAAGGGATGTGCTGGATCCTGCAAGAAAATGGCACCAGGACACTTGCTCCCCTTCATGCCACACAAAGCATAACATCTCTGCTTCAGTGGGAAGCTATTAACCAGTGCCCTTGCTACAGGAGCACAGTATGGACCTGTTATCATTGCTGCAGAAGTGAGATCTACTGCAATGTCTTTTAAACAAGGGATGATTAAGGGATAGCCCAGACAAACCAGCCAGTGCTCCTCCAAAGGGCTCCTGGGGATATGAAGCTGCTCTCTAAAGAGGAAAATGAAAGCCCTACCCCACTGCAAATCAGAGGAAGAAAGTACAACTGCCACAAGGAACTGGGGATGAGGTACAGCAAGTGTTGTGAACCATCCAAAGCAGGGTAGATGCCAGCTGTCCCCAGGAATTTGCATGGGAGCAGGAGTGGCCAACACCTAGTGCCTGTCAAGCCGCTCATCCCTCCAGGCCCGGAGCTCAGGCCTCCAATCAGAGGAGAGCCTGCCCTGAAAAGTTAAATCCCCAGCACAGACAGCCATAGGTGTCCAGAAGACAGAGTGTATGAACCAGTGAAGTGTGTTTCCTACAGCTGCAGCATATTTCTTGTTTCCTATCACAGAGACCTTCTTACCTTCCAGGGCAAAGCACTTTGATTAGCAACTGGAGCAGCAACAAACATATCCAGTCCTTTAATAAAAAAAAATCCAACTCCAAGATTTGTCTGCTGCCTGTATTCCCTCCTCATCCTATGAAGGAAAGAGGACAATAATTCTTTTGGGGGCATATCCTGCATCTTCAGAGCCACTCTCCATGCTCTCTCCAAACTTCCTTGCACAGTCATGTGTGCAGATACTGCTGCTGGGCCAAGGACATCTCGGGGGAGGGTAAACCTGCTCTTCATCTCCATCGACATGGGGAGAACGTGTGCCACAAGCACCCTCAGTTTGGGGGGGGGGGGGGGGGGGGGGGGGGGGGGGGGGGAAGGAAAAAAAAGAAATCAGTGACCTTACTGCTCTTACCTCCCAGGAAATGAAAGCAGGATATTGCTTTTGCTCCTGCCCTTTGCAGAGGCCTCCCTGGGACTATGTTGTACCCAGCCGTGCCGTGTTCCTGTTGCAGGGCTATACACTGTCACATTATGTAAATGCACAGCTAGATGTGCAAAGATCAACTAATCTTGGGTACATATTCTCTCTTCCCTTTACAGCCAGTGGCAGCACAGTGGCAATTCAAACATTGATTTGGTGGTTCCTTTTTGGCAAGTGCACTCATCGCAAATAACACAGGCTTGGCCTGAAACCAGCCCGTCAGAAGGTGGGTTTTCCTGTCTCAGCAACGTAGGAAGCAAAACAGCTATTGAGCAGACTCACAGACCACATCAATATGGGAAAGACGCAGGGGGTGAAGAGGGAAAGAGTAATCTGAAAACATCTTGTGACAGTTTCCAAAACAGAGCCCAGAATAAGGAGGCGAAAGATGACACCAGACTGAAGATTGTGAGGAGCAAAAAAAAAACACAACCACAAATGTGAAGACTTGAAGTGAGCAGATCTCTGCAGAAAAGCAAAGCTACCAAAGAAGCTGAGTTCCCACAGCTGTGCTCCCCATGCCCAGCAGCATCCACAGGAGCAGCACACACGCACCGGGATCACGGGGTCATAACTCACGGTCACGACAGCAAACAGCAGTTGTGGAAGGAGCTGTTGCAGTGAGCAGGATAATATAGCAAAGACACAGACACTGGGGTATCATGTTTCTCCTCCTTCAAAGCAGCAGCATCCTTTTTTCTAGGGTTATTTCAGAGCTGGTTTAGATTTTCTTTAGCAGAGATCTATGGATTCAGCAATCTTTTAATGAAAGCAGCAGAGCAGGTTTGTTTGTTCAGAGCAGCCCCAAAAGCCAGAGTGCTTCAAACAGTTTCAGATTTCACTAAGCAGCTCGAATGAGAGCACCTTGGCAAGCATCCCTGTGGACCAGCATCAGTGTGCCTGGAAAGCCTCAAGAACTCATCCTCCATTTAACATTACAGGACATTTATCCACCAGCTTTCAGGCATACAGGAGCATCAGAAGACAGCCTCCTTATAGACAAGGCTATCGGGGTCCCTGCCCATGGCAGGGGGGTTGGAACTAGGTGATCCTTGAGGTCCCTTCCAACCATAACAATTCTATGATTCTAAGGCTGTGCAATGACCACAGAAGTGGTTAGATTTATGAGAGCTCCTGGAGAGCAGCAGTGCAGTTACTCCTGCACACAGCTAGGCCAATGTGCTGTCCCTATGGAGTGGCTGTGCTGTGCACCTTCACCATGGACACCCCCACAGCAGGCATTCCCCTGGTGGGAGAAATTGTCATTTAGTTGAGGTAGTGAAAGATATTGTTAGAAAGACTAGGGCTCAATTCTGGCTCAGAACCTATATTTATACATCCTCTTTTGGAAGGGAGGGGACCAAGGCCACTAGGTCTGTAATTCAAATTTAGGATTAACTGCAGCTACAGAACAGCATTGGACAAGTACCTGCCTGTTGATTCAATACTGACATGGGAGTTCCTCCTGCTCCATCTCTTCTGCTATTTGCATTCATTTCTCGCAGCACAGATTCATAAGAACCTCCAGTTTCACAGCACTTGGATCCAGGGAGCTGCACCCATCCCACAGGGCCCTGGGGCCACATAACAAACTGCCAATGCTTCCAGGAGTGCTGGGATCCCCAGACAAAAGCAAGCCATGACTTGCCTGCTAGTTATTACAGCAGCTACCTTCGAGGCTCCTGAAGGAAAGGTCATGTGCTGTACTCTTGGTAACACCTCTCCTCCAGGACTTGTCATCTTTCCATTTAATTCTAAGCAAGCAGGAGAACAGTGCAGAAAGGGCAAGCTCAAATACAGCACTCTGCCTAACCTAATGGCTATGTGAGGAGCCCTGCTTTACGTGCAGAGACTGTCAAAACAAGAGGTAGAAAAAGTAGTTTGCTCTGCAGAGCTGTGCACGCATTCTAAGAACACACAGACAGCTTTATACTGGCAATATTTCTTCTTTAAATGAATTTTATAGGATACATATTGGGTGTTTCCTCCTTTCTGCCCAGCTGTTGCTTTAAAGCAGACTCTCCCTGCTCAAAACATGCTTAATCCCAAATCACTTGCACAGCAACACACAGGAGTTGCCCAAAGCTATTTCTAGAAGCAGTGCCTCAAACCATTTTGCAGACAAGGAGTTGTTTTCTGGACTGACATCTCAAACGAGCATCTCTGTACTCCTACAGAAGAGTTTCCCTTACCTCCTTGGCATGCACCATTTCCATCCTACTTGTGTACACAGATAGGAACCACACTGGGAAGATAAGAATACCCCAGCAGGGGTATTGCCTAGTTTGGTTTTTCAATATTTGTGTGAGCCAGCTAGGACATTGTTTGCTAAGCAATGATAGAGTATTTAAATGATGCTGATTAAAAGCATTCAATCAAGACATCATGCCTTTAGAAATACTGGCTATGTTTTATTCATGTTACAGCTTCCCCTCCCACACCACCCCCCTTCCTTGAATTCAGAAATTCAGACTGTGTTCCTCCAGCAAACCATAAACACATGAGATAAAATTCTTGCACCTCCAAAGCATAAAGACATGACATTTGCCCTTTCACAAAGTATAAGTAAATGGCCTCAAGTTGCACCAGGGGAGGTTTAGAATGGGTATTAGAAAAAAAACAAACTTCTTCCCTGCAAGAGTTCTCAAACACTGGAACAGGCTCCCCAGAGAGGTGGTTGAATCCTGATCCCTGGAGGTATTTAAGATGTGGTGCTGAGGAACATGGGTTAGCACCAACCTTGGCAGGGTTAGATAATGGCTGGACTCAAGGATCTTACAGGTGATTCCCAACCAAAATGATTTTTTAATCTATGACAAACTGGAGTTTTGCCAAGACTAAAAGCCACTTGGATACTTCTGGACACTAGCCAGTTCACAACTGCAAGACAAGAAAGCTTCATGGGAAAACTACCCCAACACACAGGACTTCTGGCTGGTGTTGGAGATAGGATCTTAAATCAGAGAGTTCATTTAGATCATTTCTACAGGCTTCACCTGAGGCTTTAAATTTTGGACAAAGTTTTCATCATGTTCACAGTGACCAAGATGAAAGGGCATTTAACATGAGAAGCATGAGAGCTCCATGGTGCATCAATAAGGCTGAAGAAAGCTCACTAAACATTAGCATTAGAGTTTTTAAAGCCTCCCGGGCTATCGTACGAGTTAAAGGTAGGCATCTCCCAGTCAAATGACACCCTTACGTGGTTTCCTTATCTGGGAAGAGGAGTGCCTTGTTTTGGGACAGTGATTTCTTGGGAAGCAGAGTTTCTTTCACTAGTCCTGTCCCACAGGTAAAGCCACCTAGCTCCATTCTTGGGGCAGGGACAATACAGATACTCACCTCAGGGTCTCAGTGCTTCTTGTCTTTGCTTTCAAGCCACCGCACACTTCTTGCTTTGGACAAGCTATGACATTCTATGTATTAAAATGCAGTAGAGTCCTGAGGTGGCAATCTGCTCACCTCTCCTGATCAGCAGCTAACTCCGCAGAGCCAAGGGGACAGCTGTGCCAGGGGAAGTTTAGACTCGAGGTGAGGAGAAAATTCTTCACAGAGAAAGTTGTTAGCCATTGGAATGTGCTGCCCAGGGAGGTGGTGGAGTCACTATCCCTGGAAGTGTTCAAGAGGGGATGGGACGTGGCACTCGGTGCCATGGTCTAGTAGTCAGGAGGTCTTGGGTGATAGGTTGGACTTGATGATCTCTGAGGTCTTTTCCAATCTTATTGATTCTATGACAGGCCTATCAATCTTGCAATGAAGAGACACAACTAGAGCAGCCCTTCTTGAACCACAGCACAGGCCTAACTGAAGGGCAGCCCCCGCTTCTAATTATTCCAGCAGCTGACAGAAGGGTCTGTCAAGGCTTCTTCAGGAACAACACGCATTCAGTCCTGAGATAAGCATTTAATTATCTGCTGCCTTACAGTAGCCTCCCATTTTCCATCACTCAACTCTATTTTTTAATAAGGAACCTGCAGCAATCCAAGACACAAGTCTAGAATGATGACAGTTTGACTGAGCACTGCTGGAGAAAGGGATGTGCTCCTGCCATGACAGCAATTAACAGCAGCCTCTGCACCAAGCCCTCAGCACAACACCAAACAAAAGCTTCAGACACAGCTACTGCCACTGCTCTAGGTCTGCTACAGCTCTGCACACAAGCACCGCCTAGGTCACTTCCAGTCTTTCGGAATGTGGGAGCCAGAACTTGAAGGCCTCAAAATGGTTCTGACTTGAGCTATTCCAGGAGTTTAACTGAGCAGATAAAAGCATTCATGGGTCTCCTGGCCACACGCACATCATGGCTGCAGCAGAGCCTCTGAGCAGCTTTTTGAGGTGTCTCCGGTACACAGGAAAGCAAACAGGAGTAGCACAGAGAGCTTTTGGAAGTGTTTTGACAATAGCTGAGAGCCACCACACTCTTGTGCTACCTTTAACAAGTTTCTGAGTCAGCTCTCTCCCTCCCTTCAGCCCAGAGCAAGCATTATGGCTTTTTCTCCTTAAACACAGCATTCAGTCTAGGCCAGGAGCTAATTTATGGCAATTCATTAGGCTACTCTAAGCCAGGCAACAACAATTCATGCTGTAACTCTCCAAAATTAATTATTCACAAAAAACCACTACCCCACCCTTGCAAAATGTTAATTAAGGAGTCTTTTACCTGCTTTCAGAAGATCACAGGGCAGGTGCTGCCAGACAGGTTTGCTTTCTGTTATTACCAATTTCAGCAGCAATTCATCTCTTGTAATCCCATTCTGAATATCAGGTGCTCACACAGGCACATATTAGAATGAAATAAAGAGGTTTGTTGCCACCTGGATGGTTGCAATCTTGGTTGGGATGGAGCTTACAGAAAGGACAAGACATAACTTAGTATGTGGGGATGACTTGCTCTTCCTGAAATCTGGAGGACAAGCTGTTCTTCTGAAGCCCCTCTGGCCCTCCAAATATTTGCTTGGGGTTTGCTTTATATGCACGGTTTCCAAGTGGAATGGTGAGCATGCATGCAGAGCACATTCCTCTGCTAAGTGTCTTCTCCAAAATTTGGGTAAATACCAGCACATTCCTGCCCAGCTCACACAAACAGCTCAGATTCCAATCACAGGGGTTGAGTTTGAAAGAGCATCTGGCTATTGCCTTGCCCCCTGGTTATCACTAAAACCAAGGACACAACTTAACTGATTTTGTCCTTTGCTAATCAATATTGTTAAGTTATCAGAATGGATATATTTATCCCAGCAAATGGTTACTCTAAACTACATTTTTTTAAGAGAAAAAGGTTAGCTTTAACCATGCCATGAGGTTCTAGCAGGTAAAAAAAAAGTCTATGTGTAAAGACCTATGCTTTACGATAATGAAGCCATTGTTAACGTTATATTACTGTCATATCAGTACTGAGAATTCAATAAAATGTAAGTGTGCAGCAAATGTTTTGTCTTGCCTCGTCATCCCCTTGGACATGGGTGCCACAGCTGCAGACACTGCTTGCTTGAAATCTCTGCACGATGAAGTGGCAAATGCAAAACTCAAAACCTTGTGTGCTTGGGAAGGGCACAAACCACCACTGATAAACATCTCTGAGTCCTCTCTTCCAACAGAGTAAGATGCCATGCCTTACCCCACACCTTCATTAGGCACAATACCAGACCATCAGGAAGCAGCTCCAAAAGAAAGAGTTTCAAGCAAAAAAACCCCAACCAACCAACCAACCAAAACTCCAAACTGAAACAGTTACACAGAGACAAGATTAAAAGTACAAATATATTACAGGCCAGGACATTCACTAGGAGATGTTAAAGTTGAGGAATTGCATTAAGAAAAAAACACCAAAGCAAAACAAACACAAAAACCCCACCTCATCAACAGCAACAACAAAACAACACAAACAAAAAACCAACCAGTCTACCCGCCTTGGATCTCATCAGTACGTTTGGTCCAGGCTTAATCTGCTTTAAAGCCTCAAGGCTGCTTTGAACACTCCTCTGCTAGTTTTTAAAACCAGCCTTCTGGGACCTGGTAAGGACTTTTATCTCAAGAATTCCTTAACACAGAGCGAGCCCAAATCAGAACTGTACCTGCTTTCCATACTGCCACCCCTCTTAGACTCTATTAAGTATTTCTCCTGACTTCAAATTTTCACTCATCAAACTTTTGTCACGGTGTTTCTTTGCGCTGCCTTACGCAAACCCTCTCTTCCTTTGATGTTTCTTTGCAGACCTGGCCTCTGCTGTGAAGAGCCACTCAATTCAGAATTGCAGCTCTCTAAGAGTTACTATACCAGGTACAAAAAGCAGCTCACATATGAGACTTGAAATAGTTCTAACTCTTCAAAAGCCAACCAACCAAACAAGAAAACCCACACACTTTTTAGTTAGTTTTCCACTATTTTTCTCCCTACACACAAGCATCTTTCATCATCTTTGCTCTTCCACACAGAATTAACCCCTGAATCTAAAGTCACAAGCTTCAGGACCTCCAAGACACTACAAATAAAGGTATGGATCACAAACATGCTGGATTTCTCATGGTAAAGGAACACGTTAAGATAAGCTGACTCCAAATGAGTCTCTCCTCTTTTTTTCCCTTCTCTTTTTCTTTTTGAGGGGGAGGCAACACCAAACCAACACAGAGTCAGCCTTGATGCTGGTTATCAAGACTTCCAGAGCTCAGGGTGGGCATGGTGTGAGTTGCATGGGACTAGACAAGGCCTGCACAAGAGCTGGTGACTGAATGTGGCATGAACTAGAAGTCCCTCCAAGTGATGGGCATTGCGGCTGAAAGCTACTTTTGCACCTGACTTACCCCAGAGGAAGAAATCAAGCTAACTTCAAGTGTTATGATTCATCTGCTACAGACTTCCTAGTTAGCCACCACCAACTCCTCCTCCTCCCAATCCTTTTATTCTTCTCCAGAAACATGAGATATCAACTGCTTGAGGCAGAACACTACCTACAGTGTTATCAGATATCTTTTCCTGCACATCAGGAGTTTCTACTCCCACCTGCCCCAGGAGGATAAGTCACCCTGAACTCCCTTCCTCAGACCTGGGAGAGTCCCCAAGGTTTTGTAGCTGTGGGGTGTGGGATTGTGAAGCTGCTGGGAGTAACATCTGGAGATAATACCAAGCAGACCTCTTTCTTCTCTCCATCCAGTGTTCTGGCACATGCACTCCTGCAGCACATCCCCAGGCTCTTCAGGAGCCCAGCACTACCATCACTGTACCTAGAATGGTACCTTTACTCAGATTTTGCAGAGGAAGACAACAGGCACAAATGATAAATTGCCAGGAAAATCCATTTTAACCACACTATGATCCTGGCGGAGCATCACTAGCAGCCCTTTAGTACAACATGCAGCACACACACACACGGTTTATTGTATAACTGCACACTGTGCTGTCCTGTATTGCAGCTCACAGGAAACAAGACAAATCCCATTTTGCCCCTGTTCTCTCCAGTCTGCTGTGTAAAACAGTCTACCTGACTGCTTGTCTTAGTACAGCAAGCAGGCCCCTGTGGGAACATCTCATGAGCACAGCCAATGTTTCCACCAGGGGATGTTGCATTAGGTCCACCAGTAAGTTCTAAATAGAAATGACTGGAGCTTATACCTGTGGCTCTGTATCCTTTTGCTTAATTTCAAGGAAGCAAATAAGACTTCTCCTGTGAGAAAGGAACCAGGATCTTAATTTTTGCAAATGCTTTGTTTGCCATTTCCTTGTTACTTTGTTTGCCATTTCCTTCTTACGTCTGGCAGCTTTGTACAGCAGCACTCTGCAGCCTGAGGCTACAAAACCACATAGGTAGAAGGAAGCTCCTATTTAAAATCTAGGTATAAAGAGGGCCAGGTCCCATTGCAATACCGTTGGAGGGGTATGGAGGGTTACACAGCTAGTGCAGACCATGATCTCTGCCAATGTTCCTCCTTCCCAGGAACTTACTACCTTCCTGCTGAGCACAGAGGACACTTAACAGATCCACCACTGCTGTTAAACATTAGCTGTTACAACACAGGCCAGCACACCTCAGCGTTACTCAGCTGGGGACTCCAGGGAGTCTGTAGTAAGATTTAAAAAGCAGTTTCTAGCACTTCAAAACAAAGGCGTGGGCTTGCAACTACTGGCCCTTCGTAAACACATCTCTCCATCAGGTCTCTGCTGCTCTGAGCAGTGGCATCTCTCCTGGTAGTATCCACAGTGATCTGGGACTATGAACCTCAAATGAAATTTCATCTTACCTGGACTCATTGAGTGAAACTTTCTAAGGATAAACTATCAGGCAGGTCATCCCCTGCGGCATTTCCACACTTGCTGCTTCCTATCCCAGCCCTTCAACATGGCTTGTCTTTGTTTCTCCTCTGGCTGCCCTTTCCAGCTCAGTCCCACCCATGGCTAGCTGTTCTTACTTGCTGGCTCTTTTTTTCCTTCCCACGTTTTAATTTTAGGAGAACAGGACTACAGAACACCACTGCTATGTAAAAACAAACCCAAACAAGCACAACTTTGCAGAGGAAGTGCCAGACACACAGTCTGCCACACTGTACAACCCGCCACCCTGTACTTAAACAGCAGAGCTGGAGACAACAACTGTTAAAGCAAACTGGAAGGCTTATTCCTGGTGCCACTGAAATCCCACGCAGCTATGATTTAGTCAAGAGCAAAGATGACACACTCACATGCATTTGGATAAACATACCGTGTCTCTCAGCTGCTGCAAAGCCCAGGCTCCGTGCAAGTAATATGAGGCAGTTTGGAGTAGGAGAAGGGTTTGCTCCCACAGGGAGAAAAGAGGTACAGCCTGCCCTAACAAGCATATGACGTTGTGACAGGGTGTAACTTCTGAAAGACGAGATGCTAATGCATTGCCAGCAACCATTTCTGTCATTAAGCAACAAAGCTAGTCATGCTGGGCTGAAATAAAAAAACCTTAAAACAGATCCAGGCTGAGAATGAGTGGGTTAAAATTACTCCAACAGCAGCTCTGCAGTGCTCAAAGTGGAAGAAACATTAACAATCAGGTTACCTGAAGGTAGCAAGATATCCTCAAGGTACTCCAGAGCAGGGTTAAAAGACAGCTTACTTTAGCCTGGCTGAATAGTTTTTCCTAAAGGTTTCTTCAAACACCTTCCAATTCCCTTCCAACACAAACCATTGTATGATTCTATAATCAATTCATCTAAGTGACAAACTTAGGAAGCCTTGACACTAGTGTATTCATCAGGTTCATGCTATTACCTACAAAAACAGCTGTACAAGTTGGCTGCTGTCCCCTGGACATCCTAAGGACTCTTAGTTATTAGAGTTGAACATCAATTCACCTTCTGTTTCACGGAAACCTGTCATTAGTTGACTCCTCTTTGTTGTTTCCAGCAGATATCCACATCCGACCCTTACAGTGATTTACTTGCAAGGCAATGAAGGCTAAAACAACATGGAAAAAGAGTTAGGCTGTTGCCAAGAGAGGGAGGCTCACATGGTCAGCATTGGCAAATACTGAGAGATAAGCACATAACCACTTGTTCTGTGCCAGATAATACATCAGCCTCAAGGCTGCCAAACAGACACCTCCTGGAGCTTCCTATTTCTGCCTCCCATGTAAGCAAAGTCAGGTGGGGCTACTTCTGCCTCCCATGTAAGCAAAATCAGGTGGCACTGGAGAAGCAATTAGGTTACTTCTCCAAACTGCCCTCTATCTGATTTAATAGTCTGTGTGCTTGTGTAGAGATGCAACGGATGGAGACAGCAGCAAAAAGGAACATTTCACTTACTTAGGTGAAAAAATAAAAGATGTGTTTTAGAAGGCAGCAAGATGAAGCAAAGTCCAGGCATTTAGAATTTCTGATATGTTAACTGCATGATACATGCACATCTCTCCTGCTCACTAACAAAGATGCTTACAATAAATGCCAGCTGTATTTCAGATGCTAAAGCATGAGATCCTATCAACTCTCTGCTAAGCTTTCTGACACTAGAGGAACAAGTGATTTGAACCACTTATGCTATTTTATTGTAGAATTGAGCAATATGGTACAGATTAGAAGAACACCTACTGCAGCTTACTGTTTTGCATTTCCCATGCTTCATCTTTCTGCTCCAGATGCAGGTATCCTCACTCTGCTCAAAGTATTATTCAAATTTTGGTCATTTCAAATTTGGTTTTAGCCAGTCCCTGCTACTCAGGCAGTATTTCTGCAAACAAATAATTTCCCTTCATATTAGGTACAAGAGAAGTCAATAGAATCATAGAATTGTTAGGGTTGGAAGGGACCTCAAGGATCAGCCAGTTCCAACTCCCCTGCCACACCTCACACTAGAGCAGGTTGCTCACAGCCACATCCAGCCTGGCCTTAAAAAGCTACAGGGATGAAGCTTCCACCACCTCCCAGGGCAACCTGTTCCAGTGTCTCACCATCCTTATGGGGAAGAACTTCTTCCTGACATCCAATCTGAATCACCCCATCTCTAGTTTTGTTCCACTCCCACTAGTCCTATGACTACCTGACACCCTAAAATAGTCCCTCCTCAGCTTTCTTGTAGGCCCTCTTCAGACACTGGAAGGCCACAATAAGGTCTCCTCGGAGCCTTCTCTTCTCCAGACTGAACAGCCCCAACTCTCTCAGACTGTCCTCATAGGAGAGGTGCTCCAGCCATCTAATCATCCTTGTGGCCCTTCTCTGGACACACTCCAGTCCATCCAGATCCTTCCTGTAATAGGGGCTCCAGAACTGGACACAGTACTCCAGGTGGGATCTCACCAGAGCAGAGTAGCGGGGAAGAATCACCTCCCTCAACCTGCTGGCTATTATTCTCTTGGTATAGCCCAGGATGTGACTAGTTTTTTGGGTTGCAAGTGCCCAGAAAGTCAGTGTCAAAGTATGCTTAAACTACTAGATCCGCAGTCCCAAGGAGTCTGCAGTTTTTCTAAGTACTAACGGAAGCCCAAACTAAGTAAGGAGAGAATAGAATAGACCAGACCAGGTTGGAAAATCCCTTTGAGATCAAGTCCAACCTATCAACCAACACCATCTAATCAACTAAACCATGGCACCAAGAGCCCCATCCAGTCTCTTCCTAAACACCTCCAGAGATGGTGACTCCACCACCTCCCTGGATAGCACATTCCAATGGCAAATCTCTCTTTCTTCCTAACATCCACCCTAAACCTCCCCTAGTGCAGCTAGAGACTGTGTTCTCTTGTTCTGGTTGCCTGGGAGAAGAGACCAACACCCACCTGGCTACAACCTCTCTTCAAGTAGTTGTAGACAACAACTCTGAGCCTCCTCTTCTCCAGGCTAAGCAAACCCAGCTCTCTCAACCTTTCCCCATAGGGCTTGTGCTCTGGACCCCTCACCAGCTTTGTTGCCCTTAATGTCAGGGGCAAGTAAGAAAGAGGACATTAGCAAAACATTGGACAATTTCAGCTATCCCTGTGCAGTGGGGACTATTTGGGGATCCAGACATATTGTCCATCATTATTGCCTTTGGGGACAAACAGCATGAGAGCCCATGTCTAATCTTGCATGCACATACACACCCCTTCCCAAAAAAAAAGAGGAGGAAGGGAAAAAAAAAGAGAGCTAAGGCATTCTACATTTTACAAGAGCTGCTTTCTTCACCATTTGGTTCAGTCCCAGCTCTCCTGTAGAGTAAGCTACCTAACTCTCATACATCTGCTTTCCATAACATGCAAGCAGGAGCGTTAAGGCTGATGCAGTAACCGTGTTCATGCAACCTATGCATTTAGCACCACAGTGTCTCTAGGGGTATTATGTCACATAAAATACATCACTATGCTATGATCTCAGCCCAAGGCTACATTATGGAAGGCAGTAACCTTTTGTGTGGTGCCCAGCCCAGAACAATGACACTGTCTCTTCCTACTGGTTTCCTAGACTCCTGTCTCCCTTACCAAACTGAGTTTGCTTTCAGCACTCAAGCAACCCCACATCTTTCTACTGCAGTTACTGTTCTCCACCTCTCCATTCCAGAAGCCTTAATGCAAAGTGGTGAGCACATCAAGTATTGCCATATGAAATTACTCCATTAGGTCTGACTATAAAGCAACAACTTCTGCTGTGTTCCCAGGGCCAGGACAGGCTGACTCAAGTGAAAACACTCTCCAAAAATATCCACTGATTATTTTTTATTACTTTCAGACTTGTTTCTAAACTAGAGAAAGTGGTCTGTGCCCCAGGATACTTCTAATGTCTCTCCAAGTCCTTCTAGCACTTGTTGGGAAGGAAGGCAAGTGATGTCAAACTTCTGCTGATGCTGTTTAGCCTACTATTTAAAAATAATCAAAGTCTTCCAGGAGTCTCTTTCCTATTCTTAAGCTTCACTTCGGGGGGTGAGGGGGAAAATCAGATGAATCATTTATGCCTACAGCTGGAATACCTGAGAATTGGTATTTCAGTAAAACTCTGCAATTTCATATCTCTGCAAGTGCATAAATATGGTATTCCAAGGAGATATTTTGTCAAAACTCCAGGCAAAATTCTGGCTTTAAGCTTCCTTTTAACTTCAGAGGGTCAAGACTTCATTAATTTTGCATCTTTTGTCACTTGGATTTTCTGTAAGGTTTTTCAGAATTGAAAGCAGTCTTTCCTTGGACAGCTCTGGAGGAGAGAATAACTCTAACATCTTTGATTTTAACACCATACACCAATAATAACCAAGCCCATGCAGAAGAGCATGTCTTCATCTTTGCTTTCTTTCTGCTTTCCAGTAAAAGGGCTTTGTTTTCAACACAACACAACCTAAATGGATTTGTTTCTAAACCCATCTCTTTCCTACACTGAGATCTGAAAAAAAAAATAGAGGATTAATTGTATGAAAGAGATTTGTATATGGGGAGATTAACCAGCCTATGGAACTCTTTCAAAAGGGACTAAAGATACCTCAGACATTAGCATGAGAAAAACTCTAGGGCTACATTTATTTCTTTTTTTCTCCCCCTCACCCCCCTTTTTTACACATATTAGAAAGGGTTTTGAATGCCCATCTCCCACAGCAAAGGCATGGCCACACAGCAGGACATGACCAGGCTGTGATGATTTGATCTGATCACTGGTCATAGAATCGTAGATTTGTTAGGGTTGGAAGGGACCTCAAGGATCAGCTAGTTCCAACCCCCCTGCCATGGGCAGGGACACCTCACACTACATCAGGTTGCTCAGAGCCACATCCAGTCAGGCCTTAAAAACCTCCAGGGATGAGGCTTCTACCTGGGCAACCTGTTCTAGGGTCTCATCACCCTCATGGGGAAGAATTTCTTCCTAACATCCAATCTGAATCTACCCATTTCTAGTTCTGTTTCATTCCCCCTAGTCCTACCACTACCTGACACCCTGAGGTGTTTGAGTTCTGGGACATTTTGGTAAGCTCTATTGGACAACAGTCTTTATAATAATCTGTTAATCTGACAGATAACAAGACATACCTTTCTTCTCCCCCTTCCTCTGGGCTGAAGTTTTGACAACTGTTGAAAAACTGAAGCTCTTGTCAACTCTGAATACAGTTGATCCAGCAGAGGTTTAGTCTCTAAACAAAGAAGCCATCAGATAAAAGCATATCCTTTCCTGACTTTGCCCTGTAGAGCCTACACAGAAAACAAGGCACTGAAATTACAGTGTGCATGGATTCAATGTGCAGTCTGTGTTTTCCAAAAAATTGCTACATTCTGAAGGAACCACGGTTTGAGGCTTTGTTGCTTTGCTGTAAATAGCAAAAGAAAACAAAAACAACACCCTTCTTTTTATAACCTATACCATTTAACCACAGAACAGTTAACCATTGCTGAAAGCACTGATGCGTTACAAGTGGGGGCAAGAGGAAACCTTAATGCTTTCAAGTGGCTGCAACCAAACAATAGCAGCTTTGCCTGTGGCTTTCCACCATTACATGGGATGCAAACTGCTTAGCCTGTTAAAAAGTAGATATACATGCTCTAAGCCAGCCAAGAAATTGTTCCTGCAACTAAGCATTGTCACAGAACACCACTTGTGACGCACAGAAGAGAAGGACATAGCTCATTTATCAATGATGCCCAGCGACCTACTTAGTGTGCCCAGCCCTTGACTTAATCATATTCTCAGCAAATAGTTTGAGGTATTGACCAATCTTGTAGCATATGGCATAGGCTGGTTTATCTGTAGCCTGATTACAAGTGCAGAGGTGCCAAGCCCGAGCATCTTGTCCTTCCTGTGGTGCTGTGGTGATATAAAAGCCTTGATCCGTCTGGGGTTGTGTGTGCTCTACAGCTGTCCTCAGCTGCACAGAAACTCTTAAATCAAAATACAGCTCCTCAGTGAAAACTGCTGTCTGCAAACAACTCCTCACATTCATTCTGCACTCAATTTCATGTTAAGCACAAAAGCCATCTCACTGTGGTACTCCAGTTAGAAAAAAACCAGAACATGAATCACACCTTAGTATTAGCACCTTAGAGAATTTGCTGGTTTCTTAGGTTTTGGATTCTGGTATGTGATTCAAATGGAAAAGTTTGAAGTGTGATTTAACTACAAGGACTCATGGCAAATGAGCTCAGGAAGAGTTGTGACTTATTGCCATGGAGCCTGAACACACAAAGTCTTTCCTTCCTTGTGCCACTCTTGGAGGGGTGACCAAGAACATCTCTGAAGCTGGCTCCTCTCCCAGTGTGATGCTTCTCTAGGCTTGCTGTGCCATTCAGCTCAGAAATACTGTCAACCAACCCCTATTTACTCCTGAGCTGAACTTGTCAACTGAAAACCAGCACAGATGGGAAGAAGTACTGAATGACACCAGCACTGTTGAGGAATCACGTGAGCTGGAAGGTTCTCAACTCCTCTCATCCTCCTATGGCATTAGGGCAACTTCAATCACTAGCTTGAATATACTTGCAATAGGAATGGAAATCTATACAGAAAAGGAAGACCAAAAACTGGGAGCCTGAACACCTTCTTATTCATCTGAGTGTTAGGTCAGGAACTTCCACACCACATCTAAATAAATGCTTTTCATTGATCCTGGGGATTATACAACTCTGCATGACGGACAGGCCACACTGCTGTCTGTGGCTCAACCATTGCCACCAAGATCCAGAAAGCAGAGGTACAGTGATCTAATTCTACCTGACTCTGTCCAAAATCACATAGCAGCCCACTCCAGGGTTTCCTATCCATGTTTCCCAAATCACCATGACCCCTCCCCCCACATCCCTTTTGCTACTCCTTATAATTCATGTAACTGCTGTAACACAGCATCCCAGGGAGGAGGGAAAAAGCAAACAAAAGACATTATAGCCAATTTGTATGGAAAATCAATTAAGTTCAGACATCTCATTAACCTTCTAACCTGTTTATCCCCCAGCTTTAATTTATACTCCCACTTGCAAGTGGATTTGACACATTGGCCCACCATTTCCCTGGGAAGGTTCAACAGGCATGAACAGTCCTCAGACCCAAGAATACTCCATTTATCCGGGTCCTTCCCTCCCTCCTCTCTGCCATTCAATAGATGCTAAGATCCATTGGAGGAAGAAAATAGGATACAGAAAATATGCAAGAGCTCTTTGAAAATTATGTAAGCCCTGCAGTGGGCCTCCTTTTTATCGTCTGCTGCTTTAAATTACCCGAAACTAAGAGTAGGCTTGCCCACAACACTAAGAATGCCCATCCAGGGCCACATCAGACAAGTTCCACAGTGCTAACAGTCATGATCACAAGAGTCTTTCCATGCCACACTTCACTTCCATACATTCATAAGTCTGAACTGAATCACATGCCCTGAAAATAAATGATGGGTGGTACATTGGGGTTTGTTTTAAACGTTGTAGTGCAAAGCCTAGGAAAGGGACCCAGTTTCTGCAGCAGACTCATTCATCACCTTTATTCCGGGGAGCTCTATGGCAATTTCATGTCTGTTGCCAGAAAACAACCTCACTGCATCAAACACAAGCCCAATAAAAGCCAGAGAAATGGTCACCTGCACATTAGACCTCAGGAGTTCATTCACTCCTGTCATGTTTTCACAATTATGAGATTTCAGGGCTTGTTGAAACACTGATGTTTCTGCATGGTCCCCATGTTTGACTAAGATGATGTGTACTTCTAATAGACAAGTGCACATTCTCCATCGGGGTTTACCGTGATAAAGTAGCTAAGTCTGACAGACCTGCACCCATATAAGTCCAAAGGAATCAGCCAGATGAACCTCTATATAAAACAGAACAAACCTTGAAATCTGCAGTTGCAGGGAATGTAAATCTTTCTAAGGCAAGCACTGCCAACTTCTGCAGAATGAGCTCTTTAAAATGAGGGAAAGGGCAGCTTCAAGAAAATAATTTTTAACACTAAAAGAACAAGTGAAAATACATACATTTTCCTAAACATGTGCTCCTGCCTCTGTAGGAACAAGGCACAACTTAGAGCACTGCAGTCTTCCCCAGCCTGCAGACAGCTCTCCAGCCAGTGTCCCTGCAACTGCTCAAACATTGCCCAAGTTATAGCCAAGTGAAAATTGATTAAAGACTTCACTATTTCACTGCAGCTATTGGGAATCTTGATAAAGTTACAAGCATGAGCTCAGCTGCTCTTTGCAGAGGCAAAGCTTAAAGGCAGAGCTTAAAGAATACAATCCCCTAAAAGAAGAACCAACAAGTCCCCCAGAGAGCAGCTACATACTGCTCCCTCCTCCAGCAGAGATACAACAAACACTTTCAAATGGATCTAAGACTGAAAACCAATATACTGCACAAGATGGGAACTGCTCCCTTTTGGAGACATTGGAGCTCTTAATCTGTGTTTTTTTCCCTAGATCTCATTCTCTGGACACCACAGGCACTCTGAAACTTTTTTCCAGGAGCAGCATGTTCAACTACATGCTACATTCAACACAGCTATGCCAAGGACCACCTAGTCCTACATATAAAAGGACGCAGGGAGCAGCGAGGTCCAAGGGAAAGCATTACATTATTTCACATTGTATCAATGACCAGGTTAGAAAGCCCAGTTTACAAGCACGCAGCGCTTAGTGTAATTGAAACCGGTATTAAGTGGTGCGCAGGCAACAAGAAATCTCATCCTTTCCATGTGGCAGGTTCTAAGTGAAGTTTATCCCAATTTAGTTCAAACCTACACAAGAGCAATCTGAGTCAACCTGAAACATGGCTGTTAGGAGAAAGGTAAGTTTGGACTTAAAAGCCCCATAAGGAAGGGGGAACATGTGTGTCAGGGTCTCATGTCCGCAGAGCATCGGAGGCTGAGGAAGGCTGGAGGAAACGAGAGACGAGAGGAAACCCAATGAGAACAATACGGGGAAAGAGACTATTCTCGGCGAGAGGGAGGATGCGAGGCCAAGCCGGGAAGGCAAACAAGTGTAACAAAGGCAGAGGAAGCGCCCTGGGCTTCCTCGGCGGGGCCCTGGCTCGGCAGGGATGTGACCCTGTCCAAACGCGCCTCTTCTCAGCCCTGACCCACTCGGGGCTGCGGCTGAGCCTAGCGCGGCACGGCTCCTTTCTTTACAGGCAAGATGACAACGCCGCCGGCTCCCCTCCAGCCTGACTAAGTTGGGGTGGAAATGCTCTTCAAGCTCTTCTGTCCACAGACAGCACTCATTGTCTAACAGTGAGGGACCCTTTGGCATCGCCCGAGCCCCACGCAGAGTGGCTGCGGTGCCACTCTTCATCCATCGCGCCCCGGGGGAATTGAATCCTCCCTAGGCGCCTCCAGCTCCGCTTTCCTCGGCTGTCCCTCGCTCCACCAGACACCGAACTTACACTCGGTGGGAGACTGGATCGCTCAAGCACAGCCCTGAATGGCTGGGGAGCCTCCGGTCCCCCTCGCTGTCACAGCTGGGGTAATCCCGCAGCCCCACGTATCCCGCCCCCCGCGGCAACCCCTCATCCCCTCCGCCGCACCCCCTCCGCTGCCCGGTTGGAGCGACAGCCCCTCCCCCCTGTCAGTCCCCTCACATTCCCGGTGAGGAGAACAATGCAGTGCCCGCCCCGGCCCTTACCTTGGCTGGGGGTGCGCAGAGCGGCGCGGGCCGCCCGCCGAGCGCACGGGGCTGCCGGCGGAGCCCAGCCCGCCCCGCCCGGCCCCGCCGCCGCCTCTCCCTTCGCATCCACCCCCGCGGCGCTTCCCGGCTCCTCACCGCACGCCCGGCGGGGGCAGGGCTTAGCCTGGCTCCCCCCCGCCCGCTCTTGTCAGGATGTGAGCGTTGCCCCCCGAGGAAGGTGCGGGGGGCAGCTCCGCCCCGGTCTGAGGGGACCCTGCTCCCCTCCCCAGCACCGGGGATGAAGAGGGACCGACAGATCCGCGGCCACTCCCAACAGCACTAGCCCCGCTGGCGATGGATGCTCAGGTCATGTTTACATCTGTGCGGTGCGTGTGTAGACGCGATCTCACCCCGCACAAAGCGTCGCGGCTGCCTCCCTCCCTGTACTCGAGCAAGTTACAGCATCCTCTTCCTCCTCTTCAACTTCGGCAACAGCCGGAGCAGCGGAGGGACCTGTCGAGCCCCACTCTCCACAAACAAGCGTGGTCAACACCAGCAGATCCCTTGAGCCGGCTTCCCTGGAGCCGCTGTGGGTCCTCCCCCTGCCTTTGATTTACTCCCCGCTGCAATTCACAGCGCAGGCAGACGACGTGTCAGTTCCTCGGAGGTGATAGATGTCGATTTCTGCAGGGCAGTGGGAGAGCGGCTGGATCTGCCTAAATCCAGCTATCTTTGTCCGTAAGGGCCCTTTGTCATCCTTGCGATGGGAAACAGAACAATACGAGGAGTTAGGAATACCCGTGCTGGTTTGTTTCAAACACAGGCTTCTAATTGCCGTATGGAAATGGACTGTCCCAAGAACAGTAATGAAGAGTGGTCTGGTTATCTTTTGGGGGCATTGTCATCTAAACTGGAGGTGCTGGTTGATGGTGCTAGAAACCAAACTTGCCATTTGAAACAAGCAGCACCATGGCAAGCCCCATATATTCCACAAAAGAAATCATTGCAGCTAAACACACGCTTGTGTGGTGAAGAAATTCACTCTGGTAGTGTTATTTTCCCAGAAATTTCACAAATCCTTAATTCCTAAGTAAGAGCATCACAAGATTCTCCTAACTAAATAGGACTGATTTTGTTTTCACATAAAATTATATCAAATGATGGTTATTAGCCCCAGTAACACCAGACCTTCCTATCTGTCACATCCACAGACAACAGTACCAAACTACCTGGTGCTTTACATAAAGCAGAGTAATAAAACCAGCTTGACTCACATATTTTGCATACATCTCCATCTACACTTGTGCAGGATTCCTTGGCTGTATTGTACTCGTGCCATTTCAGCAATGATCTTGTTCATGCTCTCCCAGTACCACATCGATCTAATGCTCTTCATCCAGCTCCTTCTCTTGCCTCTCCTCACCTATTTCTACTTGCACCTGGGCCCCCACACGTGTTTTTTTGCTGCCATTTGAGTTTTCTGGGGTTTTCCTTCCTTCAGTTCCTCTGAGGGTGTGGCTTTGGGAGCTGAGAAGTGCTCCCAGATGTTTCCTATTGCCTGGAAGGTGGCAACACTTCCCTCTTCTGCTCCAGGTTGCTACAAGTCAAGAACCATGTAACAACCACTTCAGGTTTTGCCCATCACCTTCCAAAATTTTCTTCCATATACTCTGCATCTTGCAGATCCTTTCTGCCTGCTTTACTCACAGGATCTCACAAGTTTCCTGCACCTTCATGTGACAGAGTTCTCTGCTCCCTAGAATACCAAAGACATTATTCTAACTACATGCATCCCTATATAAGTAGTCTCATCCTTGCCTAATTTCCATCAGCTGCCAATCCCCAGCAGGCTCTGGGCTCCAGAAGATGAACAACCACTCCGTAATGCAGTCTCCCTAAAAACATTGCTCTGTCTCACAAGAAATTCTAACACTACCTAATACTTCAACCATTAAAATTCACCATCTCCTCCTTCCTGCATGTAATATTTTGTTAGGGGAAATTACATGGTCAGATGTTTTGATGTGATGTATGCATCCATTTGTCTCCCACAAATAATTCTAAATCAAACCCTAGAGGCAGAGAAGTGAGCTTCCTTTGAGCAGGAAAGGTCAGCCAATATTTATAGTAGCTGAAATAAATGCTCTTTATCTGGTTTATAGCTGTATTATAATCAAATCAAAAGCTTGCAGAAAATAGTGCAGGTGCACCTGAACCAAGTATGTACAGAAAATGAGTGATAGCATTGCATGACAGCAGGGAAGACCTTCTGGTGTGATTGATGAAGGGATGCAGGGCACAATTCTTCAGCTGAGCAGCCTCTCTTGGCTCTGCACTTGACCCTGAAATATCATCCTACACCAGGGCTCCATTGTGGTAGGTGTCTGACAAATCCACAAGGTCTCTTGCCCACAAGAGCAGAGAGATCAGACAAACGAAGCACAGGGTGAAGAACCTCTAGATGTGGATTGCCTGGGGTCTCACAGCAAGCAGTAAAGAATTCTTCCCACTTTCAAGCAAGCGACCTTAGACCACTTGCCTCATGTTAAGATGCCTCAGGTTTGGTGAGCAATTCCACTTCCAGTGCATGATGGAGAGCAGAAGTCAAAGTAGGAATTTACAAGAAAGTCCTTTTGCCTTCCCTGGCCAACAGCTATTTACCCAGAGCAAAACTCCAGAGATTAGATGCATTGCAGCCCAATTAGTCAACATATCTGTTTCCTGAGAGCTTGGCAGTCTTAACCAAGCTTCTTGCATTCCTAGCCCTGAAACATTTATTTATTTATTTATTTATTACATCAGCCTTTTAAGTAAATATCTGAAATTATGGCCATGAGAGTCAGATTGGGTTTCTTCTGGAGAAACTGATCAATTTGTGCTGCTTTTCCTACGTAAAAGGTAGATCCCAGCGCTGACCATAGCTCTTTGCAAGCTTCCTTTATAACAAGGGAGGAATATTAATGTTTAAAAAGGTACTTTGCCTCTCTGCTGAGATCTAGCACTGATGTTAATCTGGCCAAACTACCAGAGAGGGTATCATTTATTATTTAGGATAAGCAATGCACTGGCAGGCTAAATGGAACTCTAGTCTAGCCCATTGCAGCGTTCTTCTGGGAGACCCCAATAAAGACCAGCCGTTATGTAGTTTGGCTCTGCCACATGCAGATCCTAAAATGAGCATCACTTGAGTGATGGTGAGGCAGACACTTACTGCATCTCCTGCTCTTTGCACAGGCAGTCTTCATTTAGATATGCTAGCAGCCACTATCCAGTTTTCAGAGGGCTATGGAGTTACTCTTTAGGCTGCTGTCAATCCTTCCAGGTTCTTCTGGAGCTGGAAAATTATTATCAGCCCAACAGTAAACCACTTTCCGTAACTGGAAGGCCCTTCCTCGCAGCCCAACTGGACAAACAGAATATACTCTCATGCAAAACCAGCCAGCTTAGCTCAAAATTGTTTTGCTGCCAATTTAAGCTCAGTTGGACAATTTTGTCCTAAAGCTGAGGCAAGTGCTCCCATGCTGGACCTGGGCACCTGCAGTGGAGCACAAATTTCCAGAAGAGTACAGCAACAAACAGCTTGGAAGTAATCAATATTAATTTTGCAGCAAGTGGTAGAGTTTCAAATATGTGAGTAAACCTTTATGGAACAGGCATGCAACATGTCTGTTAAGGGCAACGGGGCTGGTGAGAGGCCTTGAGCACAAGCCCTACTAAGAGAGGCTGAGGGAGCTGGGATTGTTTAGCCTGGAAAAGAGGAGGCTCAGGGGAGACCTTATTGCTCTCTACAACTACCTGAAGGGAGGTTGTAGCCAGAAAGGGGTTGGTTTCTTCTCCCAGGCAACCAGCATCAGAACAAGAGGACACAGTCTCAAGCTGCACCAGGGGAAGTTTAGGCTCGAGGTGAGGAGAAAGTTTTTCACAGAAAGAGAGAGTTGTTAGGCACTGGAATGTGCTGCCCAGGGAGGTGGTGGAGTCACCATCCCTGGAGGTGTTCAAGAGGGGATTGGACGTGGCACTTGGTGCCATGGTCTGGTAGTCATGAGGTCTTGGGTGACATGTTGAACTTGATACATAGAATACATAGAATAAACCAGGTTGGAAGAGACCCTCAAGATCATTGCGTCCAACCCATCAACCAATCCAACACCACCTAAACAACTAACCCACGGCACCAAGCACCCCGTCAAGTCTTCTCCTGAAAACCTCCAATGACGGCGACTCCACCACCTCCCCAGGCAGCCCATTCCAATGGGCAATCACTCTCTCTGTATAGAACTTCTTCCTAACATCCAACCTGAACCTCCCCTGGCACAGCCTGAGATGATCTTTGAGTTCTCTTCCAACCTTATTGATTCTCTGATTCTATGATTCCATGTTAGAAACAATCCAAGGTAGGCTGTAGTATAGACTCCAAATTACCACAGATACCGCACTTAAGCTCCAGAAATGCCAGGAGCCACCTGTTGTGTTTCAAATCTAAACCAGAAAGTGTAGATTCTAAAATGCTGCTCAAACCTAAAAAACTATTTGGATGCTTCCACCTAAAATGATTTCCCCCTCCTCCTTAAGGAAAGGAAGTTGAAGCCTCCCCCATCCTTCCTTCTTCCTTTGCTTCTCCAAAACATCCTGGGGTCTGTTCCTCATCAAGGACTTTTGCAAGCAGCATCTATTTCTGTGGTTTGATGTGGCTGATGTGGTTTGAACAAAGAAGTGGGAGACAAAGGGTTGCTGGCTTTTTTCTGTTGTCAGAGTCCTATCACTGAATACTCAACTTCTGTACATTTTTAGAAAATGAAATGAGGTAAATAAAATGCATAAAGATAGAATAAAATGATGTCATTTACCTTAACTGCCAAAACACACAGAATGTTATTACAAAAATACACCAGCTAGACCTGAGCTCTGAGAAACAATTTACAAAGCCAACTTCTAGATGCCAGCATTTGAGTCCAAGGGCCAAATTCAGCACATACACTCAGAGCTGCTTAATTTCAGCTTCCAATGGGGTTCTTGGGGCACCACTGGGGCACCAGTGTGCTCCCCCTGTGATCAGCCTGTTTGCACCAGCTACTTTTACAAGGCTTGACAGAGCTCAAGTATTTTCCTCCACCTCTGCACCATTACATAACTCTTGTTCCATTTTCAGACATAAGTTTTTGTGTATTATCCAAAATAATTAACCACATGTTCCCAATTGTCTTATTTCAAGCTGGTTCCCTTAGCAGTGGTTATGAAATCAAGGATGTGGGATGCATTCAGCACTGGTAAACACGTGTGAGAGAAACCTTCCTGTACCAGCAGGGCTTTCCTCACTCTTGCCTAACAAAGGCTCCTTCTTGCCTTATTTGTGCCTAAAATGAGATCTGTGACATGAAGATTCTCTAACAGATGTTGGATTATCACTGGGAATAAATAATTTGCTGGTTATTGTGACAACTATTCTTGTATCCTGTCCAGTTTCAATAATGGCCCTTATGACTGACCCCAGCCACATCCAGGTTAAAGCTGCAGCACTTCTGTAACAGCACCTTGGCTTGTGCATAGGGTTCAGAGGAGCCTGAACTGCCTTATGAAGGAGGTTGCTGTTACTTTCCCTGGTTTACAGATGGAAAAACTGGGAGATAAGAAACAGCACTGTCCAGTATTATTGTACTACTGGAGAAGTAAGTAAAGTCTTTCAGGGCCCAAAAGTGGGCTTTGGGGTCTGTGCCCAGCCTCAAACAGAAGTAAACCAGCTGAATTTCTTCTTTTTGAATCAAACAACATGCCCATTCACAACTGCCAAAAGTTGTTTGGCTTGTACCTCTGCTTGAAAGGGCTCATTGATCAAACTTACAGGTACTTAAATTATCTTTGAGTTACTCCTTGCCTTAAATTTAGATACACGAAGTTATATCAATATAGGCAAAAAACCTAGGGTTGTTAATTATGTCCGGCAGTAAGTAATCTCTGAAATACTGCTAAAGAATCTTCAGTTTTCACTTAAATGTAGTACTGTTAGCAGATGTTCTTCTAAATTACCACAGAAGCAATCAGAAATGGTAATGGCTGTAGCTACCTTGGTAATTTACCCTTTCCTGCCTCTATGAGTGAGTCTTACATCCAGTGTCCCACTGCATGTTTTCGTCTCCCCATGTTAGGGAAAGAATCTTAGAATTGTTAGGGTTGGAAGGGACCTCAAAGATCATCTAGTTCCAACTACCCTCCCATGGGCAGGGACACCTCACACTAGAGCAGCCTGACCTTAAAAACCTCCAGGGATGAGGCTTCTACCACCTCCCTGGGCAACCTGTTCCAGTGTCTCACCACCCTCATGGGGAAGAACATTTCTTAACATCCAATCTGAATCTACCCATTACTGGTTTTCCCCCATTCCCCCTAGTCCTGTCACTACCTGACACCCTAAAAAGTCCCTCACCAGACTTGGTGATAAAACCCCAGTTTTCTGTCCCTCATGCAGACTGGCTCTATGGGACTAGAATTAGATGAGTGAACCTGACCTTTACTCATGACCTCTCCCTACACTTCCATTCTTCAAGCCTGCAGTGATCTCTGGCATCTATTCTATCACCCGTTTATATTGCACATGAGGTATTGTCTCCTACACAGGCTTGACAGGGGCTGAGCTTGGTGATTCTGGATAAAGTCTGAAGAAGCAGCTGAACAATTTTTCAGTTTGGGGGGTTTTAGGTCCTTTTTTTTATAGTTCCTAAATAAGAGGCATCTCTGCAGGCTAACAGGAGGACAAACACTCCTGGGTCCTACACATGCCCTCCCAGACCTTCACCTTATCTATGCTCAATAACAGCAAGAGAAAACAAGCTGAAAGCATGAGTGCTGCTCCTTTTGTCACTAAAACTCTTCTCAGCAAAATGATGGTTATTCTGATGGCTGATAGCACAATCTGCTGGGCTTTTCTTGTATTTCTCCTGCTTTATTGTTCGCTGACCCTATTATCATTTCCTTTGAATTAGAGGCAGATTACAGAGTGCTGAGTGGCTTGTTAAACTCATTCAGTCCACCCACCTTGCACTCCACAGGCCGGAGTATTTCACCCAGTGATTACTGCAGGTCTCCTAACCATTGTTGAGAAAGAATAGGTCTTTCCAGAGGACACACACTCCTATCTCTGCGGTGCCATTAGTGATAGAGGGGATTCTGCTTCTGAGCATTTCTGTGCATCCCTAGATACTGCCATCTAATCAGAAATTGCAAAAAGTTTTTACATTTGTATTCCTGATAGATTTGTGCATCCACAGTGATCTGAATATTCATTAGTTTTTCAATATACACTTAGCAAATAAATTCCCAATTTGTTCCTGGAGTCATATTAGCCTCTAAAGGTTTAAGTTTTGCCCCTGAAGACTCAAGTTGTGTGCCCTATATTTCAAAGTGTTATCCAAACCATTTAAAGTCTGGTCTTCTCATGCCAAGGGGACCTACAGACGTTGCCATGCATTAATAAAAACACTACTCTGTCTCATCAGGAGATCCAAAGGCACGTTACAAAGATAAATATTAAAAGCTTCCCTTATTTGTTTTTTAATAGGTGGAAATAGCTGGGGATCAGAAAGGGGAAAGAGCTGACCAGCAAGAAAGCTACAGTCCTGAATCCCAGTACTCCTCACAAGTCCCTTCTCATGCCAGAAAGCTTCCATACATCTTTTGCTCAAAATGCCTCCAGAACTTTGCCCACTTCTCATTCTTTGCTAAACTACATATTTTGAACTCCATCTGAGACCCACACACTCAGTATGGGCTACTCCAGTGTACAAGATTAATATAATGAGGTTCTGGAGGGCCTCTTTCCTTAGCCCTTAAGCACAGGTTTGCTGGAGGCTCACCACTCAGGGGTAGGAGGGACAAGCTGCAAGCACAGCCCCTGTGGAACATACCCAGAGTCAGTGGTTGTAACTGCAGAACTTCTGAGATGCAGAGGCTGTTTGCAAGACACTGTGTTTAAACTTCAGTCATAAAATAGATGCTCTTAGAACTTCATTAGTTTCACAGTATCACAGTATCATAGTAACTAAGGTTGGAAGAGACCCCAAGGATCATCAAGTCCAACCTGTTCCAACAGACCTCACAACTAGACCATGGCACCAAGTGCCACGTCCAATCTCCCCTTTCTTCAGAATATTTTGCAATGTACCCAAGCCACTTTTCCATCACTTTATTGTCCTGTGATTTTGTTTGCTCATTATGGAAGGGTTATCAGACTTTCTTGTAATTCATCAAGAAAAGAACAGCTTTACTTACTTTAGTTCTCCTATATCAGGGCTAGAACTTGAGGCTAACTTTGCTGCTATCTCCAGACACATTTGACAGCCAAAACCAGAAGCACAGCTACTTTGTTAGCTGTCAGGCATATCTTGATAGCTACATGAAGGTTTCATGTGAGGGCTTTTTGTTTTGCCTTTCCACCAACCAGTCTAGAAAGATACATTAAGATGGAAAATAGCATAACACTAGAGGCATTTAACCAGCTAAAAATACTACAAGAGGGTCAATGGACATAATTCTGACAGAGTGTTGCTTGTTGGCTCCTATTTATTTGATCATAAAAGTTAAAACTGCTCCAAAGGGTTTTGTTGTGCTGGTGTCAAGGAGAAATAATCACATTTAGCCCTTGAGATTTGCTCTGCCTCTTCAGTGATGTAACCTAGATCAGACTCTGACCCTGAGCCATCTGAAATGAACTTGTTGACCTTCCATTAGTGCTCTCAGCCTCCAGAGTGCTCTTCATGGGTACTGTGAAATTACTTATGGTGGATGAGTGAACTATGCAATCACCCTCCTAGAGAGTCTTGGCCCCTCCATATATCAAGGGACAGAGCCTACAAGCATGTCCATAATGAAACTCAGCTGTGATTCAAAGGAAAAGAATGTCACCAGGCTTCATGGAAACAACCCACACATTAAATGTTCCCATAAAACTCAGTAAGAATGACTATGGTAAATCTCATCACCTAAGCCACACTTGAGCAGGATGTTTACCCTGTGATTCAAATGCCACGTGTGTAACCCGTAACACCTCAATGAAAATACATGAGTGTGAAGCTCACCGAAGCCACCAGGTAAGTTGAAGTCCATGGTGCCTGCAGACATTGCATCAGCAACATTTGACCAAACCCTCACTTTTACAGTGCAGTAGTCACAAAAATGTTCCACAGGATTTAAGGAACAGGTTAGGAAAGTGCTTCCCATGGAAGAATTTGGTATAGGCGATTGTACCTTTGGCAAAGAGAATGTCAGGGATCAGAGAGGGCCAGCACATCCCTAGGGGATATGAAGCAGAGTATTGCACCACCATGTCAACCTCTGGTGTCTCAGCAAGGCAGCCCCAGAGCTGGTGCCCAGCTTCAGGCAGGAGTCCAGATTATGAAGCACATTCATGGAGAACACAGAACCATAGCCAAGCAGGGAATTCAGCCTCTGTGGTAGGGTCCACAGCCAGGCATGGCTTAGGTCCTCTACAGCCCAGTCAGAGACCTCTTCAAAGCAGTACTGGACAATTTAATGCAAAGACTTTAAAGCATATTCCACTATCAGAATAAAGTCAGCACTTTCTCCACTGCATAATAGTACAGGCATCTCCACTTCCAGAAGGTTTAAAGAAGAGGTCAGAAAAATGTGTGGCAGGGAGGACTGAGATAATATAGAAGGTGTCTGTGCATGAGAAAGGTAGGAGGGCAGGAGGCTGCATCAGGAAAAAAGCCTTAAAGCCAACTGTGATTTTTATCATCTGACTTTAGGGCAGTGCAGCTGCTTCACAGAGATGGAAGGCATTGCAGTGAGACTACTTGAACTCGAGCATGACTCATTTTCTTCTCTTCTTCCAACTGAGAATAATAAAAACCAACCAAACAAACAAAGCAGAGGAAAGATGCTTTGCTTGAGTTTTGGTTCTTTTGTTGTTTTGGTTTGGGTTGGTTTTTTTTTAATGGCCCATGCAGGTTAGAATGGAAGGCTGGATTTGGCAGATTATTATGTCTAGAAGAGGAGGAGCAGCATTGACATCTGTTTATAGTGCATAAACAAACAAACAAAATCTCTCATTAGACCATGATATGATGGGCTTCCAGAAATTATCTACAAGCAAGTGCCTCATTAAAACTCGTTACCCCAGCTCCTACACATGCTTTTGAAAATCCCTCCCTGATCATTTAGAAAAGACTATCTGATACCAGTGGAAAAGCTCATCTGGGAAGGCACTGAAAGTGCACAGCATCTCACAGCAGCAAGCCTTTAATTACCACATGGTAATCAGCACAGTGATTAAATTGTCATCGGGTCCTTGCTACTTTCTTGCTAACTCCCTTTATCTGTGCCCAACTAGTAGGCAACCTAGATCAAAGGAATAAAAGTGAGGTGGCAACTCACTGACCTCCATTTCAGGGGTACAGCTGTATTAAATCAGCTTTATTTCTTAGGTGTACTTAACGTGTTACAGCTTAGAAGATGACGATTTCATGGGAAAGGATTAGAACAGTTTGGGCCATGTTTAATGAATGCCATCTTTAATCTCCATTTTCTGCTTTCTCAGACTGAAAAAGGTTCCCAATTCCAGTGCTCTTCACGTGTAGCTATTTATTCACATTGCTGACTACCCGTTGCAACCCTGCCATCACTTCACTACTTTTCTCTGTTAATAATCACACACTTTCCAGCTATGGAAATTGTTGGATCTCAATCTTAGCTGCAAGTTGATTTGTATTCACTGAAGCATAAAGATAATCCACAAGAGCCTATGCTTAAAATTGCTGCTGAAGTCACTGCAGCCAATGCAGATGGCTACAGAGCAAGGATAATCTCCGTGTGGGTTTCACCCATCGCTACACAGCCGAGTTAGACATCATCCATTCCCATAGGAATCAATAGGCCCCAGAAGGAGAGAAAAAACCCAAAAACAAACAAACAAAGAAACAAATATACACAATAAATTGGATACCCAGCCTGCCAGCAGATTAAGTCAAGGAGTATTAAGTTGTTTGGGTTCCCATTTAAAACTAAATAAATCGAATCTCCCAGTCAATCTGCTTAATGTCTGACTGACATTAAGCAGATAAGTAGTGATTTAACCTTATGGGGTAGATTTCTTCCTATGATGCAGAGGTCATGTCATACCTGGGAGATCACAAGTGAATATTTTAATTTCCTGTCCCACTATAGGCCCCTGATGTCTGTGTTCTTTCTCTATTTCAGAGGCTCCTGGGGCATTCTGATAGGAGCCAGCAGAGTGAAAACAACCCTGTCAGATGGCACAATGGTGCTGTAAATAATTCCCTGCAGGGAAAAGGTTGCCTCCTGTAAGACAGTATGAAGAGACTTAATGTGGGCCATATTCAGCTGGTCACTAAGTGTTTTCCATGCCTGGAACACACTCAGTGTTTTCCAAACCATTCTTCACAGGTCCTTGAATATCACATCCTCACTGGCTTCACGAGTAGCAGAGGAGCCCAATAGGCAAAACTATGGCCTGCCACAACAGTCACTCAGGTTTGCTGCACTGTATTTTATTGTGTTGATTTATCTCTCAATTTCTTCCAGGCTTATTGAGCTTAAATTGGTTTGCACAGTCGAGCTTCCCCAGATTCTGCAGGAGGTGATTTTTCACTTGATGTTCAGATGTCAGTGCAAGTCCCCCTGCACCTGCGCCTGCCTGGCCTCAAGCCCCAGCGTCCCAGGGGATGGCCATTCCCAATTTCTTCCAGGACAAGGCAACTCTTCCACCACCCACTTGCCCCACCATGCAAGATTAACACATGCAGTACCCTTTCTTCAGTATTTTTGCCCTCTTTCCTCTCCTCCCTCCTGAAATGAGTAAGTGCTAAGCCCAAAAAGGACAGTTTGAAGTGGTTATCATGGCCTTTGAGCATTTTTTTTGCCTGGGGCACAATTTCCTAATTTTGTGTCAGAAGAGGCTTCTTTCATTGCTGTTGACAACTCAAGCCACCTCAGATATGTCGTTCAGTAGCATTTTCCTTCTTTGGCAGCTGATGGTCCTCAATGGCAGTTAAAATAGATCAGCACAATTCAGTTCAATCCATTAACGAATTTAAATCATTTTTGCTGCTGTTGATAGGCTGGCCAGGCACCCTCAGTACCTGCCAAGACAGCTGCCAGGACAGTTGTGCCATCCAGACTGTCTTCTCAGCTGTGCTAAGATTTTTTGGCACTAATCAGACTCAAGCTGGTTAATATTTCCATGCTTTCCACGGTTTGATCCAAACTAGTCAGACCAAAGCTGCTGATGTCTGTGCCTGTGGTAGGAACTTGCTGTCACTGACGTGCAGCATCTCCCATCCCTTTGCCTTGCAGACACCAAACCAGTGGCAGTAAGCTGGACCTAATGGAACAGCTCCACTAAAGACATCAGAGTTATATTAACCTATAGCAGAGGAGCAATTCCTTGTTTTTCCCACATCTTTGTGGGAAGCATTCCTGCAGGAATCCAAGGAATGGCCACACTTCTGCTGCTGTCTTTCCTCTCCTCCATACAGCAGTTTCTCAAGGTGATTGAGAAGCTCTCCTACACACACCATCTCTCAAGCTTTGTTAGCATCATTTAAGCACCCTTCCTCTTCTTGCCTGCATTTCCTGCCCAACTGCCACTTCCCATCTTACCTTAAAGCCCTTTAATTCCAATCTTATTCCCTCACTTTCTCCTCCTGCAATTTATTTAATGTAGAGCTGCAGTGAGGTGAATCCCTGCTCTCCTTTCTCAGCTTGCTCTGGACACAGTAAGGATGTTTTTATGTTCGCATTTTCACCTCCAGGGAAGATCTCTGCTTCATTGCCAGGTCACCTCCTTCAGCCTCGCCCATCACCCCACTGCAGCCAGACTTGTGAAACCTCCTCCTAAGAGACCATATCTTATAATCCATCACTTTGGGGTAAATCAGCATCATTTGGATTGTCTGAAAAATGTTGATTTAGGAACTGAGAAGAAGCACTCCTGCTGCTTGCACGGCACAGAGAAGTGGGATACTGGGATGTGCTGTCATTTCTCATCCCAGAAAGTCCTGAAGATCCTATTTGTGCCTTTTACCAGTTCCCATCACTCCAAACATCATGCCTTTGGATCACTGAGTTTCCAAACCCCCTGCAGTGTGTAAACAACAATGGAACAGTGCAGATGACACATGTGAGGATGCAGACACGTTGGGTGACACACTGCAGGGAGCTGCAGGATGTGGGGAGCACCCCAGCTGGAAATACCGCATGGCCAATTTGTCTTAGGATGCAGGGAAGGGAATCAGGGGAGAGGGAAAATGAAAAGTTGTTGTAAAAGGAGACATTTTAAGTCCAACAGAAACAAAAGTTTTATTCATTAAAGAAAGAACCATTTAGGACCAGGACTGCCTAATTTGGAGGAGAGAAGTACATAACTGCAGCAACATACTGGTGTCCTATGGAAGAGCTCCAAGCAATGTTAAGCACCATGGCATTTATCAGGGATTTTTCACTATGAGCCATCAAATCTTGGGTGCTTTCATGTAAAACATTTAGTTCAAGCCCTTGAAAAATCTCCTTTTGCCCTTCACATTTCAGTTTTTCTATCCTGAAATGCAATGGCCCAGCTCTGCCAAGCTGGAGAGAGTAACAGGAGGCACAGCAGCCTCAGCAGCAGTCTGTGCAATGCCAGCCCCTCTCCAGCCGCCGGCACCAGCTAGTCCATCACATGAAAGCCTCAGAGCATCTGCTGGTGGTTGAGGCAGAGAATGCTTAAATGGCCACACGCACCTCCTCCCACTGGCATTCCTGTATCAATGACAGAAGGAGAGGGGGCTGAGCAAGGCTAAAAATCCCATTGCCATGAATATTCATGTGAATTTTAAAGCATGCTTGATGTGTCTTTGCATCTCCTTTGTGTTCGCTTCTGGTTGACTGCACCAGCAAATGAGTTTCTGATGGACACAAGAGTAAGAGTCCTTTCTGATGGGAGCTTTGGAATTGTTATCATTTATTGCTTGTGTCACCATTGCACCTAGGAGTTGCACGTATGAGCCAAATGAGCTAGGTGCTACAATCTCTGCTTTGCTGAGCTTTGGTGCTAATGGAGTGGAGGAGAAGCTCCTGGGGAACCCCAGGGTAAATATGATATTGTGCTGGTAGTGGTGGTCAGAGAGATCACTACATTCAAACCACACTGGTTCAGTCCTTCAGAGTTTTGGCAGTGAAGATTGGGCAGATGACCATGCAGCTTGGGAGAAGGCCCAAAGATGCAGTGTGGAGAAGCAAAGCAGGCGATGATGGCTGTCTTCAGAGCTGATGGATGGAGCTTGTGTTGCCTTTGGGATGCTGAATGAGAGGTAGTGGCCGGGGCTGTCTCATCAGACCACTTGCGGAAGAGACTGGAGGTGTGTTCAGCCAGCGGAACACGGTGGGGACTGTTCCTGCAATCTGTGCATCCCATCAGAAGGGCTCGGGATTTGAATTTCAAATGTCAAATATCTACAGTGACTCGGTCACCGGGAAATTACTGAGCAAGGAACATTGGGAAAATCATTTGGTCACGTTTTAACAATCACTGCTCTCAACCTGTTCTCAGGCAATTTGCAGGTGGAAAGGGATGAATAAATTATTCCCTGTGATTATTATTTTTTTAACCACCACCAGCCCCCCACCCCCCCTCCCCCCCAGGCTATTTCACAGCTGTTTAGATGAAATTCCAAACCCCTTATTTTCGTTTAACATCCTAACAAAAGAAATATGATTCAGACTTAATGCAGCTGGGATAGGTGTCCTGTGATGAATCTCTTTCACTGAAAATTATGTGATGTGTCCACAATTATGGAGTCCTTAGTGAATGAAGAAGTTTCATTTTTCTGTAAGTGCTGCTAATATCAGGAAGTGAATCTGCCCTGGATGATACATTTCTGAGCTTAGCAAACTAGGGATGAATTTCTTTCTCTGTAACAAACAAACAAGCAAAAACCCAACCCAAACCACCTGTAAAAATTCAATTATTTACAATGTCTCAAAGGCAGCAAAACAACAGCAAAGAGCAGGGCAACAACCAAGGCAAGTGTGGAAATTTCCATCATAGAGATGGATCCCTTGGATGGCCGAGGGCATGATTTGTGACTGGCTGAAAAAAAAATACCATTGAGAGGCATCATGAAAGCTCTCAACTTGCATGCTTGAGGAGCTGAGATTGCCCCTTTCTCCCCCCTTTTCTCCCCGCCCCCCTCCTTCCACTGTACTTCATACGTGTTTAATTTCAAAGGTCCTCAGGGGTCTGGCCTCTGGCACCGTGACTAAAATGAAA
Source organism: Dryobates pubescens (assembly GCF_014839835.1). NCBI lineage: Eukaryota > Metazoa > Chordata > Aves > Piciformes > Picidae > Dryobates > Dryobates pubescens. Next base: position 9,881,612 of record NC_071612.1, read on the forward strand.
TGTTCTGGCTGGGAGCTGAGGAGGGGGGAGATGGGAGGGATGGGGAACAAAGCCCATGGGCTGCGCCTCTGGGGAGAGGCTCCCAGGCTGTCACTGCTCCACCATGACCGACTGCAGACAGCTAATTAACAGTAGACACAAATAATTAACGTCTGTGAACCCAGACAGCTTTGCCTGGGGACCTCTAAGAAGAAACCCCAGTGGTGCAGTCCATGGGTGAGTGACAAATGCTCATTTCAAATGATCAAACTCTCTTAGAGGGCAGAGTTGTTCCTACCAGGGCCCTCATGATGGACATCAGCAACAAACACCAGTGTGATTTATTTGTTGCACCAGAGCTTTAGAGAGGGCACAAACCAGTGCTACTCTCTCAATTTCTTTCTATTAGGTCACCTTATGGGTTTAAGAAGCAGAAATCCCTTCCCTCCTGAAAAGAGCAAAAGTTTTGCTCACAGCAAAGAGTAGCTGGGGAGGAAACCTGTGACTGCTCCCCAAAAGCCAGGTATGGGTTATCTGTGACCACCTCAGTGCATTGGTGACCTCTCAGTTTTGCACACCTAGCTGCCTGAGCAGATGGGGCCTGAAGTGCCTTGGACTTTTATGGTGTAATGCTTCAGCGAGAAATTGAAATAAATTACAGCCCTGTAACACAGAGAATGTTTAGTTTTGATGTTAGATAACCTGAAGTTATGTTCTTAAAGCTTTATTCATCAAAATGGATACACAGGCTGTCACTGAGAGGGCACCCACCCAACATAAAAGGTCAGGGATGTGGATTCAGAACTCCATTAAACTGCACATCCTCAAATCCCAGGGTGGTGAGAGGGGGGTTTTCCACCTCACTCTCCAGTAAGCAGAACAGGATTGCAATGAAGCTGAATTTACTGCCTGATCCTCTCCTGGCATGACTACCAAGGGTGTACCATTGGTGCAATTTAGGCAGAGCTGAGCAAGCCAAGAGCCTCCTAGTAGCCACTGCAGGTCCTCAGCTGGCAGAGAAAGCAAGGGGCAAGCAAGGAGCTGTCTTCAGTGAAAACTGAGAACAAGGCATCATCTCCTTAGAGATGAACAAACTGAAACACAGGAAGTTCCATCTCAACATGAGGAAAAACTTCTTTACTGTAAGGGTGATGGAGCACTAGAACAGGCTGACCACAGAGCTTGTGGAGTCTCCTCTTAGAGACTTTCAAGTCCTGCCTGGATGTGTTCCTGTGTGACCTACCCTATGTGATCCTGCTTTGGCAAGGGGGGTCAGGACTCAATGATCTCCAGAGGTCCCTTCCAACCTCTACTATTCAATGATCTCCAGAGATCCCTTCCAGCCCCTACTATTCTGTGATTTTATGATCCTATTAAAAGCCTCCAATTCCACAGCTTCACCTCACAATATTGCACTTGCTAAGAAACAGAGGTGGCTTCTCCATGTAGACACTTCAGGTATGGAAGTGAATGCTGCTTTTAAAATTCCCTCAGTGTCAACTCCAAATACAAAGCCTTCCTCAAGCATTTTGCCTTCATGTATTCATTTATCTAATAGCCAGGGGCAGCTGCAGCTCAGGATGTGGCTAGACATGCAAACTGCTGAGCACAGAATCTGGGCTGCTGAGCTCTGTCAGAGCCAGCAGGGCTGATAAGTAAGGCCCTTAAATGATAACTCCTCTGTAGCACTACTGAGGTACAAATTGCTCTTTGCATGATCGTGTAATGCAGAAAAGTTTGTTTTCATTGGTTTGCAAAGAGCTGCTAAGGGCAGACAAAGAGATATGCTTTTCTCTCAATCCTGAATGCTTGGAATGCTTGCATATTTAGGTAATGACAACATTTTTTTTTAATGCTGTAGCTTTGCATGTGGTCATAAATCCATAATGTACTTTATTGTCCCCCCAAATGTGATGTGCTTCAGTTTTTTCCAAGTGTGCATCTGCAATTCATTAAGCAACCTGACCATTTCGTAGTCACTATCTTTGTGTGACCTTTTTGGTCTGGTGACTCAAGCATATTTAATGAATTATTAACAGAGATGACATTATTGAGAGAGGAGCTGTGTAATCAGCTCAGATTTGAGGCTGTTTGGCTCTGCTAAAATCAGAGAGGGAAAGCAGTCAGGAAAACTCCATCGAGAAAGAGAAACAGCACAGAAAATTTGAGCCCAGCGTATTTTCAGATGAAAAATTAGTCTCAGATTGTTGCAGTTCATAACTCTTTCTGTGGAGTTTAGCTGTCTCATGCTTTAAGGACACAAGGCTCCCTCTCCCTCTGGTCCTGTGTGTGAAAGACAAGATTTGGGAGGGAATAGGGCCTGCCTTGGCCACTGAGATGCAACTGGGACTGTGGCCAGCTAAAGGCATAGTGGAGCTGTATTTTAAAATGCAATGGTTACCTTACTCCTCCAGTCTGACTTGATTCATTCGTGGCTTTCTAGCAATGTCTGGAGGAGAGTCCTGGACTCTTGCCTCTCAGGTGGGTGCTGTGAAAATGCTCCATGCCCATGGGCGCAAAGGTTGGCATATGGCAAATGGACTGGGAGGTGAGGCTGTAAGACACATTAGCTGGTCCAGAAAGGACCTGCTGCCTCTGTGCTGGTGTCTTCAGTCTCAGAGTTATCTCAGCAATCACCGATTTTCCCCACTGCATTTTTCATGCACTTTGCCTTGTCCCTCTTTAAATGCCTGAAAGCAAATGGGTTTGCTTGGCTCATGCAGCTTTAGTTTTCTCCAAGTCTAACCAGTGAGCTGTAAGTCCTAGAGTAATAAACATTATTAGTGTTCTGATAAATGGTAGCAGCATGGCAGAAAAACTCATCCATTCTAATCCATAGAAGACCTCGGCTTCAATCATATCTGATTACTTTCAGAGCATTCAATCCTCATCTCAAATCATTCAGTGGCAGTTCAGTCAATACATTAAAATCATGCACTGTGCCTTCTACTTACTCAGTAGCTTGCATCAGAAGTGCTTTCTGGGTTGAGTTCTGGAATCAGGCAAACAATTAAATCGAAGACCTAGTAATAGAAATACTCCTGAAAGAACCTCATTCTTTTCCTTATGATTCATCTGCATGTCCCACCCCAAATTTGTACATGGCACTGAACTTCAAATAATCTTCCAAATCTTTTCCACACATTAATTCTGAGAGCACCACTAAGCTGTTCCTCAGAGCAGATAATCAGGGGAAAGGCAGGAGTTAGCATTGTCCAACTTGGTCACTGTTTTGGCTTCACCGTTGTAACACTGTAGAACCTTGACTGAAATTCAGGTCTCAGCTTCTGGTCTGTTAGAGGTCTTTTAATCAGTGGGCTGCTTTGAAGAAGGTGGCCTTTAAACCATGTCCAAGCACCGACTTTATGATGCAAATGGCCCTGGACTCCAGAAGCATTTTTCCTTTCACATCAAGACAATACCATGCTGCCTTTCCTCCTAGCACCACTCAGGAATGTTTTCTCAAATCCTAATTTCTTCACACTGGAGATAAAACTCAAAAAATGCATTTTCTCTGTCTTCTTCAACTTTTTTTCTTGCCTATCTGGTTATTTTAATCTCCTGCTTATTTTTAGAATTAGAATTAGAAGAATTAGGATTAGAATTATAATTAGAATTAGAATTAGAATTAGAATCAGCCAGGTTGGAAAAGACCTTTGAGATCATCGAGTCCAACCTATCATCCAACACCATCTAATCAACTAAACCATGGCACCAAGCACCCCACCCAGTCTCTTCCTAAACACCTCCAGTGGTGGTGACTCCACCACCTCCCTGGGCATCCCATTCCAATGGCAAATCACTCTTTCTGTGAAAGAGGAGGAGCCCTATTATGTAAGGGTGAAAATGAATGTAACCAGTGATGGGAAACAGTTAATTTGTGACTTATTATCTAGTCTCTCTTCAGATTCAATAGGGTATTGTCCTGCTATCATCTTCTTGTAGCTGTTTTGAGAAGCCACCAGGAGCAGACTTCACAAAATAAGGAAGACCCAGTTAGAGGCTGCATGAAATGGTCTTCGGATGGCAGGTGTTTTGGTGCAATATCACCCAAAGCCTGTTCTCTTCAGATAAAAATATGGTGAGGTACACATACAACTACAGTCATTTGGGGCAGTTAACCTTGTTTGAATTGGATGCATGAGAAAAATAAGGCTGGTCCAATTTTCCTGGTCATTTGAAAAGCTTTCCATGAGCACTGCATGAGGCAGCCAGCAGAAAGGTTCCTTCACTTCCCAGAGGAACTCTCACTGCTATAATGGTTCATTTAGATTATATATGTCTGTAAGAGTCATATTCTGATTTAAGAGTGGGGAAAAAAATCAAGGTAGCAGCTCATGAAGGAAGTGATATGTCACCATGAGTTATGTGGTACCTCCATACCTGTCTCAGGAACACATCCTTCGACATGCTGTGAATCACTTACAGAACTGTGATCCATCCTCTGGCTTCAACCAGGGGCAAACAAGCCACATATATTAGTCTTTCACTGGGACTTCATGAAACTGTCAGTGACTTAATGAAATTGTCATCTCTCCATTGACTTCAAAGAGAGATGGGCTGGGGCCAGCCGTCAAGTTACCATCAAATTACAATAATCTCATTCTTCTTTTGATGGGATTTCCTCTCCTGGTTTTACTGGTGATGGACAACACAAGCACCTGAATCCTTCTGAGATCAGGTCCCTCTCCTGAAGTAATTTTCTTCTGCGCTTTGTGCATTTTTCTTCTCATTCCCGAAGAGGCAAACACAGAGAATTGGCTTTTCTCTCTCTCTCTCTCTCTCTCTTTTTTTCCCCCCCACTATTAACATATTTTTACATATCAGATTATGCATCATAAGGAAGCTTAGCAACAAGCCTAGCATGTGTTACACAGGCTGACCTCCAGCTGTGATAACATGTGCTATGTTATAATTGTTTTCTGCTCTGGAATATTACATATAGCAAGACATTGCCCAGCTCAGAAGGCTATTTGCTGACATTGCTATAATGTGCTTAAACTGTTTGATGACAGCAAGGTTCCTGGGGCAGGGGAAGTGCTGTTGGTGAAATTTGCTGCTCTGGTTTTGACAGCATAGTAGGAAAACAGGCATGTATTAGCATCTTGCCTTGGGTTCCTTCATCACAGATATCTTCTCTCCAGCATCAGGTGCAGACATGGCAGTTGTGGGAACGGGAGCCTGTGGCAGCTGAGTGTTTTGCAGGGACCAGCTCTTCTCAGAATGTTGTAGTTCAGAAGTGGAGATAGGTTGGTAAAATCATACTGTCAAAACTGGATGGTTTACTAAAAACAAAATATAGAATCATAGAATCAACAAGGTTGGAAAAGACCTCAAAGACCATCAAGTCCAACCTGTCACCCAAGACCTCATGACTACTAGACCACGACACCAAGTGCCATGTCCAATCCCAATGTCACCAAGTGCCATGTCCAATCCAAATGTCTTCTTCCTTTGGCAGAAAATTAAATAAAACTCAGTGCCTCCTCCCCATCATTTATGCCAAAAGTCACAGTATTTGATTCCAAAACACAGTGATACACCTGATGCAGCCTGAGCACCTCAAGGCTTCACTCTCCTGTGAACTGAGTTTGCTCAGCTCAGCAGGCTTCCTGCAGAAAGCTCTTCACACCAGCTCCATCTTGTTTTAGTTAAAACTGTTTTCACTTTTCATTTCAAAATACCATTTCCCTCTGACCTCCTCTCTCACAAAGGGAAGGCAGCAGACTCATTCCACGTGCTCTCTCTTTCTTGACAGTGAAATACCATCAATCCAGATATCTAAACTTTGCATCCCACATCCTTCAGCCTCAAAAGGATGCTTTGAGCAGGACATTTTACTCTCTGTTTTGTAAAGTCCATTCTGGGGTCAAACTGGGAGCTGTATGTATGTGGCAGAGTGCAATGGATGCAAGATCAAACCCCTCATGTGGACTTGAGAAAGAAAGTGTTCTGGAGAAGCGAACCTGAACCACCTGGCTGTACATCTCACACCCTGCACAGCTTTCAACAGGACCAGAAGCGTCAGTGTTTATCATTGTTCTTGAGAAGCAGACAAAATGCATCCACACACAGAGCAAACCTCACCAGGGGCATTGCTCAGCACCCCCTGAGAGCAGAGGGGTCACCAGCTGGAAGACGCCATTTTGGGGCTACAAGATTAATTTTAACCTGATCAGAAATGATCAGGTTAAACCAAGAAATTAGAAAGGACTATGAAGTAGAGCTGTAAAGATGAGATTCCTAAGGCACAGATTATGTATGACCATTTTGGCTGTGCCTTATTATTCACTACCACATTATTCTGGCTTTCTAGCTCTTGGGCAAGTCCATGGAAAAGGCTGGCATAAAAGAGTGATTTTTTTTCTCCTGGGCTTTGCTGTGGGGGAAGAAACTGATATCATGATGGGATCCTGCATAATAAGACAACGCAGGTGAAAAACAAGCAAGCTTGTCACGATGGAGTCAGTACATTGCTTTTCAGATGAAAACCAATTGAGTAGTTAATTTTGAAGTAAATTGCCCTGGTTTCTCATGGCAAAGTGTTTTGACATTTGTGTTGACAGTCTCCTGATTAAAAGTGAATATTTTGGTGGCATTTGGGTCTAAAGCAAGCCAGGTGTTTCAAGGGTCTTTTAGATCTAACGTCTATTAAGGCAGATGGTCAGTTTCCCTCTGGGCACCAGAGAGGATGAAATCCTTTTTTTTTTTTTGTGGAGTAAGGCTCTGTTACAAGCAGCAGCTCATGATGTTGCCAGAGGCAGTATGTAATGTGCATCACAGGTACCAAGTGAAAAGCTTATCTGCTTCGACTGTAATCTTTTTATTGCACAAAAGCAGATCTTTCAGCACTTTGTGGGGATTTTCAAGCCTCCCCCTTGGCCAGAGGGAGGGAGCGAGGGAGTGAGGAAGCACCCTGAGGAGCACAGGCACAGGGTTCTGCTCCACTCTAGGTAGCACTAGGGGGAGGCCCAAGCAGAGAATTCAAGTAGGAGGAGAAAAGCAGTAAATGGGGAAGGTTAATAACAAGTCTGAGGGTGGTGGGAGGTTTTTCTGCCAAAATGTGAACATTGATGTTTCCCCAAACTGGTAATCCATAGAAGGGTGCAGATTCAAGAGAACCATTTGCAAGCTGCAGAAATGCTTGGATTTGCTTTAGTTTCACCTGGGTCTCCAGCTCAGATAGGTTCTCCAGCAACTGTGCAGCAAAAGCATAGGTGTAAGCTCTGTTATTTCTAATGTAGTGGTCAAACCTCTCATCTTCTGAAGCTGCTTAGCTTTGTGAGCCCTTTCTAGTAGGAATAATGCTAGGGGGTTTTATTTCAAAATATAAAACCAGCTGAACTTATTAAGTTAGTTCACTCAAACTGCCAGGAAATATCTGTCCAACTTTTTATTCCTACTTAAGCCAACAGGAATCCATGCAAATGCAGCACAAATATGTACAAGCAATCATTTTGACTCATGTGGGGCCTCTGGTTTATTCACTTCCCTGGACTTCCTCATTCCATATGGGAATGAGAAAAGAAGCAAAGCACTACTCCTCTTTTAGGGAAGGGAAACTAAGGCACAAAGTTCTCAAGTCCATGATCTTCTCTGTCTCTGGCCAAGCTGGGACTTGAGTCCTTCGGGGTGCAAAAGGTGAGGCTCCTGAACAGTTAGCCCCTTGCTCACTCTGCCTCTCCCAGGATGAAGCTGAAATAATGGGACAACGGACTGTTTGTTCCTGTTGCTAGCAGCCAGTTGCTATAGGAGATTTCAGTGCTCTCCTGCTCTGCCAGGGGGGATCTTTTCATGTCCCTGAGGGATGCAGAAAGGATTTGATTTTCCAGACACAGTTTTGTGCTTAAAATATCTCCTCACACAGATTAAAGTACTTATTTCTGATTTAGCAAAGACCCCTTGAAAGGCTGGATGGAACACAACATGGTTTTCATTCAGCTTCATCTGCCAAGCTTAATTAGGGAAGAATTAGAGGTTCTCCTGATGGGAATTTGTTCTAACTCAAAGGCTGAAAGGCTTCTTGCACTGTCTGCTGATGGATGCTCAGAGCCTGTCCCAGTCAGGCCGGCTCTAAACATGGAACACATGAAATACTGGAGGAGAAAATAGACTCAAACACAGCTATAGAATTAGACATCTCTTAGTTTGCCATAGTGAGGGGCAGTGGCTCTACTCATTAGGACTCAGCTGTCTCAGTTGTGCAATCTGGGAGTAGCAGGGTTGATATGAAAGCTGTATCTATGAGCCAGAGAAGCTCAGCCTGCCTGGAGCCATATGGGCTGGCCTTGGGCTGGCTACCCTGCTGAGCACACAGCTTGGATAAAGTAAATATATATTAATATATCATATATACGTATAAAAAATGCATAAATATAGAGAAGGATAATATTTTTTTTCTTAGAATGTCTTTGAAAATGACTTCTGTAATGCAGAAGCTGCCTTTTATGCCCTTACATCAGTGCAGTCACACTTTGAAGTATGCCAGGAGCTCTTCTACTTTCATATCAGAGCATTGAAAACCACCCTCAAAAATTTACATGAGGGAGGAATAAATCATTTATGACTTTTTTCTTCCTTTTGTTTTCTTTTTAAGTTTAGCTTCTCCTTGCTTTGTGAAATCTGTCTGCCCCTTTTTAAGGACTTTATCAACCCTCCAGATTCCATCAGACCTTTTTGTGCAGAACATCAACCCTTGAATCTTGCAGCGCATAAAAGGACTGGATGTGGTTTATGCCCAATGAAAGGAAGATCACAAGTGTTAGGATTAACGAGTAATTCAGATGTCCACCCTGAATTTCTATATGCTTGAGGAATAATGCTGCTCTGTCACCTCTTTCATGCTGCTGCATTACTGACAGTATCCTGTTCTGACAAAAGACAGAAAGAAATGTTGCTGAAGAAAATGAGTATGTACCTCTGATGCTAAAGTGAAGGAAGGTCTTACAGAATACAGAATTAACCAGGTTGGAAAAGACCTTTGAGATCATCGGGTTCAACCTATCACCCAACACCATCTAATCAACTCAACTATGACACTAAGTGCCTCACCCAGTCTCTTTTTGAACACTTCCTGCGATGGTGACTCCACTACCTCCCTGGGCAGCCCATTCCAATGGCCAATCTCTCCTTCTTTGAAGAATTTCTTCCTAACACCCAGCCTAAACCTCCTCTGGCATCTTGCTGTGGCTGGAAGAAATGTTGCTGCAATACAGAAGACACAGCTCTTACTTTATGCTACTCTTAGGTGGTATCAACCAACCACGTTTCTCCACTTGGGAAGTGTTAAATGAGCTAATTGTTACTTACAGAACAGAATGGAGAGATGGAGAAAGGAGGTGAGAATAAATTAGAGAAACCATTAAGAATATAGAAAATAAATCAGAGAAACCATAAAAAATATAGAAAATAAATGATAGAAACAATAAAAAAATACAGACAATAAACTATAGAAATTATATAAAAAACCAGAGACAATAAACTATAGAAACTATAAAAAATAGGAAAAAAATAAAGAAATTATAAAGGGGGGATGAACTATAGAAACAATTAGAAAATAAGATATAGGAATTATACAAAGTAAATAAAATGAACTGTAGAAATAATAAAAAAGAAAAGAAAGTGTAGACATTATTAAAAATACAGAGGATAAACTATAGAAATTATTTTAAAGAGAGAGAAAATAATAAAAGAGAGAAATACTAAAGAAATAATAAAGGTAAAAATAATAAAGAAATAATAAAATATAAAGGAAATAATAGAAATTATTTTTAAAATGAGAAAAGTAACTATAGAAACAATTAAAAATATAGAAAATAAGCTATAGAAATCATGAAAAATAGAGAAAATTAGCTATGGAAATAATAGAAGGCAGAGAAAATAAAGTATGGAAATTATTGAAAATGCAGAGGATAAACTATAGAAATTATTAAAAAAATAGAGAAAATAATAAAAGAGAGAAATGTTAAAGAAATAATCAAGATAAAAATAATAAAGAATAATAAAAGGCAGAAATGCTGAAGAAATCATCAAGATAAAAATAATAAAGAATAATAAAAGAGAAAGTAAGTGATAGAAATTAGAATAGAATAGAATAGAATAGAATAGAATAGAATAGAATAGAATAGAATAGAATAGACCAGGTTGGAAGAGACCTTCAAGATCATCATGTCCAACCTATCACCCAACACCACCTAATCAGCTAAACCATGCAACGAAGCATCCTGTCAAGCCTCACCCTGAACACCCCCAGCGACGGTGACCCCACCACCTCCCCGGGCAGCCCATTCCAATGGGCAATCACTCTCTCTGTGTAAAACTTCCTCCTAACCTCCAGCCTAAACCTCCCCTGGTGCAGCCTGAGACTGTGTCCTCTTGTTCTGGTGCTGGTTGCCTGGGAGAAGAGACCAACCTCTGCCTGACTACAGCCTCCCTTCAGGTAGCTGTAGAGAGCAATAAGGTCACCCCTGAGTCTCCTCCTCTTCAGGCTAAGCAACCCTCTCAGGGAGAAAATTAACTATAGAAACAATTAAAAATAGAGAAAAGAAGATATAGAAGTTATGAAAAATAGATAAAATTAGCTGTGGAAATAACAGAAGGTAGGGAAAATAAAGTATAGGAATTACTAAAAATGGAGAGGATAAACTATAGAAATTATTTTAAAAATAGAGAAAATAAACGATAGAAACAATCAGAGTTATAGAAACAGTAGAAATGAGAAAAGAGAGAGAAAAGATGGAAACAATAAGAACTATAGAAACTGTAGAAATCATAAGATAGACCAAATATGGAAACAGTAAGAACTATAGAAAAGAAACTGCAGAAATGATAAAAGCCAGAGAAAATAAAGTGTAGAAATTATTAAAAAAAATAAAGACAGCAAACTGTAGAAACAATGAAAGGTACAGAAAATTAACGATAGAGATTACAAAAAGGCAGAGTAAAACAAACTGTAGGAACCAAAAGCAGAGCACAGCAACACGTGCTGCTGTTTGCAAGCAACCTATAGCTTTAAAGGTTGTTTTCAGTTTGTACAACTCCTGCCTGATTTATTTCCCTGGGTGAAACAGTTGTTCCCAGGCGGCTCCATCTTTATCAGCAGTGCGTGAGGCACCGCGGATTCTTCTGGCAAGAGTATGCGCTGATGAAACAGCAAACATTGCATTACTAACCCCAATAATGCAGGGAAAACATCTTTCTATTGTGCAAGCAGAGAGCAATAGAACACAGAATTTCCCCCCCAGGAATAGATCGCGCTCTTCCAACAAAAGCCTTGTGAAAGCCTTTGTTCTGGTCCCTAGGGATGTTATGAATTGTCACACAATCTATGTAGATCAGCCCTCTGTCCTGATAAGCAGACTGTGCAAGCTGGCTGATGTTTGAACAGCATAATGGGGGGAAAAAAAATTATAACTGAGATGCTTTTTATTATTTTGAGAAATAGAAATGTTATTTCTTTTGGGTTGGGTTGTTTGGGTTTTTTTGGTGAGGAAGCAAGAAGAGGTCAGAAATATCTTCACAGGGCACGGCACGCCCAGCTGAATACTGTAATGGCTCTGAAGGACTTCAGCTACACCTTGAGGAGGTGTTGGGAGTCAGGTGTTCAAAAAGAGATTTGACATAGCACTTAAAGCCATGCTTTAGTGTTTGGTGACAGGCTGGACTTGAGTGATTTGCCATTGGAATGGGCTGCCCAGGGAGGTGGTGGAGTCACCATCACTGGAGGTGTTTAGGAAGAGACTGGATGGGGCACTTGGTGCCATGGTTTAGTTGATTAGATAGTGTTGGGTGATAGGTTGGACTCAATGAGCTCAAAGGTCTTTTCCAACCTGGTTAATTCTATCCTACCCTACCCTACCCTACCCTACCCTATCCTATCCTATCCTATCCTATCCTATCCTATCCTATCCTATCCTATCCTATCCTATTCCATCTTTTCTAACCTTATTGATTCTATGATTCTAAGTAGCCTCTAAATATGTAGAGAGGTTTTGAAAGTGAGTTGCATACTCCAGAGTCACCCTGTCCTTTCTTCAAGCTTTACTTGGTCTCCTAATGTCCTGCTTACCTTTTGTTGAGCAGCATCCCAGATATGTGGAAGCTTTTGCTGCACAAATATTCGACACATTTAATGGCCACCATCTACTTGAGATGTTTTCTCTCTTTCTAGGAAGGAGGACAGCAGGGATGTTCCTGATGCTGCCTTAATTGTTTTAGAACATTAAGTGAGTGTAAACCACTTATTCCATGGAAGAAGCCTACACATAAATACTGCTAGTATTCCTTGACCAATGGACCCACCCTGGTGACAACGTTTTTTGAATGAAGCTTCCCAAAGTTGTTTTTAATACAGCTGAAGAAACAAGACCCTGATAGACATAACACTCAGCAAGTAGCATCTCTATGTTTTGATAACTCAAAGCCACAGCTTACTAATCATTGGAGAAGTGATTTGTGGTCATGTCTGTTCAGACAAACACTGACTTCCCTCAGTGGGGCTTCTTGTCACAAACGGGGCTGCACCTTGCAAAGGTTTCATGCACTGTAATCACTGAAATGTGTTTTCATACAACCAGTACCCCAGTAGTAGGATGTAAAAGAGGACCTAAACCAACAAGATCTGTATTTTGACTACATCTGTGTTAACTGCTCCTTGCCATCAGGTCGGGGACCTTGTCCTTTGTGCAAATGCTGGGCAAAAGGTTGCCATTGCTGCTCCCTTCCTGGTGCTGCCTCTCCGGCATGTCATTAGCATTCCCCTCCTGCGCCAGCACCAGAGGGGAGCTGTAATTAAAATTCAATGTGACAGAGCATGTCAGATGCAAAAGGTTCCTTTTGCTAAGCTCCTGTTCATTGTGTGGTTGTATCAGTTATGTGTGCTGCTTTCTAAGAACAAATTAACCTGAGCAGCTTGGGCTTTCCTGATATCCTGCAGCAATTTTGTTTAGCTGATCTTTTTGATCATTAAATATCATTGGTTTATTGGTTGTCTCTTGCTCATAAAAGCAATGTGATAACCCATTAATTATTTCTCCTTGGAGCCCAGATGTATTCAGTGTAACGGAATATTGACCCTGGAGTGAGGGCAGCTATCCCAAAGCCAGTCCTTTGCAGCCACAGCTCAGGCATCACAGAGTCACTGAATCACAGCATGGAGGGGGTTGGAAGGGACCTCTAGAGATCATCTAGTCTAAACCTCCCTGCTAAATCAGGGCACCTGTCATGCTGCCCAGGATTGTGTCCAGGCAGGTTTTGAATCTCTCCAGAGGAGACTCCACAACCTCTCTGGGCAGCATGCTCCAGTGCTCTGTCAACCTCAAAGAAAAGAAGTTTTTCCTTGTGTTCACATGGAACTTCTTGTGCTCCAGCTTGTGTCTATGTCCCTTTGTCCTGCGGTTGGGCACCACTGAAAATAGGGAGGACAACCTGGAGGGGTGGGAGAAGGAAAATGGTCCAGGGAAGTACCCCTCAGGGTGGAAAATTTTTCCCAGTTTTACCCAGTCAATCTAAGAAATGATAAATTAATCCTTCAGCAAAGAGGCCTTGAGATGAGGTTTGTGTTATGAGAAGGGCTTGCTGAATCCATCTGGGGAGTCTGATTGATGGGGAACTTGGCTGAGCAACAGAAAACTGAGGACTGGCTCAGCTCCCCCCAACCACTGAAAGTCAAGAGAGTGCCCACAGCAGACAATGGGCATCTGTGCCATGCATGTTTTCATAGCACATCTTTGCAGTGAGCACATCTTTAGGCAGTGAGACAGGGGCAGAGCAGCAGCTGCGGAGGAGGAGGATGGAGTAAGTTCTGACAGGGCTCTTCCCTGAGCACAAGTGCAGGCTCAAGCTTCTTGTTGCAATAGAGAAGTTTTTACACTAATTTTGCAAGTTGTTAACATGTGCTGGAGATCCTCATTGCATCCCAGGTCTCACACTGTGCTTTGAAACTATCACTAGTGTGACTGGTGACTGCTCTGACATCAATACAGTAGTCATGGCAAAATCAGAGCTTACCTCTGTGGACACATTGCCTTTAGACAAAGAAAACTTTAAAGGCACTTGGGTAAAAGTCCACAAAATAGTGGGGCAGCAATAAAATTTCTGAAATAATAACAAATCTCATACTGAGAGCAAACCCCCCAGTAGAGTAATCAGGACATTGGAGGGCTTCTCCCTGGGCTTGTCATAGCAGAATAATGCTGCTTGTGCAGGTGGGATAACCAAGGCCATTCCTTCCCTGGGAAGCTGTCGACACTGCAAAGCTAATGAAGTGATTATACACTTAAAGAGAACAAGCTGTGCCTCCTCGCTGGCTGGTGCTCAGGGCAGGGTATTTTAGGAGGCATGAAAAGGGCAGAGCTCTCTGTGAGCTGCCTGGCAAGATGTGGAAGTGAGAGCGCCTGGAAGAGCTGCTCTGTAGAGCAGCAGTTTGTTGTAGCACAGACACTGTTGGATGTTTCAGGAAGGGCAAATGTTTTGGGAAGAAGAGAGAAAATCCAGCTGGAATCCCCACTTCCACTTCTGAGGAGGTATCAACCTGTAAGCCAACCCCTGAGGAAGCTACATTACCACATGAAGAGTGTTGGTTTAACTCTAAAAAGGAGATTATGGATGAAGTGGCTGTGCTGCCGCGTGTTTACCTTCCAAACCGAGTCAGTGTGAGCTTAGGGAGCAGAAGTTTTGTTAACATCTATTTCTGATGAAAAGTACAGAATTACTTCTTTCTGAGGTACCTGAACTCTTGGGGAGCTGGCATGACTCAGCACAGGGTTAATCCCCTGAGGGATCCCTTGACACCCTTCCCACTTGGGTCTGGATCTTGCTGAAATCTGTCAGGAGGAGTCCAGTGACTTTAAAGAGCTTTAACGTATCTTCAGGCTGCTGCAGTCTGAGCAGGACCTCTTCTTCTATGTTATTTATATAGTGCTCTCCAGTCTGGGGTGTGAGGGGGAATTCAGCATCCACCACAGCAGATGTCAGCTCTGTGTTTTTCTTCACTGGACTCTCCTCTAGCTCTTCTCCAGCATTCCTGTGGCACTTCCCAAAAGTGACTGCATACTTTGTATGCCACAACCATTGTCACCCACTTCTTCTCAGCTTCATGCTCCGAGATGGCCACAAATGTCTGTTTGAACTGTGACTTACCCTACCTCTGTCAAGTCTGGAACACCTATTTAATACCATCCAAAATTAGTGGTAAAGGAGACTAAGGTTTTGAAGGTCTTGTCCATGCTTTACTTACAGTTCTACATAAGTATTTGTGATCTGAGTGCACACAACATACAGCTGCTGGAGAAAGTCATTCTCTCTGAGAGCAAGTCTCCTGCTTCCATATAGTTATCAGCCTTAGTCAGCAATGACCATTTCTTCCCTGTCATTTAGTTCCTGGTTTTTACCATGTTTGTGCCTATGATGCACTGAAAAAGGCCTGAGAAGCAGGTAGGGTGACTAGTTAGAGATGTGTGCCTCTTGATGAGGAGGGGTGGTTCTCCTGCCTGTAACTTCCTTCTCCTTTGCATTACACCAGGAAGGCTGTGGGGCATGGAAGAGCACACAGCATGCCACGGTTGATTCCAGGTGGCTTAGTTCAAAGCTTACCCCTCCTGCTTACTGACAGGGATCCAAGGAGGTGATGGAGATGTCAGTGTGTAAGGTATGTGCTGTATCCTCCTGAAGGCTTCTTTGTTAAACAGAACTCATGTTAACCCCTTTCTGTATTTCAGAACAGGACTGACCATCGCTCCGTACACAATGAAACTCAGTGTCAAGCAGCACCAAAGTAATTTATTTTACACACCCAGGCTCACCAGTAAGTTGACACACCCCCTCATACTTGGAATAATGCATACCAGCTGTATTTTAAAATCTAGCTGGCTTTAGACATTAAGATATAGCCAAATTCAGGAAATTACCTTGCTAACAGCTGGCTGCAGATTTCCATACATGGTGCTTGTTACTGTTATGACAAATGAATTCAGGGGAAATTTAATTAAGTTCTCAAAAGAAAAAAAAGAAACAAATGGTTTCCTATCTATTAAGCACCCTGGCATATTTCATTGTCCTGTAAAGGTTTTCACTACATGATTTTTCTCTGAGTAATCTTGTTACTAAATTAAGCCTATAGGGTCAACATCAACTTGCTGCTCGCCACAGCAAACGTTGATAACTTCAGCATGCTGCACCTGCAGCCAGTGAAGCTTTAAATCATACAGCTGCCCTTCTCAAATAACACTTGCAGAGAGATCACATTGGTTTTCCTTCTTCGTGGCTCGTCTGCATTTCAGAATGGTTGTGTCAAAACACATCCAGCCAGCATCTCTGCTGGGGAGTGAAAGACCTTCCCTGTCTGGCAGAACTAGTGTACCCATCACTGGAGGTGGTTTTGCCTCCCCAGACCTCAAATCCAACATCCTGGTTAAATGCTGGAGCTCAGACCCTGTTGCCTTACCTCTCTGTCTGCCATCACCTGCCAGCTTACAGACTAAGGAGTGTGCTGGTGCAGAAGGAGCAGTGACATGTATTAGTGAAAGGTGAGGCTAATCATTTACTCTTAACCTGCTAAACCACAGGGGAGTATGTAGGAGAGCATGGGCATGTTTTGATGAAGCAGCAAATACTCTGCTGCTTGTTTAGGGAAGGAGAGAACATGGTTGTAAATCCAGAGGAGTCACTTATCTGCAGAAGGAATGTGACAAGCATGAGCAAAAGTGCCACATCATCTGCTTTGTGCTCTCTGGTGTTGTGCTGGGGTTTGTAATCTGATTGGTGAGGGCAAGAGGTGAATTTGATTTAGTAGCATAGATCAAAATAATACTGGGCATGCAAAATATTCTTCATAACTCATGTTATGGCCCAGCAACCACCTGTTCATCAGTCAATGCTGACTGAATCTCCTATGCTGGAAGGTGATTTGCACAGGCAGAAAGGCTTGCTGCACTTCAGAGGCCCTGCTTCATTGCATGGATCAGATCACAGATGGGTTTGCTGAGCTGAAAGGGAATCAGCAAATCTTCACCTTAGATGAGAATTTACATGGTTTGTGGACTTCTGTTGCTGTTCTGCACATCTCGACTGGTCTGTTTTGGAGCCCACGCTAGGGAAAGAGGCTTACAATAACACTAAATACTATTGACAGTGCACCTGACAGCTTTAAAGCTATCCAGAAAGTGATGTGGAAATCATTTGCTTGGTAAACAGTAACCTCCAAAGGCACATTCAGTCATTGCTCTGTAGAGTGGATTTGCTCCCTAGGAGCATCAAACTGTGTGTTAAATCCTGTATTTCCTCTTCAGAAACCCAGACAGCTTGGCAACCTTATTTCTAAAATCCTGCTTCTCTTCTTGGGCCTTACTACCCCAAAAGACGGAATGGTCAGAGGATGGCAGAAACCTTGTGTCTTGTCCAGCTTGCAGAGATGTGACCTGAAGTGAGCAAGGATGCCTCCAACTAGATTAGGTTGCCCAGAGACACATTTAGTCTGATCTTGCATACCTTCAGGGATGGGGCCTCAAGCACATCCCTGGGCAACTTGTTCCAGTGTTTTCCCACTCTCATTGTGAAGAACTTCCTCCTAATGTCCAACCTAAATCTACCCTGCTCCAGTTTCAAACCACTGCCCCTTGTCCTATCGCTACAAGCCTATCTAAAGAGACTTTGCCTAGCCCTCCTGTAGGTCCCCTGCAGATAGTGAACTGCAGCTGTAAGGTCTTCTTGGAGCCTTCTCCTCTCCAGGCTGTGCAGCCCAAATTCTTTCAACTTGTCTTTATATGAGAGGTGTTCCAGCTCTCTAATCATCTTTGTGGCCCTCCTCTTGTCATGACTCTCTTGTGTTGGGGGCCCCAGGGCTGGACACAGTACACCAGGTGAGGTCTCACCAGAGCCGAGTGCCAGAATTGCCTCTCTTGACCTGCTGGCCATGCCTCTTTTGATGCAGCCCAGGATGCAGTTGGCCCTCCAGGCTAGGCTACCTACTGCTAGACTCTGTGATACATCACCATCTGATGTCATAGGTGATGGTGAGTGTATATACATGCATATTTCATTGTGGGCAGGGACCTAGACTTGTCCAAGCAAACTTTGAGCCAGAGAGTTTGGAGGAGACCAGCCTAGGGTAAGGCTTGGTTGCCGGGGTACTGAAGCTGGCTAATTTAAAGGAGCATATATCAAATAATGACTGCAGATTCCCCTTAGGACATGAGGCAGCTATTCTGGGTTTGGAGTTATGCTAGAGAAAAATGAGATTTGCTGATTGATCGTAGTAAGGCTTTTTAGAATTCAGTAACAGCCGGTAATTTGAAGTAAGATGTTGTAATGCTTTGACTCTCTGGTCTTTCTAAACCAGCCATACATTTCTAGCTCATTTATTATTTAGAATTGATATATTGCTTGATGTGGTGAGGAATTTATGCTCTCAGATATCGACTCAGTGAAAAATCATAGGGTCGTTTTGACTATTCCCACTCAACCTGAGAGAAAGAAGCCATCATCAGCTGTGTTGAGAGTGCAGCTGCCCCAGGAGATGGTCCGATCTGAGGGTGATGGAGCAGCCCAAAGAGGAGGGAGTCAGCCCAGGTGATGTCATAGAGAAAATGAGTTTTTCTTCTAACATTTCTGAAAGACCTAAATCCCTGCTTTCCTTGGGGGAAAAGCTGGAGTCCTGTTTAAATTAGAAATGAGTACATGGCAGCATCTCTGACTGGAAACTGGAAAACATCAGACCAAAAGTAATTATTTTTTCAGCATGGGTTCCTAGATAAAATCTTTCCCCACCCCCCCCCTTCTTGTTTTCCCCCCCCACTCCCTAAACTGACCCTGCCCATATCAGCAAACCAACATCCTGCCCGTATTTCGACTCATCCTGAAACTTTCCCGTGCCTAGGCGGCAATTCACAGGGATGCAGCTAGTGACAGAAGGTCCTTTGGGTGGGAAATACAAAGATGGGTGGGACACATCGTGCTCTAGACCCTCTCCTTGTAACGGGCTGGCAGCTACGGAACTGCCGGCATGGTGGAAGCGCGGCGGGTTCCCAGCGAGCCGGCAGCACCATCTGCTGCAGACAGAGCCGAACGGCAGCGACCGCCCTCGCCTGCCGTCTCATTGCCGTCCCGGCTGGAGGATGCGCAGCGTGGGGCTCCCCAGGTTACTGTGGCTGGGTGGTGAGGAATATTAGGCTTCCAGGCTCCCCAGGTTGATACGAATAGGTCACAAGAAGTATTGGGCTCCCCAAGTTGTTACGGATGGAAACATATGTCCACAGCTAAGGATAAGGGAGCTGAGAAGTAGTTTTCCCCCCTTGTGTGCAAAGGAAGCTTTGTAGATTCTTGGATGTGAATAATTTTCTTGCAACTGATGTCAAGGGTTAAGGCCACTAGGCAGATGCTCTCTAATAACCTTCTCCCTTCACAAAAGGGGAAGGGAAAGGGAGTAAGGGACTTATTGGTTGGAAAAGAAAATTAAAACTGCCTGTATGAAACAGTAACAACAAAAGAAAAAGTAATAGTATTAATAATAAAACAAACAACTAAGAATATCTACAAACCTGGTATCAAACGCCCCCAGAGTCTATACTGGGCTCAGCTGCAGACAGAGTCCTCCCTGGGCACTGGCCATAGCAAAGGAAGGCTCGACCCTCATGATCCCTCAGCTTTGTACTGAGAATGACATAGGTGGAATGGAATGGAATGCTTTGGTCACCTGTCCTGTCTGCTCCTCCCTGCAGGTGCAACTGTTTTACTGATGACCCTTTCACTTATGGCACTCCAACGTGGCACACAAGAGATAGCAGTGACCTTGGTCTACACAGGAGCAAGCATAAGCAAGAGTCTTTCTTCACACCAGTCCTTGGTGGTATGTCTAAACATCAAGTACTGCCTCTTCT
Source organism: Dryobates pubescens (assembly GCF_014839835.1). Classification (NCBI taxonomy): domain Eukaryota; kingdom Metazoa; phylum Chordata; class Aves; order Piciformes; family Picidae; genus Dryobates; species Dryobates pubescens. The sequence goes on from NC_071612.1 coordinate 9,901,462, forward strand.
AGAAGCAGGCACTGTCTGCAAAATCATGTCCTTAACTTCAGCAAGTGCCATCAATGAGAAGAGACTGAGCTGAGAAGTGAGATCACAGCACAGAGAATTGGTTCTGTTCTAGCTCAAACCAGGACTAAACACAGAGGAAAAAAAAATAGAGAAAAAAATATTTAAAGGTTTCATCTCAGCTCCTGCTAGGATTTGGACATCAGGGCTGAGACACTGACTACAGCCCAAGCTGTAAATCACACAAATATTCAGACAAGCTGCTTAGTGGAACAGCTCGTCTGCTCCTCAGTGAACAGCAATGGACTAAGCTGGTGCTCCAAGTGAAATCCCAACTTAAATATTCATCTGTCTTGCTAAAATGGGAAATGTCAAGTTTCCACAGAGCCTTTGTGGCATTTCAAGTGGAAAGTGGTAAAGGAGAATACATCTGCTATAATTACAGAAGTCAGTCAAAAGCTCTGATCTAGCTTATTATTGGAGGAAGTTCAGCTATGACCTCTGCATCTGAAAGCTATAGGACAGCCCAGTTTTTGGGTGGTGGCTGCAATGGCACCCAGTGAGGTCATTAAATGAGAGGACTGACATTGCTGTGCTGAGAGCTGTTTGGAAACCTCCCTGCTGCCCTTTTCCACCCTGTAAGTGGTAAACTGTTTTCCTGCAAAAGAACGGAAAATTGAGCAATGTGCTGAAGATTTGATCCAAAGCATATTGGCTTCAAAGTTCATCCCAAAACTTCATCTTCAGAGGAATTTGGAATGTACTCATCCCAATAATCATCACTTTGAACAATAGAAAACAAAGTAATTTTTCAGTGGACATATAGGAAGTGCCAGACAGGTGTGCCAAGCACCTGAAAGCTTGGGTGCCACATCCTGGACTAACCTCAGCAACTGAAATTCTCACAGAAATTATGTCTTTGGCAGGGCACACAGGGGCATTTTACTTCAGTGAAATCTGTAAACACAAATAACTTAAAAAAATTCTAGCAGGTATGTATTGTCTCCTTTAAATGTTTCCTCTGGAAAGAGTGGAGGTATTTAGTACCCACGTCCTCAGCAGACTGTTGAGCAGATGAAGTATTTTTCAGTGAGCTCCCCTGGGCATGGAGACATGGTCTCTTTCCAAAGCTAGCAATCCTCCAAGGGCCTTGGCCCTGCTGCATCTTGCAAAATGCTCATGAGCTTTTAAGAGCAGAAGAGTGTAAGGAGACACCCAAAGCAGCCCGCTTGCCACAGCTGTTTTTCAATAAGGCTTGCTCTGCACCCAGCAAGGGCAGCCCAGGGCTGTTTGGCCTATCCAGGAATGCATGCTTCCAGTAAGCTGCTCCCATGAGAGGAAGGCAAGTTTAGGAAACCCAGAGCAATTTTATTTCCTCATTTCCACACATCAGGGAAAACAAATAAACAAACAAAAGAAACCCACCCCAAAAAAAAAAAAAAATCCAAACCAAACCCCAAAACTGAAAAACTTTGTCAGAAACTCTCAGCAGGATAAAACACTAGGTGGGTGGAGAATGTTGCAGGGAAGGGGCTTTGAGATGTCATACAGGAAGAGGCTTGCTGGACCAAGGAAGCCTTAAAGCACCCCAAACGCCAGTGCTGGGAGTGTGTTTGGATATATCCTGAAACATCATGTTGCTAGCTGAGCCAGAAAGTGTGGTAAGCCTTCTGCTGAGGCTTTGGAAAGCAGTCTCCAAAGCTGTTGAAAAGTTCTGAAATTATTATTAGCTGAAAAAGTTGTATCATAAATAAGGGGCTGTTGCAAAAGTCATTTGAAATGCAAAATTCTGCCTTAACCCTGCACTTTGCAAAGCCCTTTTGCTGGTGGGTAGAGATCTCGTGTTTAGTCTCAGCCTATCACACCCCAGAGGCCTGGTGGCTGTGCTGGAAGTGGGTTTCCAACTTATCCTCCAAGTGGGAAGTACATATGGCTCTTAGAAAAAACCCTGAGTTCATCCCCTGTACAGTTACTTTGGGGGCAGGCTGTGGAAGGAGCTAAGATCCCGACCTACAGTTACATCAGCTTATTCAGCTTCAGCAGCCAGAGCACGTGGCTATTAGTAATCTAGTGAAAAATGTAAGAACACTTGCTTAAAAATAAACAGCCCACTCAAAAAAGGAAGTTACAATAAATAAACTGCATGAGAGGTAGCAATAAAAACTTTATGGCTGGAATCGTAATTGGCTGGAGACATAAAGCAGGAGGTATTGAATATTTTCCTCCCTACATCTTGCCGCTGAAATTTCCCCAAGTGGCAGAAAGCAAGTGCTCCCAAGCCTGCATGGCCAGGAAGGAGACAGCAGAGCATTTACAGTCACCCCAGTTCTTCTGCCCACACAACTTCCTTTCTTGAAGTCACGCTGGAGAGAGATGTTTTCCTTCCACTTGCTCAGCAGAGCATGGTGAGCTCATAGGCAGGAGACTTCAACTTTCAAATGCTGAACTTGACCTAAGTCTGATTTCCCTCTTTATTTATGTTTTCTTCAGCAGCTTCCATGAACTGAGGCACACTGTTAAACTAATCTTCACCAGCTTTCACTCCTTGTCTGGAAAAGTTGCTGTGAGTGGCTCTGGTTGGGCTGTGAGTAATTCCCCAGAATTACTACAATCCCAGATAACTGGGACCTGCCAGATGAGACTGGAACAACCAAAAGGAGGGGTAATAGAGGTTATTGCTTACAGTCTCTCTCTCTCTCTCTCTCTCTTTTATTTGTCATTTTGTGCAATTCCAGCTCAAAAACTAACTGCTTAAAAAGAGCTCTAAATCAGAGTGGTAAAAGCAGAAAAACATCCACCTAGCTTTACATCACCAAAACTGCAGCCAAAGGAGGGGACCGAGGCAAAACTGCCTGGTGCCAGGGAAAGCAATGGCCCAGGTCTTCACAAAACCATGGCAAGTACCAGTCTGCAGAAGTTCTGCCCTGACAGAGCTCAATGCAAACCCCAGGAGAGGTGTTTTTAACTGCAACATCCCACCCAATTTTGCAGAGATATTATCCTCCCACACATGTTGATATTGTTCTCCAGAAGGCGTGAGGTTTTTTTTTATTGTGCTGGTAGAGTTAGATGAAACTAATGAGTCAATGGTCCCACATTTTTAAACAGATGGTGGAGATAGCACTTTTGATTTCAGTCAGCTGCTGTGCTTGGGTGCCTCTCCGTTTTGGAGCGAGTGCTTCAGAGTACACCTGTAATGAAAAGAGACTGAAAATGGCTGTGGATGCAGACTGGAGAGCAATGGTACCTTGCTTCAGGGAGCCTTCCCCTGGCTTTCACGAGCAGGCAGTTTTCAGTCTGAGGCCCTTCAATGAGAAGGGTGGTGAAAGAGAGGTGTGGGGCAACAGAATAAGCACTTCTTGTGAAAAGAATAAAACTATGTCCTGAGAATGACTGGGGCATCCTACTTAGCCCCACATGCAGAGAGAGAGCTGCTGACACAATGGTGGCAGCCAGACTTCCACAGCATTAAAGAGGCGTTTTGGAGATGTTGGTGTGCTTTGGAGGTACTGGTCTCCTTGCACATCTTCACCCTCTCTCAAGATGTAATAATGTTCTTACTCATGTTGAGTAGCACATCACTGAGAAAACAGTCCCACTGGTTACAGTAGAACTACTCATGGCAGGCACTAATATTCATTATGAGTAAACAGCTATATGTGGGTATGGGGCAATACAAGATTGTTCAGAGTCCTGTGGTTTGTGAGGCTGTGGTGAATGCTAGGGATACATGGATATTCATGCAAGAATCCAGATAAATGTCCTGAAGGTTTTGTTGACATTTCTGCAGAGCTAAACACAAAGAGATTTCAGTAATTCTAGTTGGAAAGATTTTATTCCCCTCTTTTTTTTTTTTTTTTCTTTTCCCCTTCCCTTTGCTGCCTGGGTTGTGTTGTTTGATCATAGAAACTTAGGATTAAAAGCAACATGTACAGAAAACACTTTGCATAGATCTCATGGCACCTGGACTCATGCTAGAAAGCATCTATACTTGCAGATCTGAGCATGGCAAGCAGCACTTGGGTAGCACAGAGTCAGCTTCATGCTGGTCTGATGTAAACTTCACCATGGTGCTTTGATCACCTATGGTGAAGCTCACCTCAGTCAGCTGCTCTGCAAGCTAAGTGCTGAGTTCCTAGAGTAGTTGGTGAGAAAAGGCTGGTGGCATCACTGGTGGAAACCTCCCTGGCAGCACTATGCAGCTGACTTTGGAATGGCCAAAGGTAAGGCCCTGTTGATAGCAGCAGATAGCCTAAAAATAGCAGGGAAAATAAAATGCAGAGCAAATCAGAGCAAGACTGTTTAGATAATCTCTAAGGGCAATGTGTTTCAGATTGGATAAATGAAAGCCAAAGCAGTAGTGAGCAAAAGAGGCTTCCCTGCAGTGCATCAAGACGGGAAAAATTGTCAAGCATATTGGTATCATTGGTTTTACCACTTTGGGGGTGATTCTAGTGAGTATGTTTGCAGCTTTCTGTGTTGACTGTGTAGTCAAAACCGTCACAAAAGAGCTGCTTGACATCCTGAGCTCATTCAGCAGAAAGGTCCACACACCGCAGCAGGCTCCCAGGCAGAGATGTTGAGCAGCCAACATCTTGGATGACAGTATTTTGGACTTCTCCAGCACTAAGTTCACAGGTGTTTCAATATATCCCACTCTGAGGTGTTCCTGAGAAGCAAACAAAGCAAAAGGAAAAACCTTGTTAAGAGAATGGAAAAATCCCATTGCTTATGCCTTTTCCAAAGGAGCCTGGAGGTGGGAGGGTGCTTTGAGTGGCATTCATAGAGGCTGCCAGTCCCACGTAATTTGTGTAGGAAGTTTCTCACTGTTACAGTCTGCAGGGACATTTCTTCCCCCTTAGTGACCTAATTTTGGTGAGTGAGCAGCCATTCAGAAGGACTTTCTTGCCTGACTTTCCAACTGTAGCTCACAGCCAGCAGGAATGGGAGTCCAGGTTCAGAGCTTCCCCTGGGGTACGTGGTTCAGCAGCCCTAGAGCTCCCTCCTAGGTGTCCCATTGCTGCTGGTGTACACAGACAAGGTGTCACTTAATGGACAGAACATGGCAGTGTTGCTAAAAGAAATAGGTCCTTAAGATAAAAAGCAGCCTAGTGCAAGCTTCAGATCCCACTATGAGTAACTGGATGTGGCTGACTGAATTTTAATAAGAGTTTTGCCAAAAGAAAGCAACTTTTTTATACAAGGCACATGATTTTCCTTTGAAAGAATGTTTACAGAACAGAGCTCATTGCCTCATCAGTCAGTGTATCCTTGATATTTTCATTTATGTGGTTTCTTGTTCAACACGTGTTTGAATCATAAGACTTCTACCCCTTTATCTGAATTCATCTACTGGGAGCATTTTTAAGAGTGAAATGTCAGTCAGGTGCATACCAGACATGCAACAAACACCTTTTTTTTTCCCTCTCTGATCCCTGTCTCAGTTCTCTGGAATTCTCTGCTGCTTTCTCATGTTTAATGTTCCCTCTCTAGCAGAGGAGTAGCAGGTCCAGAGTTTCCTCTGACTGAGGAAAAATACTCAGTGAGGTCCTAGGACCAGATCCTTGCTTAGCATCTTTGATCCACTTAAGACACACCAGGAGGTTCTTTTCTCTCCCAGATGAGAGTCTTTGAAGACTCCTCATATCTCTTCAGCTAGTCTATTCTGCCTAGGTACTGGAGGGCTGCTCTCAATCCTTTGGTGGGTCAAAAATTTGACAGCAGCTGATAGGGCTGCTGGATGAAGTGTTTTTCAGGTGAGTTTTTCCTTTGGCAAAGGAAGGGAAAATCAAATTCTGCAGGAGCACTGTTAGGAGTGGAAGCTGTGGGTGGGTGGCAGAGAGTATGGCAACCCCCTGCAGACATAAAACCTCCTCTCCCAGGCAACCAGCACCAGAACAAGAGGACACAGTCTCAAGCTGCACCAGGGGAGGCTTAGACTGGACATTAGGAAGACATTCTTCATAGAAAGAGTTATTGGTCATTGGAATGTGCTGTCCAGGGAGGTGGTGGAGTCACCATCACTGGAGGTGTTTAGGAAGAGACCGGATGGGGCACTTGGTGCCATGGTTTAGTTGATTAGATGGTGTTGGATGATAGGTTGGACTTGATGATCTCAAAGGTCTCTTCCAACCTGGTTCTATTCTATTCTATTCTATTCTATTCTATTCTATTCTATTCTATTCTATTCTATTCTATTCTATTCTATTCCTGTGAGGTGAGGTCTCCACATGTGCCCTCCCAAACCTTGTGGCAGCACTCCCTTCTGTCAACTGATGTGGACATATCTAATTTCTGATTTCTTGTTCTGTAGCCACATGGAGATCTGAGGAAGTGGGCAACGCTGGAATGGGAACAGAATGTCATTATTTGTGGTGAATTATTTCTTCATGTTGAGTGTAGGAGAGACCTTCAATATATGCAGTAGCACAATTTTAGCATACTTCTTTCTTCAGCGTAATAACACAGTTTTCAAGAAAACTTTATAGATAATCCAGGCCAGAACTTGGGTTAAAAAAAAACCCAAGTAGTTGTTTGTTTTTCCCAATTTATTTATTCACTTAAATTAACATATCTAAGTATCATCAATAGCATGATGTACGTGCAAGAATTATGACAAAGAATAAGCATGGGGGTGGTGTGATGCTGTGCAGGAGTAGCGTGATGTTTGGTGGTTTAAGCAAGACTTGTAGCTTGAGATGCTTAGAAATCCCACCAAGGCACTCTATCTAAAATACAGAGAATCATAGAATTGTTAGGATTGGAAGAAACCTCAAAGATCATCCAGTTCCAACTCCCCCTGCCATGGGCAGGGACCCTTCACACTAGATCAGGTTGCTCACAGCCACATCCAGCCTGGCCTTAAAAAGCTACAGGGATGAGGCTTCCACCACCTCCCTGGGCAACCTGTTCTGGTGTCTTATCATACTCATGGGGAAGAACTTTTTCCTAACATCCAATCTGAATCTGCCCATTTCTATTTTTTTTTCCATTCCCCCTAGTCCTATCATTACCTGACACCCTCAAAAGTCCCTCCCCAGCTTTCTTGTAGGCCCCCTTCGGATACTGGAAGGCCACAATTAGGTCTCCTCGGAGCCTTCTCTTCTCCAGACTGAATAGCCCCAACTCCCTCAGTCTGTCCTCACAGGAGAGGTGCTGCAGCCCTCTGATCATCCTCATAGCATGATCTTGCCTGTATGCCTCAGTAGCTACCCCTGGAACTTTTTCCTAGTTGCTGTGTGCACTGACATCACAGGCAAATGTAGCTGCTGGCATTAATACTGGTTTCACATAGATTGTAAGAAAACAGGGCAACATCTGTCAGTGAGCACTTCAGGCCCCTGACCAGAAAACTGAGTGTAAAGAGGGAATGTGGTGATTCTATTGTCTCCTGAGTGCATTAAAAATCAGAGACTCAAGAACAAATCTACTTCTTAATGAAGCCTACATGATCTTACCAGTATTAATACTCTGCAATGAGCTCAGACAGCATCTCCCCAGAGTGCTGATGTGAGGAGAAGGTTTCAAATGTGTCTGCAGTCAGCAATGACATAACCCTACAGCTGAAATCCACAGGAAAGCCCTGTCCACTTGTGAAGATCATGGTAGCTTCGGTCCATGCTCAGCCACACAACTGAAACCAGGAGGATACAACAGACCTGTAAAGGTCAGCACATGGTTAAGTCTTTTTCTTTGCATTCAGATGTGCTGCTGAATTTTACCAATAATGCCCTCGTCAGACAAGAATCCTCTTCACTCACTGCTAGTGGAAGAGGATCTGCAGTGCTAACTGGGCCTGAGCCTTCTCATTAATTACAAGGTGCTATGATTGCATATTTACATTTGCTGATGACGCCTGTGTCTTTCAGAAGAAGGTGTGGAGGAATTTACATGACTTTCAGCTGGAACACGATGTCACCAACACTCCCCCTCCCAGGCTGGTGGAGCAGTTCTGATTGCTTGCAAGGCTTTATTAATAGACTTGCTAACATCAAGGAAAGCTTTAAGAACACTCTGGGTACAGGGAAGTGCCTGTGACTGCACCTTGTGCTGCTTCTGCTAATAATATGTAGAATTTCTGAATAACATATTTTTATTTCCTACCTGAGATAACTTGGTTATTCGTGGCCCCTCCTCAGCCTTTCAAAGCAGCATCCAACAGTGCTGACATCTCTGATGCATACAGAAGAGCAGGGTGCTTGTTGCATAGTTTGGCAGGAGTTAAACCCAGTGCTGTGCAGGAAGGAGGAGTGGAGGAGTGTGTGGCCTTTGCCATGTTTGCAGGCAACGGTGAAAATGGCAACAGAACAGCACTTGGTAGCAGAGACTTGAGGAGCTTTCATGCCTTCAGTGAAAATGGACTACCCTTGTCCTGGAGGTGCTAACTGACATTGTCTGCATTGCTCTGCAGGCAGTTATGAGAACCTCCAACACATTTGATTATATCTCAGCAAGACATAGGACATCACAGTGGCTCAAGGGAGCCTCTTCTGCAGTTGCAGTGGATGAGAAATGTAGCACCTGGTTAATAACTCTGCTTCATGAGGAGGAAGATGATTTTCCATGACAAGATAGAAAGGTATTAAGATGTCTTGTGATCACCTGATGTGAAAGGGACAGGATGAAGCTCTTTATATGAAACAAGAAGTACCTTCCTTGGGTTGGATAGCACCTTCAGGCTTTATACACATTTTGAGCTCTGATTCTACAGCAGCTCTAGCCTCCAATACATCCTTGCTTCCAGTAAATCCAGCCACTTTCAGGAAAAATTAAGTGAGACAGACTTTCTTAGCTCCTGACAGATCAATCTAGTTCAGAAATAGCTCTCACCTGTTAAGGATCAGGTATAACTGATGCAGGAACTCCTACCAGTATGCTTCTGAACATCTTTGAGCTACAACGTGGAGCCTTCTCTTTGTCTTCATTGAAGTTTAAAAGACTCATGGAGGTTCTGGCAATGATCAGTGCTAATTAGCTAGATGCAGTCATGAGTGTGAGGCAAGTACAGGCTTCCTTGATGCTCATTTATAGTTCTGGACCAAATAAGAGGTGGCTACTCTGCACTGCTTGGACATTCATAGGCAAGAAGAGGTCTGTAGCTTGACAGAAATGTTCTCCATTTCTGTCAGGGATAGACCAGGTCAGCATGGACAGGCAATGCAACCAGGTAACTGAGGCTGCTCTAGTCTAACACCTACTAAGCAGACTTAGCTTGCTGCAAATAACTTTGGTTAAGGTCTGCTGTGCAATGACTTTTCATGGAAAACACTAGAGGGTATTTTCTAATAGTACAGAGTGCACTCTTTATTCCATTTTGCCACAGTAATGGCATTAACTTCTGGGAAAAGACACAACATGAGCTCCAGGTCTGGCTTTTTTTACTGACTAGTTCCTTGGAGAGAAGTCAGCTTACTTTAGCCATATCCATGAAAGCTGCTGTGCCAAATAACTGAGGACATCTGAAGCAGTTTGAATACCCTGTTCTCATGCACTACATCATCTAGCAGGGTGTGGAAGTTTAAGCCATGAGTCTGGTCATGTATTTAAGTCACTTAGCCATGTACAATTTGGTCCAGGCTGTGCTCTTCTTTATCAAGTCTCATAAAGTAGTGTTGGTATTGGTGCTTCTCAGAGAACTGCCAAAGTGGGTGCTCCAAACCCAGCAATAGTGGTTCAAGGTACACTGTTGGGGTGGTTTCATTGTGTGTGGCTAGCCCACTGTTCATGGCTATATGTTTTATGTATAGTGATGTTCCCTCAAGGTTTCAAGTCTAACATCAGCTCTTGCAGTCAAACGGACCCTTGCCAAAGAGCACCTATGGGGATTGAGCAGTCAAACACCCCTCCTGCATTTGAGTGCCTTGGTGTCAGTTGGGTGACCAGACAAGATCCTACTGACCATTGTGCCCTGCATCTTCACAGGTTGAAACTGGTAGGAATGAGTGCTGGATGAACACAGAACAAAAAGAAGTGTGGCATAAGATCTGATGGAGGGATGCAACTAATGGGGACAAGATACAGAGGCATATTACTGGGTAGGTTGCCTCATTTTCTACTTCTTATACCTACATATGTGAACTAAATATTCAAACTCATTCCTGGATTCACTCTGAGGAAAAGGGCATCCTTCCTTATTGCCTGATACACCTTCTTTTACAAGTTGGTAATGGGTCAGACAGAGCCACTTCTAGCATGCCAGTCTATCAGGCCTTAAACTTCCTTTTGCTTAACAAAGCCCCTTGTCTGTAAAGAAAAAAAAAAATCCTCTGGCAAATTATCATTTCCAGGTAGATGGAGGTAGTGACACAGACATACATTGTCTGTTTAGATCAAATGGCAGCTGGCTGAGAGAAAAAAGAAAATAAAGGATTACATCCCTGTGGTGTCTCTGAAGTAGGCACACATTAGGAGTAAAGCATTTAATGGTCACTTAAGAAGAGGGTTTTTTTTCCTATAGTCAGGTTTGATCCCAGCTACATGTAGTTCTGGCCCTTGATGCTAACAATTACATCTGCAAAATACAGATTCAAAGTACATGCCACCCTGTTTTAATGGCTGAGGGCATCCTTTTTGGGCATCCAAAAGTGTGAAATGTAATACAAAAATTCAACAAATTGGCCCTTATCCTTTAACTTCTCTGCTTGTAAAACTCCACACATCTCAGCAGGATTTATGCACTAAAGACTTTGTTTTTCTTTCCTTTGGATTTCTGATTCTCTCACTGCTTAGTTTTTGTTTGAAGACAAACTCTTTAGGTAGTGAGACAGAAATGAATTGTGGCAGAAATGTTGCAGATGAGAAAACCCAAATGGGTACTGGCTTCAGGAAGGATATTAAAATAATATTTAATGGAAACATCATAGAAACATAGAATGGTTTGGGTTGAAAGTGGTCTCCAAAGGTCAACTGGTCCAAGCACCCTGTAGTCAGCAGGGACATCATCCACTAGATCAGGTTGCTCGGAGACTTGTCCAGCCTGACCTTGAATAGCTCCAGGGATGGGGCCTCAACTACCTCCTTGGGTGACCTGTTCCAGTGTTCCACCACCCTCATAATAAAGAATTTGTTCCTAACATCCAACTTAAATCTACTCTTGTCTCATTTCAAACCATTGCCCCTTGTCCTATCTCTACAGGCCTTTCTAAACAGGCCTTCTCCAGCTTTCTTGTAGAGTCCCTTCAGGCACTGGAAGGCTGCTGTAAGGTCTCCATGGAGCCTTCTCTTCTCCAGGCTGAACACCCCCAGCTCCCTCAGCCTACAGTCACAAGAGAGATGTTCCAGCCTCCCAATCATTTTCATGGCCCTCCCCTAGACCTGCTCCATCAGGTCCATGTTGAAGGCTCCAAAGCTGGATGCAGTACTCCTGGTGAGGTCTTACCAGAACAGAGAATGATAGAATAATATTGAATACTTTATTCTGATTTCAGGTGAGTGAGTATTTTAAGACATTTGCCCAGGTTTTGTGCTTCATGCCACATGTGTAAAGATCTGGTATAAAACAGAAATATGAGGGTCTTGGTATTTGAGCTGATTGTGCCTACTAAATACAAATGTTTGTATTTCTAATGTAAAGAAAAGGTGGGGGGAAGCCCTATTCTCTTCAAACATTTGTAAGGAAATCTCAAAAGATAGACAAAGCACAGAAAGCATTCATGAGACTGTTATCAAAACAGAAAACTTGAGAAAGTTTTCACTGAAAAACACCTGTGGTTTTGTTGTTTTGTTTGGTTGGTTTGTTTGTTGGTTTATTTTTCATTCAAAACTATTATTGGACAGTGGGGAAGAAAGCAAACACCTTCCCCTTAAATTGATGAGATTACATGTACTTTGAAAAAAATGGGCTGTGATTTTGATCTCACCTTTTATAAGAGGATTTTTAGGAAACAAATTTAGCCCTAAGTGTTGTTGACGTGAAGGTGACACAGTTGCTCAGGAAAGGTGAGAATGAGACGCTGGAGACCAGCACCGCCGGGCCAAGTCCTCTTTTCTGGATGCACTTTGCTCCTCAGTAAAAGCAGCTTCTCACACGTCTCTACAGGTTGTGCTGGTTTAAATACAACAGGGAAAAACTGGCAGAGGTGTACCCTGTTTGGTTGTGATTTTAAAGCAGTCTAGTTAAAGCAGCGCCAGTACTTAAGGCAAATGAATTTAACCCAGTTAACTGTATAATCAGTTTAACTAGCACTGATGCTGTTCCAAATGACATTAAATCAGCGTAAGTGAGAGTTTAACCTGGTTTATCCACGTCTGCTTTGGCCTTTGGACCAGTTTAATTACTGGATTTGCGTTGCTGTGCTAGCCAAATGAGGTTGCCCTCACAAACTTCATTCTGTGGACTTTTACTGGGTTTCAAGAAGTTGTTCTCAACCTACCTATGGCTGTGTTGGTGATACCTCCTGGGGTACATCTGTCTGCTTCTGCTGCTGCCTTTCCCTCTCCCAGAAAGCTTGCAAAAGACCAGCAAGCTCAGCAGGATGAGTTTGCATGCCTTTCTGTAGTAGTTTTTGAGAAGCCAGACACAAACTATTTCCTACTGGGAGAATAACTCTCTGGTCCTTGGGAGGAGCTGGTCACACATCATCTGCTGTCAGCTCTTCTGACCTTGTTCTTAGCTTTAGATTTGTTTTTCTTAAGGTGGCAGTTCTTAAGGGTGGTATTAGCTCAGGAGAATCTCAGCTCTCACTTAAAAGAGACCAACTACCTGCCCCTCAGCTTGCAAAGGCACCACTATATCCAAGGGTTACTGGGTGTTACCATCCAGGAGTCTGGTTTAGAGTCTGTCAGATTCTCCTCTGCAGTCAATGGACTTAAAGTGAGAGTCCTCAGGTGACTCTTCTCCATCCTGCAAATCCTCAGTAAGCTCAGTCTGTAATGTGGAAATCACAAAGACTGTTCTTTTGATGAAGAACCAGAGGGAATGACTTAATCTCCAGTGTAGATGTTTTTGCCTTAGAGCCAAGTCAGAATGACATTGCTCTTGCAGCTTCTGTTTGCACCACTGCCACTGTTGCTAACCAGTGTCATGAGTTAGTGTCTGGAAAGAGGAACCTGTGAAAATCAAAACAAGGATATTGAACAACAGAGATTGTCCAGTTCCCCCTTGAATTCTTCTGTTACCCATCCAAATATGGCAGAGATGAAGAAAGGGAGGACTAGGAATCAGTGGATGATTCATTAGAGTAACCCAATTCATTCAGGAGCCCCAGCTGCAGAATTAATCACCTCCAGTTCTGCTGATAAAACCACCCTGGGACTGACAGGGTTTCAGACTTTGTTCCAAACTGATGATACAGTCGTTGAAACTATAATTTAAAATATGAATTCTGATCATTTCTCCTGGGGTATTCATGCAATGAGTGGGCCCATTTTCTATCTGAGAACTTGAAACGTTTACTGAGAGAAGCAGATGCAAACCTGGCAGTGAAGCAATTAGACCTGGCGACAGCATCTTGTGTGGGGCAGGCTGTGGGGAACAAGGCTGTCCTGCTGAGACCTGGGGTATCTGGTCTGTTGTTTTCTCTCATAAAATGTTGTTGGTTTTTTTTTTCCCTCTCAAAACATCTGGTTGCTGCTGGCTGTCTAGCAAAGCCCTGCATGCAAACTCCTCTTGCTTGGAAGAATTATCTTGCTGCATGTGGCTGCCGGTTTTCATGTATGTCAGAGATGTGCCAAGTGCTGCTCTTGTGACAATCAGGCTAAATGGTGGTTCTTTGGAAAGCTGTATCTGGTGCACAGCAAAGCAGCAGTCAGTAGTTAAATTTACATGGGTTTCATCCCTCTTGGATATCTTCCATCCTAAATGGGAGCAGGATTTCCCCACTGTTACAATTCTGAGTTGCTGTGTGTAGGGAGCTTATGCTGAAAGGAGCTTGTTTGGTTTATTTTCCTGAGTAGGGAGAAGGAATCCCTTTGATTTGAAAGCAGAAAGGATGGTAACTGCATCTTACGAGAGGGAAGCTGAAATGGCAGTCAGGGTAGGCAGGAATTGTGATTAAAGCCAGAGTAAATGTGAGAGAGTATCGCTGGGAGGTGGAGGAAGATGATGTCTGAAACGGAATGCATCTTGGGTGGACAAATATTTGGGGATAGCAGCTGGGGAGGGAAGGAGAATGGGTGCCATATTGCTGATCTGCAAAGACATGTTGTGGCTGGATAAAAAGAAACTTAAGACATGAGGCAGAGCAACAAAGAGTATGGGAAGAGAGGAGCTCTCTGCTACATCTGACCTGGAGGGTGAAACAATTTTAATGAGATATTTAGAATAAGAGATTTTAACTGGCAAAATACACAGCTGGTGGAGCAAAGAAATGGGATAGAGGTGTTCCTTTGGGACCCTACATAATCTCTCCACTGAAAGCTCTCCCTGAAATGCCACCTTTCTTTCTGTATTCAATGTTAAAAGCCTTTAAACAATTCTTCTGCCTTGTAGGGAGGTAAAGAGGGATAACAACCTCTTGTCTTTTAGTCTTCAGGGATAAATTGCATTCTCTTCCCAAATGTCACAGTGTACAACTCAGAGAATGAAAGCAAAGGGAACTTTCTTCAGAAATAAGTCACATGCCTGTTTATTTTATTATTTTTTTTTAAAATAGCAGCATTGACTTCTTCCTTTCCTCATCAAATGAATGCATAAATTGTTGGGGAAGTCTTCCATACTGGGAAGTCTGCTGAGTCAGGTGGCAATTTTTTGCCTACTTATAGAGATAGCAGTCTATGCTGCCACTCCCTTCCATCAGCTAGAGATCCTCAGACCGTGGTTTGAGTAAGATTACTGATGGGAGAACCATTTTAAATGGTACTTGTAGGCCAGAAGAGGAAAAAATATGAGGATTATAAGTGAAGACACCACAAATGAGGGAACTATAAAGAGTAATCACTGGGCAGGGTGGGGGGAAATAGCAGCTCTGTCCAATGTGCTTGCTGCATTTTAAATTGTGCACCCCACAGTATCTTGAAAATCATTGCTGAAATCACGGGACACGTTGGTTCAGAATGAGGAAGAGCTGTGTCTCCTGATAAACCCTACTCCTTGGGAGCTACACAACTGAGGTCCTTCAGTCTCCTGAATCTTTGTGCTTCTAAGACTTGACAAGAATCTAGTCTAGAATCTTGACTAGAATCTAGTCAGAATAGGAGAATTTGTCTAAGCTGAACACTTATTTTAACAGCTTTAGCAATATCAGACCCATCTGTTGAAAAATAACTGAACAATGCTGAGCAGAGGAGAGGATGTCTGCATGGCACTGGGGAGCTAAGATGAGTTGAGGAGCCCAGACACAATTGCTCATGATTTTTGGAGGGGGTTGTGTTAGTCTGTGTGAAGAACATGGCATAAGTGTCATATAAGTACTGAGACTACCTCTATTGATAGCTGTTAATTTGCAACTCTAGGAAGGAATTAACAAGGCATGAAAATTTCTTTCTATTTGAAGGGAAAAAAAAGAGAGTGAGAGAGAAATGTAAGCAAATGGAATATTTTCTTCAAGGGAACAAACTAATGTAGCTGTCAGTATAGACGCAGCTTGTTTTCTTCTGGCTGTGATTTGCATTAAATCATTCTTGAAAGCAAGGCCAGTTTCAGGCAATTAGCAAAACAAGATGTGCAATCCCAGTGATTCCTAAATCTGATTACAGGACTGTACCCGTGATAAAACCTGACTTACCTCCTAGAGAGCTTTTGGGACTTGCTCATAGGTCATCGCTCTTAGTGGAGTGACAATGCTACAGAAATCCTACCCAGTAAGAGTCTTAGTAAGGCTATACCATTAATGCAAACAGTAGATTAAAGCTCGTGTTCTGCCATGGATTTGTTGTTTGACAAATGACCTTTCCGTGTTTTGTTTTCATTTTGCTAAATGGGATAATTGTTCTTGACCTTACAATGGCTTTCCAATACCTACAGGGGGTCTGCAAGAAAGATGAGGAGAGGCTTTTTATCAGAGAATGTAGTGAGAGGATGAAGGGGTAACGGTTTCGAACTGAAAGAGAGTAGATTTAGATTAGATGTTAGGAAGAAGTGCTTTACTGTGCGGCTGAGGCAGCACTGGAACAGGCTGCCTAGAGAAGCCTGGAAGTGTTCAAGGTCTTCTTGGACAGGGCTTTGAGCAACCTGGTCTAGTGGAAGGTGTCCCTGCCCATGGCATGGGGTCTGGTACTAGGTGATCTCTAAGGTCCATTTGAACACAAACCATTTCACAATTCTATGATTCTTACCTCCTCGAAGCAGTTTGACATAACTGGAAAACACTCACCAGAGCTATACAGAAGTCTAAAGTCTACATCACAATGATAGTGACATAATCTTTAATTTCACTTAGTATGTATTTTGTGATTACTTTATTTTTCTTTATAGAAATCTAATTGCAATATTGGCATAATGGGATTTAGCTTTGCTCGCTTTGGGTCATGCTTACGTATTAGTATTCTGCTGAGGCACAGTGGAAGTATTGTTCCTTCACCCTGAAAGATAGACTCTAAAAAAATACTATAAACACAAATGACATCTATTATGAACAGAAGAATGCTTTGTATGACTCAGCAAAACAGTGCAAAGGTCCCAATTAGCCCAGGTTCAATGAGGAATTGCCCTCATCTGAACACCAAATACAAACTTTGTGTTGCACAGAGGACGGATGAAAAGCAGAAATAAAAGCTTCATGGTGCGATGACAAGAAAAGCAGCTTCCTCTCTCTCCCTGGGAGCTGCACACAGCAGCCCTACTGAAGCTGCAGAATCTCAAGTGAAGCAGCATTACTCAGGATGTACATTTGCATGCTAGCTCTTAGCTCTTCAGAACTAGTACTATAACTGAAACTGAACGCTCCTAAGCCATACATTTCTAATAGCAGAAGAGAGTATCTCATTTGTACACCTGGAACACCAGATGAAAAATCCTTATAAAGAGATGAGTCCTACTACTCACTACCTTTCATCAAATCATGTAGCATTTCTTCAGTCCTGAAAGCACAGCTCATCAGAAGCACCCCTAAATCCACAGAGGCTCAGGCTGTAAATGTACCTTAGCAGTGGGGTTTTTTTCTAAGTTGTCCCTAACCATTTGTTTGTTGGTTGCTTTTTGTGTGTGTGTGTGCCCAAAGCACTGTTAGCAAGCCTACTCCTCTGTCAAGCTATCCCAGCCATCTGCCAATGTGGGCTCAAAAGAACATTCTTCAGGGCCTTATCCAATTTGTTATATCTGATTCATTAAAGTAATTACTCTTGCTCTTAAGTCATTGCTGGGAGTTTGGCAGCTGCAGAATAATCTGGGACCTAAATTTCTAAACCAAGCTGAAATCCTTGGGTTTATTTCATCATATCTTGCGCTGCCTGAAATGAGCAGGAGGCCTGGCTGCCCAGGTGTGAGCAGTCTCCAGTGCAATGCCAAGTAGCTTCTGCATCTGAGATGAGGAGAAGTACAGGTGGAAAATACTATTCTCTGATTTACCCAGTCTGCTGGAGTTGGTGGTGCTGCACTGATACAACACGAGTGGGGTCATTTTAGATAAGAGGGATATTATGGAACCGAAATTACAAGGCATCAGTTAACAGCATCCTCAAATGTCCTTTGAAATATGCTGTGACTTCATTTAGTGGGGTCAAAGCTCTGGGGAAATGCCATGAATTAGATTTCCTATGGTGTTTCTCAACTGGAAGGTCCCTGTTAATGTTACAGTGAGAAAAGAGCACAGAGCTGAAGGAGGTTTCTTGCCCTCTGGATTGTAAAGGAGAATATCCTGATTGTCAGTGCTGACACACAGCCCCTCATGAGCATGGGAATAGAGACTAATTCCATCACTCACAGAGGCTTAGCAGACACAGGATGTCTCTGATCCTCAACACGACCTGAATCCCCCTATGCTGAAACCTCCTTGCCCATCCATGTCCTCCTGCGTCAGCTCTCCCTGGGACCTGATGCCTGTTGTGGCTACAACATACTGTGGCAGAGGCTCTTCCTAACTGTGTTCAAAGATTGTCTGCTCTTCGTTTCCTAATCCTGCCAGGAGACAATCTGGAACATGAGGCAATATTAAAAAACTTCTGCTGCAAATAACTGCAAGCCAGCTGGCTCTCATACTTCTAATTTTACTGCACCTTTCTTCACGACATTTATGAGCTTTTGCCAATTTGTAAAGACACACAAAGTTTGAAAGAAGCCTCTCAGAGCTACAGATTGTTGTGCTGAGAACTTATTCTGGAAAGTGCAGAGTGCTGAGATGTGAGTCTCCATCATTTTTGTGCCTGGCAAAATAAATTATCAACAATGTCCCATCTTCTATCACCTCTAAATCTCTGCTGTTTGCACTCAAATCCATCACATCCTCCTCTGCCTAACATAACCCCCATCTTCATATTCTACTGAACTCCTAACAAGGTCAGTACCTGAGCCTGAAGCTGCACAGCACGACATACTGCTGGCCAACCACCGCTAAGTCTGATAAGACTCTTTGCCAGACGTTTTCAAGGGTGCAATGAAAAGCCCCCCTGCCTATATGGTGAAGGGTTTCAAGAACAAGTCTTAGCAGAAGCAGCTTAGGGAACTGGGATTGTTTAGTCTGGAGAAAAGGAGGCTCAGGGGAAACCTTCCCACTCTCTACAACTCCCTGAAAGGAGGTTGTAGTGAGGTGGGGGGTGGCCTCTTTTCCCTAGTATGAAGCGATGACACAAGAGCTGCACCAGGGAAGGTTTAGGCTGGACAAGTTAAGAAAAATTTATTTGCTGAAAGAATGGCCAAGCACAGGAACATAGGAATGGGCTTCCCAGGGACGTGGTGGAGTCACCATCCCTGGAGGTGGCCAAAAAATGTGTGGATGTGGTTCTTGGGGACATGGCTTAGTGGGCATGACGGTGTTGACGATCTTAGCGGGCTTTACCAACCATGTGATGATTCTATGGTGGGGCTGGTCCTGGACAGGGCACGGCTGCAGGGAACCCTGTCCTTCGTTATCCAGCGAGAGCAGGCGTGACGTCACTGTGCCGCCTGCCTGCCGTCAGAGCCGTGTGACGTCAGCCTGGGGGGGGGGCGGGGGCCGAGAAACGGGAGAGGGCGGCAGGTGGCGGGCACGGCTTGGCTGCTCTCGGCTCGGCTCGGCTGCGCTCGGCTGCCCCCACCCCCGCTCTCCCGGCTGACAGCGGCGGGCCCGGCCCGGCCCTTCGCGGCGCGGCTCGGCGGGAATTGTAGTGCGCAGCGGGCGGAGGCGGCCGGGCCGGCCCCGGGGCGGACTACAAGTCCCAGGCGGGGCGGGCGGCGCTGGTGTGTGTGAGAGCGGGCGGCGCGGCGAGGCTCGGCTCGGCTGGGCTCGGCGGTAACCTCCCGTCTCTCCCTCTCGTAGCGGCGACGATGCAGGCTGAGTCGGGAATCGTGCCGGACTTCGAGGTGGGCGAGGAGTTCCACGAGGAGCCCAAGACATACTACGAGCTGAAGAGCCAACCCCTCAAGAGCAGGTGGGACAGGCGGCGGCCGGCGACCCACACCGCCGGGGCGGAGGACGCGATGCCCCCGCGCTGCGGGGCCGCGGCGGCGGCGCGGCGGGTCCCTGCGCTGAGCCAGGCCGTTTGTGGAGGCTGAAATACCCCCACACGCCCCCCGCGCTGAGGGGAGGCATCCTGCGCAGCGGGGCGGCCATTTAGTGCTTCCTGCCATAATAGCGGCGTTGTTGGGCGGGAGGGCGGACCGGGCCCGCGTTATGTAAAGGGCATTGTTGGCCGTGCGGGGCCTCGCTGTCACGCCGGGGGAGCCCCCGCCGGCTTCTCGGGGCGGGGACGGGACACGCAAGGCACCGGCGGCACCTGCCCCCCGGTGACAGCCGCCGCTTCTGACGCCCGTCCTTGTGTCCCCCCGCCGGGCAGGTGCGGCGGCACTGGGGTGGGGTCAGCGCCAAGCTGCAAAGTTGTTGCAAGGTCTTGTGCGTGTAGAGGTGTCTTGGGGTTTTTCTTTCGACTTTTGAGAGGCGGTTTCTTACTCGTTCGTGCTTGGGCACTGAAAACTTTTCCCTAGGTACGTCACTTTCTTCCTGGAGTATTTTCTCGCCGAGATATATGTTTTATTCTTATCTGGAGCGGCTGCGGTACATAGATATGGTTTGTAAAGGGAAATAAGGCAGTGTGGATTTCTCTCCTTTCTGGGGTGTTCGGTACCAACTTTCTGTCATAGTACTGGGGAAAAAAAGGCAAGCAAATGCGCTCCCACGCCTTGAGCATCTACTGTGTCAGCAGTGGCACGTTTCTCCCTCCTCTGCTGCTTCATTCAAAGCGCTCTGGCGGTAACGAACCCTCCATTTCACCACAACGCTCTCCTAAGCAGTACTCACTTGGATCGAAGGTTGTTGCTGCAAGAGTGTCTTGTTTGTAATCAAGTCTGCTGTTAGTCTGTCTTTATCGTCATGGTTTTTAGTTCTGAACAATGCTCTCTCTATGTCTGTGTATGCGTTTGAAGAATGAATGAGAAGGTAAATATTTAAAGGAAACTTGTGCTAAAATGAGCTCAGATTGTGTCGCCTGTCAGACAGACTTCAGAGTAAACAAATGAATTGTTGATCATGTTCTGAATGTTTAAGAAACATTAAAGATGTTGTTGAAAATTCTACCACTGTTTGCAAGGACTGGCAAATGGAGGGCCCACCTCCTGCAGCCTGTCTTCGTGGCAGCGCTCTCTGGCTTTGAATGTTTGGTATTGCTGAGAAATGGTGCACATAGCCAAGGTAACCAAAGCTGCCAGAACTCCTCTGCCCTCCCAGACTGTGCGGGGAAGTTGCCATTGCCCAAACAGTTAGCTGGGAGCCAAATTAATCTAGGGAGAGAGGGCAGTGCAGCAAAGATGGGTTCATCCGTAGTGGTGGGTTCCACCTGTAAGGGAGGCAGCTATGAGACCCACAGGGTTCTGGTCTCAGTGTCTGTGTTACCAGTGGAGTGCAGCAGTTATGGGATAGGTAGTGATAACTGCACCGTTGTCAAATAGCCCTCTTTGCAACAGCTGTGGATTCTAGCTGGCGTGCAGGAGTTGTCCTGTCGTGGTTGTCCACTTTGTAGTCAGCAGTTTGTCTGTGTCTTCAGATAGTGTGGTGTCTAAGCCTTCAGGTAGGAGTCCAGCATTGGAATTTTGATAGTAAATCTGCATTTGACCTTGCACAAATGCCCCAGCTGCCTTTAATTCCTGGGGCTTGATGCTTTGGGAGCAGAATTGCCTAAGTTGTTCACTTTTCTTGGGGAAGCGAATAAAGATACTCTGGAAAGAAGCACTGGACTATTTGGCCACCTTCTGAAGGCTGTCACTTCAAATTTCTTACACAGAATTGCTCCAGTACATTCTTACCTGATACTCTTGCAGAGCCGGCACTGCCCAGCCTTTGGGTTTAAAGTGATCCCTGTGTCAGTCATCTTGACATTCTGGTGGTGCCTCAGGCCAGTATGTGTTCTGATGTTTCTAGGAGGGCTTGTTGGGTAGCAGAGGTGACCAGCTTGCCCCAGTCTGACTTGTGTCCCTTCACACGTACCTGTGCATGCAAGAAGAGTGAGCCCTGGGGGTGGAATAAGACTACATGGTTTCCCTGGCAGATAGCAAACTAACATGTCAACCTCAGTGCAGAGCCTGGGTAGCTCACGTACAGCTCTTACCTTGAAGTAGAGTCTCAGTTGTCTTCCTGGTTTTGTGGGAGATGAAGAGGCAAAGAAGCCGGGACCCCTGCCAGGTCTGCATAAACCTGTCCCTGGAGCCAGGCCGATAAAACTTGATGATAACAGGAGGCAAAAGTTGCTCACAAACCTGTTTGCTTCATGTTGTGCAGATTGTAATCTAAGAGGACTTCTGTGGTCCTTCAGCTTTGCTCAGGCCCAAAACCAGTCTGACAGATGATTATCAAGAGTATCCAACATCACCCTGCTGCTTTCTCTTGTGGATGTAAATCAGGAGTAATTGCACAGCAGTCAGTGGAGTAGCACCAGGTCAGCGTGGTGTAGCAATGGGACTGCGGCCATGGGAATAGCTTTCTTGCCATCTTCTCTGCAGCCTTGCCTGGAAAGGTGCAAACCAGAGGCAATAGCTGATGTTAGGAGATGAGTCTAAATAGCTATCTACTCCTTTCCCTGGTGGGAACTGCTGATTTCCTAGCAACATTCAGGGCTTTCTCTGATCGTCTTTAACCAGAAGAGGTGAGAAGCGTTCTTGGCTTACTTATAGCAGCTGAAATCGTGAGTACATAAAGCCATCCAGCTCAGAAATATGCAAGAATATCCGTGCTCTGAACCAAGAGGAAACTTTTCTTGTTGCCCAGTTTAACTTGGTCCTGCCTGTATTATGGTTCTTCTCTCTGTAAAACTCTATTTTCTTCCTCCCAGATTGTTATATTCTAGAAAACAAGCATCCAGTTAAACATTTCTCCTCTTCACTGTGCCCTTGCAGTTACTCCATCCGTATTTCATAATTCATCTGCAATTCAAAGCCACAAGGGGTCTGATATAAAAGCTTTTTGCAGTAAATACTGTACTAACTTAGGCCAAGCCACAGCTGAATGTTAGAAGCCAAGGAAAAATGTAAGCCCAGCAAAAAGCTTTAATCACAGGGACTGGGGGAGAGTACATGGGGCTGAGATACATCAATTCCAGCTGTATTTCCGAAACTCCCCAGCCTCATGAGAAGTTAGCTTCTTGTGTAGAGCACTGGCTGTGTTTAAGGGTTCTCTGGAATTTGCTGTGGTTGAGTATCTTTGAAAACTGAGAAGATGTTTTGGTTGCTTTGGTTTCTCCAGAGTCACTTTTTCACTGTGGGAGGAAACTGGGCTGTACGATTTGCCAGTAAGACAATGAGACTTATTTTGTTTTCCCCCCTCACATTCATACTTTATTCCTCTCCTCCCATATTTCTGAGGATAATGGTTTTAACTTATAAGTGCATACATTTAAATACGTGTGTGTGTAATGAACAAGGAAGATTTCTTTTCTGATACAAGCAGTGCACAATGAAAATGATGGGAGTTTTATTTTCAGGCAAACAGTTGAAGAAAACTATGAGTTATTACCAAAGGTAAACACACATCCTGGTGTGTTTGCATGCAGTCATGAGGGCAGTGTAGGCTTAACTTCAGTCTATGATACTGCTGATTCTTTGCATCATTTGACTTATTAAAGCAATGTTTTGGGTATCAAACTGATATCTTCAAGTAAGGACTTCGCAGTCTGCCTTTGCACAGGGTGGCTTGAACTAACCTAGAAGTGCCAAATGCAGCAAAAAAAACCCCAAGGGTTTATATTCAATTTCTTGTTCTCTGTAATCTGTGTCCATTTGGATGTTGTGTGACCCACCAAGTGTCAGGAGGTTATTGTCAGTCATTGTAATTTATTGCCTTGCTCTTCATAAAACCATGTTCCTGCAGGTAATTTTTTGCTGTTTGTGCTATTTTCTGTTGCCCTTTCCCAGTCTGTTTATTTTCAGACAGGTTTAAAGAGCACCTGAATGATGCAGTCACTGAAGTATTTTTGGTGGAATAAATTATTAGGAAATGCTTTTAAGTTACACGAGAGTATTGTTGGAAGCTTATTCTTGCTTTATGAGCAAGAGCATTGAGATGTAGAGTCTGTCATTATTGAAGCAGTGATGGGCTTGTAAAATTCTCTTCATTCCTGGTATCCAGATGCTTTTTTTGTGTGTGTGTGTGTAAACTTTCAATATTTTACTTATATGGGCTAGTGCCTTATCCCTTTCCAGTTAGGATCCTCTGCAAAGCATTCCTCATTTCTTCCTCTTCTGGTGCTCTATTAAACAAGCCTTGATTTAGTTAAAACATCCCTTTTAATACGCAGTGTTTGTTGAGGAACTATTAATTTCACCAGAGACACACATTTTTGAACCCTGTACTTACTCTGGAGCCAAAGAGGACTTTTCTAAAGTGCCTTAGTCTGCAGATGATCAAATTTAATTTTGTAAATGAACTTTACAGCGTGATTAAATTTGAACTTGATTACATTAGGCTTCTCAACACTGAGTTTGTGCCTTATTGGAGGTAGTCTTTTCATATTACTGCTATTTATGGATCTTGTTCGAGTGTTTTATATTCTGGTTGGGTTCTGCAATGCAGTTTGCTCAAGCTACTGCTTATATCTGTTCCAGTTGTGCAAGAAGTGGAAAATATCCTTTATTTAGAACAGGTCACATGTGCTTGCATCCAGGAACCGCGTCTCAGGGTGTCTTAAAAAAAAAAGAGAAAATGTATCTTGGAGGAACAGATTTAAAAAGTTCCTGAAATATTTTTCCGTCTGGTACAGAGGAACATTACATATTTTAAACTAAAAGGTAATAATAGCTGAGTTTAAAGTGCTATGTAGGCTAGCCCTGCCTGAAGTCAATGATAGAAGGCTTAACCGATGGCAGTGGGAGTAGAGTTAAGCCAAAAGTATGTCTCTTTGAAAGCTCTGGTAACGTTTCTGTGAGTGAGTCAATAATCCCATGTTTATTCTGCACCTCAAATTCACTTGACTGGGAAGGAAACCCTTGCCACAGCTTTTAGTACTTTTTTTATTTTTGCAAACAGCCTTTAAAGGGAAGGCTGCAGTTGGAGTGTCTGTTGTATAAACATGTGGAGACAATAAGCGGTGTTTCAGTTCCTTTGCGCTGGGAGTGGGTGCTGCTCCTTGTCTGCAGCGGAGCATTTTCCATGGCAAGAGATCCTCGCTGACCTTTTCTCTTCTGTGAAACTCTGACTCTTGTTATTTGCAGTAGGCCTTTGCTATTTAGCAAGGAAACAGAAATAGCCCATGAAATCCAGTTCAGCATTTGCTTTGATACAAGCTACTGAGCATCACCTTTTTGCTCCCCTAGCCTGCTTCCCTTGGGAGGATTTTGTTCGGCTGCCAGGCTGATCAGAGAGTGCACAGATATTTTGAGCTGACTGCACTGACTTTGCACCTTTTAGCATGCACATGTATTTTCTTTTTGGTTTTTTTGGACTGCTGGCTGTATTAGTTGTAAGTACACATGCACTCTGCATGAAATAAATCCATACCTTTCTGGCAGGCAGGAAGCTTCCTGAGCTGGCTGCTATCGATTTACGGAATCCAGGTGATAATTTGAATCAATGTTTCTTCTGCCTCTTAAATGGCTGAAAATAAACAAGTGCAGCCCTGCTCAAGGAAAGCTGGGATGCCCCTCATGCTGCTCATTATTCCTGTATGTAATGCAGGTAATTTCACAAGTCTCTGGACCAGAATTTTGGGGCTGCTGTGAACCTACCAGCTGTCATTAAGAAGTTGGTATGGAGCTTATTCTGCGCTGTGTATGTTTTCATTTGGCACTTAGGGTGATGCACTAGAAGGCCTTTCCAGCACAGTGGTAGGCAGTATGCTAATTTCTGCTGTACTATTTGGCCAGAATCTAGAAATGAAAACAGAAGAGACTTGCAGATGTGCTGTTTCATAAACAAATTCAGCCTCTCACCATGATCTATGATTAAAAGTTTAATGAGAAGAAATCTGTACAGCTGCTTAAAAATGAGGGTACAGGAGAAACCTGTTTTGACACTTAATGATCTGCCCTCCTATTTCTAGGCTTGCTTTCCAAAGCCACACACTTTAAGGCTTTGAAAATGGAACAGGAGGAGTAATTTTCTGTTTACTTTGCTGCTAAAAATGGGAATTGCCTGGTGTCTGTTAATTGTCTTCTGAGAACGATCTCTGTTTCAGTGTTGAGACCAAAATAAGAGTCCAACTTCCTTTAAGCTGGTGAGGCTCTTGGCCATTATTGTCTATCTTGTTGTATTTTGGATTTGAAAACTCTTTGAGATAGATTGGTTACAACATTTCTATTTGGTGAAATTCCCTCTCTGTTTTGTATTATTTTTGCTGCAACATAGAAAACATGATTAAGCAGCATGGCATGGGAGATTTTACTGAGCAGTTAACTAGTGCATCCCTATCATTATACTAAACCTGTGCTTATTTATTTATTTTTGTACTACTTCCTGCAACTAAACAGTAAGAAGATAACCAATGGCTTGCATGTAGCTTTGCAATTCATTTCATACTGGGAAAAAACAGCATAGGAAAAGGAATATCGTTGCATATTCATAATGTAACAATGCTACTGCTTTATCTGCAACAGCTGTAAAAAAGCTTATGCTGCTTTAAGTGTCACGATTGAAGTATTTAGGCTCACTGGAACCAAAAACTGTAGCAGCTCAGCCTGTCCTCCAGCCCATCTCCGAGGCAGAAGTTACATGCAGTTTTAGTTGTTCGGCATGACAAAAGTCTGCTTGTTGTAGATGGACACTAGCAGTTTTGGGGTGCCTTTTAAAGGGCTCTCCCTCTGTGTCTTTGGCCAGAATTTCAGCTTGCTGCTTGCATAGGCCCCATTCACTGATGTCTGTGGGCTTCACCTGAAAATAAGCATTTCAAAGAGAACTTAGGAGTGGCCAAGTGAAAGAGGATGGTGTGGGTATTGCTGGTACAGGCACAGAACTGGTGAAATGTAATAAGGAAGGCTTGCAGTGCAACTGCTAGCTAATACTGTAACCACTAATAGTGCCTTTGCATCAAGCTCAAATTTTCTGGTAACATCTCTGCTGCTGTAGTGTTTGTGTTAGCAACTTTCTGCCAAGCATGCAAGCCAGGGGCTGGTGGCTAACAGCCTTTTTTTTTTCATTCCTTTGGTGGTAAGTGCTCATGTAGAAACTCTTCGTAGGCTCCCCCTGCCCTGACCTGCTGCTCGCAGCAGCTGCATGGACTGGACTGGCAGGTTGAAGGGTAAAAATGTGTTTCTGTGCTATATAATTACTTCTTCCAGCATGAGCCAGCAAAGCTGCTTGCTGTGATGATTGTTACGTGTACTGCTATGTAAAAACAGAATGCAAGTTTAATGTAGGGTTCAGGCTAGTATTTTAATGTTATAATTAACAGGCTCTTAACAATAAACAAGCTTGTTGTTGTTTTGGTTTTTTTAAATGGGTTTTCATGAGTATTACTCCTTTACAGTGTAGGCAGACATGCATTTGCAGATGTGGAGTTCATGAATTCTGTATTACTTGGAGAAATGAGCATCAAGAATGAACAAACACTGTTTTTTTCAGACCCTTTTACTGTAGAAGAGCGCAGGTACAGGGTCAGGCATCTGGAGACC
Organism: Dryobates pubescens; assembly: GCF_014839835.1. Classification (NCBI taxonomy): domain Eukaryota; kingdom Metazoa; phylum Chordata; class Aves; order Piciformes; family Picidae; genus Dryobates; species Dryobates pubescens. Next base: position 9,928,556 of record NC_071612.1, read on the forward strand.
TGTCCTGCAGGCTGTAGGGATATTTTGGTTAAGGGAAACGGTCATATTTGAGATGATGCAGCAGTTGCCATCTCTTGGAAGAACTGGATTCATCTTTAAATGCTTCCCAAAACCTGGTGGTCTACTTTCACAGGTACGTTGCACTTCAGTTTGTGCATCTGTTTAGACACAAAATGGGCATAAACCCACCTGAACTCGTTGCTTAGGCTGGGTGAAGCATGCTGGGGTGTCTGGTCTTCACAGACTGTCCTGTGAAACTGCTCGTCAAGAGACTGCTAATATTGCAGGGAGTGGGAAGGAGGTTTGCATCTGTTCAAACCAATAAAGGCAAGCTTCATTTGTCTGTGTGCAAGGATCATGTGCCTGGTTTGGCCTAGGGTTATGTAAAATAATGTATTTGTGATTAATTCTGAGAGAAAATGACTTTGTGGTGAAAATCAGTGTTTTGGATGCCTGGAAAGATGTTGATCATCCTTGAGATCTTTAAGTGCTGGAAGCTTGTTGAGTTTAATGTGTTTAAGGCATTGCACCAGTAACAGGCAGTGTGTTGTCAAAGCTTGCCTGTTAACCCTGGGATGCTGAGACACCCTTTCTTGTCTTCACACTATGTGGCAACAAACTGGTCTGTGCGTGGCAGAAACTTTGTAGGGTAGTGGCTTTGGGGTCTGGAAACCTGAGTAAAGTAGCAAGGAGTGAGAACAACTGAAATGCTCCAAATGAAGACAATGGAGACAAGGAACAGTGATTGTTGCTGATCTTACTGCCAGCCATCCTCTTGTAACAGGTAAATGTGTACAGAAAATAGAAATTAATGTAGGCCTTTCTGGAGGAGAAGCAGCTAGCTGGAAAGCTGGGATGGAGATAATCAGCTGGAAGCAGGGAAGATGAAAGCAGGCTATGGAAGCTGTCAGATGGAGAGAAGGAGGGAATATAAGCAAGTGGGGGTTGTGGCCTCAGAGCTTCAAACTGGGAAGCTGAAATAGGACTGCAGCGACAGAAAAGGATCATTGGGATATGCAAGTGGGAGGGCCTGGCTGAGCATGTTTTGTGCACATTTACTATTTCATTTTCAGGCTTCTTTGGACTTTATATAAAGGAGGAGAGGATTTGTACAAAATATGACTTAATTTGGAAGTACCTTTTCTGGATGTGTAATGTTCTGCATGGTAATGTGCAGCTGTAAACCCAAACTAGGAATATAGAGGTACAAGGCCTTTTTATAATGCTGGTGGATTTCACCCTGAATGAATAAGAGTTGCAGCTTGAGGGAATGAAATCAGAATGATACTGAGATGTGTGAACATGGAGGGAATGATCTCACAGAAAAGCAAAGGGGAAAGCCTCCTATGGGCTATTCATTGGAAGCTAGAAGGAATTCAGGGGAGTGTGGGGCTCTTGCAGAGGGTCCCCTGGGATGCCATTAACTACTGTGTTTGGGTTTCTGCTCAGTCTAGCAGGATTTATTTTATTTGTGCCAAATATTTACAATTCTACCTAAGCTCAGCCACGCTGAAGGCATGTTCCAGATGTCAGTATGCCTAGAGAAGACATAGGCATAGCTCAGAAGGGTTGCTGGGATCATTTATTTGTTTATTGCTGTTGTAACATGAAGCTTGCTATCTGATAAATAATTATTCCACCCTTGGAGAAGGCACATTGTAAATCTGTTAAGCTGCTCCTTTGTTTGTTAGGTTTGTGCATAATGAGTTTGGAATTTAAGATTAGTGGTATGCTGTGCAACTGCTCATTTCATGACCTCATCCTCCTGCTCGGCTCGCCTGCCTGTCCACCTGTCACATCCTGTTGGGCACCTAGGGCTATATTCATAAGGGGAACTTTGGTTTAGTGTTGCATCATCTCATTTCTATGTGTTCTGCTGCCTAGTGGAATCAAAAACCCCATTGAGGTAGGTTTCTGGGTTCTTTATAGAACACATGGAGGAAAGGTGGCTTCAAAGGCTTGTGAAAACCATCATGCGGAGTTAGGGGTTGCCTGAGTCTGCCAGAGAAGGGTGTAAGAGGGTGGTGTTGATGTTGAACACTGTCCCTTGAAAGTTTGGTCTAGGTGAACTGTTTCTAAACCTTTCTTGAGCTGGCATGCCAAAGATAGGCCTGCCCTTACAAAGATGAGAGAGCAGGTAGTGTGCTGTCCTCCTATGCTAGTTTTACCCACTTGGGACACAGAAGTCTTGAGTTCCAGTCCTGTCTGTGACTCAAACCTCAGGACTGAACACATCTACCACTCCTTGGAGTGCCTGAACCATTAAACCATGGGCTTTTGAAGTACCTCTTTTGCAGAAGCTAGTCTGTTTTGCCCTGTATGGTATTCATTGAACTGGTAGGGGCTGGGGTGGCTTGGTGTAACACAAGCACGTGAGCATTTACCTGGAATGGTTCTCACTCTGCTTCAGAAAATGGCGATTTGTACAAAGTGGAACAGCTCTACCACGAGGCAAGGAAGATGTGCTCAGAAATCAGATCGGTTTTGGCTCCCATCTGTTTCCAAGGTAGTTGTCCAAATCTCTGTAGTTGAGGTCTCAGCATGAAATATGGAAACCTGCTTGAAATAAAAGTGGTGATATTTGGGGCACAGGTAGTTGGATGAAGAGAAAACCATCTTTTGGGTTATAGAATCATCCTGAATTGCTGCAGGAAGGGAAGGTGAGAAAGTCGAAGGGTGGTATGGACGATGTGATGGTAGTGATGGCTGAAGGGCCTCTTGGTGGTGGCTGTAAGGGGAAGGTCTCAGGCAAAGGCAGATACCAAGAGTGAAGATAAGTATATGTTATTTCTTAAGAGCACCTAATTTTTTAGGAATGTGAAATTCATGGTACAGCAGGAGAAGCCTAAATCTGTGCAGAAGTGAGTTACAAAGAATTAGTGAGTAAGGCAGAAGAAGAAATAATCTTGATCGCAGAGTTGTGTTTTGGTTGGTGGTTTGTTGGTTTTTTTTATTTAGCTTGTTGCACAATTTAGAGTTTCAATCTAGTTGCAAAACTATTCTGCAAGTCATAATTTGGTTCCCAGGTAATACAACTTCTGCTGCTTACTGTTCAAAGCTGTGCTGTAGCAGCTGTTAGCCCTGAAGATGCTGTGGGCCAGCAAGAACTTTCGGCTTTTCAAATGTTGAGTGAGGTAGAAAAGTGTGAAACTGATCTGTCTGTTAGGTGGATGCTGAAGGTGATGGAGCTGCTCCTGCTGGCTGAAAGGGGCCTGGTGCTGCTACTACACGTTTGCAGAGCTGGGGAAAGTCTTTCTTACAGCCCTTTTGGTATTTCCTAAAGGAATTGGACACACTACATTCACAGCAGCCTCCTGCTTTCTGAGAGAGATCCCTCTGAGTAGGCAGTAATTACTGTCTTTCCAAAGGAGTCCTCATTTGTGGAGGAGACTGTTAATTATCCCTCACTTAGCCTTTCTAATGACAGTGCTTGTAAGAGTTGTGCTGGGGTGCCATGATCTTCAGAACACAAAATTTCCCTCCTTGGGGTCTGCAGCGATCTCTTGATCAGTGATCTTGGGGGTGTGTACATTCTTGGACCTCAGGTGAGATTTTTAGGGACTTGCTCTTTGAAACTCTTGATCATTTGGCCTTTTGCCTTGCAGCACCACTTGAGTCTATAAATAGACCTGCAGAGGAACAGGTCCAATGATCTTGTGTTCCCGAATGCCATTCTGCTGTGCCAAGTGTTGCGCTGCGTACCAGCCCAGGGAAGGGAGCGTGGTGAAAAAGGGTGGCTCTTGCAGTGAGCTGCAGCCTGGAGCGCCTCTGACGGTGGATGTGGTCTCAGCTGGTAATCCCACCATTTTCATACTCGGAGATCCTCCTGCTCACCCTGGGCAGTGGAGCTCCTTTAGGTAGACACAGAGAGAGGCCACATGGAAGATGACAGGTACTGCTCTCAAAGGATTGTGAGTGTCAGTGTGCTGTTGTTATGGAGCAGTGTTCAGCAGATCATGGGGATACTCTTGCCTGTGCCATCCTGGCTGATGTGGAACACCAGCAGTACTGCAGGAAAAACATTGAAGAAGAAATGCTTTAGTAATTTATTTATTTTTTTCAACTTTTTTTACAGCTTCTCCCCTGCTTAAGCACTGCATTTACTCACTGGCCTGTTTTCTCATAATTTTTGGGATGTGCTGTGAGCTGGGGAATGGTACTGGTTTGTGTGGTTACCAGTCTCATCCCCTGTTATCTGATAACTCCTGCCCCGTTGCTATGAAACGTTTTAGTGAGGTGCCGTGTAAAAGGGATTCATGAATATCTGTCTGTAACTGCAGAGAGAGATTTTTTTTTTCCATGGCTCATCTCTTGCTGGTCTTTCTGATCAGTTTTCTAATCCTGTTGGTGATGGATTTGAATGATTTCTGGTGTTGTCATACAATTATCTGATGTTTTCCATCTGCGATTTAATAGCTTTGCTTTGAGGTTTATTAAATAACACTGTGCAGAAAATTACAGTATCTATCCGTGGTGTCTCTTTTCAGTGGGTTTAGAGGACTTTCACAGCTCTTGAAATTCTAATTCTGTAATCACTATTTTATCTAAGACAGTTCCCCCTGTATTTAAGAGCTACAGAATCGGGCTGTGCTTTAGAGAAATGCTAAATTTGGCTGCTTGCAGAGTCATCCAAAGTACATGAGTTGTTCAGTAGGTGCTGTTTGGCTCCTTGTAGTGCTATAGGGAATGCTGGGCTTTGGGGGCTATGTGATGAAATGCAGTTCCTATGCAGTAGCATAGGAGAGGAAAAAAAATTGTTCCAACTAGGAGCTGTGTGCTTTATTTGGTGGCACAGTTGCAGAGCACCTCTGGCAGCAGAAAGACAGATGCTCTAAAGCTGTGATTGATTGTGTTGCATTTCTGCTGGAACAAAAATATAATAGGCTCAGCATTTGCACTCTCCACTTGTGTATTGTTTTCCTCTTTATTTTGTGTATTTAGAAAATGCTATGCTCTGCAAACTGCTGGTTTAGTGTTTTCTGTGGAATGAAAACCATCTGGATAATTTAATCGAATTTAGTATCTAAGTTTTCGGTAACAGGCTCTCTTCTGTTTCCTGGAATCTTGTTAGACGAAGATGAGAACTTGACTTAAAATTCAGGAAGATACTTACGTGCTGGTTTATGACCTGGAATTTTAGAAACAAGTTGAGCTTGTTTAAAGTTGTAGAAGTAATCAGCATATTAAAATGATACATAGTCTTTCCCAAAAGCATTCTTCCTGAGCTTGCCATATGCTTTTATCTTTCTTCCCTAATGCACTTTGAATCCTTGGCATAGTGGGAGCTGCAAGCTAAAGAAAGCATCTAGCATTCATGCCCAGGCTTCTTTGAAAAAGATCTGGCTCTAACACCAGCTGAAGTTAAGCATATGTTTAAAGACCTCCCTTGATCAGTCCTCCATTCACCAAAATGCTGCCATGTATTCTTTATTCCATAATTCTAAGTAATTCAATTTGATTTTATACTCTCATCGTATCCCTAAGGCTGTAACAAACACAGGAATGCTTTACTCTGACCCAGCAAACCTTAAGCATGCGAATTGTGCTGCTCAAGACTATTTGTGCTTGAGTTTCAGTTCATGCTTTGAACAGGTTGGGTTGGGAGGAGAATATTCAGCATAATGCAGGCTGCAAAATCTGATGTGCTTTTGAGCCTGACTGTGGTTTTACATACATTCCGCTTTCATTGAAATACTACTTAGAAAAATAAAAACCCCACCACTAGGAAAAGGTAAATCCATGATCTTCCCAGTGTGAGATGCAGAATTAACTGACTTTCAGTATAGCCAGTTTAACAAGGGAAAAACACTATCACTCAAGTTTTTCCCCTGAGAGACTTACCTGCCCATTTAGTTTCTGATGTCCTTTTGATAGTGTTGGCTTAGCAGTTCCTTTTTTTTCTGGGCACTGTGTGTTTTCTTGGTTTTTTTGTTTTGTTGGCATGTTGTGTGTGGTGGTTTGTTGTTTTTATTTATTTATTAGATGAAGGAAAGTGCTCAGGTTCTTGTCACTGGAAATTTTTAGGTGTTTGAGAGATGGGTAGTCCCATATACAGATGTTTAAATCATGAAGAACAGTTCCCTGAGCACTTGTGTGTGAGCATGTCTTTCCCCTCTGCAATAGCAAGTGTCTGCACGACTCCTCTGAAGGGGCTGTATGTGACTGCAGCTTTCTGAATCCAAACTAGGTTGTTCTCAATGTCAAAGCATTGCTAGTTCAATACTGGTTGTCACATGGACAGGTTCTGAAAGTTTTGGAACACTGTTACTTCCCACAGTCTTAAATTTTTCCCAATGGCTATGTAGAATCACAGAGTCATTGAGGTGACACCTCTGGAGATCATCTCATTCATCTCTGTTACTCATGTTGAGTAGGTTGCTCAGAGCCACGTCTCTTTAGGTTTTGAGTATCAACAAAGACAGAGACTCCACTATTTCTCTGGGTGACCTGTGCCAGTATTGATTCTCACAGTAAAAATGTGTGGGGTTTTGGTGGTTTCTTACATCAGCTGGTTTTAATGACAGTGGTGTGCACAAGATGAAGTATGCAGGAGGCCACACACCTCCTCCCAAAGTTGCAGTCCTCCAGCTTTGCTTTTTTAACTAAGGCAAGGGAATTAATTTCTTACTTAAACTCTGGCAGTTTGTCCTAGAAGTGATTAATTGTGCAAGCATAGTTAAAAATCTGGTGGGCAAAACTTCTTCACCCTTTTCAGTCTTGTCTCAAAGGCCACAAGGTTTTTTCCTTCGTTTTGATTCAGCCTTGTTTGACACAAGTTAGTTTTTTGCCCTGTCATTCCCCATTGTGGGTGGATGTGAAACACCCTACAACATAATGTTCCATTAAATAACCAGTTCAGCTTCAGTGCAGAGGTTGTGTCCAGTGCTGCAAAACTCTGGTGTTGTTTGTGCAAAGCATTTGATAGATGTTCATTGCTCATGATGTTATCTGGGCTGTTTCACATGTATAATAATTCCACAAGACTGTTGACTAAAATACTCCAGTTCTTTGATGCACCAGCTCTAACTTGCCTGCTATGAATTCATACACCAAAGTCAGAATTACTTCTAAAACAGTAAACATGAACTTTGGCCGTTTCACGCTGGGGTAATTGTAGAATCAGTTTCTCAGAGTGCTGCACATGAAGTGCCTTATTGTAGCCTGTGTCTCTGCTCACTGGGGCAGGTATGGTGTGCTTCTGCCCAGCTACATTAAATCATTCCATATGGAATGGAATAATCTGAGCTTTAGTCGGGACTGGTGTTGCCTTGGCTGTCCTGCATCATGCAGTTGTCAAGGACTGCAGTCTTGTAGGTGACTTTTGGCAGCTTCAGGGGCAAACAAACTGGAAATCTTGCAGAGTATGTTCTTTAGCATGAAGAAAGTTTACTAAGATTACTGGAAAAGTTTACTTCAGAGGTGCTTTCCAGGATAAAGAAGTGTAGCAATTGCATACAAATCTTTAGCAACACTGTCAATAGCAAGGAAGAGCGCAGTGCTATGGCATGCTGTAGCAGTCTTACTTGATTCACTTGGTACCAGACATAGAAATGAACATGTGCTGACTACACAGACTGCAGTTTGTATTTTCTGAGGCTGGTTCATTTATCTGTAGTGTCAAGCTCTAACGTGTTTGAGTAACTGGAGCTGACTGGCAATAGCAGAACACCAAGTATAGAAAACAAACCATGTTTACTGCTGCAGACTCTGTTCCTTTTTCTTTTCCAGTAACTATTGAGAAATAAGCAGAAAGTTAAGGGTGCTTCCCCCAGAGTAGCTCTTTTTTGGGAAAGAAACTTGATTGCTTACTGTCATCTAGAAGCCCCAGCAAACCTGAGACCCAGTAGACTCAATTATCTTTCTTAATTTAAGTTTATGGATGAAGTTAGTGTCTGCATTTATGCAGTGCTGGGCTTTTATCATGTAAGTGAGAATGACTTTGAATGGTAAACAGGGTGCAGCAGTATCAGGGTGGTGTGAGGCTTAGTTAGGTGTTTGGTGCTTTAGTGACAAAATTAATGTCATGTGAATTCTGGATATGGGCAGATCTTGCTGGTACTTTTTGCCTCTACCTGTCCTACCTGCAGTGAGAGCTCTTTTTACCCATCACTTCTGTTTGTCTCTCCCCTTGTTTATTCTAAGGCTTAGCAGTGTGTAAGGCAGATGAGGAGAAGCTGGTGGGGGGAGAGGTCTGGACATCTGCTTACATCTCAAAATGCCACCTGAATATCTCACTTCAGATGCAAGATTTGAGAGCAAGAGGAATGCTGTCCTCTGTCATCTTGGTAAAACGTGGGATCCTGGGCGGTCTTATTCACACTGTGTGAGCTGGTGCTTGAATAAAGCTGTTGGGGCAGTTTAACTCTGCAATGCTTAACTTCAATTAAGTTGTCAGGCTTAGCATTGCTTTAGGCATTAATAGAGTTTTACTCTCACTTAAAAATCTGGTTTAGTAATTAACCTCCATTTTATTCTGGAGTTCAGAAGGCACTCATTTAGTGCAGCAAATCTAATGTCATGTGAATAAAAACATGAAAGATATTTAGTAGTGAGAAACTGAAACAAGGTAGTGGAGAAATTAGATTATATGAAGTTTAGAGAGCTGTGCTAGGTGCTGAGTTGTTAGTGAAGAGCATTTTGAAGGCACTGCTTTACCTCTGCATTTTCATGGCTAGGGAATGTACTGAATTAAACTAGGAATTAATAACAAAGTTGGCATTTCTGTTGTGGCACACAGACTTCTTATTGCACTTCATTATACAGCTTTTCTGAAATCTGGATATTGAGTGGCTGTGAGAGTACAACTGCCAGAAGCTGTGGGGTTTTGAGAGGCTGGGAGAGAAGCGTACGAAGATGGAGTGACCCCTAGTTCAGCTGGGTGAGACAAACCAATAATTGAGATCTCCTGCTCTGTTGTAACTAAAAACTGAACCCAAACTCGAGCATGTTATGCTGAGCTTACTGTTGGAGAGAGAGGCACAAAAGGATGGTATGTGGAAGGAGAATTGTACCTGCAGGCAGTGGAGTTACTTCACAAAAATTGGCCTGGCCTTTGTGATTGATTTGGTAGCATTCCTCATGTTGCTGTGCCGATATTTTATATCCCACCACAGCTGTTACTGTTAGAAATAAAAGTCATCTCCATCTTTCCTGGCAAGAGGACTGTTTAACTACTCTCAGCACTGGAGTATAGCTGTGACCCACTGCTCTGCTCCAAGAACAGACCTCCTGCAAAAGGAAGCAGGTTTAATTTTCTCTAGCAAGTGTTAGGCTTATCACACATATGCGTGGAATATGCACCAGCTGGCAAGTGCCATGCTTTGCAGGACAGGACTGCTAACTTCACTCTGGTTCATGTGGGCTGATTTGCCTTTGAGTATAAGGCAGCACAGGCCTGGAAAACTACGAGTTTCTGCTGCCCAGGGGTTTTGGGTGACTGCAGGGATAAGGGACAGCTTTCCCCTTTTCCACTGAACATCACATGCACCAAATGTTGTTTACGCATCCTTTTTTTTTCGGTCTGGGTATCAGGCTCTATCGAAGAGTGCCAGTTCAGAATGTGAACACAAAGGCATCTGCAAAGCAGTACTGTCTGTCATGCTTTTGCCCTGCGACATTCATTCTCACATTACAGTCCAAATCTACCAATTCTTTGGTATTGTCTACTCCAGTAGATTTCGGAGGTGAAGATGCGGGAGGCTCCCACGTCCTTTAGAGCTTACGTATGTGGAATCGGAGGCTTGGTCTATCGTTTGAGTGATTTAAGGGAAAAAATAGCCTCTTATCACTTACTTAACTGCTTTATTTCCAGAGCAGTAATGTGGGGTAAAAGTTCACCTTACGAACTTCGGCAGAAGGACTCTGCACTGCATGGGGTGTGGCTTCGTGCTCCCCCTGATCCCCTCTGGCTGCAGGCTGCTGCTGGAATGTATGGCAGTGCCCATCTGCGCCTTGAGTCCTGCACCCTGTGAAGGATCTAGCTGTTAAATTATTGCAGGAAGAGTTGGTTAGCTCGCTGATTCAATGGGAACCCCCTCTAAACTCCTGTATTTTCCATGTGTATACAGAACTGCCTTGTACCAAGGCCATACGGTTACCAGCCCCAGCCCAGGGGAGGGTTGGGAACCAGACTGTGGGAAGGCAGGACTCCTTCTGTTGCAGCTTGCATTTATGTGGGGTTGGATGGTAAAAGTGATGTTCACGTTGTATAGTTGCTGGCCTGTGGTTGGTTTTCTGTATGCAGCTGTGTTTTGCTGTCTTAAAAACAGCATTGCAGTAGAAAATGTGGCAAGAACTATGCTTGTCACCAGTCAGTGGCATCTTTACTAGAGTCCAGTCTGATGACTTCATATGTCTGATTCTTTACATACTGAATCTTTTAAATGAATGAGTAGTAATGCCAGTGGTCTGGTAACCTGCCAGAGCTCTTCCTAAGCTTTATGCTTACTCCATAGGAACCGTGTCCCAACTGTGCTGGCTCACTGAGCTAATCATCTTACAGCTCAAGCATAGTTTAGTTAATTCTGTGTAATAATTTACTGATGTCAGCTATACTGCAGTAGTTATCTGTGTGCAAAGTCCTGGTTTGTAGCAAACATGATGTAACATAGGTGAATGCTAACCTCCCTGACCATGGACTAAGCTAAGCTGCCTTAGTACACGTTGGCTGTGGTCTAACAGCACACGTGGCTGCCCTTGCTGTTCAGCTGCTGAATGGTAACGTGTTAAGCCAAGGTATTTTCATCGACTGCTTGAGTCCTCCTGCCAGCATTGAGACCTGGAATCACTTGCATTGACTGCAGCTGCAACATCCAAGTCATCCTGTGTTAATCTGTTTTCTGTGGGAGACAGAAAATGTAGATAATGGATGCAAGGATTAAATTCTTCCAGTGTGTATCCACTGATTGTAACTGCGGACTAGTTTGACAGGGTTCACTTCTGTGTTAACTTTCAGAAGACAACATGAAGCTATTATGCAGTTACTACCCACTCCAGGATCTGCACATCAATTAGGAGAGGCTGCTTACTCATGCTCCTCAAAAGTTGTGCCAAAATAGCTATTACATTATGTCAGAGCCCATATTTTCATCCTGAACAATTAATCAGAATATAAACCTTGTTTCTCCTCAGCAGCTTTGTACGTAGACCTAGGACTTTGAAACAGGGTACTTTGGAGCTGCACTGGTTGAAGAGGGCTCCTTGCTATGTAGTTGGCACATGTCAGGGAAATTATTATCAGTTGTGATGTTATTTTGCCAGTGGTATATCTGAGAAGCTCCAACAAAGTCTTCTGTAAACAGCTTTTGTTCTGCATGTTATGACTTATTCTACTATATCACTTAGGATCCCAGCTTGGGACCCAGCATCTCGTGCTGCTGGTAGGTGCTGCGTGAGCATGAAGGAAGGCTGTGGGCTGCTTAACAGCAGATCTGGAGTCTGAGAATTAAGACAGGAGAAGCAGATGGCTACAGGGGGAAACAATGAGGCAGAGCTGTCAGTGTGGTGAGAAGGAGTCCTAGTGCACCCACTGCCTCTCTGTTGGCAAAACCCTGGTCGGCGTCCTGCCCAGGACACTGCTTCTGAGACACGCTTGATTAGAGTGGCAGGTCTGCTTTGGAGGTACCTCTGGGGCCCTTCCTTTGTAAACAGAAGAAAGAGCTGAGCAGATGTGGTTGGAGGAATCTGGTAGTGTTGATGATCAGCTTGCAGCTTTTCTTCTGTAGCATCAGGAATCTGTGGTTCTGGAACCCCAACCTTGTCTCATTGGGTAGTTGGTAGTTCATTGTGGCCCAGAGATTCATGGTAACAGAGCCTTGTCTGTAGGCTCTCAGTTAAGACATGCCATGCTGAGGGAGCAATGTCTGTGGAGAAGCAACAAAACCTGTTGTAACAAACCTAGAAAAATACGGCCTTTAGTGATGCCTCTGGTCTTAGACAAGGACCTGGAGATGTCTCCTGACTTCCCAGTGTTTCCTCATATAATAGCTGCCTGGTAGCGCTATACAGGAGCTCCTTTTTTTTCCAAGGATGAGAAAGGGCTCAAATGTTGTGGCCTGAATGATTAGTGCAACACACACCTCGGAGGAGGATTCTGTAGGGAAGAACGTGCCGTTGTGCCCATGGAAAGGCTCAAGGCTGCTCTGTAATTCTTGATCCTCGTTCCCGAGTTTCTGTCTGTTTTGCCAAATGCCTTGTAATGCAGGGAAAAGGATAGCTTGGAAAAGATGGGGGATAATAAAAATAGAAGCGCTTGCTCCAGTTCCTCCATATGTTAATGGCTGGATTTACAGGCAAGAGATTCCAGTAAGGTGTGCCAACAGTGAATACCTGTGTGTGCTGCTGCCCTCTTTCCGTGAAAAATCTGTTTGGGTTGGAGACAAGGATGAAGTCATTGCAAGTGTTTGGTAGCATTGTGAATTGGATCTGTGTGATTTTTATTAGAAGAAATGAAGTATTGTAATTCCTGAGGTACTAGCAAGGTTCTTGCTTTGGAAATCTTGTCTTGCTTGCCTCTATTTCTTCCCTATTGGAAAATTTATAGAAAGTGAGTAACTTTGGCACATTGGAAGGCATCTGGAAATAGCTAGAGCAAACTGAATTACATAGTATGTTTGATAAAAGCATTTCAAAGTCTTGCTCTAGGGAAATGGAGAATGGAAGCCTGGAAAAAGGTTTAATAGGAAAAACATACAAAGAGATTAGGGTTCAATAAATAGGAAATTATAGTATTTTCATAAAAAACAACCCAACAAAACCCAGCAAACCACAAATGGTGATTGAATACAAATGCTGAGCTTTCAAAGTGCTACCTAGCCTCTTGGTTTATTGCCTCTTCTACCAGTATGACTTCAAGATGCAGACCACTTTCTGTCATTTGACAAAATACCTACCTGTGGAAAAGAAAACTAAATTCATTAAATGTAACAATAGAGGTTTGTAGGGAAAGAAGTAAGTTTAAGCAGGTAGTTACATTATGGATTTGTCTGCTGCAGGAGGCTGTGGAGATAGGTGGTACTAGTAGGTTCAGAAACAAATTAGACAGTTTCATGGACTAAACTGATGCTAAAGGGAACTGAACTGGAGTTGCTCTGTCCCTGGCTGTGGATGCTGGGGGATTAGAGGGGAAGCAGAGCATAGATAGTAGGTGGGTTTGCCTGCATTCCCATTGGAGCTAGGGTGCTGAGCTGGGTAACCAATGAGTCTGCTTATTCCATGCATTTGCCCAGTACCTGGAATTGGTAGCACCTGGATTGGGTACCAATCAGCCAAGCTGTGGCAGGCTGGGTGTCTAGTTCCTTCTTTCTCTAGTTATTTCAAATCCAGGAACAACTCATTGCAGTCTGGGCTAATGAATCATTGCAAGTGCTTGATGTGTTGGCAGCTACATGTCACCCAGCTTCACACTCTGTTCTGCTGCCGTAATTTTAAGAAACTATTGGAACACTGCCCTCCCTCCAAAAAAAGTATATCCAAGGATCTGGAAACTAATGTATGCAATCCTCCCCCAGTTTATTTGTACCAAGCTGTTTGGGTAGGCCTTGATATTAGTTCTCTTAGCTGCAGAGCAGATTTTAGTCAAGAAGTCAGAAGCTTGGATGTCACTTACTCTGAGTGGATAACTGAGTCAGTTAATCCAGACTTGATGAGAAAAGCTCATCTGAGTTGGGAGAACTTGGTTAAGGACATGAAAAGGACATCTCCCAAGTCTATAAGAAAATATCTATATGGTGCTTTGCTTTAAATGGAGCATTAGTCATGATCCTGTCAGTCACGTTTATTAGTCTGATTTAGTGTTTATTTAGATGTCTCTCATGCCAAGCTCTGTTCATCTCTGCATGTATGGGAGACTTGTTTATTCTCCTTGTGTGTTAGTTTAGTTGTTAGATTAACTGAAATCTGAACTTTCATTAACTGTTTGTCATATTTTTGACTCACAAAGTCCACATCTTGATGTGCTTCTGTGTGCACGTTAGAACAACTTTGTCCAGTACTTCTAAAAGCCTTTGGGGGTGATCTGTTCCCTCAGTATGAGGGGTCAGTAGTAGTTGTACTTCTAGTAGAGAAGAAATGTGTAGTTAGTAAAGTGAGTGGTCCTTTCCTGACTGGGTACTTCATGGACCTTTGGTTTTTCACCTCGCATCCTTGCAGCTTCTTTACCCTTTGATGTTTGAGGCAGACCACAAGTGTCATTGCAGGTGAGTCTGGCCAGAGGAAGAGTCCATTTTATAGAGGGGTAAAGTCTTACCTGGAAACTGTGAATTAGGTCTTTCCTTCAAATCCAGGGGAACAGTCTCCTTCTCCAAGAACTTAAAACCTTTTCCAGTATTTGGAAAGCTGTCTGCTCGCCTCTGCAAGTCCTCCTGCCTTTTCTTCTCCATTTCTGCAGTGTCAGGAAGAGAAAATAAATCCGTAATCCATGTAATATTCTAAATATAGAAGTGCTAGTTTACAAATGAGAAATCTTTCTGGTGGCTTCAAAATGGGTTTTGTAATAAAAGGAAATGTATCTGACACTGCCAGAATTTACAGTCCCACCAGAGGCTTGTGAAATAACTGCGATACCAAACATCCTCCTGGGCTGCAAGGGAGCTTGTTGACGCGTACGGGTTACTGAAGGGTATTTCTGGCTGTTGCCATGAGGATGGGTTAGCAGGAAAGAAATACACTCTTTGCAACTACTACTGTAGGGCCCTGGCTCTACCATCAGCTTTTTAAAAGAGCATTTTAATAAAAGGTGATTAATGAGGGGGGTGTGTGTCCTTTAAAACATTAAGTACCCGAATATTGCCCCTGAGTGTCAGGAGGAAGAGGCTATGAGTAAGTCTGTTGTAAGTGGTGCAGACAAACGCTGCTTTTGGCTGTTTAACTGACTGGAAAACTCTTTTACTGGAGTCTCTGGTACTTGCAGGCTTGCCTTTTTCTATTTTATTTGATTTTTCCCCTTCCAAAAATCCTTTCAGGCTTTGACCTCTCCACAGCTGCTCTACAAATAAAGGTCCCAGTTATTCCCAGGTGGGATAATGACTTTTTCATGTGGTCACTTGTAAAGTAAGCATTGCAGGAAGGTGGTGTTGTCTTCAGGTGACAGTTAAACAAAGATTGCTGTCAGCCATTTGGTGAGGTCAGGTTCAGCTACTAGTTTAGAAAGAAAGTTTTCCCTGTTCACTACTCCACTGTTTTGACTAGGACTCAGCCTAGTACCGTGTGAGTGCTCTTACTGCCTTTGACTGCTTTATTTGTAGCAATTATTTATAGGTGCGCCCAGGGATCCTGTTCTGTCTGGTACACAGAGGCATAAGCGTGAAGAAAAGTTACACTAGAAAGTGTACTTTGCTGTGGAGGCGCTGCAAATGTATCAGGGAGCCCAGCAACCCCCTAGTTTTAAAGCCGTGGTTCTCAGCCACATTTAGACCTGTGACTGTGTAATCTTCTGTGGGACATGGGGCTTTGTTCTGCCTTTTGTTGTGCTTTTAACTTGCAGGCTCCTAATGCCCGTACACCACTGGCTATTGTTTATGAGCCCTGCCCTGGGGACCACAGCTCCAGGCTCTGCTTCTTTATACCCAATAAAAATGCATCCATGAGCTTGCAGAGATGTTTCAGGTTATATAAAAGAGAATTTAAAATAGTATCTTTTTCACAACATGGGGAGCACGTGTTCGTGAATATAAATTTCCAGCACGGTGGCAGTGGAGTTAGTTTAACAGATGCAGAACTCTGTTACTAAGAATAGTTTCTGCACTTATCTCCCCACACAAATTTTCTCCTTGGGCATTTGCAATATGCTTATCAACATATGCATGTTCAGGTTTTCTGCAGAAAATAGTCTGCAAGCTTTCTGCTTTGAGAAGCTATCAAAAGCATGGGCTTCTGAAGCCACGCTGAGTTTCTACTGATGAGTCAGAATTCTGCATGGAAGGATTTGGGTACAAACACAATAAGGAAAATCAGCAATGTATTGTTTTATTCTTTTAAAAAAAAATAAAATTATTTTTTAAAGATGTCATTCTTCCTTTCCTTTGGTAAACAGCAACACTTGCTGGCAAGAATGGGAATAACAGATCAATCTGCTTATTTTCAGCTGTTGGAGTCACGTTTATTAGTCATGCAGCACTTTTCCAGCTGTTACCCAGCACAGAATTTTCCTGGTGAGGAGGAAGATGTAATGTCTCGGCACAAGATGCAGACTCCTTCCTAGTGACATTAAGGCCATAAGAGCACCTCAAGTCAAACCAAGCGTTTATTTCTTGAAATGAAAGCCGAATTACCAGTTTTCCCTCTAAAAGAAGCTGCGCTTTCATAAACAAACAGAATTTGGTCCCCGGTTAGAACACAAAATCGGTTTTAAACGTGAAAGAGTTAATTGAAGGTTGCTTATTCCTCATTTGGTGAGCAGCAGATCTTTTATAGGGTGTGAAACTGTGGTTATTAACCACGGTTAATGGAGATGGTCTCATTCATTACCCTACACTGTTAAGAGTAACTGTTGGTTGCGCTCTGTTCAAGCAATGCTTCTGTTGCCAGTGGTGTCAGGAGATTTGCTTCATTTATAACCAACAAAGACCTGGGCTTGGCACATTAGTAGTCATTGAAGGTGAGCATAAAAGAAATATAATAGGAACAACACACTGAAAAGAAACACAGTTTTTAAGGTAGTTGAGTGCTTAATTCCTTTTGTTATCAAACAGAATTTAAGTGCCCACACACAATAAAAATACAGCCTGGAGAAAAAAGAGTGAAAACTAGCAAAAAGCCTTTGGGGCTGCTAAAGTCAAGTCAGAAAAGGGGGGGAGGGGGAAGGGGTGTGTGTGTAAGAATAGGTAAAATAAAATAACAGATTTTTATAGGGGTTTGGGGAGATAACTTGATGTGCCCTAATGTCCTGTCTGGGTCCCATCATATCTGGCAGTGACACGCTGAGGTTCTGCATCAGGTCCGAGGGATGCAGAATTACTTCTCTTCTGTCTGACTTGAGGGTCAGTTACTTACCAATGAATAGAATTTGAAAGAAATGTTGGCCTTGTGGCTTTGTATTTTTGTGCTTGTTTTAGGTTGCGTTGTTGGATTGCATCACGGGGTGGGACAACACAAGCCGAAGTCTTTGGATGATTAAAAAGCAAGTGAGTTTCTGTAGAAGTATGTGAAATAATGTGTCTTTCTTTGTCTAGGAGAAAGAGCCCTTTGCATGTAGTGTAATTCTCCTGTAAACATCACTGCTGTGGCATTGATGCTATGGGATTGAAAGAGTTGGATGTGCTTGAACTACTCTGAAGCAAGAGAGTATCTGCTAGAGTAACTACAGCTCTGCATGCTGTGGCGATTGCAGGGAGTAAGCTTCCCTACTAACTGAGTCTTGTAATTATTTTTAGTGTACTTGATAATAGCTGTTTGCGTGGTGGTATTGATGATGTGGTCTGTAGTGGCAGTTCTCATCTTACCTGGCGATTCAGTTTGTTGGCTTCCCCAGCTGTGGTAGGTCCAGCATCCTTCTGTGTTGTCCTGGCCTCAGTGGTTTTGCTGAGATTAAGATTTTTCATCAGTTTAAAACTTTCCAAAGGAGTCATGTCTCTTACTTGGCTTTTACAGGCTGCAATATTTGTGGAGCAAAAAGCATTTCTTATAAAAGAAATGTTGAAGTGTTTACAAGACTGGAGCTACTACTCCTAGCCTGTCTCTAAACTGCTACACCCCCTTTCCTCACCTAATGATTGCCAAGGTGGAAATCCACCTGGATTTGTCTCCTAAAGTCGGTTTTTACAAACTGATGCTGGGAGAAGAAAACATAACAGGGACCAGGAGCCTGGTGTGCTTAGTCTACACCTGGGAGCAAAACCCTGATCCCTGAAGTTCTTTAGGACTTCACCCTTGAAACAAGGGCTAAGAATGCAAGAAGGCAAAGGAGAGCCTGGGATTTTCCATACTCTTGTGCTTAATTTAAAAAACAATGATTCAGACAGCCGAGGGAGGGGGTTTATCTGTTCAGCTATGGTACAGGCGTTGCCTCTTCTTGTGCCAAATACCTTTGAGGATGAGAAGAAATGACATGGTCCTTCTGGAAACCTGAGAAGAGTGTTGTTGACTTAAAAGAAATTAAATAAGTCTACTGAGACTGTGCTGCCATTTACATCTTGTAGAAGAGAGTAGAGATTATAGCCGGGTTCAGGAGAAAAGCCTTTAGTTCAGCGAGTATGTTACTGTTTAAGGAAGCCTTTTATTTCTGTCTGATCTGGATAACTTTGTATTTTCTCTTTCCTGAAGAAAGCTACAGTGGTTTTGGTCTTTCCAACAGCTGTGGCAGCCTGTGATGATAGTGCTGTGTGCTGTAGGTCTGAGATAAGTGCTGGAAATCTGCATGTTTGTTTCTGAAACATGATACAAATGTATTAACTTCTGCCGATCAGCTATAGACTAACAAATACTCGGTGACTCATACCTTCCCTTTGCTGCCTGTTTTTATGGTTCTCTTTAGCATGTCATAAATGTTTAGGAAGGCTCATTCATCCCAGATAGGCGTGAAATCAATCTTTGATGCATAGGGCTGTGACTCAGGGAGTGGAAACAAAAAGGCCACTTGGTGTAATGTCTGCTGCTATGCTCTTGCCAAATGCTTTCAGCAGAGGGGGAAAATCTCTTCTACTGTAGTTTGTTTGGATGATACTTTGAAGATTATGGATGTCTCCCATGCAGCATACCCCAATTAACTGTGATTAGGAGTGTTGTAGGTAATACCTCTGCTATGAGGATGAAAAGATGATGAGAAAGATGGATAGCACAGGATGTGAAGGTATTGGCAGAATATGCAAGGGAAGGCAATGGAGTGTGGGGAGTCTTGTTCCAAGGAAGTTAGACAGCAGGGAATTGTGGGACAGTCCAGCCTGGCAGGAGCTTTGTCTGGAGAGTTTCTAGGGCAGGCATCAGCACCTGTCTGGGAGACGATATCAAGGTGAGTTTCTGCTTAATCTCCTTGCTCTGGCTTCTGTCCTGCTCTTTCTTGTCTGTGTTCCTTTGGCCCTTCTTGTGGAATAAGTGGGAGTACATCTCTAGAAGATACTTTGATGTTTTAATTATTTTTTTGTATGTAGTATAAAATGGAACTTGGAGCTGTGAGGCTCTGTCTCTTACCCATTCTTTCTGGCTTTCATGTTAATCTTCTGTTCCCCAGAACCCAGCAGTGCCACCAGAGCTCTTGCTTCCCATACTTGCTCTTTCATCCTGGAGGGGCTTTTGTTTGTTGAAGTGAACATTTCGTACATGTTCTTTGCCTTCCCACCGTGGATGTCACTGTTCCAGGTTTGTCTTTAGGTTACAGCACATCTGCTTCACCTTCCTAAGCTTTTGCCATATGTTCGTCCACATTGTCCAACAGAGCACTGCTTCATGATCATTGTCTTTGTGAGCCTTTTAAAATGGTCTTGTAAGTGAGCTGTGATGTCAGCTGGGAGACTGGCAGGGAGTTGGTGTCCTGTTTTTAGGACTGGCTCAGCAGAACAAAAAACCTTTACAGTGTTCCTAGCAGATGACACCCACTGTGAAGTTCACTATCCCAGGAACAGATTATAGCCAGCCTGTCATGCCCTAGCCGTGTAAGGCTGAGGGAGCAGCTTTCTGAGTGCTCTTGTGTGCCGTGTGTGCTTTGACGAGTGTTGATGATCCTGTAATTTGCACTGGGTGGACAAACAGGCTGCTTATTGCTTCTGTGATTGCCCAGGAAATGTTCTGTCAACTCCACCCTTTTCGTCCTGATGTGTAGCACTTCCCACTGATCAGTGTTGAGCTGGGCTGCAGAGAACTGGGTGAGTCATCTCACAAAGCTTTTACAGCAGGTGCCCCTCATTCTGCTTACCTTGCTTTCTTTCCTCTTGTGGGCCTTTTTCTGCCCCACCTCTTCAGTTTCTCGGGGTTGTTCTTTGTTAAGATGCTCTTAACAGAAACAGTCTACTTTTTTCCCACCTGTCTCTGTCTTCCGTTCTTTCCCTTGAGATCTTAATCTCCCTGGCACAAGTGGTAATTGGTAGGTAAAGATGATCTTCAGAAGTTTGCTGCTGCAACTCTTCCTGTGGCAGCATTACATAAAATCAACTGTGTTCATAGGAAATGAAGGGGAAGGTTCAGCAGAGCCGTGCCTGGGGGGAGGTAAAGGGGGTGAGGAGGGGAAAGGCTACCAGCTACAATGCTGTTTAAAATAAAAGCTTCTGTTGGTCTTGTCCCATCAAAATGAGTTGACATTAGTATGGAAAGAGTATTCCTGCTTTCTGTTTCTTCTTCCTTCAAAGGGAGGAAGAGTTCCATGGTAAGAATTGGTTGGAGGTTTTTATGATGATTGTTAAAAAAAGGACAAATAAAACCCTTAGGCTAGCATCTATTGTGAGGACTGCTGCTGTCTCCTGGCACACTTTTTTTTTCTTCCCCCTTGTTCCTTATCTTCTCTATCTTCTATAATAAGTTCCTTAGGACATGAGTGGTGATGTTTGCTGCTTGTGTAGTGCTCTTTGTACAAGAGGCTGATTGATGTTGTCCGCTCCTGTGTGCTGTGCAGTGCAAACAATTAAGGTGCTTGTATATGACAGGTAAAGAATTGGTGTATTGGAGTGAATGTGCACAAAACCTGTGCTATGTTAATGTATGATGGGGGAAAAAAAGGTGTATAAAAATTGGAAGTGTTGTGATTTTCATAAGTGAGCTATTTTCAAATGTGGATAGGATTGCTCTCTCCTACTATGGATAAAATATCCAATATACTGCTCAATGGAATGTAGCAAAATAGAAGCTTCAGGATATGGGTTACTGTCAGAATTGCACAAGTTGGTCATTCAGCAGCTGGTTGCTTCAAATGCAGCTTTTAATGGAGATGGGCAGACCCTTTACCTACTGAAACACTGAATGAATTTCTGTCAGATACACTGAGTAAAAGAATGGTTTTTGCCCTTCACCAATTTTTTACCTAGTCTGAAGGAAGAAAGCTGTAACAAGAGACCTCCTGCAAGCTCATTTGGACTTGGGCCACACTTCAGCTCCTCCATCCATCACTGGGAGAAATGTTGAATGGCTTCTTCTCACAATGTAAATATTTAAAGGGAACATGCCCTCTTGATGGACCTGCCTAATTAAAAGTACTAGGAGCCGTGTGTATTTATAACCTGTATGAATAATTATTACTCAACCTGAGTAGTATTTTCTTGGGAAGTCCCTCATTAGAAACTCTGCATCATCAAGGGTGAACTGTACTGTTACTTAACTAGTTTTGATTCACATCTGGGCAGAGACGTGAAGGACAACTGCAGAGTCAAATGCAGCACGCTGTGAATAAGAGAGAAAATCTTCCAGCATCCCAGATAGTTTCCATAATTATTTTCCCTTGTTGCCTGGAACTTAAGCACAGCTAATGCTTAGCTGCTTGTGCAGCAAAATGTGAAGTATATGGAGTGTTGTTCTGGGTGGTGCTGGGAGGGAGAGTGGAGTGGAGGGTAGGTGGGTGTGCTTCCTCCCACCGCCCCAATGCTAGTGCTGCTGGGCATCTCTGGGCCTGCCGTGTACCTTCTGCCAGACTGCACACCCTTGGTGCAGCGCTGCTTGGTTAGGCATCCAAGTATTTGGCCTCTTTCCATTTTCTTTAGAACAGGGGCCATTGTTTGTGCCTGGACAACAGTGGCTGTGTTTTCTAATTCAAAAAGTGCCTTATAGAAGAGGTCTTTATCATCATTCCTGATTTGCAAATGGGGGAAGCAGAAAGAGAAGAGGGAGCAACTGCCCCTCAGGTGATGCAGATGAGCATCAGTAGGGAACAGAGCCCTCAGTCTTGCCAAGTCCTGTAGTTATTTCATCTGATGTTGGTGTCACCAAGTAAAACTCTCCTCTAAGCTTCTGCAAAATAGGAGTTTATTATAAAACACTTAATAAAACTCAAGCAACCCTTCCCTACATGCAGGCAGAACTAGCTTAGCTGCAGTTACTGATAATCATGTCCCTAAGCTACTGGCAAGTAGGAATAGCTCAATAGTCAGTGCTGGAGCTATAGGGTTGTAGAGATGTGGCAGAAGATAATGTGTAGAACAGGCTACTTCTCATCCATCATGTTACTGAAAATGGAAGTTCCTGAAATGTCTGCACATGACTAGGTCTGTGAAGTGCTCTCCTACACGGTCTCATGGACTGAGAGTAAACTCTAACCAGTCCACTTCTTGAAGTTGTCATTTTTATTACACAACATGTTTGGCTTTGACCTTGTCTTGAACAGAACAAAACCAAAACCCTTTTGGTTTTGTTCTTATTTTCTCAGTTCAAAAGTCCTCTTTATTTTTACTTTTCTTTGTTTAAGATCCAATGCTCTTTTTCTTGGACCCATAAATATGCATCTCTTGCCCCATCTGTGTTTTGTCCACATACACTTGGCTAAGTATTCCTTCATCCTTACAGAATCACAGACTGGTAGGGGTTGGAAGGGACCTCTGCAGATCATCTAGTCCAACCTCCTTAATCTGATGATACTCAGCCATACTCGCACACTGTTTTCTGACCCTCTCTTTCCTTATTGTTTACCTCACCTGCCCTGACATCTGTTTTCTGCCTTCCTCAGGCTGCACCTGTGCCATATTCCTTGCCTGCTGACTGTCATGGCAGCTTCTTTTCTGCATCTGTGTTGTCTGTTTGTGTTGGTTTTTTTTCCTTTCTTGTATTTTCCTGTACCCCTTTATGCTAAAGGGGAAAGCCTCTCGTACTACATCTTCCTTTGGATGTGCAGTCTTCCATTTCCTTCCCCACTCTGTCCTCAGCCTGTACCATTGAAAACTAAATGAAATTTCTGTAGCACTGTGCTTAATAGCCAGGCCTTGTTGTTTTTTTTTCTTTTCTTTTTTTTCCCAGCATAAAGGAATCCCAGTTGTGCCTCTGTATTTCATAGTGTTTTGTACAGCACAAACCCAAGGATGATCCTCAGATCTCTAGTTTTGTGATCTCGCCTGACTTTGCTAGGGTAGGAGAGTAAGCAGTACAGTGAATGGTATTACCAATTACAGATCGAAGCTGCAGGAAAAGGGGAGCCCACCTCCTGCATCAGTACCTCCTGTACTGAGGACTGATATTTTTGTCCTGTGGGGAATTTTGCAAACTGGCCATTGCTGAGACCAGTTTAGGGTGGGAGAGCGTGCATTTGTGGCAGGACATGAGTTTGCTTTGGATTTGTGAGAGGATGAGGAGTGGTTCTGACCTCTCTGCCTCTCTGTGTGGGATCCTTCAACTGTCCATTAATCCTTATGACCATGCTCCAAACCAGCCATCATGTGTGCTTTGCAGCTTACATCTCACTCTGATTTGTTTTTCCTGCTTAGTCAGACTTTTTTTTTTCTTCTGTGGCTAGCAGTGAGATTGCTGGAATTTAGCATGAAGGCTGGGCTGCTTTATGTTGGGGATTTTAAAGCCTCTCTATGACCCTGTCTTGGAAGGAGAAGAATTCAGATGCAGTGACTTGATTTAGCAAGGTCCTAATCATACAATAAAGGAAAAGTTGCCAACTGAATTGAAAGTGATGACTTGATTGCATTAGGATATTTTTTCTCTGTTCATAAATGATTCATTATTTCCTGTCTTCCCCCTCCTCCCTAAAACTAATCAAATTTAAGCAGAGTTGGCTTAGCTTCTAAGAACTGGGCTTCCACAAATTGTAGTGAAAAGGAATCAATTGATGCTCTTATGGTTGAATTATTACTTCATAAGAAATCTCAGTTGTTTCCACAACAGCAGCATTTGTCTTGGTTTATGCAACCAATGACATGTGAATAGTCACCGTGTTGCTAAGGCTGATGCATCTATTGACATGCTATTGGAACAGCAGCACACCTAATGGAGGAGTAAATTTGATCAACCATTACGCAAATGATTTCTTATAGTTTGGTAGTGGTTTTTTTAATCATGAGAAAGCAGATTGTGGAATTAGTAGATTTGGAATATAGCTGTGCTGACCTCAGGGGGGAAAAATGAATTTGTCTAGCGTCCTGTCTCCTTGCCCTGCTTCTGTATTGTGTGAGAAATACCAAAACAAACAAACAAACAAACCAACCAAAGCCAACCAACATCTCAGGGCTTGGTGGTGGTCTGAGCAGTGCTGTGTGTGAGTACCTGCAAGCCTAATAGAGAATTTGTCTACTGGAGCCTTCTGTTTCCCTCCCCACCCCAAGTGTTTCTCTTGATCTAATGAAGTAGGTCCCATATAAACTCTTGAATTGCTCATATGCTGTGATCATAATGGCTGCAAAAGCCTCACATTTTGTTGTTACGAGAATATAACCTCTGATGTTTCAGGCAAATGGATTTGTTCATCGGCTGCTCCTAGCAAGGACTTTGTGGATGCATCCTGCAGTCATCTGGCCTGGTTTCTTTTATGTTTAGGGAAGGCAAAGGAGCTGTACTGAATGCTGTTAAGATTGACCAAGGGTGGTCTGGGCCATCTACTTTGAGTTTTGGAGTTCTAGGCCAAGACCTTTAAATAATGGGTTTGCGTGTGGATGTCTGAGTCCAGCTTGTGTTGCCTGCAGCCTGTTGTCCCAGCCTTGGGGTTAGGGGTAAGAAGGACCAAGCTGGAGGAAGAAAAGGGAATGAGAGAGAAGGGAAGACACCTTTCTGTCTTGAAACCTGTAGCCTGACTTAGGGAGGTGGTGAGAGAAGTGGGGGCTTCTGTCTAATTTTTCAGGGTGGTCACACTGACCTTGAGATGGAGGAAGATGGTGATTAAGAGCTGTTTACTGAACTTGTAGATGTAGCCAGCCTGCCAACTTTGTGTGCTGGTAGGGAGTGGCTTTTCCTGAAGGCCTTTAGAAGCACAAAGTGTTTATGGCATCTAGGTTTAGCACTGGAGGTACTACTGGACCTGGAAGGCCTGAATCTCATGAAAAGCTGTAAGAAATTTTCTGCCCTTGATCAAATGTTCAGCCTTACACTTGAGGATGGGGTGGACACAAACCGAAAAGGAACACTTTCTGCATCTCTGGCATCTTTGAAAGCAAGTGCAGTGGGGTCTCTCCTACAGCAATGTCTGGTGGCTCCTGCCAGAGGCAGACCTCTTGTCTCAGACCTTCCAGGTATATGTTATTTCACCAGGTGTGAAGCTGTTTTATTTATTTATTTATTGGGGTGTGTGTGAAATGTCCCAAACTGTTAGCTAGGCTGCTTTTCAGAATAGGTCACAGGTTTTATATCTGTACTAATGTTTGGTCTATTTGAAGTTACTTTAAACAGTCTTTGGTGGCATGGTGCTTTTATTTTTGTCACAAAGCAGTGAGCAGATGCACTCCATGTCTGACGGTGCCATCCTGAGGTGGTAGGATCAGCCCCTTTCCAAATGCAAGGATCACACTTCAATTGTCCTTAAAGCTAGGGTGCTGCTACCAGAAGGTGTTATTTCTCATGGGAATAGCCATCCTTTGGGACCAGTTTCTTCTGTCTTCAGCAAAAGTCCAACTTTAGTTTCTGCCTGAAATTCGAACCACGATGAATGTAGTTTTGTTTGGTGCATGTGCTGGCTGCGAGATGGATGCTGGAAGTGAAGTATTTTGTGAGACAGTGGCGCCCAAAGTAGAGATCAAACAGCTAAACCGAGGTCATCCGTTCTTTATTTCCCAATATTTAAGCACTGTTTATTGCCCCTGTCTTGAGCCTTGCTGTCTTGTCTCTCTTTTTTACACAGTAATTAACACTTGGATTCTAGTCAACAGCGTTGCAACTGAAACCAGTAGCAAGTGCTTGGACACTGGTGCCTACCCTGTCCCTGCCAGTGCTCTGAGCAGTGTGCTCAGCAGTAACTGGATAGAGCACGAATGTTTTCTCCAGAAGCTTTTGGAGGACTTGCTGTCAAGATGTGTGTGCTGAAGTGCCCAATGGCTTGAATGACACTGCCAGATGGACTGAGTGCTCAAGTGGCTGTGACCACTGGCTGGGTCATCGCATGTCTAAGGGCTTAGTCACCTCTTAGATGAAGTTGTTGAAACGATTTTTCCTTTTAGATTACCAAAATCTATGGAATTTTATTTAGTTGTAGTCCAGTAGAAACAGTTATTTAAAAATGCTTGGAAAAGTACTTTTCAATATATGCTTTGGTCTTTTTGTTGACCTGAAATTGCTTATTAACTTGGTGGTGTGTACCAAGGCTGCTCTCTGAAATAGATCCTCTAATACACTCTCTACTACTCTGCTCAGTCAGTGTATGTGTTTCCTTAAAAATGCTACAAGAAGCAAAAATAAAGCTGGAACACCTAGTCTGGACTCAGGGACAAAAATAAACATGACATTATTATATTGGACTTGGATACAGCTCTGTCTGGTGGTGTGCTTTGATAACTCTGACATCTAATATTTATCATCAGACTTCAAGGTTCATAAGCTTTGCTTGTTTGGTGGCTAAGCTTTTCTCAGTCCATCTTTTTTCTCTCAGGTTCTTAGTTTATTATTTGCATCATTTTCTAAAGGCTGCAATTACAGACTCAAGCCATGGTTTTGCTTTGCCCTGGTCATGCCAAAGTGGCAGTTAGACACAACGCCCCAGCTGCCAACTGTGAATGCTTTGTTTCTGTACAGCAAGGTCAAAACTGCACAGATTTGCAATCAGCTCACTCTCTAACCATTACCTTACTAAAGCACTTTTTGTAGCTCTCTTGCCTCCCTTCCTGTGCTGAAACTCCTAAATTTAGTAACACTGAAGCTGGAGGGTTAGAATTGTGATGAGAATTTGCCACAACTCATTTTGCTTGCACTATGCCCCTTCAAATGGCCATTCCCTTTCTTCTGCTTGTGTTTTAGGGAGCTGTCAGCAGCTTGCCAGCAGCGTTTGACCACGGGGCTGCTCTGGGCCCGTGTCACTGCTATTACTCCCACCGCTATACCAATAGCTGTATTTATATTTGCAGTATCACCAGCTACAGGCCGTTCTATTTTAAGTATCCCTGGCATGCTGTAGCTTTTCCAGAACATGATTTGCACTCTTAGGGAAAATGAAAGATGCATCCAACAGAAGGCAGCAAGCTTGCAGAAGTTTGGATGTACATCAAGTTTCCTTGAGGTGTACCTTAAGAGAAATGACGGCTGGTTATGAATTATGACTGCTAGAAGATTTCTATCACTTACAGAAAGCTAATGAGGAGAAATTCTGACTGATTCTGCTTAATTTTTTCCAATGCTTGTGCACTGGTAAAGTACTTCTCTTTTCAATGCTGAGTAGTTGTTAACTCAAAGCTTTATATGCAGCATGTCACTTAGTATGGTGTTGTCACTGACAGTAGTGTTCAGTAAAGAAGATGCTCTGCCTTGGTTCTCCAACCTATAATCTTTTCCTAAACTTGCTTAAAGGTAATAAATCAGATCTTGAGCACTGGCACTCTTGCAGAATAGCAGCATGCTAAACAACCTGTGTGTGTTCATGTGTTGGATTTGAGCAGGAAAAGTGCTGAAGGCTGACTCACCAGAATGTTGCTTTGGGAGAATGAGGGGGTTCAGCTGCTCACCATTCCCTTACAGTCAGATTTGATCCGTTAGTATTTTAAGAAGGCAGTTAGGGTAATTTGCTGTCTCCATGTGGCATTCTGTGCTGGGCATGCTCTGGGGAGAGGAGAATGTATGCAGGGGTTGTGTCTTGTTGGCTCAGCTAACTGAATTTTAGCAGTTGTCAATGTTATTGAAAGCTTAAATGGTATCTCTATTTAATTTCATTAAGGCTTTGGCTGGTAGGAACATCCCGCCTCTGAATCTCTTAAACTTACAGTAGGTCAGCAGGCAAACTTACTTACAAGGATTAATAAAGAACATAACAACAAGGGCCCTGTGAGTGAATGACTTATGTGGAGCCCATGTAGCTGTGTGTGCACAGAGCAGTTACTGAAGAGTTTTGCTGAAACTATAAATGTTCTTGTCTGTCTTTCCAAGGGGTGATACAGTGTGTGGATCACATCATTCTTGATCCCATCTGCCGTGACGGAAACCTTTCTAACTTGAAAGAGTAAAATACTTTAAGTAAGAGACAAAGAGCCTTCAGTGTTTCTGAACCAAAAATTAATTTGGGTTGGAAGGGACCTGCAAAGGTCATTTCATCTAACCTCTTAACTCAGTGTCTTAAGTTTGAAGTTGGGCAGGGATCTAAGCAGCCTTATGTAGTCAAGCTTTGCTTATCTTCCAAGGATCACTAATGAAAACGTTGAACAGGGTTGACACCCTCAGTGACAGCTATTATTAACCAACCCTATCCAGCGTGGGTTGACCTGCTGACCACTGCCTGCAGAGCCCAGCAGTCTGTCTGGGTTTCCTCCCATCTAGTAGTTCTGTAAGCAGTGATTGTTGCTCTGGTTCTGTCTGTTCAGCCAGCCATCTCTCTGTAGAAGGCAGAAGCATGATGAGGCACTGTTAGTCTGGCACAGAAGTCATCCCATCACCTCTCCCCGATCCCAGTGTAGATTACACAGATGTCCGACCTGTTTGCTTTGCCCTCTTACTAACAGTCCCAGACCTAAACAATCTTTGTAGTGAGAAGCCTGCCAGAAACCAAGGCAGAGTGGAGGAACATTGATCTCTAGTATATTTTCATTTTGTCAGAGGGCTTAGCAAGGCTTGTGTTTGCAGAATGACCTTAAAGACCAGGGCTGTGGGCCCCTTGGCTTTCCTTCCAGCTGCCAACGCTGGGCACTTCCCAAAGCGTTCACTGCCTGGATGTTCCAGGTCTCGGAACAGGCTGAGCTGTACTGATAGGTACATTGAGGATGGGAAGACTTTATTTCCTGTTGAAGAATTTAATTACTGGTAACTTTCCACGTTCTCTTTTTTTTTTCTCAGTTTTGTCACTGAATATTTTCCAGGATCTGTTTGTTTTGTTTTGTTTTGTTGGTGGTTTGTTTTTTTTTTTCCCCCCAATAACAGTTTTGACTGCAAAAACTATAGGCTGATTTTTGATGCCATTCAGTCAAGAGCAGCTAATGTTAAGAGGGAAAACTTATTTGCATTTTCAGAACTGGTAGATGATTAAGTTTTCAGTAACAGATTTTTTTTTTTTCATATTTTTTTTTGTTTTGAAATGTAAGTGCTAACAAAATATGTACAAAAGCTGTGTTTGAGTGCACAGAGATTAAGCCTGCTATAAATAGCATCTTCTGTGACCCTGCTGGAATTTTCTTTAAGCTTGGAAACACTGAAGTGTGTGTTTTGTCAGATTTGAATCATGAACCCTGAAGAAGAGCTAATGAGTTCGTATTTCTGACCCCTAATCTCCAACTACAGCATTCTTTATATGAACAGCAGATCAGTCTGAAACTGTAGCTCAGGCTTTATTTGACTTAGTTTACTCCCTTTGTTCATTGTAACATTTTTTTTTTCTGCTCCAGTTGGTGTGTTTATGAAAATAATTATTTTCAGCCCACATTATCAAACCCATGCAAGCTGTGAGATTATTGCTGTGGGTGACAGTTCACAGAATCTGCTTTATTTTCTGTTTAAAACCAAGCCTTTCCTCTTGAACATGTTGTAACTCTCACCCTCATAAAATGCATGGCTTTCTCAGTTGGTCTGTCTAGTTTCCTGACAGCTTAATGAAGAGGCATAGCTGGGATGAAATGATCAACTCCTGGGAGTGAGCATGAGGGTGTGCAAATATCTGAGGGGTGGGTGTCAAGTGGAGGGGGCCAAGCTCTTTTTGGTGGTGTGCAATAATGAGATGAGAAACAAAAGGGTCAAGCTTGAACAGAGAAGGTTTCAGCTCAACATGAGGACAAACTTCTTTACAGTGAGGGTGAGAGAGCCCTGGAGCAGGCTGCCCAGAGAGGTTGTGGAGCCTCCTTCTGTGGAGGCTTTCCAGCCCCACCTGGATGCATTCCTGTGCAGACTACCCTGGGTGATGCTGCTTTGGTAGTGGGGCTGGACTGGATGATCTCATGAGGTCCCTTCCAACCCCTAGTGTCCTGTGATACTAATGCCCTGTTGTCTGCTACCTGCAGTGGTGAATCTGGTTGTACGCAATGGGTGGCAAAGCACTTGTTTGCTTTTGGGGCTGACATATTAGGTTCTTGGCTTTAAAGGTGTTCCCAGGATGAGCTGCACTTGAATGGGTTAAGGTGCAATTAGCATAACTGGTAATTATATTTTGACAACAAAACAATTAACAAACCAAAAAGAACTCCTTTAGTTTGGTTGCAATTGAAATGATTTTTAAGAACACTGAGTTCTTTTAGTAGGAAGCAATCAGAATGCTTTGCATGTCCTTTTTTCGATGCAGAATTTCTTTCAGCTTGTAGTATTTAAGCCATAATAGATGTTAAATCCTTGCAAAGAATCTTTTCTTTAACTTTGTGCTCTGTTTCTGTACAGAACAGAATTGTGAAAAATAAATTCCAAGTGCTTGACTAGCTCTTGTTTGGCATGAAGTCGTAGAGCACTTAAAATTCCTCATCCAACAGCTTTAATTGCTTGCTAATCTTGCCTAAAGATTGGCTGAGAATGTCAGCTCCGTTCTCCTGTTGCTTATTTTCAGTAGCATAGACCACAAAAGCTTGGAGAAAATGTACTAGGAGTATTTGCTGTAGAGTGTGGGTAAAAGGAGGATGGAAACCCTTCTCCTGAGGTCAAACTGTTGACTTTCAGATTGTTGTCTATTGATCTGCATCACTAGTCTGACAGATGTATAGCTTTTGTAGAATGAGTTAATAATTTCTTGCTGTAATGCCAAATCAACAGCCAGTTGACCTGAGCCCCTGGAAACGACCCTGTGGAAGGAGATGCTGTGTGATGCTGGTCCTAGTGCTGCTGCTCCGCTCCATGGAGCCTTCCTCGGTGGACTGCTCTTTTGGGGAAAGACAGCCTCGCATCCTTCCTCTTTCCTTTCTATGTGGTGTTGAGCTTTGATGAGCGTGTTAGTACTCATCTTGGTGGCTGTTCCCTTTTTTTAGAAGCAAATCTTGCCCACAGTAACTCTACAGCCACAGTGAGTAATGGAGGAATCATTGCTTGTTAATGATTCACTTGCAGGTTCCTGTATTTGCTGCTGCTCAGTCACTTGTGTTGCTGTTTTTTACACAAGTATTGCTCAGACAGGCACTTTAGACCTGATTTTCATAGTTTCGGCAGGGCACTGTAACGACAGGACAGTGGGTGCCTGCCTTTGATTACTGATCATCTCTCCAAAGTGTAGCTATCACTCCAGAGCTGATCCCAGTGATACTCCTGACAGTCCTGTAGAAATTCTTTGCCTCGTTGCAGGCTTTCCAAAGTATTTGCTTTCTGCCTGCACACTTGGAGATTTGCTTTCTTGGGGTGTGGTTGTGCTTTGCTGCTGCAGTTGTAGGAATGTTGCATCTTATAAACAAGCAAAACCAAACTTCAGCTCTTAACTACCTTGGCTGCCAAAACAGAGTCCTGAAAGAGATGCTTGGGGTCACGGAGTCCAGTCCTTTGTCTTTGTTGTGCCTGTCATATCCTCCCTAGGCTGAGTGAGTTACGCAGACAAAGCTTGCCTAATAATTCAGCTTCCTATTTTGTAACAGTCATTATTGTGAGCTGGTTCATGGTGCCATTGTTCAAATAAACTAACACACACAAAAAAAGGCTCACACAAGAACAAGAGGATGCTTTCGCTGCTTCTGGCTTGCTTACTGCCTGTGAAAAAACGAAACCACCCAACCAAAAACCCACTTGCCGTGCGGTGCTGGGAACTATTCAGCAACAGGCACCCCAATCATAGAATCTAATAAGCACTGGAAGCTTCAGGATGTTAACAGTATGAAAATGCTGTGGCTTTGCTTGTACACATTCAGAATCTGGTTTATGTTTTGTTGTTTTCTTTTCCTTTCTCTTCCATGATGTCTACTTACCTTCCAGCATGGGCAGCCAAAGCCCTGCCCCGTGTCATTTCCCAGGAACGTTATGCATCCTAACGGAGGCTCTGAGCTTGGCCATGCTGTGGTTCAGTCCAAGATCAGCATGAAAACCATCACACCGGGCCAGGGAAACAGAGAGGCACAGCCCCTGCTTGGTCATGGGTTCAGGCATAAGGGTGGGAGGAGAAGGAGGAGGCTGCAGGAGATCCTGTGCCAAAGGCAGAGTCAGGTAGAAGCATGATAATGAGGTGATTCGCAGGCCAGTTATTTGTGTTGCTTTTAGGAGTTCCTGTGACTGATTTGATTCACAGTGGAGGCTAAGTATAGCAATTCACAGAATGATTGTATGGAGAAAAATAATTCATTAACAAAAGTATTTTTTGTGGTGTTTTTTCTTTTTTTCTTACAAGTGGTAAGCTGTGTCAGGAAAGGCTTTCTTCTTGTCCTTACTCTCCCCATGTTATTTCACAGCAATGGCTTCATACCCTCTCCATTTTCTTCCTTGCAGGTTGCCTTTCTCCACCTTTTTTTTCCCAGCACCCTGCCCTTTCCCTCTTGTCCCACCAGTTTGCTCCTGAAGCAAGTGGGAGCTGGTGGCAGCATGCCAGTGTGCCAACACGGAGCTGGGAGCTCAGCCTGCCAAAGCACCTTTGCCTTTCTGAATTCATCAGCTCTGGGATGTTGCATACCAAAGAGCTCAGATCTGCATTTGGGTTTAGGTTTGTGCAAAAAGTGGGAGAGTCTCTGGTCAGACTTTATTTATTTATTTTAATTTAACTCTTACTGTCTGAAGTGAGGGAACACAAAACCTGATGATTATTTTTGTGTGAGGGACACCCCTTCAAAAAACAAAAAGCCTGAGATTGCTCTTCACCGTGTTGTTCCATATAAATGTTTGAGAGATCTGGGCCTAAGCTTGGATGGGAAATGGCACTGGATCAATGAAAGAAAACATTCAGCAATGTGCATCTTATACAAGCATTTAAACTTTTTTGTTGTTTTGGTTTTGTTTGGTAATAAAAGGAACAAAGCTATTATTAGTGACCCTGGGCTTGGGAGTTTGCTAAAGCAGCAATAGTTACTCATCTGTTTTCATTTGCAGAAGTATTCTAACGAAGGCAGCCACAAATGCAGTGGCAGGGTTAGGAGGTGGATGGTAGGAGTGGAAGTGCAGTTTCTGGAAGCTGGTGCTTACTAAGACCTTTCTGTCTTGTCTTGGGTTCGTGGCCATCGGGAGAGCAGTTCCTGGTGAGCTCTTGCCTTGTTGGATTGAAACGTGAAAGAATGAATTCCCTGGGTAAGTTCTCTGTCCGTTTTCTTCTCCTAGCTGCAGCAGCGTTGTTCAGAGCGATCCTCACTTCTAGTGCCAGCTCAGAGTTGTGGTTGCCCATTGGCTCCTGTGGCTGGTTTACAAGAACTGGAGTACAAGCAGCGTTGTGTGATCTTTTTGTGTTATTTTCCCTCTCTGCTCTTAGCCCCGGAAGGAATCAAATTGAGAAATTGGCTGACTTAAACAAAAAAACCCCAAACCTGCACAAGATGGTAAATATTTCCTTGCTCATTTCTTTTGCTTATGCACAAGACCTTTGTATGTGCTTTAATGTTCAGGCAGCTGGGTCGTGGCTCACTCCGTTGTGAGCACTGTGGACTTGGAGAACTGATGCTGTGCATGGTGGTGTTGACTGAGTGCAGCTCCCTCAGATGCAGTAATGGCAGCAAGGTTTTCAGCTGAAAATGCTGTAGTTAAATGCTACCTGTGCCAAAAGAGCATGAGTCAATGGGAAGTAAGAATGAAATACTGATTTCCTCGGGTATGGGACCATGGCCCAGCTAGATTTGGTTACCATGAGCTGGATGTATGCTTGAATTCAATGTAGTTAAAGGCTCAGTGAATGTTGCTAATAGCCTCATTAAAATCAGCCTCTTTTTCTCCTCAGTCCTGCAGCAGTTAAGAGTCTGACCTTGCAATTTGAGTTTGACTCATAAGGTTACTGAGACAAATACCATGGCAAATTTCTTGAATAAGTAACATCAACTTCCTGAAGTAACTTCCAGAAATTGCTGTGTGTTTAGATGTCTGTCTGCTGAAGATCATAGAATCATAGAATGCTTTAGCTTGGGAGGGACCTTTAAAGGTTATCTAGGCCAATCCCTCTGCAGTGATCGTGGATTTAAAGACATGGATGGACTTCAAACTAGAAATGCAGAAGACATAAATGAAAAGCAGAGATGGAGAAGGAAAACTTGTGTTGCATAGGAATCTGTTGGGGCAGCTGAGCACAGTGTAGGGAGTTCTAAGTATTTTTCTAGTGTCTGAACTGATATTGTCTGTGGTTTTTAGATAGTGGATAAGCAAGGGAGGAATAACTGAGCTGCTTTATCAGGCTGCTTACAGAACCTAGAAATGTAGTGCGATAGCTGAATAAAAGTTCTTATCTGTTTATGGTTTTTAATGGCCAGAAACTGCCATTTAAAGAGGATTAAGTAATTTTTATTAAAATCATCAATAAATGGGGGTTCCCCCCCCCCCCCCCCGGATTTTATACTAACATTTATTTTCCTCAAAAAGCATATGTTCTCTGCTAGCTATGTGAAATAATATTTTGCTTTCAGATGCCAAACGTTTGAGTAGACTGCTAGAGTAGGAAAAATGGTGATATTTTTACACAGGGTTCTTATTTTGTTTTTGTTTTTTTTAATACTTAAAAAAAGGTTTTGAAAGCACAATCAAATACATAGACATGAAAGTTTGAGATGACCTGGCACTGGAGGGAACAAAGAAACCCTTCACACTCTTGAAACAGGATTCTGCACATAGAACTTCAGTTTGCTTGGTTTTCCTCCATGGCAAACAAGTTTTTGAAGTTTACTTTGGCAGTAATTCATGCCACCATTGTGTTGAATAGGAATGGAAAGATGTTTCCAAGCAGCAAATTGCTTTATTGCTATGCAGAAATGCAGTTTTAATTCTGTTTTCTGTAGGTGCTGAGAGTTGGGTTTGCTTTCTTTTTCATTTTCTTATTGTCTTCCCATGCATCTGTAGGTTCTTAGCCCCTATTGAAAACAGTTATTCATCTTTTTAATTGAAATGAGAAGAATAAATGGTTTGGCCATTCTGGCTTGAAGTTCACTATTTAAGTTTTTATGTATGTGAAATGTTAACCAATACAAAAATGGAAGCAGGGTGGGACCCACCTTGTATTTGGTTTACTAGTTCCGAAGAGTTTTGTGGATTCCATAACAAATGAAGAATTATAAGGATGGACTTTGCTGTAGAAAATGTAGCCATTTTCTGCCAATATAAATTTTTGTTTGGCTGTCCTAGTTCCTGTGGAAAACATCATTACAGGAAGGCTCTTGTATATTGCTTCTTGGAGGGTGGTACTTGCACAGTTGATAAAGTGATGCTGCTGTTGAATAATGCAGTGAGAAAACGGTAAGTCAGTTAGAAACGGGGTTGTTAAGCTGCTGCAGCTAAATCTAGAACATGCTGGCCAATTTCTAACAAAAGTGATTTCTTCAGCTTTTCAGGAGAATGGTCTTTGAACACCTATTGCCCCAGGGAAGCAAGATGGGGAGGGGCACTGTTTGTTCAGAGTGGGAGAAGATCAGCACAGGAGATTGATGATGGAAAATGGATTATCCCTGTGGTAATATGTCTGTACAGAAATGCATTAGAAGTTGCCATGGCTCAGTGAGCAGTCTGGGGATTTTTGTGGTGTGGTTTGGTTTTGAGGACATTACTCTCAGCTTGTTTTCCTTAAGCTGTGTGGAAGTGCCATGGTCTTCTCTTGGAGGTGAATCAGACCATTCCTACAAACTTCAGTTTATTTGCATGGGGGCATGGAGAAGGATATTCATGCTTTTGCACTATGGTCCTCTGTGTTCCCTGCAATTGCAGGAGCCTTTTATTGCCCTTTTTTTTTTTTTTTTTTTTTTCCTCCAGGTCAGTATATTGAAGTTTTTCTTAAATGAGAAAAGGTAAAACTACTTGAAGTAATAACTGTGTGGCTGTTCTATTGCTTGTAAGAGCGCTGGAATCAGTCCTGAGTGCCTCCAGTGCTGGTACTTACTAGTGCTTCATCTGCAGCCCTCTTTTGGGCCACCACAATACCAAGGTCTTGGACTTGTTTGAAAACAAAATCCCTTTGGCTTAGGAACTGCATTATTCTGGCAGTCTTTGCAATCCTCAGTTTACCTGGTGGTGGTTCACAGAATCACAGAAGATTAAGGGTTGTAAGGGACCTCAGAAGATCATTTAGTGCAAACCCCCTGTGTGTGGTGTGGAATAGGTGGTAAAACGAGATAGTTTGGTTTACACCTAGGGTTTTCTTGCTCTTGTTTCAAGGAGTGTTTGAATCCCAGTCTGGGAAGATTTTAATGTGCTGGCTACTTAGGAGTTATCACTTGTTAGATTTTTAAAATCTCAAGCATAAGTGTTCAAATTTTAGAGACTTGAGCTTCAAACAGCTTGTACATGGACTTAATTGTTTCAACATTACCTAATGCATTTGATCTGCTTTATGACTTTTTTCCTGTGTAACATTTTCAGGATAACATTGCTGTGTATTTTGTAGTTCATCACTGATTACTCCCAGTTATTTTTAAGAAAAACCAGTTCTAGAAGTGTGAGCTGATGGAAGTCGTTGGAAGATGCTTACTCTGCCAGACAGGAGGGTGTTTTTCAGGTTGCATTTGGTTTTGTGTGCTTCTTAATTATTACTTTTTTTTGTTCTCCCCCACCCCCCAAGTAAATTAAATTGTAAAATTAAATTGTATTAAAGGAAAACCAGAGGCTCTAGTTCTTTGTTCCCAGCCTGGAAATACCATGGCCACTGAAAGTGTTTTCATTCTGTTCCACTTTTGAACTTCAGTGGAAATTTTGTACGGCAAGTGCAGGGCATTGAACGGTAACAAGATGCCAAGGGGTTTGGATTTTTATGTTTCTGTAATGGACTGAAAGGGTTGTTCTTTGCTAAATTTGTGAGTAGGTGTTGAAAGAACCTGGCAGGCTCACTTTCAGTTATGTCTTGTGTTGCTTGTTCAATGCAAGGTAGGATAATGAAAGACACCTGACTGTTTGCTACAGAGGATGAATTGTATTGGGATTTGGAGAGGTGCTTTCAGCTCCTGTCTGTACTTCCCAGGGTGTGTGTCCCTAAGGAAGTCACCCAAGAGGCTCTTCTCAAAATCTTTGTGTTGAAAATGATTACAAGTGATGGCGTCTTTATCAGATGATGTGTGGCAGTTGGAGCCTTCAGCTGCTATCTTGTCTTTGAAGGTCTCCCTCTGTAACTGGATTGAATATTTCTCTGCATGCCTTCTGTCTACTTCAAGTTGCCTCTTTTTGTAGTGCGTATTCTTGGGTTTGTAGTGGGTATTTCATGTTGTGGGGTCGGACTCCTGAATCTTTGGCTTCCCAGTTTTCAGTTGGAAAGTGGAAGGGCAGGTGACATTCTATAGATAGCCCACATAGCCTGGAAATTTAAAACGTGATTGCTGCAGCTCTCCAGGATGGCGGAAAGTGGTGGGCAAATGAGGGTGTGGTGTTAAGACTCCTGAAGGTAAATTGGCTTAGTCCTCCTTGCAAAGCAAACTGGAAGGGAATGTCAATTTTCTTCCTCTGGCATAAAGTCTGCTGTAAGTTACACACATTATGAACATCTTGACCAGTTTGGGCTATCCAGAGTTGGTCAGGAAGCCATTGCTTAGAAACCAGGGGATGTTTTCTAGGAGAAGAAAGGATGGTGGATGTGTCTTGGATTTGTTTTCCTATTTTTGTTTTGTTTCTGGACTGAGTAAAGGAGCAAGTATTTTTGCTCAAAACTTGTGACCTGCTCGGACATTTGATTTAGGCAGAGCTTTCTGACACTGACTCCGGGCCAATGAAATTGAATAACATGGTGTGGTCAACAGAAGGAAAATAGGGACTGAGGCTGATCATTCTGATGTGAACAAATAACAGCTTCTCCTTTTCATCACCTGCTCCCACACTTTTCTAACTCTAGCTTTCTTTTGCGCTGTTTTGTCAGTTGTTTGTACCACTTGATGGAAGTTTGTAGCTGTTTAAGAAACAGCGATTTGGTGGAATTAAAAATGACCTTAGAGCCTATTTCAGACCATTTCCTAGTGTTTGTACTTGAAGTTGGACTCACCCATTGACTTACACCATTTGAACGTGTGGCTGTCCCAAATTAAGGAAGTGCCAGGCCCCTCTGGTCTCATCATGGTTCAGGGCGAGATTCTGGGGAATAGACACACAAAGGTCGCCTAAACTGCAGTCACTTGCAAAGTGGTGACACAGACACTCAAGTTATTTCTAAATTAGTTGCAAAGGAGGGGTCACATTTTTGAGGTCTTATTTACTGCTACAGTTCAACACTTCTGAACTCTGGCTCACTCGGCTGGCCTAACGTGGGAGACGTCCAACAGTGTCCTCGAAGGTGGGGGTGAGGGGGAAGAGAGGACTTCCAAGAAATTGCAGCACTATTACTGCTGATACTCGCTTTCCAGCTGACCCAGCGTGCCAGATGATAAGAGGAATGTCTTTTTAGGTTTTAGATGGGCTGATAGCTCTAGAAAAGTGCATGTGGATTGGTGGGACCTGCTGAGAATCAGCTTATTCAAGCTACCATTTGGTCACACTGATGTATGTGCAAGCAACGGCTCCTGTTGTGTGCAATAGTGTACTCCAGTGCTGCTTCAGATCTAAATGCTCTGTGAAAGAGTTTACTTTGTCCTTCCTCTGTCTGGCTAGAGCCTTTGCCTAGAGGGCGTCTTTTGTGGCCTGTAACTTGCCTAGAGGGCGTCTTCTGTGGCCCGTAGTGTGTTACTGTCTGTTCCACAATGACCTACTTTGATTAGGCAGCAGGGTCTTTATCTCAAAAGAAGCAAGTTGTTCCTTTGCCAGTCCTCCAGTTGGAAACAGTTTCAGGACTGGACTTCTCAGAATGAGACTGTTGGTACCAGTTTAATCTCCTTCATAGCTGGTCTGTATCGCTTGGCGAAGTGCCATGGTTGTTCTCTCCTGGGTGTTTGTTTCTCTGCTGTATTTATAGACAGCAACACTCATCCCCATCAACCTCCGTTTTGTGAGATGAAAATGCCAACCTTTTCTTTAGCTTCCCACTATAAAGTGGGCTCTTGTTCCTCTCATCACCTCAATTTCAGCTCGATGTTCTTGAGCAGAGGTGCCCAGAGAGAAGCTCTTGCGCACAAGGTCTTACACAGATGTCCTGCAGACACTGGTGCTTCTCTTTCCTCTCTTGTGTTACTTGATACAGCCTGAGGCTCCTGCTTCTTACACTTGTGTTGCAGTGCTGACCACTCAAGCTGTTAGGAGTGACTCATTGCCCTGGGCTCCTCTCTGTCCCATTGAGTTTAAATTCATCATCGAAGTACTGATGATGGACCATATCCTGTTGTGCTTTTGAAAGATCCCGATAGCGTTGTGACAGCTCCCCAGAAGGATGAGCTGTTTCTCCTGAACTATGTTCTGAAATAATACAGACCAAATCCAGCAGCTACATGTCAGTGAGCTGTTTTCCAAAAGTCTTGATGGATCAGAGTCTAGAGCCTTGACAGAGGCATCAGATACAGATGTTTCCGGTTACTAGAGGAGCCTGAAGATCTTATTATGACAGAGAATACATAGGAATATGAAGAGGGATCCAGGAAAACCAGTGAGCAATTCAGGTGTGTAATCTGGTAATAATCTTTAGTGCTGTCCCTTAATCAGAGGAGAAAAATCAATGTCATTTTAATGTGGTGTGAACTCAGGACAGTGCCTCATGGCCACAGCAAAAGCTGGTAGAGGTTACAGTGTGGTTTGGGATTTGGGCTTGAAATCTTTGACTCTTTGCAAATGACAAAACAGTGCTGGAAAGAGAGATTAATGCGGGCTGGACAAGAGCAGGACCAGGGAGGGCAGAGTGGGAGCCCACAGGTCGCTCTCATACTGTTCCTGGAGCTGTTCTATGCGCTCCATTTATTGGGGGTGAGGTCGTGGTTTCACCCTTTGCCTCTACCCTTTTTATCCCTAACTTGGTGCAATGCCAACAGGCTGGGGACACAGGGGACAAAGCTCCATCTAGTGTGGAAAGGGAGAGGTTTGGGAGCCAGCAAAACAAGGAGAAACCCTACAAAAGATGAGTTTCCCTAGTTCAGGCATGGGGCCTGTGGTTTTGGTTTGGGGTTTGGGTTTTTTTTAATAACTTGTGGAACGGATTGCAGATGCTTTGACCATGCCTCTGTTAACTGAGTAACTCTGACATCCTGATAGCTGATGCTCATTTTCTATGCCCTGGCCTGTGTAGAGGTTTAAATACAGTTTAAGTTAGCCAGTTCTAGGCAAAACCAGATCTGTGCTTTTCTCTTGAGGTTAGAAACTGCATGGCATTGGTCATAGCTCTGTGAAGAGAAGGGATACAGAAGTATAATGATGTACTTTTAAGACAGGATATCTTTTAAATCTTCCTCACTGATCTGTACAGTCTTGAACTACAGTAAGGGGTAAATAAAGCCAGTATAAATAGACAAGGCATTTTATTATCTCCTTCTACAAACAAATCAGGAATAACAAATCATCTTGTTTTTTCTGGAGGTTGCTAAAAATAAAGGGGAGAAAAAAAAAAAACCAAATCCTTTTGTTTTTTCTTTTTTTTCCCCCCTGAATATTTGGAAAACCAGTTGTAGTTTGTGTTTTTTTCAGCAGCCTCCCTAAAAGGGTGGGAAATATATTTTCATAGACATACCTTGGTAACTGTAAATTTCCGAGTTCCACGAAGGGTTGTATCAAGCAAAATCAGGTTACTGTGGTTTTATCTACAGGGGGGAAAAAAAAGTATTATGAAGGAAACTTTTTTTGGTTTGGTTTTTCCTCAATCCACTTCTGATGTCCTGTTCATAGCCAGAAATATGCTGCATGTTCTCATACCTCTAGCACCTCTTCTACAGTTCCGTGCCAAAGACCACAATGGCAGAATTTGCCCCTGCCTCCTCTTTGAAATCCATGGGATGTTGGGATTGAGCACCTGCATGGATTTTTGTTGTTTTGGGGCTGTTCATCAGCATGTTGGGAATATTGAGGACTCTTCCTGCTGGAGGAGGACCAGGAGGAGTATCACAGTATCACTAAGGTTGGAAGAGACCTCAAAGATCATCAAGTCCAACCTGTCACCACAGACCTCATGACTGGACCATGGCACCAAGTGCCACGTCCAATCCCCTCTTGAACACCTCCAGGGTAGGAGAAGGTGAGGTGTGCATCCAAAGTGGTAGGTTGAGCTGAGGGCCTGGCTTCTGCTGCTAACTTTTCTTAACCAAGAAGCTAGAGAAGTGAGAAGGTCGATTTGCTCCCGGTAGCATGTTTGTCAGGCATTTCTTTTGCAGAAACCTGCAGCTGCTTCCAAGTCTGGGCTGAGAACCATTACAATACAGGCTTTTAGGGACAGTAATACTGGTGGCTGCTGGGCTCCAGCAAGTCTGGAACTGGACAGCATTTCCAGGTGACTTTGCTGCAAGTTTATAAACCTTCTTGATTAATGTAGGGCTGTTTAGTCCTCTGCTGTAGCCTAAAATAACAGAAGGTGTGAATTGCTGCTCCACAGTAATGGTGGGTGTTCCTGCAGGTACTTTGCCAAGGTCAGGAATGCTAAATAAACCAGATTAAACAAAACCCTGTTGCAAGAATTCATGATTAACTGTAGTCTTTGTGGGGTTTATTGGTTATAAACTAAGTGCCTGCCTTTTATTTTTTTGTCTCAGTAACTAAGGCAGATGTGAACTTCAAGTCTAGTGAAATACTTTTTGGCTCTTGCCTCTGTTTACATGATTCAGGAGTTTGCAGTAGTTCCACAACAAATATAGCTTTGAACAGAAATAGCCATTCAAGTGCTATGCTTCTGGCAGCACAGAGGAGATTAAGAGGTTCTAACTAAAAGGCATGTAACTAGTTTTGAGTTGGCTGCTGTTTCCCCCCAATAAACCAATACCTGCAATGTATTTTGAAAAGTAAGACATTACCTTCTTGCAGCAAGCTCTATGAACAGCATGTCTTGCTTGGTTGTCATTAAACCATGCTGGACATGGACCATGCTGACCAGTTTAACTTTAAAATAGCCTTCCTCCCCCACCCCCCTCTTTTCCTAGAACTGCAGCAGCA
Source organism: Dryobates pubescens (assembly GCF_014839835.1). NCBI lineage: Eukaryota > Metazoa > Chordata > Aves > Piciformes > Picidae > Dryobates > Dryobates pubescens. The sequence continues at coordinate 9,970,550 of NC_071612.1, forward strand.
ATTGTATTTGCTTGCAAAAAGTTACTTCTGGGATTTTTTCCCGATGCCTCCTCTTCAAGAAGAGCTTATGCTTTTGAAATGCAACAGAAGAGAAATGCAGAACAAAAGGGTGGTTACAAAATGAAATTATGTGTTAGCAGTGCTGTAGTTGAAGTATTAAGAAAACACTAATGAATAGATGAAAGAGGATCTTTTTTTTGTGTGTCTGTTTTGACACTATGTGAAATCAGAAAGCATAAATATTGCTTGTGTGTTTTTATTTTGAATGATACTTATGTGTCATGGTTTTGATTTAGTATTTCTTTTATTTGCATGCCAACACAAGTTTAAGTAATCATTTTCCTCTTTCCCTCTCTCTGGTGGTCATAAACAGTTTCTGGCTAGAAAGAAGGTGTAGAATGTTTTTGTGTGGGGGCAGAATTTACAGTATGGTCCCAATTCCACAGTATTCCAGCTTTTAAATCAATACTAAGTATTTCTGTGAAAGACTGGATGATATAAACTTAAAATAGAATTTATAGCTGTTGAATGGCTAGTGAAGAGATCTCCTAATCACTGCTTGCACTGACCCACCCCAGATGTCTTCTGCAGCTGCAGAGCAGACCCTGAGGCATTCTGACATGACCCACAACATACACCTGAAGGTTGTAAGCACACAGAAACTGTACCCATCTTGGGATATCTCTGAACTGGGAGTGGGCAGGATTTAGGAAAGGTACTTGGGGACAGAGGCCTTATCTTTAGATGTGGCTGTAGTGAAGAGGCTGCTGGGTCCCTAATGGTTTGCTGGGGTTTGCTTTTTCCATAAGCCTTGGTCTGAGATTACCCCATCAGGGATGTTGTAGGTCATACTGAATGGCCAAGGAAATCAAAGGTCATCTCTTCTGTAGTTGTTTGCAGTTGGGCAATTCCTCCAGTGAACAGCTGTCATTTTGCTTGGCCTCAGTAAGCAAGTTTGTAAACAGCCTCAGTACTTTCTTACATGGACAGCTGGAGTTTATCCCACCTTCTTGTCAGTCCTGTGGATACCCAAGGCAGCAAGACTGGTACATCTGTCCTGCAATTGCAAATTGCAGTTGAGTGTAAATATCCAAATGGTTGGTAAAGTAACTTGTTGGTGAATAAAGACTTCCTCCCCACCCTGGTTGTTCAGCTTGCCCAGTAAAACATTTCTGTTTGCTCCAATAATTCTTCCACAATTAGCCAAATATTTAGATGAACTGTGAGCAATGGTTGAAGACTTTAAAATTGACTTTGGTTTGAAATGTGTAGACCCTGAGGAGTTGGTTTCTGGAGCCTGTAGAGTTGCTTTGTTAGAAAGAGACATTATAGAATCATAGATTTGTTAGGGTTGGAAGAGACCTCAAGGATTATCTAGTTCCAATGTTCCTGCCATGGGCAGAGACACCTCACGCTAGATCATGTTGCTCAGAGTCACATCCAGCCTGCCCTTAAAAACCTCCAGGGATGAGGCTTCTACCACCTCCCTGGGCAGGCTGTGCCAGTGTCTTGCCACCCTTGTGGTGAGGAATTTCTTCCTAACATCTGTTCTGAATCTACCCATTCTAGTTTTGTTCCATTCCCCCTAGTCCTATCATTACCTGACACCCTAAAAAGTCCCTTCCCAGCTTTCTTGTAGGCCTCCTTAAGATACTGGACGGCCACAATAAGGTCTCCTCAGAGCCTTCTCCAGTCTGAATAGCACCAACATTGTTGAAGGACACTTCTTGGTGCGATCAGGTCTTGTAATGTATAGCTAGTGCTGTGGTTAGAGATTGAATTGAGAGTTTCCACATTACATGTCCAATATTATTTGAACATTAAAGGTGTTGCAGTAATGTGTCAGGGGTTGCTTGTTGCCTTGCCCATCGTATTCACTGCAGCGAAGCACGCTGATAACACTGACCTGTTGTATACTGAGCACTGAATTTGCTTTGTGGTTTTCATTATGACTGTTTGGGGTTCTTGATCATTTCAATCCAGTCTTCCATAAACACTTTCCCTTTTGCTTCTTAAGATCCTGTTTGCTCAGCATACTGCAGCAAGGATATCATCTGCGTGAGATGAGGCTTTGGGCTGCCTCATTGTCTTTTGGAGGCATTGAGCAGTGCTGTAGCTGCAGAGTCAGTAAGCAGGAAACCTTGCATGAGTGGAAGGATTTAGGCTGGGAATTGTTGTGTCACTGTAACCCTCCAGGAGCACAGTTGCTTTTGTGGCTTGGGGGGAATCTGAGCCTGTGAGTGATGAGTACAAGCTGTGAACACGACATGGCTGAGTCTTATTTTCTGCAGGGCTGCCACTGCAAATAAACTTGCTATCCAACTAAACTTGCTATCCAACTATGTAAGTGCTAGGTAATTTCTAAACCAAGATACGATGGAAAGGTGATGTGGAGCCAGAACTGGGCACTGTGTGGATTCTAAGAATCAAAAGCCACGGTTATCATACGTCATCTTCCCTCTGGGCGACGGTGTTATCTTCTCTGTTTACCCAGATAAAAGAAGGTAAATTCTATATTACAAAATCGAGACCTGCAGAGGTTGTTAGTGAAGTGTTATCTCCTCTCTTTTTCTTTTATCACCTCTTGGTTGTTTTAGCTATCAGGCTTTTTTGTTTTGCAAATGTGTGTAGAACTCTTTAGAGAGGGCAGTACCCATAGATGTGTCTGGAAAATGGTTCAAAAAGCCTTTGACAAGGTCAGGCTTTCAAGTGAAAGACAAACCCACCTCATGCCTTTTTTTCCCTTTTCCTTTACTTTTTTTTTTTTCCTTTCTTGTAATATCTTCTCTAGGTTTGTGATGGCTTTGAAAGTTTGAGGAAGAACACCAAACCAATACTGGGTAACACAGTCAGCTGCATTTTAAGTTCCTTTAGCTCTCCACAGAACCTTTTTGAGAGCTTGAGGTATTTGTGTGTGTAGCTGTCTTCACCTGCCGGTTCCTTGTCTGCCTGAGGGATTAAGCCTGTTTGAGCAGAGGTGGAACTAGGGAAACTGTACACCATGACATTGAGACTCTGCACTTATTAAGGATATATGTCCAGCTCTTGACAGATGCCCTTCCAGTGGTTCCTAGACAGAGGTTCACCTGGGTGAACCTTGAATGAGAAGGAGTTATGTCCCAGGGGAAAAAAAAAACCAAAACATTATCTTGCAGTCACCCTTCCTGCCCCCCACCTTTTTTTTTTTTTTTTTTAGTGATAAAGATCGTGAGAAAACGATGCCTAACAGACAGCCCTTATCCACTCCTCTGATGCCATTAATGGCCTGTTCCACACCCATTTTAATTAATGAATGGGAGAAGTGCTTTCAACGCTGACCTGCCTCTTCCTTTTCTCCCAGACCCACAACCAGTTGTCCATCTGTGGGGCAGTGAGGTTGGTACAGCTGCCTGGCATAGGTCTGAGGATCATACTCAGCCTTGCAGTAGCTCTGGGCACTTCTCTGAGCTTGCTGCAGACCAACACCTTGCTCTGGGCTGTCTCCATTGGGAGTCTGGGCAATATTCGCAGGCGGGTGAGGCAAGATGTAGCGAGATGCCGACTCTGAACTTCCCTGCTCTTTGTGATACGTGAAGACCTCATGTGTGGATGCCTCAACACCCCTTCTCTACTCGGTAGGTGCTGGATTGCACAGGTCTGCGGTGCCGGCAGGCAGTGGGCACTGCTGCCCGCCTTGCTGCTCCATGGGTATTGGAGTTGCCAGGTCCTTATCTGGAGCCACCCCTAGAGACAGCTGCTGGCCTGGCTCCTGCTTGACTTTCACCCGAGGGTGCTCAACAGAAACCCTTGGACACAGGTTGGGGGCAAAGATGGAAGCTGTTAGAGTTGAGATGTTCATGCCCTGCTCCTTTGACAGCTTCTGTCTGTAAGTGGCGCTTTCCCGGGGCGACGGCACCGTGAGCAGATTGCGTGGCTGATGTGTTGCGATGGAGGTTGTATTCTGCGAGTTAAAAATACTGTGCTTGGGAGCTGGCCACTGCCTTCTGCAGAGCCACAGGAACTGTGGCTGACTGGCTGAGATAATGCTGGTGACTTTCAGAAGGGGAAGACTTTAAAAAATACTCCATGTTTAAAAAAAATAAATATTAATGCATGTCTGTAGCTCCCTCTGAGAGTTCATGTCAAATGCACATTTTGGCTAATGGAGGCTCAGTTTAGGCATAAAAGACTTTCCAGTGATTATTGTATAGAAGCCTTTGAGGATACTCTTGGTTTGCAATTATTCATCTCCCTTTTAACAGGAATGGTTGTAAAAGATTGTAAAATGTGACCTCTGCAGCGTCTAGATTGAACCTCTTTACTTTTACGTTGTTCCTTCCTCTGGTGGTGATCAAGCTTCCCAAGCTATACTGCAAGCTGTGTCCCCAAGTAAATGAGCATTCAAGCAGATCAACTTAGGGCATTTTATTAAGTCAACACTCATGCAAAAGCCACCTCCAGAGCTTAATAATTATTTACTGAGTGCTCCTGGGTCATGAGAGAGGTTTTCATTAAGTTCAGAAAGCATTATGTTCAGCAGCTTGTGAAGGTGTGTTTTAAAGACAGGAAGAAAAATGGAAAACTACTAAATGGTGTACAGCTACTTAAAAAGGTTCTTAGCTGAAGATTAAACAAAGGGTTTTGTTTGTGGGCTTGGTTTTTGTTGATGCTTTGTTTTTTGGGGTTTTTTTGTTCTTTGTTTTTCTTTTGTTAGACAAGTGTATCCACTGACACAATTTGATTTGTAATGCAACCCTCAGCTTCTGGGTAACAGACCTGTGTGGTGGATGTGTTAGGGTTTTTCCTCCTTCACTCATCTGACTCAGGTGTATACCTTGCATTTGGGTGCATGGATGGATGTCTGTTGGGTTATTCTGCAGGGGCAGTATTTGGTGTAGGGTAAGCAGCACTGCTGCAGGAGAGCAGCTCCAAGCTGGTGCGGGTCAGGATGAGAAAGCACTAGAGGGACAGAAAAACGTGTACCTTACTGATGGAGCAGATGGAACAGCAGACAGTGTGTCTCTTCAGACCTGTAACCTTGAAACACAGAAACCTTTTGTACAGAGGCCTGAAACAGTCCTTGCTTTATTATAAAGGCTGATAAAGGTCTCCACACCGTTTATGTAGTTGCTGTGTCCTTGGCAAGAAAGGACATATGAGGATGCCAGCTGTTGGTTTGTGTGTTGTGGGTTTTGGTTGTTGTGTTCCCCCTCCCCCCCCTCCCCCCCCCCCCCTTAACATTGATACTTAAAGCAGTGGCAGCCAGTTGGAGCGGTGAGTGGAGCATCGCTGGAATCCCCAATCAATTATTAAATTGCAGGAATGAAGTACAAAGTGCTCCAGGGAAAATTCCCTGGTAGTTTGCTTGTACTTAGAATCCCTTGCTTTAGCTGAAGATGGGGGAGAAAAGATTGTGTAGGAGGCTTTCTAGTTGTTTGTGTGCTATTCAGTTTAGAAGTTTGGGGGTGGGGATGGGGGTTGGCTCTCTCTTGTCTGTTTTGTTTTGTGGTGGTTGGGGGTTTTTTTAATTACTTTTCCATTTGGTATCCTGTTTTCTGTCACCTCTCTTCACGGCAAACAGTAATACCGGCTGCAGATTCAAGGCTGCTAGAAATGGTGTCGCTTCAGCCACGTATGTAGTAGCAGCAACAAAAATTTTCTTGAGCTTTTACTGGTTGATAGACTGAAAACAAAATGTGGACAAATAAAACTTCAGTTTTGAGGAAAGTTTAGTGGTCATTGAACAGGAGGGGTGTTGGAAGGGAGCTGTGATAGCTCTTTCTGGAAGTCAGGCCAAGTATTTGAGTTGCAACCTCTCATCTGCTTGCTTTAAAGATCAAGGAAGTTTTATTCTAATGACAGATACTTAAATGTAGATGCCCTTCTTTTCTCTGTAAATAATTATGAATGGGATAAGGGTAAGACGTGAAGCAAGCATTTAAATCCCTTGTTATTTCTTACCTCTGAGATCTGGTGCAGCTCAGTGGATTTCTTGAGGTGCTAAATCTGCTTTTCTTGGCTGATTTCTCTGTGGACTAACCCATTAACAAACAGTTGGCATGAACGGAGGAGGGCAACAGCCTCCCTCTTGTATGCCTTTTCCTCCTTAGGGTAGGAAGTCCTGTTTGGAGCAAGTGGTTTTGAAATCTTTGTTGAAAATTTTCAAATGTATTTTATTTGATTCTTGCTTATCTTTGTGTGAGGAAGTTTGAGGAGTTGGTTTGTGGTTTCAGTTATAATTTGTCAAAGAAACCTTCTAGTGGAGGCTTTTCTTCTTTCTTAATAGAATCAAATAAATTCTAAAACAGTAATGAAAAAAACAAAACTGAGTTAATGTTTTTCCCCCCAATTCAGAATCTCCAGATAAGTTCTTAATGAATACATAGCTAATGCAAACCAGACAACTCACATAAATAATGCATGTCAACCAGAGAACTTGTTTGATCAATTTATAAGAATCTGCAAACAAAACTGACCAATAAAAGAGAATTCCCTTTCTTTTTTATCTTTTTTAAAATCTTTTCCCCCCTCTCCCTTTTTTCCCCCCTCTCCCTTTTTTCCCCCCTCTCCCTTTTTTCCCCCCTCTCCCTTTTTTCCCCCCTCTCCCTTTTTTCCCCCCTCTCCCTTTTTTCCCCCCTCTCCCTTTTTTCCCCCCTCTCCCTTTTTTCCCCCCTCTCCCTTTTTTCCCCCCTCTCCCTTTTTTCCCCCCTCTCCCTTTTTTCCCCCTCTCCCTTTTTTCCCCCCTCTCCCTTTTTTCCCCCCTCTCCCTTTTTTCCCCCCTCTCCCTTTTTTCCCCCCTCTCCCTTTTTTCCCCCCTCTCCCTTTTTTCCCCCCTCTCCCTTTTTTTCCCCCCTCTCCCTTTTTTTCCCCCCCTCTCCCTTTTTTCCCCCCTCTCCCTTTTTTCCCCCCTCTCCCTTTTTTTCCCCCCTCTCCCTTTTTTCCCCCCTCTCCCTTTTTTCCCCCCTCTCCCTTTTTTCCCCCCTCTCCCTTTTTTCCCCCCTCTCCCTTTTTTCCCCCCCAAGGAGACAGGGGTAAAATAATCAGTACACAGATCTGGGAAGGTAGCTCAGGCTCTGGAAGGTACGGTCTGTGCTATGTCTTGGGTTGATGGCAACAAAATCAAACTTGTTTATTCTTTTTTTTATCTGATTGGTTGCCTTTTATTATGCAACAGCCATCTGCATTATAACTTATGTATGCAGTAACCAACATTTCCCAGGCATCTGTGCAAAGGATGTGTAATTTAAACTTATTTAATGAAACGTTATCGCTTCATGATTAATTGAATTGGCACGTGACACTCAGAGCTAATAACTCTGTCTGTATTACGCTCTGCTTATTAGACTGCTAATGGATAACCCGTTTAATCATGTGTCAATTAACAGGATGAGTCGGTTTCATTTATTGCAATTAGAAGGTATCCATAAACCGTGTTTGCAGGAAGTATCTAAATCACAGCGTGTATCTGGTGTGTGTGTGTGGGCTCTGTTACCAGCTCTACATAATCCAGGGGTGAATCAGTTCACCTAGGAGAGTTTTGAACCCACACGTCCAGGTTCTGTGCTGTGGTAAGTGGCAACATGCTCGCTCGTGCGGGAAAAGCTGCTTGTGCAGCACGATCAAGGGAGAAGACCCACCTGTGTAGCAGCATGTAGAGGTCAAGAAGCTTTAAAAATACTCTTTTGGTGAAGACTTTGACATAAGTTTTTAATTGCTTTTATTGATTGGAAAACTCAGTTTCTGACAAACTTTCTCCTGTGCACTCTCCAAGACGGTACATGGTGATGAAAGCCAAAACCGTCTTCCATTCTAACCTGGAGCTTTGTGTGGTGTGTCCTGCAGTCAAGAGGATGAGCAGATGTGGTGGGGAAGGGAAGCTGTGTGGGAAGACACTCAGTGTCATGCATGGGATAGGCCCAGAGATGAGATACCCAAGTTTTGAAGTTTGCCACATCTGATCAGTGCCACTGGTGCTAAGTGGAAGGAGTGTTGCTTCAGTGTCTGGTTTGGTGAGAGGAGGAGCTTTGCAGCCTCCAGGGGATAAATAATGGCAGGAGCTGTCCTGTGGTTGTCCAGTTCCCTTGGCAGTGCTTGTGACAGGAGCACCTGGTCAGACAGGTGTTGTGCAGCAGCTTTGTCCTGGGTAAAAGTACTATTTGAGCTCCAGTGCACTGACAGGAGTAGCATGTTGCCAGCACTGCCTGCATTCAGGGCTTGTGCACCTCTACACTGCCTCAAATTGTAACGTGGATGAAGAGAACGATGCCTACTGGGCACTTTTGTGGCTGTGCTAGTTTCTGGTTTCTCCTTGGAATAAGGTTGAACAGGACATTCAGTAATATCGAGATATTTTTCTTCCCCTTCATCTGGCCATCAAAATCTGGTGTTCGGGGTATGGATAAGATCAGCTGCTTCTTCCTCTTGCTAGTGTCTGCTCTTTTTTTTGATACTGGTTTTAAAAACACACAGTGCCTGACCTTGCAGTACCTACCTCATTACATCTATCTAATGCTATTTTCCCCCAGTAACTAGAATATTGAGCAGCATTACAAGAGAAATAAAATCTGAGTCTCAGCCCTTTGGGGAAGAATTAGTCAAAACAGCATTTTCTAGTGCTGTTGGTTCTTTGAAAGACATAATACTTGGCAAGTTTTGTTGTTTTCAATCAGCAGCAGAACCCTGAATAACCTGTAGGAAGCTGTAAGGGCAGTTGATGAGTTATTGGTGTGGGTAGGCACAGTGATCGCCTGAGTTCCTGGCAGGGGCTGTTTGAAATGCCATGGAAGTAATTTTTCCTTCCTTCTCGCTCACGTCCCCCAAAATCTCAATACATGGGAAGGTACTTCTGAGATGGTTTTGAGCACACTTGGGCTTTGGTAGGCGGAGAACCAGTTCAAAATGAAAGGAGGTGGGAGCAACTGCTGGGTTACCAATTTTGCAGCATTAGGTATCTATAAAAAAATAGCAATAGCACATGAATGAGAAACCTGTTTACAGGGTACAAAATAAGTTTCTCCTCAGCATGGAGAGAATGAATCCTTCCTCCAAACCAGCATTTGAGTGCCTTACTTCTGCTTGCCTATTTCAGTGGTCTCCAGAGTGAAGTGTGCCATATTATTGGTGGGTGGGAAGAAAATATTTGTACTTCAGTAATAGAAATACAATTCACAAATCAATGTGCATGTATGGAGCTGCATGCTCAAACGTTTCTTTGGTGTTTTTTCTTCCTGGTAGGGTTGTGTGATTAAAAATTGAGTATCACTGATCTGTAACTATCTGGTCAGGGAAATAAAGCATCTTCTTGGCTTGCAAATGTATGAGTGGTTCACATGTGCAGCCAGAAGAGAGGCTGCTGGGTTTGGATGTGAGAATGCTTTGCCCTTAATTGCAAGGGAGGTGTTTTTTACAAGTATCACAGTCAATGACTTGTCTTGAGCAGCTAATTAGTGCGATTATTCCACAGCTGCATTAGTTTCACCACAAAGGTTTTCTCTTGTTTTATCAAAAGGATCAGTGTCTCTCTGAATGTTTCAACCTGACAGGTCTTAAATAGCAAGATGGTCCCCTCCCTCTCTCCCTCCCTGCCCCTAAATGTGTGCTCTGGAAAAGCAGAGTTTGATCTCTTGAGGGAGTTAGGGTGAGTTTTTTCTTTTTCATTTCTGCTCTGAACTGTTTGCAGCATTTGGCCTAAACAAAGCCAGAGAACTTCCAGCAGTGCTGGCTATGGTTGCCCAAACACAAGTAGCTCTCAGTACCTGCAGCCTTCCACACAAGACCTGGAAGGGCTGCTGGTTCCTGGACTCCTTTGCAAGCTGCCCTGGCAACATTCTCCAGGTGGATCCTCCACTGGAGCCAGAGGTGGGATTTTCAAGAGCAGCCTCCTCCTAAGGCTGCAGGGTTACTGCTTGACTTCCTCAGGCATGGCCCTGCAGCATATCGGCCTCAAGAGCCCTTTCATTCTGTGGCTTGATGGAAATCAACTGCAGCAGTCTGAATCAGAAAGCAAATATCCTGAGTTATACACACTGCAGCTCGCTCTTTTGTGGAGTCTTGTAATATTACCCACTTTTGACATCCTTCCTTTGTAGGATGTGCTGCTTGCTATTTACATACCCTTATTGTTGTGCTTTGCACTACAGAAATGTCTTGTAGATGGATTTTAGTTGTGAAGACTAACAGAATGAAGGGTTGCTTCAGAAGCTGTCCCTGTAGTCCATGACAAAGTCCCATGTTTTGTCTGGTTAGAAGTTCTGCTTGAGAGGGACTAAGCACAGAGTTTGTGAAGCCATGCAGCGTGCTAGCTCAGGGCAGCCTGATGTGCTTTATAAAGTGTGACTGAAATAAAACCTTTATTGTTTATTGTGCCTGTGGTATCTCATCGTGCTCAGAAGATGCTGGTAGGCCTGAGGTGGAAGTTGGTGGGGATTTTTTGGGGATTGGTTTCAAGCTATGAAGAATATCGCCACCAGCAAATCCAACTCTTGCAGAATTAGCTGAACTTTATGTTGTGCTTCCATGGGAGATGTAGTTTTGGGGTTTTTACTTGTTGGTTTGTTGTTTTTTTTTTTAAATCTATATTTTTAACATGATCATTAGACCTGGAGTATTATCTATACCTGTCACTGGATTCCATACAGCCCTTTATTACTTTTAAAAAGGGAATGTGAGTGCTTGCTGCTATCTGTCAAAGCCTTTGTTTTGTTTGTAGATGGTTGCTGTGAAAATGGAAACAGTAAATAGCTCTTTTCAGCTGGCTGTTGATGTTTGGAAATGGTTGGCTGCAGTCAAGTTAAGGCAGCCTCATGTGGCTGCTAAGCACCTGAAGTAGGTCTGCTCCAAATTCCCCCTAGGGTGGCCCTGCAGTGTATCCTCACCCATCCCACCTCACGGTCCAATGTAGTTCTGCAGGCTCCGACTGCTGGTGCTGCGATCCCGCTTCTGGAAGCTGAGCTGTCTCTCTTTGGTCTTCCCACAGCAATTCCGAGCATCCTGGCGCTTCCAAGCCTCCCTTAAGCTCCTCCAGCATGACCTCACGAATCCTGCTACGCCAGCAGCTCATGCGTGAGCAGATGCAGGAGCAGGAACGTCGGGAGCAGCAGCAGAAGCAGCAAGCAGCCCAGTTCATGCAGCAGCGAGTACCTGTCAGCCAGACACCTGCCATCAACGTCAGCGTCCCCACCAGCCTGCCCCCTGCCACCCAGGTGCCCATGGAGGTCCTCAAGGTACGCCACTCTCTCTGCCTTTCTGCTCATCTAACCGCCCTTTATTTAACAGGGACACGGCTATAGGGAATTTTGGCGATGAAAATTTGCCACAAGCTGCGCTGTGGCTCGATTTGCAGCTGATTTTGGTGTCCTGGTAGTGAAAAATGGAAAATCTTTGTAAGAAGTTTGTGTGACTTTTCTGCTCTCTAAACTTTGAGATCTCGGGAGGGAGGTTTTGTTACAAAACCAATGTTGCCATCCTCTCTCCTTTGGATAACTCCTCCGTCTCTCTAGTACTTCACTGTTTTCTACAAGAAGACATAGTTAATAGGTGTTCAAATCAATATTTCATTTGTAAAAGAAAACAGTGACGTATTTTGGTAAAATGGAGTCAAAACTCATTACAAAAGAGCTCCTTGGAAAGCCTTAAGCTGGAATACGGGTGAGTATCCAGCCTCTTGCAACGAGTCTTTGTAATCCTTTTTTTGCTTAAATGACTTCTTTGCTATTAGTGGCTTTGGATTCCTTGTCCTACTGGAAACGGTGGGAGCTTGTTAGTATCCCTCTGTCAAAGGCGATGTAGTTTGCTAATTGCTCCAGGGTGAAACATGAACAGCTAGAAGAAAAGAGATAATTTCATGCACTGGGTAAATCCAAGCGGAGTAAAGCAATGCGAAATGTGCACGTAAAGGAATGTGAAGAGTTTGGGGGACATCTGCAGATGTATTTAATGAAGTTTGCATTAATTTTGAAGAGTTATTTCTTTACTTTGTGCTCCATCTTTTTACTACAGCCTGATGTTTAGTAACCACAGTCAGTTGGTAAGCATGTTCTTGCCAGATAAGTTAGCTGAGCTTGGTTACAACCCGCTTGTAGTTTACTCATCGCTGTTCTACATCAGTGATAGGTAGGCAAAGATTTAGTTTTAAAACAGACTTGCAGGCTCAGGATTTTGAGATAATGTGTGCGTGGAGGAAATGCAGGATACATTTACTTATTGAACCTGCATTCTGGTGGTGTGTTGACAGTGCCAAAACTATAGTTAGTTGGGACGTTCGAGCCAGGCTTAAGTATGTTCTGTAATCTAGGGGCAAAAAGGTGACAGCTGAATTTTGAATTGCAGACATTTCCATTGCCATGAAAAACAAATGTGCTGTACATTGAGCATGTGTGCAAGTGCTTATAGTGAGGACCCCAAAAATTGACTGGGAGTAGCTCTTTTGTCTACTGCTTGTGCACAATGTTTGCGTATAACAATTTGTTAAACTTCCTGTGGCACTGTAGTTAAAATTCAGATCCAGGAGATGTGTAGATGCTGTGTAATAGGGTGGGGGTTTTTTTGCTTTAGTTAAATGTTTAAATTTTTATATCCTTGCATATTAATATGTTATGTCTTGAATTTTAGGGATTCTTTGTTCAAATGTCTCGGAAAACTTGTAGGAAGGAATGTAGTGTCTTAAGAAGCATTAGAAGTTGTCTGTATTGCTGTTCTTACAATTATGTCTTTATATGAAAGAGGAGAGGAGGCAGCTCTGTATTTCAGCGGGACAAACTATAGGAGATGCTGTAGGTGAAAGGTGATGTTCAGTTATTACAGAGTTCCTAGGAACTGGCTTGTCACAGTATTTGTATGCAAATCTGTAACCTGCTGGAGGATTGCTAGGGAACTTCACATGAAGGAGTTGAACCTGACTCCTCATCCTTCAGGATTGCAAAAGAAGTATCCGGCCTCTTTTGTGCTGATGGAGGAGGCTCTCCTGGAAAGAGGGAGGAGACCTTCCCTGTCTTTGGCCTAGGTAGCAGCATACATGGCCGTCTAGAGCAAAAATTGGAGAGAATGTATCCTTAATTGGCTTGTAAATGAAAAGTAATAGCTGCCAACAATAGAGAACTGGGCACTGAAGGTGATGGTTGTGGAAACCTGAGCCTACCTGCTGGAACAAAACGATGCCTGTATTTACATGAGTAGATGTAGCAAAACCAAGTCATCCTCTGCTCATGAAGAGAGGCTGCTTTGCATGGTTTTGCTGCATGTGTTTTTGGTGGAGAACAGCAGCTAAAGATTCATCTTTGCGTCCTTACTGATAGAAGTGGACCACTTCTGTACAAAAAAAACCCCCTGGTACAAAATACCAAGCTGCTTGAAATCATGATCTTGCTGAAAATTTACCACTGATACTTCAGAGAGAGGGGGATTTGGCTGAAAGGGCCATATCATATTTATTTTTTTTTCACTTAATGTAAAAACAGCAACAAAACAAAGGTTATTTGGCTGAGAAGATGAGATTAACAATAAATCAGGATCTTCCTGGTGCCGATATGCTGACGGCCAGCTCTGCCTGCAGTTGTGCTGCCTACGAGTGACATCATTTCCCTGCAGCTGCTTTTTACACTTCAGTTGTTTTTTAGCTGTAGACAAATTTTCCGTATGAGCTGTACAGAAGTTTTAATTAGATAAATAGGGAGCTAAGTTGGTAACTTTATTATCCAGATGGTCTGGATTTAGTGACCTTAAAGAATGAGATGGACAGAAAGGGGATTTTTGCACTTTGAGAAACGTTAATCTGCAGAGGGACTGTCTTTAAAGGAGACATTTTTGGATGCTGCTACGCCAACAAATAAGACCAAATGTAGTCAATTGTTTTTGTTGTTTGTTTTGGAAGTTAGCATCAAAAAACCCTCACTCCCAGCCTGTTGAATCTGTCAACATTCTGTGTTTTCAATGATGTGATGTGACTTTACCATTTCTCCCATGTCTTGCAGTGAGAGAAGGATGCTTGCATGTAGTTTGGTTGTTTGAAATTGCTTGTTTAATTACAAAAAAAAAGCCAAAGATGTTAATGAGCTTGGATTTTGTATTCCTTTTTCAAAATGTTCATTTAGAAACATCACAGAAAGAAAGAGAAATATGTGTGAATCTATGTCACATTGCATAGGAATCCCCCAAATTACATAATGTGGTGTGCTCAAGGCCATGTGAATAAATAGGATTTCATTTTCTTGAGTAATGACTTATTGCATCACTTCTCTGCCAAGTAATGTAGCTTGGCAAGGTAGGAAATGACCTGTTTGAATTCCAATTTCATGTTGCTTTGTGCAGCCTAATTAAGAGATGGAGTAGGAGTAGGTCTAACACATTTGAAACAGTATCTCTTTGAATGCAATAGCACCAGGAAGATTTGGTGGGGCTTTCAGTTCTCTTCTGCAAAGCTGTACACCTAGCTTCGTAGGTGTACAGGCTGTTTTATCTTTAAGCATCTTCTCACCCATCACCTGTTGGTAGTGGAGGACCAGCGTCTCCAGAGGGATGTCACAAGAGTTTCTTTGTTTCTTTGTTCCATCGCGTTCTGCCGTGACAATAGAACCATCTAACTTAAAATGCTGATTTTTGGAGTAGTTCCAAGGCCTGGCAATGTTGGATCGGGATCTGTTCCTGAGATACAAAGTAAGTTTATATTTTGATTTCATAGACTTAACTTCTTTGCAAGGAGTTCATCTGAAAGTGCCCTTGTTGGGTGGTTTTATGGAGTAGCTTCTGGAGTAGAGATGTATTTTAGATTAGTATGGTTAATTGCTATTAAGTAGCTGCTGTTGTTGATTGTAGTTATTCCCTTGTCTGGTACAAGTCCTAATCTGTTGGAGTAGAAACCCCTGTGCAGATCTCAACTTCAGCATTCCAGAGCTGATCTCTGGGAACTGGTCGCTCCATTGCTGGAAGCAGGGTTAGCACAGGACTTGAGGAGTTGTGTGCCTATAGTGGCTAAAGACCTGATGGATAGGTTTGGTCTTGTGCTCCTCAGTCATCCATTTGCAAAACAGTACTGCTACTAATCCCATACCTTGTGGAGTTAAATTTGGTAAAGGTGGAGAAATCCTTGGCTCTTAGAAATTGAGAGAGACTGGTTTTGGTTTGTAGTGAAGCTGGTCTGTTAATCAGCTTCCCCATGGACTTCATCTGTTACTCTCTTCCTGTTTGATACTGTAAAATTAGCTCTTCTTCTGTAGTCTTAGCAGCTGCCTGTTGACAGTTATTTAAAGAACATCATCTGCAGATGTGATAGAGTTGCTGGGTTCTGCTTTTAGCATCTTTCATGCTCCTGTCTCGCCCATTTTCAGCCTCCTTTCCTACCAAGCAACTTGCAGGATTCTTGTAGAGTAAGCGATGTTCCATCTGCCAAGTTACTGGCAGCAGCAGGGCAACACCCTGCCTGTAACAGGCAGTAATACACCAGCCTCAGCTGTAGGTTAGTTTTCAGTCTTCTGTGTCAATCCAGGCAGCTGACTGTAGGGTTTTTATTTAT
This sequence comes from Dryobates pubescens, assembly GCF_014839835.1. Classification (NCBI taxonomy): domain Eukaryota; kingdom Metazoa; phylum Chordata; class Aves; order Piciformes; family Picidae; genus Dryobates; species Dryobates pubescens. The sequence goes on from NC_071612.1 coordinate 9,986,034, forward strand.
TTGGTTTTTATTTGTTCAGACAGAAATGCTGACTGGTATGACCAGAATCTTACATAATGTGTTGCCTGTGGCACCTTCACTAGACATGCTCTTCAGCAGTATGGTTATGGTGCTCACCACACTTTACATGCTTTTAAGAAACACAGAGGGAAAAGAATTTTCCTTCATTTCAAAGATCCAGGGGAAAAGAAAAGAAAACAAAACTGAAGAATCAGTCTAAAGACTGAAGGTACCAGCTGTCGTGCCTTATTCTCCAAAGTAAGGCTTGCAAGATCCTGTGCTTGTTTTCTGTCAGTTTTCAGGAAGATCTACTGATTGAAGTAGTCAGACCTGAGATCTGAGCTGTTGATGAAGGCTTGTCTTTGAAAATTGGTCTCTTCTCTCTCTGGTGTGTTCCTGCAGTGGTGCAGATGTCTTTTGGACGCTGCATAAATGCTTTGTGGGTTGTAAGATAAATGAAGGTCTCCTGATGAGTGGATGATATAACGAGGCCCTTTCAAGATGCTAACATTCTCTTTATCCTTGTTTCTGGGGAGGGAGCAAGCAGTTTCCTTGCTCCAAGGCATCTGGTCAGTGTGGGTTCTACTTTAGTGATCTGCAGCTTGAGGTCTCTTCTCTCTTTGCACTTGCATAGCACCTGCTCTTGCTAATGGGGCAGGTCACCCTAAAATGTGACATGTATGTCAAAACTTATGAATGGAAATAGAGGCTACTCTAACAATTGTAATATTTGTTGTTAATAACTTATTTGCGTACAGTAATGTTTATGATATGTTGACACTTAGAATTTTCTCTGCCACTAAGTCCCACACTTAGGATTTCCACACTGCAAAGCCTAGGTTAATGTTGTCATGGTAGATGTTAACTGCCTTTCTGGTGTCAGAAATACAGCTCTTCAGCGCTTGTCACTGTAGCCTTTCTTCTTTCATCTCAGGTCTTAAACAAGCTGAACCCCCTTCTTTTCAAAGCCTAGAACCACACACTTTTTCCTTGCTTTGTTTTATTCTAAGAGCTTATCACAGAATAGTGGGAGTTGGATGAGATTTCTGGGTATCATCTAGTCTAAACCCCCTGCTAAAGCAGGGTCACCCGGAGCAGGTTGCACAGGGATGCATCCATGCAGGTTTTGACAGTCTTCAGTGAGGGAGACTCCCATGATCTCTCTGGACAGCCAGCTCCAGTGCTCCATCATCCTCAAAGTGAGCAAGTTTTTCTTGTGTTGAGATGGAACTTTCTGTGTTTTTGTTTGTGTCCATTGCCCTGTGTTCTGTCACTGGCTACTACTGAAAAGAATCTGGCTCCAAGACTTTTGTCCATCTCGTGGCTGTATTGTGGGCTGTTCACTGCTGATACCAGAGTGGGTACCTTTGCCTCTTCCTTAGTGCTGTCCCATTGCTGTAGTTTGTCCTCATCTTCCCACAACTTTTCCCAAGTGGCCAGGAACGCAGCATTGCAGCTGTGCTGCTGGGATGGGTGCAAGTGATCAGGCTGGCCTCTTGCCCTTACTCCCATCTCATTGTTCATTCAGATTTTAAATGCACCACCATGATAAGCTCTTTGCACCAGATACCCTGTATTTCTTTGGGTTTGAAATGCTAAGCCTGCCTTCTGAGTGGTGGCATTGACTATGGACATACAAAATTGAGAAGCTGAGTCCTTTCCCAGTGTGCTTACCCCAGAGAGTGCCCTGAGGTGCTAACACAGCCCAGCCTAGCAGGGCAGGCTTTGCACTTAGCTATAGTATTCTTGGTGTGATAATTGCCGTAAACTTCATTGGGGGGGGGGAAACGACACTTAACTCAGAGTTCTGAAGACCAAGAACAATGGGATGTCAAGATAAACATATGGTAGCATCTGCTACAGCAAAAGCATGTTTGTGGATGCAGCTATCTGATTAAAAGTTAATTTAATCTAACCTGACAATGGTAGATAGCAGTGTGTGCTGGTACGTTATGTAAGCGTGGTGTGTGTGTGTTTGCAGCTGACAACTTAGGCAAGAGATTGGCCAGACTGAGCTTTGTTGAAGTACAGATAGGACACTTAAATTGAGCTTGCTTGCACTCAGCGACTGGCAGACTCTGACTACAGCAAATTCTTCATAAAGAAAAGCTTGAATTTAACTGGAGAAGCATGAAAGCTTGCCTTGTCTCCTAAGCCTTCACATAAGTAGAAGTATCTGTCAGGCCTAAAATCTTCTGCTTACTTAGTAGGCTGAAAGCTGTTCCAAAACAAGCACTGGTGCTAGATGTCTGTGGTTAGTAATAGAGGTAAAATGTAAACTCTTGCTTAACACTTGGGTTATTAGACATGAAAAATGCCTGGAATTCAAAGGGGCAGCATGCTTTGGTGGACAAGTGTCTGATTGCCTGACTGCCTGTGCAAAACACTGCTTTCACCCTTCGTCCCAAATGTCCTTTCCCTATGGATGCAAATGCTGTGCGTTGGCTGGCTCTTGGAGATATGCTGTTGCTGATAAAGATGTCTGATCTTTCTGTCTTAGCTCTTCACCTGTGGTCACTGTGACAATAAAATATAGCTCCCAAAGTGGAGGGACAAACTGTGCTACTACTGAATTATGCTGCTGGAAGGGACCAGGGTATTTCCTGGGCAAATGACACTGTGAGCAAGGTGCACAGGTAACTGAGCATAGCAGGAAGATTGCTGACAAACTGCTCGTTATCATACAGCTGCCACCCTGCAAGTTCACAGTAGTTGCCTGGTAGTTTGAAATAACATATTTTACATGCAAGATGTAAGGATGTATTCACACAAAACAATGTAGACACTTGGAGATCCAAGCTCTGATCACCTTTTAGAAAGCTCTTGGTGGTACACACCCTAGTTGGTGGTCTTGAGGATTTGTTGTCTTCCTGCTGGCATGATAGCATCCACAAGGTTAAGGAGAGCTTGCCAAGTTTGTTCTGTTACAGCTTCAAAGAACTTTTTTCCCCCTCCATAGTCTAGCCATGTTATCTGATGGTTGAGTTATCAGACCTTGATAAAATGGTGGTTCACCTCGTGTCAGTGGCTGTTCTGGAGCTGCAGAAGATGAGTTAATCTTCCCAAAGATTTGTAAGTTCCCATAGCTGTGGGTATTAAAAGCACTGATGAGGCTCTGCAGCCCACCAGGGAGCCGATTTTAACAGCTTGTATTAAGTCTTCTTTGGGTCCATGTTAATTTTAAAAACACCTCATTCCACCTTCCTGGTTGAACCAAGGATGTATGAAGAGAGTCAGTGCTGATGGCTGCAGTTGTGCTTATTGCTTCCACGGCTTAATTCAGCAGAAAATAATGGCCAGAGCCACACGCAGCGGTGGCGAGCAGGGTTGGGGATCTGGGGAGGCCTCTGCTGCCACCTTTGATAGATGTTTCAATTCAAAATGTGAACATTTCGATCTGCTTAAAGTAATCTTTTGGTATTCTGTGTGATTGCAAATATTTCACTTCTCCAGCTAGGTTGGCAGCATTATTCTCCGAGACGCTGAACCTGTGTAGTGAATGAATTCAAAGTGACAAGCTGGAGACATTCCTGCCATTCAAGAGAGGCTTAAGGAATTTCTTATTGGCTGAATTACAAATATGTAGCATTTTGCCCAGCACTGCATGGCAATTTCAACCTGCCTGACCGTGACAAGATTAGCACTTTTCCTCCCCCACCCCAGCAGTAATTTCGTCCCCCCCCCACCCCTCACCTTCTGAAAAAATTAGATTAAGAAGTACCAGGCAGAGATGCAAAAGCTTGAAAGAGTGAAAACCAGCCTTACCTTGAATGATTCTGTCTGTCATTGGATTGGTTCCTTAATTAGCCCCATGTCCTTTAACCTCTTGAGAAATAAGTAAGGGATAAATTTGGGGATAAAGACAAAGACGCCCGAAGATTTACCACACACCGCTAGGTAATTCATCAAGGAATGTTGGTAATTAGCCCTGCCTCTTTCCTTTCTGGCTCATTTAATAAAACTGGTTGATTTAAAATAATGCCTGCTGGTTCATTATCAACTACTTTAAGAGCCAAGTTATGAACTTGAAACAAAACCCACTATTGTGTTGTCTGCGGAGGACCTGGCAAGTGTGGGTTTGTTTCTTTTTTTCTTTCTTTAATTAAAAAAAAAAAGAGGTTATTTAGTCTTGTCATCAGTCTCCCCAACTTGAGAATTAAATATTACTTTGTGGTTGGATTACCATTTGGCTTTTTGGGTGTCTTTATTTTTAGTGTCTACTACTGAGAGGTAGAAAGGAGGGGGGAAAAAAAATCAAGATCTTGAAGAGGTACGTGTCAGATTGTGTTAATAAAGCATGGCCTGATGGAATTCAGCTGAATATGGACTTTACAATAGTAGTAGTCGTCCAGTTGAGGAAATGGGCAACTGCTTTAACCCTTTATCTCTCAGAGATGAGTGCCAGCTTCATGTCTTGTTCTTTGAGTGGAATTACTCCATTTTAGTAGCGCATTTCTTTAGTGCTTGGAGTGGAAATTGTCCCTGAGTTGAGGACAGAACTGTTCTGTTTTGTATTTACATATGAAAATTGCCATGCAGAGTTATTTCTTTATAATTAAAAAAAAAATTATAATATAAATGAAGATCAGGCTTGAACTGGAGAGTATCTCTGTGTGGCAGCATCCAGCCTGAATTTGTTACACCAGTAGTTGCTGGCCAGTGGATCTGGTTAGGTTGGTCGGTCTGTCTGACTTAATTAAGTTACTATTGCTGTAAATCTTCCTTTAATAATTAATGTCAGACTTGGCTTGCAACACTTCTGAAACTGTTATGGGCTAGAGGAAAAGCAGGCTGTGCTAGCCTTTCACTTACAGTAGGCTTGCCAGCTCTTGAATCCCTTAGATTTTCTGAACCTCTGCTAACTCTTCAGTGTTATCTGGGGCAGAATTGGATAGAGTATTCCAGTGCAAATAAGAAGGAGCAACCTCCTGCTCATCTTCCATAGATCTCATTTGCATCCCCAGGGATAGTGCTTATTCTGGGGGAGCCTGTGTTACTTGCTTCACAAAAACTTTTTGTCTGCTTTTATGGGCAGATAGATTAAAAAAAACTCCAACCAACCACCAACAACAAAAAAAAAAACTACCAAGCAAAACAACCCCAAAACAAAAAAATCTCAGTAGTGGCCTTTGTGGAAATATTATTCCTCCAAATGTTTAGTTCTCAGCAGTTCTTTTATTCCTAACTAGAAAAATACTTTCCTGCCTTCAGACACTTGCAGAGAGAGCACTGGGGTGTTAGGGTAAGGGCTCAGTCCTGCAGGTTGTGACTAGGAGCACTGGATACCACTTACCTGCTTTTTTATTATTTTGAGACTTGTTAGTAAACTTCTATAGTTTAAATTTACTTAAAATTAGGTACTGTTTTTCTTCCAGCTTGTAATTATGTGGAGCAGAAAACTGAGTTTAAACAAAAAAAAAAACCACAAAATCCCCCAAAAGCACAGCTCTATGTAATACCAGTGTTTTGCAAAGTTAGAATGTCCATCTCCAATTAGCAGTTTGGCTTTCCCACATCATATTCTTCTATTTTTTACATACTGAAACAATATTTTGCAATAGACCTCAGTGACTGAGTGTCCTCAACTTGCTGAATGTCTAACTGAAGTTCCAGCTGGTTCTGTGGAAATTCTTTGGGTGACTTACACCATTCAGGCAGCCTTCCCCCCCACCCCCTCCCCTTTTGAACTTGATCAGGAGCAGCACACATGCCAGCATCAGTATCACAGAAGTTAAACAGGTCTGCAAAATGTTGGGAAGCACATTCAGGTTTTCATTCACTGCGTTGCACTTTCATCATCTCTCAGCAGATGGCATTAGGAGTTCCCAGTGTCTGTGTTTCCTGGGAAAGCTCTCAGCTGCTGGGGAAGTGGCTTTCTAGACTGTTCCTTTCAGTGTTGAAGGCTAACAGTCAGTTATTAAAAACTCCTTTGCCACACTATTTTAATCATGTTGTTTGGTTGTGTTACTGTGTTTTATTTTCACCAACTCGTGTCCCAGAGGTACCTTTAAGCCATTAACCAGTAAATGCTGTATGTAATAGTTATTACATGCAAAAAGCAATTACTACTAGAAACTCTGTGAAAGGCAGGCTGCCTCTTTTAAATAAACCTACTGCTGGCATCCAGTGGAAGTAGTGAACTTGTTCAGCAAGTAAGACCAGAGTGCTAAAAAAGCTAAAGCAATAAAACTGGAGTGTGTTTTCCATTGCACATTGCCAGTCCTTAAAGCTATGTAAGACACCACTGTAACTGTCTTAAATTATACCCCATTCCTGCTTTGTGCCACATGTAAGCCAGTGGGGGGGGAATCACCTGAAGAAATATATGATGAAAAAAGTAGTAAATATTACTATATTTCTAAATGAATGTCTCACACAACCCAGAAGCCATGAGCTGTTTTCAAGCAGCCCTGGCTTCTGACAACTTCATTTTTGTTACTGACTTGAATCTGTCTCCTATCCCCAGATGAACACATTGACATCAGCAGGATTGTGTCCTGTGTGTTTTAAAGAAACCAATGTTTCAAGAATCTGCTTTTCTGTCTTAATAAATACAGGTACTCTCTGTATCTGTATTCATCTTTTCCTTTTGAACACAAGAGTGGCAAATCTGCTGGTCAGAAAGTGACACAGGTCAGGACTGCCATGGATACTGAACGTAGAGTGGTGTTGGGAGAACTTGTTGGAGCTGAGCTTGAAGTCTTGGCAGCAGTCAGACACCTAAGCACCTTTATAAGGTCTCAGGGTTCATTGCTGCAAGCTGTAGACAATTCTAAGAGTTTCAGGATAGCTACCTCCTCCCTGTCTAAAACTGACATTTCTTTTTTCTTCCTTGTTGTAATGAAAAGCTTCACCTGTGAACTGCCACATTAAAATAGTGTTGGCAGCGCTTGTAGTATTGAACCAGAAGTTACTCTGACCTACAATCAAAAAATAATGAATTTGAAAGTGACACAAATCAGAGCTTCTATTTCAGGCTTCCTTCCTACAAACCACCAGGAAATTCCTGGTTAAAGCCATCAACATTCAGTTTAGGGATTGAATGATTACCTGTGAATTAACATTTTCTGTTCTTGTTAGAGGAAAGTATAAACAGGCAGCTAATGGAAATTCTCTGTTTTAACAAAATATTCCCTACCTTGAAAGGCACCCATTTCAAGGTTGAGGTGTCAAAAGCAGCCTAGCTACCTATCTCAGGTCTTTAGAAAGATCATGTCAAGGGCTGATTGGCAGCACACTACACCTTGTCTTCAGGAAGATTTCTACTGCCTATCTCAGGCTGTGACTTCTCTCTGCTCATGCTGTTTTTCTTAGGCACGTGAGCTGTTTGTTTCTTCTGGACTTTGGGAGGCCTGTCTAAAGGGTGTGATATTCTCAGGGAAGACTTGCTGCAGTTGACCCATATCAGCAATCTGGAGAGCCATGGCCCTTAACCAGCATCACTGTACCATAAACCTGCTTCCAGCCAGACAGCTTGTTTTTTGCAAGGGGGGCAGAGCTGCTTTTAGTGCTGCTACAGCCTCGTGTGAAAGCAGGGCTGTTCTACTGAAGCAGTGGTAGCATTTCAGGAACTGCTTTGAAATGAATTCTTGCCTTGTTAAACAGTGCTTTAAAGTTAGTTCTTGTCTTGTTCAACAGAAAATTCTGAGAACAGAGAATTCTGTTTAAAAAAGAATACAGCAATCATCTGTATTACCATAACTTACTAATTGAAGAGTCTTCCTTTGAACAGTCCCAATACTATTTTACTATGCTATTTACTTGGCTGTTTTAAAGTTCTGACTCCCACCAAAACGATACTCCTCTGAAATGCCACTATAGCCTGGGTCATCTCAAAGAAACAATTTGTTCAGGGAGGGTGTAAAACGACCTTGAGTGAGTCAGCACTGTGTGTAGCAATCAGAAGCTTTCTATCCTCTTTGCTTTCTAGAAGGAAATGAATTCTGGACCACAGGCACCATTCATTGCGTGGCAGTTAATGGGCTCCATTCACATGAAAGTTCATATATTCCTTAAGGGTTCAGCCCTGTATGGTTTGCTGTGTAAAAGGAAAAATAGTATTTAATCATGCTGCTGTGGCTTTTCAAAAGAGTTTGTGCTTGTCTAATGTACGTTGGCTTTTTGAGGGAAGAAGAGTGGCGCTTTTTGCTCTGGAGTGCCGCTTGTTCAATGAGCGCCTGCTCGATGTGAAGTGCTGCTTGCTGTGGGTCACTGTTGAGAATTGCCTTCTGCTTTTCTCTGTGCTGCTTAAGTATAATAAGGAAAAGGTTTCCAGCCAGGGCTTCTGCCTGTTCCCAGGACTTATCCCTAGTAAAGCCTTCTCTCTAACCTTGAACCTTCCCCAAGAAATGTTATTAATTCCAATTAACTGCTTCGGTGAAAGGCTGTTGGCTACAAGGACTGGTTCTGGTCCTGATAGCTCAGTGTGGTCTGAGCACACAGTGTCTCTATTTTGGATGCAGAGTGAGGAATGTGCTGGCTGCTACCAGACCGAGGGAATAATGACAAGGAGACGCAATCTAGCCATGCGTTTTCTTCTCTGGTAGCTGTAATTCCAGGTAACATACCTAGCCAGCTCTTGGTGCCAGCTGTATGTAAGCAGCAGGCCACTAGATGGGGTAAAGCAGAAGCAGTTTTGGCTGTTAGTTCCTTGTTTGTGCCCATTTTCATTTGTTGGGTCTGTTATATATTGACTGGACTGATGATGTCCTTCGCAGCCTTGGTAGTCGCTGCCGCCGTCGTTTTCCCCACTGTGCATTTGAGGTACCACACTAAAAAATATGTGGGACTCCTGAAGCAGTTTGAGATTTCAGAAAACACCTGGTTTTGGAGAGGTAAGTTTAAAAATCAGATTAGTGGTTTTGATTGCCTGAATCATTGTTGAGTTGTCATAGCCCTACAAATAGCTGTGCCTACATATCGAGGGCTAGACTAGATGACTTCAAAGGTTGCTTCCAACCCAGAACATTGTATGATTCCACAAACTGAGGGGTAAGAGCAGCAAGCTGATGTGGTAGGACAAGCAGCCAGATATCAACACTGACACCCTTATCTGCCCTTGGTGTGGAGTAGCAAAGTGCTTTTGGATTTAAATTCCAGTTGCCCCCACTTGTTACACATTAGCTTACTTTAGCCTAGTGCCATTGATAAGTACCAATTAGATTAATGTCAGAGTTGATCCAAGCAGAAGACTTTTTCTCCAGCCACTACTGGCAGTTCAGTCTGTAAGAGCAGACTAGGGCCAGTTGGAACTAGATGATCCTTGTGGTCCCTTCCAACCCTGACTGATACTATGACATCCAGGGCTTGAAATGCATAGAGAGTTCTGAACTGTTTCCCCTTCAGCATCCCACATCTTGCACCATGCTGCTTGAAAATGCGCAGCTAGCTGTGGGGTCCTTGGGACCAGCTCCAGCTCTGTCTGCCAGTGTTTGCTGTCATGAATGGATTGGCATCTCCTCAGGCTCTTGGCAGATGTTAAAAATCCCCAAACTTTTACTTCTCCTTTGTACAAAATTTATTTCATCTGAAATTAAATGCCTACAGGAAGGCCGGGAAAGGACTGTTTAGAAGTTCTTGTAGAGATAAGATGAGGGGCAATGGTTTGAGACTGGAGCAGGATAGGTTTAGGTTGGAAATAAGGAATAAGTTCTTTATTATGAGAGTGATGAAATACTAGTAGAGGTTGGCCAGGTTTAGGCCCCATCCCTGCAGACATTAAAGATGGGACTCGATACGACCCTGGGCAGCCTGGTGTCCCTGCTGACTGCAGGGGGGTTGGACAAGATGACCTTTAAGGCTCCCTTTCAACCGAATGCAATCTGTGAAAAATGAACCCCTTTCATGTGAACTGAGTTGCATTTTTGAAGCATTAAGATCTTGAAAAATGTTTATCCCATCCTGTAAAGCAGTGACATAGTAAAACAGGCTTACACCTGAGGTTTTAAAAAGGATGAGGAAGGTGGGGGAGATCAAGTTAGTATCTAGTTAATCCACATCTGATTGCTAGTTACATCCCTCTAAACTAGTATCTGGTTGCTTTGGTTGGTGGTCTGTTCCCATACTATTTTTTGGGTAGCTAAGACTTTGCACATTATCCGTCAGTGATGACACACCTCTCATGGTGATTCTATTTTTGCAGTTTTAAAAGGTGATTGATGACTTTTCTACAGAAATAAGCAATACTTTGGTGGAAGGTACAGCACCTATTTCCCCTTATGAACATAGCTCTGCTCTTGCAATAGCATTGGACCAGTTACATTAGTGTGGGTCAAGTGCGGTTGAAAATAGGATTCTTCTGAGACTAAGCCTGGAGGCCCTGAATTTCTTTCTCAAAAGATGTTTTGATCTTCTGACAAAACTATTACTTGTGAATTTCTTGGTGATTCATATTTGCAACTAACCTTTGGAGAACTGGAATGATAACACACACTCCTCTTTGTGTTTTGTGAATGTGCCTCTCCTGGTGAGTTGCTGGCTTGTGCTTTTTTGAAGTTCAGATGAAACCGTTGAATAGAGTTTTCTGTAAGCTGTTTGGGAAGGTGGAATTCCTCTGGTATCATCTAGTAAAACATGATTCCAGTCCTGCAGAGAGAGCCCTAACCCCCACCTCGGTAGGACTCCACACAGCAGAGAATCAAGAGCTTGTAATCCCTTCTAGGCTGGAGGTCTTACACTGCTGTGCCCATTTTTTATTCTATAACCTATTTTTCAGTCTTAAGTTTTCATGATAAGAACCATGCTTGTGCAGTATCAGTTGGAGCAGTGATCCTGGCTGCATTTGTTTGTTACAACTTCAATACAGATATGGCTACTGACAGCTAACTTGTTTTCAGTCAAGGTTTGTCACTGGTTTAGGTGATGGTCTTGCAAATGCCCCCCCTCTGGCCTGAGCAAGGGTCGTTTGTATGGACAGGAGTTTCTCGTTTGGTAATGCATCTAAGTATTTGCCTACTATATGTGAAATAACAGGAGGCAAAGGGTTTTCAACAGCTCATCTCTGGGAGATGTGGAGGGGCAGGTGTAGGGAAGGTTACAAAAGGACCAAGTGGTTGGATGTTGTTTTTGTAGGTATAAAATAGACGGTGATGCTATGTCTCTATGTATGTAAGGCCCGAGATCTTAAAAGGGCTGAAATGTTGGCAGTCTTGTTTAACAAATGAGCCAGTCTTGTTTTAGGGTTTTCTTTGGGGGGGAGCCAGATGATAGCTACTCTCTGACTGCTGTGGGAATAAGATCATGGGGTGTAGAGGTGAGGTCATGCAACTTGATGGCTCTTTGCCTTAAATATGGCTGTGTTACAGAAGAATTATGGCAATGTTCCTGTAGCTAAGAAATAACTCTAACACTTAAGTTTCATTGTGGTTTTGGGGTTTAAAATTAGAATGGAATCAACATACTTAATTTCTTACTGTTGTAACCTTTAGTGTCTTGTGGCTGCTGTGATGTCTGCTGTAGCACCTTCTTTATGAGTGAGATGTCAGGAAATAGAGGATGTGATGTTGCTTAATTGAAGTGTCAGACATCAGCTCTAGGAGGAGCAACCGCCATTCAGAAGGAATCCTGACAACATTGGAGTTTTTATCCTTTGTGGCATCAGTTTGGCTCCCCCCTGGGTTAGCTGTCCTCCTGAGTGGTGGCTGGCCACCCTGTACAAGGAGTGCACACACCTTTATGGCTTATCATCATCCCCTAGAAACTCTGCATTCTGGTATTCAGAATGTTTCAGATCATCACCATTTGAGTTTGCATGAAGGTGACTTGGATTATCTTACATTAGCAAACATGATGATCAAGCACTCTGAGGTACTGAAACTGTTTTATTATAACTCAGTAGGTTTTAATGCTGTCATAAATAACATCACAGCTCGTTGAGCAGAAGGATAAAAATCGAGGAGTTCGGTGGCAAGCCAGCTTGCATTTCCTTCACTTGAATGAAGTCAGCAATTTATTATTATTTTAGGCTGTGTCTAATGATCATATTAGTAGTGTGAAAAAAATGGATGGATCTAGACTTGCTTTATTCTTCTGCTTATTCAAGCCTTCCATACTTGGGCTGGTGTGAGACATCACTGATTCTAGGCAAAGTGGTATAGAGCCCAGCTTAGTCTTTCTGATTCTTTATTAACTGTGACATCAGGAACAGTGTGGCCAGCAGGAGCAGGGAGGTCATTCTGCCCCTGTACACTGCACTGGTTAGGCCGCACCTTGAGTACTGTGTCCAGTTCTGGGCCCCTCAGTTTAGGAAGGAGGTTGACTTGCTGGAACGAGTCCAGAGAAGAGCAACAAAGTTGGTGAGGGGTTTGGAACATAAGCCCTACAAGGAGAGGCTGAGGGAGCTGGGGTTGCTTAGCCTGGAGAAGAGGAGACTGAGGGGTGACCTTATTACTCTCTACAACTACCTGAAGGGAGGTTGTAGACAAACGGATGATGGTCTCTTCTCCCAGGCGGCCAGTACCAGAACAAGAGGACACAGTCTCAGGCTGTGCCAGGGGAGGTTCAGGCTGGATGTTAGGAAGAAGTTCTATACAGAGAGAGTGATTGCCCATTGGAATGGGCTGCCTGGGGAGGTGGTGGAGTCGCCATCACTGGAGGTTTTCAGGAGAAGACTTGATGGGGTGCTTGGTGCCGTGGGTTAGTTGTTTGGGTGGTGTTGGATTGGTTGATGGGTTGGACGCGATGGTCTTGAAGGTCTCTTCCAACCTGGTTTATTCTATGTATTCTATTCTATGTATTCTATGTAGAAGCTCAGGGCATGTTAACAGCGTAAAACTGCTTTGAATTAACAAAATCTTCATTTTTTTGCTGCCTTCTTCTCGTGGCACTGTCTTTGTTGTAACATGGATAGCCTCAAAACAGGCGTGTTCCAGAACAAGTGTCCTTTGTGCTGTAGCCAGTGTGTTGCCAAGTGGTTTGTTAAAATAAATGGTCCTTTCAAAATTATTTTCGCTCTTATTTTTGGATGCTTCTTCAAAAGTTACGGAAGGCTTTTCAGCAGATGCACAGGCTGAGCTGTTGCAGCATGCATTGTGTGACACCAGCTGGGTTTGGTGTATTTGTTTTGTGCTTTCGCATTTGGGTCACCGTTACTGGCATGTTCTTGATATGTGCTTTGTAGGTGACCTTGAGAACATGCTGCCAGCTTCACAGTCCTCACGTAATTATGTGAATAATGAGTGTAGAATCTTTCACCTAGACCATTTTTAGACAAGTATGTAACGTGTAGATGTCTTTAGGCAAGTATGCAACAAGATGTAGAGGTCGGATTAGAATGACCTTTAAAGGTCGCTTCCAGCCCGACCTATACTATGATGTTCTTCTGGTGTGCAATGTGCCTCCAAAGTGGAGATGTTTTATTCCCTTTAATAGAATAAACCAAGAGGTGTATTTGAGTTTACAGATAGCTTTTATTTTGAAAAAAGAGAAGGCTACAACTGTTTCTCTTTGTGGCTTTTGGGTGCTTGACGTATTTTGATGTAGTGCTGCCTTTACATTTCTCCCCCTATCTTGTGTTCTAGTGCCGACTGCTGAAATTTTGTGAATAAGTACTTCAGTAGCCCACAGGCAATATTCTGAACACCACTTCTTTCTCACAAGCTAGCATTGTGGATTTGAAAGACTTTTAAATCAAGTTCACTTCTTGTTTAGCCCCAGAGTGCTGAAGATTACACTCCTCAACATTTGAAATGATCTTGGCTCAAACCTATGGTGTCTCAGTAAGCAAACTTTCACAAACATCATAGTAATAAATGAGAGCAGTGTTGAGGGTGTGGCTTTTCAGAATTCATGAAAGGAATGGGTTGGGGTTGTTCTCTTTCTTATACTTTTTATTTACTCTTTGGGCAAAATAGCCTCTCTTAGCTGAAATCTCACTAGTGTTTTTCCTGGCACGCAGTAAGGCAAGTCCATGCAGGGGCAAAGTAGGTTTCCTGCTTTAAAAGCTTCTTTTGGGATGGAATTGTAGAATG